>NC_064633.1:170994245-172401120 GCF_023864275.1 Schistocerca cancellata | reverse complement strand
AAGTTTCCCATCAGTGTAGCACAATTTCTAAACTCTAGGAAAAATTCATTCGTTCCAGAAAAGTGTTCCAGACTTTTATTTGTCCATTTCTTTGAAACGAATTAAAATAAGTAATTTTTACCAAATTTGGAAGCACTCGTATATTCCGTTGAGTTCTAGTTTAAAATGTGCATCACATTCTTCCAGTTTCAGATTTTTCAGACAACTTCTAAAACTATAAAAAAATTAGAAGTAGGACATTTGTCATCTTCAATCAGTTGTAAAGCAATTGAGGACAAAGCATGAAATTTGAAGACTGTTGCCAGACAATGAGGACGGCTGCTTTAACGATATATATATAATACGAGATTTGTGTTGCCGTGCCGTTCAATATTGATGTTGGAGAAGGGGTAGGGGCAAACTGGAGAGACCAATGATAGTAAAAATGAGGGGATTCATTACTGAACTCTCGTCTAGGGCGGCAAACACATAGCAGAAACCCTGACCTCCAATCGAACTTTATTGGTGCTCATTACTAAGAAACTGACATGATCAGCGTACATTTTCTGTAAGTTTATTTCTAAACCTTTCAGCTGGTTCGCTAGTGAGGTGAGCAATGGCTCCTTTGTGACTCCGAATAACGCCATGGACATTGGGTACCATTGGTTCACAGGATTGTTGATTTAGATGGTGTTGCCGAGTTGCCCATTTATCATAATTTGAGAAATGCTATCATGTAAGATAGTCGGTATTATATGACTGAAACGATATTGGAAACGTATCTACAGCATTATGTGGAACAGAAAGCAATGACTGACACGGACGAAAACTTTGTCATGTGCGTGGCGCACCGTGTCCTGCAAAGTTCGGCTTTGGCTAACACGTCACTATGGTCTCTTAATGCCTGAAAAATCTAGCGTACCTAACGGTGGTTGGATAAGGTCCTATGACGAAGTTCATCACTTTTTCCATTCTTCGTGGTTGTATGCCCTCGATGATTTTATAGCCACTTTTATCAAGGAGATCGTTCGAAGCTTTTGAACTGAGATACCCGACATACTCTTGGAATTGTTGCATTCGTATTTATTAATTGCTTATAAATCAATAATTCTCTCCATAATTTCATGCCACATTATTTGCTATATTTATGCATGGATTTCGTCGTGTCCGAGAGATATGTTTTTGGGCTGAGAAGTACGATAGTTTTCAAATGGTGTTTGTCGATTTCTTCTGTCACACATTCTGTGTCCTTTGTGGTGAGCTTTCCTGTGAGTTTAGTTGACCTTTCGTCTACTGCATTCTCATAAATTTCTTTGATAGCCATCAGATGAACTTGTAAATCTCTTATGATATTCTTCTCATTCTTTAGTGCCCTTCCGTCAGGTAGCTCAAATTATGTCAATATTTTTATGGTTGTGCTTTTCCTTTCGCGTATGAGGCAAGACATAGACGGTTAAAGATATACTCATATCATGACTCTTGCTCTGATTTTGACACCACCTAGATGTTGCTTCTTAATAGTCGAATTTTGGCTTCAATTTTCTTAATTTTAGTAAAGTTTTCCATAACAGTGGTATCAAATTTAAAAATGTTCTTGGGACACTAAAATCAAAACTTCAGAGTTCGTTTGCGCAACTAATTCCTGTCTCCCGAATAGTTCATCAAAGAGCTTCGCATTTTTGTTTGTGCACATTTCAACCACCAGATGAACACAGCGCCGTAAGACTTACTTTAGGTCTTAAGTCCACCCACATCTTATTCCTCTGAATATTAGAGCTCAAATTTTTATGTTTCCCAGTCCTAATCAAACAACCGTGAAAATCATTCGTACCACTCGAAGATACAATTCAGCCCCGATTTTAAGACATCTTAATTAGGAGCCAGTTGGTTTGTACAGCTGTAAATTCGGTAAACTACCTGAACATTGTCAGACTGTCTTTGATAACGTGAAAGGATGTTTTTGATAATCATTGTCTCCCTACTTTTTACTTTCGCGTTCAATAAACTAGTGGAAAACTCTACTGAAATATTTACTGGAATAATTTAAAAAAAATACAACTCACCACGATAACCTAACTATGAATATCTGCTTATACAAAATATGAAGTATCTGTAACAGAGCGTGCATATGTTGGCAAGAATTAGAAAGCTACTACTCAGAGCAGACTTCGAAATCGTCTATGTTTACTTGCTGTCTTGTCTCATATTCAAGTAGTTTTGGAAAGAAACATTTCATAAATACATACATCAAAATGTTTTGCATTACCCCACTTCCCAGAACTTCTGAAGACAGACATTGAGTGTGCATATTGTCACAGGCACGGTCCCTTTGACTGTTCAGAGATATCACTAAACCCTCCTAAAGATTTAAACAACCATGCTTGGGCAACGCCAATTAGACGCCAGGAAGGGCTCTGAAAAAGGGAAGTGTCCAGGTGTCTCGGAGTGAACGAAAGCGATGCTGTGCGGACATGGAGGAGATACAGAGACACAGGAACTGTCAATGAGATGCCACGCTCAGGCCGCCCAAGTGCTGCTACTAAAGTGGATGACCGCTATCTGTGGATTATGGCTCGGAGGAACCCTGACAGCAACGACACTATGTTGTACAATGCCTTTCGTGCAGCCACAGGACGTCGTGTTATGACTCAAACAATGCTCAATAGGCTCCCGATGCGCGACTTCACTCCCGACCTCCAGGGTGACGTCCATCTTTGCAACCACGACACCATGTAGCACGGTACAGACAGGCCCAGAAACATGCAGAATGAACCGATCAGGATTGGCGTCACGTTCTCTTCACCGATGAGTGTAGCATATTCCTTCAGCCAGACATTCGTCGGAGATTTGTTTGGAGGCAACCCGGTCAGCGAGTACATCAAGGAGGACGTTCCCTGCTGTCTTAGGGTGGCATTATGTGGAGCCAACGTAAGCCTCTTCTGGTCATGGAAGGCGCCGTAACGGCTGTACGATACATGAATGCCATCCTCCGACAGATAGTGCAAGTATACTGGCGATGCATTCGTCCTCATGGACGACAATTCGCGCTCCCATCGTTCACATCTTGAATGACTTCCTTCAGAATAACTACATCGCTCGACAAGAGTGGCCAGCATGTTCACCAGACATGAATCGTATCGAACACGCCTGGGATGGATTGAAAAGGGGTGTTTATGCACGACGTGACCCACCAACCACTCTGAGGGAGCTACGCCGAATCGCCATTGAGGAGTGGGACAATCCGGACCAATAGTGCCTTGATGAACTTGTGGATGGTATGCCACGAGGAACACAGGTATGCATCAATGCAAGAGTGAGTGCTATTGGGTATTAGAGGTACCGGTGTGTACGTCAGTCTGGACCACCAGCTCTGAAGGTCTTGCTGTATGGTGGTCCCAGATGCCATGTGTGGTTTTTATAAGCAATAAAAAGGGTGCAAATGAAGTTTATGTTGATCTCTATTCCCATTTTCTGTACAGTTTCCGGAACTCTCGGAATTGAGGTGATCCAAAACTTTTTTTGATGTGTGTAAAAGTGTATATTATCAGTTACACATAAATATGTCGGCAGAAGCAGAAAGTGGCAATATCAGTTGTGCAGTATTCTAAGTTTAGCGCCCTTACACTATGGGCTAATGGAAGTAGCGATACGATTTGTGAAAGTGAAGTTTTCTTAAGATTTCGTAATTGATTATCGGTCTTCTTGTAGCTTGATCACTGAGAAGATTAAAAATACGACTTTCAGCGATACTAAAACCGCGGGCCGTAGCAGCCTTCACTTTACAGGCGACCATGTTACCTGTGTTCTAGTAAGAAGATGTTGCATTGTCTCGCACTTATTGTACCAGTGGTGGCTAGGACAGACAAAACGCAACGTGAACGACGGGATTAGTTACAATTTCCGCGTGGAACGAGTCTGTTGGACTCATAATCATAAATTCATAAGCTTTTTCTACTACTAAATTGGAAACAGCTTTCATTGTTCAGTGGAAATATCACGCAAAATCAAATCAGCTTAGCAGGATAATTCTGTACTAACCAGGAAGAAACTCGTCGCTCACAGAGTTTTTAAAAACACTGTTGTTAAGGTTCACTTATACAACCAGCAGGAAGAACACTAGCTACTGTGTTCTTTGAGCGGCCTAGGAGACATGTTTGCCAAGGAACGTAATAACAAAGTATACATCACTGTGCTTTGTTCTCATTTCTGTAACTAGGTTTAGGGACTAGTCTTTATACACCAATAGTGCTCAGAAGCACCGACTGCGAAAATAAACATCATAAATAAAAAAATGTCACATTTATATAATGAGAAGAGGTGGTTCTGCCTTAAAGAAACACAGATTTTCATGTTTCAGTACCCGGACATGTTTCGGAGAAGCTTTTCCATCTTCGGTGGGTCTTTTACACTCTGTAAAACAACATATAAAAAATTTGAGATTTACAACAAATAACAGTTTTTAGGTTATGGAATCAATAAAAGTACCGACAGAACTTTGTACAGGAAAAGCAAATATACGAGTAAATCCTAGTGTTGCATATTGGTGTTCACATGTCTGTCTAATATCTGCATTACAGCTGTTTTTATTGCCTTCCAGTATGTCATCTGGAATTAACAAGCGTTTATCAAAGTTTTGTTACATAGTTTACCAAATTTAAGGCATAATATGAATGAGTTTTTAATTCTGCATTGGCATTAGGTTTTAGTGTCTGTGTCTTTGTGTGTGTGTGTGTCTTGATCTTGCCACTGAAAAATTCAAAACCACAACCCAGAATAGACAGAACAAGATGGCTGAACAAGCGAACATGACACAAACAGTGAAACAGTGTGATTAGGGAGCTCAACTCAATCACCCTTTAGAAGCGTAAAAACGCTTCAGAGTAGGCACATTTACTTACTTACTCCGCCGTCACCCTCCCAACAGACAATTTAAAAAACTCTGTTCACAGTCAACATATACTTCAACACATTTTTCCAAAACTACTTCTGTAACCCAAAAAATGCCAGTCAAAAAGGAAAATTGCGAATGTATGTTTAAAAAACTACATAATATAATGACAGTAAGGGAATAAGAAAAAAAATTATTAGAGGAAAGAAGCTGATAATTTCATACTAGGCTGAAGATTTTGCAAGTTACGTAACGAAACATTCATAAATGCTAATTAATACAGTTGACGTAATGTAAGCTAATGATTACAGCTGTGTAGTAAATGTCAGACAGCCACGTGAACACTAATATGTGGTATATGTTTATGTTTCCCTTCAATATTTCTATCAATGCTTTTATTATTGTAAATACTATAACCTCAGAAACTGCTATGTATTATATGACACACATTCTTTGCATGTTTGTTACTTGACAGTGAAAAAATGATCCTACCGAAGTTAGAGAAATTTCTCCGAAACATGTCTGAGACTAAAACAAACAATGTGTTCGCTGAAGGCAGAACAACATTGCGTTATTATTTATTAGGATACAGACGCCAAGAAGAAAAGAGATTCAATCGCAGGGCCATTGTAACAGTGATATGGGTTCTTCTGTCAGAAGCGCGGTGAAACCCGAAAAGCTCATTCATGAGACGGCATACCTATTTTTTGAGCGTTCCAGTGTTTATTCTATAAGCTTTATGAATAGGTGACACATTTTTTACCATTACAGATTTTCAAAATAATTTTCTTAAGAACGCTGCCACTGGCACTCTTCCAAAAACGCAGGAGCACATGTTAATAAATAACAACACAGCATTGAATGAGTATCTACAGACTTCGTAAGCTTCGAATAAAATAAGGTCCAAACAAAGAACGTCGACTGCACAAGGGAATCATACATCATGATAGAAAAAGCGGCCTCAAAAAGCAGTGGAGAAAATCGAACCAGCTAACATGAAAAGATAACCAATCCTCACGAGAACGTGGAACAAGGAACTTAGAACGATGACAGTCATGTATTCATCCGTAGGCAAAACTTTCATTCAATCTATAAATAACGAAATAACAAAAAATTATCTACTGTAATCGCGACAACATAACCACTTCTGATAGTTCGACAATGAAAGTCAAAACTTTCCGCAGACGCTGCGTGTTACTAATTTAGTCCCTGACGGTTTCATACCATCGAGGACACTAGGGTATCACAATATTCATATGAGTGACCCTGCCCTATACGAGCACTTCTTGTCCCTCACCTCCTTATCCTGAAAGGAACATACCATAAAATCTTTATCCATACAATTCTCTATTAATTCCTATATAACCCTCCACTTCTTTTCAATCCACTTCGGACCAGCGGAGGAAGATGCGGTTGAATCCGTCCCCAAACGAAAAAGACGCACATCACAGGAAACTGTATTAGGAGGCTCAGAATCTCCCACAGAAATTTCTGTCTACCCGTGGATTCTGGACGGAAGGAAAGGGGGAAGAGGACAGAATAATGAAATTACAACAACAGAAAAAACACAAAGGAACTAGGAACAAACTGAACAAAATATTCATAACATGAAACTTCAAGAACATCTCGGCCGATTTGAGTATGAATTGCGGATCATCAAATGGAACATCTCGGAATCAGTGAAACGAGGATTAAAACCGAACGACTACTACATTTATTCAATACAATTAGGAACGGTTCTTCGCCTATCCCCCACTTTTTACTATCTCGCCTGTGATCTGAACTCCTTGCATTTTACAGTTTTTGTTTCAGAGGTGCTTCCATTTCATTTTTATACATAGGTTCCAAATTTTACAAACTAGCGTTCATGCAGCAGACTTACCTTTACATACAGTGATTGACTGTGGAGCTTCCGATGAAAACTCTTGATAATTTTCATTATTTTGTGTATTTCAGTAACATCTTCTCATCCGCTATTCGGAAGCTGTGGATGATATACTCGTCTTTTCACTGACTGGGAAGAAGGACTCTAATATTCACACTGATTTTGACGGTCTTCTCGTTAAGTCTTCTGTTTTGTAAGCACTGATCTCTTTTGATCACCTTCTTTGCATTTTTATGGTGTCCCTGAAAAATGGTTCAAGTGGCTCTGAGCACTATGGTACTTAATATCTGAGATCATCAGTCCCCTAGAACTTAGAACTACTTAAACCTAAGGAGATCACACACATCCATGCCCGAGGCAGGATTCGAACCTGCGACCACAGCAGCAGTACGATTCCGGACTGAAGCACTTAGAACCGCTCCGCCACAATGGCCGGCAGGGATCTCTGAAACTGAGTGCGTCTCTGACAGTATTTCGCCTTTTTTTCTATAAGCTGTTCTGTACGGAGGCTGAACATCGGATTTTTCTATTTTAGGAGTGCACGAACTTTGGTTACAGCTATTCGAATACTGGTGTTAATTTCTGTCGATGGTTCGTTCTGTTCCATTCCTCTTAGCTTTCTGTTTGTAGTTTCTTGACTATGCACTGGTTGAACCATGTCCCTTTCTCTCTCGACTCAGTTACTGATGGTCGCGTTTTCCTTTCCATCGTAAGTTTTGCATCGATTACTTGTGAGAAGGTACCCTTCTTCGCCAAGATCGCTTGTATACAAACTGAAAAGCCGATTACCGGTTTCATTAAGCATGGTTACCATTTTCAGGTCTGTGAATACATTCACACGATGTGAAATAATACAGAGATAAAATTAAGAACACAATAACAGGTGTATAGTAGCAGCAAAACCGTGTTACAACATATCTCGATAAAAGTTTATTATATGTCTCCTCTACCAGGTGGACAAGTACTCGTTCTAAACCATTGCAAGAGATGTGAGTTGCGAGATAAACGGTGCATCAGCAAGTAAAGTTTAAAATCACAACATACAGAGTAATTCGCCAAAAACTCGTCTCCCATACCACATAGTACTCTGCGTACTTAATTGCAACCAGGGCACTGCTAGACTGACAGGTGGTGGGTGGTACTGGCCAGAAAAGGGCCGGTTGGTACAGACGGGTGTCGCTAGTGTATTAATGCACTTCTTATTTTTAATTATTTATGTATTTTAATTACGGATCGATAAGAGATGCTTAAACACCATCTTTAAAAATTATTGTAAAATAGTTACTAAAACAGAAGTTAAAGTTATTCTCATTACTCTTACTTGCACAAGTGCTCCTATGCAGAAGCTGCTTTATAACTTGATGTAATTTTCACAAACTCATAGACGATAAATTACTGTACGATAATATTTCGTAATTTATAAAAATCTGCAGACATAGTTGTGAAATTATTTAAATTACAAAAAAATTATGGAAAAATTCAGACGGAAAGTTACGAGATGGGCTTCCACTGTGTCATTTGAGCAGCAGTCTACGCTGCTGATAACATCCTGTGTAATTAACACCTAGGCGAATAATAAAGTCATCACAGAGATAGTGGAAACAAACTTATTTCAGCTAGTAACATTTATTGGATGTGACTATCCATATCAGGGTCACGTTCTGTTGCCTTATTATGTTATATTTTTGACTTTAGCCTATCCATTAGTATCATCGTGGTGAGTCTACATTTTGTAACGCCGTATTAATAACTCTCACTTTATTTTCTCTATATCTCATTTCCATTAATATTCCTGTCTTTATTCCACCGGCGTCTACGAACTTAAATCCCTGCCCTGCTAACAGTGATACGTTTCCTGTACATATTATTTTCCCATACGATCATCCTTGTACTCGAACAATTGCACACAGAGTAGCTCTCGCAACGATCGCTATGGTTTGAATACAACCAACTCCAACCATCCAGAATGAGATTTTCACTTTGCAGCGGAGTGAGCGCTGATATGAAACTTTCTGGCAGATCAAAAGTGTGTGCCGGACCGAGATTCGAACTCGGGACGAGACGAGGTACTGGCAGAAGTAAAGCAGTGAGGACAGGCATTGAGTCGTGCTTGGGTAGCTCAGTTGGAAGGTTCCGCTTGGGACGCGACTGCGATCGGACGTGTCGGTACTTCCGCGTAGTCGTAGCGCCGCAAGCCGTGTTTATAATAGTTCTTGGATTGTGACCCGTGATATTATCAGTGCTTCTTCACTACCGTCGTACACAAGCTTCTTAATTCACTCACAGCGGTATCGACCGCTCATATAGTGCAGTTATGGCTCCCAGTGTACCTCGTAAGAATACCCTGTGTTTTGCATTTGAGAATTCTTCCAGGAATGTGCAAGCGAGTTCTCTAGAAATCCACGACTGGATAGTAGATATTATTGGCATCACATCCGATCAGGTCCACACAGCATATTATGACATGGCGGAATACTGTTTCTTTGTGAAGTTTTTAGACCAGATACAACTGGAGGAAATTTTGGTGAATACTGGTGGGAAAGCAGAGTTCCGACATCGTGATCAGTCGGTTAGTACAGTTTCAATAACTAACGCTGACATTGAGTATAAACAAGTGCAAGTGTTCAATTTGCCACCTGAGGTTGATAATGGTTTTCTTAGAGATGCCCTCACCAAATACGGTGACATCCGACAGATTAGAAACGAAAAATGGTCGAGTCGTCACAAACTCCATTGTTATAGTGGGGTTCGCTCAGTTGACATGGCCGTTAAACTCAATATCCCATCCTATATAATGGTTTGTGGTTGTAAGGCTCATGTCGTTTACGAGGGACAAGTAGGCACTTGTTTTATCTGTAACACGAGTGGCCATTTACGAGACGATTGCCCACGGCGCGTTGTCGTACTTCGAAACAATCTGCAACAACGACAGAGATTAACATTGGCTGATGTCCTAACTCAAAATCAGACGCCTTCTGTGACTGACTCCCAACCGAGTGCATCTGTGTCAGAGGACAACGATCTCGGTAACAGCACCTTCCCACCCTTGCCTCAAAAACCCGTGGCCAGCCACCCCTTAGCCACCGGTGTTGCATTATCTGTCGGTAGCAAACGACGACGTACTAGTGACGATAGTGGTTCCGGCGACCAGGTAGTAAAAAATCAAACCGATGACGCGGAGCCACGGGCCTCCACATAGGACACGCAGGTGTCGGATGGCTCAGTTACGGCGCACCAAATTCCCTTTCAGCCGCCCGACGCAGAAACTGTCAATATGAGTGCAGTCGAGTGTCTACAGCAATCCGTTCCGACGCCGCTTGCCGACTCGCCGCAGGTGGCCAACATACAAGAGGCGGCAGTCAGTCAACTGCAACTCGTAAACACAGCGGATGAAGCAAAGTATATGTAGACATGGTAGAAGAGGCCATGAAGAAAAGTGGAACCAAATCATCAAATGAAGTAGGTCACATAGCCAATATTCAACTACCTGTGCCCAAGACGTATGCGTGTAATATTTAACCACATCTTGTTACAAGCCTGATAGAGCGCGCAAGTGAAGGTTGCAAAATTCATAATTTACCTACAATAATACCTACAACATATGCGTAATTGCCACACAATACTCCACACACTTGTAACAACACAGCAATGTCAGATAAAGCCACGTGTATAACATCCAACTTCACTGATGAAGGACTCTGTAGACACAGCCAGTTTCCCATGTATTCGACAGATTGAAAGCAGATGAACTCTGTAGTTTTTATCAGTGTGTTCCACAACGTATTTCCGTGTAACTGGGCACAGACTCAAAAGGTAAAATTTGTTGTTGGTTACACCCAAGGAGATGTTCTTTTCAGGGCCACTGAAATGGCAGAATGTTGTCACAGTTTTTTTTTTTTTTTTACAAGCAATTTGAACATGCTTTCTTAGATGAGTACTGGTTGGAAGCTGTTCAAGAAAGATTAAGAAGTGAAGTCTCCATTTAACTGCAATCATGGAAGCTTGTGAGGTTATTTTAAAAAGTATTTAAATAAGACCAGACATTGGACCAATCCCATATCACAGTTGGATGTATTGAAGATATTAAAGAGCCAATTTCCGCCACACATAAGGGAAAAATTAGTTACCACACCAGAACAAGACACTGAGTACTTTTTGTCAGTTTTGGATTCCATTGACCCGATTTATGAACTGTCTTTGGAAACCAATATGTAAATAAAAATGTTATTTCACAACAAAAACAGTAACCATATCTGATACAGTACGTACAGAAAGGGAATGGGTATGGTAATGGAAATGGGAAAAACAAAAGATTTAAGCGAAATTATCAGAACAACAGGAACAATTACAACGGACAAGCAAACTACAGTCCGACAGTACAAGACTATCCGCTGCTCGTAAGTGGAAACAAACAGCTGATGCGGTGGCAAGCGATCGTCAACACTCAAATACTGTGCGCTGTGCCGCAGCCAACCTTTGGACAACATAATAGCCACCTCGAAACTGCTTCCAAACAACACAAGGACCCGGACAGCTGTATACAAACAGCCAGTGCGGCTCCAAACAAACAGTGTGCCTACTGAAGCCGCGTCTTCGGACTTGCCGTCACCAGTTCCGAAGCAAGGACTTTCACATACTGATTACAGCCATGACTCGCCGACTCCGCCGTCTTCTATGACACTTCCGACGACTTTACGACGGCAAAATAAAGTTAAACTAAAGGTCTCCGTGGCTGTAAGTAACTCAAAAAGTAAAGTCAGCGCAAAAACTGGTACAAAACCTGCGAATGCAGGTTCGAAGTCCGACGGTGAGATGGACTGGGCTTCCTACGCTTCCCATCACCCACAAGTCTCGGACGATCATGAGTCAAGCTTATAAGATTTCGTCCCTGAACATTAACAGAGTTAGGACAGATTTAAAATTAGCAATGCTACGGCAGTTTATCTATGAGTCCGAAGCTGATATAGTTCTGTTACAGGAAATATCTATCTTAAGTTTTCATGTATCAGGATTTGCAGCAATCGTAAACACCGTGGCGGGCGGGGGTACAGGTACGGCCATTCTATCACGAGACGGAATCCCAGTAAGCAATATCGAAATGTTGGACTCCGGTAGAGGCATAGCTTGCCAAATTTTTGACGTCACCCTCGTCAATATCTATGCGCTATCTGGAACGACCTTAAAATCAGAAGGAGCTAACTTCTTTAAACAAGACATCACATGCTTGTTACGCCGCGACCCAACCCAGTTGATAATTAGTGGTGATATCAACTGTGTGATCCACAGGAAAGACCACTCGCTCAACTTTAATTACTGTAGGGAACTACATGATCTGGTGCGTCACCTGCAGCTGAAGGATGCGTGGGAACTAAAATTTCCTACCCTGGTAAAGTGCACGTACCTGACCACCACTGCATGTAGCCGTCTAGACCGTTTGTACATCTCTGACAACATTTTCCAACATATTCTGGACGCCGATGTCATTCCGGCTAGTTTCTCCGACCATTGCGCCCTCTGTGTCACGATAAATCTGGCCAAACAGCACACTAAATGGCGTAGGATTCCGAGGAGCCTGAATGTTTCTATTCTCGCTGATGCCTTGCTACAAGATGTCATCTCCACGACATGGGCGGATTGTCTCAAGCAATGCTGCAGATATCCGAGCAAGATAGCCTAGTGGAATGCTGTGGTCAAACGGAAAATGCGATTATCCTTAAGAAACTACTGTTGGCAACGGGCGCAAGATGTCAAACGCACGATTGATTTTTACCAGACAGTTCTGCGAGAGTTGTATGCGACTACGACACCAACCAACACACAGCTGACGACCATCAAACAAATAAAGGGGAAGTTTATAGGCATAAAGCGAACGCAACTTGAAGGACTGACGATCAGATCTAAAGCAAAATCGCTTCAAGAGGACGAACTTGCATCGCTGTAGCACCTCATAAAACATCGTGCCCATCGGAAGCGAGTTTTTATCAGGGAGCTGGACACAGATGATGGACTCCGTTTGACCCGACGGAGTGATATTCTTACTGCAGTTTACCGGTACTTCACGGATCTGTACCCGCAATGCGATACATATGGTGATGACGGCGGCGATATCGTGCGTGCTCTGCTCACCGTAGTCACGCCTGCGGACAACTCGGCGGTCGTACACGATTTTGCTCCAGACGAAGTCCTTGAACTGATTTCTGGCTCGCCAACGATTAAATCCCCTGGCCCTGACGGTTTGCCACAGCAATTTTATGTGCGCTTCTGTCCCATAATCGGACACGCATTTACAGATGTTCTCAATGAAGTGATGCGAGGGAGTGACGTGCCGGCCGAAATGATGGAAGGCCGAACTGTATTGATACCAAAAGGCAAACAACGAAAAACCTTAGATAACTTCCGACCTATTACTTTACTCAATTTTGATTACAAAACCTTCGCCAGAGCACTGAACAGCAGATTGTCTCCGTTAATGAAGCAAGTGATTCATAACCATCAATCACGCATCCCTAGTCGCACTATTATGACGCCCCTTTCGGAATATAGAGATGTAACAGCTATAGCGTCAGTCACTAACGTGAATCTCGCATTGCTGTTTATCGACTTTTACAAGGCTTGTGATCACGTCCGCCACGAGTACCTCCTACAGCTACTGCAGCGGTGTCGTTTTGATCAACGGGTTATAAATGTCGTGCAACATTTCGTCGCGGGCATTACAACCAGAATCAGCGTAAATGGACACCTTACTCAACCTATCGAGGTCCAAAGAGGAGTGCCGCAGGGGGCCCTCTCTCCATGATGTTATTTGTTTTATCGCTCTAGCCGCTTTTACGCTCTATTCATGACAAACCTGCAGGCCTTTCGATCGCCGGGACGTCCTTCGTGGTTCGTGCTTACGCCGACGACGTCGGAGTGTTATTGCGCAACGACGGAGACGTATCAACCATCAAGACCGTGGTAGATGAGTACTGTCGTGCTTCCGGTGCTAAGATCACCTTTGTCAACATTCGAGGATTCGACGCAGGTATTATACCTTGGGCAAAGCGTGTCAAAGCCCACACCACTCTGGGGATGAGTATCGACAAATGCCCGCTAAAAATGAATGCAAAATTTAGAAGCAGGTCACCAATAAAATGCAAGGTGCCATCTATGAAAACAATTGGCGGTCCGTTTACATTCTCCAACGCATACGACTCCTCAGCAGTTATATATTCAGTAAAGCGTACTATATGGCCCAACTATTTCCAGTCCCCAAGATGCACGCCAAACATGTGATGAAACTCTCTAATAGATTCATCTGGCAAGGGCATCAGTTCAAAGTGAAATACACCACGCTGACTTCTTCCAGACAGGCCGGCGGACTCAACATGCCTGACATTAACCGAAAGTGAACTGTGTTATATTAAACGAATCACCCATTTGTTGGACAAGGAACCTCTCAGCGCAACCAGTTGGCTCTTCCGAACCTTACAACCCACCGATATGCACCCACCCATTGATGTAGGTAAAATACATTACAAACTACGACATGTCAAGTAGTTTTTTCTGGAAGTAAGCTACATTGATGGACATTATTTCACGCAGGATTTACCGACGACGCACCTGTTATTATAAAGATGGACATCTCCAATAGTCCGGAATCCCACTGAACTTAAATACGCGAGTGTTCATTGGAAGGCAGTTTGGGACAACATAAGTTTAACTGTCCACACTGAAGAAGTGGCGTCCACATGGTATAAAGTGGCAAACGATGTTATACCCACTAATGAAGAGTTGCATAGAATCGGTTTAAGTGGCAGTGATAAATGCGTCCGCTGTGGTCTTGTCGACACCTTACGCCATCGCTTCACTTGTGGCGGTCATCTCATTAACTGGAAATGGGTGCAGCAGAGGCTGGGCCTGATTACCCGCAGCAGCCCAGCCAGCCACTGAACCGACATCCTGCTCTGGCCGGACGCGAAATATTTTCCCGCTACCAAGAACAACACCGTGATGTGGATGTTAGGACAGTCTGTGACATTTATCATCATCCACAATAGTGAAGATAGTCTCATTAGTTTCAAGGCTTACATGAGAACGGCACGATGGAATATGAAACGTTACCCAAATTTCAGGAAGATGTTTGTTAACATGTTAGACATAATTTTTGAAAAACAAGGCGTAGGGTAATTCTCGATGCCAGTAAGGACACAAATCACATGCAAGACTATGTAGCGAACAAAATACACAACGAATAAGGGGTTATTCCAGTTACTAGGATTATTATCATAACTTCATTATGATGTTTTCATTATTTTATGTTCCTGTGCATCTCTTGTTATCCGTTTGTATGCCCCAAATGACTTTGAGTTTGGACGGTTGTGAATCAAATGACAGAACTGTCATTCTAGTTAATTATATATATATGTTTGCGTTTTGGTTCTATGTCTCTGTCTGGACTGAAGGGGCTATTGTCAGTTTACTATTTTGTAAGCTTACAAATGGCACTATATTGAAATGTGTTCTTCAGTCTATTGTAGAATACAATTCGTGTTGAAACAGTTCCAGCACTTCAATATTTTGTTTTTGTGCTTATGTAAATATATGGTAGTTTTAATAAAGGAAAAAAAGTTCTAGAACACTTGCCCGCGAAAGGCAGAGGTCCCGAGTTCGAATCTCGTTCCGGCACACAGTTTTAATCTGCCAGAAAGTTTCAACTCCAACCCTCATCATAAACTGAAGACTCGCTTTATTCTCATTCTTTGACTTTTTCCTGTTATCCATATTTTCTTTGGTATTATTAGTACATGTGATATATTGAACTCCAACAAGGTTCTCTCTTTCAGAATCGTCGTTTTGTCTACAGTTACGAGAATGTAAACAGGGGTCACTGTTTTCTCTCTCACAGTCATAATTTTACTTACCCCCACAAAAACGTCAGCCCCTTCGTTTCCAGTCCATTCCTTTTCTGGTTAAGCCATTACAACATATTTCATTTTCATTTCAAGGGAGATGGCTATTCTTATGACTACTTTCGTTCCCATCAATCTTCGATTTCCACCTTACGCCGTTACTACTATCACCTTTAATAATTCTCTGTGGCGAATCAACAACCTGACACAAGGCATTCAAAATATCCCAGGATTATTTCTGTGATTCACGATATGGCATACGTTCCTCTTAGTGACAATCTTGTGTAGCTTATCTACTTTCAAATCCTTGTCTTCATCAACACATTTCTGTTTCTAGTCCTATGTTTACTCCTATTGCGGACTTTTCTCTCAGTACAGGAAGTAATTATTCTTACATAGTGATTTTGTTAGCATTTCCACTATTGTTACTTACTGCATTATGATTTCTTAATTTCGAATCTAATTTTTCTTCTTTCAGCGAAGATACCGGTGCCCGTAGCAGTAAAATCTATGGCTTCCTGCTGAATACCAGCTACACTGTCAGATATCTCTTTGGTATTAATTGAAAAGTTCTGGACTGAATCTATTCTATAAGACAATATTGACCCTATTTATCTGTCTAACTTAGAGACTGACACACAAAGTTTTTCAATCTCATTATTGGCATCAACAGAATCTACTTAAAGTTTTTTTTCCAATTAGCTCATCCGTGATTACGCTATTACCTACATTGAAATTTGAATCAGAATTTATTGTAACACTTAATATTGGTTAAGCCTGTTCACCTCGGACATCACAGACTGTCCTGTTACAATCTGCAGTCTCATCACCGACAGCAGCTTGCAAAGTACTAACAATACGTTCATTTACATGGATATTCTTCTTCATTGCATCCCATAATCTCTCATCTACTGCTTTACATCTTTTGCCAAACTTCCTGATATATTTCTCTAACTTGTCATAGAATTTTTGTTAGTTTCCCTAATGATTTCATTAGTTCCTGGTTATTATTCGAAGCAGGTTCTTCTATCTTTGGACTTAAAGGTTGTTCGGTATTCACTAGCTGTTTGTTAGTGTCTCTATTCTCTTGTTAGTTGCATTTAGTTTCCGCTGTGGCAGAGGGGTTCTAGGTGCTTCATTCTGGAACCGCGCTGCTGCTGCAGTCGCAGGTTGGAGTCCTGTACTGGGCATGGATGTGTGTGATGTCCTAATTTTAGTTAGGTTTAAGTAGTTCAAAGTCTAGGGGACTGATGATGCCAGATGTTAAGTTCCATAGTGCTCAGAGCGTTTATTTGTATTTAGGTTCTTGTCATTCGCATCTAGTTTATTCATCAGAGATGAAAATATTTCCCGCATATTAAATTCAGTACCCTTATTCTTGTTAATTTAATCTCCTGTGGTCATACACACACTAATAACTGCCTGAGTTTTCGCTGTGGTTCCTAAAGTCCCTAATGACGTTTCCTTGTCTCCGTCATCTATTATATCGCTCATTCTAATTACTGGTCCTTCTTTACATTTTGCGAATGGAAACATATCACCATACTCTCGTAAATCTGCATTTTCTTCAGATATATTCTGCTCTGCATGTTTATTTAGGTTACTGAAAACAGTGTGACTTATTCCACTACTACTAAGCAACATTATATTTCCATTAATAGAATTTTCTAATTCACTTAAATGAATTATGACCTGCTGTGGGTAGGTTTCAGTACTTCACGGTCAAAGTAACTCTCCGGTTCCTCGCCGTGCGTCGAACTCTGGACATCTGCTCGTGCGACTGCTGTGCACCACTTCGCTGCCGCGCTGAGCAGTGCTCCTTACCGCGCGGTCCTGGTGTGTTGAGAAGTTTCCTTTGATCACGCGGCTATCCTTGCGATCCTTGGCGCCGTTGTCATCGCGAAGATGGTTCATAATGTATTATTCGCGAAATGTTGGTACTCCTTGGACGCGATTTGTATTTTGCCCTATCCAGACTTATTACGATTCGCGCCACACTTTTCGCACTTCGTGACGTGCACAGTTTTAATGTTCCTATCCGCAAATCACAAATGGTAGTCACTTTTTTAATTTATTACTCACTCCCCCCCTTCCTCTTCCCTTGCACTTGCTGTCGAAACTACACTTCCTATTCTTCGACGGTCAGTTATGCCAATGGGACTGGGTTTCTTCCCACTCAGAGAGCGTCAAATCCATCCGTCACAAATCATCCGTAATCTATCGGATTTTCTCACGCAAGATATATCGTGTAAATCCACCACCCCTTTCCATCCCCCCAACCAGTCTCTTCACTAAACTTCGAGAAGTGTCTGTTCATTTAGGGAGCGCATGGAAGATGGCATTAGAGGCGTACAGTATGACCGGTTGTGCTTTTGCAACATAGATTAAGACTACCTGTCCTTGGTTTATCCTAGTGAATCGCTGTGTAGGAATTTATCCCATCTGTTTTGCCACAACGCTCTCGTAGTTGGTGTCCCTCGAAGACGCATTATCACCGCCATCGGATACTCAAGTACAAATCCATACCGTGTAATTTCTAAGAGATGAACGCAGAAAGCCATATTCGTTGATACATTTTCTTGGATGCCCTAACGGTGTGTTTATTTACGAAATCACAATTATCTGAGATTACTGAAACAATTCACTACTATTAACTCAGAATATGTCCTGATAGTATGCTCTTACAACATAACTAGACCGAAAGGCATCCTGTCGGCGACTGGCGGCTATGGTGTGCAGTCTATATCTCGTACTTACGAGTATAATCGAGGAACACGGTAAATGATCGTAGAACTTCGTTATGTTAAACATTGTACTTCTGTTTAATGAAATTACTACTTCTTGTGCTGCAAAGTTGTTGTAAGAATGGATATATGACCAACAGGCTCCTCGTAATGTAGTGGAAAAATGGCTTAGTAGCTATTTATTAAACAAAACCATTTGCTTTGCCCCAGAATGGCTGCGGTTTCCCTACGTATCGAGCGGTGGCGTAACGGTCCTTCTCATAGCTAGCCACAGCACCCCACCCCACCGTCCACAGGCAATGCCAAATGGTCCAAGGGCTACTTGGGCCAGTGTGGAACCCGTAAACTTACTACCTGCTATGCGTTCCGCAGTGCTGTCTCAGCTCACTGAACACTATTGATATCTGCAGACGCAATATAAAACGTAAATCTGGAGAGTAATCAAATAAAGTGTAGTCTTTAGTACTCATTTGATTTGACGTGTTATTTCCAACGAATAAACAAAGTTATTTTCCATTAAGCGTGATGTAAGGTAATGCTTTTTGGTTTTATTTCCAGGAATGTCGTTCCACGTAGAAACTGCAACATATTTCGTCGTTACGTTGTTATTTGTCTGTCTTAGCCACCACTAGAACAATAAGTGAGGAACAAATGGCATAACTCTTCACTAGATCTGAGGTAATGTGGTCTCCTGTAAAACTTTGACTCGCGGTTCTCGCATCGCTGATGGCCAAATTTTTAGTCCATCTGTAACAAAGCTACAAGCAGACCGATCGAAAATCAGAAAGGAAATCTTAAGTAAACTTCGCTGACACAAATCGACTCGCTACCTATGATAGTGCATAGCTGACAACGTCACATTCCGCTCCTGACGATATAATTTTGGGTAATGTGAGTACTCATTTCTTTGCTTGAAATGCCCATTTCCATACTACCCTAGCACCACACGGCAGGAAATACACATATATCGTTTCGAAGTCCAAAGTGAGTAATATCTTATTAATTCATGTCGATGTGGGAACACTTCTCTTACAGATGCTTTATGTTATATTAAGATAGAATTTCGTCGTAAGGCGATCCTGGTAATTTGTGATAGTACACTGTACATCTTAATAGCTGTTTCCATTATAATATTAAACATAACATTAATCATCAGAGAAAAATTAACGAATTGCATATTCTTTATAATTATCTAAATTAGCTTGACAATGCTGTGTGACTTACACGCCTGTATAAACTTACTGTTTCTGAGCTAAACATGTCGTCAAAACAGCTTTGAACTACATTTTCGTCCAGAAGGAGATTTTCTTGTCGGTTGTTCGATAAGGAACGGGAAAGTTAAACCTTTGAGTGCACAAGGTTAGAATAATAGACAGTTTTGTTTGTGAAATCAGCATAGTGAGTTATCTTGATGCAATTTTGTTGGTCGTTTACCTGATACTTCTACCGGAATATGTCTCGAGTGGACACAGCCTTGAGGAGGAGTTTGTGGAACACAACAAACTTTTTGAGGCACCAGGTGCATAATATTATGATCACACTCATGGCTCTGAACAAAAACATGCAGTAATAATTAACGCTTTGATGCTTATTGCTTGGAATTAGTGAATGCAGTACTACTAAACTAGCTCCTGAGCCTTGCCTATTGAATAAAAATGTCACACCACGGTTAACTCGTCACAGTACGTCACATATGTCAGTTATGTACACTCCTGGAAATTGAAATAAGAACACCGTGAATTCATTGTCCCAGGAAGGGGAAACTTTATTGACACATTCCTGGGATCAGATACATCACATGATCACACTGACAGAACCACAGGCACATAGACACAGGCAACAGAGCATGCACAATGTCGGCACTAGTACAGTGTATATCCACCTTTCGCAGCAATGCAGGCTGCTATTCTCCCATGGAGACGATCGTAGAGATGCTGGATGTAGTCCTGTGGAACGGCTTACCATGCCATTTCCACCTGGCGCCTCAGTTGGACCAGCGTTCGTGATGGACGTGCAGACCGCGTGAGACGACGCTTCATCCAGTCCCAAACATGCTCAATGGGGGACAGATCCGGAGATCTTGCTGGCCAGGGTAGTTGACTTACACCTTCTAGAGCACGTTGGGTGGCACGGGATACATGCGGACGTGCATTGTCCTGTTGGAACAGCAAGTTCCCTTGCCGGTCTAGGAATGGTAGAACGATGGGTTCGATGACGGTTTGGATGTACCGTGCACTATTCAGTGTCCCCTCGACGATCACCAGTGGTGTACGGCCAGTGTAGGAGATCGCTCCCCACACCATGATGCCGGGTGTTGGCCCTGTGTGCCTCGGTCGTATGCAGTCCTGATTGTGGCGCTCACCTGCACGGCGCCAAACACGCATACGACCATCATTGGCACCAAGGCAGAAGCGACTCTCATCGCTGAAGACGACACGTCTCCATTCGTCCCTCCATTCACGCCTGTCGCGACACCACTGGAGGCGGGCTGCACGATGTTGGGGCGTGAGCGGAAGACGGCCTAGCGGTGTGCGGGACCGTAGCCCAGCTTCATGGAGACGGTTGCGAATGGTCCTCGCCGATACCCCAGGAGCAACAGTGTCCCTAATTTGCTGGGAAGTGGCGGTGGGGTCCCCTACGGCACTGCGTAGGATCCTACGGTCTTGGCGTGCATCCGTGCGTCGCTGTGGTCCGGTCCCAGGTCGACGGGCACGTGCACCTTCCGCCGACCACTGGCGACAACATCGATGTACTGTGGAGACCTCACGCCCCACGTGTTGAGCAATTCGGCGGTACGTCCACCCGGCCTCCCGCATGCCCACTATACGCCCTCGCTCAAAGTCCGTCAACTGCACATACGGTTCACGTCCACGCTGTCGCGGCATGCTACCAGTGTTAAAGACTGCGATGGAGCTCCGTATGCCACGGCAAACTGGCTGACACTGACGGCGGCGGTGCACAAATGCTGCGCAGCTAGCGCCATTCGACGGCTAACACCGCGGTTCCTGGTGTGTCCGATGTGCCGTGCGTGTGATCATTGCTTGTACAGCCCTCTCGCAGTGTCCGGAGCAAGTATGGTGGGTCTGACACACCGGTGCCAATGTGTTCTTTTTTCCATTTCCAGGAGTGTATTTAACAACGCCTAATTAACAATCATTGGTTTCAAATAAGTAAAATCGAATACATGACTGGACAATAAAAACTAGGACGTCAGACAGGAATATGACAGTTGATAAATACCCTCATAGTGCCTTGCCGCTGTCACTTTTGAGGCGGGGGGAGGGAGGTGTGTGACCGGTAACTGTTGCTGAAGGTCGCTGCAGGGGGACGAAACTCTCGAGAGTAAACTGTTCTGATGCTGATGAAGCCACGAGCTGTTTTGCGGTATTATTTCTGCAAGCTTTTGCAATTACTGCTAGGTTACAAAGTGAGGCGAATTACCTTCGAGTTTCCATCATACTTATAATTTCAGCAGACAGCCGAAATGTGGTTTAATAAGTATGGAAAAGAATTAATTTGAACTCGCGAATTTTTGCCTAAACTATGCGACATTTACCATTAGACCATGAGCTGATACATCTCAGTGAACTCGAGAAAAAGACAATACTTCCTGTTTTGCACCATACAGTGTTACCAGCTCGTGCATACGGCCGGACTTAAAATACTGAGGGGCGTCGGGTTTTATTGTCCGCCTTAAGTGAACTCTAATTTAGTGTCTTGCAGAGACCGGCCGGCGCCCAGGTTTCGTGCCTTTGAGTGTCCCTGCTGACAAAGACTTGCTAAGCTCTGTATCCCACTACGTCTTCTAGAGGACGCCGGGTCCTCCTCCTGCGGCCACCACACCTCCGCCGACCGGTGTGGCCGAGCGGTTCTAGGCGCTTCAGTCTGGAACCGCGTGACCGCTACGGTCGCAGGTTCGAATCCTGCCTCAGGCATGGATGTGTGTGATGTCCTTAGGTTAGTTGGGTTTAAGTAGTTCTAAGTTCTAGGGGACTGATGACCACAGATGTTAAGTCCCATAGTGCTCAGAGCCATTTGAACCATTTTTGAACCACATCTCCGCACCTAACATCAATAAAAGTCTACTGCAACCACGGATGTCTTACTAGCGGTTTGACACTCTCTTCCAGTCACTATACCCACTCTCAAACCATGTCAGGGTGAAGGAAGCGGCGTTACTTCCTGACCTTCACATAGACGTTTCCTTCGCCACAGAAGAAGTTACACCATCGCCTATACTACGATGCTATACAACAAGTGTATGATTTAACCACACTGAGGAAATGTGCGACCAATCATAACTACGGCTGCCGCAGTCAGGGCGGATGGCTTGGCCGTTGTTTCCTTGGGGGGAGGGAGGGCATGGAAGGGAGCCAATTGTGAGACCTGACAAAAATGGGTAAGGGCAAAAGGAAGCGCGACAAGGGAGGGCGGAGTTTGGAGAAAAAGTGGAAGAATATGAAGAAGAACAAAAAGGAAATGTATAAGTTAAAAGATTGAATGCTACTATAATAGTAAGGGAGTGAGAAAAACAAACGAAAATCTAGAAGAGTTTCGGACTGAAGATTAAGGAACATTTTGATGAAGCATATTGTTCCATTGTTTATCAATGCGTGTTTCTTGTTTTGGGTACTAGATAACACACCTTTATGCAACTTGATCAAATGAAATTAAAGTGTGAAGAGTGTATTTTGTATTCGTTGTTTTGGTCTGAAACGCAACGCCCATGAAGGAATAGCTCTGTTGTTGTATGAATGCCATTATGAACTCTGTTGTTGCCTGGTTGAATTGTATCACACGCAGAACAATTAATGATATTTGTATATCGTACTTCACTGCGACGATGGATTCACTTCAGTTGGCGACTAAACAGGATAAGAAGCGATGAAAATTAAACAACTAAAGATGGTGAGACCCTGACAACGCGGTGAGTTTGGTGCTGGAGAGAGCGGTTGAATGTGTAGGGCCTCGAAGTCGAAACATCCCCATTTGGCTAGCAGATATGTGTAACGGGATAAAGAGGTGTTATACAAGTATGGAAGTGAATCGTGGACGATAAGTAGTTTGGACAAGAAGAGAATAGAAACTTTCGAAATGTGGTGCTACAGAAGAATGCAGAAGATTAGATGGGTAGATCACATAACTAATGAGGAGGTATCGTATAGAATTGGGGAGAAGAGGAGTTTAAGGCACAACTTGACAAGAAGAAGGGACCGGTTCGTAGGACATGTTCTGAGGCATCAATGGATCACATATGTAGCATTGGAAGGCAGCGAGGACGGTAAAAATCCTAGAGGGAGACCAAGAAATGAATAGACTAAGCAGATTCAGAATGATGTTGGTTGCAGTAAGTACTGGGAGATGAAGAAGCTTGCACAGGATAGAGTAGCATGGAGAGCTGCATCAAACCAGTCTCAGGACTGAAGATACAACAACAGACTGAAATGTCCTCTTAGAAAAATTATACATTACCTTATTACACATATACATATTCGTCGACACTTCTTCAATATTTCATCATAACATATATGTAGCGTAATCAAATTCCTCATATAGCATCAGCTTATTTATCAAAAACATACCTCAACAGCATGATACACATCGTCGGTGTAAAAATAACATCTTAACACCTCAGTCAAATCTCAAAAACGTCGTAACTTTCTGCAATAATGTCAAAACCTAAAAAAAATTCTCTGATCATTTAAATTGTGTCATCTACCTCAAACGTACTTTAAAAATCATGATCCCATATCAAATACATCATTCAAAGCTCTCATAGTATCACAATGGTTCCGAAAAAATATGAACAGTGCACACAGTACAGACAAAATACAATTTCATAAGTGTGAAGTTATACAACTGTGTAATTACATAAACATGTCACTCATGTAGTAAAAAAAATGTTTGTCTCTCAGTTAAATGATCAGATAGCTGTGTAATTTATATGTTAGTGAAATATGGTACCGATGTGTAAAGTTGTATATGCAAATAGCTAGGGCTTCTTGCGCTTGCCAAACACATGCTACACAAAGTAGGCGTGTACCCCCTGAGGATTAATGTAATTATACCCTCAGGTGTTACAGATTACAGCAATGGAATGAAAAGTATCACACAAAACTTTCTTTGTAATTCAAAAATATTGAAAAATAAATGGTTCAAGTACAAAATTAATCACTCAAATGCATGTCCTGTAGGACTAAATGTGCGTCTTGCTGTAAGATAATTCTGTGGAAGTGTCGTACTTATCGTCCTCTTTAAACAAAGTTCTGCTGAAGTCAATGTACTTACCTCATCATAAACGAAAGTGAAATGCTTTGCGTATAGATATCGTAGTTATTACGTAACTTACCGTGATCAAGAAAGTACTATAATGTAACGTATTGTTGTGCTATGGAAAAGGCTGTCTCATTGTAGCTATACCACAAAAGTTACTAATAAAACATGTTTTACTTTCCAGAATAATACAGAAAAACTGTGCTGATATAAAACAGATACATCGCAAAAGCAACAATGTAAAATTGTGTCACACATTAGTAGCGTCGTGATATGGTCGTGTAGCTGTCAAATAAACTAACCACTGTGTCGTCTGCTCAATATAACAATGCATTCGTAATTTCTGTTTAAATAAGTTCTCTTGGTTCTTGATTAGATATTTAACTTCAAACATTGTTGCATGTTAACAGTTTCTAAGTGTGACAACATGTACTAGTAGAGTGAAGTAAAAAATTTTATGGCAAAGACTAACTTAAAAAGCAGATTGTCTTACCATAAAGAGTTTCAACTTGAATGCAATTATTATTCGGTATACGTCGGTAAAGAATACTGGAATTTTTCTCAGTGTTAGCGTCAATGTTATTTTTCTCTGAGCCACCCGGCGCACGTGGCTGCCTGCGGTGCGAGTCATTGTCTGTTTCTTTATTGGCGCGCATCGTTATTGGGATTAGGAGACCTAACTTCTACAAATTCACCTTGTCGAGAGGGCCCAGCCCTGTTTGAATCCCGCCAGTTCTGATACAATTCAGGTCTGTCGTTACGATTATATCGTCTGTCGTCATGTCGGTAATTTCTGTAATTAATTTCTTGTCGGTCACGTGGTGGAGAACTTCTCCCTGAATCGTATCTGCGTGCTGGACCGTTGCGTCTGAAGTTATTCTGTCTCCCTTGATAATAGTTATTTTGGTTCCCATATTGTCTGTTTCTCTGATTGTCTCTGTGATAGTCATTACCGCGAAGAGGTGTTCTTTCCCTGTAACTATTACCACCCTGCCAACGGTTGTCATATGGGTGGTGTCTGTCCAGTTATTATTTCTCTCATCGCAGAATTGCGAGGGATGTGACCTGTAATTGTTGTGTTCCTGTTTTCGAGTTCCGCGAATGTCAATGTCAATTTCAAATTCTTGTAACAGTCCCTGAAAAGCTTCAATGTCGTCTTTGCAGCGTCCTGCCAAAATAATATGTCGTAAATGTTCAGGTAATTTGATTAAGCAAATGCAGATGAGTTCTGAGGGGCTGTATGGGTTTGACAGGTACTGATTCTTGTGCAACATGTCTTCAAAATATTTCACAAGACTGGAAAATTCAGATTGTTCAAAATGTTTCATCATTATGATGCTATGTTTTACTCGGTCTTGTGTAGCTTGAGAGCAATATGCTGAGAGGAAGGCATGATAAAATTCTCCTTCACTGTGGCAATTGTGAATGACCGATCGCATTCTTACAGCTGGTTCATTCTCTTATAGCCACACATAAATTCTAATCTGTGCTCTAATGACCAGTTGGGAGGAAAACAATGAGAGAATTGATGAAGACACGCTTGTGGATGACTGTCGTTGCCGGAATTCTTAAATGTTTTGAATTTTCGTGTAGTAATAAACAGTTTATAGTCATGATCATCATGGCGGTGAGCCGCATATCGGTCATTGTTACTTCCTTTCGGCGGTTCCTTCTCAAAATTCGGTGTACCTTGCCAATTTCTTTCATAATTTCCGAAGTACCCTGTATTATTATTTTGTGGCAGTTCCGTATTTCTATGTCCCTCTACTAATATCAAATACCGGCCTTAATCTGAGGAAGAAATTTCAGAGGATGTACGTCTGGAGTAGAGCATTGTATGGTAGTGAAACCAGGACTGTGGGAAAACCGGAACAGAAGAGAATCGAAGCATTTAAGATGTGGTGCTATAGACGAATGTTGAAAATTAGGTGGACTGATAAGGTAAGGAATGAGGAGGTTCTACACAGAATCAGAGAGGAAAGGAATATGTGGAAAACACTGATAAGGAGAAGGGACAGGATGATAGGACATCTGCTAAGACATGAGGGAATGACTTCCATGGTACTAGAGGGAGCTTTAGAGGGCAAAAACTGTAGAGGAAGACAGAGATTGGAATACGTCAAGCAAATAATTGAAGACGTAAGTTGCAAGTGCTACTCTGAGATGAAGAGGTTAGCACAGGAAAGGAATTCATGGCGGGCCGCATCAAACCAGTCAGTAGACTGATGACAAAAAAAAAAAAAAAAAAAACTTCCCGTATTGGAGCGCGAGTGTCATCTGAAATACGTAATTCTTGTATTACCTGTGTCAGCTGATTTGTACTTCCCGGATTTCTTTTTGGTGTTGCGTATTAATTTGATTCTGATTTTGTTTGAATTTCCTAATTTGTTTGCACTCTTCTGTGTCATTAAAGACTACCGGTTTTGTGTCATTCAGATTATCATCTACGTTCATAGATAAATTATTTAGCTGATTCGAAAGTTCAACTACTTTCTCTGATAATGACTTATTTCCTCCATGTGTCTTTCTGAACCAATTTTCAGATTATCTACTGTGTCCTTTAAGTTTTCCTGAGTTTTTGCAAGTTGCATAACCAGATCGGTAGATGCAACTGAGTCAATTTTAGCTTGCAACATCTCATGATTTTCATGAACAATAGTTTGCAGTTCTTTTATGGGTGCTTCGTGATTCTGTAAAATAATTTTTATGCTGCGAAAAAATAGTTTGAAAATGCTCACAAATTTGTGTTTTTACGTTATTACAGACTTTTTGACATTTCGATTCAATGTTATGTAACTAAGTATTTATATCTTCACGTGTTTGTTCAAGCATGGTGTCTAACTTTTGAAGCTTTTGCTGTGTTTGTCTCTGATTTTGTTGCATTGTGTCAAAATTTTGAAGCTTTTGCTGTGTTTGTCTCTGATTTTGTTCCATTGTGTCTAACTTTTGAAGCTTTTGCTGTGTTTGTCTCCGATTTTGTTCTATTTGTTGCATTAATTGCAATATTAATGTATTAGTGTCTTGAATCTGTTTCTCTATGCTTTTTGGCAGTGCATTATCACCGGCAACATTCACATTTTGACAAGCAGAAAATGCGTCTTGACTCATTTGAGAAAACGGTGAGGACCCAAAATCTGAGTCTACAGTATTTGCAATATTGTGTTCCGTCATTTCGGATTCCTGAGGCGGGCTGTTTCCGACCGATCGATCGATAATGCTTCCCTGTCCACTACTTCTTTCATTGTCTACACCATTATTTGTCGCCCGCTCCATTTCCCTATGCACAATTAATAAATTACTACTTCGAATGTCTGTTAATTCATTACACAGTGGTGCTGATAAGCTATGCTTGTCGTCACTATTATTTCTCAGTTTACTTTGGAGCCTAGTGTTACGTTTTTCACACGCCATTATTGTCACAATATTTCACACTATAACACAGAAAGGCACAATTTGAAGAGCAAAAATAAGAGAACACATTAACATAGCACTGAAAATAATATCTAGTTAATTGGAAGCGCAGCTGCGAAATACTTGGTGCAAATCTACATGCATGCCACAACTGTTTTACTGTACAACAATGAAAGACTGCAACTACAAAGGAGATTCTCTCTACAACTACGCGCTAGCAATAAACAATAGTTACACTAATTACACAAACTACAAGAAAATAATCAAATGATTCCAGTGAGATATCCTCGACTAAGGGTCGACATATGAAACGTCCCCTTTGAAAAATTAATGAATTACTGTGCTGATCAACCTCTTACGTTATTA
The DNA here is from genome assembly GCF_023864275.1 of Schistocerca cancellata. Classification (NCBI taxonomy): domain Eukaryota; kingdom Metazoa; phylum Arthropoda; class Insecta; order Orthoptera; family Acrididae; genus Schistocerca; species Schistocerca cancellata. The sequence continues at coordinate 172,372,686 of NC_064633.1, read as the reverse complement.
GCTTTTCAAACAGCTGAGCAAAACTGAACGTTCTCAGACATTACTCTCTTTACTTATTCTGATCAACACTAAACTGACACACAATCTTTTCTTTAGCGCAGCGCAATCTGACTTACAATAATCCCTACAAAGGAATGGCCATGACTAACATTAAACTATACCTTTCACAAATCGCTTACCTCACAAAAATCTTCGTTACTCAAGCTACTGCAATACAGCGAGCGTCACTACTGCCAGCTAAATAAAGGATTCAAACTACTGAAGGCAATAACTGCTGATAGGCACAGTTAGAAAATGAAAGATTTTTATAGAGAAAAAAACAATTTATTTACCTTAATATTGTTCAAAAGACATATTATGTATATCATTTCATGACATCCAGTCTTACAAATTTACTGTCTCTGTCCAGATCATCCGTTCTCACAACTCCAGCATCTCACTCCCCACATCCACCACTGCTGGCGGCTCACCTCCAACTGCACAACGCTACGCGCTGTTCACATCCGGCTGCCCAACACTACAATGGTAGACAACAATGCAAACTAGCCACAGACTGCATACAGCACAGCCAGTGATTTTCATACAGAGTGCTACGTGGCGTTACCAATAAGAAAACCAAAACAGCCTACTTACAAGTCAAGTCATGTGAAATAAAAGCTCTTTCATAAGTGTGACCGGTATCTCATGGATTGTTACGCGCCGGGATCGGGCAGAGCGGTGTGGCGGGGGGGTGTGGGGGTGGAGGAGGCGCTCGCTATTTTTACGAATGAGATGAAAAAACTTTCTTTTAACTGTGCTGCACAGACTGAACATTTCATGGAACCGCCAATAGCTGCCATACAGGGTGCATCAGGAGGAAAGGTACATGCTTTGAGGAGTGATAGCATTAGTGACTGTGAATAAAAAACCTTAAATGAACATATGCTCTTTCCTTAACCGTATCCGACATACAGCTCTTTGAAGATCGTGGGTTCAGTCGCATGGCATTCTTCACCAGCAGTCACATGCGAATACAACTAAAGTGACATTAGGTTACGTAGTATTGTCTTTGCCGGCCGTTGTGGCCGAGTGGTTCTAGGCGCTTCAGTCTGGAACCGAGCGACTGCTACTGTCGCTGGTTCGAATCCTGCCTCGGGCATGGATGTGTGTGATGTCCTTAGGTTAGTTAGGTTTAAGCAGTTCTAAGTTCTAGGGGACTGATGACCTCAGAAGTTAAGTCCCTTAGTGCTCTGAGCCATTTGAACCATTTGTTGTCTTTACTGACCATTTAACTGCCAAATTCTCTTGCATATGGTGCGGCGACGAGTCCTGCAAGCGCTCGATCGTTGGCTATGAAGTCATTTCATCGCCACCGAGGTCAATCGATCTTACTCCATTAGGTTACTAGTTGTATGGTGGGATTACGAGTAGTGTGTACAAGCGTAGAGACGACACAAAGAAGCAACTTACTGTTCTTATTTTACATGCACATTTGAACTTATTGCTTGACTAAAATCTGTTGTCTGTGAATAAATATACTACAAAGCAGATTCTTAAGGCCCTTCGATGCCATACTTCGAATGAGACAAAATTTAAGGGAACAGATTATTCCAGCACTAGAATATGTAAATAGAATCATTGTAATGCAAGATGTGTCAAGTAAGGAGTGACAAGATATTTATTGAACACTGAAATAAAGTGTGACTGGAATGAAATCAGTCGGAAAGATGATTAGTCAACAGAATATTTCCTTCAGAGGTGATATAAATATTTATTCACGTAGTATAACTCGTTGTGCGGTACTAGCTTACTTACCTTTCAACATACCGCCTGCATACGTTAGACTAAGAGATGATTGATGGAAACAAACTTTGCTAATATCTATCAAAGCAATCTGCATGCTTATATTTTGTCCGGAAAAGGAGAATCAGTAGCCGACCATTCATATAAATCTAGGATAAATACTGTGGATCTGAAGCCCCTTTCCCAAGACTATTTTTTCTCTGCCTTATTGCTTCTCAGCTGGGCGATAGGAAGGGCTTACGGAGGGCGCAGTCATTGTCGTAAGACTCCCTAGTGGATGTCTGCCATAATGCATCGGATCAGCCTTATGGGCTTTTATGCGAAGACTGGAAACTGTGCGACCTGTTTCCATTCCGTTTGTTTCGAGAGCAGAATATTTTTTAGAACTGCAGTGCGTCATCCCAAGCTACTCTTACGACTCAAGGGAGGGTGCCGAATATCGCCACGAAGCTACGACTATTGCGATTCTGAGATTTCCGGGACGTAGGATATCCGTTACACTTGTAGAGACACAACGGAACAGAAATATAAAATTTACCGGGCTTTAGCCATGCGCCTGTTCCTGAGAATCATGTTTCACTTACACTTAATTACATTACACAGCAATATTTATTTTTTTAATCACTTACGATTTAAGCGCTTGGATTGATATAACGTTTTTAATTTTCTCTCAACTCATTGATGTAATAGCCCTCAACAATTTTTTAAAAGTTGTTGGAGGTTTTTAAATCTAACGAAACCAAGGCAAAAATTTTAAAGCGAAGAAAGTAGCAGAACCTTTCTATTACAGAAAGTAATTCACTTCAGTTTTGTAACAGCAAATATTCCGGAATGCACTTAAAGTGCCTTCGTCCATGAATTACAACCACTCTAGACATATATCCCAATATTTTATCCTTACATTACATTTAAAGCAGGGACGGCCACGGCGTGCCAAACTGCACGCGTTTACAGATGTGCTGCACGCGTGCCGTCCAGGGCTCGGTCCGCCTCGCCACTACTCGGCTTTCCTCGGTCTTTCGCGGCACTGCTCGGCACGGCGCGACATTAGACTAGCTGTGCGATGCGACATCTTTTCATCCGGCATAGGATGCATTAGTTGATTCGTAGTGGCAGCCATGTTTATTCCTCGCTATTTGTTAGCGATTCGTAGGAAGTTTATAAGTACTGTACAGTGGTTGTTGCAATGGAACATACGCTCACAAAGAGACAGGGTAGTGACACAACGTCACGAGCCTTCAGAGCTGAATGGGAATTGCAATATTTTTTCGAAGAGAAGGATGAAAATTTTCAATGTCTATTATGCAGTCGCATACTCGCCGGGCACGGCAAATTTGCAATAGAACGGCATTATAACACCACACACAAAGGACTTAATGATTTAGATGGGTTGATAGATCAAACAAGTTGGCGCAATTTAGAAGACGTAGTGTTATGCAGCGAGACGGAACGAACGCGAGAACCAATTACAAATCGTTGTGTCTCTGATGTTTGTATTTGTACATATTTGTCGTTAGCATTCGAATTTAGAGTTCACTCAATTTTTGTTTCCTTTTTTTTAGCCTGCAACCGAACGCAGCGACCTGTCTTTAAGAGCAAGCTAAAATATAGCGCTTAAAATTGCAAGAGCGAATAAGCCTTTCGGTGATGGTGATTTCATCAAGGAGTGTATTGTTGAGGCGAAGCCGCTGGAAGTAAAGAAGTTTAGTCAAATTAGTCTTTCCAGATAGACAATAGCTCGCCGCATAGCTGGTATGGCAGCGGATGTCTACAGGCAGTTAATTGATAGTGCCTGCAAGTTTATTCTATTCTCGATTGCTTTGGACTAGTCGACCGACATTTCGGACACAGCACAACTAGCGAATTATGTTGGTGGAGTCGACACAAATTTGCACGAGACGGAAGAACTGTTAGATTTAGTACCAGTGAAGCACACAACGAGGGGTACCGACTTGCTAGAAGCAGTTGAAGAGGCAGTTGAAGCCGTTGGCCTGAATTGGAAAATATTAGTTTCAGTCACCACGGATGGAGCGCCAGCAATTTGAGGTGCTCAAAATGGGCTTGTAGCATTGTTGCGTAAAAAACTAGAACTATCGACAATAGATTTGTACGGAATTCATTTTTTTGTACACCAAGAAGCTCTTTGGGCTAAGTATGCAAATTTGGTGAACGTGATGCAGTTGGTAGTCACCATAGTACATTTTTTGAAGTCGCATGGCTTAGTACACCGTCAGTTTCAACAGTTTCTCATGGAATTGAACGAAGAGTACGGAGATGTTATTTACCACTGGGAAATACGTTCGTTAAGTCGAGGATCAAGCCTCGAAAGATTTTTCAATTTAAGACTCGCTATTGTTGAGTTCCTGAAGGAAAAAGGAAAGGCAGAGCCAAAATTAGAAGATCCAAAATGGATTGCAGACCTCGACTTTTTAGTCGATCTGACTGCACACTTGAACGCTCTCAATAAGACTTTGCAAGGTGAGTAGCAGCTTATTTCTGATCTGATGAAAAAACTGGATGCATTTAATAAGAAACTCGCATTGTGGAAAGAATAACTCATGAAAATGAATACCGCCCATTGATCTACGCTCTCTAAAGTCAGAGAGGACGCAACTTCTGACGAATTCGTTTCTGTGTTGGAGGAACTACAGGCACAATTTTGTAAACGTTTTCAGGTCACTGCCAGTCTGACATCTGTTTTTGAACTATTTTCTAGACGCTTTGCCGTTTCAGTTGAAAGTACTCCAGCGCATTTGCAAATGGAATTGATCGATCTGCAGTGTAATTCCCGTTTAAAGGACAATTTTTTTTACGTAAAAACTGTCCACGAATTTTACAAAGGTTTTCCTCGGGAAGAAAAAATGGTTCAAATGGCTATTTTTTTTAATCTTATTTTGTTCGTTTTCGTTCGTTGAATATGCTCCGGGCGGACGTCGTAAGACATCCATTTAAATTCGTTGTTGATCGATTAGCTCAGTTTTTTTTATTACAGAGGGCTGCTAACCCTCTGACCGAACACGCTGAGCTACCGTGCCGGCAGACTCTGAGCACTAAGGGACTTAACATCTATGGTCATCAGTCCCCTAGAACTACTTAAACCTAACTAACCTAAGGACAGCTCACAACACCCTGTCATCACGAGGCAGAGAAAATCCATGATCCTGCCGGGAATCGAACCCGGGAACCCGGGCGTGGGAAGCGAGAACACTACCGCACGACCACGAGCTGCGAACTTCCTCGGGAAGAGTTTCCGTGTCTCCACATTGAGGCTGCAAAAGTTATATAAGTGTCTGGATCGACATACATGTGCAAAAGGTTTATTTCGATTATGAAACTAAGTAAGTCAGGATTACGTGGCAATCTGAGTGACGAAAATATGAGAAACTGTTTGCGTTTGTCCGTGTACCGTCAGTTTGTGCCGGACATGTACTTTATTATGTCTACAGTGGACCTAAATAATTAAATTAATGGTGATAATTTTGTTGTATTCGTTATATGTTTTGTTGAGAATTGTAGTTATTGCAAATTTTCTACAGTAGTTCCAGAATGTACTGCGTAATGCAGTTTCAAGCCCAGCGTTATTGTTATTTTTCTGTAGGTGTACGAACAGCCAACAAAGATTCGGTATTGGTCAACATGATGTGTTGTACAGAGATTAATATTATCAAACGTCGTAATATGAAACTAAGCCACATGCTAGCAGGGCGGTATTCCTTACCCGAATGCACTGTCGCGTGCGGCGTGTTCGTAGTTCCGCTCATGCGCGCGCAGTCAGCTGGTGTGGTAGTGGGGGACGTGTGACGTCAGAAGGGAGCGATCCGCAACAACACCGACTCAAAGGAAAGCCTCGGCGCTTGTTCGTGACGTCACGTCAGCTAGGCTGGGGCTGTTTTGAGGGAAGAGAGCAAACTGCGAGGTCATCGGTCTCGTCGGTTTAGGGAAGGACGGGGAAGGAAGTCGCCCGTGCCCTTTCAAAGGAACCATCGCGGTATTTGCCTGGAGCGATTTAGGGAAATCACGGAAAACCTAAATCAGGATGGCCGGACACTGGATTGAACCGTCGTCCTCCCGAATGCGAGTCCAGTGTGCTAACCACTGCGCCACTTCGCTCGGTCGTCAGCTAGGCACGGCGAACGCCAGGTCTGATGCAGGCAGAAACGCCTGGGCCTGCTTATCACTGTAAATCTCTTATTTTTGGACAAAATGTTTGGTATTGTTTTGGATTCTGCAGTTTTAATTAGATGAAAGATTTTCTTACTATCGTAAAGCTGCAAATGAAGATCATAGTTCTGTATTACTGAATCCTATCGAAAAAAACGTAGATCAATATCAGAAGATTCTTTGCCCCATTGCAAGTTTCGGAAGTTTTACATTCAAGTAACTATATTTACTTCATCCATTTTGTTATCAAAACTTAACCCAACTCTCTTACAATGAATACGTTTCTTTTATTTTATTTATTTTAGTTTGACATCGTCAGTGGAAATGTGAACTAATTTACATGTGTAAATGTCCAACTGTAGCTAGTCATTAGACTACAATCGTTTTCAACGAAAGGAATTCTGCCGGCCGAAGTGGCCGTGCGGTTAAAGGCGCTGCAGTCTGGAACCGCAAGGCCGCTACGGTGGCAGGTTCGAATCCTGCCTCGGGCATGGATGTTTGTGATGTCCTTAGGTTAGTTAGGTTTAACTAGTTCTAAGTTCTAGGGGACTAATGACCTCAGCAGTTGAGTCCCATAGTGCTCAGAGCCATTTGAACCATTTGAAAGGAATTCTAAACAGGAACCAAAACAGCTTCATACATCGAAAATTCTGCTGAGCTTAAACCTTTTTAAACACGCACGTTAGAAAAGATAAATATTCCCCTCTTGCAACTGAAAGGAGAAAGTTTACAGGATAAAACAATTTTATTTCATAAAACAAGTATCTCTCTCTTGCCTCTTCTTCTAGCCCCCCCCCCCCCCCCCCCCCCCGCCCCTCAACGTGTACAATCGCAAGATACTTCATTAACTTTCAGTGCTCCTCACCCCATAGTCAACCAAGATACCTAAAGAAGAGCACCAATATGTTCAGAGTTTCTGGTAAAATCAACCCAGTACAAACGTAACTTCCCCAGATTTACAAATAAGGTAAAGAAGCACGAATTCCGTTGGTGCTGGACCATGAAGATGTTTTTGTATGTCAATCCTTAAAACAGGTGGAAATTTAAGTTCAGGAGTACACTATTTGTTAAGATGTCTAATAAATTGCACAATTAATTGACTGCAGAAACCTCTCAGAACAATGTGTGTTGGTCAGCTACGGTCAGCTACCGCCAATAGTTTCACATTTTCCTGTGTCAGGGAGACACCACCATTATGAGTATCATAAAAATAGTCCAGGTGCTAACACTTCATACACATTAAAATTTTTGACATACAACACTTTCACTAATAAGAAAGACTAGCTATGAAGCCCGCTATGCATGTAACACATTTTCAGATCGCTCAGTGATAAAAGGACTGTAGAATATACACAGACTGTGCAACAAACTAAAAGTTAACTGACATTCAGGTACAGGAGTACATGCTTTGCTAAGCAGTGTGATGAATTATGGATTTCACTGGTTGCACAAGTCACTCAATACAAAATGTTTTGCTCTCTTACCAACTCAAGTGTCATGTTTTCTTGTTAAGAGGAGACACACACTACCATTATGGATGTAATGGAAAAGAAAACAATCTTATGTGATAACACTTCAGAATGTACACAATAAAAATCTAATTTTCACATCTTGCAGTGTAATGAAGAAACTTTATAAGTCAACACAATTTTAAGAAATAATATACATATCTCTGCTTCTTTATTTCTTCTGCTGCCGCAATGTGTACAGAGACAAGAAATTTCATTTCATTATCTTCCAAAGCTCCAAATACCATAGATAAACCAAAAAAACCTTCAGGAGAGCCCAATTGTGGCCAAATAATTTCGAAAATAATGACTGAAGTAGAAGACTAATTCGATTGTGTTAGACCTCATTACTTCGAATCTACACATCGTACTATTATTTTCAATGGAAATCTTTGACAAAACCTGACTTGTCACAACACAGCTAACTGTATGATCTTTACTCTGAAAAGCAGTCTTTGCCTCCATGCAGGCCAAATAAATCATGCCTTCGAGTAAATAAAAAATAATGTAGAAAACGCGATTACGTCTATTGAAGTGTGAATACTAGTTGATGAACTGATCGGTAAAAATTCGTTTACTACGTAAGACTGAAGACACAAAACCAGTAGTGGTGCCTGGGTACAATATCGAACAGGTCTTCAAAAGGTATAAATAAAGAATGTATAACTATAAAACCCCCCCATGAACCATGGACCTTGCCGTTGGTGGGGAGGCTTGCGTGCCTCAACGATAGATATAGCCGTACCGTAGGTACAACCACAATGGAAGGGTATCTGTTGAGAGGCCAGACAAACGTGTGGTTCCTGAAGAGGGGCAGCAGCCTTTCCAGTAGTTGCAGGGGCAACAGTCTGGATGATTGACTGATCAGGCCTTGTAACACTAACCAATTGGCCTTGCTGTTCAGGTACTGCGAACGGCTGAAAGCAAGGGGAAACTACAGCCGTAATTTTTCCCGAGGGCACGCAGCTTTACTGTATGATTAAATGATGATGGCGTCCTCTTGGGTAAAATATTCCGGAGGTAAAATAGTCCCCCATTCGGATCTCCGCGCAGGGACTACTCAGGAGGACGTTGTTATCAGGAGAAAGAAAACTGACATTCTACGGATCGGAGCGTGGAATGTCAGATCCCTTAATCGGGTAGGTAGGTTAGAAAATTTCAAAAAGGGAAATGGATAGGTTAAAGTTAGATATAGTGGGAATTAGTGAAGTTCGGTGGCAGGAGGAACAAGACTACTGGTCAGGTGAATACAGAGTTATAAATACGAAATCAAATAGGGGTAATGCAGGGGTAGGCTTAGTAATGAATAAAAAGATAGGTGTACGGGTAAGCTACTACAAACAGCATAGTGAACACATTATTGTGGCCAAGATAGACACGAAGCCCATGCCTACTACAGTAGTACAATTTTTATGCCAACTAGCTCAGCAGATGACGAAGAAATTGATGAAATGTATGAAATGTATGATTATATAAAAGAAATTATTCAGGTAGTGAAGGGAGACGAAAATTTAATAGTCATGGGTGACTGGAATTCGTCTGTAGGAAAGGGGAGAGAAGGAAACATAGTAGGAGATATGGATTGGGGCTAAGAAATGAAAGAGGAAGCCGCCTGGTAGAATTTTGCACAGAGCATAACTTATACATAGCTAATACTTGGTTTGAAAATCATGAAAGAAGGTTGTATACATGCAAGAACCCTGGAGATACTAAAAGGTATCAGATAGATTATATAATGGTAAGACAGAGATTTAGGAACCAGGTATTAAATTGTAAGACATTTCCAGGGGCAGATGTGGACTCAGACCACTATCTATTGGTTATGAACTATAGATTAAAACTGAAGAAACTGCAAAACGGTGGGAATTTAAGGAGATGGGATATGAATAAACTGAAAGAACGAGAGATTGTACAGAGTTTCAGGGAGAGCAAAGGGAACAATTGACAGGAATGGGGGAAAGAAATACAGTTCGGAGAATGTATTAAAATCCATGGAGAAGAAATAAAAACTTTGAGGTTCGCCGATGACATTGTAATTCTGTCAGGGACAGCAAAGGATTTGGAAGAGCAGTTGAACGGAATGGACAGTGTCTTGAAAGAATAGTATAAGATGAACATCAACAAAAGCAAAACAAGGATAATGGAATGTAGTCGACTTAAATCGGGTGATGCTGTGGGAATCAGATTAGGAAATGAGACACTTAAAGTAGTAAAGGAGTTTTGCTATTTGGGGAGCAAAATAACTGATGATGGTCGAAGTAGAGAGGATATAAAATGTAGACCGGCAATGGCAAGGAAAGCGTTTCTGATGAAGAAAAGTTTGTTAACATCGAGTATAGATTTAAATGTCAGGAAGTCGTTTCTGAAAGTATTTGTAAGGAGTGTAGCCAAGTATGGAAGTGAAACGTGGACGATAAATAGCTTAGACAAGAAGAGAATAGAAGTATTCGAAATGTGGTGCTACAGAAGAATGCTGAAGATTAGATGGGTTGATCACATAACTAATGAAGAGGTATGAATAGAATTGGGGAGAAGAGGAGCTTGTGGCACAACTTCACTAGAAGATGGGATCAGTTTGTAGGACATGTTCTGAGACATCGAGGGATCACCAATTTAGTATTGGAGGGCAGCGTGGAGGGTAGAAATCATAGATTGGGACCAAGTGATGTATACACTAAGCAGATTCAGAAGGATGTAGGCTGCAGTAGGTACTGGGAGATGAAGAAGCTTGCACAGGATAGAGTAGCATGGAGAGCTGCATCAAACCCGTCTCAGTACTGAAGACCACAACAACAACAACAACTATAAAAACTGAACACTATCGGATTTACTTACTTTGGAACACTTGGTTGGTGAAAATGCATCCCTGTGAATGGCGGCAATCCACTTACGACAAAGGTTTTCGTCGTTAGGAAACGAAAACACATGGATCTTAGGTCCATTTCCATAATTCCCGTTACAGCGAGGAACACAGTACTTGTACTCCATGGTGATAACTCTCACTATAACTGCTGTAGTGGAAAAAACACAATAACTAACACAAAAGGAACGGCACTGCACTACCAACACTCACGATCGTACGCCACGTAGCATGCCTAGCCGTTGTGACGTCACTAACGACTGATGACGTAGCGCCAGAGCCTTTCTTTGAGTCGGTGTTGTCCGCACACGCGTGTGAAAGTTCGGCACGCGTGCATGCACACGTGCCGCGTTCTTGGCCGTCCCTGATTTAAAGTCAGTGAGATGCGTGGGGTTGTACACACTTGACTACCCGGTGAATGCAAGTGAGGAGTAAGATGATGACAATACTAGCTTTATAAGTTAATATTAAAGCGAATTTGTCCACGTCGGGCAGGGACTCACAAATCCCTTCTCCAGCGAAACGTAGTAAAGACAACCGTTGTCCAAGGAGCGGATACTAAACACGATTATATGCACATGACAGCAAGTCTTCTAAACGCCGATACCCTGTGCGATACAGTCATTCGTCTATACACAATAGTTACTACAAGAGACCACTAAGAACACTCTCATTATGGCAGTAATCCCACATATGAACTAATACCAGGAAACACTGTAAATTAAACAATAGGTTATGAGAGGTGAGACAGTACCTAACGCTCGTAAATTAAACTTCATTGCATTAAGTGACACTGCAGAAGGCTTATCACACAATCTAAATGTCATAATGAGTTGTTGTTATTCGTGATCAGAATTTGAAGCCACTGTATACCAAATAAGCTTGCATGTTTGATCGAGACTCGACTAGGCATACAGAGACGTATCAGCTCGCAAGAAAGAATATACGTGCCTGGAATTAAATGACGTTAAGCTTAACACTGCCCCACGAACCCCATGCAGCTTATATTGCCCCTGAGAAGTAAATACGAAATGTATGTAATAAATTGCAAAGCACAAGTATCAAACGCCATGAAGTAAAGTTGTGGTGATGGACGGGGAGTAGAACCCAGTACCTATACGAATTATTAACTAATCATCGTGAGACGTAAATTACTAAACATGATCACTAACTGCCAAATACTAGAACCTCAAACGACGATGTAAATGATTTTCGCCTGACAAGAATTTGAACAGAGCTTCCGCTATTGTCTTACAGCTACGAATAGACATGAAATTCTTATTGTTTCTTCACCAGTGGCAAGGTGTGCATACCCGCATCTCGTGGTCGTGCGGTAGCGTTCTCGCTTCCCACACCCGGGTTCCCGGGTTCGATTCCCGGCGGGGTCAGGGATTTTCTCTGCCTCGTGATGGTTGGGTGTTGTGTGCTGTCTTTAGGTTAGTTAGGTTTAAGTAGTTCTACGTTCTAGGGGACTGATGACCATAGATGTTAAGTCCCATAGTGCTCAGAGCCAAGGTGTACATATGGTTGGCTAGAGGAGACACAACAAATAGTTCTGTGCTGCCTGGAACTATAACAAGACAAATATCGACATTGTTGACCCGACACCAAGAGGTGCAACTATATAATCCTGTTTCACTAGTAGTTAGGATCGCGCGGTTCGTAGAGGTCTGGAGGAGTTTGGCATCTTGAGGAATCAACAAAATGACGGGACAGTATTATCTTGAACGGTTCAAATCCACAGAATAATTGGATCCGGAACTTGAATCCGAGTCCAGTGTAAAAACTTTCATAATCTCAGATTAACTTAAAATAAGGACCTAACATGACGATTCGTTCGTGAATTAAATTAACTTAACTGGCGTAAGAGAGTTTACTAGAGACAGAGTTTTGGCAAGCAGCTATTTTCGTTTCTGACAGCCAAACCTAATCCCACTCTGCTCCATTCAGTAGCGAATAGACATGTTTAATGTTGATTTGGAGATACTATACAGTCCTGCGTTCCTTACTTGTCGTTGCTGGAGGAGAATGCGGTATGCTTGTGGCTGTTAAAAACTGGTACCACCAGAGGGAAGCAAACCCGCACTTTTGCCATTGCAAGCTAGCCTCAGTATAATCAAACACAGAGTTTCAGTTGTGTTAGCGTCATGTTTTCCTCGTAGTGGGGTACGCAGCACACTGACTGAGAAGTGTTGCTTTCCGCTGGAACTGTTGTTGTGAATAACCTATTTGTGGAGTAGTTGTCAACATCATGCAGTGCGAACACAAGGTCGTGATATTAGTCCCATCCCTTTCCTTTCTTTTTTCAAAAAAATGTTCAAATTTGTGTAAAATATTATCGGACTTAACTGATAATATCATCAGTCCCTAAGGTTACACACTACTTAACCTGAATTATCCTAAAGACAAACACACACAGCCATGCCCGACGGAGGACTCGAACCTCCGTCGGGACCAGCCGCACGGTCCATGACTGCAGCGCCTCAGAACGCTCGGCTAATCCCGCGCGGCCTTTTTTTTCTACACTGTATTCCGTCTGTCTCCTAAGAGTATCTGTCTGACTGAAGGTCATAGAAATTTTCGTTAACTTCCTAACCAGCCAGTAACAGAAAAATCCTACAGAAACATCTTTGTGAAAGCGCTCATGGGTGTCTGACGTGGTAAGGCTACTTTCACGCCATCAGCCAGCGGCCGCTTGATAGGGACGTGCGCCCTTCCAAGTGATGATGACGCACTGTGCATAGAGCTTATTATCTCCAGTTGACTCTTCCTCGCTGATATTAGCAAGCATTACTTCATGTAAAGTTGTATGTGATGTAATACTAAGGTTCAGCATTGTCTTTGGCGATTTTGTATTGCATGTTGCTAAATATATTTAACTATATTCTTGCATATTTAACTATCTTATTATTTTGTTGCAGTTTGCAGTGTAGCTAGTTCCATAACGACTTAAATATTTCTCATATTTGACGCTTTTAGGAGAGTCGTTCACGCAGTAAAAAGTGGAGTCTAAAACACAGTTAAGTCTAACATTTGCCGCGCGGGGTATCCGTGCGGTCTAGGGCGCCTTGCAACGTTTCGTGCGGCTACCCCCGTCGGACGTTCGAATACTCCCTCACGCATGGTTGTGTGTGTTGTCCTTAGCCTTAGTTTAAGTTAGATTAAGTAATGTGTAAGCCAAGGGACAGATGACCTTAGCAGTTTGATCCCATAGGAACTTACCACAAATTTCCCAAAATTTCTAACATTTGTGTCGTTGTGTTCTGTTAGTGTTTAATTGTAGTCCTATTGAGGTTAAAAGAAACGATTATGGTACAACGTCTTGTCGTATAACGATTAGACTAATCTCGAACTGGGATGAACGGGAAGGAAGTCGTCTGTGCCCTTTCAAAGAGAGAGTTAAGGAGGTAACTGTAAACCTAAATCAGTGCGTTCTGATGGCGATTTGAAGCACCTTATGGTAACTTCATAAGGAGAAAATAGAGGGTAAGTCATAACAAACATTATACCAAACGATAGCCTGTGTACGTCTCATCATAGGCGGCCGGAGTGGCCGAGCGGTTCCAGGCGCTTCAGTCTGGAACCGCGCGACCGCTACGGTCGCAGGTTCGAATCCTGCCTCGGGAATGGATGTGTGTGATGTCCTTAGGTTAGTTAGGTTTAAGTTGTTCTAAGTTCTAGGGGACTGATGACCTCAGATGTCCCATAGTGCTCAGAGCCATTTTTTTCGTCTCATCATAACACCATACAAATTAGCGGTATCATTATGGAGAACTTACCTATAGAACAGCCAGGCTTCAGACCTGGCCGTAGTTGCTGTGACCAAGTTCTGGCATTAACATCCTACATAGAGGCTGGCTTTCAACAGAAATTGAAAACAAGTGCTGTATATCTAGACTTAACATCTGCATATGATACTGTTTGGAGAGATGGAATAATTTAAAAACTCTTAAGAGTGATTCCTTGCCAGATTTTAACATCCTTAATACATAATATGCTGAGTAACAGAACCTTCCAGGTCACCCTAAACGGAAAGACAAGCAAAACAAAACTTATTAACAACGGGTTTCCGCAAGGCTCCGTATTGTCCCCTCTTCTGTTTAACCTCTGTATAGCAGATCTCCCAAACACAAAGTCTAGAAAATTTTGCTATGCGGATGACATAGCACTGGCTACCAGAGACAAGTATCTCTTCAATACAGAGGAAGTCCTTAATAATGACGTCGAAATACTATACAATTATTTCAAGAAATGGAGACTCAAGCCAAACCCTAACAAAACTGAAGTATCTACATTCCATCTTAATAACAAAATGGCAAATGAAATTATTAACATAAAACTCGGAAACACTAACCTCAAACATAATAAGTTTCCAAAGTGCTTAGGTATAACATTGGATCGCACTCTTTCTTACCGAAAACATCTGGAGAACACCACTGCAAAAATTGGAACACGGAACAACATCATTCAAAAACTTAGGGGTACTACTTGGGGAGCTAACGCAAAAACATTACGCACCTCATCTATCGCCTTAATGTTCTCTGTGGCTGAGTACTGCGCTCCAGTCTGGATTAATAGCTGTCACACTAAAGTTATTGACAGGCAATTAAATAACACAATTAGGTTGATTTCTGGAACCGTTAAATCAACGCCCACGTACTGGCTACCGGTGCTATGTAATATCCTGCCCCCGGACCTGCGTAGAAAAGCGGCCCTATTGCACGAATTCAGAAAGATTGAGACAAAACCAGAATTACCCATTAAAGAAGAATTCTCACAACTGCGACACACTCGATTGAAATCAAGAAAGCCACCCATACGCACAGCTGATCAGCTTCAAAATAATAACTATGACCACATGAAACAATGGAGACTAGATTGGAACTAAAAGACAAATGACCAACCACAGACCTGGTTTGAGAGCTATAACTGCAACATCTCTGGAATGGAACTAACTCGGAAAACATGGTCCGCATTAAATCGAATACGTACTGGACATGGCAGGTGTGCGGATTCACTACACAAATGGGGAAGAGCGATGTCACCAGAATGCGACTGCGGTGCCCCTAGACGGACGATCCAACACAACCATGGTGAATGCTCCTCGCGAGCATATGCAGGGTACTGGTCCGACTTCCTGGAGGCATCCCCCTCAGCGCTAGAATGGATCTCAAACCTCGATATAACCTTTTAACTGACCAATATAAACATAAATTATATTCATGATTGTTATAAGATTTTAATGTCTAACACTTGATGTATTAATGTTGCATGTATAGCCATACGCTAAATAAATAACCATACAATAATTTGTTATCTTAATTACATTCGAAGTATTTCGTCTTAGTCAAGTAGCTTTAACGGTCTACAACGTAAATGCGTCAATGTTGCTATGAGAGTAGTTGCTGAATGAAACACAGTTAACTCTATTCAGTGAAACAATTTCATTTTCCCATTCTGTATTTTCAGTAGCAGTGCGACAGTATTTTAAGTTTCTTACCTCTAGATATATTGGTTACTGCACGTAACAAGAGGTCTTATGATGGAAAAATTTCTAAAGATATCGTTGTGAGTTGCATATAGCTGCTTGTAGCTCTGTCACAGAGGAGGTAAAATGCTACTCTCGCGCCAGTTTGGAACTCAAAGCCACTGCCTGTTACTCTTTACAATGCGTCGACATTTTCATGGAGCAAGCGACCAACTGCGGTATTCAACGCCTACTCACTGGCCTTGTAATTGCTGACACAGGTAATTCGCAATGCAGACAGCGAGATTAGTTGTAATTTGCTGTTAGTCTGTTAACAAAAAAAAAAATGGTTCAAATGGCTCTGAGCACTATGGGACTTAACTTCTGAGGTCATCAGTCCCCTAGAACTTAAAACTACTTAAACCTAACTAACCTAAGGACACCACACACATCCATGCCAGAGGCAGGATTCGAACCTTCGACCGTAGCGGTCGCGCGGTTCCAGACTGTAGCGCCTAGAACCGCTCGGCCATCCCGGCCGGCTGTCTATTAACATATATTTGATTATTTGAGAAGTCGGTGTCACACCGAAGTGGAATTCATTCAGATTCTTTGACTTTTGTCTTCCTTGAGTATGCTTTCAGTTTAGCAGCGCATCTTGCCCATCAAGGATTCAGCGTCTTAATTACTTTTTCTACTACGTCATGAACATAGTATATATGGTCGCAGAGAAGAATAGAAAGTAGCAGACCACAAAAACACATACGCAAGGAAAAAAAAAAGAAAAAACGTAATCCTCTGAGTGGCCGATCCATTTCATTGGCATCGACATGTAGTAGGACGTGTAAAGGAATACTTTGTTCCAACATTATAAAATACCCCGAAATGTATTGCCTGTAGACATCAAACCAGCGTGGATTTGGAAAGCATCACTCTTGTGAGACACAGTTGGTACTTGTTTTGCACGACGTATTCCGAACAGGCCTTATAAAGTAAATAAAATTAAATAAAATATTAATTATGTATTATAGTGATTGGTTGTAACTAATATTTGCTTATCTGGAACGTGGACGTTTAATTATTTGGTATCAGACGCTTGACAGTGGCTTTTTCATAAGTGCAATGTTATTCGTAGTTGACCGTGAAATAAGACTCAAATAATCGGACTTCGTATTTAAATCATTTCCAAAGACTGCTGCGGTAGATGCGGACTCAAAATCTAAATCTCAATATTAGAATAATTTGCCAGCCATGTCAATACGTCGTACAGAGGTGACAGTCTACTAAATATTAAAAAGTTTACACAGTTAGTTAAATCAGATATATTCAACGAATAAGCCTACAGTTAAATAATTCAACTTACTTTCATAAATATAAATTCTTTACAGAATCGAGTGCCTAGCATGATTGCAACTCGCAGTGTTCTTATATAACATCAAAAATGGCGGTGTGCCAGTGAATAAAATATACGTGCTTCAAGCCTCAGCTATTCTACAAGACCTCCTCCTTCTTAATGAAACATAAAATTTTATTTTGTTTTATCAGTGGAATAGCGCTGCAGTTCTGTGCCATAGGCTTTATTTATTTGTCAGAGATTAATTATTTAATTAAGATTTCGCGATTCCGAGGAAACTCACGCACGGCATGCAAATGTGCCTTTATAGCCTCTCAATTTGATTCCGTATTTGTAGAGTTACGAGAAGACTTTTGGTATCATTCTTCCTACGCGGCTTCAAACCACATTGCTTTCCTATGGAATATAGTCTCAGTTGTATGACTGGATTCGTCATTTCCCGCCTGAAAATTCACGATTCGGAGTAACTGACGGGACGTGACCCAGTGAAACGGAAGTGATGAGAGAGGTTTCGGAAGTAAAGTGATGTAAGTCTTCTGCTGTTTCTAATGTATATAAACCATTTAGCACACAATCAGAAGATTTCTCTTAGATTTTGGGCAGGTATGCCAAGTACTGCCAAGTAAACTCCTCAGAAGAGCAAAACGAATAGCAAAATTACATGGAAAATATGTCTTCACTGTGCAAAACGTCAGAGGTTCAAAAATGTGTGTGAAATCTTACGGGACTTAGCTGTTAAGGTCCTCAGTCCCTAAGCTTACACACTACTTAACCTAAATTATACTAAGGACAAACACACACACACACCCATGCCCGAGGGAGGACTCGAACCTCCGCCGGGACCAGCCGCACAGTACTGACGTGAGAGGTGCTCGTAAACAATTGAATTTGTGAGGTTTTCCAAATGAGTGCCAAAACAATGCCGTTAAAGTTCGCTTACATGATAAATCAGTGACATTTAGAGGTTGCCGATTCAGCTAAGTATCCAGAGCTACGATCAAATGGTTCAAATGGCTCTGAGCACTATGGGACTTAACTACTGTGGTCATCAGTCCCCTAGAACTTAGAACTACTTAAACCTAACTAACCTAAGGACCTCACACACATCCATGCCCGAGGCAGGGTTCGAACCTGCGACCGTAGCGGTCACGCGGTTCCAGACTGTAGCGCCTATAACCGCACGGCCACGCCGGCCGGCCAGCTACGATCACGAACTGTTTAAATTGGTATCGTCAATGCGAAAGATGCTGTAGGGAAGGAAACCCAAAGGCGGCGTTTTATTTGTAGAATACGTAGAAGATGCAACACCCTTCTTCATCCTCTTCGTGACTACAGCTGCGCGGTATAAGATCCTGACGAGGTAGGACTGACGGAAGACATCTAAAAATTTCAAAGAAGTGCAGCTCTTCCTGTATTATCACAAAATACGGCAGATTATGCCATAGCTATGGTAAACGAGTTAGGAGGGAAATAATTGAAACGTGGGAGTTTTACATAGCGGCGAAATGTTTGCACTGAACTCCAATCGCCAATCTACTCCGCTGAATGTCAAGATAATTTGTTTACCCCGACATATGAGACATGACTATTGTGATAAGAGACATCGGTGTTTCCACGGTAATGTACTGTTGTTCATTATTTCCACGTGCTTTTTGCGAGACGATTGGTAAAGACGTAATGTGATAGTGCATCAAAGAAACCGTTGGCTAGCATGTCACCTGTGATTTGCACTGTATTCATGTGGATTTAGATGGTGGATCCAGATGTCCAGGGAGGGTTAGCAGAAAGCAGGGAGGGTTCTAGGAATGGATAGGAGTGCTGAAGTGCAAAATAAAGGAGTCAGAAGCTCGCAAAGTATTCCTTACTTAGACATATGCCACAGACCGTTTATTATTATTACAGAGAGAAAAGGAAGAAATGTTTTCGGAACGAAGAATGGTTTATAGATAAGGAGATATAAAAGAACACAGTGTCATAGGTTTTCAGAGGAATGATAGAGGACAGTAAAAAAAAAAATCACAGAAATTAAAGGAGAAGATATTGTTTCAATGGAAACCACTAGATTTATTTATAACATTTTGGGAGAGTGAATTAGAAGAGCAATTTAGGTGATAATGTGAGAGAGGCGAGAGAGAGAGAAAGAAGGAGAAATTAACAATGAATAAATGTAAGATGAAATCGTTCGCATAATTTTAGGAGAACGGAGGATGTATTAATGGTTGGTTGGTTGGCTGCTTCGGGGGAGGCGACCAGACAGCGAGGTCATCGGTCCCATCGGATTAGGGAAGGATGAGGAGGGAAGTCGGCTGTCGCCTATCAAGGAACCATCCCAGCATTTGCCCTACGCGATTTAAAGAAAGTATGGAAAACAAAATTCAAGATGGCTCCTTGTTAGCCTACTCAAGAAAGACATTGGCTGTAGAAATATAGGGTGATTTTTTCTACTGTGTACAAATTCTAGCGATTGATCGATGAGAGGATGTGGCGCAAAAAGGTATAATGAAATAAAGTACGGAAATGCATAGTTTACGTGCTACAGACCATTTATTTAATCATACCTAGCAACACAGACTGTGGTCTAATACGCGCTGTAACGTACAGCCGCAGTTACATTATGCATGGTTTCCTCCTAGAGGGTGGTAGTGTTCCTCATGCGTAATGCCACAGCGCCCTCTCCTGCCGTAGAAATTGCCGTAATTGCCGTTTCACTTCTCTTGCTGACTCACCTTTTAGTGGATATGGTACAGCGCTGCACATAATGGTTCCGTATTCAACTCAAGAGCTTGCCGACATGTTTTTTACTTATGGAAAGGCAAATGGCAACGGGCAGCAGGCAGGAGACTTATCCTCACCCACAACAACCACAGTATTCGACATTTGCAACAGTGTTGCGCCGTTTGTCTGAGACAGCGACGTTTCCGGAAACAGGAAATTGTTAAGGACGCACCCAAAATGTTCGGATACCAGACTTGGAGGAAAATGTGATTAACACTGTGGAAAGCGACCGCCGTGTCACTACCAGGCAGTTGGCCTGCCAGTACAGAGTAAGCCAGACAACTGTGTGGAACATTTCCAGTGACAGATGAAATTTTCACTTTGCAGTGGTGTGCTCGTTGATATGAAATTCTCCGTGACAGCTGTGCTAACTTTATCACTTTTAGCGTCTGCAGGGCTTACTACCGACAGATTTTCCACATCGGAACAGTTTTGTCGCTGGTTTCTCTACCAGGTAATCACAGTTCCAGGATTCGTGTCATCCATCGTATTCGTAGATGAACCCACCTGTACACAGAGAGATATCTTCAATTTTCATAACAGTCATCTATGGGATAGTAAGCAGATTCCACGTGGTATGGTGACTCATCAGCATTGGTACAGCCGGAATGTGTCTTCCCTGCTCGATGAACCGGACGAGATAGTCCAGCTGCAGGGCCTGCTCATTCACTGACTCCAATCCGTTGCGATTTCTGGCTGTTGGGCCACCTCAAAAGTATCGTCTCCTAACATGTGTGAGACTGGTTCTGCTCTACCTTCCCACCACAGTTGCGCAAGGACGTTCTGTGTGTGTTTCAGGAATTTGTGTGGAACCTACGGCCTGCAAGTTAAGAAGACACCAGCTCGCCATGCAGAATTCAAAGGAGTGCAGCAGTACGGACAGTGATGTGATCAGGGAATGACCTCATTACAAAGATAATGTTATCGCTACCATAAATTTATTTGCTTTGCCTGTCAGAAAAATTCGTACATTTTCACGTAACTATGTCGTGTGACATATCCAGTTAACCAGAATTGTTTGAGGAGTTCAGTGTACGGTGTGTTATTTGTTCTACACATTACACGTGTGGAGACGCTGGAACAGCATACTCACGCTGCCTTTGGCACTGTTCGGATGCAGTTTGCCTGATGTGATCATGTGAGACAGAACATGCTACGGTTCGTACACGCATGCCTTGAGGCACATGGAAACCATTTCCCACCCATACTGTAATTGTGTCTGCATAATACAGCGCGTATTTCACTGCAGTCTCCGTAACAATTTAAGATTGAATAAATCGTCTCTAGCATGGAAACCATGCATTTACCGAGCTTTCATTAGAATAGTTACGTCGATCAGTTCCTAAAGTTTGTACATGGTGAAAAAAAACACCCTTTATAATCGTCCCACTATGAAGATGGTAGGGTCATGACAACATATAGGATCGCCGGCCGCGGTGGTCTAGTGGTTCTGGCGCTGCAGTCCGGAACCACGGGACTGCTACGGTCGCAGGTTCGAATCCTGCCTCGGGCATGGGTGTGTGTGATGTCCTTAGGTTAGTTAGGTTTAAGTAGTTCTAAGTTCTAGGGGACTTATGACCTAAGATGTTGAGTCCCATAGTGCTCAGAGCCATTTTGAACCAACATATAGGATCAAGTCTGGTGACACTGAGAATTTTGCTACTTCCTGGAATGACAGACAAACATCTTGCTAGATTCGTTTCATGTAATCATCGTACAACAAGCAAGGATTCTGAATGCATTCAACTTCGCAGTGTCACCGACCTATCAAATACATGTTAACAGACAGCTGACATTTCTTTCACACAGCTATTACCACTAATCTCGTTGTCTGCATTGGGAATTACAAGTATCAGTAATCACAAGGCCAGTGAGGAGGCGATGAATGCGACCAGGCTGCCCCATAAAATTTTCGAGGCTCTGTAAAGAGTAAGAGACAGCGGCTCTCAGTTCCAAACTGGCACGAGAGCATCATTTTACCTCCTCTGCTACAAAGCTACAGGTATACTTATCTCACAACAACATCTTTAGAAATTTTGTCATCATAAGACGTCTTGCTGCGTACTGTAACCAGTACATTTAAAGGTAAGAAACATAAAATACTGTGTAACTGCTACTGACAATACACAAATCTGATGATGAAATCCTATCACTGAAGCCTCTTAACTGTGTTTCATTAAGCCAATACTATCATAGCAACATTGTCGCATTTACATTGTAGTCCGGTAAAGCTACTTAAGTATGACAGAAGCCTCCACGTTTAATTATGATAACCATTCGTTGTACAGTATTATGATGAGACACCAGATGTATTAGTGTAATACATATTAACAGCATTCCCCGTTATGGCATTGAATAAAACAGACACAAATGTCAGAGATATTTTCAACAACATATTCTACCTCATTTTCGAAAACAGTCTGAGGATGCTCAGATAATTTTTAGATCCCACGCAGGTAGCGACTTGCTAATCCTAACGTAAGCAGCGATTAAAGAGCAATCGCAAAAAAAAAAAAATGGTTGATCGATAAAGGGCGAGTAAAGTAAACACGTGTAGGACATATTAGAAAATGTGTGATAGGTGTGTTTGCCAGCCAAGATCCATGGTGCTGTTTTCGAGGTAACATTAGTTACTGTGCGATTACAAGGCATCTGGTCTGTTGGCAAGGAATGTCAACTAAACAAGGCACATCCCTGCGAAGTAGTTCATAACACAAAGCACCTTGTTTGTGCCAAAGGATGTATATCAATAAGAATACATTTTGTGGATGTAAACAGGCCATCGTTTGACATCATTTTTTTATGACTTACCCACTGCCGGCCGCGATGGTCTAGTGGTTCTAGGCGCGCAGTCCGGAACCGCGAGACTGCTGCGGTCGCAGGTTTGAATCCTGCCTCGGGCATGGATGTGTGTGATGTCCTTAAGTTAGCTAGGTTTAAGTAGTTCTAAGTTCTAGGGGACTGATAAACACAGAAGTTAAGTCCCATAGTGCTCAGATCCATTTAAACCAATTTTTGAACTTACCCACTATTTTCTCTTTATGAAGTTACCATACAGTACTTCAAATCACCACCGGGACGCACTGATCTAGATTTAGTTACCTCCTTAAATATATTACTCCAAATGTCAGCATCACTCATCTGAAAGGGCACAAATGACTTTCCTCCACACTCTTCCTAGTCCGAGTTTCTGTTTTACTTCTGATCTGTTTTTCGACAAAACGCTGTACCGTCATCTTCCTTCCTTCCTTTTAACCTCTATATGACTATTGGAGGCCAGTGTTGTATGAAGGTCAATTGGTCATCACTTCCTGCCAGTTATCGGATACACTGTCATTGACCATATAGTACGAGGGCAGTTCAATAAGTAATGCAACACATTTTTTTTCTGAAACAGGGGTTGTTTTATTCAGCATTGAAATACACCAGGTTAATCCCCAATCTTTTAACTACACAACACTATTTTTCAACGTAATCTCCATTCAATGCTACGGCCTTACGCCACCTTGAAATGAGGGCCTGTATGCCTGCACGGTACCATTCCACTGGTCGATGTCGGAGCCAACGTCGTACTGCATCAATAACTTCTTCATCATCCGCGTAGTGCCTCCCACGGATTGCGTCCTTCATTGGGCCAAACATATGGAAATCCGACGGTGCGAGATCGGGGCTGTAGGGTGCATGAGGAAGAACAGTCCACTGAAGTTTTGTGAGCTCCTCTCGGGTGCGAAGACTTGTGTGAGGTCTTGCGTAGTCATGAAGAAGGAGAAGTTCGTTCAGATTTTTGTGCCTACGAACACGCTGAAGTCGTTTCTTCAATTTCTGAAGAATAGCACAATACACTTCAGAGTTGATAGTTTGACCATGGGGAAGGACATCGAACAGAATAACCCCTTCAGCGTCCCAGAAGACTGTAACCATGACTTTACCGGTTGAGGGTATGGCTTTAAACTTTTTCTTGGTAGGGGAGTGGGTGTGGCGCCACTCCATTGATTGCCGTTTTGTTTCAGGTTCGAAGTGATGCATCCGTGTTTCATCGCCTGTAACAATCTTTGACAAGAAATTGTCACCCTCAGCCACATGACAAGCAAGCAATTCCGCACAGATGGTTCTCCTTTGCTCTTTATGGTGTTCAGTTAGACAACGAGGGACCCAGCGGGAATAAACCTTTGAATATCCCAACTGGTGAACAATTGTGACAGCACTACCAACAGAGATGTCAAGTTGAGCACTGAGTTGTTTGATGGTGATCCGTCGATCATCTCGAACGAGTGTGTTCGCACGCTCCGCCATTGCAGGAGTCACAGCTGTGCACGGCCGGCCCGCACGCGGGAGATCAGACAGTCTTGCTTGACCTTGCGGCGATGATGACACACGCTTTGCCCAGCGACTCACCGTGCTTTTGTCCACTGCCAGATCACCGTAGACATTCTGCAAGCGCCTATGAATATCTGAGATGCCCTGGTTTTCCGCCAAAAGAAACTCGATCACTGCCCGTTGTTTGCAACGCACATCCGTTACAGACGCCATTTTAACAGCTCCGTACAGCGCTGCCACCTGTCGTATGTCAATGAAACTATACGAGACGAAGCGGGAATGTTTGAAAATATTCCACAAGAAATTTCCGGTTTTTTCAACCAAAATTGGCCGAGAAAAAAAAATGTGTTGCATTACTTATTGAACTGCCCTCGTACATCGCAAAAATGTCCTTCATTAACGCCTGTTTGTCTCATTGAATGTGGTGATTAATTTATTTCAAAACTATCGTATTTGAAAAAATACAACTTGACCCTTTCAGCAGAATTCACTCGATACAGGGTACAGGTGTTTCGAATGAACTCTACTGCATTCGCCTTTCAAAAACGTTAAACTTTACTCCGTTTTTGACTCACTTTCTAATGCATGTACGACTCTCCTCATAACGACAAGAATGAGAAATATTCAATTTGTCAGTAAACGAGCTATACTGCAATCATGAAGAAAACAAGACCATAGTTAAATATGATCATAGTGACATGGTATACAAAATCGCTACATAGTATACTGAAACACAGTATTGTATCATACTAATCGTTACATAACATTATACTTGCTAATTCGAACACAGAAAAGTGTACTAATTGCCGTGGGCTCTATGCCCAATGTGTCGCGATCATTTCGGTGAACGCTGGCTTACTTTGATGAAATTGGTCCTACCATGACAGACACACATGAGTCCTTTCACAAACATGTTTCTGCTGGATTTTTCTTTCATTGGCTGCTCAGCAAATCAAAGGAACACTCTCTGACCTTATGTCAGTCTGTTTCTCTTAGTTGACTGATGGAATACAGCTTAAATATTAATGAAATAGTGTCCCCATTCCATGATGTTGACAACGATACCACGAATAGGTTAATCAAAACCACAGCTCAAGAGGACGTCGACACTTCTCATTCTTTTTGCTGCGTAGCCCATTATGACAAAATAATGATGCTAACACATCTGAAACTCGGTAGTTGGTTGGACTTATGCTAACTTGTAATTGAAAAACTGTGGGCTCGATGTCCACTGGTGACAATTTTTAACAACCACAAACTTACCATCTTCGCCTCGAAAATGCCAAATAAAGAACCCAGGACTGGGCCGTATCTCCAAATCATCATTAAACACGTCCATTCGCTACTTTGTGGAACAGAATTGGAGCAGTTTTGGATGTCAGCGGAAGAAGACGCTGCTTGCAAAAACTCTGTCTCTAGTAAGCTCTCTTACACTAGTAATGTTATGTTCGTTCACAATCCAATCGTTATGTAATGTTCCAGCACCTTCATTTTTTATTATTAGTGACCTTGAAAGTTAAATACTGGCATTGAACTCTGATTAGAGTTCCGACTCCAATTTTTCTCTGGATTTTAACCCTTCAAGATTATACTGTTGCGTCATTTGTTGTTTCCTCATGATGACAAGGTTCTCCAGGTCTCTACGAATGGCGCGAACCTACTAGTGAAACAGAATTTGATAGTTGACATCGACGATATTCGCGGGGTGGGAATCCCCGGCGGCACTGGACTATTCGTTGCTCCTCTAGCTGCACATGTGCGCATCTCACTACCGGCGAAGATACAATAAATGTTTCTTGTCTATTCGTAGCTGTAAGATAATAGTGAAAGGTGCTGGGCTCGAACCCCTGCCAGGCCAAACTCATTTGCGTCGCCGATTCAGGTTCCAATATCTAGCGTATGGTGAACATATTTAAAATATGACATTTGACTGTGTTTGGTTAAGTACTTATCTAGATACTAATTCTACTCCCCGTCCATCACTATGACTTTACGTCATGCTATTTCACACTTTTGCATTGCACTGTATTATCTATCATTTGTTGTTACTTCTCAGGGGCAGTACAAGCTCCAAGGGGTTCCTGGTGCTCTGTTAAACGTATCGTCATCTTTTCCAGGTTCGGTAATTCTTCATTGTAAACTGATATTGGTTAACACTTCGATACTTTACGTCTTTTTATGCCTAGTCATTTCTCGATCAGACACGCAATCATTGTTTGGTTATCAGTGTGTCCAAATTCTGATCACCAACAACAACTCATCATCGTATTTAATGAGTATGATAAGACTTCTGTAGTGTCATTTACCGTAATGAAGTTTAATTTACAGGCGTTAAGGACTGTCTCATCTCTAATAATGTGTTTTCTATATTTGTTGAATGACAGTATTGATTTAAATGTTGACTCAGAGACATAATGTACATTGTTCTCTAGTAGTCACATGTGTTACCCAATGTGTGTAGTCAAACCACTGTAGTGCAAAGGGTTTAGAGGACCTGCGACACGGCTGTGCTATGCTGGTTGCTACAGTCAGGTCCGGCGCACATACTGGAATTTAGGGACGTCCAATACATCGTGCTGTCGAGGAAGATGGAACTTCATCCGCAGCATAGTAAAAATAAAAAAATAAATGATTTCGAAGTATTCGGCAGCAATACCACCACGTAATGCATTAAAAAACTGCGGATGTTCAAGGGAGGACAAAGCGGGCTTGTTACAAGAACTGGTGATTACACGTTCAAGGACGCTCGATACAATTTACAGGATGTGCATGATACTGACTTACAGCGTTGCGCACTTCAAACTGCGCGCGACATAGGTTACAGTTTGTTGTGGGTTGGCAGGAGAGCCAACACCTTGTTATTAGAGGAAGCCGAAAGGCACGCGTTTTAGCACACGCAGGCTGGCGTGAGGTCTGGAACAGGTCAAGGAAATTAGAATTTAGAAAAAAACGGACGTAGCTGGTGGAATACTTAACTTAAATCCATAAATGGTGAACGGCGCTCTTGACTGTTCATTATTCACAATATCAGTAGTAACTCAACATGGCGCCTTGCTAGGTCGTAGCAATTTACGTAGCTGAAGGCTATGCTAACTATCGTCTCGGCAAATAAGAGCGTATTTTGTCAGTGAACCATCGCTAGCAAAGTCGGTTGTACAGCTGAGGCGAGTGCTAGGAAGTCTCTCTAGACCTGCCGTGTGGCGGCGCTCGGTCTGCAAACACTGATAGTGGCGACACGCGAGTCCCACGTATACTAACGGACCGCGGCCGATTTAAAGGCTCCCACCTAGCAAGTGTGGTGCCTGGCGGTGACACCACACAGTTATTTCAAGGGAAGCTGTCGATGGTAATGAAATTTCAAACATAGAGCCAACTTGAACATGCACAACAAACTGTGGAATCTGCCGAAAGTTTTGTAGATGAGAAAAACAAACTTATCCTATCGTTCAGCAAGGAATTTTTTTCTGCTCTGGCCATCAGTTATTTGAAGAGGAAATTCATGTGAAAAGAACCCCGGAAACTAGAGGTACCAAGAGAGTTGTGTCAAGATCAACTAATATCATGCCTTAACGCGTTCTTATAGAATTGTGCCGACTTCTAATCTGGATGATAAATTGACTGAAAAGTTATTTAATGTGCTGCGAGAGATTCGAGGTGCTGTGCCTCCTACGTTACGTCCTCGTGCGGTGATATCACTAGGGCGGTAAGAAATACAAGTATCAAAAAACGTTTTGCATCATCCCGGTTCCCAGAACTCCTGAAGACAGACGTTGATTGTGGACATTGTATCACCAACACAGTTCCTTTGACTGTTCAGAGATGTCACTGAACCCACCCAGAGACGTAAACAACCATGCATGAGCAACGCCTACTAGACGGAGGGGGTCTGACAGCCGATCAGTTCCAGTCATTTCACCAGAAAGGAGGTACACGGCTCATGTTGTTTGTAGTTCAACCGTGCCTACACGGTCAATAACGTGGTTCGATCGCGTCCGCTTCGTTACTTTGTGCCAAGAAGGACTCTTAACAAGGGAAGTGTCCAGACGTCTCTGAATGAACCAAAGCGATGTTGTTCGGACATGGAGGAGATACAGGGAGACAGGACACGTCACTGTCATACCTCGCTGAGACCACCCAAGGGCTACTACTACAGTGGACGACCGGTACCTACGCATTACGACTCGGACGAACATTGACAGCAACGCCACCATGTTGATTAATGCTTTTCGTGCAGCTACAGTACGTCGTCTTACGACTCAAACTGTCCGCAATAGGCTGCATGATGCGCAACTTCACTCGCGACGTCCACGGCGAGGTCAATCTTTGCAACCACGACACCGTGCAGCGCGGTACAGATGGGCCCAACAACATGCTGAATGGACCGCTTGGGCTTGGCATGACGTTCTCCTCACCGATGAGTGTCGCATATACCCTCAACCAGACAGTCGTCGGAGACGTGTTTGGAGACAAACCTTAGACCCACTGTGTAGCGAGTGCAGCAAGGTGGAGGTTCGTCGGCCGGGCTGGCCGAGCGGTTCTAAGCGCTACAGTCTGGAACCGCGCGACCGCTACGGTCGCAGGTTAGAATCCTGTCTCGGGCATGGATGTGTGTGATGTCCTTAGGTTAGTTAGGTTTAAGTAGTTCTAAGTTCTGGGGGAATGATAACCTCAGAAGTTAAATCCCATAGTGCTCAGAGCCAAGGTGGAGGTTCGCTGCTTTTTTGGGGTGGCATTATGTGGGGCCAGCGTACGCCGCTGGTGGTCATGGAAGGCTCCGTAATGGCTGTATGATACGTGAATGCCACACTCCGACTGATAGTGCAATCATATCGGTAGCATATTGGCGAGGCATTCTTGGAGACAATTCGCGTCCCCATCGTGCACATCTTGTGAATGACATCCTTCAAAATAACGACATCGCCTGACTCGAGTGACCAGCACGTTGCCAAGACGTGAACACTATCGAACATGCATGGGATGGATTAAGAAGGGCTGTTTATGGATGACGTGACCCACCAACCACTCTGAAGGATCTACGCCGAATCGTCGTTGAGGAGTGGGACAATCTGAACCAACAGTGTCTTGATGAACTTGTGGATAGTATGCCACGACAAATACAGGCAAGCATCAATGCAAGAGGACGTGATACTGGGTATTAGAGGTACAGCAATGTCGACCACCACCTTTGAAGGTCTCGCTGTATGATGATACAACATGCTATATGTGGTTTTCATGAGCAATAAAAAGGGCGGAAATGATGTTAATATTGATCTCTATTCCAATTTTCTGTACATCATGTTCCGGAACTCTCGGAACCGAGACAACGCAAAACTTTTTTTGATATATATATATATATATATATATATATATATATATATATATATATATATATATATATATATATATATAGTCACAGTTAAAAGAGTTTTCGCTTTTTTTGGTTTTATTTGGTTATATATTTCTTGTTCCTCAGATATGGACAGTGCTTTCGGCCAACAGCTGGTCAAAATAACTTGCTTCTGCTTGTTTCCTGATCTGCAGTTAAATACCATGCTCATTCAGAATAAAGTATCCCTCCTGAAATGTGTGTGATATTTGCAATTCATCTCACTATCGGTATTTACACATTAATGGATATTCCGTTTCACTATAAACTCCACGACAGACTGTTTAGTATTGTGTTGTATGCCAGCGCATTCCATCAGTGGTCGTCACGCCATTACATCGTTATGATTCTATATGAATTCCTTAACAGTGGGCACCTAGCTGAGGGGACCTGCACGATTTGCATCCGAAGGAGTTCGCCTTCGATATTTATGGAGCGAACCTCGGTGATCCCTGTGGCGCATTTTTCATTTGGAGTTCTTCATGAAAGTTAACGGTTTGTTTTGAACAGTTTTTGAATGTCGACGACGTCCAATTTGTGAAGTGTAATACATACATCCAAGAGATGTTTAATCTCTGCACATATCGGACATTCATTTTCTGTCTCCTTCCTGATTCACATGTTGACTCGTTAGTAGCTAGTATTTTTCCTGTCATAACTGTTAATACAAAACTTTCGAACGAGCCTTACTAAAGACTGAACTTGCGACCTCGCCATCAAGGGGTACCTTGTAAATGATCGCAATTAATGTTAATCAGCCCAGGGAGGCACTAAAGGTTATTTACAACTGTAAACACATCCTAGAAAATCTTGGTTGCTTACAGTAGGTTTTATTTTCAGTTGACATGGATATTTTCGTTTCGTATAGGACTGAATTGAGGCAGCAACTAGGTTAACAAATGAAGACAAGGTACAGTCGTTAACCCACAGGAATTAAGAACTATGTCCGTGTGACCACAGCACTGGTTTGTGTAATGGAAGGAAAAGTCTAAAGCCTGAGTGAGCTGTGTGTGTGTGTGTGAAATCTTACGGGACTTAACTACTAAGGTCATTAGTCCCTAAGCTTACACACTACTTAACCTAAAGTATCCTAAGGGCAAAGACACACACCCATGCCCGAGGGAGGACTCGAACCTCCTCCGGGACGAGCCGCACAGTCCACGAATGCAGCACGTGAGTGAGCTGAGCGTAGGTGAACACAGATGCGATGCATCTTTCAAATATTCTTTATGAAACTGTTGGTTAGCTTCACCTGTGCAAAATAGTGCGTCGGGGTGAACACCTTAAAACAAATTACAAGGAACTACGCGTAATTCTATAACATTGGGATTCAGCACTGTGAATCTGAAATAACAGCCATGATTTTTACATGCTCACTGTTTAAATGCAGTAGTTACAGTTATATTTAGCAGCAACATTCATTTTGAAAGAATATGCCTTATTCGGTGAACATCCTGTTCATAAAGTCGTTTCTAATATCTGAGTGAAAAACCTATAAATAGCCAGGGTGTTCACAACTTTTTTTATATTCATCTACTAAGGTCCATCAGCAAATAGCCGAGGGATTCTACATAAAATTCGATTTCACAAGTAGTGATAAGTTTATTTCCTATCGGAAATTTATGCTCTCACTTTCCACGTATAATCACCACCATATTTGAGAGCGATACTATACCTTACTCATACACCAATACCTACGCTACCAATGAGTTCCCACTGATTCGGTTTCATTGCAACTTTCTGAACCGAAAATTTGCACTTACTTACAGAACGCTAATCAAGGTATTACATCGTACGAAGCCGGCGAGGATTTGTGTCTGTATTGTACGTTACCTACTTTTCTACGTGAACATGTCCTGCAGCGACACGTATTGTGGTTGATACTGGACAAGCGATTTAAAAGACAGCCTCTACTATAGGTATATTTAACAACAGAGTGAATGAAAAATTCTATTTCCTGTCGCAAAAAATTTTAGTACTCTCCCTGTTCGCCCTAAAACACAGTTCTTGGCGCAGACACAAATATTTGTTCAATGTTTACACTGTTATAATCACACATGTAGCACACTTACTCAGGTCAACAAGGGAAAATTAGGGGAAAAGTCGTGTAGCCGCAAATTTTAGCACAGTGCTAGGAGGGAGTGTCTTGAACAATGCCCTAAAAATCTTGACCGGTGACGTCTGAGTGTTGTGGTGATAGGAGGTGCATTTAAAGGTCCCTTTTCTTATGTTCACCTCAACTAACTCAAAAACCGCAGCTCATAGCGACAATTTTTCACAGTACATAATTGAACTAGATTTAATTTCCTACAAATAGGTCATATTAATTTTTTTCTCTAGGACTAATAGGTTTCGCGTTGCCAGATTATTAACAAATGAGGTAATCGGAAAGCAAATGGGTAGGGCGAGGGCGTACAAGCGCAAGGGAATGTAGGTCGCCGGATTGTGTTCATGCACTTGCCTTCTTCATAGGTCTGTAAACTGAAGATGGAACAGGTGCGTCTCCAATACGTGTATCCCACTACGTCACAAGGAAGAACTACAGTGGTTTCACATAGTTACACGGATCGTCCACAGCGCACTTCATGAATCGCTAGCGAAGTACTACTCAGACATGCCTGTGGAATGTATACTTCCCGCAAAATGCGTTAACACAACGTGGAGTGCAGATATATATAAGTAACGCAACTTCCCCTGCTACGAGCGCTGCAGGATTTTCAGCTTACGTACCATATCTTCCGAGTGTTTCCTATCCATTTCTCTTATGTCACCCGAAATAACTTCTCTGACCTTGTGTATATATCGTGGAGGTATTTTCAGTTCCTTAAATCAGTTATTTTTGCAGGTTATAAATGAGATTTTA
This sequence comes from Schistocerca cancellata, assembly GCF_023864275.1. Taxonomy (NCBI): domain Eukaryota; kingdom Metazoa; phylum Arthropoda; class Insecta; order Orthoptera; family Acrididae; genus Schistocerca; species Schistocerca cancellata. The sequence goes on along the minus strand of NC_064633.1, from coordinate 172,340,213 downwards.
TGTAAAATACGTCCCTGTAAACAATGGCTGAGAGGTGTTTAGTTTGTAACCCAGATATCGTCAGTGACTGTGTAGCGTCGGTCGGAAAGTGCATAGTTTGGTAAATGTGCCATCTTGTTGCCGTATGTCACTGAAAGCGTATTGTAAAGCTGTGTAATAATGTTTTAGTCAACTGGCGCTGAATTAATGAATGACTTAAAAGTGACTGAACTTCTCTTGACTTTAACTGTATTGCTGATAAGTTGGACATATCTTTCCACTTAAGAATTTCTGGCTATTGTTAAGTGGGCTGCACTGATTGAAGCCTGTTGTGCCACAACCACAGTATATCTTGTAAGGTTGTTGTCGATATGTATCATGGAATGAGATCGATGATGTTCACTTTTCTAGCAGTAATCCTCTGTAATGCATTACTTGATTTATGCTGAAGAATCGGAAGTTCCATAGGTGGCACACTTCTGTGGTAAAGTGAGAGCTGAGGCAGGGGTTATGCATTTGATATTCCTCATGCTGTGAAATGAATTGCTGACAGTGATAGTAAATACAATGAAATTGACACTGTGAAATAGATATTGACATGTTACACAAGGAACAGGCTCTTCAGCTTGGTAGACAGTTGACACCTCCAGCTATTGAGCTTGTCTACATAACAGCTCATTAAAGCCTACAACTGAGTACTACCTTAACAATCTGAAACTGAAACTCAGTTGAGTTATTTTGTCATAAACTCAGTGGAGTTATTTTGTCAACTCACATAAGGGAACTGCACAGGAAATGCTCGGGAAGTATAATGTGTCTGTAAACTGAAAATCGTGCGGGGCTCGTAGTGGTAGGAGCTGCCTTGCCTACAAAAATTACAGCTGCAATATAGAGTGACTGGGAAGAAATTTCCCCACTATCAGTGTACAGCAGTCTGCAGAGATCTACATCGACTCAGTCCATATACGTTAGTATATTATTAGTAACTTATATCACAATTACACGTAGTGTTAACGCGTTCTATGGGAAATAAACATCCCCAAGGCATGTTTGCACACTGTGCCACCAGTAACTCTTAAGGCGCGTTGTGGACGGTCGCCATTACTTTTGTGACCCCCTGTGCTAACTTAGCGTCACGTAGTGGCATAGGCAGAGTGGGTAATCACGTGTTCTTAAACTTTCAGACCTATAGAGAAGGACAGTGCATGGATACAATCCTGTAGCCTACCTTCTCTTGCTCTTTCATCTGACATATCCTACTTCTCATCCTCTTACACCTCCGGATCACAATATATACCTTAATAGGGCTCCGCTCTAGATAGACATGGTACAAACATTTGTTTTTTGCTCCCTCCATTTACTGATAAACATTAATTGCCTATCGTTTGAACAATACTTTCAGTAACAGATTTTTCCACCCACTGCAACGCGCGAACTGTTAGTCCTAGAGCAAAAATGTATAGGACCTATTTTGTAGAAAATTTAATGTAATCTGTGTTTCTACAGCGAAAGATTTTCCCTTGGAGAACAGGTTTAGGATTTATTTGAGAGAAACATAAAAAAGTGACCTATAGCCGCCTTTCCTTCCTCCCCAATCACAATGCTCACATTCCACCTCTCAGGGCTTTTAGAATTTTGTTCAGAACACTCCCTCCTAGCACCGTGGAAAATTTGCACGACTGAATTTTTCCCCTAATTGGTCACTTTTTTTCGTCTTCGTTGAATACGCTGACACTCTCAACATTTGCTATCAGAAGTGCGGAACTTTCTAGCTGCTGTTCAAGAACCGCAACCTCGAACAGTCAAAAACAGCTTTGAAAGTTCAACGATTGCTGTCAGTATTGGCACGCCCACACAATACTATGTAGCTCAACGACCATCAGTAATATGATGTGTGGGGCTTATACCCTACTTCAATCATTTTCTGAAACAGTCTACTTCATGAGGAAAGTAAATTTCAACTTATGTACTAGATCGCCTAAACATAGTTCCACTCGAAACGAACAATGAATTACGTCTTCCTAAATCTCATCCGTGCAGATATCCCTCTCCTTCAAAACGTGAGAACGTTCTCACACCTGGCTGGCTCAAACATACTGTACCCAATCAGCTTCATAGTTTATCGCAGACTATAAGATAATTTTACTCCTGGACCGAACCCAGTTCCAAATTCAGTTAAATCAAATCTCAAAATCTGTATTTTACGAATAGTGAATAAACAAAGTAATGTCATCTTAAGGGCAGAAATGAAGCATTACCGCCTGTGATGCCTAGCTGCAGGGTGTACATAAAGTCCGGGAACACTTTCTATTATATATTGCACAAGAACTAAACATTGTACAAATATTATACATATTGCGTTTTGAAGAGAAACTCTGAAAGTTATATTCTTACAAACATTTTATATACGAACCATGAGTGACCCGGCAGACGTCAATACGTTAATCGAATTCTAGCCATACCCGTCCCAGTATGGCATCGTCGACTGTGGCAGTCGCTTACCGTATTAGCTCCTGGAGCTCTGCCGCGCATACACCAGATCTTTAATGTGTCCCCACAGAAAAAAGTCACATGGAGTGCGATCTGGTGATTGGGCAGGCCATTTCATGATACAGCTGTCCCCTTCTGTAGCACGTACGATCCATCGATGCGGCAGCTATGTGTTAAGGTACCTACAAACTTCACGATGAAAATGTAGTGGAGCCCCATCCTGCTGGAAGATAAACTGAGAGTCCAATCGAATCTGAGACATCAGCCATTGCTGCAACATTCCAAAGTAGGAATAACCAGTGACAGTGTTCTCGGCGAAGAAGAATGGCCCATACAGTTTCCGACGTGACAAGGCACATAAAACATTTACCTTTGGGGAATCACGCTCCAATTCAATCCGTTCGTGTGGATGCTTTGTACCCCAGATTCGACAATTATGCCTGTTCACTTTCCTATTAGTGTGAAAAGTTGCTTCGTCGCAAAAAATTAAGCGATCAACAATGTGACACACCGATTTCTTTGGACTCTTTATCAATGTCTCTCGTAGGCGCTCCACATTCACGTCACTCACAGTCTTGGGTCCACTTCTCTTTGCCGGAACAAGTAACCCATCATAACGAATTTGTTGTGGCAGTGGCAAATGGCTTTCCTTGTTGGTGGCTTCTCACCGTACTTCGTTCTAAACATCCGTTGAACAGCTGTAGCACCCTTGCGTTTCTCTAACTCCAAAAAATGGTTCAAATGGCTCTGAGCACTTTGGGACTTACGAGCTCAGGTCATCAGTCCCCTAGAACTTAGAACTACTTAAACCTAACTCACCTAAGGACATCGCACACATCCATACCCGAGGCAGGCTTCGAACCTGCGACCGTAGACATCGCGCGGTTCCAGACTGAAGCGCCTAGAACCGCTCGGCCACACCGGCCGGCTTGTCGAACTCCAACACACAGAAAGCTCGCTCTGCATTGAACTCGCCATGTTTGTGGCTAGCGCTGACTATCACTAAATTACAAAACTACGCTGTGGCTGTTTACAGGGAGAGAAAACTTTCAGGATTTCTCTTCGAAATTACATGTGTATGATAACTGTACAATGTTTGCTTCTTGTGCAATAAATAATTGGAAGCGTTTCCTGTATCACTGTAGAGTCGACAAAACAAAACTCTTCGCATGACTTGATGAACTCGGGTAACATCTGTGGTGTACAGCCCGCACCAGTAATAACGCAACAGACTGTGCCAACGGCGGCAACAGCTCATGCAAACATTTAACATACTTATAGGAGTTTTAGTTACCTCCTAATTGTACCGATTTTACTTATAGATCTTTGCTTCGTAGTGCTAGATTTTATGTGTTAGAAATACCGAGAATACTCGTCAAACAAACAAATAAGAGCTAATCTGTACCGTTGCATGTCAGCCGCGCGGCAGTGTTTGACCCTCTTGAGCTTCACTGAAATAATTTGGATCGCGTCTCTTCGATACCGCAATTTATTTACATTATATTGTTTGTAGATGTGTTGCAAGCGTACAGCTAACACGAATATTGCCGAGCTATGTCGAACATGATAACACCCTGCGCCACAAGTGGGTATACAATATACACATACAGGCACTTACTGCCAGAATGTCTCCACATACGCATGCCACGAGAGATAGCGTCCTGGCACTCATCCAGTATAATGGTTTCAGTGCAATTGTAGCGGCAGCCAGGTCCCACGTTGAATCTTTCTGTGCCCCGAAGAGAACGGGCAGTTCCTCGGCTTCGGGGGTGGGACTTAGGAAAGGCGTCATTGCCTCAGCAAGATAATGTGTTCGTTGACATCTTTTTCGAATGTCCATTTTTAAACGCCGTTCAGCTCAAGAATTCCCCTTGACGCTCGCATACCGTACGCAACTGCTGAAAGTACGCTGGCCCTACAACGCATAACGTTGTTAATGGAGAGGCTCTCTCTGAAGATTACAAACTTGATAGGCTTACCTTCGTTAAATTAAATGTAGACCCTGACGGGCACCAGGTTATGTGTTCAGATGAGTCAATATTTAACTCACAATGGAATACTCCCAAGTGTTAATATACGATCTTCATGAAACTTCACGCATGTGTACAGGGGGTAAAATATTGTAATACGTATTTGTTGTGTACAATTTCACTTTTAAAATGTAAAACAATACCGGAAGGGTAATTGGCATGCAAGGCTTAGAGAGCATACCTTCAAAATGATGATATATAAAAAATGTTTATCACGTAAAGGTTGATGTGCCCACCATTAGTCAATTTTTGAAAACGAAAACTTCTCTTACAACTTAAATTAAAGAAGCGTTCAAGTCACATGCATCCATGTGTAATAATGTTCTTTTCTGATATACCATTTTCAGAGAATAAGCTGTACACAGTGTGCTGTCAGAGTATTTTAACCTACTTAGTTCAGATAGATAAATATTCATTACGATTTTAATTATTTATTTTACTTATATTTGTTTCATGATTTAAATGTTTTTATTTTATATCACACTTTTTTTTGTTTCAGTTTATCGTTTCACATACATCCATTTTGTTAACTGAAATAACAAATAACTCATTATTGTGATACAAAATCATTACAATAATGATATCTAAAAAATTACAGTTTTGCACCGTGCACATAAAATGAACGAAATTTTTTCTCATAATATACACTACGGAGAACACAATATGCAACAAAATTAAGCAAGGTCTCAATTGGTCGCAGACAATCCTTTAAATATCTCCATTGTGTCAGGCATATTTCAGTACACTGGTAAGCCTTGGTGAAGAGGATAGGTTACGTACTTGTTTTTCATTTGGTTTATACTATGTCTCAAGTGGAGATCGACAACATAATCATTCAAAAATCTCCTCATAAAGTTCATCCACCATTGAAAACTGTATAGACCTTAGGTCTCTACCTGTACCATCGATCCCATTGGAATCACCAGATAAACGAAATCCCTGTGGTCAGATACGATGTTTAAAACGGTTCTTTCACCTTAATCGCTCCAGGACTCTGTCAATAATAAAGATTCTTTTCCGTCATAGGGAAAGAGAACATATTTCAAATATCTTCTGACGTGGTCAGACGTTTTGTTGGCGTATCCTGATGCTATCACAAAGGCTCTTGCGGATTCAAAAAAAATTCTCGAATTCTAATTCCAAAATCACCATTACTTTCATTTACTACTGTGAAAAGGCGGGTGGTCAGTGTGAAAGAACCGTTTCGAGCACCGAACCAGAGGACAAAGAACTTGATCATTTGGTAACCTCAAAGGCGCAATGGTAGAGCTACAAGAACGGGATATTCATGGATTTTGATGATGGAAGAACATTGTGAACATCGTGAGAAGATTTTCAGATCTATTTCTGTTGAATGATTATGCTGTCAATCTCCACTTGAGAATAGTGTATTCAAGTTGTAGTCACCAGTACACTATCAATTCCCTTCGCCCAGGTTTATCAGTGTACTGAAAAATCAGGATAATTAGATCAGTTGCCACAATTTGAGATCCTTCTACAATCTTTCTGTTGAGTTCTCCGTCGTGAACATCATGTGATGAAATTTCGTTCATTTTATGTGCATGGTGTTGTGTTTTAAGCACAGTTTTACATTTCATCATTACTGTATGGTTTGGTATCACAATAATGAGTTGCATAATTTTACTTGAAATTCTATAATAAAAGACCAAATAATTAATGTGTTGTGTAAAATAACAACGCAAAACATAAAACAAAAGTAAGTAAAATAAGCAGTTAGAATAATAACAAAATTTAGACACGTTGATTAGGTTTGTTGAAAATACTCCGACAACACACTATGTACAGCCTACTTTCCAAAAATGGGTTTTTCGGAAGCCAGCTTTATTACACGTTGATGTATGCGGCTTGAAGGGATAATTTGGTTTATGTTGTAGGAAAGATTTCCACTTTTCTAAATTATTTAATGGTGATGGGATATTCTGCAAAATTTGTAATTATTACATAAGATGATTAAACAGTCTGCAGTAACGTTAATTACATATCAGATTTTGATAAACCAAAATATTTTTCATGTATCGTCGTTCTGTAGGTAGTCCCTCTAAATCCAATATCCCATATTCCCTTTCGGTATGTGTTTTACTCCTTAAAAGTGAAGGTGGGCACAATAAATAAAAAACTCGTACTGCATTACTTTGCTCCCTCTACACATCCACCAAGTTCCATGAAGGTCGTTCACTTACACTTTTAGAAGTTCCCTTGTCAGTGAATTAGGACCCACTAACAGTCTACAGGCAACGGGGAGGATGCATCATGGTCTCGTTCTGGGGTCGAAGTTACCAGATGGGGCAGGCCTATTTAATCGAATTAATGGTAATCCCAGCGCGGCTCGGTATTTGCACATTACTGAACACTATTGCGCCGAGTGTGAAGATGCGCTAACCAAATTGAGTGATCCAGTTCCAGCAGGACAGTGCACACAAAGCGGGTCAATCTGCAGTGCTGCAATGGCTTTTGCAGCAGGCTGATGCTGACCAAATCGGCTGGCCTATTCGAGCGCCGGACTTCAATCCCACTGACAATTAGTGGGCCGAAATGCAGCGTCACAAGACTTTACGCTCGCCGAGTTTGGGCCAACGCACACCTGACCAACTGTGGGATATGGGAGGGTCTCGCGGACAGTGAGGTATTTTTCCAGAGGCTGACCGCCTCCATGAAGCTCGTCTAATGAGGCGGGTTGTTGATGCCATTGTGTGTGGATATCATGCGAGCGTCATCTCTGATGTGAAACTCTCCCAGCCTCAATTTACTCCATTATGTTGCAATATTTGTTGGAACTGTGTTTTCTAATTGCAGATTAACGGGAAATAACTGTTGAACAAATTTTGTCGTTTGAATTCGTGCTACTTAACACTAAAAGCATGACAATTTGAATAATAACAGAAACGTAAATTAGAAGCGAAATACGAATCGCGTCCCGATATCAGTTAGGCAAAACAATTACGACCAGTATGAGAGCAGTTAAACATAAAATAATAATAGCCTCTCCTTTGCTGACTCGCCAGAATTTGCCCCTTTTTTGTGTATAGAAAGTGCAGTCATGGCATAAAAACGCTCTTTTTCATGCTAAGATTCTACGAGAGCCTAAGGACAGCATTCCATGCACTGTGTCTATTTCTCTATATCAGTCATTAGAGAAATGACCACTGCAGAATGTGCATTCAGTGTCTTCCTCTTGAGATTCCAGTTCAGAAGCGCTGTCTTTAATTAAATGTGTACCACGCACCAAATGACTGGAAGATTATATATGCCTGTGTTTTTTCTCTTTCTCTTCTTCAAGAATGAAACTGTCTTTCATTCCGCTTCTGTTTCCTCCTCTTTTATTTTTTTCAAACTTTCCTTGTATGGAGACGATATTAAGTACTTAACAGATTCAGAACGTGCTGATTTTACTACACCTGGCGGACATTGATGGACCCTGATTATTTTGTCAGCTGCTCATATACCATTTGAACTATTATTGACTATAATTTGTATTTTACGTATCAAACTCGTGGCCTATTACGAAGTCAATGTCTCCAAGCATACTGGTATGCCCGTTAGGGATAAGAGTCCTGAGTTGCAGAGGCTATTTGTAGCCTTTTCCTTTGTTACTGCTCTCAAGTAGGCCGCTCACAAATAACCTCGCAATCAAAATTAAGGTCGCTACTTGACATGAGTTATTTGCTAACAAGGTCTCTATTTCTTGGGGGATAATGCTTTTTAAACTTCCCCTCAATTACACAGGATAGGCTGCATTTCATGCGTGCTATTGGGTGTACACACATTATACATATGGTCACGGATTTCCCCTGCTTTGTTTATCAGAGAGATGTGATATCATTCCTATCAAGTACTAGCAGAACAGGATCATCACCAGTGGCCTCACAAAGTTCACAAAATTTTCAGAACACTTTGTAAAACAATGATCTGACTCGGGCTACTTGAGTGGCTAGGTGAAGTTATTGCAACGTGAGTTACTGTGTCCTACTATGCAGTACTGTCGCGTATTAAGACACACATGGGACGCGTATTAGAAATAACCCGTCCTACTCCAGAAATCTAGCCTCATAGTTTCGCTTCTCGATTTGGATGACAGTTCATTATAGTGAACGAGAGAGCAGTTTTTGAAGAACGTAATCATGTAAATACTTCTGCAACAGGTAATCAACTTCACATATTAAAGCACGACAAGCACGTACACTCGAAAAACTTGAGATTCAACCCTTCTAAAATGAATGATCCTCCACAACGTTCATATCCTTGGTAGTCTTAGTGTCACTGCTCTTCGCCTCTAACACTGTGAGAACTAAAATCTAACTTCCCTACAGAGCCGAACAATTACTTTAGTCAGAATATAAGTTTGTCACATTAGCGAACTGACCCATAACAGGAACCTTTCCTCTACATACAGAATAATTTTCAGTAATGATAGTATCTTTTGGGTAAATTAAAAATACTGTCAAATCTGGACAGTAATAGTCATTTAAATCTAACAAGTAAAGCAAAGTGTAGTGCATTATGTCATCTGGCATCTGTAGTGTCATTCCTGCAAATCGCCGAAATTATTGGGTTCTGTTTTCCTTAAAAATTACGGAGAAACGAAAGATAACTTACGTTGGAAAAATATATCAACGTTAATTGGAAGGAAATGCAACATCCAACCTGCTTATCTCTTTCGGTTCATTAGACATGTCCAAGCGGAATTTAGTAAATACTGTCTGACAAAATTTAAACGTCTTTTACAGTCCCATTATGCTGAATAGTTGAACTTATTTTTCCCACTACATTCGTAATTTTATTTAGAGACACAAATGTATGGGCCAATAGATAAAAATTTATTTTCTCTTGTTCAATTTCATTTTAATGAATTTCTCTGCTGCATCTGCTTTTCCGCTCTGCCTGCTGCTTCTGTTAATAAATTGGTGTATACAGAGAAAAGTTTCTCTTGGGCAACTTAATTCGGATCTGACTGTTTTCGAAACTGAGAGAGACAGTGAATTTTAGTGTCATCGAGTGAATGGACAAGAAAATTGTTATAGGGCTTCCTCTTATATTTGAGTGTGTCATTTGGAAAAATGTATATCATTATTAGTTTTATTTGTGCCCAGTAATTAAGTAATTCTTAGAATTGAAATACGACTTTCGTAAAAGTTCAACTTTGCTAGAAGTATGATATATCTAAAAATTATTTACTGCTCAGAATAATAATATTTTCTCACTCCAGGAAAACGAAAACCCTTAAGTGATATTGGATGAAACTTAAAATTTTGTGAATTTTGTGGTACTGTTTGTGTTATCCCTTACTATAGCAGTTGTCTTAAAGAATACAAATAATATGCACCATGTTTTTTTCCAAGACAAGAGAAGCTACTAAAGGCATGCCATTGGCACCTACCACGGCCGGCAGATGAAAAATATTGGTGAGATGGCGGAGTCGAACACTGATTCAAGAAGTGTGAAGCAAGTATCCTGATCGTTTTCCTTTTCTCTTTGCAGCTCATGTTAGACTATAGGACAAGAGAAACTACCATAGAGAATCCGTTAGCATGTACCATTATGGGAACGTAAAAAAAAATATTACCTTCATGGAGAAACCGAACTGATTCATATGGAGACGACCACGCACTTTCAGCGTGAGCTACTTTCACAGCGACGCTGGTACTGTCTTCGGACCGCTTCTGACGGTACAGGTCAAATCACTACATAGTTCACGATCGCTGTCAACACCCTATATTTCCGTGCATAATGTTCAATTAGGAGTCTATTAATTTCAGACTTTATGTTTAGTGCGTCTCGCAGGTAAGGTAGCTGCCGCTTTAACTTAACATGAGCATTAACGGGCAAAAAGTATTTCTACAGTTTGTGATGTGACTGTACACGCAGAGAATGCCTGATGTGGAAATCAGGCATATTCCTTGCGAACAGTATTGTTTTATCGACTCTATGTTAAACACATCAGACCATTATCTGACTCTGTGCTCAATTACACAGTATGATTCAGAAGTTCATGCACCAAAAATTACAACAAAATTCTAGATTCATACATCAAATGCGTTACATCCTTTATTCCTATACGAACCCTCACTCACCCTGACAGGATATCATACGAAAGTAATGATATTAGACAACTGAAAAGAGTCATTGCTTCTTGAGAACTGAAACGTTATTTACCTTACTCTGTTACGAATTAAATATTGTTTAAGTAACACTTTGAATTTAAGCCATCTTCTGATGCATTTACTAAAATTTATTAAAGCATATAAATGTTGAGTTCAAGCGCAAGATATAAATCATAGTTCTTATATAATTTCCAATATCTACGCAATTATTTCAAGTATGAAAGTGACACTCACACAACAGTTAACCATTGTCAATTTCGAAGGTTCTATAGAGCTTCCTATCGATTAGTGAATGGAAATTACTTTTTTAATTCACAGATCGGTGTTTGATTTAGACCATCTGCAGAGCGTACGCCCGTGAGCACACCTGCTGCCAGCAAGCGAGTGCGGATGAGGCAGATGAAACGTTCCTGCGAGTGCGGCAGGGCTTCAGGTCACTGAGACGGATCTACCAGTTACAGAGAGAACTCATATCGCTAAGCCACAATCGTCCCAATAAACTGGATATACGAATACTGCAATGTGAGTGCCTGCTGCCGACGTATTTCGTCCATCAGAAAAAAAATTAAAGGAAAAAATTAAGCCAATCTAACTTTCAGTGCCCGTTTCCATTCTACTCGCCATAACAATAACTGTCATCACTCTGCACAGCAAATAACAAAAAATTAATTGCTTTTAAGAAAGAAGCAGTGCTCCAATATCCCTCGAGCCATTCTTGGTACCCTCAAATATTTTCATCGAAATTACGACGTTTCTTTGGTTCATAGTTGGATTCCACTGACAAAATGACTTACATTGTCGTTGTAGCTTCTGATACTGCTACTGGTGACATCAAACACTTTGCTAATACAGTTCATGAACAGACGTTGGTCGTGGCAGTTTACAGGAGAACAATTCTAACTGATGGTACTCAAACACTCTAGAAAACTGATTTCTAAATACACTTTATCGTTGTCAACACTGTAAATAAGAACAGCGCTAAAATCTTTCACAGTGAATGAAATGATTGGAAGGCATCCTTCTCCAAAGGTTGTAATGAGTATTGAGCTATGGCGAACTCATGCTTATTGTGATCTCAATCATTATTATCTGTAGTTAGGAACTAAAAAAGTGCTGTTGTGCTTTAGAAAGGTAACATGCTGGAGCTACTGTGTAGCGATACACTGAAGAGGTGTGCACAAAAGTGTAATTTGTGCCGTTCGTGCAACAGCTGCCGATTCTCACGCGGCGACTATGTCTACTGCCATATTTGCTATGATAGCAGCTACATTTATCGAAGCACAATTGGAACGAAAATTCCACCTCCTCAATGAAGCGGTGAAGACCTTGTGGAACTTTTTCACAGGTAGAAGCCTCTACAGGAACACACTAACGAAAACAGCCACCTCAGACATCCAACGCTATTGGGTGAATGAGCTGGCTGTCAATGAAGACCGCATCGCTCTGAAAAGGGCTGGCGCAGACCTCATACTTAATTATTCATATGTACGTAGTGATAAAGGGTGTAGCTGCTGACTAAAGGACGACTTTGAATAGAACGTTAGCCTCTCGCTTGAAATAAAAAAGCTATTTTATTGTGTATAAACAACTTAATTATGTCTACGTCGTTTCCTGAAAATAAAAAGATTTATAGAAAGTGCCACACACAAGTTCTTCTTGATGAAATCTCTTATAAAGACTGTAGCGAAAATACGCTTATACACATTTCTACATTTCGCGGTCAGCCCTTTGCACTTACTGCTGGCCCGCATCTCGTGGTCGTGCGGTAGCGTTCTCGCTTCCCACGCCCGGGTTCCCGGGTTCGATTCCCGGCGGGGTCAGGAATTTTCTCTGCCTCGTGATGGCTGGGTGTTGTGTGCTGTCCTTAGGTTAGTTAGGTTTAAGTAGTTCTAAGTTCTAGGGGACTGATGACCATAGATTTTAAGTCCCATAGTGCTCAGAGCCATTTGAACCATTTGAACTTACTGCTGGTTATCAAGCCCTAGATCGCCTATAGTGCAGGTTTTGTGTGTACTGCCATGTTGGACCGTCGGAGACTACTTGGAAGAATGATACATGGAAAATATTTATACGAAACGAGGAATGAGGTATTTATAAAAAAAATGGCAACCGAAACAGAAATAATGGTTACTTCTTCTTCTTGTGTAATTATAAACAATTTTCGCTTGTTCATATTTTCATCATAAATCTAAACTATGACCCATTGACCGCATCCCTATTAATAATCGATATTCAATCCGTAAAAACTGATCACATGGATCAGGAATGAACTACATTAGTACAAATTGCTTCCCAACGCACTTTTCCATCTGGATAATACCCTACTAACACAGTTCATTTTTTTCCGTTTTTCATAGAAAATTGCACAATGAAAACGAAGGTATTTCCAGATTTTTCGGCTAATGAGCAATAAATCAGAGGAATGTCAAATCCACATGCATCAGAGTGATATCGGCATTAAGATGGAATTATTGCTGCATGAATAATAACCAGACTACTCACTTTGCTAAAGATATGTCGGCACAGTTATACGAACTGTATTAGGTAATTATTTGAAAAATAATAACTAATCAACTCAGAGCGCGAGAACTACGACGCTAATTCGGAACGTAAGGTCCGATTGGTCGCAAAATGGAAACCACCGTGAAACTGAAAAACGTTTTGTTTGAAACAGTTAGCTACAGCTCCCAGCTACATCTCTACATAGTTGCTGCTCCGATTTAGAGATCTGTCGTAGCTTTGTAACAACTTTCCAATATCCTCGTCACAGAAAGGAGCCGCCTGTGCTTCCTGCCGATTCTCTGTGCTGGTCTACAGCTCGTTGCCTGTGCCAGAACGTTGTCTTCATAGCTAGCGGTTCATGTGAGCAGAGATGGAACTCAGTGAGACTCAATTTCGGACTCGATTGTGGGTGATCAGACACATTGCATCGAAAACGCTGCAGGAGCATCTTTATTGTCCCTTCAAAGTGCGTCCGAGAATTGTCATGCAGAACGAAACGTATGACAGTTATGTTATGTGGGCTGCATGACATCAGGCGAAGTCTCACACTGGTCCATCATATTTGGCGGGAGACGCTATTGTTCTAAGCGTCTTTACGTACTCAGTGTGCGCTCTGAACTGAAAAGAGAGGCGTGACGCGTTCTTCGTGCATACTAGAGACACTGCCCAACACAGTTGTGCGAAGCTTCATCGGATTTTCACTGTGGTTTCCATTTCACACCTCATCGGACCTTAATTTCCGAATAGCCCTCTTACAGTGAAGGTACTAGACGATAGCTGAGGAAGCCTGGTGTACTTTCATTCATCACTGGTATGCAGCATAGGTTAATATTTTGATTACAGGTAATCGTGCAAATGCCAGAATGACAATTCCTCAACACATATACTTATGCTTAATGTACCGTTTCGTACACTTACTCTTGTCATATTTTGTAATATGTCATGTGTATAGTTTTAGATTGATTTAATTACTGATTAATTAAATTTTCCTTAGACCATTAATAAAGACACAAGTCATTATAAATTCCTCCTGGCTATACAAGTTCTTAATGATCACTAAAAATATCACTAAAAGACGTTCATTATACGCTGCCCAGTGACACTAATTGACCACCGACTATGGTCGACATCGAAGTGCAGTAAACACCCACAGATAGGAGTTGGCAGCACTGGCAATACAGGGCACGTAAAATGTAGTTGAAGGGCGCAGAATACAGTGCAGTATCTGTCGTAATGAGGAAACGAAACGATTTAATTGACGTTCGAAAGGTCATGATTACGGGTCTTCGATCTAAGCGCGTAGGCATATTCCAGATGGCTAAGCTTGTTAATTTTTCGCGTGCCGCCATGGCTAAAATACACCACACAGGACAAAACGCGGTGCAACATAGACCACTGATGACATGACGGAACGAAGACTGTGGAAGCGTACGCTTGCAACTGATGAGCAGTTGACTGCGCAGATAAAATAAGGGGTTACCAGCAATGTCTCTTCAACTGCGCGGTCTGGGGCGACTTGTCACGGTCCGGGCGGCTGACCCCGTCGGAGGTTCGAGTCCTCCCTCGGATAGAGCATAAGTTAGTTTAAGTTAGATTAAGTAGTGTATAGGCTTAGCGACCGATGAGCTCAGCAGTTTGGTCCCATAAGACAGGGGCGGGCAAACGTTGCACGCGGCTCATGAGCACACAGCGCTGCACGTGTGCTGCTCGTGTGCAATCATCGACAGGGGCAGTGGCGACAGCCAGCAGGTTGCTGCAGTGTAGTACCTGGCTAAGATGCGGACGTTGAAGCGAAGCGACCACTACGTAGTGAACGTTGTATTTCAATAACCGGAAAATGCAGAGTGAATCAAGGAAACGGAGAATTGGAGTTTTGCTATCTTTTAAAAAGGAATGGGAGAATCATTTTTTCTCTGTGCAAAAACGTGAAAATTGGAAATGTATAATATGTGACAGTATTCTGGCTGGTTAGCGGAAGTTTAATATTGAACACCATTATAATAAATTTCAGTATGTTGCCGTTCTTGGTGCAATAAAAGAGAAATTTCTCAAGCGATTTGGGGATATATCTTACTTATCACAAGGTTTTGAATAGTTCTCGAGACAATCTGCTGTTTCTGTAGATGATATTCATCCCAGTTTGCAAATGGAATTAATAGATCTACAGCGTAATTCTCGTCTGAGAGACAAGTTCCTTTTGGAAAGACGTGTAATAGATTTTTATCACGACTTTCCACAGCAAGAGTTTCCTCGTCTTCATCGTGAAGCCATGAAGATAAAGTCAATGTTTCGCTCGACATACGTTTGTGAGAGATTTTTTTCTGTTATGAAAGTCTCGGTTAAGAGCAAACATCAGTAATGAAAATTTACGTAACTGTTTGCGTTTGTCCGTATGTAGAAATTTTGTTGCAGACACTAAACGTATTGTAAACTCCACCTGTGATAATTGAATAAAACGTATCGTAGGTAATAGGTACTCTTCCAAACCACGATTACTTTCAAGCACTCCTACTAACCTTATTCCTCCATTCAATAAAGCAGGCCAGGAAACAAGACGCATTACAAAGGAAGAAGCGTTGAGACGGTATGGCGGGGAAGGAAGAGAGGCGGGTGGCCAGCTTGCCCCTGTATGCGAGCAGAACACCTGTTAACAGCACACGTGCATGTGCACTGCACACGTGCAGAATTCCTGCCCGCCCCTGCCATAAGATCTTACCACAAATTGCCTATTTTTATTCAACGGTGGTTCAGCTAACATTGCTCCGTATGCGCCTCCACAGTAGGCACCTGGTTAATGAATCCACGATGGCTGCTGTTAATCGGTGACGTAGACTGCAGTTCGCACGCCAGTACCGTAACTCGACGTCCAATAATTGGCAATAGGTGACCCTTTCAGATGAACCTTGTTTTATGTCCCATTGGACATGGGCGCTGGCGTGAACAGTTCGCAGTGTACATGCGTGATTGGGAGAGCAGCAGGATAAGTTTACAGTACTCCCTAGCCACCTGGCACCCACGATTTTAACCCAATAGAGAATCTATGGCCCACCTCGATCAGGCAGATGGCGCCACACATTCACGACCGAAAACCCTAGCGCAGCTGGTTACGGCACTGGAGTTGGCAATGCTCCTCATCCTAGGTGGTACCTTCCTGAACCTCATTGTCCCCCTTCCTGCATGTCTCGTAGTGGCCCACCCTACAAAAGATGGTTATTAAGGATTTTGAAAGGTAGTCAAGTTATATGTTATGGACTGGAGTGTACGTGCGCATAACATATATTTTCATATCTTACTGGAACAGACCCGAGGATGACTGACCACTTCTACTGAGGATCCGGTCGCAGCGAAGATTCGTGGCGAGGAGCAGGCTGTTGGCACCTCAGTCGAAAAGTATCCAACGTCAGTCATTTTATTATAACTCATGCCGCTGCACTCATTCACTGCGATGAGGCAGACAACAATGTCTCTGCACACAGTGCAGAACTCACGTGCAGCCCTGTGTCAGCTGGCGTCCAGCCTGCAGACAATGACGTATTTACTCCGAAATGCTGATGCTCTGTGTGACATGGTTAGATGTGTCATGGCTGTTTGCAGGTGGTGCCTGAGGCGTGGGAAATTGACGAAACACTTACAGAGCATGGCAGGCTTCCAGTGGGAAATCACATTGTGTGTGATGACACAAGGCTCCACGGGGGCTCGCTCCAGTACAGAAGGTGTGGCAGCTGTATTGTCCCAGCCACGAGCTACTGCTCTTCCTGGCAGGAGTCGAGATGTGGCTGGAATGAGCATGGATGTGGCCCACCAGTGGAGAGGTTTGGCCCAAGGAGGAGGGCTTGGTGTTAGACGATGTGTTGTGATGTGGCGTATGACCAGCCTTTTGCAGCTGCCTGCTGACCCATGGAGGGGCAGTGTCTGGAGTCTGTCATAGTAGGTCCACCGGTCTATGAATGTCTCAGTTAAGGACGTGGCTATTATTAGTATGAGATAGTGGCCAAGTAGTTTCGCCGATGTACCATCTCCACTCACGTTTCTTAGAAAATTTTGGCGACACGTCGGTGAAGAAATCGCTTGGCCCATCAAGTAAGAACCCTGCCTTATCACTGTGTTTGCACAGTTGCGGTGCCATGTCTCGGCTGTCTTCCAATACTGAAGCAGCCCTGTTGCTTTAATCAGCATGTCAACACACTGTGCTCCCCAGCCGTCTAAGGCTTCTTTAAATACTGCTCTGCTATGCTTCCAAAGTAACACACAAAAGCTGTGGCAGCGCTAATCTACCTCTACTGAAAGATCCAGACCCCAGGTGTCTCTCTAGGAAATAAAACTCACCAGGCACGGACTACAATGTGCGAGTATACACAAAAATTTCATTTCTTAAGTACTTGGATCGCAAAGTTCAGAGACTGAAAATGTACCCGACGATCTTTAACTCTCATTCTCCATGCTCGTTTCGCCCATTAGATCTTCACACAACTAAAAGGTTACCTGTTTGTCACACGAATTAACACCCCATTAGTTCACATAAAAAGTGTAGCACTAAGTACAACTACTTGCATCTAACTAGTCACACCATTCTGGCAACTCCCCATGTAACGCCTCATCAAACTTTACAAACTTCTCGTGGCATTCTCCAGTCTTATACTTCGCAATGTGCTAGGAAAATCATTTCGTACTACCACGCACATTACACTGTCACCTATACAACCAATTTCACCATCCTTCGTATCTTCTGCACGGGTGGATATCCAGTCCACATGGACCTCCACTAAAGGGGGTCTAGGAGGCAAGGGGCTATTGCTTAAAGTAGATGAAGGCTGCAAAGAACAGAGTCAGAATTTTAATGGTGCCCGGGATCGTGACACTTAAGCTTGTGCTCGTACGACGCTGCTCCTCCCGTTGAATCTGCACATACTGTAGCGCTTTTTCCATCGAATTCAGCTTGCGTTGCTAGGAGCTGAGCGGTTCTGGGAGCGGATCGGTCCTCGTTTCAATGTGTCATTCGGGTAGGCTAAATTCTGCACTGGAAGTGCTCACAACACTGCGTCCGACCAGTATATCTGTGGTTGCATTATGTTTAATCTCGTAATCTCAGTTAACAACGGCTGGTACGTGGAATGTTAGCCCCATTATACCGTATGCTGTTCCACTGATGAATAAACCACTATCACACAGCACCAAACGCTTCGCCCCTGCGGTCTACCCACCTCATAGCAGTTTAATGTCATGCAGAAAGTAGATTGTGTGTAGCACTGCTTGTGGAAGTAAGGCCTAGCTTCCAGGATGTCCCACGTCCACCGTGGCCAAGCTTTTTCTCTACGAACAGCTGAACTTCGCATGTCTCGGCACCAGTTACAATTACTCTGGCTGCACACACTATAACCCTTTAAATGTGCCAGTGCTGTATTCTCCATCTTTCATAATATCTCTATTTCCCTCGTTTGAAATTTGTCGTCTTTCCTTTGTTTGTAGCTACACGAATTTTCCTTCAGACCAACACAACAATGGGTATGGCTGAATAGTGAAACACTTAAATCCTGTGTGACCACCCACTACTCGGAACTGAATCAGTGGATATAACCGTGCTAGTCCGTCCAAATATTTACCGATTGTTAATATAGCAGCTAATTCTGCTTACTCAATGAATCAGATTCAGATGGGAGCTCCTCCTCCACGTTCCATAATTCCAACAAGCACTGCCCCAGTGCCAGTAACGGTGGGCTCATCTGTCCACGTATTTCATGGTGAATAACTTCCTGTTCAATCTTCATTATTACTCCCATATTCAAAATGTTGTCCGCTAGTGATTGCAACAGCTTCGATACTGATGATGTTGTACCTGACGAAAATACAATCGTCAGTATAACGGTGGGTGCTTTACTTGCTATAAAAGGAGACCGAGTGGAAACTACAGCTTGTAAAATACTAGTTCACTTTATTACAAGATAGATATGAAGATTTACTTTGCGTTACACACTTTCTCAGGAATGTTCTGAACATTAACAAGTATGTCTGAATATCAAAGTATCACCGGGTACAGACAGTTTTACGAGACTCCTCATCTGGAGTGCAAACCTAAATTTTCACAGTTAAAGGACATCGTAAGTCTTAATACAGACCGGTGGCTTCACTAGGACTATTCTGTCGTCTTGATCGTTGATCACGAACAGGACTGAGCCTTCCTCTGTTCGGCTGTGTACCTGCGTCTGGGTGCGGAGGCGTCAAGCACCTCAAGAAGGGTGTGGCTCATCCAATGCCTCCCATGCGTCGTTGCTATACGCAGCGAGACACCTTTTTTTTGTAGGTGTCGATGCGAGCAGTCAACTTGTTACAACACCGCGATATTTGGAAGACCCCACGGCTAGTCTCAAATCAGACATAATCACTGAGGCCTTCGTGGCTCCTAGATCCAGATTCACGGTGATTTTAAGTACTCCATTCATTTGTGGATTTCCATAACGTAAGCGAATTATTCAGTATCTCTTGCTTCAAGCTTCTGTGGCTGTGTGGTACACCATTCTACCACTGCATTTTTGCCTTTCGCCATTTACTTCAGTGATTCCGTTCACGCCCTAACGTCATTGTCGTGATAACCACGGTTTTCAGAATCCTTCCCTCAGTATCTAATCTACTGTTTTGCACCGTCTCAATGTATGCAGCATCCCACCTGTTGCCTACTGCATTTTTGCCGGCCGCCGTGGCCTTAAGGTTCTAGGCGCTCGAGTCCGGAGCCGGGCTGCTGCTACGGTCGCAGGTTCGAATCCTGCCTCGGGCATGGGTGTGTGTGATGTCCTTAGGTTAGTTAGGTTTAAGTAGTTCTAAGTTCTAGTTGACTGATGACCACAGCAGTTGAGTCCTATAGTGCTCAGAGCCATTTGAACCATTTGAACCTACTGCATTTTTCGTCGGATGTACACAGTTCTGTCGTACTGTCCCAAAACTTCTTTTAGTACACCTCTGCACTTTCCTTCCCGTTGTAGTCCTACAATCTTCTCACTTCATCTCTCCTCTCCTATTCATTGAAGAGTAGTTTAGTATACAGCAATGGCCGGTGATTTTCAAATCTTCTTGTCTGGTAAAAAGCGCACTGCCCTGTTTGTGCTGCTCCCATAGCAGCCCCACTCTGCCTTCCGTGAAGAGGTGAAGAACTGCCACGACTAGAATCTCATCCATTCCTATCCACAACGTACAGCGACATGAGAACAAGGACTATGATAACACTCCCTTCCTCCTTCGGATAGATCCGCAGTCGCCGGTCATGTTTCACACACAAGCGTCGACGGTAAACCTTTAACCTTGATCTCACACTATTGCAGGGCACGAAATTTATTCCCTACTCAGTCTCACAACAAAATATTACCAGTCGATTATTACACACAATACCTCAATGTTACCTAACTCCGAAACTACACTACCGTACATACAAAAAAAATTCACTCATCATACCTCCTCACTTCTTAGTCCATATGGTACCTCGCGCAATGGACGCATACATCCTCACGCTCACTCGTCCGCTCACTTCTCCCTGTTGACTTCTCAGGGTTGGGTTTGGATACGCATGGGAATTAATTTGGAGCGCCGTCAAATGTTTAGAGTTGTCCAGCATGAATTATCATCGTTATAGTTGCTAATTGGTGCTTGACATTCACAGGCAATGTAGCCTCTGTCACTTGGAACAGTCTTTGGTACTTGTAACAAAACTTTTTGTCTTACCCTTTGGTGTATATAGGCTCAATAATTTTGCCAACTGACCTTATTTATAATGTGAAATCTCTCCACGCATTTTACTACTGCTACTTGCCATGCCAGAACTTCTTATTCGCTTTATACGCATGTCTCCATACCTCTTTTGAGATTTTCGCGAGATTATAAACTGGCTCTCTGGATCTGCTGATTGTTCCTCTGACTATATTATAGAGTGATGTCATCTCCCACCCTTAAACCACCTCACATTAGGATAATCCGGTACCAGTTGAACCTTGGAGTTCTAAGCAGCGATGACAAATGACAGCTATATATCCTAATCATTACGGCGAGAGTTCACGTACACGCATGCTCATAAATTAAGGATAATTGCATAATGTGGTGCCATACAACGTGGCAAAACACAAAACTGGCACTAATAGCATAGGCACACAGGGAACACACACGACACAGATCTGTAAATCAACGGTGAGACGCCCTACTAAACCCGCAGGACAGGACTGGTAGCTGGAATTGTGGAAAGGAGCCAAAATGAGAGGCTGTCAGTTACACTCGAACACATATAACTTTATTTATTTGACCAGACATTACAGTACAAATTCTTGAACTTAGTTATCGGCTGAATATGCAACACTATCTTATGCCTTAATGGCACAACCACTTTAATTTAAGAAAAACGGCTAAATACCATTATCTCAAAGTTCAGACGCCAAAAGGAATATTTAGAACACAGAAGGCCTCAAGTTAAGTAAGTTCAATAATTTGGCTGAAGGACCAAAAATCTAACACTTCAAAAGCAACAACCTTAATTCAAAGACGGCTCAAGGCCGATGATTTAAGACTCAAGATAAAATTAAATAAAAAAACACAAGGCAAATGGCCTCAAATTAGGCTGAAGACCCCGAAGAGTCTGATGCTCGAAAGACAAAGATCTTTGATTTACAAACGGCTGAAGGCCCCATGACTCAAAACTCAAGGTAAAATAAATTTAAAGAAGGCCTCATATTAAATTAGGCTGAAGGCAACAAACAATCGAACACTTGAATATCAAGGAATTTTAATTTTAAAACGGCTGAGGGCCCATGACTTAAAACACAACTAAAATAATTTTTATTAGGCAGAAGGCCCAAGGTTTTATCTTGAAACAATATTTTAATCAGGCTAAAGGCCCAAACAATCTTACACTTGAAAAGAAAGGAACTTTAATTTTAAAGTGACTGAAGGCCTGTGACTTAAAAAACCACTAATAACAATTCAACTTTAATTCCAAACCATAGGCTATGAGACATATAGATACACACAACAGAAAATAAGAAAAGGCAGGTCAACTAATGGAGCTCAGAAGTTTCAGGGGTTGGCCATTACTTGAAATACTAACGTTCACTAAGGTGAGAGAGGCAGTTGGCCCAACCATTCTCGATCCGACGATAACCCAACCAACAGACAGTCAACGGACCCACCGACAAGGTAACTTGAGCTCCACTCAACCAGCACACAACCGGGAGTTCAATATAAACGTAAAAGGCATGGATGCCCACAAACAAGCATACATTAAGCCCACAAACCACACACCGTGCTGGACACTGACAACATGGTGAAGAAAGACACTGTCTAAATTTACGCCAAATGCCAGGGCAGGTAACCGGAATATTAACGGCGACAACGCTGAGAATTCCGCTGGTTCACTTCAATTGCAAATAACCAAAGACCCGTTTGAGTCCACCGGACGGTGGCTAAACCTTCGCCAACTCGAACACACACGTTGTTGCTCGTGGGAATGTCCCAACAGCCAACAACGAGAACCAAACGCCACAATGTGAACAGTCTTGACTTGCTGGTAAATTAAATCCAAGCTCAACTTTAGTGTCCATGGTCGGTGAGCCACAGACCTCGTAGCAATGGGAACAGTCCGACTCTATGTAGAGACCGCCAGCAAGCCCGACCAAACCAAGCCCCATGGAGGATTTCCTCGCTGCTCGACGCCAACCGACCGACTGCCACACATCAGCATGAAGACAGCACTAAAATAACTGAGCGGTCGACATCACAAGCTACACACAGTCTCGCGAACACTTGCACAAAGGACTAGACAATACTATCGGCAGCGATTGTTCAATAACAAGGACGAGTCACGAGTTGGCACACGCAGGGAATCCATAAGCGATCACCGGCCAACATGCACAACGTCTGAGAAGACGACCGACCGACTACCAATCAAGGTTGTCTGCACTCAAGTGATATGTATCGGCGAGTCATGGTTGTCTGGACCTCACTGCAGCCACGCCAAACTGAACTTCTGCCACATCCTAAGCCAAACACTGCCAGGTCTGAACTGCACAGCTAGCGCCTCCCAACTCACTTGCAGATCCGAACTCACCCCGAACACACAAGAACCGGGAAGTTATAGCAGACAGCAAAGATAATACGCCAGGGCTTATATCGGCAAGCGCTGCTACCGCTGCTCACAGGCAGGCAAGATGGCAACTCAGTGACACCAGTAATTGAAATTAACATAACGAGGTGGTAGTACAGTAAAAACAGAATGTCAAATAACATATGGCACGAACACGAGCCACTCACGGCTCACACATTATTGGTGATAAGTTGAGAAAACTGTCCCGAAACACATGTGCTACAAAACGCCACAGTTTCCTTCGCATATACCACGACATCAATATGGGATAATATCACCTTGCACACGTACACAGACCGCTCAACGGGTTAGCATACTCTGGATCAGGTGGTCGAGCAGTTGCTGGGGTGTAGCCTCTCATTCTTGCACCAGTGCCTGTCGCAGCTCCTGAAGTGTTGTAGGGGTTTTAAGACGTGCAGCGATACGTCGACCGAGAGCCTCCCAGACTTGCACGATGGGGTTTAGGTCTGAAGAACAGGCAGGCCACTCCATTCGCCTGATATCTGCTGTTTCAAGGTACTCCTCCACTATGGCAGCTCGGTGGGGCCGTGCGTTATCATCCATCAGGGGAATGTGGGACCCACTGTACCCCTGAAAAGGCAGACATACAGGTGCAAAATGACGTCCCAATACATCTGACCTGTTCCTCTGTCAAAGACATGCTGGGTTGTATGTGCACCAATCATAATCCCACCACACAACATCAAAACACGACCTCCTACAGGTCCCTTTCAAGGACATTAATGGGTTGGTATCTGGTTCCTGGTTCACTCCAGATGAAACCCCGGCGAGAATCACTGTTCAGACTATACCTGGAATCGTACGTGAACATAACCTAAGACCACTTTTCCAATGACCATATACTTTGTTCTTGACACAAGGCTTTACAGGCACTCCTGTGAGCAGGGGTCAGTGGAATGCACATTGCAGGTGTCTGGGCGAATAAACCATGTCTGTTCAGTAGTCTGCAGACTGTGTGTCAGGAGACAACAGTTCCAGTGGCTGCGGTACGATCCCGAGCAAGGCTACCTGCAGCACTCCTTTCATCTGTATGTTATACTTGGTTCAAATGGCTCTGAGCACTATGGGACTTAACATCTATGGTCATCAGTCCCCTACAACTTAGAACTACTTAAACCTAACTAACCTAAGGACAGCACACAACACCCAGCCATCACGAGGCAGAGAAAATCCCTGACCCCGCCGGGAATCGAACCCGGGAACCCAGGCGTGGGAAGCGAGAACGCTACCGCACGACCACGAGATGCGGGCATGTTATACTTGTCATCAACATTTACCTATGAGCTTGTAAGCTGACTGTGTGATAATTCTCGTGCTTATCTGCGCGTAACTGCCTTTAAAATTGTGTGGATGATAGTTTTCCGAAAGTCTGATGGTATGTCGCTAGTTTCATAGATCCTACACACATACCTGAATATTCTTTTGCTTACCACTTCGCCCAATGATGCTAGAACCTCTGATTGAATGTTGCCTATCCCTTTTGCCTTGTTTGGTCTTTAATTTCAAAAGTAGCTTTAAATTCTCACTCTCATACTGTATACCGTATCTCCTCCATACGGACCTCAATTAGTTCCGCTATAACGTCATCAAAAAGTTAGTCCCCTTCATTGTACTCTTTCCACCTATCTATTTCTTCTCTTCGTTTAACAGCGTAATTACCGTTGCACTGTTAATTTTGCGGCCTTCACAGAAGATTCTTTTCGCTTTTCTAAATGCTGACCCTAGCCTTCGACAATCATTTCTTTTTCTATTTCATCACATTTTTCCTGCGTCCATTTCGCCTTAGCTTTCTTGTACAGTCTATTTATTTCATTCCTCTGTGATTTACAATGCTGTATTGATGTAACGTCTATCCACAGGACATGTGGCCTGTATTTGAAGAAGTGTCATGATGATCTCTCCATTGGAAAAAGATTCCGGAATAGTCCCCCATTCGGATCTCCAGGAGGAGACTGCCAAGGGGGAGGTTACCATGAGAAAGAGATTGAATAATCAACGAAAGGATAACGTTCTACGAGTCGGGGCTTGGAATGTCAGAAGCTTGAACGTGGTAGGGAAACTAGAAAATCTGAAAAGGGAAATGCAAAGGCTCAATCTAAATATAGTAGGGGTCAGTGAAGTGAAGTGGAAGAAAGACAAGGATTTCTGGTCAGATGAGTATCGGGTAATATCAACAGCAGCAGAAAATGGTATAACAGGTGTAGGATTCGTTATCAATAGGAAGGTATGGCAGAGGGTGTGTTTGAACAATTTAGTGACCGGGTTGTTCTAATCAGAATCGACAGCAGACCAACACCGACAACGATAGTTCAGGTATACATGCCGACGTCGCAAGCTGAAGATGAACAGATAGAGAAAGTGTATGAGGATATTGAAAGGGTAATGCAGTATGTAAAAGGGGACGAAAATCTAATAGTCATGGGCGACTGGAATGCAGTTGTAGGGGAAGGAGTAGAAGAAAAGGTTAAAGGAGAATAAGGGCTTGGGACAAGGAATGAAAGAGGAGAAAGACTAATTGAGTTCTGTAACAAGTTTCAGCTAGTACTAGCGAATACCCTGTTCAAGAATCACAAGAGGAGGAGGTATACTTGGAAAAGGCCGGGAGATACGGGAAGATTTCAATTAGATTACATCATGGTCAGACAGAGATTCCGAAGTCAGATACTGGATTGTAAAGCGTACCCAGGAGCACATGTAGACTCAGATCACAATATAGTAGTGATGAAGAGTAGGCTGAAGTTCAAGACATTAGTCAAGAAGAATCAATACGCAAAGAAGTGGGATACGGAAGTACTAAGGAATGACGAGATACGTTTGAAGTTCTCTAACGCTATAGATACAGCAATAAGGAATAGCGTAGTAGGCAGTACAGATGAAGAGGAATGGACATCTCTAAAAAGGGCCATAGCAGAAGTTGGGACGGAAAACATAGGTACAAAGATGGTAGCTGCGAAGAAACCATGGGTAACAGAAGAAATACGTCAGTTGATTGATGAAAGGAGGAAGTACAAACATGTTCCGGGAAAATCAGGAATACAGAAATACAAGTCGCTGAGGAATGAAATAAATAGGAAGTGCAGGGAAGCTAAGACGAAAAGGCTGCAGGAAAAATGTGAAGACATTGAAAAAGATAGGATTGTCGGAAGGACAGACTCAGCAAACAGGAAAGTCAAAACAACCTTTGGTGTCATTAAAAGCAGTGGTGGTAACATTAAGAGAGCATCTGGAAGTACACTGTTAAGTGCAGAGGAGATTGCAGATAGGTGGAATGAATACATTGAAAGCCTCTATGAGGGTGAAGATTTGTCTGATGTGATAGAAGAAGAAACAGGAGTCGATTTAGAAGAGATAGGGGATCCAGTATTAGAATCGGAATTTAAAAGAGCTTTGGGGGACTTACGGTCAAATAAGGCAGAAGGGATGGATAACATTCCATCAGAATTTCTAAAATCATTCGGGGATGTGGCAACAAAACGACTATTCACGTTGGTGTGTAGAGTATATGAGTCAGGCGATATGCCATCTGACTTTCGGAAAAGCATCATCCACACAATTCCTAAGACGGCAAGAGCTGACAAGTGCGAGAATTATCGCACAATCAGCTTAACAGCTCATGCATCGAAGCTGCTTACAAGAATAATATACACAAGATTGGAAAAGAAAATTGAGAATGCGCTAGGTGACGATCAGCTTGGCTTTAGGAAAAGTAAAGGGACGAGAGAGGCAATTCTGACGTTACGGCTAATAATGGAAGCAAGGCTAAAGAAAAATCAAGACACTTTCATAGGATTTGTCAACCTTGAAAAAGCGTTCGACAATATAAAATGGTGCAAGCTGTTCGAGATTCTGAAAAAAGTAGGGGTAAGCTATAGGGAGAGACGGGTCATATACAATATGAACAATAACCAAGAGGGAATAATAAGAGTGGACGATCAAGAACGAAGTGCTCGTATTAAGAAGGGTGTAAGACAAGGCTGTAGCCTTTCGCCCCTACTCTTCACTCTGTACATCGAGGAAACAATGATGGAAATAAAAGAAAGGTTCAGGAGTGGAATTAAAATACAAGCTGAAAGGATATCAATGATACGATTCGCTGATGACATTGCTTTCCTGAGTGAAAGTGAGGAAGAATTAAATGAACTTCTGAACGGAATGAACAGTCTAATGAGTACACAGGATGGTTTGAGAGTAAATCGGAGAAAGACGAAGGTAATGAGAAGTAGTAGAAATGAGAACAGCAAGAAACTTAACATCAGGATTGATGGTCACTAAGTCAATGAAGTTAAGGAATTCTGCTACCTAGGCAGTAAAATAACCAATGACGGACGAAGCAAGGAGGACATCGAAAGCAGACTCGCTATGGCAAAAAAGGCATTTCTGGCCAAAAGAAGTCTACTAATATGAAATACCGGCCTTAATTTGAGGAAGAAATTTCTGAGGATGTACGTCTGGAGTACAGCATTGTATGGTAGTGACACATGGACTGTGGGAAAACCGGAACAGAAGAGAATCGAAGCATTTGAGATGTGGTGCTATAGACGAATGTTGAAAATTAGGTGGACTGATAAGGTAAGGAATGAGGAGGTTCTACGCAGAATCGGAGAGGAAAGGAATATGTGGAAAACACTGATAAGGAGAAGGGACAGGATGATAGGACATCTGCTAAGACATGAGGGAATGACTTCCATAGTACTAGAGGGAGCTGTAGAGGGCAAAAACTGTAGAGGAAGACAGAGATTGGAATACGTCAAGCAAATAATTGAGGACGTAGGTTGCAAGTGCTACTCTGAGATGAAGAGGTTAGCACAGGAAAGGAATTCGTGGCGGGCCGCATCAAACCAGTCAGTAGACTGAGGACAAAAAAAAAAAAAAAAAAAAAAAAAAAAAAAAAAAAAAAAAAGTCTTCCATTGAACTTTTTTACATTTCATTCTTTCGTTTATCACTTGCAGTATTTTTTTCTTTATCCATGGTTTCTTAGTAGTTGGTTTATTAATGTCTTTGTCTGTCTTTCCAAAATCTCTGACAGCTTTTTTAGAGACGTCCGTTCCTCTATATTTCAACTGCCAACTTTGCTATTCCTCACCCTAGTGTCCAAATCCTTGGCGAACATAAAATGCTTCTCGTCTTCCTTCCACACTGATTCCTCCATACGATTCTCTTAAATTTGAATGTACACTTCATCATTTCTAATCTTACAATCTATTTCCTGATTTCGGAATATCTGTCTGACCATGATGTAATGCAGATGGCATCTCCTCGTGTGTCTGGGACTTTTTGACGCATACGTACTTCTCTTACGGTTCTTGAACGACGTATTTGCTGTTACTGGCTGAATTATATTCCGCGACGCAATCAGTTTTCCTCCTTTTTGAATCGCAAGAGTCCTTATACTCCCATCGCCTTTATTATGTTCCTTCCACTACAACCGCATTCGAATCCATCATGATTATTAAATTTCATCTCCTTTTACGTATTGAATAAGCCGTTAATGTCCTCATACTCGTATACTAGCTCTGTCTATTTATCTTCCGCTTGCGACGTCGATATATATACCTTAATTGTTGTTGTCGAAGGAAGTTTACTATCGATTCCGTTGAGTACTAACCTAATACTGGACTCTTAAATGTAGCTTTATCTCTTCCCTACCTTCCCATAAATAAAAAAATCCGTCAATCCCTGTTAATATATTCTACTGCTGTTGATGTTACCGTATATTAGTCTGACCTAAAATCATTGTCTTCTTTCCACTTCCCTGCACTGTCGCCCTCTACATCTAGACTGAGCCTTAGCATTTCCCTTTTCAGATTTCCTACATTCACACATTCCATGCTCCGACTAGTAGAATGTTATCTCTTGACTGGTTATTCCATCTTTTCAACATGGCTACTTCCCTCTTGGCTGTCCACACCTGCAGATCCGAATGGAAACTAATCCAGAATCTTTTACCAGTGACACCTGTGAGAAATGAGTTTCTCCTGGCGAATACAATGTTCAAATAACTTACAGGAATGCAGCCGGGTTATGTCACTGCCAGTCGCCAATATTTCGACAGGAGGACATCCTTCAATTTTCAGTGCTCAACTGCAATAAGGACGCGCTGTGCAAGTGCATTTAAAACCTCGGTTTCCCGAGAAACTTTGGCAAGATAACTCACACACGCCATCAAAAACTAAAGACGTCCGAAATCAGAAGTTATCTACTCGTATGGTGAAATTAAAATCGACGGGTGATGTAGATTTAACTCTGTCCATCTGTGTTTCGACATGAGAGAAAGCAAGATATCATGCAGAATTTAAACAAAAACCCCCATCCCAGTTTATAGTTATTTGCTAATTTAGTTTCTATGGCGTCGTTTATAACAGTAGACTGACAGCAAGAAGTGCATGCCACGGTTGTTACGTTTCACAGGATGACCAGTGCCACGACACTATTCAGCAAAGACGGTTTTGCTCGGCGTATCCGACGCTTATGCTCGTTACACTGGCCCGGCTGATTTATAAAATGCCTCAACTGCAAGAAATACGGTAGATGCTCGCTTTACGCAAACCAAGACCATCCTTTACGGAACCGAAAAGGACCCTGATCTTAGATGGTCGTCGAAAAATACACTTCACATCGTATTTCTGCAATACTGTACGAAATGCTGCCAGCGGAAGGCAAAAAGGTCCCTAGACTGTGGTGTCACCTCGGTACTGTCATTATTCACCCGGAGGGCGGTTTGCGATAGCGCAACGCAAGTCTGACCTTATTTCACTGTAACCACTCTGATGAGAGCTAACTTCGACAGGTGATAACTCAGCTAAAAAACTGTCAGTGTCCGAGATAACATTGGCCCTGTGAACCAAGAAACGAAGCACCCGTTCACGCTGAGCCAGATGGTGAAAAGTATCATCCTGGAGATACAAGTCAGCGAGTGTAGGCTTCCTAGAACAGAACGCCCCAACGTACCATCGACCTTCCTCCTGACCAACACATCAATGAAGGGCGGACAGGATGACTGAATTGAGGTGTTCTAAAAAGTCGTTCAAATTCTTACTGCCATAAGGCCAAACAATAAAAGCATCGTCTACATATCCGAAGAAACACGCAGGTATTAAAGCCCCCGACTCCCCCGACTCCATGGCAGGTTCCCCGATGTCTTCCATAACCACTTTGGCCACAACAGGTGACAACGCGCTTCCCATCACTACTCCATCGGTCTGCTCATAGTACTTGTCATTGAATAAAAAGTAAGTGGAAGTCAACACATCTCGAAATAGGTACGGTAATTCAGCGCCAAACCTAACCTCGATCAAACGTAACGAATCAGTGGAATACGAGTGAAGAGAGAGGTCACATCAAAACTTACTAGAATATCAGAGTCATTCAAACGCATTGCGTCTGATCGACGTTAGAAACCAGGCGGGTTCTTAATGTGATGCTCACACGGATCTACCCATTAGAGCTCAACAGAGTGCGAAGGTGTTTCGCTACACCATTTATTGGGGCAACGATGTTACAATTGGACTAAAAGGAACTCTTCCCTTGTGGACCGAAGGGAGGTCATATAATATACGGGGAATAGCACAATAAGGATTACGACTGTTGATGGTCTCTTGCGGTAAGTAACGTTCCTTCACGAGGCTTCTCTCACGACTTTTTGTGAGGTCAGCTCCTAACCTGCATTAAGGACTGCATCTTTTCAACGTGTCCTGTTTGTCTAAACCAAAAAGTGTTGAGAAAAAGATAACAGCATAATTACTATCAACTCAAACCTTATGCCTTGTCATCAGTCACCTAGATCAGTACATTAGCTAAGAGTATGGCTATAACAACATGTGGAACATTCTACAGACACTGTATCAGTACATGGTGCAGTATGACCTACCACGTTGCATTGAAAACATCTTACTGGTTGCAAATAGTTCTCCCACCACACGTCAGGCTGTTCGAGTAGTTTGACTAACCTAGAATTTCTGGTGTATCTCTCATCTAGTCTCCATGTGTTCTGAACACAAACGTGGAGTCAGTCTGTTTGTTTACTCGGACCATTGTGTGTGACACTGCACTCTCATTTGTGATGTCGTGCTGTCTCTTCGGAAACTGAGGGGTGAAAAGCCATTTCCGCGCTGTACTGGGCGACAGTGTAGCGTCGTGGCGAGGAAAAAGCCAACTAAAGCTTATAAAAACAGTGTTTATTAGGTCTATAGGTCATGTCGCTACACTCGTACGCTCCAGCCTGGTGGACATTCCCTATCTGCACATGGCACACAATGTGCTCCTGGTGCATTATGGACTGGTATTCGGGCAGTAGTCTGTGACGTATGTGTCCTAGAATGCTGTTGCCCATCGGCCGTCTGGCAGTATGCCACAGTCAGGCGCACTATGGCTGTTTGCGAGTGGTATCGGCAGAGCAGTATCACTGCTCGAACGTTTCTGGAGGAAACTTCAGGAACAAAGAATCCTGCGAAATTTTTTTGAGTGCTTTATCTGAAATCTAACTTGAGCAGTTAAACGGAGAACCGAATCGTGGCGATAACATATTAGACCTTCTGGTGACAAACAGACCCGAACTATTTGAAACAGTTAACTCAGAACAGGGAATCAGCGATCATAAAGCGGTTACTGCATCGATGATTTCAGCCGTAAATAGAAATACTGAGAAAGGTAGGAAGATTTTTTCTGTTTAGCAAAAGTGACAAAAAGCTGATTTAAGAGTACCTGACGGCTCAACACAAAAGTTTTGTCTCACGTACAGATAGTGTTGAGGATCAGTGGACAAAGTTCAAAACCATCGTACAATATGCGTTAGATGAGTATGTGCCAAGCAAGATCGTAAGAGATGGAAAAGAGTCACCGTGGTACAACAATCGAGCTAGAAAACTGCTGCGGAAGCAAAGGGAACTACACAGCAAACATAAACATAGCCAAAGCCTTGCATACAAACAAAAATTACGCGAAGCGAAATGTAGTGTGAGGAGGGCTATGCGAGAGGCGTTCAATGAATTCGAAAGTAAAGTTCTATGTACTGACTTGGCAGAAAATCGTACGAAATTTTGTTCTTATGTCAAAGTGGTAGGTGGATCAAAACAAAATGTCTAGACACTCTGTGACCAAAATCATACTGAAACAGAGGATGACAGACTAAAGGCCAAAATACTAAATGTCTTTTTTCAAAGCTGTTTCACAGAGGAGGAGTGCACTGTAGCTCCTTCTCTACATTGTCGCACAGATGATAATATGGTAGATATCGAAATACACGACAGAGGGATAGAGAAACAATTAGAATCGCTCAAGAGAGGAAAGGCCGCTGGACCTGATGGGATACCAGTTCTATTTTACACAGATTACGCGAAGGAACGTGCCCCCCTTCTTGCAGCGGTGTACCGGAGGTCTGTAGAAGAGCGTAGCGTTCCAAAGGATTGGAAAAGGGCACAGGTCATCCCCGTTTTCAAGAAGAGGCGTCGAACAGATGTGCAGAACTATAGACCTGTATCTCTAACGTCGATCAGTTGTAAAATTTTGGAACACGTATTATGTTCGAATATAATGACTTTCCTGGAGACTAGAAATCAACTCTGTAAGAATCAGCATGGGTTTCGAAACAGACGATCGTGTGAAACCCAGCTCGCGCTATTCGTCCACGAGACTCAGATGGCCATAGACACGGGTTCACATGTGGATGCCGTGTTTCTTGACTTCCGCAAGGCGTTCGATACAGTTCCCCACAGTCGTTTAATGAACAAAATAAGAGCATACGAACTATCAGACCAATTGTGTGATTGGATTGCGGAGTTCCTAGATACCAGAGCGCAGCATGTCATTCTCAATGGAGAGAAGTCTTCCGAAGTAAATGTGATTTCAGGTGTGCCGCATGGGAGTGTCGTATGACCGTTGCTATTCACAATATACATAAATGACCTTGTGGATTACATCGGAAGTTCACTGAGGCCTTCTGCGGATGATGCTGTGGTATATCGAGAGGTTGTAACAATGGAAAATTGTACTGAAATGCAGGAGGATCAGCAGCGAATTGACGCATGATGCAGAAAATGGCAATTGAATCTCAATGTAGACAAGTGTAATGTGCTGCGAATACATAGAACAAAGATCCCTTATCATTTAGCTACAATATAGCAGGTCAGCAAGTGGCAGCAGTTAATTCCATAAATTATCTGGGAGTACGCATTAGGAGTCGTTTAAAATGGAATGATCATATAAATTTGATCGTCGGTAAAGCAGATGCCAGACTGATATTCATTGGAAGAATCCTAAGGAAAAGCAGTCCGAAAACACTGCTTGAATACTGCTTGAATAGTGCTTAGCAGTGTGGGATCCGTACCAGATAGGGTTGATAGAAGAGATAGAGAAGATCCAACGGAGAGCAGCGCGCTTCGTTACAGGATCATTCCGTAGTCGCGAAAGCGTTACGTAGATGATAGATAAACTCCAGTGGAAGACGCTGCAGGAGAGGCGCTCAGTACCTCGGTACGGGCTTTTGTTGAAGTTTCGAGAACATACCTTCAGCGAGGAGTCTAACAGTATATTGCTCTCTCCTACGTATATCTCGCGAAGAGACCATGAGGATAAAATCAGAGAGATTAGAGCCCACACAGAGGCATACCGAGAATCCTTCTTTCCACGAAAATTACGAGACTGGAACAGAAGGGAGAACCGATAGTGGTACTCAAGGTACTCTCCGCTATACACCTTCAGGTGGCTTGCGGAGTATGGATGTAGGTGTAGATCCCAACCGGTCAGATATCCAAACTCTGTGAGTGGTGGCTCGAGGTACAAAACGGTATCCGTGTTGCTGCAGAAGGGAGGGTGGCTGTACCACTCCATTCACGACCCACGACCCACTGCCTACTGGGTAGGATTCGAGCTGTTGCTCGAAGTGGCCCACCCCTGGAAATGCACGACGCCTAAGAACGAGGGATTGGCGATACCAGCGCGTCAGAAGAGACAGCTGGTTAGGCTCATGGCTCTATTAAAAATATTAGCGCTTATTACAGGATACCTTGTTGTGCTGAGTAACACTTGAAGTTAAGTTCCTCATAAATATCCTGAGGCTTCTCTCCACAACGTGAGAACACTGTCTTACCGCTACACTGATAGGAATGAGATTCCGAGCCACGTTTGTTTGTGCAAGGCGTAAACAGCCCTCTTGCCGTAACTAGTGTGCAGATACCCTGCGCTCGCCGGCTGACTATGCATTCTACAAATGCTGCTCTTCCCTTCTTCCGAAATAATGCCCAAAAAATACTGGCAGCGCTACATTATGAATAATTTATTCGGCTTAGGTTGACAAAGGTTCGGTGAAGGGAGGTCTTCTTCTAAACAGGCGTTTATTACATACGCTATCTAATCAGTAGTATGTGGACACAGAATAGTGACATTAATATTGGGTGTGTCTATTCTTCAGCCTTGTTATGGACAGAACTCTATTGGCGCACTCTCAGTAAGGTTTCTGAACGTCTGTGGCAACCCATTCGTGCTAAGGAGCTGAATACAGGGAAGAGACATTGGATGTAGGCGTCCAGAGTGAAATTGACGTTCTAACTCATTCCAAAGGTGCTCCAGTTTAATTCGCGAATGTCACAGTTTGTTAAAAAATGGTTCAAATGGCTCTGAGCACTATGGCACTTAACATTGGAGGTCATCAGTCCCCTAGAACTTGGAACTACTTAAACCTAACTAAACTAAGGGCATCACACACATCCATGACCGAGGCACGATTCGAACCTGCGACCGTAGTGTTCGCGCGGTTCCAGACTGTAGCGCCTAGAACCGCTCGGCCAACCCGGCCGGCCTACAGTTTGCAAACTATTGCCCCACACATACAGCTTTCTGACATACAAACAATTATCGTCTCAAAAATGTTCCTCTACTTAAAGTGGTACATCAGATTTTCGACAAACACATCCAGTTACCCCCAAATCAGCACAAACAGACGAGATGAACGTATGCTAAAAAAGAAAAAAAAACACAAACACACACACTCACACAACGCTGTCCCCACATTCAAATACCACGACTAACAAAATGTATATGTTTTGAACTATCGAAAGACGAAACAACAGCACATTTTGCTCAACAACTTTTACAAATAGACAATGGCGTCAATTCTACTGAGCAGACGATTGGCCTCATCAAACTCAACAGTGATTTCTACAACGTAACCATTGATGCAAACGAACTCATAGACCAAATTTATCCAAACATTGTTCACAACTATGTCAGTCCGGAATGGCTATTTCGAATAGCAATTTCGGAAACTAAAGATAATATTGCCGACGATTTCAACTTTAAAATTCAAAGGAAAATTCCTGCCGAAGAGAGAATATACGACCTCCGATTTTTTTTCTAATTAACTACTCACCCGAAATCGATGAAAGTGGCGTTACTTCTCGACGTAATCGCCCTGCAGACGTACACATTTGTCACAACGCTGACGCCATGATTCCATGGCAGCGCCGAAGGCTTCTTTAGGAGTCTGTTTTGACCACTGGAAAATCCCTGAGGCAATAGCAGCACGGCTGGTGAATGTGCTGCCACGGAGAGTGTCTTTCATTGTTGGAAAAAGCCAAAAGTTACTAGGAGCCAGGTCAGGTGAGTAGGGAGCATGAGAAATCACTTCAAAGTTGTTATCACGAAGAAACTGTTGCGTAACGTTAGCTCGATGTGCGGGTGCGTTGTCTTGGTGAAACAGCACACGCACAGCTCTTCCCAGACGTTTTTGTTGCGGTGCAGGAAGGAATTTGTTCTTCAAAAGATTGTCGTAGGATGCACCTCTTACCGTAGTGCCCTTTGGAACGCAATGGGTAAGGATTACGCCCTCGCTGTCCCAGAACATGGACACCATCATTTTTTCAGCACTGGCGGTTACCCGAAATTTTTTTGCTGGCGGTGAATCTGTGTGCTTCCATTGAGCTGACTGGCGCTTTGTTTCTGGATTGAAAAATGGCATCCACGTCTCATCCATTGTCACAACCGACGAAAAGAAAGTCTCATTCATGCTGTCGTTGCGCGTCAACATTGCTTGGCAACATGCCACACGGGCAGCCATGTGGTCGTCCGTCAGCATTCGTGGCACCCACCTGGATGACACTTTTCGCATTTTCAGGTCGTCATGCAGGATTGTGTGCACAGAACCCACAGAAATGCCAACTATGGAGGCGATCTGTTCAACAGTCATTCGGCGATCCCCCAAAACAATTCTCTCCACTTTCTCGATCATGTCGTCAGACTGGCTTGTGCGAACCTGAGGTTGTTTCGGTTTGTTGTCACACGATGTTCTGCCTTCATTAAACTGTCGCACCCACGAACGCACTTTCGACACATCCATAACTCCGTCACCACATGTCTCCCTCAACTGTCGATGAATTTCAATTGGTTTCACACCACGCAAATTCAGAAAACGAATGATTGCATGCTGTTCAAGTAAGGAAAACGTCTCCATTTTAAGTATTTAAAACAGTTCTCATTTTCGCCGCTGGCGGTAAAATTCCATCTGCCCTACGGTGCTGCCATCTCTGGGACGTATTGACAATGAACGCGACCTCATTTTAAAACAATGCGCATGTTTGTATCTCTTTCCAGCCCGGAGAAAAAAAATCGGAGGCCTTACAACTTGAATGCACCTTGTACTAATCGATCGACACGATGGTTAACGTTGAAGGTGTGAACTTCATTAGAAAATTTATAAACTGTTTGGAAATACCGGTAATGCCATTACGCGACCTTCGACATCAAATTGGATCTCCGATCATACTACTCAGAAATCTCAACTCACGAAAACTACCTATGTAATGGAACAAGAATGATTGTCAAATAGCTATTGAATAGTCGAGCTTATTAGTGGAAACTACAAAGGACACAAACTATTTATACCCAGAATATCACTGACCTCTGCTGAACTGCCATTCCAGTTTAAAAGACTGCAATTTCGAATTAAATTAGTCGGCAGTTTTACAATTAATAACGTGCAAGGACAAACTCTGAAATATTGCCACATCAACCTCAAAGACTCCTCCTTCTCTCATAGTGAGCTATACGTAGTTGGAGTAGGATATCTGAAAAATTTGTACTATAATCGGATAACAAAATGAAAAATGTTGTATACAAGCAAGTGTTGGAAATAGTTAGAATTTGTTTTCAACAATTTTTTGCCTCTTATGCTTTAATAAGTACCGTAAATAGATATGATTTCAATAAACTTTATTAAACCTCTTATACTTTAAAGTCTATCCTTTTGTTTCAACCACCACACAAACTCATATCAACTCAGTGAGTGAACTCTGATACCCTAGCTGTTATCACGAGTAATAACCATCAGATGTAATCTGAACCGCAACAGGACAGCAAGTATTCCTTGTCCAAGATTTGGTCCCGCCTCTAAGGTGTTACTGTGAGAGTGTGTGATGATCTCGTGCGATGAAGCATTGAACACTATTGAGATTAGATTAGAATAACTTTCATTCCAATTGATTCGTAGTGACGAGGTCCTCCAGGATGCAGAACATGTCTGAAAAACAATAATACATGACAAATATTTACAACTGAAACAAATAAGCTAATGTACCTTCCACAGGTCCCAAGTCGAACGATCGTCACTTTTTTTTAATGAACACTACGTGTAATAATAATTTTACAAGGACTAATGCACTGAATTTAAAGTAAAAAAGTTTTTTGTAATTTATAGGATAATAAACATGTAGTAGAACAACTACAATACCTATTTACAATGAACATATAACTGCACTGAAATGGTGCAGGATATATATATATATATATATATATATATATATATATATATATATATATATATAAATCAGTTGTTTCTAGTGAGAAATTTATCAATGGAGTAGAAGGAGTTGGCCACCAACAAATCCTTTAGGCTTCTCTTAAACTGAATTTTACTCGTTGTTAAGCTTTGGCTGGTGGCAAGTTATTGAAAATATGTGTTCGTGAATAATGCACACCTTTTCGTACAAGAGTAAGTGACTTTAAATCCTTGTGCAGATTATTCTTATTTCTGGTATTTATTCCATGAATTGAGCTGTTGGTTTGAAAAAGTGATATATTTTTAATGACAAATTTCATTAAGGAATAAGTATATTGGGAAGCAGTAGTTCGAATCACTTGTTCCCCAACAGGCTTCAGCAGGGTGTCCTTGAGTTCACATCACGTTTTTGTGCCCAAAAACTTTAGCTTGGCTTGATGAATTACCCCAAAAAATAACCCCATATGACATTATGGAATGAAAGTAAGCATAGTATACCAGCTTTTTCATTTTTATATCCCCTATGTCTGACACAATTCGCATTCCAAATGGAGATTTGTTAAGACGCTTCAGCAGTTCTGTGGTGTGCTCCTCCCAGTTAAACTTATTATCAAGCTGTAATCCCAAGAATTTAACTGTCCACTTCTGCTATCTGGTGGTTATCGTATGTTAGGCATATACTCGTAGGACACCCCTTATAAGTTCTGAACTGCACGTAGTGTGTTTTTCCAAAGCTTACTGACAAAGAATTGGCTAGGAACCACTGATTAATGGCCACAAATATTTTATAAGCCGATATTTCTAAGACTACACTTGATTTACTATTTATTGCAATGTTTGTACCATCAGCAAACAAAACAACCTTGGCATCGGGTAATGTTATTGATGAAAGGTCATTGATATACACAAGAAAAAGTAAGAGCCGTAAAATGGAACCTTGTGGAACCCCACATGTAATTAGGTCTAGGTGAAATCAAGTTAACTCTTGAATGTTTTTACTGGCCACCCGGCTTTTCTGTGACGGTTTTAGAATCACTGACTGAGAATCTACGATCGGTAACGCGGAAATACCTAGATCATGCAGTATTAGTTGGAAGAGACTTTACCCTAGCGAGTATAGACTAGGACGTCTATGGACTCATTGCACGAGGTACAGACAGACAGTCTTGCGAAGCTGCTTTCAACACGTTTTCCGAAAGCTTTATATAGCAGCTAGTTCGACAGCAGCTAGTTTAGACCTTGTAGCTACTAACAGGCCTGGTGTAATCGGCGGCGTAAGTATAGAGACAGGAATTACATACCATGACGTCATCATGTCATGAAGTTAACACATCGAACAAGAATGCCAGCAGAGTATTTATGCTGGAAAGAGTATACAGGTAGTTATTAGCATTCCACTTAGACAATGAACTGATATTTAGTTCCAGTATTGTGGGCCATAGGTATTACGGGCAAATTTTAAACGGTCTGTAAATCATGGTTCTGGATAGGTATGAGCCGAGTAAGTCGATTATGGAATGAAAAGACCCACCATGGTTTAAGAACGAAATTAGAAAAATGTTGATGAAGCAGAGCCTCTTGCACTATTGGTTTAAAGAACGCGGAAATTATGACAAGCTCAAGTTAATAGAAATTCGTGAGTCTGCAAAAAAGGCGCGAAACTTACAACTACTACCGTCATAAGTTCGCAAAAGGTCCTGCGAGAACACGATAAAATTCTGGTCCAGCTTCAAGTAGCTATGTGGGTCTTAGGCTTATGTCCAGTTCCTAGTTGACCAATGTGCTGTGGCAGTAGAAGATTGCAAAAGTAAAGACGAAGTTTTAAATTTCTCATTTAAGAAATCTTCCATGCAAGAGAATCATGAAACATTCCGTCGTTGGATCATCGCACGGCTCCCTTGTGGAGTACTAGCAATAAGCAAGCATCTCTGGTGCAGAGAACAACTGAAGGAGTTTAAAGCAAATAAGTCGCCAGGTCCTCCTTTATTGATAATGTTGCAGGAAACAAGCAAACTAGAGACTGGGTCAATGAACGATTCTGGAGTTAGTCCTCTTGTCCATTCGCAGTTTTTAGAAGCTCCAAAAGTTCCCTCAAGTTTTCTTTTTTTGCTCGTTTTGTCTCTTATAAAGTTGCAAAAACATGACTCTGTTCCTTGTGAATCTCTCTCCATCACAAACCATTTTTGTAACATTTTACATTTTCTTCCAGGTCTGTCGGTTTGCCAATAATAAATATGTACAACGATTTAAAAAACTTCACATATTCGTTGACGAATCGATTCTTGACTGGTGCAATTTATTGGTCGAAAAGTTTCGAATATGATTTTCTGAAAAATGGTTGAGGCTTTAATTTTTTTATGTACATCGTTTACTTTTCAGTCCAGTTGCATATATCTGTACGGAATAAATAGTCTCTATCTCCCTGGATCGTCTTCAAATCGATGTAGTTGCGTTAGGAATCCATTGAGTGTGTATTGGAACCACACATCAGAATTCTGATGTACCAGGAAATCCATTAGCCGAGGTAAAGTCAAACGAATTCCGACGAAAAATAACCTCAATAATTCTTTTTGTATAGTAAAATTGGTGTCCAATGTGTCAGCTAGCAAGCGCTTAAAGGTATGAAAAATAGTATAATGCTTCTCTGTGCCATTTCTCTTCCTCCCTTTTTTTTTTTTTTTACATTGGCCACATATATTTTCATAAATGCATGTGCTCGTTCATTGAGAGATCGTTGACGGAACTGCTGTCTCAATCGAAGTAACCTTCTCTCTCGTTTGCAACCACAAAGTTTCCAAACGTGCACCAGCATCTGCACCAGTAAGTTAGGTTAGTCGTGTTCCATCAATTACCAATTAGTAGAGAGTGTGCGAAGGCTGGAGTGAATTGAGGTCAGTCGAGTGAACATGTTAATGAAAGATTTGTGAGCCACAAATACGTGAAGTTGAATTATACAGTTTTTAACAGAGCGTTGAGAGAAATGTTTCGTTGGAATAAGAATGATGGATAGCCCGTGCTTTTTAGAGTGAATCAATATTTAGAATTTGACAGTTCCATCAGAGTGAACGAGCGCGATATGGTTAGGTTTTGCTTTTTTTGTTTGGAAGTTCCATAAACTAAATTAAAGAAGACTACCTTTTGTTTCAAAAGAACGTTGGCAACATTTAGGATAATGTTCTAGTAAACCTAAGTCACGTCAGACACGGTTAGACTACAGTTTAGTTGCCTATCCTATCATGGATGTAGTTAGTCTCTCTTCCTGTTGTACAATAAATAATAAATAACAATTCACGTCCCTGTCAGATCTTTTAACATTACGGGGATGAGAGCTTAGAAAAGCAAGTGGTATCTACATTATGTTGCCACTGTATTTGACAAAATTCCACACTATCTTCCAAATCCGTTCCTGGAACTTTCCAGCGTTGTGCACATTCTTGAGCTGGAGTTGCGTAAAACTGCTAAAGGGAGGAGAACGGCTACATAGAATAACATATAATTTAGATGAAATGCAACATACCAGCTCTGTTGTGAGATTAGGTCACGTAAAACATCAGGTATGATCGAACCTGTCGGTGCTTGCCTTCTCAGACACATTCCGTGATCCACCAGTCCTGCAGTTACTCTGCCATCCGAGCGCATGGTAGGAGTTGACTACCACTCAGTTCTTCAGGGTCACTCGCGAATGTTGCTGACCATCCCAAGTTGAGCTCGATCGCGCCACACAAAGGCGGCCGTCGACATGCTCGAATGAAACATGCGTTGGCGCCCTTCCACTAGTGTGGCTCCATGGTGAGGCTCGGGTACAGGCCGCTTGGCAGCAACACGTTTTATATGCATAGGCTACTACAGCTTTTCTGTTATATGCAGTAGTTAAGAATTGTGTTGAAATCAGGGTGGTCTTGGTTCTTTACTAGACTCAGTCCATAACATCGGGGTTCCCAGCTTAACTGTGTACGACGTCGCTGAAGATGCTTCTGCAGCAACAGTCCACATTAGACTTACAAACGCGCTCTCGCACGAACAGTATATGCCTCAGGCTAGGATGGTCATCTTGAAACATGAAGACCTGTGCGGTATATAACCACATTAACGCTTATCTGAGACTTTCTCTCCCAGGTTTTGCTGATATCCTTGACGCAAACTGAAAATAGGACGGTGAACTTATTACTCAAGTAATATACTGCATTCAACTTCCTGTGGTAGTGTTATGTGGCGAGTTGACGTTATCAGGCTCACACACAGCCGGCTTGGCAGCAATATGGGGCAGGAGTTGTGAATACAGAGGCTAGTGTCCTTGTATGGTTATGATAGGGTTGTTGTAATGGCCCAGGCGGTACCCACAAGTAAATGTGATGCTTGTGAGGGCTATTCGGAAAGTACGGTCCCATTGGTCGCGAAATGGAAAACACAGTGAAAACTAGAAACGTTTTACTTGCAACACTTAGCTACAGAGTCCACCTACTTCTCTACATAGTCGCTGCTCAGACTGAGACATATGTCTTAACATAAAACCACTTTTCCAATACCCTAGTCATATAAGTCAGCGCCTGTGCTTTCTGCCATTTCTCTACACCTACCTGAAGCTTTTAGTCTGTGCCAAAATGTCTTCATATCAAGCGGTTCATGTGAGCAGAGAGTGAAAATGAGAGGGAGCCAAAACCGAGCTGTATGGTGGAAGATCAAACACTTCCAATCGAAAACACTGCAGAAGCGTCCTGATTGTCCCTGCATGATGCGGCAGAGAACTTTCATTAACTAGGAAATTAATGATTGCAGAGTTGTGTGACCTGCATGAAATCAGGTGAAAACGCACACAAGGCATTCATACTTGGAGGGAGACAATATTTTGTGGGTATCTTTACGTGTTCACTGTCTGCTCACACTGAAAAGAGTGGCGTGACGAGATCGACGGTTGTACTAGAGACACTGTCCAACACATCTATACAAAGCTTTTTTGGCTTTCCACTACGGTCTACATATCGCGATCGATCGGAACTTACTTTCCGAACAGCCTCCGTTTCATGCTGACCTCCAGAGAGTAGCTGTAGTGCCCCACATCAGGCATCGCACTGATGCGTTAAAAATTAGAATTATACACCTGCAATCTTCAAAGTTGGCTACGGATAAGTTCCTAAATATGATGCGCCAACACAGGTTCCTCATTTTGGAAATGCAATTATGGCTGAGAATCTTTCGTTCCTATCACAGGCAGTGCAACACCATACTGAAAGAAATACACAGTCGGTAATAATGTCCCTCTCTAAAAGCATCCACATATACAATCCTGGAAATTGAAATAAGAACACCGTGAATTCATTGTCCCAGGAAGGGGAAACTTTATTGACACATTCCTGGGGTCAGATACATCACATGATCACACTGACAAAACCACAGGCACATAGACACAGGCAACAGAGCATGCACAATGTCGGCACTAGTACAGTGTATATCCACCTTTCGCAGCAATGCAGGCTGCTATTCTCCCATGGAGACGATCGTAGAGATGCTTGGTGAAGTCCTGTGGAACGGCTTGCCATGCCATTTCCACCTGGCGCCTCAGTTGGACCAGCGTTCGTGCTGGACGTGCAGACCGCGTGAGACGACGCTTCATCCAGTCCC
Organism: Schistocerca cancellata; assembly: GCF_023864275.1. Lineage (NCBI taxonomy): Eukaryota > Metazoa > Arthropoda > Insecta > Orthoptera > Acrididae > Schistocerca > Schistocerca cancellata. The sequence continues at coordinate 172,296,577 of NC_064633.1, read as the reverse complement.
AAACATGCTCAATGGGGGACAGATCCGGAGATCTTGCTGGCCAGGGTAGTTGACTTACACCTTCTAGAGCACGTTGGGTGGCACGGGATACATGCGGACGTGCATTGTCCTGTTGGAGCAGCAAGTTCCCTTGCCGGTCTAGGAGTGGTAGAACGATGGGTTCGATGACGGTTTGGATGTACCGTGCACTATTCAGTGTCCCCTCGACGATCACCAGTGGTGTACGGCCAGTGTAGGAGATCGCTCCCCACACCATGATGCCGGGTGTTGGCCCTGTGTGCCTCGGTCGTATGCAGTCCTGATTGTGGCGCTCACCTGCACGGCGCCAAACACGCATACGACCATCATTGGCACCAAGGCAGAAGCGACTCTCATCGCTGAAGACGACACGTCTCCATTCGTCCCTCCATTCACGCCTGTCGCGACACCACTGGAGGCGGGCTGCACGATGTTGGGGCGTGAGCGGAAGACGGCCTAACGGTGTGCGGGACCGTAGCCCAGCTTCATGGAGACGGTTGCGAATGGTCCTCGCCGATACCCCAGGAGTTACAGTGTCCCTAATTTGCTGGGAAGTGGCGGTGCAGTCCCCTACGGCACTGCGTAGGATCCTACGGTCTTGGCGTGCATCCGTGCGTCGCTGCGGTCCGGTCCCAGGTCGACGGGTACGTGCACCTTCCGCCGACCACTGGCGACAACATCGATGTACTGTGAAGACCTCACGCCCCACGTGTTGAGCAATTCGGCGGTACGTCCACCCGGCCTCCCGCATGCCCACTATACGCCCTCGCTCAAAGTCCGTCAACTGCACATACGGTTCACGCCCACGCTGTCGCGGCATGCTACCAGTGTTAAAGACTGCGATGGAGCTCCGTATGCCACGGCAAACTGGCTGACACTGACGGCGGCGGTGCACAAATGCTGCGCAGCTAGCGCCATTCGACGGCCAACACCGCGGTTCCTGGTGTGTCCGCTGTGCCGTGCGTGTGATCATTGCTTGTACAGCCCTCTCGCAGTGTCCGGAGCAAGTATGGTGGGTCTGACACACCGGTGTCAATGTGTTCTTTTTTCCATTTCCAGGAGTGTATTTATGAGTAAAACCTAAATTCCTGGTGTCTGAAAACTTCCGTGGATTGGTAAGTCGTCAGTGAGATACCTCCGTTCGGCAATTAATACTAACGTAGAGCGCTGCACAAGACTTGGGATGCGCCTTTGTGACCCACACTATGTCCTCCAGGAAGACACTGACTTATTAACGTCCAGCACAATATTTATCCTACTTTTCCTGACATCCTCTTTGTCACGTGATATGCGAACTGTTCACTAGCTTGAATTCGCACACTACTGATTAAAAATAACGAATACAAATAAGACGATTCATAGTTTGCCACCTTCTTGCAACTAAATAACGTTATGTGTTGTGACTTTAATATTATTAGCGTTATTGTATTTTGGTTTTGCTTCTAACGAAATCCTGATTGACTGGGCTTTATAATCTGCTTTCCTTTCAGTAGGGCTTGTCATATTTCACTGTTATGAATTTTATATATAGGTTGTTGTGGTGTTCAGACTAGAGATTGGTTTGATGCAGCTGTCCATGCAACTCTATCTTGTGCAAGCTTCTTCATCTGCGAATAACTGCCGCATCCTTGTAACTCTGCTTACGGTATTCATCTCTTGTTCTCCCTCTACGACTTTTACCCTCCACGCTGCCCTCCAATACTCAATTGGTGAACCCATCATGCCTCACAACATGTCCTTCAACAGATCCCTTCTTCTAGTCAAGTTGTGCCACAAGTATCTGTTCTCCCCAGTTCTATTCAGTACCTCCTCGTTAGTTACGTAATGCCCGTCCGGATAGCTGAGTGGTCAGAGGGACGGATTGCCGTCCTGCGGGCCGGGGTTCGATTCCCGACTGCTTCGGAAATTCTCTCCGCTCTGGGACTGGGTGTTATGTTGTCTTGATCATCAATTCATTCCCATACGGCGCGCAGGTTGCCCAATGTGGCGTCGAATACAATAAGACCTGCACCAAGGCGGCCGGACCTGCTCCGTAAGGGGTCTCCCGACCAATGACGCCAAACTCTCATTTCATGTAGTTACGTAGTCTACCCATCTAATCTTCAGCATTCTTCTGTAGCACCACGTTTCGAAAAATCTTCTTGTCTAAATTATTTATCGTCCATGTTTCACTTCCACTCAGGGCTACACTCCATACAGAAAAAACTCCCTGATACTTAAATCTACACTCGAAGTTAACAAATTTCTCTTTTTCAGAAACGTATTCTTGCCATTGCCAGTGTAATTTTTATATCTTCTCTACTTCATCCATCCTCAGTTATTATGCTGCCTAAATACCAAAACTCATATACTACTTTAAGTGTCTCATTTCCTAATGTAATTCCCTCAGCATCACCCAACTTAATTCGACGACATTCCACTATCCTGGTTTAGCTTTTATTGATGTTCATCTTACATCCTTCTTTCGAGACACTGTTCATTCCGTTAAACTGCTCTTTCAGGTCCTTCGCTGTCTCAGATAAAAGTAGAGTGTCATCAGAAACCTGAAAGCTTTTATTTCTTCTGCATGGATTTTAATTCCTACCCCGAATTTTTCTTTAGTTTCCTTTACTGCTTGTTCAGTATACAATTTGAATAACATCGGGGATAGGCTACAACCCTGTTCGCTACCTTCCCAAACACTGCTTCTCTTTCATGCCCGTCGACTTGTATAACTGCCATCTGTTTTCTATACAAATTGTAAATAGCCTTTCGCTCCCTGTATTTCAAAACTGCCACCTTCAGAATTAGAAAGAGAGTATTCCAGTCAACACTGTCAAAAGCTTTCTCTAAGTCTACAAATGCTGGAAACGTAAGTTAGCCTTTCTGTAATCTATCTTCTAAGATAAGTCGTAGGGTAAGTATTGCATCACGTGTTCCAACATTTCTCCAGAATCTAAATTGATCTTCCCCGAGGTCGGGTTATACCAGTTTTTCCATTCGTCTGTACACAATTCTTATGAATATTTGGCAGCCTTGACTTATTAAACTAATAGTTCAGTAGTTTTCACATCTGTCAACACCTGCTTTCTTTGGGATTGGAATTATAACACTTTCCTTGACGTCTGGAGTTATTTCGCCTGTCTCATAGATCTTGCTCACCAGAAGGAATGGTTTTGTACATTTCTCCCAATGCTATCAGTAGATCTAACGGAATGTTGCTACAACCGGGGCCTTGTTTCTACTTAGATCTCTCAGTGCCCTGTCAAATTCCTCGGCAATGTCATATCTCAAATTTCATCTTCATCTACGTTTTCTTCCATTTCCATAATACTGCCCTCATGTACCTTGCATTTCTATAAAATTTCTACATATTCCTTCCCTTCGTCGCTTAGAACTGGTTTTCCATCTGAGCTCTTGATATTCATACAGGTGGTTCTCTTTTCTCCAAAGGTCTTCTTAATTTTCCTGTATGCAGCATCTACTCTACCCCTAGTGATATATGCCTCTTCATCTATAGATTTGTCCTCTAGCCATCCCCACTTAGCCGTTTTGCACTTACAGTCGATCTCATTTTGACGTTTGTACTTTTTTTTCCTGTTTCATTTACTTCATTTTTTATTTTCTCCTTTCATTAATTAATTTCATTATCTCTTCTATTACCCTAGGATGTCTACTAGCCCTCGTGTTTCTACCTACTTGATCATCTGCTGCCTTTACTTTTTGATCTCTCAAAGCTACCCATTCATCTTCTGCTGTATATCTTTACGCCATATTTGTCAGTTGTTCATTAATGATCTGTCAGAAACTCCTTACAACCTCTGGTTCTTTCAGTTTATCCATGTCGCATCTCCCTAAATGCCAACCTTTTTCAGATTCTTCAGGTTTAATCTACAGCCCATAACCAACATTTTTGTCAGGGTCCATACCTTCCCATGGAAATTTCTTACAATTTAAAACCTGATTCCTACATCTCTCTTACGATTATGTAAACTATCTGGAACCTTCCAGTGTCTCCAGGCCTCTTCCACGCATATAACCTTCTTCAGCATTCTTAAACAAAGTGTTAACTACGATTAAGTTATGCTCTGTGCAAGATACTACCAGGCGGCTTCCTCTTTCATTTCTTTCCACTAGTCTATATTCACCCACTACTTTTCCTTCTCTTATTTTTCCTACTATCGAATTCCAGTCACCCATGACTGTTAAATTTTCGTTTCCCTTCACTATATGAATAATTTCTTTCATCTAATCCTACATTTCTTAAATTTCTTCGTCACTGCGGAGCTATTTGGCATATAAACTTGTACTACTGTGGCAGGCGTCGGCTTCGTGTCTATATTGGCTGCAATAATGCGTTCATTATGCTGTTCGTAGTGGCTTACCTGTGATCCTATTTTCTTATTTATTATTAAACCAACTCCTGCATTACCCCTATTTGATTTTGTATTTTTGACCCCGTATTCACCTGGCCGAGAGTCTTATTATTCTTGTCACCGAACTTCACTAATTCCCACTGTATCTAACTTTAACCTACCCATTTCTCATTTTAAATTTTCTAACCTAACTACCCGATTAAGAGATCTTACATTCCAAGCTCCGATCCGTAGATCGAGTTTTGTTTCTCCTGACAGCGATGTCCTCCTGAGTAGTCCCCGCCCGGAGATCCGAATGTTAGACTATTTTACCTCCGGAATATTTCACCCAAGAGGGCGCCATTATCATTTAACCATACAGTAAAGCTGCACGTAACGTGTATCCACAGGACATGTGGCCTGTAATTGAAGAAGTGTCATGATGATCTCTCCATTGGCGAAAGATTCCGGAATAGTCCCCCATTCGGATCTCCGGGAGGGGACTACCAAGGGGGAGGTTACCATGAGAAAAAGATTGAATAATAAACGAAAGGATAACGTTCTACGAGTCGGGGCGTGGAATGTCAGAAGCTTGAACGTGGTAGGGAAACTAGGAAATCTGAAAAGGGAAATGCAAAGGCTCAATCTAGATATAGTAGGGGTCAGTGAAGTGAAGTGGAAAGAAGACAAGGATTTCTGGTCAGATGAGTATCGGGTAACATCAACAGCAGCAGAAAATGGTATAACAGGTGTAGGATTCGTTATGAATAGGAAGGTAGGGCAGAGGGTGTGTTACTGTGAACAGTTCAGTGACCGGGTTGTTCTAATCAGAATCGTCAGCAGACTAACATCGACAACGATAGTTCAGGTATACATGCCGACGTTGCAAGCTAAAGATGAACAGATAGAGAAAGTGTATGAGGATATTGAAAGGGTAATGCAGTATGTAAAGGGGGACGAAAATCTAATTGTCATGGGCGACTGGAATGCAGTTGTAGGGGAAGGAGTAGAAGAAAAGGTTACAGGAGAATATGGGCTTGGGACTAGGAATGAAAGAGGAGAAACACTAATTGAGTTCTGTAACAAGTTTCAGCTAGTAATAGCGAATACCCCGCTCAATAATCTCGAGAGGAGGAGGTATACTTGGAAAAGGCTGGGAGATACGGGAAGATTTCAATAAGATTACATCATGGTCAGACATAGATTCCGAAATCAGATACTGGATTGTAAGGCGTACCCAGGAGCACATATAGACTCAGATCACAATATAGTTGTGATGAAGATTAGGCTGAAGTTCAAGAAATTAGTCAGGAAGAATCAATACGCTAAGAAGTGGGATCCGGAAGTACTAAGGAATGACGAGATACGTTTGAAGTTCTCTAACGCTATAGATACAGCAATAAGGAATAGCGCAGTAGGCAGTACAGTTGAAGAGGAATGGACATCTCTAAAAGGGGCCATCACAGAAGTTGGGAAGGAAAACATAGGTACAAAGAAGGTAGCTGCGAAGAAACCATGGGTAACAGAAGATATACTTCAGTCGATGATGAAAGGAGAAAGTACAAACATGTTCCGTGAAAATCAGGAATACAGAAATACAAGTCGCTTAGGAATGAAATAAATAGGAAGTGCATGGAAACTAAGACGAAATGGCTGCAGGAAAAATGTGAAGACATCGAAAAAGATATGATTGTCGGAAGGACAGACTCAGCACACAGGAAAGTCACAACAACCTTTGGTGACATTAAAAGCAACGGTGGTAACATTAAGAGTGCAACGGGAATTCCACTATTAAATGCAGAGGAGAGAGCAGATAGGTGGAAAGAATACATTGAAAGCCTCTATGAGGGTGAAGATATGTCTGATGTGATAGAAAAAGAAACAGGAGTCGATTTAGAAGAGATAGGGGATCCAGTATTAGAATCGGAATTTAAAAGAGCTTTGGAGGACTTACGGTCAAATGAGGCAGAAGGGATAGATAACATTCCACCAGAGTTTCTAAAATCATTGGGGGAAGTGGCAACAAAAAGACTATTCACGTTGGTGTGTAGAATATATGAGTTTGGTGATATACCATCTGACTTTCGGAAAAGCATCATCCACACAATTCTGAAGACGGAAAGAGCTGACAGGTACGAGAATTATCGTACAATCAGCTTAACATCTCACGCATGGAAGATGCTTACAAGAATAGTATACAGAAGAATAGAAAAGAAAATTGAGAATGCGCTAGGTGGCTTTAGGAAAAGTAAACGGACGAGAGAGGCAATTCTGACGTTACGGTAATCATGGAAGCAATGCTAAAGAAAAATCAAGACACTTTCATAGGATTTGTCGACCTGGAAAAAGCGTTCGACAATATAAAATGGTGCAAGCTGTTCGAGATTCTGAAAAAAGTAGGGGTAAGCTATAGGGAGAGACGGGTCATATACAATATGTACAACAACCAAGAGGGAATAATAAGAGTGGACGATCAAGAAAGAAGTGCTCGTATTAAGAAGAGTGTAAGACAAGGCTGTAGCCTTTCGCATCTACTCTTCAATCTGTACTTCGAGGAAGCACTGATGGAAATAAAAGAAAGGTTTCAGGAGTGGAATTAAAATACAAGGTGAAAGGATATCAATGATACGATTCGCTGATGACATTGCTATCCTGAGTGAAAGTGAAGAAGAATTAAATGATCTACTGAACGGAATGAACAGTCTAATGAGTACACAGTATGGTTTGAGAATAAATCGAAGAAAGACGAAGGTAATGAGAAGTAGTAGAAATGAGAACAGCGACAAACTTAACATCAGGATTGATGGTCACGAAGTCAATGAAGTTAAGGAATTCTGCTACCTAGGCAGTAAAATAACCAATGACGGACGGAGCAAGGAGGATTCTGGCCAAGAGAAGTCTACTAATATCAAATTCTGGCCTTAATTTGAGGAAGAAATTTCTGAGGATGTACGTCTGGAGTACAGCATTGTATGGTAGATGGTAGTGAAACATGGACTGTGGGAAAACCGGAACAGAAGAGAATCGAAGCATTTGACATGTGGTGCTATAAACGAATGTTGAAAATTAGGTGGACTGATAAGGTAAGGAATGAGGAAGTTCTACGCAGAATTGGATAGGAAAGGAATATGTGGAAAACACTGATAAGGAGAAGGGACAGGATGATAGGACATCTGCTAAGACGTGAGGGAATGACTTCTATGGTACTAGAGGGAGCTGCAGAGGGCAAAAACTTTAGAGGAAGACAGAGATTGGAATACGTCAAGCAAATAATTGAGGACGTAGGTTGCAAGTGTTACTCTGAGATGAAGAGGTTAGCACAGGAAGGGAATTCGTGGCGGGCCGCATCAAACCAGTCAGTATACCGATAAAAAAAAAAAAAACTGCGGGCCCTCGAAGAAAATTACGCCTGTAGCTTTCAGCCGTACGCAGTACCATAACAGTAACGCCGTTTTGGTTAATTTTAAAATGTTACAGATCAGTCAATCATGCAGACTGTTGCCCTTGCCACTACTGAAAAGGCTGTTGCCCCTCTTCAGGAAGCACACGTTTGTCTGGTCTCTCAATATATACGCCTCCTTTGTGTTTGCACCTGCGGTACGCGTATTGCTGAGGCACGCAAGCCTCCTCACCAACAAGATGGTTCATGGTTCATGTCAACTCCTGGCCAAAGCCTGAAAACCAGCCAGGTCGCGAACTGGCCGGACATTTCGGACTTCGGCCAAGAGAATTCGCCAAAGTCCGATTACTTGAAACAATCGGCGTATATCCTAATGCGGCTAGCCATTTCGGGAATTGGCCAAAACATGATGTGACTGCACTAACGTTGCAATGTCCCTCGCTAAATCGTACTGCGTACTGTGATAAGGGAACAATGAGTGGTAGACATCACTTCTTTCGCTTTCATTTTTAACTGCATAGTGCATGCTTTTTTTTGAGAAGGTGCTGCCTCTACGCCTTGTTTTACTTCGTGACAAATTGGATTAATTGTGAGTACTGTTACGTTTTCCGGTATTTTTGTTTGTGGTATTTGTGCATCTTTCAGATGTGGTAGGGCAACGTAGTTTCATTACGTGAGCGGGTGCTTTGTTTGACTGTTTTATTTGCTCTCACTTCACCCGTTTCGTGAAATATAATGTACCGCTAACTCCTCCTCCCTATCGTCACTTGAGGTCTACCCTGGCCAACTAAAACTTAAAGTACATTCACTAAACATATTTAAAGCTTGTCTTTCAGGTATTACATATCTTCTGTGAAAGCGGACGAGAAAATAATAACTACAGTATTTTAAGGTGAGCGGGGTAGACGAACGGTCTTGCTCGACTTGCCACGGTTCGCGCGGCTCCCCCTGTCAGAGGTTCGAGTCCTCCCTCGGGCAAGGGTGTGTGTGTTGTCCTTAGCGTATGATTGTTTAAATTAGATGTAGTAGTGTGTAAGCCCATGAACCGATGACGTCAGCAGTTTGGTCCCATAGGAACTAATAACGAATTAAAAAAAAAAAAGGATAATTGATTGTCTTGACAGCAGCCAAATGGCTCTCTACGATCGCACATTTTTCAAAATAATTTCTTCAAATAAATAAATGCAAATTAGGTGTTGACACCGCCTTCCCTTACTCCTCACTCATTCCATCGTCATTCGTGCGCTTCCTCTACTGTAAGCTGTAAACACGCTCTACTAACAAACATTAGAAAAGACAAGTAAATTTAAAAGCTTTATATCTGTTTCAAACTTTGATTAAAACGCTTCAATATAAACACGTTTTTATAGAGAAACGGAATTACACAATTTTGTAAGACTTGAAAACATCTTAGTTTAAATTCACCAACCCTGAATAGGCCCTAGTATTCACGTTTATAACCGTCGGACAGACTCACCAAAAGCTTCCTGAAAGCAGTGGGTCTAATTTTTTTTAAACATCACTAAGAAACGGACCTTCTACTGACAGAGTAATGTCACTGAACCTTACAACTGATATGAAATAACACGTTGTTTGTACCGTCTGCCGAGCCTAATCGTTACATATCTCCTCAATTTCTAATTTTATATGATCGCTAAAGAGAATTCTTGTCAGCGAACTTCAGTTCAGCTTCGCCTCACAAAAGATTAACCTGTCTCTGGAATGTTTGTTTCGACTTGCCAGCAGGCCACTTAATGCACGCATTATAAATGTTTTGGTACAAATTCATTTTAAACACAGTACATTTGTGAGTTGCAGATTATCACGACTCTTTCTCAACTGACATGCGAGGCTTCTTTCGCACGGAGAGGGATCTTCCTAAATGAAAACTGGCACTTTTGTGGCACTCCTTATGCATAGGGGAACGCCGGGCGTAGACACGTATATTGCATTCAGTTGAAAACACAATGTACACGAAGACTGGTTTGTATTTTAATATTGTCTATGCTCGGGATTAATTTTACAAAATGTTAATTTTTTATAATAATGAGAGTTTTCTGAACCGAAAAGTTAAAATGAGATTTCAATTTACCTTCCCCTTCAAATGAGAATTAATGAGGTTTTGCCGAACAAATTTTTTCCATTTGGAGCTCAGCTAATTAATAGATGTGAGCTAAATCAGTAATCAAACATATCAATACCAATTATTCGATAGTAGAGCCTAGGCTGATCACGTGTAATGGCATTCGATTTGAATTATTCATATCATTCTTCTGTAGGTTGACCCATGGCTACTTCATACGGGAACGATATTTACTTTGTATGTTCGCTTATACAAACCCTGTCAAACTAAACTGTCTCGTCCAAAGAAAGGTGTAATTTTCAAACGCCTAATACTTAAAGAATTTAATTCAAGAAGTCAGGTAGATCTGATACACATGCAAAGTAGCGATGACGGGGAATACAAGTTCATATTCAGTTACCAAGATAACTTAACGGAATTTGTATTAGTGTGACACCTGAGAAGCAATAGAGCAAACGAAGCTGCTTACTATTTTCTTGACATCTTAACCACTGTAGGTGCTCCAAGTGTGCTGTAGTCAGATAACGATAGAAAGTTGTCGAACGAAGTTATAAAAGAGCTAAATAACATGTGGCCTCAACTGAAATTACTACATTGGAGACCCAGACGCAACAAAAGGCAAGGTTCCATCGAACAGGTCAGCCAGAACGTACGAAGTATGATAATAACTTGTGTGCAGACAAATAATTCAGCACATTGGGCTGAGAGTCTTTGATTCATCCAGTTCATGAGATGTAGTTATTTTCATCAACGAATTCAGCCATTGGAGGCAATGTTTGACTGTAAAGCCAAAATGGGGCTGAGTACTTCATACCTGCCTGAAGAAATTATTGATAAGAGAGTGACAGAGGAAATCCTTGAGGAAGTCGAACAAGAAACGGAGGATGCTACAAATATAGTCATACTCCCAACAATGAAACTGACACTTTGAATGTCGAACCATTGGCAATAAGGAAATATTGGGTGTTGTTTATGAAGTAGATTGTTCAGCAGCTCATTGCTGTGTATCATGCGGCAAAGATGCGCTTGCAATTTGTGGAGTAAGTGATGAAGCAGACGAAGGATAGGGAGGGAAAATTATTTGAATACTATATTATAATGAACAAGAAATCAGTAAGAAGAGGTCAGGAGCTCACGAAAGTTTGCAAGCATAAGGTGCAAAGAGGCTTAAAAATTCAAATACAAAATTCCCACCTTTAACAATGTTCGTATCCGTATACCAGAAGTTGACAAAGGCCGCGGAGATCAAAAAAACTTCCTTGCAGTTTTCATGAACGCCAAAGGCACCTTCTACAAGCTGAGAAGAGAACATGGTGGTCTCAATCAACTATATTCCCGAAATGAGTTCTTTATGATGCGCGAGAATCCGCTCACGTTGGAATCCGTTGTCAAGGAAGAAAACTCATTACGAACCACATCGGCTTCACAGTCGCTGAACAGTGGCTAAGGATACAATCGATGCAACTGCTTTACTAAATGCGCCACAAAAAAGCTGCAAATGGAGAAATAAAATATTGTCCAAATCCAAATCTCATAAAAGTATAACTTTTTTTAAAAAGTGAAAACCAACTGTATTAAAAAGTTTGTAAAGCCAATTGATTGTATAAAGTTTTTTTTTTATAATTGAGACTCATAAAATAAATAGACTGCATACAGCTTGAAATTACTCAAATTCATCCAATTTCTATTTATCTTCCGATTCTGCCCGATCTGTCTACTCTACTTCGCAAACTGGTCGGCGAGATACCGAACTCAATAAAGGATCAGACATTGGTCGTCAATTGACAGCGATCCTGGCCATATCCTGGCTTATACAGTTTGAAATTGTTCAATGAAATCTACTTTCCTTCTTTCTTCGGAGTTTGGCCGATTGGTCCCAGCCACATTGCGAGCTGGTCGGCCGAATCCCGAAATCAGGAAAAAAATTGAACATTAGTTGGCCAATTTAAAGCGACATTGGGCATCTTTGTGGTTTGTCCGACCAGTATCCGCTTAGGCTGATTTCTTTTTATATATAGTGTGGCATCGATACCTACGATGCCACGGTGTAAGTACAAGTCAGGATGGCACTACGACTACGACACCGATGACAGCGCCTTCTAGACGGCGCTGTGGAGCTCTACGAGCGCCGCTCCAGATTCTCCCCATTTTGATTCCGAGGAGACGACGAAGCAACATTGTTTCTATTTCCTAGTGGGTAAGCCATTATAGATCTTGACAGTGTAACTTGATTGATGTACAGCTTCGCATGTTCGTGCTCATCTCAGCCAAAGTTAAGTATTATGGGTTGTATATGTTCATACACCAGTAAAAGACTTAAAACCTAATTGCAGCACCAAGTATTTCACCTTTTCCTGCTGCTACTCGCCTGCTCTTCATTCTACGGGAGCAGACCCACGCGCCATATATCCAGGCGGGATACAAAATATAGTAGTGGAAATCAGTATAAGGCAGGGTTCCATGGAAGTAATAGATCAATGTCTGAAGCACTCGTATATGAAATAAATACGAAAGTAGTACATACATTTAAGACCTAAAGTTTAAAGACGGATTTACCAAGTTTCTTTCATAAGAGGAGTAAGGAAATAAGGTGCTTGCATTTCCTGGATGGAATTTTCCTGCACATACCCATGGCTGATTTCCACTAGCGTATATATTTCTCATTAAATTAAGTAGTTCTGAATGTGGCAAGGGAACATCGCCTTTAAGAAACGTGATACGCGACGTGTTTATGGTGGGAGGATAAATCAGAAAATCCCCCTTCCGCTGACGTTGCTTCGGAATCTTCCAGACCTGGTGGTGTAGGCACAACAAGAAGACACGAGGCAGCGGGGCCCCAGCAGCTGATTGGGCCCCCGGCACAGTGTCTGCCCCCCTTCCTCTCCAGCAGGCGGCGCCCTGATTGCCGCGGCACGCTGGCCCGCTTCTGGCAGCCGTAATTGCCGCAGGGGGCCCGCACTCGCCGTATCGGCCATCTCCAGCGCTCCGCGCCACACTTATCACGTAATGGATGGCGGGCAGCCGCCGCCAGCCGCTCTCCGGCTAGGAGAGACGCTATTCTCCTGGGACCACTTCTACGCAGTGAGACAGACCGGAAATAGTTGGTGGGTACTTAAAGTTTATTGATATATTTCCGATTTTTACCATGTCTTTAGCAGGTCTGTGACTTGTCTAGCTGTCTGATCGGTACAACCTTTTGCAACTGATTTTTTTCTAGCTTCCCAATGAGCTAAATATTTGAAATTTTAAACGTGGGTCAAAACTAGGTCACAATGCAATTTTAATTCGTTTCATTAACTGTAAAGCCAAAATGGGACTGAGTACTCCATACCTACCTAAAGAAATTATTGATAACAGAGTGACAGAGGAAATCCTTGAGGAAGTCGAACAAGAACCGGAGGATGCTACAAATATAGTCATACTCCCTACAATGAAACTGACACTTTGAAGGTCGAACCATTGGCAATAAGAAATGGAGGTGGGGGTCATAATGCCTGACATCTAGGCAGCCCTGCACGACCAGTCTGTTGTACAGTTGGTGTCAGGATGTGTTCACGGGGGATATATGCACAAGGGCATGGTTGAACACCGATGGGTTATGAGGATATGGGTAGTGAGAGGATGGCAATTGGATGTGCACAAATGGGGGAAGAGTAGATGGATAGATAGGAGTGGAAGGAGTAGATTGGTAGAGAAGGAGGAGGGAGCAGGAGGAGGAGGAGGAGGAGGATCTTGGTGTTTAACGTCCCGTCGACAACGAGGTCATTAGAGACGGAGTGCAAGCTCGGGTGAGGGAACGATGGGGAAGGAAATCGGCCGTGCCCTTTCAAAGGAACCATCCTGGCATTTGCCTGAAGCGATTTAGGGAAATCACGGAAAACCTAAATCAGGATAGCCGGAGACGGGATTGAACCGTCGTCCTCCCGAATGCGAGTCCAGTGTGCTAACCACTGCGCCACCTCGCTCGGTAGAGGGAGCAGGAGATGGACAGAGAAGGAGATGCACAAGGAGAGGTGGTAAGAAGGGATTGACATAAAAGTGGAAGGAGGAGGCGGTAGGTGAAAAGAGGGAGGAGGAAATGGCTATAGAGAGGTGGGAGGGAGAAGAGCAGAGAAAGCAGGGAGGGGCCATTGGACAAAGAGATGGGAAAGAGAGAGAATGACAGCTGAGGAGCAGGAGAGGGACAATGGGGTGGGGGGGAGGGGGAGGGGGAAGGACATGTTCGGCGAGTTCTCTTAAGAACTACAGTGTCCCTGAAACAAAAGTGAAGGGAACGCTACAGTAGAGACCAGCAACTCTCCTCTTCATCTACTTCGAATAAAACGAAAATATATTTCACAAGGCAACTCAGAGGGAAAAAAAAATCAAGAGCCTCTTGTCCCAACCTAAGACACAGTTAGAAAAGGTAGTAACTCCATTGTTGTAGAAAGAATGAATTCATAGACACCTGTTTCGAAATAAAGCTGTTGAGGTATTGAAGCTGCCAGTGTTCGTTGTCGTTAAAGATGTTCAAGAGAGGAAACAGTGCTTAAATGTAAGAAAAAGGCTAAGAAGCAAACAAGAAAATATATTCCAACTGGAGAATGAAAAAAACAGTTATGCATGGGAATTGAAATATGACGTTTTCAGAATACCATCAAAATTAAATGATATTCAAGTTTCTTGAAACTGACTTCCACCAGTCGCTTATTTTTTTCTTCAATTCGTTACTATCCCATTACCGATTTCCAGCCGCCTAGCGATTCATCATTTGAGGGTACAAATTTATTGACTGCCTGCATCAGTGTTAACTGTGTAGCTGTGACAAGAAGTATAAATTAAACATGTAAGCACTGAGTGTGGCGAGAATTACTCAATTTATGAGACAGATTTTGTTACAATGCTTTCATCTATTAGAATCCATTGGTTGGATATTGGTGTAAACAGTATACTACAAAAGATATCGCATGTTTTCCAGTGACATTACTTGTACTGCCCTTTATACTCTTAGCCTCAGGTAACATGTTACACATGCTTTACACAATGTAAATAAACCAAAGAGAATAGCTAAAGTTACATTAAAGAGCTTATGTTGGGCAGTGAATCTCTTTCTTCAGCTCTCGTAACACACACCGACGTCAGTAAGTAGTAATGTGGCAAAATTGTCATTTACCATTTACAAAATCTGTTAAACAATGAATGTAAGATAATACAACTACAATTTTACCCCTGCATTTGCGATTGACATTTCATTTGCTTTATTTAACTAACATTTATGAACACTAGTGAGATTATTATTAAACCACGCAACATTATTTTTTAATTATTTAAAAAAATATTATTAATTATGAACTGCTAAGCTTTGTGGTATGTGGGAGGAAATATTGTGTATTTGTGTGTGTGTGTGTGTGTGTGTGTGTGTGTGTGTGTGTGTGTTTACTAGGAGGAAAAAGAGTGTTCTGAGTAATTGCGCCAATGGGAGAGAGAGAGAGAGAGAGAGAGAGAGAGAGAGTGGGGGCGTTGTGAGTTATTTAGTTTTTCGAGTGTAACGATTCTTTGAAATTTTTGTAGAATGGGTCATTTACTGAACCCGATTGTTCATTTTAAATGGTGTAGGGAAAATCACTCTTATGAGCGAAAATCTCTAATTGTTTCAGGAGATCGATTTTTATTCCTTTGCCTGCAAGGTGTAGGATAAGGAGGTTTGTTTTGATGGTTGCAACTGAGCGACTGTTTTGTGCTAGGTGGGTCGCAAAATTAGATTAACTTAAAATTTTGAAAGGTACGGAACCTGTGTGTTCCTTGTATCGAATTTCAGAATTTCTTCCTGTTTGTCCCAAGTTGTAGTAGGAGCAGGTGTCGCACGTTAATTGATACATGCCCATTTTTTGAAATGGTGTTTCGGCTGTTTCGGTGCTATGAACTATTTTGTTCTGTATTTTTTTACTCCTGTGGTAACTTATTTTGACTCTGTGTGGTTTAAACAGTTTTGCAAGTTGGTGTGAGACGTTGCATTGCATGGAGATATATTTAGTTTCTTCTGCTATTGAGGGCTGTGTTGTCGATGCTGTTTGTTTGGTTTTCATTTTTTCATGTAATTTGTCAATTATCGATGGTTCATAAGCATTGCTGTGGGCTACTGTTTTAAAATGTTTAATTCTTTGGTTTTTACATCCGGTTCAACAAGAACTTTGTTTACACGGTTGAGTGCTGATCTAAAATGCTAATTTGTGTTGATGTGAGTGGCTACATGTGTTATTTGTAATGTCATCTAATGCTGCAGTTTTCTATAAATTAGAAATATGTGTTAGTCGCTATGACCGGTCATGTTTGATTCAAGAAAGTTAATTCCTTGTTGTGTTTGGAGTTCAGCTGTTAACTCTATTTTCTGATGTACACTCCTGGAAATGGAAAAAAGACACATTGACACCGGTGTATCAGACCCACCATACTTGCTCCGGACACTGCGAGAGGGCTGTACAAGCAATGATCACACGCACGGCACAGCGGACTCATCAGGAACCGCGGTGTTGGCCGTCGAATGGCGCTAGCTTCGCAGCATTTGTGCACCGCCGCCGTCAGTGTCAGCCAGTTTGCCGTCGCATACGGAGCTCCATCGCAGTCTTTAACACTGGTAGCATGCCGCGACAGCGTGGACGTGAACCGTATGTGCAGTTGACGGACTTTGAGCGAGGGCGTATAGTGGGCATGCGGGAGGCCGGGTGGAGGTACCGCCGAATTGCTCAACACGTGGGGCGTGAGGTCTCCACTGTACATCGATGTGTCGCCAGTGGTCGGCGGAAGGTGCACGTGCCCGTCGACCTGGGACCGGACCGCAGCGACGCACGGATGTACGCCAAGACCGTAGGATCCTACGCAGTGCCGTAGGGGACCGCACCGCCACTTCCCAGCAAATTAGGGACACTGTTGCTCCTGGGGTATCGGCGAGGACCATTCGCAACCGTCTCCATGAAGCTGGGCTACGGTCCCGCACACCGTTAGGCCGTCTTCCGCTCACGCCCCAACATCGTGCAGCCCGCCTCCAGTGGTGTCGCGACAGGCGTGAATGGAGGGACGAATGGAGACGTGTCGTCTTCAGCGATGAGAGTCGCTTCTGCCTTGGTGCCAATGATGGTCGTATGCGTGTTTGGCGCCGTGCAGGTGAGCGCCACAATCAGGACTGCATACGACCGAGGCACACAGGGCCAACACCCGGCATCATGGTGTGGGGAGCGATCTCCTACACTGGCCGTACACCACTGGTGATCGTCGAGGGGACACTGAATAGTGCACGGTACATTCAAACCGTCATCGAACCCATCGTTCTACCATTCCTAGACCGGCAAGGGAACTTGCTGTTCCAACAGGACAATGCACGTCCGCATGTATCCCGTGCCACCCAACGTGCTCTAGAAGGTGTAAGTCAACTACCCTGGCCAGCAAGATCTCCGGATCTGTCCCCCATTGAGCATGTTTGGGACTGGATGAAGCGTCGTCTCACGCGGTCTGCAGGTCCAGCACGAACGCTGGTCCAACTGAGGCGCCAGGTGGAAATGGCATGGCAAGCCGTTCCACAGGACTACATCCAGCATCTCTACGATCGTCTCCATGGGAGAATAGCAGTCTGCATTGCTGCGAAAGGTGGATATACACTGTACTAGTGCCGACATTGTGCATGCTCTGTTGCCTGTGTCTATGTGCCTGTGGTTCTGTCAGTGTGATCATGTGATGTATCTGACCCCAGGAATGTGTCAATAAAGTTTCCCCTTCCTGGGACAATGAATTCACAGTGTTCTTATTTCAATTTCCAGGAGTGTATATTATTAAGTTTCTTAGTGAAGCTTTCTATTTCAGTGGTTGTCCCGTTGTACAGTATCAAGGTGTCATCAACAAAACGTTTATAATAAATTATCCTGCCGTTTTCTATTTCGTTTATTTTGAAGAATTTGGTTTCTAGATTATTAATGTAGATGACACCTGGCAGGCCAGCTAAGTTACTCCGCATTGCTAGACCATCTTTCTGACTTTTGATTTTGCTGTTAAGGAATAAGCAGTTTGTGACAGCACCAACTCTAGCAGATCCCTTAGTTCACAGATTTCTACATCACTTAACTTTATGTTGCAACAAGTTGTTTTTGATGACATAGTGTTTCTATTATGTGTGCAGTGTTGCGGAGGTTAACTATGTAAAGGGAGGCATAATGGATAAAAGTTGAAAATGTTATTCGTCTGCCGTACATGAAGGGTGCACTTCTCTGTGACCATATGAGATAAAGAATCAGTCTCATTCCGAGAACCAGAATAAAGAAACTAGGAAGATATCTTGACCCTGGGAGTTACTCAGAGGCAGAGAATGGACTGACAGTTGGCCTCATTTGTAGCAGTTAACTGGTGTATTAGTGCCTCAGGACAGTTAATAGCAAAAGTTTCCGAAATTAAAACCGTTAAAACCAAACACACCTTAAGAGCACAGATGTTGAATTAGAATTCGTGCTGGCTATTGTGAGGTGGAACAGGTAATGAGTTGTTATCATATAGCGAATACACGTATCTAGAATACTTCCAGTGCACTGCAAAGTTCTCTCTGTGTTTACGTTTTTGAGCAACGAAATTTTCAGATTACACCAGATATTGATGGTCTGTGATGTGTTGCTCAACCAAGACTAGTATGGACGGCTGTCCACACAGTCGCCTAATGTTTCGTGAATGAAATTTTGGCAGCAGGACCTAATTCGTCCTGACACTTGCTGGAATCGTACGATTAATTTTGCATGCATACCAAAGGCGGTATCACATTCCAGTTTCACACCACGACATGTAGATATATCATCCAAAGTACTATCTTCCCGGCATAAGTCGCACGACTCTGAGAGGTTGAGATTAATGCGTTGCATCTTAATGTTCGTTGGTATGGTTCGGTCCATTGTCTTGTACTAGGTCGCTCCTCTTTCGAAGGATAAGAACAGGAAATGTAGAGCCGATACGCAAAATAATATGAACAATGATAGTATTGAGATGGTTGTGTTTGACGATCAACAACGCAGGTACGGCACGTTTCACGCTGGACTGTGCGTGTTCAGTACAGACTAGGCATCAGAGCAGGCTGTTTACGAGTAGTGCACGCTTCGTATTTGCATTCAGAGGCAGAGGTCGACGTGCTATGAAAGACCTAACAGAGTTCCAGAGAGGGCAGGTTGTTGGGGTCTGATTACTTGGAGCATCAGTAACCGAGAAATCCAACTTATTGAATGCGTCAAGAGAAACTGTTTAAACAGTCTGGCAGCCTACACAAGACATGGAATAGTGGGCGGAAATCAAAACTAGATGAGATAGATCGTCGTACGGTAATACGAAATGTGTCAAAACAACACGGCGGCTAAAGTGACTGCCGAGCTCAATAGGTAACTTCCCATATCTGTCGACACTGAGTAAGAGGGCTGCTACTGAGTTGGCAGCGCTGTGTAGACTGAGCTCTCTTTGTAAGAGACTGTGGCTGGTTGGACTCGTTGTTGGAAGTTAATCGCCAGTAGTGTTGGGAAGTTGGTAGTTAATCGCCAGCAGTGATGGAAGTAGTATTGGGCAGTTGGCGGTGAACAGCCAGCAGTGATGGATGTTAAATGTGAGGAGTCAGTATTGATGGAGGGTAGAGGTCTGAAGTGTTAGCGTTAGCTAACGATCTGTACATGTTCGACTTGGAGGTTGAATATTATTCATGATTATATACCTTTGTACTAGATGTCAATGACGATTTATATTCGTGTCTGAACTGGATGTCACATTATTAAGATTAAAAAAAAAACACATTATTTGATGTGCAACAAAATCTTTCCTTTGCTATCCAGATGCCATGGTTAGTGGCTTTAGTAGGTAGAATCTTTTATTTAGCTGGCAGTATTGACGCTCGCTGTATTGCAGTAGTTCGCATAATGAAGATTTTTGTGAGGTAAGTGCTTAATGTTATGTATAGGTTATTGTTAGGATTTCTGTTTAATCAGGGCCATTCTTTTGAATTAATCATTTGAAGTCAGGTTATCTTTTTTTTTTTTTTTTTTTTTTTTTTTTTTTTTTTTTTTTTTTTTTTTTTTTTTTTTTGAGCAGTCAGATTGCGTTGCGCTAGATTATTGTGCTTCTCAGTCATTCAGCAATTTAAGTACTGCCACGCTCTTTTAAACAAAGGCCGGCCGAAGTGGCCGAACGGTTCTACGCGCTACAGTCTGGAACCGCGCGACCGCTACGGTCGCAGGTTCGAATCCTGCCTCGGGCATGAATGTGTATGATGTCCTTACGTTAGTTAGGTTTAAGTGGTTCTAAGTTCCAGGGGACTGATGGCCTCAGGAGTTAAGTCCCTTAATGCTCAGAGCCATTTCAACCATTTTTAAATAAAGATGTTTCAACTGTCCGCCGAGAACTCCATAAAGCGAATATTTTTGTTGGACGAGTTGCTATTCAGAAACTATTAGTGACGACAACCTACGTAAAGGAGCGTGAAACACTCTTTCAGTAGCATAAATCCTGAACGGCTGATCAGTAGAAACATGTCATATGGTCCGACGAGTGTACGATTTCAATATTTCCAACATCGCGCAGGGTTTACGTGTGGAGAACGCTAAAAGGAGCCTGCAATCCTGACTGCTTGATTCCAACGGTTAAGCATGGTGATGAAGTGTGATGTTGTGGTGCTGCCATATCATGATATTCTGCTGGTCCCATCATTACTCTCAAAGGCCGTGTTACAGCCAACGATTATGTGAACACCTTAGGTGACCACACGCACCTCATGATTCAGATGTTGTTCCCCACCAATGATGGCATATTTCAGGATGCTAATGCACCGCTTAACACAGCCAAGACACTACAATCGTGGAATGAGGAGCATGCAATTGAACTGCAGCATCATTCCTGGCCAGCATAGCCCCCGGACTTGATAGTTATCCAACCACTGTGGGTGGAGTTGGAGCGCAGACACCGGAGCAGATTTCCGCCTCCCTCGTCGTTGCAGGAGTTAGAAGAGGTTCTGATCGAGGAGTGGTACAAAATTCCACTGGAAACTATACAAGCATTATATGCCAGTATTCCAAGAAGAACTGCAGCTGTATTACGGGCAAATGGAGGTCCAGCCCCTTATTAATAAAGCATTCCCAAGTACAGGTGTTCACATTATTCTACCTGTCCCCTGTATGTATCGCCTCATAATTTTCTACCCTCGACCCGGAAACAGTTGCCTACTGAATTTTTAGATGGGTCCCCTCTCAAGCCGTTATAATGCTTTGTACAACGTTTTCGCTGCACCGATTTATTGTTTCAGAGTCTTGTCTGAAAGGTAACTACGATGAACATATGCAGGAGTACAAAACTCAAGGAGGAAAGTACTTTTCGCATGATGTGTCACTGCAATGTAATATATCTCTATGAATCTTGGAACATATATTGAAAGTATAGCGCCCGAAGTAACTGAAATCAATGCCCAATGAGACGAACAGAAATAACATCTGTCCAGACAGAATTGGTGTGTGCAAGGCGCGAGATCGTTAGTTGTGCTCACTCTGTCTTTGCTTAACTCGCAGGAATGTGTTTACCTAACGCGACGGCAGGGATACGTGGCACTTCGTCAACTTACTCGGGTCGGTCACCCTCGCAGTGTGAGTGGTGTGTTGCAGTCGGTCATTTACACCGGAGGTTGGCTAGAGGCGCTACACTACCATACGATTACATGAAGTGCCCGAGCGGAAAATACACTCCTGGAAATTGAAATAAGAACACCGTGAATTCATTGTCCCAGGAAGGGGAAACTTTATTGACACATTCCTGGGGTCAGATACATCACATGATCACACTGACAGAACCACAGGCACATAGACACAGGCAACAGAGCATGCACAATGTCGGCACTAGTACAGTGTAAATCCACCTTTCGCAGCAATGCAGGCTGCTATTCTCGCATGGAGACGATCGTAGAGATGCTGGATGTAGTCCTGTGGAACGGCTTGCCATGCCATTTCCACCTGGCGCCTCAGTTGGACCAGCGTTCGTGCTGGACCTGCAGACCGCGTGAGACGACGCTTCATCCAGTCCCAAACATGCTCAATGGGGGACAGATCCGGAGATCTTGCTGGCCAGGGTAGTTGACTTACACCTTCTAGAGCACGTTGGGTGGCACGGGATACATGCGGACGTGCATTGTCCTGTTGGAACAGCAAGTTCCCTTGCCGGTCTAGGAATGGTAGAACGATGGGTTCGATGACGGTTTGTATGTACCATGCACTATTCAGTGTCCCCTCGACGATCACCAGTGGTGTACGGCCAGTGTAGGAGAATGCTCCCCACACCGTGATGCCGGGTGTTGGCCCTGTGTGCCTCGGTCGTATGCAGTCCTGATTGTGGCGCTCACCTGCACGGCGCCAAACACGCATACGACCATCATTGGCACCAAGGCAGAAGCGACTCTCATCGCTGAAGACGACACGTCTCCATTCGTCCCTCCATTCACACCTGTCTCGACACCACTGGAGGCGGGCTGCACGATGTTGGGGCGTGAGCGGAAGACGGCCTAACGGTGTGCGGGACCGTAGCCCAGCTTCATGGAGACGGTTGCGAATGGTCCTCGCCGATACCCCAGGAGCAACAGTGTCCCTAATTTGCTGGGAAGTGGCGGTGCGGTCCCCTACGGCACTGCGTAGGATCCTACGGTCTTGGCGTACATCCGTGCGTCACTGCTGTCCGGTCCCAGGTCGACGGGCACGTGCACCTTCCGCCGACCACTGGCGACAACATCGATGTACTGTGGAGACCTCACACCCCACGTGTTGAGCAATTCGGCGGTACGTCCACCCGGCCTCCCGCATGCCCACTATACGGCCTCGCGCAAAATCCGTCAACTGCACATACGGTTCACGTCCACGCTGTCGCGGCATGCTACCAGTGTTAAAGACTGCGATGGAGCTCCGTATGCCACGGCAAACTGGCTGACACTGACGGCGGCGGTGCACAAATGCTGCGCAGCTAGCGCCATTCGATGGCCAACACCGCGGTTCCTGGTGTGTCCGCTGTGCCTTGCGTGTGATCATTGCTTGTACAGCCCTCTCGCAGTGTCCGGAGCAAGTATGGTGGGTCTGACACACCGGTGTCAATGTATTCTTTTTTCCATTTCCAGGAGTGTATATGCTTGGCGCCTTTTACTTCCGGGCGGTTCCTGCAGTCCAGACCTAACTTAACTTCAAAAGGCGCCTTAAGAAGAGAGTTAGACTTAGTGGATCAACTTTGGGCACAAATTATCGAGGACTGTTGAATCGTAACTACAGAATGATAGCAGAGTAAATATTATTGTGTGCTAAAATTGTCTCCGCGGACCCCACCGGGATATTGGCAGTGACCATTTACATACTTGTTGCTCATTGTGAGTGATGTTTTATTCTTTGTCTCGCAGTGAATCAGATAATAACGTCTGAAAACTTTGAAGTTATTTCCTCTGCTAGGGAACTTTTATAACCATTATGTTTTTCTGAAGTTTGATGATAATTTCGGGAGTGGCAATGGAGAACATACTTCCTATAGTGATTGACCATAAATCATTTGTTTGTAATTGTTGTAACCTTTAAGTGTTTTAAAGTACATAGTGGTATCTCTTGTGTTTTAATAGCCAGATTTTATCACATCTAGAAAGTAGTGTTTCAAAGTTCTGAATGCTAATTTTAATGTTCTCTGTTTCTCTCTATTGCAGTTCTACGATATTTGTAACCCTTTGAAGTTGTTATTACATTCCATGTCTTGAGACCGTTGGTTTATTCAGTACTAATTACCCAGAAATATCACAAATTATCAAGTATAAATTGTTTATTTATACACTTAGTAAAACCCATGTATTGTTTGTTAGCCTTGCCGATATAGTTTAGTTTGAATCTAGTGTTGGTTCCTTTATACGGACTTTTCGTGAGAAATTGTATGTTCGTTACCTTGGATTGAAGATTAAGCTAGTACAGGTTTGGCAACTTGCTGCCCAAAATTATTCCTGCCGTCTTACCACTTACCAGCTCCTACATACCAAAAATAATTACACTGATGTCAGTGTGCTTTATGATGGGACCCCACAGATTACAGAAAGTGGGACATGTTTCTTAGTAAGCTATGTGATTACCAGGGACAGCAATGGATCTTTTATAACTTGCTTCCATACCGCCCACAATTTTGGTAAGGAGTTCTTATGGCAGAGTGTTGCATTTCTCAACAATGTACGGATGACAACTTTTGGTTGGTCGTTGGTGCACGTGAGCATATGGCGAAACATTTCCCGAGCTTATTCCACACAAATGCTGATGATGACATATTTAACCAAAAGAATGCAGAAAGTTGTATTTAGTATTTCAACCAGTGTACTCTAGGGGAATTATTCTGATTTGGGAGAAATCACATATGGGGTTTCCCAAGACTCAACCATAGGTGCAACGTTCATCCTCATATATATAAACGATCGTCTATCTAACATACAATAAGAAAAATTATTTGTGTTTGCAGATGACAATAGTACTCTCATGAATCCAAGAATGCATAGAAAAACAGAAGAAATGGTGAACAATTGACAGATTTTCTACGAATGATCTCACTCTCAATTTCAAGAGACACAACATATTTAGTTCTGCACTCCTAGGTGTACTACATCATGCATAGTGACAGACTTGGTGAGAAAATAATAAATGTGGTGGAAACCTCAGAATTCTTAGCTTTGAATACCGATGATAATGTTAAATGAAAAAAAACGCGTTTTGAACCTATTAAAAAGAAAACACATCTGCACTTAGAATCACTGCAAATCTTGGGGAAATAAAAATTATTAAATTGACATAATTTGCGTATTTTCATTCAGTAATGCCACATGGAATAACGTTCTGAGGTAACTCATCTTTAAGAAAGAAGGTCTTCATCAATGAAAAACGTGCTGTAAGAGTATAATGCTGTGCTCACCCAGGATGATCTTGTAGACAATAGTTTAAAGAAATGGGTGTTCTGACTATTGCTTTACAGTATATTTATTCCCTCATGAATTCTGTTGTACCCATAAAAATCCACTACTGTTCAAAAGACACAGTGGTGTATGTAACTACAATATGAGAAGGAAAACTGATATTCATTATTCGACAGTAATGTTGTCTTTACCAAAAAAAAGGTGTGCACGATGCTGAAACAAAATTTTTTTATCACTTACCTAGTGATGTAAAATGTCTGACACTCAGAAAAGTAAAAATTGAAAACAATTTGAGTACGTTACTCATTGATTTATCCTTATGTTCTTTAGAAAACTTCCTGTTATTGTAATGTGTAAAACGTGATTAGGATTTACTAAGTGACATATGAAGCTTTTAGAAAAAGAGATCAATCTGATAGATGTTCAGCACATTGCACATTGCTATTCTATGTGAATGTAAATAAATGACTCAGTCTACATTCATACCATTTATCGTGCAATATTTTCCATGGAACATGAAATTAAATATCTATTATGTTTTGTTTACAGTGACACAAACTCAGGAAACAAAACTCGATCAATGTAATGAGTGTGCTGC
Source organism: Schistocerca cancellata (assembly GCF_023864275.1). NCBI lineage: Eukaryota > Metazoa > Arthropoda > Insecta > Orthoptera > Acrididae > Schistocerca > Schistocerca cancellata. Next base: position 172,271,209 of record NC_064633.1, on the reverse strand, counting down.
ACTCCAGGAATCACGACTGACCGCTGACAACACAAAGAAAGATGTGGGCTGGTGACAACTGCACTACGATGTGGATAGGTGGACGTCCAGCCAAGTATTATCCGGGCCTAATAACTTCGGTGAGTGGGTAGAACCAGTGTATCTGTGGTGGTAAGGCGAATGGCACTGTGTGGTGTAAGTTGGACAGCAGACCATGTAATAAATTGTATAATGGGGTAACGTGATCATTGAAAAGTGTTTCTCGCATAAAACAAGCTTAGGATACAGCCTTTCCCCTGTGATATCCTTCTATAGCAGAGTGTTAGTCTCACCAGCTATGTGGGAGAGCCAGAAGTTAGTTAGCTGTGTAGTAATATATTTTAGGTAAGAACAAAGTGCAAGGACGTTTTATTGTTAACAAGAAAAGAGGATGAACTCGAATTTTCATCCTTCTGACAACAATTTAATTCCATTCGAGTTGCTCTCATGATCATACTATAATTAATAGCTTCTCTTCTCAAACAACCTGAAATTGTCATGTTAAGGTATCGTATATTTAAAAAAAAATGTATCTCGGAAGCCTCATTGGAGCTTAGTTCACTGTTTGATTAGTAACAGTTTCTCTAAACATAAAAGGAAAATTGATGGAAAAGTAAGAATTCTTTCTCCAGCTATGTTAAATGTAAGCATGGGCATTCATTCAGGAAAAAGGAAACCTAATATTTTCCAATGTAATTGAAGAGCAAACTATTTTCGCGACTATAAAGTATTATGTCCATAGTCTGTAGATGATACAGAACTGAAAATATAATCTGTACGATAAAGTTCTTATGTCATAGTAAACTGCCGAATTATATGATATTAAAACATTATGGGATGTAGTGAAGATTATTTCGTGTAAAGGAAAATGGAAAAAGAGATCCTTGAAATGTTAGTAGTCTATATGAACAGATATAAACTTGTAGAGTGTTCGAAATCACTATAAAGACATGGATATTTCTACAAAAATTAACATCGCCGATTAGAATAGTTGTGCATAGTCTATATACAATAGCGTGAGATCCAGTATACTCACAGAGCAGGCAAATGGTATCGTACGTGATGTCAGTAGTGTGGTATATAACAGGACATCAGTGTTTCAGGTAGCAATGCGTGGAACTCAGTACAAGGCTATTAGCTCTGCGTGGGGTTAGTGTGTGCGTATGTGCCTTTACTGCAGACAGGGAAAACAAACATCGTTAGAGACAGTGCGTCTCGTGTACATAAGCAGCAACTGTGACCATGCCACCCGGTAAACAGAACAGTTACCATGAGACGAAAAATAAAATGTTGTTGCGTACAAGGAAACGGGCCTCTCTAATCGCCAAATCGCCAAGAAGATGAGCCGCTCAAGTAGAGTGATTGGCATTTTCGTTACATTGGGTGCACGATACGGAAATAACAAAGGCTTTAGGCTGAGTAGAAAATTATTTGAGGTATTGAAACAGTTCCTTTCGCGTTTTGGGCGCTAATGACCATATAAGTTTTGCGCCCAAAAACCACAAAAAAAAAGTTCCTTTCGCGCAAAGCAAGGGACAAAAGCAAGTATTGTCCTGAACTTGTTGCTGATGTACAGTTGTCAGTAACAGTCATATGTGTACGCCGAACGTGGTCAAATGCCAAACATTTTTCATTCAAGAAACGACTGCAGAAACCTGCTCTAACACACAAACAAAAGTTGACAAAACATACGGAACAAATTACTAATGTTTCTACAAGGTAATCGAAATGAACATAATTTTGCTGCAGTCAAAAGCAGTTTCTACATCTACTTCGATGCTCTGCAAATCACATTTAAGTGCCTGGCAGAGGATTCATCGAACCACCTTCATTATTCTCTGTTATTCCGATCTCGTATAGCGCGAAACGAATGAACACCAGTATCTTTCTGTACGAGCTCTGATTTCTCTTATTTTATAGAGGTGATAGTTCCTCTCTATGTAGGTCCGTGTCAAAAAAATATTTTCGCATTCGGAGCAGACTGGAATTTCGTGAGAAGATTCCGTCGCAAATAAAAACGCCTTTCTTTTAATGATTTCCAGCAGAAATCCTCAATCATTTCTGTTACACTCTCTCCCATGATTCGCGATAATATAAAACGTGCTGCCTTTCTTTGAACTTTTTCGATGTATTCCGTCAGTCCTATCTGGAAGGATCCCACACCGCGCAGCAGTATTCTAAAAGAGGACGGACTAGCTTAGTGTCGGCAGTCTCCTTAGTAGGTCTGTTACATTTTCTAAGTGTCCTGCCAATAAAACGCAGTCTTTGGTTAGCCTTCCCCACAACATTATCTATATGTTCCTTGCAATTTAAGTTGTTCGTAATGGTAATACCTAGGTGAATAGTTAATTTACAACTTTTAGATTTGACTGATTTATACTGTAACCGAAGTTTAAAGGGTTCCTTTTAGCACTCATGTGGATGACCTCACACTTTTCGTTATTTAGGGTCAACTGCCACATTCAGATATACTTTCTAAACCGTTTTGCAGTTTGTTTCGATCATCTGATAACTTTATTAGTCGATAATCGACAGCGAAATCTGCAAACAACCGAAGACGGCTGACCAAATTGTATTCCAAACCATTTATGTAGGTAAGGAACAGTAAAGGGCCTATAACGCTACCTTGGGGAACGCCAGAGATCACTTCTGATTTACTCGATTACTTTCCGTCGATTACTACAAACTGTGACCCCTCTGAAAGGAAATCACAAATCCAGCCACATTACTGAGACGAAATTCCATAAGCCGCTTGTGTGGTACAGTCCGGAAATCCAGAAATACGGAATCGATCTGAAATCCCTTGCCAAAAGCACTCAACACTTCATGTGAATAAACAGTGTGTTTCACAGGAACGACGTTTTCTAAACCCATGTTGATTGTGTGAGGTAATTCATAATGTTCGAACACAATATATGTTCCAAAATCCTGCTGCATATCGACGTTAACGATATGAGCCTGTAATCTAGTGGAATACTCCTACTACCTTACTTGAATATTGGTGTGATCTGTGCAACTTTCCAGTCTTTGGGTACGGATCTTTCGTTGAGCGAACTGTTGTATATGATTGTTAAGTATGGAGCTAAAGCATCTGCATACTCCGAAAGGAACATAATTGGTATAGAGTCTGGACCAGAAGTCTTGCTTCACTACTCCGAGGATATTCACTTCTACGTTACTCATGTTGGCAGCTGTTCTCGATTCTAATTCTGGAATATTGACTTGGTCTTCTTTTGCGAAGGCATTTCGGAAGACTGTGTTTAGTAACTCTGCTTTGGCAGCACTGTCTTCTATAGTATCTCCATTGATATCGCGCAGAGAAGGCATTGACTCTTTCTTGCCGCTAACATACATCACATACGACCAGAATATCTTCGGATTTTCAACCAGGTATGGAGACAAAGTTTCGTTGTGGATACTGTTATAGTTACCTCGCATTGAAGTCCGCGCTAAATTTACAGCTTCTGTAAAAATCGCCAGTCTTGGGAATTTTGCGTCTGTTTAAGCTTTTCATGTTTGTTTCGTTGTTTCTGTATCAGTGTTATATCCCGTTTTGTGTACCAAGGAGGATCAGCTCCGTCGTTTGTTAATTTATATGGTATAAATCTCTCAATTGCTGCCGATACTATTCCTTTGAATCTAAGCCACATCTGATCTGCACTTATATTATTAATTCGGAATGAGTGGAGATTGTCTGTCAGGAAGACCTCATGAGAATTTTTATCTGCTTTTTTGAATAGGTATATATTTCGATTATTTTTGGAGGATTTGGGGATTACAAGCTCATGAACTAACTGCTAGAAATAATTTTCGGAGAATGCGTCTAGCACAATTTTGGGTGATATTTAATGCTTACCTCCGAAATTAGGCATGTATTTTCGCCAACATATCAAGGGTAAATTAAAGTGAACACCAACTATTTTCGTATGAGTCGGGTACGTGTTTGAAATCAATCTCAAGTTTACTTTGAACCTTTCAGCAACTGTCTCACCTCAATTGGGAGGTCGTTAAACTGATGCATTTATTATTTTATTCCGGTTGCCAACAATGACCTCTGCCCATAATAACTTGTTGTGTCTAGACAAGACAGCCTAGACACAATGCGAGGAAGCCGAAGGACACGCGCGTAAACTCACGCAGGCTGGCGTGAGGTCTGAAACAGGATACGTAATGAATGCTATAAAGAAAAGTACGTAGCTTCTGGAATACTTAACTTTAATCCACATTTGTAGAACATCGCTCTTGATGATATATTAATAGAATCTCAATATAAATTGAATACGGCGCCTTGCTAGGTCGTAGCAAATGTAGCTGAAGGCTATGCTAACTATCGTCTCGGCAAATGAGACCGTAGTGGTCAGTGAACCATGGATAGCAACGTCGGCTGTACAACTGGGCGAGTGTCTCTCTAGACCTGCCGTGTGCTGGCGCACGGTCTGCAATTACTGACAGTGGCGACACGCGGGTCCGTCGTATACCAGCGGACCGCGGCCGATTTAAAAGCTACCACCTAGCAAGTGTGGTGTCTGGCGGTGACACCACATAACTCACAGGAAGTATCTACTTCATTTTCGCGACAATTTAAAATACTTCTGACACCAACAAACACGCCACCGCGAACCGTGTTTAGCCTATCCTTTCGGAACACCGTTGGGTTCTTCGCAAAAGTTTCGTCTTAGCTTATATCCGGCTTTAGCCACCTTTCAGTGCCAATTACGATTTGATCATCAGTACTTTCTATTAGCGCCGGGAACTCTGGTACTTTCCCAACACAGCTACGACAATTTATAAATGTTATACCAATGGTTCCTGTATCTATATTCTTCCTATTTTCAGCCTGCACCCATTGTGACTGAACCCCTTCTTGTGTTTTCCCGAGACCCTGTAACCTAAAAAACCGCCCAGTCCATGCCACACAGCCCCTGCTACCGGTGTAGCCGCCTCCTGCTATAGTGGACACCTGACCTATTCAGCGGAACCCGAAACCCTGCCACCCCTTGCCGCAAGTTGAGGAAACTGCAGCCGACACGGTAGCAGAACAATCTGAGCCTCTGATACAGACCCTCCACTCGGCTCTGTAGCGGAGGTCCGCAATCGGTCCAGTCGACTATGCTGCAAATGGTGAGCTGTGCTTTCATCTTGCAAGTAAGACTGGCTGCTTTTACCACTTCTGTTAGCCACTCAAAACCAAAGAGAATCTCTTCTGATATAAAGTAAGACACATAATTTGTACCAACGTGAGCAACCACATGCATTTGGCTGCACCCTGTGCGCTTCATGGCATCCGGGAGGACGCTTTCTACGTCTGGAATGACTCCACCGGGTATGTACACGGAGTACACATTGGTTTTCTTGCCCTTCCTGGCAGCCAAGTCCTTAAGGGGCCCCATAACGCGCCTGACGTGGGAGCTCCCAACTACCAGTGATCCAACCCTCTGTGATTTCCCGGATCTTGCAGTCTGAGTGGTTTCCTCTGAAACAAGACAGGCGATAGCATCTGGCTCTTCGACAGTGTCAGTCACAGACAGCACCTGGAATTTGTTTGTCAGAGAAACCGAGGAGGCCCTACGTGCGGCCGCCTGGGAAGTCTTTCGCCGCCTGCTTCGCCTGGGGCGACCTCCCACTCGACCACAGGTGAGGGGTCACCCTCAGCGAGCATTCTGGGTCGGCCATCGGTGAAGACCGATCGGAGGACTCTGACGCGTTGGACATCAGTTGGATCCCCACGGCCGCCCCACAAGAGTGGTGCCCATCCACTGCAGCCTCAAGCTGTGTAACCGAAACGATCACAGCCTGACACAGAGAGCGAAGTGTTACCAACTCGGCTCACATCCGCACACAACAATCGCAGTCCGTTTCCATACTAAAGACCGCATAAAACTAAACTATGCAGATAAACAGACTACAGGCACGAGCTGCGCAACTCTACTGTTGACCCTGACGAAAACACACGAACTGCGTCTAGTAATACGCAGATATTCAATAACCTAACTACCGAAGCACTGAGGTAAAACTATATAATTTGCCCCTGATTAGGAACTTGCAGTGTGTCACAAAATAGGTTTACTTCCCGACACAAACCAAAATGCGAGAACTGTGGCTATTAGATATTACATTTACACGCAGAAACTCAAGAAATTAATATATTAAAGCTCACAGATGATATAGTAAAATTCGCTCCTGGTTAGGAACACGTAAATGTCACAAAAGCGGTTACTTCCCTGTCGCTGCGTCTGTCGCGGTCGGCTACTGCTGCTTGACTCTGAAGATAAAGATATCGCTGTATTGCCGTGCCTTGAGCGTATCCCGGATACGAACTCTCGTAACAATGTTGGGAAAGACTTACAAAGCGTGTTTATCGCAATGGAAGGCAATTTGAGGCCGTATATGAGCTAAAAAGTGCAATATGACTAGAGTGGGTGACGTTCTCCGTGCCAGAAGTACAAACCCTAACAAAATCAATGCCGAAGAGTATTTTTGAGCTGATTACGAAGAACGAAGTCTGTAGAAAATAGTAACAGTGCAGTAACGCCACGGGACAGTGAATACCTTTACACCAATTTTCACCCAGAAAAGGTTACTCGTTTTATGAAAGAAACTATGTGATTGGGTTATTACTATCTATGTCTTGTATGTATCTACTGCCTTCATAACAAATTCGATATAGTATGCTATAGACACTGTAGTATTACTTTTGTGGGAGTCCTGCCTTTATAGTGATTTCTACTACTGTGTGTAAAAGCTGAACCAATTTCGAAATATATGCAGAGTCATTAAGCCAGACATGAAGTTATGTTATGTAACAGATCTAATAAGGAGCTTGCCTGCACTACGCTTGTCCGTCCTCTTTTAGAACACTCTTGCACTGTGTGGGATCGTTACCAGATAGAACTGACGGAATAGACTGAAAAAGTTCAAAGAAGGGCAGCACGTTTTGTATTAATGCGAAAGAGGGGAGGGAGTGTCACTGAAATGCTACAGGATCTGGGGTGGACGTCATTAAAACAAAGGCGTTTTTTGTTGCGTGGGTATATTCTCAAGAGATTCCAATCACCAACATTCTCCTCGGAATGCGAAAATATTTTGTTGACTCCGGCCTACACAGGGAGAAATGATCACCGTAATAAAATAACGGAAAACAGGTCTCGTACGGAAAGACATAAGTGTACCTTCTTTTCACGTGCTGTACGAGATTGGAATAACAGAGAATTGTGAAGGTGGTTCGACGAATCTTCTTCCAGGAGCTTACATGTGATTTGCGAAGTATCCCTGAAGATGTAGAAGAAACAAATGACATGTACATCAATATTTAAGAGATTTGTGATTGCATTTCTTGTTAATGACGAATGGTTTTATGTAGAATTTACACGACAAAAATTCTATTTCAACGGATGTAAAAATATTTGAGTCGTTAGAATTGATTAATTTTGTTAAATGAGAGGACATATGTTGGTTTCTAGTGAAGATGTTTTACATAAACTACCTACAGTAAAGGAAATATGAACAACACCTGACGGTGCAAATACCTGCAGACGTGGCCATATTTTGACATACAGACGGTAACCATGGCACGTGCTCCAAAGGCGGATAAAATCGAGAAACAAGTGGTAATCAGATCTTCATCATACTATAAAGTTTCCAAAATGGCCAGGAGAAAAACGAAACTAACTAAATACTGTGTGAATAACTTCACAGGGAAGGCAGATTTTAAAATTTGTATCATATTTTGTGCGGTGACATAATATACCGTACCCATATTTAGACAATACTCTTTCATTTATCGTACTCCTGAGATACTAACATGATCTAAAACCGGTTATCTGTACAGCGAAGACACAACTCCTCTTATGATAATGTGAAATAATCACAAAAATTCCGACAAAGGCAACTAATTATCATCGGAATTTAAACAGGGTTGCCTTAGGAAAACATGGATCGCTACCACAGCTCATGAGATATATCGACAGAGGGTTTTATATTTGTTCGACAACCTAGTTGTTGGGATCACCTAATGAATTTAGTGTCGAACAGACATGGTTGGCAACACTCAGTTTTAGTACACACGAAATCTTTTCAGTGAGGCATTCTAATTGTTACTAACTACTGTTGCTACTGTTGTACAACTTGATGAACTGTTCATTATTGTATTAGGTTTACTACTGCGAACCTCAGCTATGAATTCTCATGGTGATTAAAGGGAACTGTCTAAATCTGCATACAGTACATTAAGTTATGAAGCAAAAGAATAGTGAACTAGGAAGTTAGTTTCTGCTGTTGATACATAAGAAGATGACGCTATAGATTTCAGCTACAAAGATTCTACATTCTGAGTTAGGAATGCTGCTGCTTCAGATATCGAAGATTCTGTTGGTTCTTGTAGTAATACTGAAGTTGAAAGAGAGACAAGTCTTAATAGTAGCGATGAAAATGACGGAGATGACGAAAACATTGAAGCGATGGTTTCTGCTACAGACATTATACATGGTAAAGATTTGACTAAATAGCGTAAGTGACCTTTTTGGACAAGAAAGTTTCTGAAGCATAATACATTGTAGGAAAGTGCTGGTCCAACATGTACAACAAATGTTTCTGATTGATTCACAGTTAATGAGCAGCATTTTCCTTGCAAAGGAAAGACGAGATTTACTCAATTTATGCCCTCAAAGCCAGCTAAATATGGCTTGAAAGTTTGATGAGTTTCTTATTCGCGAAATTTTTATTCTATATCTGACCAAATTTATACAGGTAACTCGTCTTCAGGAAGAGAAACTGATGAAAAGGAGAGCATAGTAAACGATTTATGTTACCATTTCAAAGGACTGGGAGAAATACAGTCAATGTCTTTAGCAAGGCCGTTGAAGACTAGCGATTTGTTCATAGTTGGTACTGTGAAAGGAAACAAGATATATAGCGCCACAGATGTAACCTTCTTCTTCACGACTTCACGTCTACATTTGGACAACATGTAGCTAACGTTTCTTCGTTCATATCTTGTTTTTGCAAAGAAAGCAGTACTAATGTTATGCACAAGGCATTAAGATGCATCCACTTCTGGCCCTCTTTGAAAGACAGACATTATACATTGTTACAACAGTACAAAATGGGGCGTTGATAGTTTAGACTACTTGTGTTCTCATCACAGGGTAAAAAGAACCCAGAGATGCCCGCAGAAAATTTTTACAACATTCTGGATATTGCTTGCTCAGTGCTATACATTATATACGCAGAAAACAATTCTTTGTAAAAAAGAAAATGTGAATCATGGACTGCTTCTGATGGACATGGGAAAAATTTGGCAATGCCTTCCATTATCTCTAGATCAACAAATCCTAATTTCTTGAAAAATGTTGCGTGAAATCGGGTACTGAGTGCGTGATAGTAGGAACTCGATTTCTGCTTCCTGAACAAGTGGAGGCTCAGCAAAAACAAGATGGTTCTGGAAAATCGTTGGCGACTTTTGTGTACGAAACTCTCTCAAACAAAATGAAGAAAAATAAACAAGATAAAGTGGCAAGAAATGGAAAAAAAAACATTATGCTATAAGCATTGCATTACAACAACAGTGTGTGATCTTTGTGAATAAATAATAATTCCAAGTTTATCTTTCCACTGTAACGAGCAGTAAAATTTAGTAGCCTTATAATATTATGTAATTACCATTCGACTATAGTAAAAATGTTACATTTTTCACACATTCGTGACTATATCAGTTGTATTATTATTCGGTTGCGTAATGAATAATGAAACAATATATTATATAAAATAAAGTATTTCATATGTGAGCTTCACATCTGTTCTGATGGAGATATGAGGTTACCTGGGTTACCCGAGTATAGATTTGACGGTGCATTATGTTCATTCCAATATTAATGCTCTTCTTTGCAAGTATTTGAATTTTGCTTTTGTTATGACACTTAGATGGACGCAAATGAGGAATAACCTGAGGCTTGCTTACGCTAGTGTCAGCACACCTGAAAATCTGGCTGTTATAGTTACCTGGGTAATAATGTGGACACAAGGATCAACAAGATTCCTATAATTATACAGATACAACAAATAATGATCAAGCAGATTAATATTCAAATTAATAATAAAAAAATTGTATCACTGTGATATGTGGTTACAAATGGAAATGAAATAAAGCAACTAACTATGTCCATGTAAACCCTGACGATTGCAGAATTAGTCAACAGACTAAAGAAAAGAAGCGAGAAAAGTAGGTGTAAGCAACAGTGCCCGTACTTGAGTGAATGCTGCGTTCAACTAGAATTCTGTGGAAATTAGTTTTGGGAAAGCATGATTCTAACGTACAAGAAACAACTTTGCAGGCCCTTCATGACTCGAGCAGATCGTTCTTATTGTTACCATCGAACTAAGACTCAAGTGCAGAGGACAACTGCAGAGATATAAAGTTATAACATTAACCGTGGCTTATATGATCAGCTCTAGGACGACGAGGCCAATGAAAAGTTAGTAAAAATGACAATTCCCTTCTTTTCATAATCTGATATGAATAACCAGTAATGCTAGTTTTAATTTTAGAGGGAGCAAAAGCGAAGCATAGCACCATGAGAACGAAGTCAGCCAACGATCGCAGCTGAGCGTATACACTCATTAGTCTTTTCTCCAAACTACGAAAATAATTTTCATGAACCACCACAGGACTGTTTTACTGAACTCAGAAAACTATTCCTGCTTACAGTCTATGAGTCCAACAGCTACGTCTGGCCACGAGAGCATCACGTTCCCTATCCCCCGGCAGACTCCATATTTTTAGTGTGTCGTTCCCTATACCCTGACACACTGTGGATCAGAGTCTCTGACAATGTATGTGCGCCCAAATACCTATCTTATAACGTGGCCTATCTAATGGAAACAATTTTACGACAACCTACATGTGATGATGATGATGATGTTTGGTTTGTGGGGCGCTCAACAGCGTGGTTATCAGCGCCCGTACAATTACCCAATCTTTGCTCAGCCCAATTGCGCCACTTTCCTGGATGATGATGAAATGATGAGGACAACACAAACACCCAGTCATCTCGAGGCAGGTGAAAATCCCTGACCCCGCCGGGAATCGAACCCGGGACCCCGTGCTCGCGAAGCGAGAACGCTACCGCGAGACCACGAGCGGCGGACAACCTACATGATGGACAATTGTGCTCCTCACTCTCCCACAGTCAGTCAGTTGTGCCAGCTTCAGAAGAAACATTACATGTATCTTCCCCCAAGAGAAGTGAAACTGAGGAAGACTTACTGGTTTCGAAATCACTGGTGTTAGCTTTACTAGCTTTCGCATTTTCGTGCGTCATAGCAATTTTAATTTAATTTGGCTAGTTATTTAGGATACAGGGCTGTTAATTAAGTTACAAAGCAACTTTAGAAAAACTTTCTGATATTATCTTAAGCAGATTGGCCTTGACTGAGGGATTTTTTAATACCACCTACCTCTGATCCTGGTCTTGCATCTTGGAAAGATTTCGAGAAATAGAGTCAATCTCTGTCCCAACGGGACTAGTGAACTTAACATTCCTTTCTTCCTGTCACGATGTACCAACTCCTGCTTTGGTTAATGATTCAATGCATCTTTGGTTTCGTGGTCACTCCCTTTTATGGGACTAACAGTGAAACGGAAGGCTGAAATCCGCTCCGTCCAACGAACTATCCAGCCCTTTTTGCGAGAATGAGCCTAAACTCATCCAAGGGCCAGGTGGCCGGTCTCTAAATGAAATTTTACCTGCAGCAGACAGAATAAAATTTTTTTAAGGCGAAAAGGACAGCCACTTCCTGCACTTCATACACCGAACATTTGAGCCAGCAGCAGAATGAGCGCTCCATTGTATGCTGTTGGCTGACGGACTCCCTGCTAATTTTGCAATAGAACGGCGGCAATACCTGATATTGAATTGTCTGCGTTCAAAAGGAATTCGTGTAGAAAATTGAGTGTACAGCATGAGCAGGAGCACTACTGATGGCCCGTTTCAAAGAAATAAAATCTGCAGGTTTCTTACCATCCCAAACACAAGGCTCACGTTAGCGCTGCATTTGATTAAGGGCCATTAACAACTGAACAAAACCAGAAATAGATATACGAAAATGAAATAACTATGCCTATAAAGCGCGCTAATTCTTTTTATCTACCGGAAGGGGAAGATCACAAATACATTTTGTGCCTTAATTATCAGTATTTGTCTCTTGAACAGACACAAGATTACCGAGGAATAGGATTTGTAAAAGAGCGAGGTTGACTGTAGTAGGTTTTAGAGTAAACTACAAGCTCCTAAGGCAGATTAATATCTGACGAAAATTTTCCAGAAGAGACTGATTATAAATTACAACACCATCTAAGTTGTTGTATGCAGAATACCGCTCAAGAAATTGAATAATACAGCAGCCCCAGCAGACATACCGGAAGTCATACTGTCGCACTCATCTAAACCGTAAACCGTGCAAAAGGATTTGGTTGGAAGGCATTAATAACACCAAAATCTGTAAACCAATATCCTCCATAAACCCAGGCGAAACAGGTGTGGAGGTCAATGAAGGGGACAGCGTTCAAGACAATTACTTTACTGAGGGAAAGAAAATTGTCGACCTGTAATCTTCCCTCTTTCCTTTTGGCACTATAAATACCTATATCTACATCTACATGGATACTCTGCAAATCTCATTTACGTGCCTGGCAGAGGATTCATCAAACCACCTTCAACATTCTCTATTACTCCAATCTCGTATAGCACGCGGAAAGAATGAACACCCATAGTTTTCAGTACGACTTCTAATTTCCCTTCTTTTATGGTGGTGATCGTTCCTCCCTATGTAGGTCGCTGCCAACAAAATATTTTCTCATTCAGAGGAGACAGTTGGTGACTGGTTGGTTCAAATGGCTCTGAGCACTATGGGACTTAACATCTATGGTCATCAGTCCCCTAGATCTTAGAACTACTTAAACCTAACTAACCTAAGGACAGCACACAACACCCAGCCATCACGAGGTAGAGAAAATCCCTAACCCCGCCGGGAATCGAACACGGGAACCCGAGCGTGGGAAGCGAGAACGCTACCGCACGACCACGAGATGCGGGCAGTTGGTGACTGGAATTGCGTGTGAAGATTCCGTGCGAACGAAATCCGCCTGTGTTCTAATCATGTCCAGCCCAAATCCTGAACCATTTTTCTGACATTCTCTCCCTTATTTCGCGATAATACAAAACGTGCTGCCTTTCTTTGAACTTTTTCGATGTACTCCGTCAGTCCGATCTGCTAAGGATTCCACATCGCGCAGCAGTTTTCTAAATGAGGACAGACAAGCGTAGTGTAGGCAGTCTCCTTTGTACGTCTGTTACATTTTCTAAGTGTCCTCCCAATAAAACGCAGTCTTTCGTTAGCCTTCCACACAACATTATTTATGTCTTCCTTCCAATTTAAGTTGTTCGTAATTGTAATATCTAGGTATTTAGTGGAATCTAGACTGATTTATCGTGTAACCGTAGTTTAATGAGTTCCTTCTAGCACTCAAGTGAATGACCTCATACTTTTCGTTATTTAGGTTCAACTGCCACTTTTCGCACTATTCAGATATCTTATCTAAGTCATTTGGCGGTTTGTTTTGATTTTCTGATGACTTTTTTAGTCGATAAACGACAGCGACATCTGCAAACAACCGAAGACAGCTGCTCAGATTGTCTCCCAAATCGTTAATATAGATAAGGAACAGCATAGGGCCCATAACACTACTTTTGGGAACACCAGAAGTCATTTCTGTTTTACTTGATAACTTTTTGACCTCTCTGACAGGAAATCACAAATTCAGTCACATAACTGAGACGATATTCCATAAGCTCGTAATTTCACTACGAGCCGCTTGCGTGGTACAATATCAAAAGCCTTCCGTAAATCCAGAAATACGGAATCGGTCTAAAGTCCCTTGTCAATAGCACTCAACGCTTCATGTGAATAAAGAGCTAGTTGTGTTTCATAGGAACGATATTTCCTTAATCCATGTGGACTGTGTGTCAATAGATCGTTTTATTCGAGGTAATTCATAATTTTCGAACACAATATATGTTCCAAAATCCTGCTGCAAATCGATGTTAATGATATGCGCCAGTAATTTAGTGGATTACACCTTCTACCTTTCTTGAATATTGTTGTAACCGGTGCAACTTTCCAGTCTTCGCGTACGGATTATTCGTCGAGCGAACTGTTGTATATGATTCTTAAGTATGGAGCTAATGCATCAGCATACTCCGAAAGGAACCTAAGTGGTACACGCACTGGACCAGAAGGCTTGCTTTTATTAAGTGATTTAAGTTACTTCACTACTCCGATGATATTTACTGCTATGTGACTTATGTTGGCAGCTGTTCTCGATTCGAATTCTGTAATATTTACTTGGTCTTCTTTTGTGAAGACATTTTGGAAGGATGTGTTTAGTAACTCTGCTTTGGCAGCACTGTCTTCGATATTATCTCCATTGCTATCGCGCAGAAAAGGCATTGATTGTTTCTTGCTGCTAACATACATAAGGGCGATGCATACAGATATAAGATTTCCTAAAACCTCCTCCTACAAGTAATTCGTCAATTATTTTTCTCAACTGCTGCATCTTAGGTGGTGACAAACGATATGGAGAATACCTCACAGGTATTTGGTTTGTAAGCTGAATTTCACATTTAGTTTGATTCAAAACGTCAGGCAAATGATTAAGCAAATGCAGAAATTGATCAGCCTGATTGCGAGGTAACGTCCCACTTCAAACTGAATTTCACTGGTACTACTATTATTAATTAGAAGAATCGAAGAATGCCAGCACCAGGGATAACTTTTCTCAGAGCAAGATATGAAGACAATCGCTTCCCAGAAGGGCGGTAGCGGAAATATGTCGACCGGCGAAGGTTTCTTTTGTTGGGGGGGGGGTGACTATTTTCCCTAACGGGGGTGACTATTTTCCCTAACAAAAGTAATTTAACCATATGAAGCTTTACAGGGACAAAGTACCAATGTTTTTATATTTGATGTACCTTTCGTACAACATCAACAACTACTTGAATTTAAAAGACCGCAAACAATTTCGTGGTTTACAAGGCAAACCCGAGGAAAGGAAGGTTTACTGACGTCATGTAGCAATTTACATCCTCTGAGTGGTCAACGACGAAGATTTTTTTTGTAGGAAGGTGGGGACTATTTTCCCTAACAAAAGTAAATTACCCATATGAAGCTTTTCAGGGACAAAGTACCGATGTTTTTATATTTGATGTACCTTTCGTACAACAACAACAACTACTTGAATTTAAAAGACCGCAAACAATTTCGTGGTTAACAAGGCAAACCCGAGAAAAGGAATGTTTACTGACGTCATGTAGCAATTTACATCCTCTGAGTGGTCATTCCCTTCGGCTATCCCTCTTCCGAAACTGTCAGCTGATCTCAAGTTGATAGAACCTTGTTTTACAGTCACATGCCGAATTCCCGAGTGTATTTGAAGCAGTTCTAATTTTTCCTAATAAGATCCTGATGCATCCGTTTTAAAAATAGTTATTTTCTGATGATTTGCTTTTTTGATCAGAAAAACTAATACTATCAGCATCACGATTAATTTCACTGAGTTCAAAAACACTCAGGTTCGCTACTCAAAATGAACCTAGAGTAAATCTCAAGCCACAAATCATGAAATACATTTTGAACTGTCTCTCTTACACCAGATTCAACACAAAGCGCAGTTGGGCTTTCTTAACACTCTTAACATAATTAAAGAAAGGTTCATGTTAGCCATGCACTCGAAAATAATCCTCAGTACCAATTTAAGTTTTCAGCCTATCAGATAAATTTTGATAAACAGTTCTCTTTCTGAAAAAACCTCTAAGATCCCTCTTCTCCAATAACCTGTTACATAATGCTTCATAAACTGCCCTTGATCAAGTGGAACTCAAATTAAATAATCAAAACATCAGGCACGGTAATAAATCATTGGACCTCAAGTGACTAGTAAAGGAATGGTACAATTTGGGCACTTTCAAAGAAAGACAATTCAGGAACACCATAGAAAATGGCTGTGAGTGGATCTGGTAAGCGACTAAAAAGTTGCCACTGTCCTACGTCACCCGCGTCTGAATCTCCACCTTTGTCTTGCTAGACTTTTCGGATATGACAGTTTCTCCACCACTTAAGCAAATTAACCTGGTTTTACAATTCTGTAAAGCTTTCCCGTAGTTCTTGCATTAAAGTAATTATCCCAGCTTCCGAAATAATTTGCCGTAAATCGAGTAATCCATTACTTATTTGATCAAGATGGGCATTTGCTCTAAGAAACTGAGAACGCGATGGAAAAATATTTAGCAAATGAACAAACTTACTCTGATGACCAGGGAGAGACTCGCGACAGATACAGAGTGCGTTACTTACCTCACTGTCGGTAACGGAGCTGAGCCGGGCCGGTGTTTTTGAGTGCGCCTTCAAGTGCTCGCTCGTTGTGGTAACATTTCGGTCTGAATGATATCCACGAAGTTTAAGTTCGTAGGCCAACCGCGCCCTCATTGAGATGCCTCGAGGCCTTAACTAGGCGTAGCCTGATCAGTCATGTGAATTTCACCTGTGACCGAAAATAAAAAGCAATAAACAATATTCATTAACTGTTAAACATTTTAAATTAACTTTGCGGTATTCCTCGTCTGACAACTTGTTTCCTGTTAGACCCCGCTACTATTCATTGAGAACACGGGGTAAAGTTGGTTTGGTAAGGTACCAAACCATGAATTAAGCACTATTCTTAGCCAGAATAAGTGCACAAGCAGTGTGCATAACCAAAATTACCTTGACGTTGTCCGAAATAACAGAATGTATAAACTTAAAATTTGCTGCAACATTGTTTTTCTGGAAAACAAATCTCATGGTTTAGTTAATGAATTGCTCAACAGTATCTCAGCTTAATCGTTAGACAATATTTGTGAAAGTAATAAGCAACGAAGACCTTTTAATGACAACTTGAATTAAGTCACGCGTATTTCAGAAAAATTAAAGAAAGACAACTCCAGTAATACTTGAGTAAGTCTGACGTGACTCTGAAATAGTTTCAGAGGCATTGAGATAATGATTAGACCAGGAAACACTATAATACGAGCTTTCTTAACAAGCCAACAGGAACCGTGGAACGGTATGAGCTGTCTTTACAGTAGTGAAAATAACAAACTCTGCAGAACTATAACAGTGAGAGAAAGAGTTAAACAGAGAATAGAAATCGTTAGTACACCAATTAAGACTACTAACAGTTTTCAGTAGGAGAAAAACAGGTGATTCTACGTACTTGGGTTTAAACAACATAAGTCTTAATGTGTCAGATATACTCTGAAAATTCTTAAATGGTTACAGCAGACTTGGAATGAAAGGTATTTGTGATTATGTGGCACTAACTCTATATCAAGCTTTGACACCATCTGATTTATCGCAACAACGCAAGGAAAAGAAATGGTTATTAAACTCTATCAGCTGAGGTAATAAGTTAAAAGCGTTAAACACAGTACTCAACCGATAACTACCGACGCAAAGTTAGAATAGCCGAGTCACCAAATATGGGGAAAATGTCGTCACTGACAGTAACACTTAAATAATGTCACAGGACACTCACAGTCAGCCCACGACTGACTCGTCAAGCTTGCTTGATTAGTTTGTGTCGGCATTGCGCACGTGAAGTAAATACATTGTCACCAGTTAAGTCCCGTATTACAGTGGAGCAGCGCAGAGCAGAGCAGTGACGCAAGTCGGGCAGATGCCACAGCGTTGCTTCGCTCGCAGTTAGTGAGGACGCGGCAACGGGTAGGCTCGTTTCACAACATGGAAGACAAATGGACAAGCCGGCCAATCTGTAGTGTTTCTCAAAAGATTTTAAAGATACTACCAGGTGAAAACAATTTCATTTGCAATGAATACATGAGGTCTGTATCAATCTGCGTTTGGTGCACGTTGCTGCATACCAAATGTGGTTAACATATTGATCTACTCTTTAATCTTGGGATGGCATCTATAACTTACTCCATTCTCACGAAAATGGACCACACATAGTGCACACCATTCTGCTTGCGTTTCCGGACGACAAAGTGAGAATGATATATCCATAAGACCCTTGTATCTCATAAAAACGGTTCAAATGGCTCTGAGCAAAATGGTTCAAATGGCTCTGAGCACTATGGGACTTAACTTCTGAGGTCATCAGTCCCCTAGAACTTAGAACTACTTAAACCTAACTAAGGACATCACACACGTCTACGCCGGATGCAGGATTCGAACCTACGACCGTCGTGGTCGCGCGGTTCCAGACTGTAGCGCCTACAACCGCTCGGCCTTGTAACTCATAAACGCTTTGAGATATAGAAACAAGATTTTAGCAAATGATAGTACGCAAAGACGAGATTGTCATGTGGTTGCTGTGTGTAAGTTCCTTACATATTGTGGTAAATTAACTATTTTTTCCAGTACAGTCATAATTTTTAAGAGTCATCAACAGCTGCGAAAATGAGTATTGCTACATGTTCCTAGAAGTCAGAAGAAGTTTTCTAGACTTGAATCTAACGTTCACTATAGGTTTCATAACAATTGTAAGAATTGTGCAGTCAACTGACAAAGTATTGTGGGATTAACTCCAGCCACACCACACAAGTGCATTCAGTAAATGATTTTCTAAATCCTGTATTTGATTTATGCGACATACAGGACGTTCCCAATGCAGCGAGTGATTTTGACACAAGAGTCATTCGTCGAAAATGCTCATAAAATGCTGGTGCAGTGTTTATAATATATAAACATAATTATTATAATCGATGTTGGGTGGTATGGGAAGGAAAGGATTGTTTTCATTATTTTAGTGTAGAATAGCTTAATATACAGACAAACCCTCAACTACCAAAGACATTAGCTGTGTTGATCGACGTGTTAATTGAAGATTAGGCATATCCATTGTTGAAACGTTTTATTAGTTCATGGATTTTAGATCCAGAGAAAGAAAACATCGAGAAATGCTTTTCCAGGGTACAATGGCTGATTGAATTTGATTTAGGAATATGAGCGCTAAGTGGAGCATATTTCGTAAAGCAATACAAAGTTACCATAATTGATTGACGATATTTAGTAATTTACATGTTCTCGACGACACTGTGATTGACCTAGAAAAATCGCTGAGTGTCGATGAGCAAGATACAGTACAAATTGAGCGTTCTATACAAGGCACTTTTCTGTCAGGACGAAACTAACAGAGCTTCAAATGAAGCTGTCTAAGTGAGTTTTGGAATCATTCTTTCACATAATAATGCATGATTCAATGCTTTATTCAACTATGCTACTTCAACTTTATTATTGACTATCGTTTTAAGACAGTGAAAGAAATAGGAGGTTAAGGAAATATATTCTTCCCTTGTTGTTTGTAATACAGGTGTCACCTCATGAGATAACTTGTCCAAAACGGATCAGCTGGATGATGCTTGTTTCACTGGCTCCGTAAAAGACGCCGAGTAAATACAACTGCTGTCAACGCTAGCGCTGATGCCATTTTCTCAACAGTAGAAGAGAAAAATGTGAGTGCCAACCACAGTACTGGCTCTGCTAGCTGGAGCAACAGCTGAATCCGGCTGGCATTGCTTAACGCAGCCGGTGTCACTCGAACGCTATGGTCGCTGATCTCAGAAACAGACATGTCTCAAACACTGAGCCCCGCTCTGTGCCACTCTGCTCCATCCCACTCAGCCACTGTAATGACAGTCCATGACCAGCACCGGTCTGTGTTGTCAACGCTGTTCTGCTCGCAGTGCTGCGCTGATATGCCCCTGGCGCGCTGCTCCACTGTAACTGCAGTCAACTGAAGACGCGCTGATGCATGCCGACTGGCTGTAGTTACAGTGCAGCTACTCACGGAAGTGGCCACCCGGCTAGCCGCACCTTCTAACGCGCTGCTTATTCAGCGGGAAGGCGTGCCGTTTCCTGGCACGAATCCGCCAGCGGATTAGTGTGGAGGGCCGGTGTGCCGGCCAGCCTGTGGATGTTTTTTAAGGCGGTTTTCCATCCGCCTCGGCCAATACGGGCTGGCTCCCCTTATTCCGCCTCAGTTACACTACACTCCTGGAAATGGAAAAAAGAACACATTGACACCGGTGTGTCAGACCCAGCATACTTGCTCCGGACACTGCGAGAGGGCTGTACAAGCAATGATCACACGCACGGCACAGCGGACACACCAGGAACCGCGGTGTTGGCCGTCGAATGGCGCTAGCTGCGCAGCATTTGTGCACCGCCGCCGTCAGTGTCAGCCAGTTTGCCGTGGCATACGGAGCTCCATCGCAGTCTTTAACACTGGTAGCATGCCGCGACAGCGTGGACGTGAACCGTATGTGCAGTTGACGGACTTTGAGCGAGGGCGTATAGTGGGCATGCGGGAGGCCGGGTGGACGTACCGCCGAATTGCTCAACACGTGGGGCGTGAGGTCTCCACAGTACATCGATGTTGTCGCCAGTGGTCGGCGGAAGGTGCACGTGCCCGTCGACCTGGGACCGGACCGCAGCGACGCACGGATGCACGCCAAGACCGTAGGATCCTACGCAGTGCCGTAGGGGACCGCACCGCCACTTCCCAACAAATTAGGGACACTGTTGCTCCTGGGGTATCGGCGAGGACCATTCGCAACCGTCTCCATGAAGCTGGGCTACGGTCCCACACACCGTTAGGCCGTCTTCCGCTCACGCCCCAACATCGTGCAGCCCGCCTCCAGTGGTGTCGCGACAGGCGTGAATGGAGGGACGAATGGAGACGTGTCGTCTTCAGCGATGAGAGTCGCTTCTGCCTTGGTGCCAATGACGGTCGTATGCGTGTTTGGCGCCGTGCAGGTGAGCGCCACTATCAGGACTGCATACGACCGAGGCACACAGGGCCAACACCCGGCATCATGGTGTGGGGAGCGATCTCCTACACTGGCCGTACACCACTGGTGATCGTCGAGGGGACACTGAATAGTGCACGGTACATCCAAACCGTCATCGAACCCATCGTTCTACCATTCCTAGACCGGCAAGGGAACTTGCTGTTCCAACAGGACAATGCACGTCCGCATGTATCCCGTGCCACCCAACGTGCTCTAGAAGGTGTAAGTCAACTACCCTGGCCAGCAAGATCTCCGGATCTGTCCCCCATTGAGCATGTTTGGGACTGGATGAAGCGTCGTCTCACGCGGTCTGCACGTCCAGCACGAACGCTGTTCCAACTGAGGCGCCAGGTGGAAATGGCATGGCAAGCCGTTCCACAGGACTACATCCAGCATCTCTACGATCGTCTCCATGGGAGAATAGCAGCCTGCATTGCTGCGAAAGGTGGATATACACTGTACTAGTGCCGACATTGTGCATGCTCTGTTGCCTGTGTCTATGTGCCTGTGGTTCTGTCAGTGTGATCATGTGATGTATCTGACCCCAGGAATGTGTCAATAAAGTTTCCCCTTCCTGGGACAATGAATTCACGGTGTTCTTATTTCAATTTCCAGGAGTATATGTCGGCGATTACTGCGCAAACACTGTCTCCACGTACGCGTACACCATAATTACTCTACCATGCCAACATTTGGGATTACACTCGTCTGGTATGATACGTTCCCTGGCAGGTCCAGTGGGGGCCGAACCGCGCAATAACGTTGGGTTCGGTGTGGGGCGGCGATGTGGTGGGTGGACTGCTGTGGCCTGTCATGGGGTCGTGAACTACTGAGGACTAAGGCGGGACGAAGCCTCTCCGTTGTTTCGAAGTCCCCGATTCAATACACACAGCCACTCACGGAACTCCAAGGGTAGACTCTAATACGGCAGCGATACATAACAGTTATTCTAATGTTTTAATGTGGATCCGTCCGCAGCTCGTGGTCGTGCGGTAGCGTTCTCGCTTCCCGGGCCTGGTTCCCGGGTTCGATTCCCGGCGGGGTTAAGGAATTTTCTCTGCCTCGTGATGACTGGGTGTTGTGTGCTGTCCTTAGGTTAGTTAGGTCTAAGTAGTTCTAAGTTCTAGGGAACTGATGACCATAGATGTTAAGTCCCATAGTGCTCAGAGCCATTTGAACCATTTGAACCAATGTGGATCCAATCTCCCCTGGAGAATAAATTAGTTCCAGCTTTGCCCACCTACTGCAGATCTGGTTCTGTACATAGTTTGCATAATGGTGCAACATTCACGCTGTTATTTAAAAAGCTGTAATGTGAGTGAACAGAATGCATATCGAGAAGAGAGGCAGTGTACTGCTAATAAAACTGTTTCATGTGAACAGCAGCCGTTATATTTGAGCCGCAGTTGTGTCCGGCTCTTCGAAAAGTGCTCCAGGCGTAGTGCTTTCGCTCCGCGTCTAGTGTTTGTGGTTTCGCTTTCGGTTTTAACGCGCTGTTTGGATCGCTACCGCCCTCTGGCTGGAGGTGGAGCGAGTGTACGGTCGCGTGACGATCGGCGAGTACGTAGTGGGCGGTGACTGACAGAGGTGGTCGCGCGAGCGGGCCTCTGGTGTTGGGGGTCGTCAACTGCTCGCCACGTGCTTTGGCCGACCTCTTGGCTGTCAGGGGCTAAGTCTGCCGTACCCGCATGGACGGGGCTTATGAAGCTTAGAAGCCGTGGTGCAGGAGATCAGCGAGTGAGACCGTATATCTTCTTATCGGCCGTTGAAACCACTGGCAGCGGTTGCCTCTGACAAGCATAAGGAAGTGCAACGTGTTCCCGGCGCTGTGGTGGAGTGTGAGAAGTTGAGTACTGTTTTGATGTAACATGTTGGGGTCCCATCACAGTTTTCGTTTGCCTGTCAGCGGGAATGTAGTAATTGCTTCTTTGTCGGGCCGTTTCATTCACATCTTGGTTGGGTGATTTAGGGTCGGTGTCGTGTGTCTCTGTGTGTCTATGTGTACAGGCACCGCCCTTGCTACATCTTCTGGTTCTGGTTAACTCGGGAAGATGGTGACTTGTAATGGAAGTTTTGGGTCTGGTCTGCTGTGGCCCTGTAGACCACCAATAACTATTCCAACTATTGTGATCTGGGCCCCTTTAGACGTGTCACTGCCTCACCAATCTAAGGAAATTTTTTTCAGAAACTGCCTTTAACGTGAAGGTTTGTGTGCTGGCTTATTCACATTTATCTTGTAACAACTGACCGGTGTAATATAAGTTATTTAACTGGCAAGAGACAACTATTACTATAATGAGTATGACGCATTAAGAAACATTAGTGAAAAACATTAAGTACAGTTTATACAGAACACATGAAAATTCGGTGTTAGTTGACTTCTGACTACCCAGATAGAGCTATGTATTATGCAAGTGAGCTTTCTTCCGTCGTTCACCACGACGTAAAATGATTAAAACATGCAAATAACACATGCAGTCTATAACCAAACATCATGTTTTATGTCAAGAACTACAAGCGTGCATGTTACAATCCACTACTTTTGAGTGCCGTAACACATGCAGTCTATAACCAAATATCTTTTTTTATATCAAGAACTACAAACATGTCGGTTATAATTTGCTACTTTTGAATTGCTAAATACATCTGTTCTAAATAGACGAAAACAATACCCAGAATGCTGAAACAACGACATCTATCTTATACTTGTCGATGGGTGATATCAGGCACGGAACTCAGACGGTACACTCACCGACACAAGTTCAGAAAATGTTTATCATTCAGAACGCGATATCGTTCGTTTTTTCATATGGTACCAACAAAAGAAACATTGACTAACACTTAACTGGTTGGCCCTCAGCCGAAACAATAGAAATAACTGTCATTAAGGTGTCAAAACTTCTAACAATATATCAGTGCTGTGTGTAGTACTGCTCCAAAGCTTACCATTGGTTGCACAGGATCAGATTGCATACTACATGCAGTCCCTGTGTAGATGATATTGAGCACGGAGACGATATTTGGGACACTCAACCTCCGATATAAATTCTCCGTAGAGGATACAGTGCACATTGCATACAGCATTCAATGCATGTGGAGGTCATATTAGGCACGGAGACGATGTCTGGGACATTCAACCTCTGATATTAACTGATCTGATATTACAACTCTGATATTAATTCTCCCTACAGGATACGGTGCTGGCTGTTACTGTATTCCTATTGTGTCTATTCAAGTTTATTTTGGTTCCAATGGTGTTTTATTAAAAAGATGATTTCATTTTGTTGTTTGGTTTTCATTCTGGTAGATTTATAATCACAGGGCAGAGTTACACGTGGCGGATGGCGTACCTAGAAAAGTATGATGTTTCTTGGTCGGTGTATCTGTCTAGTGACAGATTACTCGTACAGTCATTAAAAAAACACACTAAAGACCGCCATAACGAGTTTCCGGCTTTCTCTACCGCCATTTTTTGTGTGACTTTCAGTTGTGTTTTGTGCAGTGTTTGTAAATATTACTCGTGTTACATAACAAGGGGTTGTAGACTATGTTACAGCTATTATGAAGATATTGTTACTTGTCCATTTACAGAGTTCTAGGTGACGTTTTTATAGCTAGTTACATAATGTGTGAACGGTGAAACCATACTATGTCAGCTGTACACCACCAGCACTTTCACATGGAAAGCGTCTTTGACGTAGAATACGTGATATTTGGAAATATACTGAGTTTCTTTAATGCCTTAAATATTTTCCCTGTCTCGCTGAAGGAAATTCAATACCTTCTCTTTCAAAATGTTTTCCCTTATTAATTATTGTTGTATAGTATATAAATAATGTTACACCTGGACAATGAACTACAGTATTAAGTTTCCTCACGAGTACAGCAATTTCGAATTTGAGTGACATATTTGTTCGTAGGCAAATGACAATGATGTACCTAGGAACAGTTTTTCTAGTTGGAAAAAGCGTTACTTTTCTGATGAATTTTTTGTAATTTCAGAAAAATACTGTAGCAGATATAAATTAAATGCATTCATTTCAAAATAGGATACAAAAATATGTTCTTATACAGGAATGGCTAGAGGCGAAAGACAGCAAAATGTTTCAAGGTACAAATCTCTCCCGGACTGCTCTTTCTAAATTAAGTCTTTGCAGCCCAATAGAGGCATCATCTATCAGCACACGTGATACTTCGAATGACTTTGCAGGTACCCTCATGTAAATTAAAAAAAATTATACTCTGCCGTAGTTCGTCTCAACATGGTATAGCCAAAACTCATAAAAAGAAATAAAATAAGAAAGTGACTTGAATGTATTTACTTTCCATATCGCCACACCAGTCTCCCCTTTGAAAGAGTATCAGTCTGGTGCAACAGATTATACCTGCTATGTTACCATGCACGACCTGGAGTAAATTCTCGTGCTAGGACTACGAATGATTGTTATCTTCGAAACATCAAATTTTACAAGAATATGTCTTTTACATGCATCATTGAGCCATTTTCTGCCGACACATGTAAGATAAAAGCTCTCATTCACCTTTCACATATAACCTAGAGCCAATGAATGTAAAGGCCTTATCAGCGACTAATTTTTTAACTATTTTTCATTTGAATCAACAACTTCTGTGTGTCCACTATTCACACGTGTGTGAATATTATTCAGTAAACGTTTATTTTGTTTAAAGTAAAATTTCCATGTCCCATCAACACTATTAATCCAAGCATTCGTTTGTACTTCATTCTCAATATTGGCTGCTTACTCAGAAGAATTAAGGCTCAATGCTGCAATAAATGTATGGGTCTTGTAGCAATAGTGCAAGGTAATCACCTATGATAAAGATTCGAGCCAAAGAATTAGGTCGTCCATGGCTCACACTGGTAGTCATCAAAGAAACCGCCTGCGTGGTCGTACTTTTCATGCATAAGTGAATATTACAACTACAGCAGTATATTGACTACCATTCCTCTGCCGTGGTAACTAGATTTAATGTTGTTTAAAGTTTTGAAGACTTGCTGAAAGTCCTGACATATTATATTATTTTGTAGTTGGTATTTAAGAATCAATTGTAAGTCATTAAACAAAAATTTGCCTACAGAGAAGCACTTTGCGACGCTGATGTTCCTTATATACTACAGTTAGTTAGTTTAACCAAGCTACATTTCTTTTAAATTTATGTTCATCTGAACAATAGTTCATTCTCAGTTTGTGAAATTGCTCAAGGCAGTATCTATTACAACTCAAGTTGTAGCACGATCTGGCATAACAATTTCAACACTAATAATTGACGGATACATGATATAACGATTAACCTAACACTTGAGGAAATGTTGAACACCTCCAGCAGAAGCTGCTGTTTGGGCAAAAATGGACATTGTGACATTTACCATTAGTAATCAGTCATATTCTAAAATGGATGAGAGATAGTACTGCAACGTCGCATAATGTTTATACAGTGATACAGTTTTTGCCTTTCTTCCTTTCCCAATGACACAGTCATCTCTCTCTATATATATATTTTTTTTGCATCGTACAGTATTTACTCTGTGTCACGATTGCTGCTTTACTTCCCGCGCACAAAAAAAAAAAACACATACTGCCTTCAACATATTTCTCTGAAGCACACCAAACTGTTACACAAAAGCTATCCTACTCAATGTATGATAATCACGAATACCATCATAAATATCACGAAATAAGTGTGCTACACTGCTGAGAATACATTACATTGCCGGCTGGAGTGGCCGTGCGGTTCTAGGCGCTACAGTCTGAAACCGCGTGATCGCTACGGTCGCAGGTTCGAATCCTGCCTCGGGCATGGATGTGTGTGATGTCCTTAAGTTGATCAGGTTTAAGTAGTTCTAAGTTCTAGGGGACTGATGATCACAGCAGTTAAGCCCCATAGTGCTCAGAGCCATTTGAACCATTTGAATGAATATTCGTAGTGGATCAACAGTACTGAGACCACTTGGTTTCTGAATCCTCCCCCAGTGATCCTCACTAACGAATGACCTTGCCGAATTATGTATTTCAGTTGGCTTCTTCCGACACCGTAAATGTTCGAGACGCATCTAAGACTGTACCAAAAGGATTGGAATTTGGACGCAGGAAAAGGATTCAATGTCACAATTGTTTTTTACTTTTCGGGGTTAGGTGTTCCAGTCTCATTTATATATTAAGCATACCAGTAGATTGGCGGCAGAAGAGATCTAAGTACTTAATTACGTAGTGCCACGATTTCACAGGATCGATGGCGCGCATTGTGGAGCCCAGCGGTTTTAAAAATACTTTACCACGACTATGAACCACAATATCTCATCGTTTTTGATAAATTTCACCTATGATACGACCTACGGCGCAAACTGTAACAATGTATGACAACATACTTATTAGAATGAAAATGCTGCTGAAAAATATAAAGGTAAGAAGTCACACAGATTTACAGTAATATTTCAGGACAAAGACAATATAGCAGAGGGAAGTACAGAAAGAGAATATTGCAGAAATGGGAACTTTTAGATGTTCAGCATCCCAACATCAACGGGGAAAGATTACGTCATGCATCATGTGTTAAGACCGAGATGCGAAGAAATAATAGCCTTCAATAGAAACTCACACGTAGCTACTACAACAGCATAGCATTCGCAGCTTGATTACCTTGCGAGGTTTACATAACTGGTACGCAGTGGTATCTCGCCAAATAGCCGGCAGCAGTTTATGGAATATTGGCATGGATGTGTAACTGTTTATAACATGAATTACTGTTCTAAATTCGTAAATTTTTCCACCTCCCGGACCTTAAAAAGCACTGAACCAGGAAGCTTTATTTCCTTACTGCAGGCCACAAAGCCAATTACGTTATGAAAACAAGTGAGTTGAGACCAGAATTATGTGGCGGGACTCCACCTCTACGTCGCTAACAGGTATACGCATGGAATCAATGTAAAATATTTTCGAAAGACCAGCGAGAGGTAATCAGCAAAGTATTGAAGCAAGGAAGTTTAATAGTGACTTATTAATTTCAATACACTGAAAAATGAGCTTCCATGTAAAATATTTCATTTGTTTCTGACATTTAGCGCACCGTTTTTCAGAAATTTGATAGTAATAAAAATGGTTCAAATGGCTCTGAGCACTATGGGACTTAACATCTTAGGTCATCAGTCCCCTAGAACTTAGAACTAATTAAACCTAACTAACCTAAGGACATCACACACATCCATGCCCGAGGCAGGATTCGAACCTGCGACCGTAGCAGTCCCGCGGTTCCAGACTGCAGCGCTAGAACCGCACGGCCACCACGGCCGGCTTGATAGTAGTATTCGGGAAAACTACGTAATACTTTTATGATCAAGTACAGCATTGAAAATCAACACAGATTCAAAAAATGGTTCAAATGGCTCTGAGCACTATTGGACTTAACGTCTGAGGTCATCAGTCCCCTAGAACTTAGAACTACTTAAACCTAACTAACCTAAGAACATCACACACATCCATGCCCGAGGCAGGATTCGAACCAGCGACCGTAGCGGTCGCACGGTTACAGACTGTAGCGTCTAGAGCCGCTCGGCCACCCCGACCGGCAAACACAGATTCGAATGCCGTAAAGTTGATGGAAATCACTTTTGACTCACTGAATATTTTCATGTATTATTGCAAGTCCCAATGTGTTAAACTATTTTGTTGTCCTAAAAACACATGCAGCAATGCTAAGCACACAATATTTATCGTAATATTGCCCAGCAAACAACATGGACCATCTGTACTGCTATATCTTCTTATCTCTATGGAAAAGGATTTATTCGCTGTCATGTTGTATTTCACTATCTTTTAAAGGTCAGCGAATACTATAATTGGGAAGAGCCTACGTCTCTGTACTTAACTGGATTATTTGTCAATAAAATATCTCCAGGCTGTTCATTAGAACGATGAATGCCAATTCTATTGATCCATAAGCGTGCAAAAAAATGTAAGCAGTAGAACTTTCAGGGTAAGGAAATTTATCAAAATGAAATAAAGTTAGTTAGTGTAGTTCCTGTGTGGAATATAATACAGTCGCACTTTATCAGAAATTAAACTCATTACATTCACTCAGAATCTCACTATTACTTTTTTCCCCCTTTATTATGTGTTTTAAGGACTGTACCCCGTCAGGCTCTTGTGGACAATCTGTTATTCTTTTTCTATGTCAGTATAGTGAATATAGATGGCCGAGTCCAACAAACTCAGTCAAAAATGCAAGTTAACTAATGTCCCGTGCTCACGTTAAAAGTAAACCACGCTTAAAACGTCTCTGCAGTGCAACAAAGTTAATCGCCAGGCACCAAACCGCAGTCAGCCAAATGTGCATTGCTACGGTTAACAATGTGGCGCCCTGGAGATACAAAGACGTTGTCAGTAATACCAAATTGCAAGCGACTGCCTATATAAATACATCATCTAGACAATCGCTGCTGAGTGACGTCATTTTCACATGCTCTCACTTTCGTCAACAAACAAATGTACCACTGGTCTGTTCATTTATGTGTGGCGAAATGGTAAAGAAATGAACACGAAATTTTTCGAAGTACGGGATGAATGTACCTCTCCGATTGATCGTTGCAAATGCATCAGTTCTACAAAATAAAAGCACTGTAGGCTGCAGTAAAAAAGAAGGAACGTGCAGATTTCCTTTTCGGTGATTTTTTTTTTTTGTTTTTTCTCCTCTCAGTTCGAATATCTGCGTCACCCAAATATGTAACTAATCAAATATCTTTATTTATTCAACCCCATCTGATTAGCGCTATCGGGTCCTCTCTTACATGGGACTAGTGTTTCACACATATAGTACCTTTTTTAAATCATAGTTACCTAAGAAATACCAAACAGTGCTGAAGTGATTTGAGGGTCTATACTGACAAAGTGAGGAAATAATATTATCAACTGATACAGTTAATACTGACAGTAAATGTACTATTGCTGCTGCTGCCACAAATAGTGATACTAATAACAATAATAATAAAGATGACAATAATAGCGATAATAACAGTGGCAACTATAAAAATATTAATAGGTGTCCGAAATAGATGTTTCATGATAGGGTTCTGGGAAGACTGCACGAGCTAGGTGTGCTGCAAAATGAGGAAGATTTGACTGACACAAAAATGTACAATGGTAACGAGTGTGTACATGGACAATGGTAATCACTGTATTTTCTTTAGTAGATAAGTCACTAACTGTCTTTTGAAACTGGGATGTTATTCAGTTCTCTAATGTAATGCGGGATGTTATTCTAGAGTCTGGTTCCAGCTACTGAAAACGCCTTGGAGTAAGTTGCTGAGCGATGGATAAGGACAGACAGGATTTTCCTTTCATGGAAAGGAGTGTTTCTGCCATTTTTTCAGATGAGACCGTTAATGTCGGGGAGACATATGAGAGACAGTACGATGATAAGCCCTGACAGAAGACACAGGGTATCGAAATCTCTCTGCTTGTCTGCAGCGGGCCAGGATAGCTGTGCTTGTGATAATGAAGTATGATGACACAGTAAAATTTCATACATATAACGAACGCAGGCATTCGTAAACGGATCTAAGCATCGTGATATTTCCTGACAAAGGCCTTGGAGGATAATATCGCTCTATTAATAATTTGAGGTGTAACTGTTTGTGAAAGTTTCTATCAGTTTAAGAGTGAAGAGGATTTTACATTTTGATGATGTATTGAGAGATGCTGATGCCTTCTTGCAAATTATTACGTGCTCATTCATGCTTAAATTCTTACCTACTATCACTCATAGACTGATTTCTGAAGGACAGACGTGATAATTGTACCATATAGGCTTAAAGACAGTATGGATTCCCGATATTTCGGACAAATGAACCTGTAATGATCAACCAGTACTGTGTAGATTTAGAATGGGTTCATTTTTAACCATACAACCTGCTCCCATTTTGATAGTGAACACAAGTTACTACCGAGATTTTCGATAGTTGTCTTCAGTTTTATTGGTTTTCACTCAGATACGACTGGAGATCAGCAGTGTACATGCGGCATTGGCAGTAGAACGGAACTGATGGTACGTCATTGGCGTACAGTGAAAACAGTGTCGGACTTAACACAGAATCATGGGGGACGCCTGGTACTACCTGACTCCATTGTGACATTGTGGTGCCAGACATGACGCGTTGCTGGTGGGCCGTCAGGTATGAGCGAAACGATCGCACAGCACTTGGCGAGAAATTAAAGCTCCCAAGTTTGGTAATTAAAAGTCAAAGGTTTTGTTGAAGTCTAAGAACCACATTATAGTCGCCCCTAGCGCCTTATGGCTGGTTACAGGTCATCTGTTGCCTTTATTGAGGAAGAAGTCTGTAACAACAACAACGCTGTACTATTGTACAAATAAATACACTCCTGGAAATGGAAAAAAGAACACATTGACACCGGTGTGTCAGACCCACCATACTTGCTCCGGACACTGCGAGAGGGCTGTACAAGCAATGATCACACGCACGGCACAGCGGACACACCAGGAACCGCGGTGTTGGCCGTCGAATGGCGCTAGCTGCGCAGCATTTGTGCACCGCCGCCGTCAGTGTCAGCCAGTTTGCCGTGGCATACGGAGCTCCATCGCAGTCTTTAACACTGGTAGCATGCCGCGACAGCGTGGACGTGAACCGTATGTGCAGTTAACGGACTTTGAGTGAGGGCGTATAGTGGGCATGCGGGAGGCCGGGTGGACGTACCGCCGAATTGCTCAACACGTGGGGCGTGAGGTCTCCACAGTACATCGATGTTGTCGCCAGTGGTCAGCGGAAGGTGCACGTGCCCGTCGACCTGTGACCGGACCGCAGCGACGCACGGATGCACGCCAAGACCGTAGGATCCTACGCAGTGCCGTAGGGGACCGCACCGCCACTTCCCAGCAAATTAGGGACACTGTTGCTCCTGGGGTATCGGCGAGGACCATTCGCAACCGTCTCCATGAAGCTGGGCTACTGTTAGGCCGTCTTCCGCTCACGCCGCAACATCGTGCAGCCCGCCTCCAGTGGTGTCGCGACAGGCGTGAATGGAGGGACGAATGGAGACGTGTCGTCTTCAGCGATGAGAGTCGCTTCTGCCTTGGTGCCAATGATGGTCGTATGCGTGTTTGGCGCCGTGCAGGTGAGCGCCACAATCAGGACTGCATACGACCGAGGCACACAGGGCCAACACCCGGCATCATGGTGTGGGGAGCGATCTCCTACACTGGCCGTACACCACTGGTGATCGTCGAGGGGACACTGAATAGTGCACGGTACATCCAAACCATCATCGAACCCATCGTTCTACCATTCCTAGACCGGCAAGGGAACTTGCTGTTCCAACAGGACAATGCACGTCCACATGTATCCCGTGCCACCCAACGTGCTCTAGAAGGTGTAAGTCAATTACCCTGGCCAGCAAGATCTCCGGATCTGTCCCCCATTGAGCATGTTTGGGACTCGATGAAGCGTCGTCTCACGCGGGTCTGCACGTCCAGCACGAACGCTGGTCCAGCTGAGGCGCCAGGTGGAAATGGCATGGCAAGCCGTTCCACAGGACTACATCCAGCATCTTTACGATCGTCTCCATGGGAGAATAGCAGCCTGCATTGCTGCGAAAGGTGGATATACACTGTACTAGTGCCGACATTGTGCATGCTCTGTTGCCTGTGTCTATGTGCCTGTGGTTCTGTCAGTGTGATCATGTGATGTATCTGACCCCAGGAATGTGTCAATAAAGTTTCCCCTTCCTGGGACAATGAATTCACGGTGTTCTTATTTCAATTTCCAGGAGTGTAATTTTTTTTCTTCTAATTTTTCGATAAGCTAGTGTAACTGATGTTGTGATTTCATTTCTTTTTCGTTTCATGCCATTGTGTTAAGAAAACTGTAAACAAGTTTCAATGTGAATATTAATGTTTATGTCAAATGTCAAGCAACATTGTAATAGAATTGAAATGTAACAAATGTTGAGACTGCTGTAAGATGTTTAAAATTGTAACTGTGCGTCTGGTCCATACGTAGGCAATGTGTTAGGATATGTAGAATGCAAAACCTCGGGTGAATACCCTGTCTGTAAGGGAGCGGTAAAATGTGGATGGCAGGCGAGCGCGGGAAAATGTGCACGGGCGCTGCACGGCACAACGAGCTCAGCAGTAATAGTTGGAGTTTGGCATTGGTCTGAGCAACACCTTCTGGAGCGAGGAGGCTCTCCTGGAAGACGTAGTTTCACTGAGCCTCGGGTATGCCGTTCCAACGCCCACACAGCATGGCAAAATTCCATGGGCACTAAATGGAAAAGTATTGCGACGCTAAGAAGAATTAAAGTGCCGATACGTCCGGAGCCATAGCTGTGGTTGTATGTGTGCTCTGTGCCTCGCCATCTCGCCGCTCGCCAACCGCCGCAATGATACAATCAGGTTGAAACTTTTAGTGCCGTATACGTGTGGACCATAGAGAGAACTGTTCAATAATAACCTAAATTTTACCAGAAGTTTCCCCTCACTTAATGAACCTCACAACTAACCCAGACAGGGTCCTTTCCAAATGTTGTGCAATCCGAGTGTCCCGAAATGAAAATTTTGTGTTAATAATAATTACTTGCAGACCTATTTATGTAGGAATGGTGTTTAAAGAACTGTTTTGTTAATGAACCAGTAAATGAATAACGAAGGTCTAACGAAGTTGAAAGATAACTTTAATATTGATATAGTAATGAAGTTTAATTATTTTGAGACAGATATAAAGGTATTTAAATGAGAAGTAAATAAGATAAAAAGAGTAGTAACTCATATACTGGAAATCTTGAACGCATGATAATTTCAGTAATCAATTGTTTTAATATAGTGATCATAACAGTTTCAGGGTGTCTCCCCCACCCCACCCCCTCTATTACCCATTTGAATTCTGAAGTGTTCTAAATTGGTTTGACCAGCAAAGGTTTAAGTCAATATAAATGTCAAAATTTATCAGTGATTTATCTTTATCAAAATTGACATGTTGTGTGTGGCTCGAAAGCGCTATTTCTAGGGTAACCTATGCCCGATTTTAATCAGATCAATAGACAGTACGTAGTTTTGTAGTATACATTATACTGTAGTGTTATGTATTCATGGTTTTTACATTCAGTACAGAACGTGAAACTATCAGTTCAATAGACTTTCTGGTTCTAAAATTCTACTATATTTTGCTGTGCTACTACTTGTTGTTTTGCGTGAATATACATCAACTTGTACAGGGAAGCAACTCAGTTAATGCCTAATTAGGCTGGCGACCGTATTATTATCAAATTGGTAGCATCTTCAGTGTTGCTTTAGGTACGTACTGACGTGTAATTGCATTTTGAACTTACTTGACGGATCATTGTTATTACAGAGTGGGTGTAAGTCTGATTTGCCACCATTCAGGTACACGCGGTCAATATCTATACGAAAATCCTGTCTCGTAAGGAGAACCCCGCTCACTTACCATAGTACAGGCTTTAATCAGTATTGTGTGCCCCACGCGCACGT
The DNA here is from genome assembly GCF_023864275.1 of Schistocerca cancellata. Taxonomy (NCBI): domain Eukaryota; kingdom Metazoa; phylum Arthropoda; class Insecta; order Orthoptera; family Acrididae; genus Schistocerca; species Schistocerca cancellata. The sequence goes on along the minus strand of NC_064633.1, from coordinate 172,236,773 downwards.
TCAAAGTCGTACTGCGACGATGACCGAAACCTGATTGGTATTCGTCTAGGAGGTTGTTTGTTACTACGAAACTTGTTAACTGGTCGTGGATTATGTATTTTTTAAGGACTTGTACTATGCAGGATGAATGCAAATAGGTCAGTAAACAGTGGGTGGTATGGCAACGTCCTTTCTAGGTAGAGACTTAGCTAGTCCCTATGTCCAGAGCTCAGAGAAAACACTTGTGCTTAAGTAATGGTTGAATATTTCAGTTATAGTTTGCAGTAGTGAGTCAATATTTATCTTCATTTTTTGGAGAGGGATGACCGCATTTCCGGTAGATGCTGATCTGACACACATGATGGCGGTTTTGACGGTAATGCAAGTAACATGCTTTAGACAGCATTTTTCGTTGCTACAATCGATTACCCCCTATGAAACAATCAATGAGTCTCTCTTTAGTTTGTTGTTCATTTGTAGTCGTAGGTAATGTGTAGTAAGATTTCATTTCTCCTGCTGGGAAAATTGAATCAGCTGGAGCTTTTACTTTGCCTTTACCAAGACAATGCACGTTTTTTCCAAAGGACAACTATTGTAATTCTGTTGTCGGTTAATGTATGCGAATGTCCGAATTTCTCAAAGCTTGATTGACTCTGTTCCGTTTCTTCTTGTAAGCAAAATGGTTTCTGGGCGTGGGGGGGGGGGGGGGGGGGGCAGTTTGTATATGCCCGGTACGCCGCATCTCTCAGATTCATCAGTTGTTTCAGTTACTCACTATAGATTTCCTTGTTCTTTCCCAGTCTTTAGGGGAGGATAATTATCGTGTATTCCAGTAAGTTATCTAGTAAAATCATGACGTTTTACATGTCCGAGAAGGGTGTAGAAGATCTACCCGAAACTATTCCTTGAGCGTCAATTGAAAGTTCAGATAATTTAACGTGTTTTAAGGCTCTGTGTGTACTCAGTTGTGGGCTCTTTCTGAGACATTCTAACGAGTACATCCTGAATATTATGTAATGGGCAGACACATCAGGTGCAGATATGTGAGAGGTATCAATTAGTCTGATTGATGATTTCGTTGCCCATATATGTATGACTACTGTTAGTGTGACAGATAGGAGCAAGCTGAGGAAATGACATGTTTCAAGAAGAGAGCACCTAAATTTCACACTGTAAGAAATTTTGTACAGAAAATGTGTGTTAATGTGTCCAGTTATGATTGTATTATATGACGATTCGAGACTTGAAACAGTAGTTTCGAAACCGCCAAACCTGCCTACTTTAGGTTTGTAGAGGACACATATCAGGCACTTGGTGTTATGGGATTTGGTTTTTCGATGATATTTTCCACTTGTCTATCTTCATTGTTCAAATGGCTCGGAGCACTATGGGACTTAACATCTATGGTCATCAGTCCCCTATAACTTAGAACTACTTAAACCTAATTAACCCAAGGACATCATACAACACCCAGCCATCACGAGGCAGAGAAAATCCCTGACCCCGCCGGGAATCGAACCCGGGAACCCGGGCGTGGGAAGCGAGAACGCTACCGCACGACCAAGAGATGCGGGCTATCTTCATTGTTGTTGGACGTGCGTAGCACAGCTATGGCCCTATTCAACCCCCTCGTCTGTTACGTCCGTCATGTATTATAATTATGAGGCTGTCTATACTCAGCTTACTGGAGTACTTGATTTGAGACAGGTTACTGACACATGCATTACATTGATGTTTGTGTGTTAAAGTATGTGTCGGAACTCGTCGAGATGAGCTGCCACGGATTGGAAATCTGTATGTACGATGTGGAGCTTAACACGTTGAGGTGCAAAACTCGCGAGGATGCCGCTCCTTGACATAGAATCCCTGGTTCAGAACTGGCCTCGGAACAAACCATAGTGAAGCGCGCCGAGGTAGGGGGATGGAAGTGAAAGAAGTAGTCATGTTGAGGGAGGTTTTGTCGCCAAGGTGAATCTTCGTAGCAGCAGCCGTAAAACAGGCGTCTGTTGACTGGAAAAGAAACTGGGTAAACACATATAGAATAATCTGTGTGCAACACGAATGTAAGCAAGAGAAACGTAATTAAAGCGGAGTGTACTATTAATGGCGCTAAAGGTCATCAACAACAATAATATGATACTAAATCGTGAAATACAAATGGAAGTAAGACAAGGCCTGTACAGTCGTTGACAAAATAAATAAGAAACAATAAGAAGAGGAACTAGTAATGAATTAAGAGAAAACAATTAATATATAAGTTAACTCAAGGTTAGCTATAATCTACAGTAACAATAAAAGCTCACAAACTAGAGGCAGCAACATTTGACATGTTATTAATTGCTAACGGTCAGGCTTTCGAATTCATTTACACTGGGAAGTGATCTTTTTCCTCCTTCGGTCTTCGGCATTATCCTGCCATATTTGTCCACGCGCTTTGTATCCGAAATCTGGAAATCACTTTATTCAAAATTCCCAGTCCCTCAAAGGTGAGATCTCTTGTATTGTCAGACTTTACTTCAGAAGTTCCTTCTTCTATCTGAAAATTTCAAATCTTTACACGTACTATACCAACTTCACTATCACTGGTTTCTTTAACCATGGCGTCTTACGTGACCTCTGACAGTCTCATTCATAATCAATTGCAGGCCTAGCGTTTCACTGACATGGGTCATCTGTAACTCCTCTGTATTCTCTCCGCTATTCACTGGACTCCCCAACAATCTGAGATTATTGCGTCTCTGATATTGTTCAAATTCGTCTAGCATTTAGATCAGTTTCTGTTCCAGCACTTGTGCCCTATCTTCAGTTTCTTTTATGAATTTTTCAAATCCAGGATGTTCCTGACATTCGCCTCAAGGGATTGCTGTATTTTATCCGTCGATGCTGTAGTGACAGCATCAATGAAGGCCTGGTCAGCAAGCCCAAGCGTGTCCTGAGCTTGTAGACCAGCAGGCACTAACCTCAGCCCTCACGAGTACGGTGATGTCAACAATGCCTGTCAAAGCGGACGCCACTCCCAGTGTCAGGTCAACAACAGCATTCTCGGCAGCCTGGCCTTCGGTGGTGTTGCACGTTATTCGACCGTTTTCTATTTCGAGAGCGGATACACTTAACATCTATTCAAAATGAATTGCTAAATTAACGCTAGGTACTGGTCACAAGAACCTTGCATTTGCAGAACAAGCTAACTGCTTAAAAATGCCTCTAAATTTCAGGTAAACTTGTGAGCCAAACTAGAGCACATCACTTACTCGCCGCTATCTTGTCCATAACCTATACATGCTATTTAGTATATCTAGTAGGCATTTCTATGAAAAATGTGTGTCTTATCATACATAACTAAATCCAGCTGTAATTGAAAACCAAAATTCTTATTAACCTATCGTCTATAAAAGATTTTTAATAAAAACTGTATTTTTTTTTTTTGTCTTTTTGTGTTTTACGTTTGTCATGTAAATGCTCGTGGGTCATGCATTTCGGTCGCAGGTTCTAATCCTGCCTCGGGCATGGATGTGTGTGATGTCCTTAGGTTAGTTAGGTTTAAGTAGTTCTAAGTTCTAGGGAACTGATGACCTCAGATGTTAAGTCCCATAGTGCTCACAGCCATTTGAACCATTTGAACCATCATGCTTTTTCGTTTAAAAATTTCATAATTTTTTTGGTTAAAAATTTGAATTCACGTGGAATTGAACCCACGGCCCCCATGCAACGAGCAAGCATGTTTTCACAGATCCTGCCAGCTTAACGAAAATAATCTACATTATTTTCAGCATGTTAATGTTTGAGAGATGTAGCGAACTACCTAGTGGGAGATGTATTTGAGTTTGAACTTCATATGCCATGTACAATTTGTCCCACTTAAGTCTGTCACCTCATATATTTCCTTAGTGAAACTAAGTGTGAAAAATACAGTTGTCGAGAGTGACCCTATGATGTAAGGGACTCACTCAACAGGCAGGAATGCACAATCACTACAAGCAGACAAACATTACCTTCAGCACAAAGTTACATTTTTTAAGTGTAACATAAGTGTTTTTCTACCAAAATGAAATCTAGAGGTATATTTAGTGGTCACAGACATGATTTCAGTGCTCTAAGCCTTATTCTTTCTGGAATACGTAGGCTCTAAATAATGGAAACGGTGTCACAGCTTCTGTCCTGATGCTGTAATGCCGTAGTGTGGATTGCCTCCAATGTCCTGAAGCCTGCTGTAGGGAAAAACCTTGCATTGCTTATGACAGAAATTGTAATGCCATTTACATCCTTTAAAAGCTACGTATTTCAGAGGATACGAGATTTATAACAGTGAGAACATGTTTGCCATCACTAATTGTTCCTCTAGTTTTCATTTCTGTAGAACAAACATAGATGTGCTTTAAAAACAAAAATAAGACCTAACTTTGCGATGGAAGTGATTTATGTTCACACTTACGGATTTTGCATTCCTGCTCATTGTGTGAGCCCTTGACGTTAGAGAATTTCTAGTCATTTGCATTTTTCACGTTATGTTTCGTTTCGAAAACACATGAGATGGCGGAGTTAGGTGCGACACCCTGCTTATAGAAAATTACGAAAATATTATTGTTGTGTGGTCCTCTTGTTAGAGAAATGTAGGCAAAGTGGTCACATGAGAGGCACAATTTAAGTCTGCTTCTGCTATGTACACTTCATAGACTAATAAAATTTATCCTATATCTCAAATATAGGATACGATTGCCTTGAGTCTGTCTCGGTACATAAAAAGCGCCGAAGTATTAGTACCATACATTTACAAAAACCTGGTCATCCCTTAAAAACTGGGCGTGAGCCACCGTAAAATTTATAGGCGGTCAAATCCATCTTTCAACTTTGGACGAGGCCGAGTTGAATGCTGACTTCGCAACGAATAAGTTCTATATCGTTGTTAAGTTTTCATGCAGCTGTGAAATACAGGCTGATTATAGTTTTAGTTAAACTTTCAAACCGCTATAGAAATAACACCACTGGTAAAAATAAGATCAAATTGCAACGGAATCTTATTGGAGAAGGTGGAAAACTTACGGCAGAAGTAAATAGTTACAAAATGTAGCAATACAAGGCGCTGTAAGCATCATAATTTAATAGTGGTCGACTACAAATGGCAAATGAATCATAACAATGCCTAAGGTGTACGCTTGACTTTAAACAAACTTTACTACTCAGTGTGCATGGATGTACAGGTGTGATACTGCTAGTAATGTAAGCCCATCCCCATGGTTAGGTCATATCTCATTGGATGGGAAAAATCTTTTCTTAACTGTACTGAGGCCAAAAATCGCACAAAAACCGTCTATCACATCGGTTTTTAACTGACCCGAGACCAAAAACTGCATAAAAGTCATACATTAAAATCAAATCGGATTATTAATTTCCGTGTGACTAGCGCAAAACATGTTCAATATGCTACCCACCGATTTCTTAATCAAGCGAAATCGAGTACCAGCATGTTCCACAACTGGTCGAAGTGTTTCCGGGGTCAAGTTCAGAAAGTGTTGCGCAATGCCTGCCTTCATGCAGCTAAGTTTGCAATCGGATCACTGAACACGTCTTTCAGATAACCCCACAGCCAAAAGTCGCACGGATTAACATCAGGTGATAGGGACGGCCAGGCTGTAGGGAAATAGCGAGTGACAATTCTGGCATTTCCGTAATGGCGCTTCAGCAGCTGCGTAATTTAATTTGCAATGTGCGGAGGAGCGCCATCTTGCACAAAAATGATCCCATCCACACATCGACGCTGTTAGAGAGCTGGAATGTCGTGGTTGCGCAAATGACACTCATAGCGCTCACCACTGACGGTACAGGTAACAGGACCGGAAGCATCTCTCTCTTCGAAGAAATATGGCCTTATAAAAAATGATGCCGTAAACCCGCACCACGCAGTGACCGTTTCAGGATCAAGTGGTACTGGTTGATTTGTGTGTGGATTTTCCATTGCCCATATTCGACAATTCTGTGTACTGACATATCCTGTCAGATGCAACTGGGCTTCGTCCCTCCACAAAATCTTCCACTGGCAATCATTGTCCACTTTCATGCGAGCAAGATATTCTAAAGCACCGGTACCTCTTGCTGGCAGGTCAACAGGGAGCAACTCGTACACATGGGTAATTTTGAATCGGCAGCAAAGAAGGATGCTTCGTAAGATTTTACGCACCGTGCTCACGGGTATGTCTAATGTCCGGGCAACTCTCTGCCCACTATAAGTTTCACACCACCACTCGTCTTATCCTGCATTGCTATTTTCACAGCTTCCACGGACATTGAATCAATTCGTTTCCCCTCTCCATCAGGTTGCATACCAAAAAAACCCGTCTTCTCGAATTTCCGATGGATTTTCTCCAGACCCACAGCAGTCATCGGACCAACGCTTTTTTTCAAACCCTTCAGTGTCCAGAACTTCTGCAGAGCGACGTGTACACTGTCATCATTCTTGTAATACAGCTTTAGAATCACAGACTGATTCTGCATTGAGACAGTCATGGCGATCATCGCAGACGCGAAAGGAGGAAAAACTGTGTACCCGGTGTGTTTAACCGAACTTCAATTGGTCGTGCACATGACAGGTGTTTTCATGTACGTATTCTGACACATACAGCGCCATCTATTGATCAATTTACATACAATTTGTTTTTCTTCTGCCATACGTTTTTCTCCTTCTCCCATAATATTCAGTTGAAATTTGACGACGTTCTGACCAGTGGTGTTATTTCTACAGCGTTTTGAATGTTTAACATTAGTTATAATCACTCTGTATATTTGTCTGGCAATGTTTTATGTGATGTGTTGAAAGATAACAACATGTTAATTTATTTTAATATGCTGTAATTCTACTTAATATCCAGAAATTCTACATAGAAGCACCTTAAAGACTACATTACAAACATTTCTGAAACGTAACGAGACACTTGATATGAACATGATGGAGTAACGTCCATTAGAAGCGAAGAGGATAGAAAAAACGTGATTGTAGGTAGGGTAGTCTATTTTCGTTATACTGGTAACAGCACATCGCTTTTCGTCCAATTAGTAAATAGGCGCACAGTTATTGAAGCTGAAGTCCCAGTTATTTAAAGTCGTCATTTGGAAAACTCTGTCAGTACCAAAAAACTGTCCCTGTCAACTCCAGGAGTGAACCATGTAAGGTGGCTATAATTTCGCACATTATAAGCACCCATCCACATACTTCGATGTGATCTAAAAACACAATTAGGTATCATGTGATAGGCTGCACATCGTATATGTGAATATATAAAGGAGATTGACATTGTCAGGTACGCCTTGTAAATAATTGTTAGCGCTTATTGTATGAAAGGTGACGGAATGTCTTTAGTATCAGAACGGCGTAATGAATGATTGCCTATACTAGTAGAGGTGAGAATGACAGTGTAAATGAAACGGCAGGTTGAACTCAAACATAGGGTGGAAGGCCCACACAGGTGTGGTGGTTCAGCTCCACACAGGAATTGCCAAGGCGGACTCTCTGGACACCTGATCGCGAAGACACAATACAGGGGCATCAGGCCGCTATCGGCTGCAATTGTGGTAGGGCCGGAAGGATAACAGGATAATACTTCCGAACTCTGCAAATCTTGGACGCAGGTGAGAGGAACAAAGAAGCGTCACCTCGCAAATCGCCCAGGTTGGGTTATTTCCTAGGAGTTTTACTCTGAAGCTTACCATTGTACGGGCATAGGTTTTTCCTCACAAACTTTCCGCGCTGGACGATAAAAGACTAAAATATGGTTGGTAAGAGTTTGGTAAAATCTGTAGGGAGGGAGAATATTCCGTGGTTTCGGAAATATGATTAGTTTTCGGAATTACGATGGTGGGGAGCCGAACCTTGCTGGGAAGCCAGCGTCGGAGAGACGAGATCTTCCGTTGTGAGCGCCCGTGTGCGACGGTCGCTCGATAAGAACTTTGTTGGTTCAGACGGACTTGCTGTCTTAGTTCTCTGGAGAGTATATAGTTAGAACAGTTAGACACTGTACTGTTGCGAACCTATACGATTCTGGATTTCACTTCCGGGTTGGAAGTCGTCGTTCAGTACGCAGCTTTCAGTAATTGAGAGTACGTCCCCCTGTCTATACTTACGTTGAGAAATTATCAGAACTCCGTCCTTGTGGCTGGTAGTTCGCGTTTCTCGTCTGTAGAACACAGACAGGAGAAGACAGTATTAGGTTACATTAGTCAGAGGACCGCCTTCTGCCGTCCAAGTGTTTGAAAGAGTTTATTTGTAGCTTTAGTTCTTCCATCGTCGAATATTGCTTCGGCTTATTATGGCTATAAAAGCTAAACAGCTGTGATCACGTTAATTTCTTTCTACTGAGGTTCCACACCACCGTAGATCATCTTTGAAAGTAGTGTCTTCTAGTGTTTGGTACGTAGATGATATCAGTCATTTCAAGTTTTTGAAATCAGATCGCGCAGTCCTAATAAGGGGCAGATTTGGAAAATTGATTAGTAATTTTGCTTACGAAATGTAAACTTTGTAATATAAAGGTTTTTTTAAATCTACAATAAACATACAAATAGGAACAACGATTATCATTTAGCAGTATTATTTGCCTTAATCGTTCGTTTATGTTTAGGTTGTAATGTACATGTGAAAGTCCATTAAGTGACACTAAGATCTGCTTCATGGGGTAGTCAGACAGCGCCAAATCTTCATTTTAGCGTTTAACATTTTCCGTCGCGCACATTTATTTTTACACACGCCTGGAGTGACATCATGGAACCGTGAACTGTTCTTAAGTAAAAACCCAATCACTCTGTAGCATATTACCATAAGCGAAGGCGCTACTGATACTCTGAGGACACCCAGTGAAATGCAGCGCCGAAGAAGTCGTGGCTCCTCGCGAAGACTGTCACGTGATGGGCCTTCTAGCGCTGCAGTGGTGTCGTTGGATTCTGCAGCAGGGAGAGATCATGTATCAGGCCCATCCGTGACTGAGTCCTCAGGTTGCTGTAGTCCATGTAATGATTAGCTCATACGAGGCAGCTAGGTTACCAGTCGGACCCAAAAGCTTGGGAATAGATTCCCGCTGGAATATTTCCAGGCTCACGATTGACAGAGGTCTGATTCATGTTGGCACATGTAGAAAGCCGAGAATAGTGGACGTTCTCGCTTGTTTCATCATAACATCGAAAACAATAAGAGTGATATATGCAAAAAGTAAGATCACTTACGGAATGAAAATACTGGGTCTCTAGCATCTGTCCGATTATTTTCGAATTAGTAATGATTAAGGATGAGTAATTTTCGTAATATGAGAGGAAGGTACAGCACACTAACCAACATAATTACAAAAATCTAAGCATCAACGATATCAAACAAATTATAATCATCAGTTGACATATCTGTTACATAGATTAGCTATCAGAAGCAATTTTTAAAATAATAGAGGTTACTGAATAATTCACGGCCAGTGTATGTACAATTTACATATACAAAACATCTCCATAAACGTCATCTGTAGTGATAGGCTGTTTAATAATGATATCATATTGATAAATTCATATGTGTTTATAGTAATATATGAATCTAGAAATCTTGCAGCATTAATTAGAGGAATTAAAGGCTCGTCTGGTTTAAGTTACTTCGATTTTTAAAGTAATTGATTAACCAAATCTTAGAAACTCCTTTTGGGGTTACGAGATCACATGCCTATACCCGATTAATATAAGATTTAAAGGTTTGTTATAATAATATGGTAAAAATCAATAAAAAATATTCCGATTCACTGTTTGAAATCGGTACTGTCTCGGCATTAAATGCTTATTACGGTAGCAATCTGCGTTACAACGTGCACATTTAATTGACTTTAACTGTTCTGAAGTACGTGAACTATAAATATTATTGTAACTTGGGTCTCTGTTCTAGAGATAGGAGAATTATTCTGATGTTTGGTGGAAAGACTGGTTGTTAAGTGGATCACGGACGCGAGTGAATGGAGCTAGTTTTGACAGTAATCAGACGTCAAACCTATGACAGTTTGGGCAGAAAGTTGACCGTATATAAAATGAACCTCAAATTTTTTTCTCTCCGGAGTGATGAGCACCTTTGTAATTTGCAATGTGTTTTCAATTTAAATTAATTTCATATACTAGACTTATTGCCTTAAGCTTTTTGAGCGTGTGTGATAGCGAATATTAATATTTCCTAACGGTATGAATCAACAGCCCCAAGAAAAACTGCTTTGAACTTGTGGAAATTATTTTGTCAAACGACTGTTTTGTACTTTATCCAAGGCCGGCAGCTGAATAACTGGGTGACAGAAGCTGATCCGCATGTAAATAAACATAAGTCACTCAGCAGTCGCGCTGTCATTTCGTTAGCTCCACGTTATAGATGCGTCTCATACATTCGGCGTCTTGAGTGCGGATGACATAATTCCCTCCACTCACTGTGAGGTCCTAAGACGTAGACGCCATGTTCGATGGTCGTGTTTTCCTGGAATGCCACCTGGATGGCTATCTCCACTGTAGAATAGGTGTCCTGAGAGTTGCCGACCATGATTTTGAAAATGGTGCCGATGTTTTTCAAATATCTTCTAGGTTCCTGGTAATTTCAGCCACAGTGTGGCAGGATTGTAGTCAGAGACCTAAGTCTCTATGGCACTGGTTGTGCTGTGGCATGGCATCGCGGTCATATGCGTTTTTCTTGGTTCCTCCACTGTTTGTGTAGGTTTTGTGACTTACGTAGGTGTCAGTATGCGTGGTGCACCCTACATGCTGATGAGCAGTTGTTTTGAGGTACAGACTGTTGAGCTGTTGGATAATGCGTAGACAAAGATGGTGCAAGAACTGTGGATTAGATCACTCCCTTCCGAACTGCGGCAGCCGGTTTGTCGAGATGTTATTGGCCTCTCAGTTTTGCGCTAACTCTCTTCAATGTCGGAAAGTCCTCTATTGTTCACTGCAGTTAACAGGTGTGACAGATCTGTGTGTCTCCGTCTTAGGGCATTCACTGCTGTTGCGTCCTTCATTGCACTTGACACACCCAATGGGCATAAGTCAGTATTTTGCCACAATACTGATGCCCTAATGAGGGAAGAGTTGTGGTTACTTACCATTTGTTGTAACATACTCTGTTTATGACGAATCCCATGTGGAGGAACTTGGCGGGCTTCACTGTGTAATCATATCCTCCCACACTTCACTATTAAAATTCACTGTCTCTGCACAAGTGTTGAAGGCTTCGTGAGAATTAAGATATACAGAAGAGAAACGTTTACTTAACTTCATTTGCTCTTGTAGGCTCCAGTTCTTGCGTCTAGGGGTACATTACTGAGGCTGAAATTTCGGTTTAACGTTGTGGGTTCCTGGTGAATAAATAACTGAATAACTGAAGAAGAAGAATCTGTTGCCATGATTTTCTTTAATTTTATCCCATTCTTCTATATCACAATGACTTCACAATATCCATTTTCATACAACCATCAATTACATTGCTGTAGACAAAATTGAACTGCGTGACCGCTACGGTCGCAGGTTCGCATCCTGCCTCGGGCATGGATGTGCGTGATGTCCTTAGGTTAGTAATATATATATATATATATATATATATATATATATATATATATATATATATATATATATATATATATATTCTAGGGGACTGATGACCTCAGAAGTTGAGTTGCATGGTACTCAGAGCCATTTGAACCATTTTTGAACAAAATTGAAGAACACTCAATACTACTCACATTCTGCGGTACTCAAAATATTCCAAAAAAATGGCTCTGAGTACTATGGGACTTAACATCTATGGTCATCAGTCCCCTAGAACTTAGAACTACTTAAACCTAACTAACCTAAGGACAGCACACAACACCCAGTCATCACGAGGCAGAGAAAATCTCTGACCCCGCCGGGAATCGAACCCGTGAACCCGGGCGTGGGAACACAATATTCCGAAGAGTGTACAAATCCAAAGAGCTAAAACCGATACCTGTTTTTTTAGCCTTATTGGTGCATACATTTCTATAGATAGATTAATAAGGAGGCTGAATGAATAGACAGTAGGTATTGCGATTGCATAATTACTGATAATATACATTCCACTAAGCATAGATTATCTCTGACATTGTTTTTGCACTAAAACCGTAACAGTTATTATCGCCTATTCAGAGCAAGACACTCTGCTTTAACCACATCGACTGGATATCACTCACGACTCGGTGTGAGGCATGACCTTTCTCGTACTTTGGGAATGGAAGAATATGACTTGCTATCGGCGGTTCTCACGGAACAAGCTCAGCCTTAACTAAGAAAAGCAAGCGATCCGCATGATCGTACGCGAAACTACCTACTAAATTCTTTTGATTGTATACTAAATTTGGCAACAAAAACATTTTTCTACATGGGGCTTTTTGAGCAAGTCTAACGTGGGAGGGTAGTGTGATTTTTAATGGAAGGAGGAAATCAGTTTGTAATTATAATTATGTTTTTATTCCAAAAACTCAGAGAAGAAGAGTCTTTTACAAATACAAAGAAGATACCTCATATATTGATTCTAATAGCATCAGCAGTCTACCCTCTCCACAATGACGAGAAACAGGGGATGGTTTGAAAAGAACATGGGCACTGATCACTGTGGCGAAAGGTTACATTACTCCTTAGTAAGAGAGTGGGATTAGCACCATGCAGTAGCTACTACTGCAAAATAGACGGAAGAAGTTATGAATGCTCGGAAAAAAAGCTGAAATCATCATACTGTGAGACCGACCGCTAGCCACGTGGTCACGTGGCCCAACACAACGGATCATAAGTCCATTCCACGAAAGTGACCAGTTCTTAAATTTTAACTGCGCACACATATTACGATAAAACAAGATAAATGGCACCAAAAGCGAAATTTTGACTCTATAAGTGCTAGTTCCTACCCTAACATTAGCTATACCCTACTTTGCGATCCTAACGGACAAGAGACAGGCAGACCTCAAGTTAAGCACGGTGAAGAAATCTTAACATTTAAGGGATAAAAAATTGCAGAAAAACAAAACTATTAATACGTTCTAAATGGCGGAGTTTTAACGTTTTTGCTGCCTTGCAGGCGTTGTTACTCTCAGAGAACACGCAGGCTTACCTACAACGGGAACTCAGCACCGTGCTACCCGCCACGGACAGCAGCAGCCTAGAGACGACCGAGATCCCTCGCCTCCCGAAGGGAGCCGGAAACCATGGGCAGCGAAACGAGCAAGCTCTTAACCCCTTCGTGAGCCGTGGGAAACATGCTTTCCAGTACAATGAACTCCCTCCTAGTCCCGTGGCATTCACAGTTCCCACCTCTGTAGGGTGCTACCACCTAGTGAACAGCATAGGGTACTACTTCCAATCGGAAGTTAGCGCCGTCTTTGCTGTACTTTAGCGCAGAGGCATTGTATAGCTGAGTGTTGCTCTGTAGAGGAGCCTTTCAGTGCTGTTTGTGTGACATTTTGCGATTTTTCCCTCAAAGCTGTAGTATAAGGTAAATACTTTTGATTTACACAAATTTATGAAGGAAAAGAAAAGTAAAATTGGAACGAGGAGAATACCAGTTTTAAACAAAAGGAGCCATTTCTGCAGTAAAATGGATGGATAGCCGTCCAGTCACTTTCCTGTCCTCAACTCATGACTCATGAGAAACAGCCACAGTAAAAAGGAAAAACAAGGATGGTACTAGTACAGAGATTTATTGTCCTGAAATTGTGGCAGAATACAACAAAATAATGGGTGGTGTCGATAAGTTTGATCAATTACGAGAAAGGTATGCTATTGTCAGACGTTCCGTAAAATGGTGGCACGGAATATTTTATTTCCTGGTGGACGTTGCTGCAGTGAACAGTTTTATCCTGTGGAAAATAAGTAAAGGACAAAGTGGACAGCATGATCAGCTCACATGCAAGATCCATCTAGCCAGACAATTGATCGTTGGCATCTCACCCCAAAAAAGGAGTGGAGAAAAACCTTTCTTTCTGGCAAAAAGGGGTAAAGTACCTGAAGATTTTCGTCATGTGGCTGTAGGGGAGCGTCAACCCATTTTAGGAGAAACCTACTGGACGTGCCGTCAGTGTAGTTCCAAAGCTGCGGAAAACAGCACTCGCTGTGTTTGGACATATTGTCAAATACCATTTTGCATAGACCCATGTTTCAGAAGGTTTCATGGCAAGTAATTGTGAACAATCGTTGTAACAAGATAAGTAAATGTATCAAATAAATATGACAAGTATTGAAAAAGTTGTTTTGTCATTTAACTCCAAGGAAGGGCAGTGGGAAGAATACTTCTCAACTTGTTGTGTGACCTCACTTTCACAGTTGGAGCAAATTTTATATTCTGTATGATAAATATACCTCTCTGCTAACTACTATCTGCTCTCCATTCATTAAAAAAGCTGCTCAATAATTTTGCCCACGAAAGGGGTAAACCACCCAACCAGAGAGCCCGAATTGCCGCGGAGCTGACCGGGAGGCTACTTGGCGCAGTAGAAAGAAAGTGAAAAGTGGAGTTTCACAGTTGGTAGTACTACTTGTGAGACTAAGAAGAGTGATACCTTTGTCCTCTAGAAATTATTCAAACTGATAGCCCATTCCCAACGAATGCAACGATCTTGATGGGAAAGGGAAACCAACATGGGTATGCAGGGGAGATTGCTGAGCATTAATCAGCGTGATCTTAAAGTGAAAAATTACGGAAGCCACTGAGACATCCCCATAAAATAATTTTAGTATAAAAAGAATATGACTTCTTTATTAAAAGAATTAAATATTAAAGGCGTACTAGTAAATAAGAAATAAAACGCACATCTTTCAGAGCTTACAAACTTTACGAAGAATCATCACCAAGATATAACATTATTTTGTAAATGAATCCAGAAATAAATTTAATAATTAGCGTTAGTGTGTGCAATTAATAACAGGAACTTTAATTATGCCAGATATTTCGTAATTTCAAACGTTTATAAAAGGAGACTAGATTTAACTATACGTACAGAGTACGATCAGATTAGTTTCTGATTACATATTTTAGCCCACAACATACAAAAATCGTATGAAGTTCATTCAGTTAAACAGGTGATATAATGTTCACCTATTCAAGAATCTGATGGTATTCATGGTATCGGTTATATCTGTATAAGAAAAGTTATGTTAAAATAGGGTGTGCAATTACAACCGTTTTTATACCATATCCTTCTGACTCCAGGCACTTCTTGACGTCACTTAATCTGTTACGCTGTCTTCTGATTAGCGCTTTGGGAACTTTTTCACGTACTATCTGTGAATAATATGGGTATCCATTGCTGACGATGAACTGCCCTGCTGAAGTGTAATCAACGACTGTGTGCAGACAGAACTTCAGCTCGTCCCATCACACGACCGTTGTGCATGGAACAGAAACGGCACCCTTCAGCGAATGCTCGAGCATGACACCATCGCAAGAGAATTTTATCTATAAGACAAGTGGATGTTGCTGTGCAGCTATGGTAGAAAAGGTATCGAATCGTCATTATTTTCTTCGTTAGTTCCGACTACAGCAAGTGTATCATTAGTGCAGTCCAGTGATTAAAGCACCATTAGATGCGCAGCTTTGGATCTGTGGCTTCGTGCAGGCTGCTGAAAACCATCATCGACGCTTATGGTTTCAATAACAGGAAACATATGCTCCAGCGACGATCGTTCGCGTAGCCTTATAGTGTTTTCCTATGCCGCTGTTAGTAATCTGCAGTGAGTCTACGTCCGTCTCTTCAACGGCGTGCATCAAACTACTAGCGTCACCACCCGTGTCCATGCTACCGGACAGTGTTGATATAGAGGTATTATTATTTTATCATACTCGGAGCTGTGATGTCCGGTTCTGTGATTTATACAACCCATACAATACTGGCGAGGTATTTCGTATATTCTAGAATTCCGCAATAATAAATAGTCCAACACTGTACCAAGAAGGTCTCCCACGTTTGACTGTGGCCGCAAAACTAATCTAATCTGAAATTTTCAAAAGGTTACGATTATCTTGAACGAAGTTTTGACATGAAAGAGAAGAAAAGCCAGAGATTTTACAGCGTTCTTTCCTAGATATCCTCTTCCTGGGTTTGACTTTAACGGGTAGTGAATTGTTAATTGGCTGGTAGAGGCGTTACAGCTTCAGTCTCTCTCGGAACAGCCTTGAAGTGATACGAAAGGCCGAGTGATTACACGATATCGAACGTGTAGTGCTCCAGGAGTCGATCACACGAGAATGTTACACGTTTGGTCAACTTGGTATTGGATGTACAATGGTCTCTTTGTGTTAACAAGTTACATTCCCTGGTCTTTGTTTCCAACACACAAGCTGTATACCCGAGGATTGTGGTTGGCGATTTGAAAATCCTCACTCCTCGTGAAGTTTCTCTAGAGAACACCTACCAATTGTCTTCTGCAGATACCTCTTTTACAGCAATTGACAGCACTAGATCTTAGTCTTGTCGAGGTCTCGTAGCAATGTTAACTTAAAATTTTTTAAAAGTGAAGAGCTAATTTGCACTAAAGTGAACGTCATGTATTTTAAGGGATGCCATGTTTTATCACAAACTGTAAGTCTCATCACAGCAAAGCGTTCAAACGAAATTTATGTCTGCTCTCTGTGAGTACAGCTACAGATGTAACTTGCTGGTACACTAATACAATAATGCCTAACAACGTTTTATAGTTATACGATCATCCTCGGCGATACTTCAGCGAAAACTTACTCTGTGCGTTGTTGGCTCTGAGCACTATTGGACTTAACTTCTGAGGTCATCAGTCGCCTAGAACTTCGAACTACTTAAACCTAACTAACCTAAGGACATCACACACATCCATGCCCGAGGCAGGATTCGAACCAGCGACTGTAGCGGGGTTCCAGACTGTAGCGCCTAGAACCGTTCGGCCACCCAGGCCGGCTCTGTGCGGTGTTGATTAGCTTAGCAGTCATAATCGCGTCCGATCACGACAACTTTGATTATGTGATTTTATACAACAATGGGCTGTTGTCATCACAGTCGCCACCGATTACTTTGTCCGTAGGCCCGACATTCTGATAAATATACAAATAATAATCTTTCAGAACAATAGCCAGTTTACAACTTGAGGATAACCACACACGATCGGTAACAGCAGCTGCTCCTCTATTTCTTATGATCATTAAGACAACTGGCGAGAGATACCACCAATACTGCTGCTCAGTGTGGGCTCCGCTTCCAGTCCTCCTGTCTCGAGCGCTTACGCCAATCACCGCAAAGGAAATTTTTGAGCTACATTTATATAGCGGAACCTTGTTTAGCCAATATCAAGCGAGGACGCCGCTGTCAAGCGGGTGACGTCCTGCCACGTCAGCAAAATAACATGCTTGAATTGCCACATAGCCTTCTTCCCAGACTGTACGTATGTGACATATTCTATCATATTATCAATATTCAACAGTCACTTAAACATAAGTGTTGGACATCTCCGCTCTTAATTGTTCATTCAAAACTGAAAATTCTCACAGACAATAAATATTTTATGAAAGTAATGAACCAGCAACTTCACTGCCCAATATCTTGATCGAAATCATCGTAAGCTTCCTCATCTTCAATCTAATTACTTCATAAAATAATTTGCTTGCTTACTCTAACAATATGGTCCGTTTTTATAAATAAATAATTATAAGTATTCTATCATTTCTGGGCAACGACCTTGCTGCAGTAGATACACCAGTTCCCGTCAGGTCACTGGGCGTGCCTGGCACTTGGATTGGTGACCATCTGGGCCGTCATGCGCTGTTGCCAATTTTCGGGGTGCAGTCAGCCTCGTGATGCCAATTGAGGAGCTACTCGACCGATTAGTAGCGACCCCAGTCAAAGAAAAACCATCATAACGACAGGGAGAGTGGTGTGCTGACCACACGCCCCTCCTATCCGCATCCTCACTGAGAATGACACGGCGGTCGGATGGTCCCGATGAGCCACTTGTGGCCTGGAGACGGAGTTCTGTTTTTAACATTATTTACCACAACTCTGTCCTTGTCATTTCTCAACACATTGTCTTCCAATTTGTATAAATTATTCCACATGCTTCAACACTAAACACAAATTTTACTAAATATTCCACCTTGTGGCAGACGTCTCTTCACCTGTCGTACATTACTAGCTTTCGTAGGAGTCATCTGGAGTAAGTGGGACTATTTGGTAGTGGTACAGTTGATATCTTTCCTCTTCACTTTTAGGCAGTTTATCTGTATTCTCTTCAGACGCCGTTACGTGGGTCAGTTCACAACTTATCATGGAACAGAAGACATTATCATTGATTTGTTGAAGTCATATTACATTGAACCTAAAAAGAATTGTAATATTGATCAATCATCCATTACTCTTATTGGTGTCGTAATTCATGCTTGCTCCATCTCTGCTCCACGTTTTATTACTACGAATGTCGCCGGAAATCTGTTCCCTTTCATTTAAAGTGACTCTAAATTCGCTGGGTACGAAATCAGCGGCAACATTGAGTTTCTATCTGTCTCCCTCTCTCTCTCACTCATATTTCGTGATCCATGGGACGTCCACCAGCCTTGGCTTAACACGCTCTTCTGTGCCAGAGGGCGTCTGCTGTCGCCTCGCCACAAGCCACTTCTATTACTTCCTCAACACTATATACGCTGTCTTACTCATTCTCGTTGCAAACTTCTTACATTTAACACGAATATCTTATGGTACGTTTTATTGCAATTGTTATAATGAAGACATTGCCTTATTCTTTGCTGTTTAGGACGTGGACATTCTGCACTCGACCTGAGAAACTTGGTTACGATTCTTTTCCTTTTGACACTCATATTTTATACAGTTATTGTTGTGTCACCGCCAGACACCACACTTGCTAGGTGGTAGCCTTTAAATCGGGCGCGGTCCGTTAGTATACGTCGGACCCACGTGTCGCCACTATCAGTGATTGCAGACCGAGCGCCGCCACACTGCAGGTCTGGAGGGACTTCCTAGCACTCGCCCCAGTTGTACAACCGACTTTGCTAGCGATGGTTCACTGACAAAATACGCTCTCATTTGCCGAGACGATAGTTAGCATAGCCTTCAGCTACGTCATTTGCTACGACCTAGCAAGGCGCCATTACCAGTTACTATTGATACTATAAAACATGTACCGTCAAGAGCGACGCTCATCATTTATGGATTAAAGTTAAGTATTCCACCAGCTACGTCCGTTTTTTCTAAAGTCTAATTTCCTTGATCTGTTCCAGACTCACGCCAGCCTGCGTGAGCTAAAACGCGTGCCTTTTGGCTTCCTCTAGTAAACCGGTGTTGGCTCTCCTGCCAACCCACAACAGTTATAATTACCGCTCCTTTGATTCGTCCACATCACTCAGATCAATATGTACAGCGTGCGGTCGCCTCAGCAGAAGCAACAGTTCCAGTAGTTCTGTTTTATTGCGTTATGGGTAAACGAAGTACTTACCTCTACGACTAATAATACTCCACATGACCTTTAATAGTTCCAGCACATTAGTTGTACACGTATCAAGATGCCGCTTCCGATATCGATTGGGCGCTGGCCCTGGATTAAAGCCAGCCGGAGTGGCCGAGCGGTTCTAGGCGCTACAGTCTGGAACCGCGCGACCGCTGCGATTGCAGGTTCGAATCCTGCCTCTGGCTTGGATGTGTGTGATGTCCTTAGGTTAGTTAGGTTTAAGTAGTTCTAAGTTCTAGGGGACTGATGGCCTCAGAAGTTAAGTCAAGTAGTGCTCAGAGCCATTTGAAACTTTTTTGAACCCTGGATTAAATGCGCTCAGAGGATTAACGTCGAAGGTCATTGTGCGTTTCTCACATACTGTTAGGCGAATACTGGGCTGATAATCACGTCCCGCGTCATTTACATGCTTCAGAAACACTTTTAAAACATTTGCACAGTTCAACATGAAGAACATTATACGCAGACAGTGTGTGTATACATATCCCGTCCAGGGATACAATGGGGTGGCAAGAGGAAGAGCATCCGCCCCCGCTTGAATTAACGTCAGATCCGTGAGTAACAGTGCTGAGCCTGTGCTGATATGGAACAACGACACAAACAGACGCTGAGAGCAAAGGATGTTGATTCACGGGATGCATTCGAGATAAGGATACTCAGGAGAATCATCGGCTCAGTTTGTGAAAGCGAGAGATGTGGGAGGAGATACAACCATGAGTTGTGCGCCAATTACAAAGACCAGCCTTTTGGGAAATATTGTGAAGTTATTTAGGCTGAATCTGGATGGACACGTGGCCCGGATGAATGATACAGAAATACAAAAAAATTTTATACAAGGAAAGTCATGTCCACAGAGAGAATTTGGTCGACCGGAAACTAGGTGAGCGGACGGAGTCTTAGAAGACCTCAGGAAGATTTGCTACAGGAACTGGAAAATGCTGGCAAGAGACAGAGATAGTTGAAGAGGGCTAGACTCATCGAGTTATAGAGCCGTAGAAGAGGAAGATGAATATGGCGTCAATAGTTACTCGTATGTTCTTTCTGTTGTACACATTTGAGTCATTATCCTTAATAGTTTACTTTAATTTTGCGAGAATTACTAATCACTTACCAAACTTCCCTTTCTGTCAGTACCGTTATTAGAGGTGTTACATATCCTCTACTGAATTAGCTCTACATTGTCCTTCTACTGGCGAAATATTCGTTACTGACTGAACTACCTTCACATTAATGCAGCAGACACATCGTTAATTCCTTTCTTGATTTTCCTCTAACTCAACAATTCGAACTCTTTCCTCACACTGGTCACCTCTGCGATTGAATGACACACCATACACCTTGATTCAGAAATCGCTTCCCTCATTTTGTAATCCATTTTCTCATGCGCATCAATTTTGTCTAAGAAAACTGTTTGTATACGCCTGTCTACCTATCGTATGTCTGTATTTGTCCACCTATCTCTGTTTGTCTGTATACCTATCATCGTTTAGCCTATGTGTTACTGTATTATTCGCCTCATGTCAGGTCATGTGTTTACCGTCTGTTACCCTTCTCATCCTTTCTGTAAATTGCTCGTTGCCTTTCCTCCACAAAAAAGGTTCAAATGGCTCTGAGGTCATCAGTCCCCTAGAACTTAGAACTACTTAAACATAACTAACCTAAGGACATCACACACATCCATGCGAGGCAGGATTCGAACCTGCGACCGTAGCGGTCACGCGGTTCCAGACTGTAGGGCCTGGAAACGCACGGCCACCTCGGACGGCTCACAGTGCTCCCTAGACTGTTTCTTTTTCGTAGTTTCTTCACAAAAGAGATAAGCGTAGTTTTATACTTTAAAGACAGACAGAAATGTAGAAGATTGCTTACTCATACATGAAACGAAAGACAAGAAATATACCAACAACGTGGGTCCCTTGTGGTCGGTATCCAATCGTCTTGCGTAGTTATAAGTCGTATGAGGTGTTATTGTAGACTAGTGTAGCACGGATTGAAGTCTACACTGTTGTATTCATCATCTGCACCCTTGGTTCACAAAATATATGTCGTATTTACGTTTTTATAGAAAGAAAGAACCATGACCAGAGGGGTGATTTTTTAATGTAAGAGCAAAACGGTTCAATTGGCTCTGAGCACTATGGGACACAACTGCTGAGGTCATAAATCCCCTAGAACCTAGAACTACTTAAACATAACTAACCTAAGGAGAACATACACATCCATGCACGAGGCAGGATTCGAACCTGCGACCGTAGCGGTAACGTGGCTCCAAACTGTAGCGCCTAGAACCGCACGGCCATTCCCGCCGGCTGTAAGAGCAGATGTTTCAGTGCGACTAAAGTTGTAAAGGTACCGTAGGCTACCGTAGAGTAGGGTAGTTTAGCTAGTAGTTTTGGTGAGGTTACCTGTATGTTATGTGTGCTGCGTATCTGTTGCCCATTAGCTCATAATGATCGCTCTCATTATGTATGCGTTGAGTGTTTTACTAGACTGCTCTAAAAGCTGGAAGCGGTCTAGAAAGTGTGTGCGGATGTATAAAGGCCCAGTCAACCTACAGAACATTTTTGTTCTAGGTAATTATCTTCCAGTCTGTTAAGAAATAATCAGTATTTGTAGAAAAACTGTCATTTTTATTCAGATTTTATTAAAAAATTGTTGATTTGTAGTGTGATACAGAGGCATGTTACGATGAAAATAAAGAAAACAATAAACATTTATCATATACCACTGGAAGACACAATTACCTCAACAGAAAATTAAAATTGAAAAATAGCAAAACAAAAATATACCAAATATTATTTCAATACTTCGTCGAACCTATATAAAACGTGTGTCAATTACTCATTAATCACTCTCACAATCAACGCTGATAATAGAAATCTCTCGGATTTCATCATATGAGGAACGTTTTAGAGAGCACAATATAACAATGATAATTATACACTCCTGGAAATGGAAAAAAGAACACATTGACACCGGTGTGTCAGACCCACCATACTTGCTCCGGACACTGTACAAGCAATGATCACACGCACGGCACAGCGGACACACCAGGAACCGCGGTGTTGGCCGTCGAATGGCGCTAGCTGCGCAGCATTTGTGCACCGCCGCCGTCAGTGTCAGCCAGTTTGCCGTGGCATACGGAGCTCCATCGCAGTCTTTAACACTGGTAGCATGCCGCGACAGCGTGGACGTGAACCGTATGTGCAGTTGACGGACTTTGAGCGAGGGCGTATAGTGGGCATGCGGGAGGCCGGGTGGACGTACCGCCGAAATGCTCAACACGTGGGGCGTGAGGTCTCCACAGTACATCGATGTTGTCGCCAGTGGTCGGCGGAAGTTGCACGTGCCCGTCGACCTGGGACCGGACCGCAGCGACGCACGGATGCACGCCAAGACCGTAGGATCCTACGCAGTGCCGTAGGGGACCGCACCGCCACTTCCCAGCAAATTAGAGACACTGTTGCTCCTGGGGTATCGGCGAGGACCATTCGCAACCGTCTCCATGAAGCTGGGTTACGGTCCCGCACACCGTTAGGCCGTCTTCCGCTCACGCCCCAACATCGTGCAGCCCGCCTCCAGTGGTGTCGCGACAGGCGTGAATGGAGGGACGAATGGAGAAGTGTCGCCTTCAGCGATGAGAGTCGCTTCTGCCTTGGTGCCAATGATGGTCGTATGCGTGTTTGGCGCCGTGCAGGTGAGCGCCACAATCAGGACTGCATACGACCGAGGCACACAGGGCCAACACCCGGCATCATGGTGTGGGGAGCGATCTCCTACACTGGCCGTACACCACTGGTGATCGTCGAGGGGACACTGAATAGTGCACGGTACATCCAAACCGTCATCGAACCCATCGTTCTACCATTCCTAGACCGGCAAGGGAACTTGCTGTTCCAACAGGACAATGCACGTCCGCATGTATCCCGTGCCACCCAACGTGATCTAGAAGGTGTAAATCAACTACCCTGGCCAGCAAGATCTCCGGATCTGTCCCCCATTGAGCATGTTTGGGGCTGGATGAAGCGTCGTCTCACGCGGTCTGCACGTCCAGCACGAACGCTGGTCCAACTGAGGCGCCAGGTGGAAATGGCATGGCAAGCCGTTCCACAGGACTAGATCCAGCATCTCTACGATCGTCTCCATGGGAGAATAGCAGCCTGCATTGCTGCGAAAGGTGGATATACACTGTACTAGTGTCGACATTGTGCATGCTCTGTTGCCTGTGTCTATGTGCCTGTGGTTCTGTCAGTGTGATCATGTGATGTATCTGACCCCAGGAATGTGTCAATAAAGTTTCCCCTTCCTGGGAAAATGAATTCACGGTGTTCTTATTTCAATTTCCAGGAGTGTATGTATTTTTCTGTTTGCGTATGTAAATTCCACTTGCATCAGAAGTAAATGATGTGATTAAACAAAAGTGCAGAAGTTAGGCAATCAACTAATTTTTATTTCTTATAAAATGTAATTTATGCTATGTAAGGATATTGAATACACAGTGGTTTAATACTGAAAGCTGTGCGGTTCTGATTATGTGCAAAACAAACAAACAACCAAACAAAGAGGAATACTCAGCTGCGATTGTCTTGGTTCCATAGTCATTTATGTTTCTTTCCCTATCAATTGTACCAATACTACCGCTAATCCTACCACTTACTTCGTCATTTATGTCATGTACCAAAACTAGCGACACGTAGTTTTGGTAGAGCGCAGTTCTATTAACGACGATTGGTGACGTGGGGTTCGTGATCAGGAGTGCAGCCAAGCAGTGGACTCTCCATAGAGACTTCCGATTGTGACTTCGGCTGTCAGAGCATCAGGTTATATTTCATCATACGTGGATGTTAATTTACCCATATCAGCAAGGGGGTTGGAAGAACTGGTGGACAAAAGCACTTAGTTATTGGAGTATATTCACGGGAAATTACCATCAATCGCGTGCTGCTAGTTAAGTAACAAACGGCGCCTTCTTACTATATGAGCTCTCAGTTTATTTCGTTAAGAGACACCATTCAGCAGGAAACTATACCGTGCTGAATGAACCAGTTATTTAAAACATAGATTTACTGTGTAGGGTAAGTAGTTAATGTGTTTTCCCTGGTCTTTTATGTTTAATAATCTTTATCTCGCATTACGTGTCTGCCCTATTACATTTGACCGCGGTATCACCTGGGTAATGCATTTACTGGTCACCACCATATCTGGGCTCGACACTGAAACCTCCACGATCCCAAGGAAAGTTAAATCGCATATCTCAGGTCACTATTACCGCAAGTTCACTTGTTCACTTACCCAGCGATTGCACTCTGCAAATGTTGCCCGTAAAGAACGCCATATACAACACTAATCTTATGTTAACAAGTTACGTACCTCGGTGTTCGGTTGTAACTAACTGTACGCACGCGGGATGTCGATGGAGATGCGCAAACCCATCACAGCACGCAAAGTTTCTCCAGCGAACATCAGCTTGTTATCTTCTAAAGACGTTCCTTCTGCAGCAGATGACAGCAGCAGAAAGTGAAAACTTTAGCTTTGGCCGTACCAGAAAATTGAAAAACGGAGATCGTACAGACGGAAGGGAGTTTCTGGCTGGAGTGTTTGCGCCAAATACAGGAAAAAAATTTCATGCTAGATTTATATATCGGAACCTGCTTAACCAATAGCAAGGGAGGACGTTGTTGCCAAGTGGGCGACGCCGCGTCACAGCAGCGAGACGTCATGCTGGAACTGACACGTATCCTTCTGTCCTAACTGTCGGTAATTTTCACATAATGCATCACATTACGAATATTCAATAATGATTTTAGCACACGTGCTCTAAGCTCCCCCAGCGGGGGCACCACTTCAAAGACAGTCGTTGGTGTTAATGGCAGCCTCCGTATCGGACAGTAATTCCCCAGTCAAGCTGCTGCTGGTTTCAGACAAGCGGTGTGGGATGACTCAGAACGCTGCATAGAGTCCATTAGTGGTTTTCTGATGGCATGTGCTTATGGTGTTATCACATGCTAGCTGTATGGTACGACTATCCTACCTTATGGGGGCCAGACAAGTTCGACTGGAGCTTAGAAGACGAGTGTACCCGCCATCTCGTTCCCATGTAATCCAATATTGAGCCACGGTGGCATCCGAACGCCAAAGGAATATGGATATTGCATGAATCGACCAACCGGCCAGATGGAGATCCACAACGAGGCCTCTTTCGAACTCTTGTCAGGTGCCGATCACGCTTTTTCACACGGGTATGTATCATCTACCCGTCCCTCACTGCGATCATACATCTGGCACTGTAAACTCCACCTACCTTCCCTACTACGCCTAAACACGAACAATGCTCACGCACTCTGATGGTAAACACTCGTAAGAAGTTAAATTGATATCCGACCATGTCTTCAGGGTACTTCCCTTCTTCTGTCAGGTGGTGTAAATTAAAGCTCAAGCTCCTTCTTCTACCGTAATTCCCGTCACCATACCGTCAGTCACTTGGAAGCGGTAGGCTTATATAGGGCTCCGTAACTTCCGAAGTCACTTCGTGTATCATCTGCAGGATAGTTATAATGGCAGAAAACCACAACACAATTTCTTTTTACTACCCGTTAATTAACTACAAATCTCTTCACGACTTATACTGGGAAAACTGCATCTGTTCCCTTTCCGCTGTTTCAGGTAAGAAACCCAAGCTCTTCCTTCCCCCTGTTTGCCCACATACTATCAACAATCTTTCGCTTCAGTCCGCACTTACCATCCACTGTCAGGCCATCCACACCGACTCATCAGACTTTCCATGATCCTCTCATCCTGTCGTCCACCGGTCTTCTTATTCAAGTAACTGGTGATCTTATCAAAACAAACATGAGTTCCCACTTGTCACTCAACTGCTGTGGCCCCTCCCGCTGCAGAACTATATCCTCCTGGGTAGACGGAGCGCAAAATGACGGGATGTTATACCATGACATAACACAATCAGACTCAAATGGCGACAATCACAGTGAATGCTAACGGTTGTTCAATATTTAACTATTAGGTTTCAGTGTTTGGTACTAGTTAGAGACCATTTCGGGGCACAGAATATAATGTGGTGACGACAGTAAAACGTGACTATACAGAGGGCAACATGTTTGTGTGCGGAGAGGGAGAGAAGTCAAGGGTGGATGGAGGATGAGTTCAAAGTCTAGAAGAAAGGTCTAAAGTTAAATCTCGTCGAAAGTCAGCAGACAGAACAATATCTGTCATCCAGTCTCGATTTGCTTCAGGAAGCAGCTCTGTGTAACATATTTGACACCCTTTATGATGCCATACCTCCTAGAAATTTAATGGTGAATCCTTAAAACTATACTGTACAAAAAATTTCGCCATTTGCTATCCTATGCGTTGCAGTTGTAACGGCCAGCATTGTGTTTTTAAGTATGTGCTGTACACCATGTTCAATGCTCATGTTCGAGCGACCTAACTATTATCTGCATGGGAAGTATGCTGATATTCTTAAATTATATCCAATTCGCAGACTGTACGTCTGTTTAGGAAAGAAAATGCTGCAGACTGTAATGTTTCTGGCTTAGTCAGCCATCATATTAGGCTCCAAGAAGCTGTTCCCAGGGCAGTGGAGATACAAGAAGTATATAGATGACGAAATGTGGTGTGAGGTACCTGTGACATATGTCAGGTTCGGTACCATTCCGTGAGGAAGACCCCCTGCATAATGCTATTGCTTTGTGATTGCCTGCTGTGTTCGGAGCAAGGGCGCCAAAACGTTATAGTCTAGTTATTATTATCAGTTAAACTACTCATGGATATGACTTCATTTTTACCAAAACTATCTCTCAACAACTGACTGTGAATCAGTCATTTAAGAACGATTAAAAACAATTTAAATGAAAAACAAAAGGATGACGAAATTGCAGACGACGCACTTCGGAAGCGTTCGGGTCGCGCCTTTTCTGGTATGGCGCGCGAAGTGTTTCGGGCTGTTCGTCACTCTGGATTAGGCAGTCGAGGAAAACAGACATGTTGTCTGTGGCAGGATGTGTTTGCCAGTATTCAGTATTAAAAGATTCACTCCAGTAGTCATTAGGCACAGACACGTGCCACAAATAGTGTGGTGTCACCGCCAGACACCACACTTGCTAGGTGGTAGCCTTTAAATCGGCCGCGGTCCGTTAGTATACGTCGGACCCGCGTGTCGCCACTATCAGTGATTGCAGACCGGGCCACGCCACACGGCAGGTCTGGAGAGACTCCCTAGCACTCGTCCTAGTTGTACAACCGACTTTGCTAGCGATGGTTCACTGATAAAATACGCGCTCATTTGCCGAGACGATAGTTAGCATAGCCTTCAGCTACGTCATTTGCTACGACCTAGCAAGGCGCCATTACCAGTTACTATTGATACTATAAAACATGTACCGTCAAGAGCGACGCTCATCATTTATAGATTAAAGTTAAGTATTCTACCACTACGTTCGTTTTTTCCAAAGTCTAATTTCCTTGTCCTGTTCCAGACTCACGCCAGCCTGCGTGAGCTGAAACGCGTGCCTTTCGGCTTCCTCTAGTAAACCGGTGTTGGCTCTCCTGCCAACCCACAACAGTTATAATTACCATTCCTTTGATTCGTCCACATCACTCAGATCAATATGTACAGCATGCGTTCGCCTCAGCAGAAGCAACAGTTCCAGTAGTTCTGTTTTATTGCGTTATGGGTAAACGAAGTACTTACCTCTACGACTAATAATACTCCACATGACCTTTAATAGTTCCCGCACATTAGTTGTACACGTATTAAGATGCCGCTTCCGATATGGATTGGGCGCTGGCCCTGGATTAAAGGCAACCGGAGTGGCCGAGCGGTTCTAGGCGCTACAGTCTGGAACCGCGCGACCGCTACGATTGCAGGTTCGAATCCTGCCTCGGACATGGATGTGTGTGATGTCCTTAGGTTAGTTAGGTTTAAGTAGTTCTACGTTCTAGGGGACTGATGGCCTCAGAAGTTAAGTCAAATAGTGCTCAGAGCCATTTGAACCATTTTTTAACCCTAGATTAAATGCGCTCAGAGGATTAACGTCGAAGGTCATTGTGCGTTTCTCACCTACTATTAGGCGAATACCGGGCTGATATCCACGTCCCGCGTCATTTACATGCTTCAGAAACACTTCTAAAACATTTGCACAGTTCAACATGAGGAACACTATACGCAGACAGTGTGTGTATACATATTCCGACCCGGGATACAATGGGGTGGCGAGAGGAAGAGCATCCGCCCCCGCTTGGATTAACGTCAGATCCGTGAGTAACAATGCTGAGCCTGTGCTGATATGGAACAACGACACAAACAGACGGAGAGAGCAAAGGATGTTGATTCACGGGATGCATTCGAGATAAGGATTCTCAGGAGAATCATCGGCTCAGTTTGTGAAAGCGAGAGATGTGGGAGGAGATACAACCATGAGTTGTGCGCCAATTACAAAGACCAGCCTTTTATAAAATTTGTGAAGTTATTTAGGCTGAATCTGGATGGACACGTGGCCCGGGTGAATGATACAGAAATACAAAAAAATATTATGCAAGGAAAGTCAAGTCCACAGAGAGAATTTGGTCGACCAGAAACTAGGTGAGAGGACGGAGTCATAGAAGACCTCAGGAAGATGGGCTACAGGAACTGGAAAATGCTGGCAAGAGACAGAAATAGTTGAAGAGGGCAAGACTCATCGAGTTATAGAGCCGTAGAAGAGGAAGATGAACATGGCGTCAATAGTTACTCGTATGTTCTTTTTGTTGTACACATTTGAGTCATTCTCCTTAATAGTTTACTTTAAGTTTTGCGAGAATTACTAATCACTTACTAAACTTCCCTTTCTGTCTGTACCGTTAGTGGAGGCGTTATATATCCTCTACTGCAGGGCTTAACAACTGGCCGGTTTTGAGCGCGAGTACTCGCGTCTGCTCAGGTACGTGCTCGCGAGCAGATGCAAGGTCACGGAATAGGGAGGGAGGGGATGGAGGGGAAATGCGCGCGCCCGTTTGAATAGGGCCGCTGCGTGCCTATTGAATTCGCGCCGACTGTGTAACGTTTAAAGTACTACGATCAGCTCTAACAGTCACTTCGCTGGTTAAGAATCATGTCGATTCGCCGTTGTGTAACCCCAACCATGCTTTCGCAGTTAAACCCCCATTGGGAGGAATTTTATCTGTTTACAGAAAAAGATGGTGTTGCAAAATGTTTAGTGTGTCACAAAACGCTGAATTCTTTTACGAAATTTAATTTGCAGTAACATTATATGTCGTACCACGCGAAAGACTACGGACGTGGAAAATGTGATGGACCAGATCGTGCACAGGAAGTTATTAAACTTAAAAGGAAGCAATCCGACGAAGTTCTGGACGACGAAGAAAAATCAACTGAGGCAGCTCTCAGAGTGAGTTACAAATTTGCTTTGCTCTTAGCAAAATCCCTGCCCCTTCACTGATGGCGATTTAATAAAATAATGTTTGGTAGTTGCAGCGGAACATTTGTGTCCATCTCAAGTTGAACAGTTTCGGATTGTGTCATTATCTAACATGACCATTATGCATCGCATACAGGACATGGCGACATCCAGAGCCAGCTTGCAAATATCTGTAAAGATTTTATGGCGTATTCTCTAGCTCTGGACGAAAGTGTTGATATCACTGGAACAGCGCAGCTTGCCATATTTATTAGAGGTGTTAATAGAGATCTTCAGGTGAGGGAGGAGCTCCTCGATGTAGTAGCCACGAAGAACACTACAACCGGAGGTGATATTTTAAGTAGTGTTGAAGAAAGTGTTGAAAATATATGATTGTCGTGGAATTCTTTAGTTTCAGTGTCTACAGATGGTAGAGGCATACACTAAGCTAATAAAATTATGTGGCACGTGTGCATTCTCCTTTATTTGTTTCATTTGTCGCAGTAATAATTCGTGAGTGATATCCCTGCAGGTAGCCACGGATTTACATTGACTGGCGGCAGCTGTTGTGTGCCCCAAATGACTCTCCCCACTTAGTGGGGGTAGCGTACTCGCGCTGCTCCATGCTCGCGCCTTGCTGCTCACAGCTTGCTCCGCGAGCATGTATGTTGTGAACCCATGCTCTACAGAATTACCTCTACATTCTCCTTCTAGTGGTGAAATATTCGTTACTGAGTGAACTACCTTCACATTAATGCAGGAGGCACATCGTTAATTGCTTTCTTGGTTTTCCTCTAACTCAAAAATTCGAACTCTTTCCTCAGACTGGTTACATCTGCGATTGAATGACACACCATACACCTTGATTCAGAAATCGCTTCCCTCATTTTCTAATCCATATGCTCATGCGCATCAATTTTGTCTAAGAAAACTGTTTGTATATGCCTGTCTACCTATCGTATGTCTGTATCTGTCTACCTATCTCTGTTTGTCTGTATACCTATCAACGTTTAGCCTATGTGTTACTGTTTTATTCGCCTCACGTCAGGTCATGTGTTTACCGTCTGTTACCCTTCTCATCCTTTCTGTAAATTGCTCGTTGTCTTTCCTCCACTTATCTGGATGCTACATCCATTACTCGTTGCCTTGACGATCTCTTTTGTTATCTTTCATTTTGAGTGTATTGTTCGCTACTCACAGTGCTCCAAAAAAAAAAAAAAAAACACAAAAAAGGTTCAAATGACTCTGAGGTCATCAGTCCCCTCATAACATAATATACCTAACCTAAGGACATCACACACATCCATGCCCGAGGCAGGATTCGAACCTGCGACCGTAGCGGTCGCGCGGTTCCAGACTGTAGGGCCTAGAAACGCTCGGCCACCTCGGACGGCTCACAGTGCCCCCAAGACTGTTTCTGTTTCGTAGTTTCTTCTGAAAAGAGATACGCGTAATTTTATGCTTTAAAGACAGTTAGATATGTAGAAGATTGCTTGCTCATACATGAAACGAAAGACAAGAAATACACCAACAATGTGGGTCTCTTGTGGTCGTTATCCAATCATCTTGCGTAGTTATAAGTCGTATGAGGTGTTATTGTAGACTAGTGTAGCACTGTTTGAAGTCTACGCTGTTGTATTCATCATCTTCACCCTTGGTTCACAAAATATATGTCGTATTTACGTTTTTATAGAAAGAAAGAACCATGACCAGAGGGCTGATTTTTTAATGTAAGAGCAAAACGGTTCAAAAGGCTCTGAGCACTATGGGACACAACTGCTGAGGTCATAAGTCCCCTAGAACCTAGAACTACTTAAACATAACTAACCTAAGGAGAACACACACATCTATGCATGAGGCAGGATTCGAACCAGCGACCGTAGCGGTCACGTGGTTCCAGACTGTAGCCCCTAGAACCGCACGGCCACTCCGGCCGGCTGTAAGAGCAGATGTTCCAGTGCGACTAAAGTTGTAAAGGTACCGTAGGCTACCGTAGACTAGGGTAGTTTTGCTAGTAGTTATGGTGAGGTTACCTATATGTTAGGTGTGTAGCGTATCTGTTGCCCATTAGCTCATAATGATCGCTCTCTTTATGTATGCGTTGAGTGTTTTACTAGACTGCTCTAAAAGCCGGAAGCGGTCTACAAACTGTGTGCGGATGTACAAAGGCCCAGTCAACCTACAGAACATTTTTGTTCTACGTAATTATCTTCCAGTCTGTTAAGAAATAATCAGTATTTATAGAAAAACTGTCATTTTTTATTCAGATTTTATTCAAAAATTGTTGATTTGTAGCGTGATACAGAGGCATGTTACGGTGAAAATAAAGGAAACAGTAAACATTTATCATATACCACTGGAAGACACAATTTCCTCAACATAAAATTAAAATTGAAAAACAGCAAAACAAAAAGATACCAAATATTATTTCAATACTTCGTCGAACCTATATAAAACGTGTGTCAATTACCCATTAAACACTTTCACAATCACCAAAGATAACAAAAATCTCTCGGGTTTGATCATATGAGGAACGTTCTACTGAGTACAATATAACAACGATAATGATATCTATTTTCCTGTTTGTGCATGTAAATTCCACTTCCATCAAAAGTAAATGATGTGCTTAAAAAAAAGTGCAGAAGTTAGGCAATCAACTAATTTTTATTTCTTATAAAATGTAATTTATGCTATGTAAGGGTATTGAATACACAGTGGTTTAACACTGAAACCTGTGCGGTTCTGATTATGTGCAAAACAAACAAACAACCTAACAAAGAGAAATACTCAACTCCGATTGTCTTGGTTCCACAGTCATTTATGTTTCTTTCCCTATCAATTGTACCAATACTACCGCTAATCCTACCACTTACTTCGTCACTTATGTCATGTACCAAAACTAGCGACACGTAGTTTTGGTAGAGCGCAATTCTAGTAACGACCATTGGTGACGTGGGGTTCGTGATCAGGAGTGCAGCCAAGCAGTGGACTCTCCATAGAGACTTCCGATTGTGACTTCGGCTGTCAGAGCATCAGGTTATATTTCATCATACGTGGATGTTAATTTACCCATATCAGCAAGGGGGTTAGAAGAACTGGTGCACAAAGGCACTTAGTTATTGGAGTATATTCACGGGAAATTACCATCAATCGCGTGCTGCTAGTTAAGTAACAAACGGCGCCTTCTTACTATATGAGCTCTCATTTTATTTCGTTAAGAGACACCATTCAGCAGGAAACTATACCGTGCTGAATGAACCAGTTATTTAAAACATAGATTTTCTGTGTAGGGTAAGTAATTAATGTGTTTTCCCTGGTCTTTTATGTTTAATAATCTTTATCTCGCATTACGTGTCTGCCCTAATGCATTTGACCGCAGGATCACCAGGGTAATGTATTTACTGGTCACCACCATATCTGGGCTCGACACTGAAACCTGCACGAGCCCAAGGAAAGTTAAATCGCATATCTCAGGTCACCATTACCGCAAGTTCACTTGTTCACTTACCCAGCGATTGCACTCTGCAAATGTTGCCCGTAAAGAACGCCATACACAACACTAATCTTATGTTAACAAGTTACGTACCTCGGTGTTCGGTTGTAACAAACAGTACACACGCGGGATGTCGCTGGAGATGCGCAAACCCATCACAGCACGCAAAGTTTCTCCAGCGAACATCAGCTTGTTATCTTCTAAAGACGTTCCTTCTGCAGCAGATGACAGCAGCAGAAAGTGAAAACTTTAGCTTTGGCCGTACCAGAAAATTGTAAATCGGAGATCGTACAGACGGAAGGGAGTTTCTGGCTGGAGTGTTTGCGCCAAATGCAGGAAAAAAATTTTATGCTAGATTTATATATCGGAGCTTGCTTAACTAATAGCAAGGGATGACGTTGTTGCTAAGTGGGCGACGCCGCGTCACAGCAGCGAGACGTCATGCTGGAACTGACACGTATCCTTCTGTCCTATCTGTCGGGAATTTTCACATAATGCACCACATTACGAATATTCAATAATGATTTTAGCACACGTGCTCTAAGCTCCCCCAGCGGGGGCACCACATCAAAGACAGTCGTTGGTGTTAATGGCAGCCTCCGTATCGGACAGTCATTCCCCAGTCAAGCTGCTGCTGGTTTCAGGCCAGCGGTGTGGGGTGACTCAGAACGCTGCATGGAGTCCATTAGTTGTTTTCTGATGGCATGTGCTTATGGTGTTACCACATGCTAGCTGTATGGTACTGCTATCCTACCTTATGGGGGCCAGACAAGTTCGACTGGAGCTTAGAAGACGAGTGTACCTCCCATCTCGTTCCCATGTAATCCAATATTGAGCCACGGTGGCATCCGAACGCCAAAGGAATATGGATATTGCATGAATCGACCAACCGGCCAGATGGAGATCTACAACGAGGCCTCTTTCGAACTCTGTCAGTTGCTGATCACGCCTTTTCACACGGATATGTATCATCTATAGGTCCCTCACTGTGATCATACATCTGGCACTGTAAACTCCACCTACCTTCCCTACTAGGCCTAAACACGAAAAATGCTCACGCACTCTGATGGTAAATACTCGTAAGAAGTTAAATTGATATCCGACCATGTCTTCAGGGAACTTCCCTTATTCTGTCAGGCGGTGTAAATTAAAGCTCAAGCTCCTTCTTCTACCGTAATTCCCGTCACCATACCGTCAGTCACTTGGAAGCGGTAGGCTTATATAGGGCTCCGTAACTTCCGTAGTCACTTCGTGTATCATCTGCAGGATAGTTATAATGGCAGAAAACCACAACACAATTTCTTTGTACTACCCGTTAATTAACTACAGATCTCTTCACGACTTATACTGGGGAAACTGCATCTGTTCCCTTTCCGCTGTTTCAGGTAAGAAACCCAAGCTCTTCCTTCACCCTGTTTGCCCACATACTATCAACAATCTTTTGCTTCAGTCCGCACTTACCATCCACTGTCAGGCCATCCACACCAGACTCATAAGACGTTCCATGATCCTCTCATCCTGTCGTCCACCGGTCTTCTTATTCTAGTGACTGGTGATCTTATCAAAATAAACAGGAGTTCCCACTTGTCACTCGACTGCAGTGGCCCCTCCCGCTGCAATACTATATCCTCCTAGGTAGACGGAGCGCAAAATGACGGGATGTTATGCCATGACATAACACAATCAGACTCAAATGGCGACATTCACAGTGAATGCTAACGGTTGTTCAATATTTAACTATTAGGTTTCAGTGTTTGGAACTAGTTAGAGACCATTTTGGGGCACAGAATATAATGTGGTGACGACAGTTAAACTTGACAATACAGAGGGCAACACGTTTGTGTGTGGAGAGGGGGAGAAGTCAAGGGTGGATGGGGGATGAGTTCAAAGTCTAGAAGAAAGGTCTAAAGTTAAATCTCGTCGAAAGTCAGCAGACAGAACAATATCTGTCATCCAGTCTCGATTTGCTTCAGGAGGCAGCTCTGTGTAACATATTTGACACCCTATATAAAGCCATACCTCCTAGAAATTTAATGGTGAATCCTTAAAACTAGACTGTACAAAAAATTTCACCATTTGCTATCCTATGCGTTGCAGTTGTAAAGGCCAGCACTGTGTTTTTAAGTATGTGCTGTACACCATGTTCAATGCTCATCTTCGAGCGACCTAACTATTATCTGCATGGGAAGTATGCTGATATTCTTTAATTATATCCAATTCGCAGACTGTACGTCTGTTTAGGAAAGAAAATGCTGCAAACTGTAATGTTTCTGGCTTAGTCAGCCATCATATTAGGCTCCAAGAAGCTGTTCCCAGGGCAGTGGAGATACAAGAAGTATATAGATGACGAAATGTGGTGTGAGGTACCTGTGACATATGTCAGGTTCGGTACCATTCCGTGAGGAAGACCCCCTGCATAATGCTATTGCTTTGTGATTGCCTGCTGTGTTCGGAGCAAGGGCGCCAAAACGTTATAGTCTAGTTATTATTATCAGTTAAACTACTCATGGATATGACTTCATTTTTACCAAAACTATCTCTCAACAACTGACTGTGAATCGGTCATTTAAGAATGATTAAAAACAATTTAAATAAAAAACAAAAGGATGACGAAATTGCAGACGACGCACTTCGGAAGCGTTCGGGTCACGCCTTTTCTGGTATGGCGCGCGAAGTGTTTTGGGCTGTTCGTCACTCTGGATTAGGCAGTCGAGGAAAACAGACATGTTGTCTGTGGCAGGATGTGTTTGCCAGTATTCAGTATTAAAAGATTCACTCCAGTAGTCATTAGGCACAGACACGTGCCACAAATAGTGTGTTGTCACCGCCAGGCACCACACTTGCTAGGTGATAGCCTTTAAATCGGCCGCGGTCCGATAGTATACGACGGACCCGCGTGTCGCCACTGTCAGTGATTGCAGACCGAGCGCCGCCACACGGCAGGTCTAGAGACACTTCCTAGCACTCGCCCCAGTTGTACAGCCAACTCTGCTAGCGAAGCTACAGTGACAAATACGCTCTCATTTTGCCGAGACGATAGTTAGCATAGCCTTCAGCTACGTCATTTGCTACGACCTAGCAAGGCGCCATTACCAGTATATTGAGATTGCACTTATGTATCATCAAGACCGATGTTCTACAATTATGGAATAAAGTTAAGTACTACATCAACTACGTACCTTATTTGCTATATTAACTACTTTACATTGTTCCAGACCTCACGCAAGTCTGCGTGAGCTAAGCGCGTGCATTTCGGCATCCTCGCATAGTGACTTGGCTGTCTTGCCAAGTCACAACAAATAGTGTAAAGATACATTTTCGTAAACATTGTGTATATGTACTTTGCTGCATCATAAGGTGTTGTAGTAAGATCATGTTGTCTTCTCGTGTGGCTATATTAAAATACGCGAGTGGCATACCAAAAAGTGATATTTCAGAACGGAACCTCGTGAAAAGTCAGTTTCAGCCTCAAGATACAGAACCTACGACCTGCGTGCTGTTTTCTGCGCTGGGGACATCAACTTGAAGACAGCAGGTTAGCGAACAATAACAGAACCTTCGTATTCCACACAGTGCAGTGTAAACAACTAGGCGTCTCATGTGTAGTGAATGCACAAAACAAATGTGTTCAGTGACACCTCATCTGCAGTAACGCAGAGGAGGTAAAGGAGGATGATCGTTATTAACACCAACAATCAATTCATTGTTCCTTTCTTGCCGTAAAACTCAAATAAATGATAATGTGTGATACGTGTCGATGTGTTTTTTTCCCGCAACTCTTCCTTTGTCTTTGGCCATTTCATTACAAAAAAGTGACTGTAGTAGAATCCCGCTGAGATAAATGTCCACTAAAGTGGAGAGCACTCCAATGTCAAGAGCGTGTAGACACATTTGGCAGGGCCTGTTATATCTGGAGAGAGTTGAGGGGGGACAGGGGAGGGTGCGTGAAAGTGCCAGCAGCTCTCTCTTTCGCAGCCTCTCTTCTCTCCCTCTCCCTTTCTCGGTGGAAACTACAAATTTCGTGGAAGTACAGGCAGGCGGGGTATCGAAATATGTGGAGGAGGGTGGCGCTATAAAACACTGCACGGCTTGAAATCAAGGAAGTGCGGTTTTCAGCCTTTCTCTGGGCGGCGCTGACAAACGACCGGAAGTGAATCGTGGAGTGCGGACGCGAGTGAGATGCGGTCTGGCCGGCTTCCAGAGGAGGAGGCATATCTCTGGCGGCCCTCACGTGTCGGCGATGCGGGCGGCTGGGTAGCGCCGGAGCCAGGGGACCAGGGGGCCACTGGGGGCGCATCTGCACGCGGCGCCCGGGCGGCGCCGGCGCACGATGGCTCCCCAACACCACTCGGAACTCTCAACACCCTCTCGGTTTCGGTAGCCTCTAATCATTCTCCAGTTACAAGAAATTATTCACTACAGTTTGCAGGCAGCTTAAATTGTGATGCCTTTCTTGCAAAGGGACCTCAGTGACTCTGAGATATTAAGGTCTCTCTATATACGTCCCCAGACTACGGCAACTTAGAAGGGAGGATTCCTCTATTATTAAATGCATTTTTTTACTTCCCATCCCAGTTTAGTTTATTATGCCATTCTGTAGTACTAGGGTAATGCAACAAGTAATGCAACACTTTTTTTTCTAGGCCAATGTCGTTTTAGAAAAGGCAGAATTCATTGTGAGACATCGTGGTACATTCCCGCTTCAGCAAGTATCATTTCATGACATTCCGATAGGGGGCGTCGCTATACGTAGCCTTCAAAACGAGATGCGTTCCAAGCAGAGAGCTGTCACTGACTTTCTTTTGGTTGAAAATCAGAGCATCGCAGATAGTCATAGGTGCTTACAGACTGTGTACGGAAACCTGGCAGAGAACAAAAGCACGGCGAGTCGTTGTTTTAGGCGCCTGTCATAATCGCCACAAGGTCACGCAAACACGTCCGATCTACCCTGGCCGGATATACACAGCTGTAACTTCTGCGATGCTGGAACGTAACGACTCTCTGCTTTAAGGTGATCGAAGGATCGCTGCCAACAGTTCACTGTATAACTAGACATATGTGTTGACGGCTTGACACACTTGCCCACCAGTTGGACGCTCAAAGGTCTTCCTCGCTGCCAAACAGAAGACCATAAAGAACAACGAAGGACCACCTGCGTGGAGTTGCTGCGCGTTACGAGGCAAATCATGACAATATTTTTTGTGGTACATCGTCACAGGCGAGGATGCGTTGGTTCATCACATTTGCATCCCCAGCTGGAAAAGTCATGGCAGTGGTCATCTGGGATTCTGAAGGGGTTATAGTGTTTGATGCCCTCCGTCATGGTGCAACAAACAACTCTAAAGTGTACCTTGAGGCAAATGAAGAAACAGCCTCCGCATGTTCGTCGCCACAGAAATGGAAACGAACTTCTTCATCTCCAATACATTGCAAAGCTTCCACGAGTCTGGATACCCGAGAGCAGTTCACAAAACTTCATTCGACTGATCATCATCCACCTGACACCCTGGATCTTTCACCTTTCGTTTCTACTGGCCCAACGAAGGATGCACTCCACCGGTAAGCATACACGAATGACGGAGAAGTTACTGATGCAGAAAAACGTTGGCGCCTACGCCGAGCCGTAGTGTGGTAGTATCAGGGCATATCAACCCTCAAAGTAAGGTGGCGTAAGACCGTCGCACAGAGCGGAGATTCTGTTGAGAAATGTGGTTTTGTAGCCAAGAGAGAGGCAATAATATGGTGTATCGGAATCCTCAATAATACGAAATTCCTTTCAGAAGATAAGGTGTTGCATTAATTATTAGACGCATGTAGTGTGACGACTTTCCTGCGAAGTGACCACAGTGACAACGAGAAATTCTGTTCTCTTTACTTAAGTCCACAGTCCTTCAGTATAACAGAAGTGACAATTCAAACGTTACGAAATGCATTTATTGACTTCCGGTCGCAATTTGTTTATTGTGGCATTCTCTGGTAACAGCTGTAACAGCAAAACTTGTCCCAAAATTGTCTTCTCATCTTTTATTCCGTATATTTGAGAAACTGGGATATGTGGACCAGTGTGATTTGCAACATAATCTTCTGAAACACCAAAGGTTTCTTTGTGTTTTTTACTTTTAATACAAACGGCTGAAATGTAACCGACTTCGTCAGAAAACATAATCCTTAAAAAGCAGAAATTTTTAAATACACACACATGTTACGCAGAGTGAGGGGTTTACCCTAGCAACGAAATCTTAGGAAAGCTAAGGCCCTGAAACATACAAATACATTAATACAGTAACGGCAAAATTTCGGCCGACCACGCCGACAGCTGCTCAACTACTACTAAAATGTACAAACAGAGACGAAATTAAGTTTACTCAGCAATCAAATGAAACGGAAACATGAGGTCATACAAGAGAGTCGATTTAGCCCACTAGTACCTTAAAGGAGGTAAGTATTCATCGGCACTTAAATGCAGGAGGCAAAAAACACCAAAAATTTAATAAAAGCAGGACCTGTACCCCTTTCGGAGTAACATTCCCTTATAATTAACCGAATATTTGCCTTTTTGAGCAGGTTATTTTTCGCAGACTGCTGATGGCCACAAAGGCATCGGTCAAACACGCCCGGAACAACGAGCGGAGTCAGTTTAATGCCAAAATAACAAATGACACTCTGAAGTGTGTGCGCCGGGAGGGGGTGCCGTCTTTCGAACTGTTTAGAACTCTGAAGGGAAAAACAATGTTTCTCACCGTCGTTCCTGTATCAGGTCGAAGCAAAGCAGCGACAATGTATCAGGCTACGTCCACCAACCATGGCAGCAGGATCAGGCCAAATTCCTACTCGAGAATGTGGCGTGTAATTGTGAAGGAGGATAAAGTAGCAGCTTCCCAGTATGAGACGGTTCATAGAAGCAGCCAAACTGCGCCTATCATGACGGTGCCGCGCACGTGATTAGATCCTTGGAGGAGCCGCCAGTCTCCACCTCTCGGGACGCCAAGAAAGCAGTCGCTAAGCACTGCTAGGCTGACTTCGTTTTTGACGAAAATGACCACCCCTAGCAGATGACTCTGCGTGTGTGCCACCCAGGACTAGTGGAACACATTACAGACGCAGATAACCATCACGCCTGACATCAGACTGTGCTACGCAAGGTCAACGTATCCAGAAGTATCATAAAGAGAATGAATTCTGGGAGTTCGAGAACGAGTGGTGCAGGTTTAACTCCATTAGATAATTTTTATTTGTGGCTCTGCGAAGGAAGCTGTCTTTCAGGAGCCCGGTCCGGAACTTGTACGAATGCGGAGCTCGCGTACAAGCAGAAGACGCACAGTTAATGAGAACATTCTGGACCTGACTTGGAAGGAACTGGAATACTGCTTTGATATCCCGTGTGCTGCAGATGTAACGAGGACTGGAGTCTGTTGGACGGGTACTAACACTTCTGGTGTGTGTGCACATTGTGCCGCAAATCGCAACTTTCTACCTATCCACATTTCAGAAATACATTTGATGAAAGTTATAAAGTACGTTTGGAAACCTTGTGTTGACCAGTTTCAGGAAAATATTTTGTCTGGTAAAAATTTGTAAAAGCCACATAAAAAGTTCTATAAAATCCTACTTCACTATCAAGTGCGACAATGGATCCTCAATACTCTTAGGAAGACTTTGTACCCTTGTCAACTGTACTTACTTATTTCATATGGGTAACAGTAGTCGCAGGAATTCTGGGGGAGTTGAGGCATGAATCTCACGCCATTTACGACTCCCTGGGTTACAATGGTTGTACGGCTAGTGTAGTGGCGCGTAATAAAAGTGGAAATTGGTAACAATCATAGAAAATACTCCGATACAATTTCAAATGATTAGGAAGATTTAAACACGAAATTCCTGGACAGATCCGCACCAGACGTACGAGGAATCTTTGCAACCATATAGACCTCAAAATGGTTGTCGTAGCAATGCATGACGAATGTTGACTCATACTCCTATATCAGAAACAGCGTAGTGAGCACCTGAAAAAACTTTAAAGTGGTCTCTTTGTTGGTCTGCATTTGAACAGTTGATCAAATCGTGGGTATCCAAGTTTTTGGGGCATTATGAAGTTACTCTGCATGAGAGCGAAAGGGGTTCCATTCCCATCGTTAGGGTTCCAGTCAAATGCGGCTGACCGTCACATAGAGGTAGTGTCATATTGTACACAAAGTATATAATAATCCCCCGACATCTGCGCCTGCCATCCGAGAACAAGTAATACTCTTCCTGCAAGATTTGGGTCATCTTACACCATTGTAGACGACTAGGGACAGCCATACTAGGGAACTACAGCGCAGCGTGTAAGGCGTTTCGGGTTGTCCCATTACCTGAAAGCATTGGCTGCTGTTGAACGGCGGCCTTTTGCGTTCAGGTGACCAGCGACAATTCTCAGGTCTGTATTGCGGAGGATAACAATCTCTGACGAGTATGACGGTGACGTTATGGAGTGGCCCAGCTGTTTTATTCCTGGCGCCATCGGGTATAATTTTGCGTCCTAAGAGCACATCTATCAAAAGGAAATACATTCCAGAATGTGAGTTTAGCACAAGAAACGTGTAATTTGGTTTTAACTGCCAAAAGGTAGGAGGGATGCCATGTTTTGGTGTCTTTGGTGGGTACATGTCTCCATTTCATTCATGATAATTCAAGTTACTCGTGTAATATAAGTACATAGATGTATCAGCAATTGTTCTCTAAAGTCCCTGTATTCTGAGTGCTACAATTTGGTCATGTACCAGGCTAATAATATCTCACTGAGGTTTCCTGCTCCCACCTCCCTCCTAGACCACAGGGTTTGTGTGTGGGGGGGGGGGGGAGGAGGTGACGGGGAGGTTGTGACGGTACCAGCCATTTCTACAGGCACTACGATTTGAAAATTCCGCGACCACCGGAGGTATCTGTTGGAAGACTGTGCAGCTGGAGCTATCACTTGGGTTGCCGTAATGACTGGGAGCCAGTCGGAGCCTGAGGGGCCACCTCGGTGCGACAGCCTGAGAATGTGCAGCTGCAAATGAGAAACATCGCTGGTGAAGAGATAGAGGCCGCAAGAGGTAGATCGGTGGGCAGCGAGAAAATTTGTATTTCAAGGGCTGTGCTGATGTTTTCGGGTTGGCATCGATTTCAGTAAGGAAGCATTATATACACACTGGATTTGTGAATCTTTTGACCCCAAGCAATACCGAGTGTAGGTTCGGTGATGTGTGTGTCCTCCTACATCTCATGTTTTATCGTCCAGTCGTTAATCATTGAGATCTCCACCAGTTCTATAGTTTTAGTGTGTTGCCAACCTGTGGACTTCGCTGAGGAAGACATTTTTTTAGCTAATGACACTTGGGGGGGAAATTGTTGTGATCGTGGCTGGCAAGATGGGTAACTTATGGACTGGGTACAGGCTGGCAGCCACTATCGGACATCAAGTTTACGCGCGGCGATTCTTTCGTCTTGTGGCGGACGAGCGCTGAGAACTGTGGATAGTTACTGTGTATTTCAAAACTGAGCTTACTTTGTTGAAGTATGACACGCCTATCCCCCCCCCCTTTTCGTTGTATGATAGCAAACGACATAATTTGTATTTAATAATGGTGTGATTATATCTGTATCGTGTACCCTATCGCTGCGTTCTCCCCGTCCACTTAACCATGTCTATTTATTCCCGAAACACAGGAGTGAATGTTAGTGGCGTGAAATGCTGATTGGTAGTGATATAAGACTGGGGTGTTTTTAAGGTAGTCTGCACAAAGCCACTGTCGCGTGGTGGTGTAGTTCAAATAACAGGCATGGTACACATTTTCATTCGCCGCTTCTGTCTGCATATAGACATTGTAAAAGCACGTACTTGTATGAATGATTCTTTCAGGTTTGCTTAATTTTCTTGTTTTATATGCTAATGAGAGCAAATCTGAAGATTTAGGTACGACTATGTAAATGTAAACACTCAAATATCTGGAGGGGGTGTTACGGGATTTTTTGAATGAGTAAACCACCATTTCATTGTGTATTATTATATTTACCTTTTGTTCTATCCAGATTTCGGCTTTTGTGCCATTATCAAGTACAATGCTAAAAGTTGTTGGACCGTTTTAAGTCGTATTTGTTAAGGCAGTACAAAGCAGGTAAACAGGGTTAACACATTTCTACCTGTTTTGGACTGCCTTAACGATTATGACTTTATAACGGTCTAATAGCTTTTAGCAATGTACTTGATAATGGCACAAAAGTCCAAATCTGGATACAACAAAAGGTAAATATAATAATACACAGTCCAATGGTCACTCTTTTAAAAAGTATTGCATGACTGTGCCTGAACACCATAGAAAAACCTGTTATGGATCTGTTAGTGCATACTGTTTATATTACTGGTGTCGTGATAACGCTAGAGACTCCATGAAACTATTCAAGGACGATGCGTAGTAAGATTCCAAACCCGGAAAACTGTAACAGGATGGACGAAGAGCTGCAGATTTTCGACAATCACTGCCTGTTCTAGCAGTGGACTCAAAAATCGAACAAATGTAACATATTGTGCATAAATATTAGAAGAAATCAGTTACTTTTCAATTGCACTATTGATGATAAATCACTCAAGCAATAAATAGGTCCCACTCTAATATAGTTAGGAGTAATCTTCTTCAGATAGCTAAAGTGGATTGATCATACAAAACAAATAACAGAAAAAGTAGCGGATCATTGAGCGAAACGTAAGGA
Source organism: Schistocerca cancellata (assembly GCF_023864275.1). NCBI lineage: Eukaryota > Metazoa > Arthropoda > Insecta > Orthoptera > Acrididae > Schistocerca > Schistocerca cancellata. The sequence continues at coordinate 172,192,685 of NC_064633.1, read as the reverse complement.
AATGTAATTCGCTCTCGAATGAGGGACGTTATCAAACACTTCTTAGACCGATTTCTGAGTATTTTGCATCAGTCTGGGATATTTACCAAGTTGGTTCACTAGAAGAGGTAGAAAAGATACAACGAAGAGCGGATGCTTCCTTTCATTGTCGTTGAGTCGGCAGGAGATTGTTACATCGATGCTGAAGAATGCACATTGTCAGACTATGCAAGAGAGACGAAGTGCATCACTGTCAAAATTTCGAAGGTTCGCTAAGGAGTCGCACATGAGTACAAGAAAGTGTAATAAAATGGAAAAGCAACTAGATTAAAAACATATCTAGAACTCAAATCAATTTCCTGATATACTGCCTAAGCAACTGAAAAATAAAGTAACTGAAGTATTCAGTCAAAAAATGACATGTGGAGTGAGGATAGTAAATAACTCTTCTTTATTGACTTTGTGTTATTACACACTGTGTATAATATTTGTATGTTTCTTACATGTCTTTCCATGTAGTTTTGTAGTAACAATTCTCTGAAACGCTCTTCACTAGTCTTATTATGTGTTTCCCATGAGAATGTGTTCAGTTAAAGTATTCTATCTGTAATGCTATGCCCATACTTACTGACCATTAAAAGCAGTCAAAGACAAATTGACAATTTTTCAAGTTATCTCTCTTCGAAATGTCAGAATTTTGAACAGAATAGGTAGCAAGCATTCATTAACAATCATTTCGCAGTAACGCTGTCAAGAACCTAAGAATTACCTAGGTATGCTGATAAATTCATTTGCTGCTAACATCCTTGTGAACTTTTATTTTGTGAACGTAATGAAAGTTTCTCAGTAATTCCTGTAGCTACTTTAGTTATAGCCGCGCGTGATTAGCCGAGCGGTCTAAGGCGCTGCAGTCATGGACTGTGAGGCTGGTCCCGGCGGAGGTTCGAGTCCTCCCTCGGGCATGGGTGTGTGTGTTTGTCTTTAGGATAATTTAGGTTACGTAGTGTGTAAGCTTAGGGACTGATGACCTTGGCCGTTAAGTCCCATAAGATTCCACACACATTTGAACATTTTTTGAACTTTAGTTACAAACCATACCACAGCTGTGCCCTACAAAACTATAGCACATTCGCACAACCGCTTGCAATGGACGATGTTCCCCATGAAAGAACATCCAAAACACCAAAAAACAGGTGCATATATGTGGGCTAGCAGAAATCACAATCCATCAACTTGGTTGTGGATTAAAATTCAGGCCGTCCGTTGTGGCCGAGCGGTTCTAGGCGCTTCAGTCTGGAACCGTGTGACCGCTACGGTCGCAGGTTCGAATCTTGCCTAGGGCATGGATGTGTGTGATAGGTTTGTTAGGTTTAAGATGTTCTAAGTTCTAGGGGACTGATGACCTCAGATGTCCCATAGTGCTCAGAGCCATTTGAACCATTTGAGCCACAATTTATGCATGATTAGGTGGAGACTAAAATTTATGGGACTACTCCAGAATTATCACTGTGAAAAAGTGTGGGACACTGATGTTCTGTGGACTGATATGTTTCAAGTTATGTGAGGTTACAGTTAGTGCCGTATTGAATACCACAGTAGGCATTTCAGTGGAAGATGAATCGACATCTCTAAAAAGTGCAATCACAGAAACTGGGCAAACATATGTGCAAGGAAGATAAATGCGAAGAAACAGTGGGTAACAGAAGAGCAACTGATCAACGGAGGAAGAAAGTAAAGAAATGTTCGGTGATATTCTCGAATACAGAAATACAAGCAATGGTCGTTGGAAGCACCGATTCGATATTTATGTAGAAAAGTCAAAACAAGTTTCGGTGAAATTAAAGACAAGGGCTGTACGATTATGAGTCCAGTGGGAATTCCGCTGTTAAACCCGGAGGAGAGAGCGAATAGTCGGAAAGAGTACATTGACAGCCTCTATGAGGGGGAGGAATTGTGTGACGATGTGATAGATTAAGAAATTGGAATATCTGTAGAAGAGGTAGAAGATCTTGTATTAGAGTCACCGTTTACTAGAACTTTGGAAGACGTGCGATCACATCAGGCTAAAGGTATAGAAAACATTACTTCGGCCTTTCGAAAATTATTGGAGAAGGTGGAGTACAGAATATACATGTTTGGAGACATACCATCAAATTTCGGAAAGATATAAATCAGACAATCTCGGATGTAGAAACTGCGAGAACTATCGTACACTCATCTTAATGGTTCATGCGTCCAAGGATAATATAAAGAAAATATTGGTCATGTGTGAGTACGCCTCGCATCCTTAGGGCGCCGTACAAAATTACGCACGTAAACAGTTCTGCCATTTCGGGGATCGACGACATCGACGATTTTTACCTGTTACTGACATTGATACTGGAAAGATGTTGGTCCCAGCAATTCCAAGTCTTTCGAGTATTGAATGAAATTGCTGTTCTCAGTTCAAGTGAAGAATAGCTACAGGACGGGATGCATGAAATGGAAAGTCTAATGAGTACAGAATATGCACTGAGAATGTAATGAAGGACGAATGTAATGAAGACTAGCAGAAGTGAGACCAGCAGTGAACCTAGCGTATAAATTGATGACCACGAGGTAGACGAAATGAATTTGCAAGCTAAATAACACGTGACGGACGATGCACCTACGACATTAACAGGAGATTTGCTCAGGAAACCAGATAATTTCTGGCCAAGACAAATCTGCTAATATCAAACTCAGGAAAAGAACGAAATCTAAGTGTTTTGGTAGGACATGGAAAACTCTGATAAGCATATGATAGGACATAGGCTAAGACATCAGGGAATATCTTCTATGGAATTGGTTGGAGATTTAAAGAATCAAACTGCAGAGATAGAGAGATTGTAACATGTGTACGAATTATTGAATACGTAGGGTGGAAGAGGGATGATGAAGAGATGCCCACAAACGCGGAATTTGTGGTGGACCACCTCGAATCAGTCGGGAGATTAATGACTTCACAAAAAGAAAACATAATACTAGGGAGAGAACTTGTACATAAATACATATTGAGAGGTTTAAAAGCTCAAGCTGCCACAAATTTTTCTTCTGTAAATATCTAACAAATGCCATTATAAGTTAGCCATGTTTGTATTACCAGTTCAACTATTCCTTAAATTTAATTAAAAGTGTGAATCTTAAGTTTCGTCCTTATACCCACAAGGAAATTAACAATCAAGAAAGCCGAATGTCTTTAGTAAATAAAATAGAAGAAATTGATTGAGTAAGGTTGTATCCCATACTCATCTACGGCGACGTTCAGAAGTTGTTTGCTGTCTAGTCTGCCCAGTATAAAACTGTTCAGATCAACAAGGTATTTAGTACATCCATTTTGTTCTGAGGCCTACATCATCGTTCACAGGTATCATTGCTCGTCGAATTTTTGCTGCATAAAATATCCTACTTACACTAATCTTATAGTAACCAAGATAACTTCAAACCTCTAAATTAATGAATTATTCCTTATCTCGATGTTCATGATAGAAAGTGGAAAAAAGAACAGATTAGTCACGGCCAGCGCATTATACACGGTGCAAGGTGTGTCCCAACGTGGATGTCGTCGTTCTCGTAGTCATAATGGGTTCCTGTTTGCTTTTCCGGCAACTTCCGCCGTCTACCTGTCAGGCTCTTACCATCGATTTGAAACCTCTACGACTAATTACTGAAATGAGTAGCTCGAAATCTAGCGCTAACTTCACTGTGGGCTGCTTTTAATAATTTCCAAAACGAATTCTGTCTCAAAATCTGGAGTAAACCCAAAGAGACTCTGGTCATATGTAAAGTACACCAGCAGAAAGAAGAAATCAGTACCTTCACTGGGCAATAACACGATGACAGTGCCACTAGACTACAGTTACTAAACACGGACTACCGAAACTCTTTCACCAAACCAGACGAACAAAAAATTCTTGAACTCTAATCTAAACCATCTGCCAATATGAGTAATGTAGATGTGTACACCACCCTGTAGCGAAGCTGCTTAAAAGCAATGACTCCGATCCAGACAATTAACCTGTCAAGTTCCTTCCAGAGTAAACTAATATGACACCTCCATATTTGACCTGTCATATGCAGCAGCTCGCTTGTCGTAATACCAGTACCTAAACGCTGGAAAGTAGCACAAGTCACACCAACAACAAAGAAAAGATATAGTAGTAATCCGCTGAATTACAGACCGATATCAATATGGTCAATTTACAGTAGGATTTGGAAAATATACTGTGTTCGAACATTATGAATTATTTCGAAGAAAACCACTTATTGACAAATAGTCAGCATGGATTCAGAAGATATCATTCTTGTGAAACACAACTAGCTATTTATTTCGCGAGGTAATGAGTGCTATCGACAAGGAGTGTCAAATTGATTCCAAAAAATGGTTCAAATGGGCCTGACCACAAATGGGACTTCTGAGGTCATCAGTCACCTAGAACTTAGAACTACTTAAACCTAACTAACCTAAGGACATAACACACATCCATTCCCGAGGCAGGATCTGAACCTGCGACCGTAGCGGTCGCGTGGTTCCAGGCTGTAGTGCCTAGAACAGCTCGGCCACCTAGGCCGGCAATTGATTCCACCACGTCGGTTATAAACGTCTTGTAATAAAATTGCGTACCTATGCAGTATCGTGTCAGTTATGTGACTGGATTCGTTGTTTACTGTCAGGAAGGTAACATTTCGGAGTAACTGACGGAAACTCATCGAGTAAAACACATATAATATAAAACGTTCCTCAGTGATGCGTTATAGGTACTCTGATGTTCCTTATCTGCATAAACGATATATGAGATAATTTCAGCAGCCCTCGTTGGTTGTTTGCATATGATGCAAACTTTTACAGTCTTTTACAGTCACCAGATTATCAAAACGAAATGAAAAATGATTTACACAAGATGCTTTACTGTGTAAAAACTGGTAATTAACTCTGAATATGGAAAAGTGTGAAACCATCCATGTGAGTACAAAAAGAAGTCCGCTAAATTTCGGTTACGTGGTAAATTACACTTACCTAAAGGCCGTAAATTCAACTAAATAATTAGGGATTACAATCATGAATGACATAAACTGGAGTGATCACATAGATAATGTTGTGTGTAAAGCAAACTGCGATTTACTGACAGAACACTTAGTAACAGCAACAGATTTACTAAAGAGACTGCTTGCACCATGCTTGGTTGCCCTCTTCTGGAGTACTGCTGTGTGGTGTGGGATCAACGTCACATGGGACTGACGGAGGACATCGAAAAAGTTAAATGAAGGACAGGTCGTTTTGTATTATCGCAAAATAGAGGAGAGAGCACCAATGTTATGATGGGTGAGTTGGGGTGGCAACATTTAAAACAAAGACGTTTATTGTTGTGGTGGGACCATCGTGCGAAATTAAAATTAGCAATTTTGTGCTCCGATTGTGAAAAATATTCCGTTTTGGCCCACCCATAAGGGGAGGAATAATCACCGCGATAAAACAGAGAAATGTGAAGTCACAGAGAAAGATTCATTTGCTCGTTTCTCCAGCGTGCCTTGGAGAGTGAAACGCACTTAATTAAGAATAGCAATCATGTACATGTAGATGTAGGCGTAGAATTGATATTTGATCTCACGAGCAATGGAGTAGCAGGACATTAATTGGTATTTAAGCTCTTGCTTCTAAATGGTTCCATAGACAACATTGGTGAAATTTTCCATTCTCCTTCTTACAACTCTTTTTCCTATTCTAACGTACAACTTAACACAGAAATCAGTATCTCTCCAGACAGAACTCAACTCAAAGTTATCTCCATCAAAAACAGCACCGATCTCACGCCCATACATCGAGCGTTAACCATGGACTAAAGGCAAAGAATAAATATTGCATAGAACATCAGTAAAGCTCTGTTCTGACGCATTACATCTTTGTTCCGAAAGTAACTAGTAGTTTGGTCACAACACGAGGTAATATATGCATACTGTCGTGGAAACGTCTGCCAATGAGTGTATCGGGATGACCAGATGTAGCGAGAAGAGGTAGAAGGCACTCTATTAAGACCCATCTGAGCTTTCCAAGCCATTTATTGTTTCCAACTACAGTGCCCCCATTTCTCCCGATCTGCATCACTGGGTCCCGCAGTGCTGAGGACACCACTTCACTGTCTGCGAAACGGTTGGTGCAGAATGGCTGCCTCAGTGACCAGGGCACGCACTGTGTGTCGGCCATGTACGCCAGTGGAGTGTGGTGTCGTCAGGATGCCAGCAGTTGATTCAGCAATCTGCGTCCATGCCGACTCAAGACCGTTCGGTGTGAGCCGCAGGTGGCCAGCTGCGTGCTTCTCGCCAGCATGGCTGAGATCGTGACAACCAGAACTGCCTGCGATCTGGTCTAAATCTGCAGCCCTCGCCTCGAGATGCCTCCGGCGTGTGTTGGAAGCAAGGACTGCTCGCAGTAGCGAGCCGTGGAGTGGCCTGCCGCTTGCTGGCTACGGACCCCGCATCGGCCTCAGAGGGACGAACAAGCGACCCGCTGTGGAGCAGAATGCTGGCGCCCCATCTGCTGCTGTGTGTAGCTGGTGGTGTGACACGCCCCATCGTCCAGGAGAGCTGCCACGATTGAATGACTCTCGTTAGAAACCTGCTCCTATTTATATGCAGCTGTGCGCCTCTGTTTTGCCATACACGCTGCTTTGCGTCACGTACTCGTAACACTAGGTTGGCCAGTGGGCCCCTTCTGCCTGTGATTTGCGACATGCAAAACTGTTATGTATACTCTTTCAGCAATTTGATGGCCCTGTGGCCTCTACCTCACAACGGTTTGTATGCATAACTCACTGTCACCCAGCCTGCACCTGGCTGTAACTTGTGCTCAGAATATTGCACAAAACTAGCTTTCCCTATCCAAAACGTTTGTGCCGCTACATTATTCCCCTCTTCAGAAAGACCCAGTCCCCGGGTCGACCCTTGACTAGCTCTCAGCTTTTTTGGGTCGTCACCTAGGGCATATTTCCTTATTAATAGAAAACTTAAATGTTGTCTAGTGCCCCTTAACCCATGGCGTGAAACAAAACGTAAAATTTCCTTACTGGACGACCACTGTTCGATCCACCCCTTACCAACTCGTCTCACGCACTCGGTATCCAATCCACTGGGACTTGGACTACATTTCGTTCACTTCGAATTAGCTCTCCACCTGATCTAAAAGAAAACAACACATAACAAAGTTAAGGCTGCGACGACACTTGGCACAGAGGTGCTCAAAATGATCGTTGTTTGTCATTGGCTTTCCCTATACTGAGCGACATGTTGCACAAACTGTTTGGCTTATATGCACCCCTCTTGATCTAAAATGAACTGGTTTACGGATCTCAACAGGCCTGGATCTACAATTTGATTTAGCAAGGTCAGATTCTGCCTTGGCAAAATCTGTACAGTGGCTTCCGTCCAGTACAGCTGTGGCTGCTTAACATTCACTAGCGTGTCTCCTGAAATGGACACTGGCAGATGGAAGGTTGGTCCTATTATGTTTGACTTAGTTTCGTTGATTAAAATTCCGCTCGTCTCGAGCTCTATACGTTTCTTTTCTGCAAATACTCCCCGCTCAAAACAACTTGCTACTACTACCAAATTCCCGTAGGTCAAGATGATCCAGTGCATCCGGACCCGATGCAATCTCAATTTTCGTTCCACAATGTCCCCTGGACAGTCTTTCCTTTCACCCTACCTAAAAATAACTATACCGTGCACGTGACCCATATTTGTAGCTTCACAGATTTTCCTGCAACTTTTACTATTTTAGATCCAAGCTCGACACCGATTGCGTGCCTACTGTCATCCTTTAATTTACATTATATGAACTGGTGCTATAAACACGACGTTGCTGACCCAGTACTGTCGATAACTAAACATTGCAGCAGGAAATCGTACGACTTTGACATCGTTCAACACATATTTATTACGGCTTTTCCCCAAAATTTACTCCGACGCAGTTATTTCTCCAGAATTATGTTTGATATCTCCTCCAACAACACTCCACATACGTCAGTCGCTTCACTTCCCTTTTCAGTAACCTGAGAACAGGGATCACTATCACCCTTCCTCCCTCTTTAAAAGGACTGCTGTCCGCAGCATGCTATATTCAAAAATACATACCACATATGAAAGTACCATGCCTACTTACTCCACGCAATCCCAATGATACATAACCGAAAACAAACAAACAAACAAAAAAAGCTACACATCTCTACCACGTTCCTAATCGCAAAGCATACGGTACTTCATGTTGTACTCTATCTTCCTGGGTTTCTCTGTGCTTAGCACCTCTCTTCACTCTCTCTTTCTTCCTCTTTCCTTCCTGTGACACACCTGGAATCACATCCGGCCAACGCTTAAATGGCCATAACAGCCCAATGTGTAATATCGTTGTTCTATTTGGCAGCTGAAGCTTAACTTTAACGGAGGATGTGGTTTCAACAACTTGGTATGGCCCTTGCTAGCTCGTGAGGAACTTCTTCATTTTCCCTTTTTGCAAGTAAGGGTTGGACAGCATTACCGTTGCCCCACTTTATGTTGCAGTAAACGTCCTATCCACTTTACCGCGTCTTCCTGCCTTTCCAAAGCCCCTATATTCGCCTTTTGTACCCGTTTACCAACATCCCGAATTGTCCTTGCGAATTAACGTACAGATTCACCGGTCCTTCCTTTCTGCAGCCTCACCAAATCAAGCGGTGACGGTATTTTTCGCCCATACATACCGGATATGAAGACTAAATGGTATTTGTATGGACTTTTGCATTGTATGCCCACACAATATGCTTCAAATACTCATCCCACTGATGGTAATGAGAATCCACATAAAATCTCAGCATCTTCCCGACTGTTCTGTGTACCTGTTGTGTCCTTATGTTGGCCTGTGGATGCAACACGATCGTCCTCCTTACGTTCAACAAATTACAAAGTTCCTTCATTAAACCCGACATGAAGTTGGTCACTAGGTCAGTCAGTAATTATTGTATCCGGTACTCCAAACTTCAAAATCCAGTTGTTTACCAACGCTTGCACGACCATTGCTGCCTTTTGATATGGCATACCCACCATCTCCACAAACCCCAAAAAATAGTCAATTGTTGTCAGAACGAATTGTTCCCTAATGGTGTTCGCCTGAAAGGTCCTAAGACATCGATCTCCAACAAAGAAAATTGACATGTTTCCAGCAATGGTTGTAGCTGTGTTTCTGGCTCAAGTCTGTTCTCTGTGCACATGGTATACAATTCTTGACATACTGATCCACATCTACTTTCCTACCTCTCCACCAATACCTCTCCGCCACTCTCCTAGTCGTCGCTCTACACGCTCCTAGAACAAACAACAGGTTTATGATGTGCTTCCTCTAAAGCCCCATCCATCCGCTTCGTTGGCACTACTACCCTTGGCCCTGACTTCGTTTCCCTGCACAGAAGACCGTCATACATATTAAATTGTGGCTACGTCCGATAAAATTTACAATCGTTGTCCTCGTCCAGTAATTATTACCACACTTCTAGGTCATAACCTATGAGTTCTACTTTTTCCACCTTCCTACTTTGTCCATCCACATTACTGTGCTTCTTCCCAGGCTTGTGCACCACATTGCGGTCGAATTTACTAAGGCTCACAGCCCATTTAGCAAGTCTAGTGGACGGAACCTTCACTCTCAACAACCACTTCAATGCAGCAGCATCTGTCACTACTCGATATCTTCTCCCATATAAATAACATTTAAAATATGTGATTCCATAGATCACGCTAAGCGTCTCCCTCTCTGTTGGTGAGTAATTCCTCTCTGCTGCATTCAACTGCCTAGACGCATAAGTTACAGGATGTTCTTTCCCATCAATTTCCTGATTAAGAACACACCCTAATGCTTGATTCGACGCCTCGATTCCTAGTATAAACTCCTTTTCGAAATCTGGAAACAGAAGAACAAGACTTGATGTTAACACTTCTTTCAATTTGTCAAACGCTTTCTGACACTCTCATGTCCACTCAAATTTCACAACATTCCGTAACAATTGCATCAACGGCTGTGCTAAATCTGCAGAAACCATCATGAACTTTCGATAGAAATTGCAAATTCCGATGAATGACTTCACTTCTTCAACTGTTTTCGGTTCCCGAAAATCCCTTGCAGCCTGTACCAATCTCGGATTTATTCGCACTCCGTCCTTACTGATATATGACCCAAATATTTTACTTCCTCTAATGGAAAATGAGACTTCTCCAGGCTCAACGTCATACGAGCTGCTCTTAACATCAGAATGACTTCCCTTAACTGCTGCATGTGTTGCTCCATACTACCTGAAAACACTGCTGCGCGGGATTAGCCGAGCTGTCTTAGGCGCTGCAGTCATAGACTGTGCGGCTGATCCCGGCGGAGGTTCAAGTCCTCCATCGGGCATGGGTGTGTGTGTTCGTCCCTAGGATAATTTAGGTTAAATAGTGCGTCTAGTACCTTCCGCCGCGGAAGTCGAACACCCGGAAGAACAAATGGACGTGGTCAGCCCATAGAGGGCTCCGCCTCCGCGGCGGCTATCCCGCGCAGCGGCTCTCGCGCAGCAAGGGCACCACCGCTAAGCCACGTGCAGACAGCGGCCAATAGTCGCTCCCATCTGTTTCGTATATAGGCACCCGCTCTGCCCTAGTCCAGCCAGTCTGGTACTCGCTCTGGATTTCGTTTCTATCTCGGCGGTACTGCGTTCTTGTCGTTGGTCATTGTTGACATTTGCCTGGCTCTGGCTCGGAGTGGATTTACGTTTGGTGTTTGGTGTTGTTGATTCCACAAGCCTCCGTTGTTTATCTCTTCCTTGTTGTGTCGCTCATAGTCGGTTGTTGTCAGTTGTCGTTGGTCTGTCGTCCGACTCGTCTTGTGTTTACCCAGTGGTGCGTGCTCCACCGCCGGCGGCTTCCCCGCCTGGCGACTCCGATCCGCAGCCCAAGGCATTCCCGCTGTTGGTTGTGGTTACTACAGTGTGTAAGCTTAGGCACTGATTGCCTTAGCAGCTAAGTCCTGTAAGATTTCACACACAATTGAACATTTTTTTTGAAAACACTGTAATGTCATCCAAATAGAGCCGGCCCTAGTGGCCGAGAGGTTATAGGTGCTACGGTCTGGAACCGCGCGACCGCTACCGTCACAGGTTCGAATCCTGCCTCGGGCATGGATATGTGTTAGTTAGGTTTAAGTAGTTCTAAGTTCTAGGGGACAGATGACCTCAGAAGTTAAGTCCTATAGTGCTCAGAGCCAAATAGATAAGACACCACTGTGGTTTCAAACCCCTGAAGACACTGTCTATCAACCTCCGAAACGTTGCCGGAGCGCTTTTCAAACCGAATGGCATTCTAATGTATTGGTAACGGCTTCCACGAGCAGAGAAAGCAGTGTTTACACGAATCTAAGGATCCACCTCTAACTGATGGTAAAAACTTGTCAAATCCATCGTAGAAAAGTACTGGCACTGTCCGAAGTGATCCAAAGTCTCTGATATATTTGAAATCGGGTATGAGGTATCGATAGTCACGACAGTAGCTTCATTTCTTAGTTCCATCCATAGATTTTTTAGGCACGACGACAATGCCCGCTCCCCAGCAACTATTATTATGCTCTATAATATTGTCCTCAAGCTGTTGATCAATGAAATCCTTCAGAGTCGGCTGAAAATAGCTTGGTGTTCTGTATGGTTTACGGTAAACAATTGCTTCATCCCCTGTTGGTATCCTATGTTTAACAAATGGAGTTGCTGGTAACGGCTATTGTGATAAAAACAAATCCTTTATTTCCCAAAGTATTCCTTCCATATTCTCTCTTTCTTCTCCTTTCAGATGCTTAATTTTGTCACGCAATGTAGTTCAATCGGCAGTTAGTGTTTGATCACTTCGCCAACCTCTCGAACACCAGTCTTCGTTATCTGGCACATCGAGATTTGCTACTAAAACTCCTTTCCTAAAATTCGCATCTACAGCGCTAAATTATCCATGTTCACTGGAACTACTCACTCGTAGTTCCCCTCCTGTATGCGTACAACACTACGTTTCACGAAACCACCTAATGGACATAAAACCTCCACAAGTAGATTTTACTCCACACTTACCAAAGCGATTTCCCAGCGCCACTACACATACACTCATGTGAATTAAGCCTTAATGCACATGTACGCGGTTCAGTTGGTTTGTTCATTACTTTGAACACCCTTCGCGACACTTGTCCATTGACAACAGTTTCCCCTAGCCGAAATAGCATTCCACCAAGTTCCACAGTTCGATGTCCAAGGTCAATTTTGGCATGATGTTGATGCAAGAAATCAACTCCTAGGTTCATGTCGTCGCCCTCGCATACCCATGGCACTACCTCCATGTATGCATCAAATTGGACTTTCTCTATTCGAAAGTCGACTATCACCGACCGCAAAGGTGTGACTTCCTTATCCCCTACTCTACGCCACCTATAACGTGGTGGGTCTAGCTTCCTTCGATGTATTATATTCCTAGTAGCCACTGACACTTGCGCCGCTGTGTCCAAGAAAATCTTAAAGTTTTTAGTTCCTATGGATTCTACCACTGCACATTCCACCTCTGCATACGTGTTCGTAGCACTGAAATTAAACGGGAGCTCCCTTAGGTGGGTCTTTGGCCCCTCTGCCGTTTAATGCTTGTCCTCCTTTCCTATCTCCACTTCTCCATCCTCCCCGCTGCTGATTTCCACCCCTTCCCTTATTCCTCGATGACTGGTGACACTGCCACTGCACGTGTCCCGTACGACCACACTTCAAACATTTCACATATTGCGTAAACACTGTTTGCCTTTCGCGTACCCTGTTGCCACGTCTATTTCCTCACATTGATTTGCCACCTGAATGGCCGAATACAGATCTTACGCAGTCCCTCCACGCACTTTCCGTGACATGTGCGCCGGTAACCCTCTCAAAAATACATAAAGTGCCCTTTACTCAGCCTACTGCAACAGACCACGATTCGCTCCATCGCTCTGACCCAACTCGTAAATATGCTAATTAATTACCCTTATGATGTCCGCAAATTTCTCCATCTTTCCTCCCTGTCTCTTTGACATTGCACTTAAGCCTTCTGTAATGTACCGAGCGCTGTTCTGTTTTTTGTACATTTGTAAAAGCCCTTCCTTTAACTGCTTAAATTGTCCTCCCTTCCTTAAGGCCTCAGAACCCCTTACATCTTACATATGCTTTCGCTTCACCCGTTTATGTAATCTATATGTAACAACTGCTCATCAGACCAACCATTCATCACCGCTGAAGTCTCCAAGCCCTCCACAAACGAACGCACATCCTCAGATGCCATTCCAGAGAACGGAATAATCAAATTCGCAGCAGCTGGATCAATCTCGTGCACCCTAGGCAACACTGACCAAATGCAGTACCCCGTTCACCTCTGTATGTTAATTCATTTCTCAAGTGCATATTGTCTGCTGTCAATTGTGCTACTTTTTTCATGAAAATTCGTACCGCTTCTTGTTCCGACACACCTCGCGTCCCGAGTTTCCCATTGTGTTGCTTTCGTTCCCAGTTAGTCCCAAAACAAATCATTTAAGTAGAAGAATAGCCCGACTCCCTACACCTCAGTATCATCATACTTTGTAACATCATACTCAGACCAATAGAAAACTAACTAAATGCCACAAAACATCTTAATTCCTCAAATACATTTACACTTACCCTGACAACAAAAAATACTATACCCACATTAAACATCTACAATTGCCTGCCGTGCGCCATACTTGAAAACGAAAGAAAGAAAAAGTCAAATCTCAAAAGAAAACTGGGTAAAACTCACCACATCTTGTGAATGTAATGCGGCAGTGGGCTCGAACGTCGTACTGGACAGAAGACGTCCGCTATTCTGACACCAAATATAGTGGCAACTTCTGCCACTGAATGTATCAGGATGACCAAATCTATCGGGAAGAGGTAAAAGGCACCATATTGAGACTCATCTGGCCTTTCCAAGTGTTTTATTGTTTCCAAATACAGTGCCCCCCATTCCTCTCGATCTGCATCACTGGGTCATTCCGTGGTGTAGACACCACTTTGCTGTCTGCGAAATGGCTCTTTTTAGAATGGCTACCTCAGCGACCGGGGCACACACTGTGTGTCGGCCTTGTATGCCAGCAGAGTGTGGCATCCTCAGGATGCCAGCACTTGACTTAGCAGTCTGCATCCCTGCTGACTCCGTGCTGCTTGGTGTGAGCTGCAGGTGGTCATCTGTGTGCTTCTCTCTGGCGTGGCTGAGAGTGTGGCGACAACAAACACCCGCAATCCGGATTCCATATCTGCAGCCACCGCCTTAGGATGCCTGCGGCGTGTGTTGGAAGCAAGGATGACTGCATGTGGTAGAGAGCCATGGAGTGGCCCACCGCTTACTGACTACGGACCTTGCAACAGCCTCAGAGGGTCAAACCAGCGACTCGCCATGCACTGGAACGCTGGCGTCCCATCTGCTGCTGTGTAGCTGATGGTGTGACACGTCCTTCTGACAAGGAGAGTTGCCACACTTGAAGAAATCCCGTTAGAAACCAGCACCTATTTATACGTGGCTGTGCACTTCTGTTTTCCCATATGCACTGCTTCGCGTCACGTACTCATAAGGCGCTAGGTTGGCCCCTTCTGCCTGTGATTTGCGACATGCAAAACCGAAACGTATACTCTTTCAGTAATTTTACGGTCCTGTGGTCTCTATTCTACTTCGCTACTGTTGGGTATGCGTAACTCACTGTAATCTGACCTGCACCTGGCTGTAACTCATGCTCAGAATGCTGCACAAAACTAACTTTCCCTATCCTAAACGGTGGTGCTGTTAGAATACCTACAGAATGAATCCTTTTTATGCTTTAGGAGCCAAGTAGTTTTTCATGTACTTGATCCAAAGAAAGACAAAAACGTAAGCTTCTGGGAGTCCGCTTTGGGGGTTTTCTGCTTGTGCTTATTTGGCAATATGGATATTCCAGCCATTTTTTAATACTTTTCGTAAGTGGGTCTGTTTTTTCGGCAGAATTTTAGTCTGAATCAGCTTTCGCTCGATATATCAAAATCTCCTAAACAGAAAATTTCTTTACTTTTTCGTGGTAGCTGGTAGCATGTAGATACCAGACCACGTGAGTGGGTTCTGGTCATCGTAAGGTAGTCTTACAATAAATACATTTCATAGATTCATTGTCAGACAGCGGTTCACGTTTGTGCTACAAAATATTCAGCATATTATGTGAACAATAGAAAATGTAATAGAAACTTGAACAGCCATCTGAAGATGAAACCATGAGAGTGAAACCTCTAACGGCGCTATTTGTGTGAATAAATAGCATTACTACCTGCGACAGGTTGCTATTCCCTTCTTTACAAAAATCTATTTTCAAAAACTTTCCTACTGACAGCTACAGACAGTTTGCTGGTATAACATTTACAACGTTCTCACAATCTATTTTCTAATTAGTCTCATTATTTTTGGTAATAATGCTGCGAGCAGCTTATCTCAGTGACATCAGAACACCTTATCAGTTTTTCGATACAAATTAGTTATGTACTAAGAGAGATATATTGTGGTTTCATTCTTCCGATAAACTTAAGATATGGCAGTTAGACCCTCTCAATTTCCACTCTTTAAATAAGTAACGAAGTATTCTTCTGATTTAAAAATGTCACAGTATTTTTATATTTGTTTATTTTACTGTGAGACATTTCCAACGTCTCTATCAAATTTTAATTTGTCTGTGTGTGACCAGTAGATGAAAACTGATATATACTAATTTTATTAAAAGTTTCGTATAAATATTTGTTCAGTAACATTTCCACTTGTCAATATACACGCATTTAAATAAATGAGAAGGGAATTTGCTTCTTTCTAGGACCGAACCAGCTACTTTACTATTACTAGTTTATGCATTGCTCTTTTTGTCTACCATATTAAAAGTTTTTTCAATGTGCTCAGAAAATTTAAAACCTTCAATTATTTTTAATTTCATGCTACTGGTTGTGCATCGAATACTACACATATTAAGGAAACAAAAGAGAGCGAAGTACACCGCGAAGTCGGCATGTTAGTAGCTTGTGGAATATTTGCTATTTAAGCTCATCGCTGACGGAGGTAACGCTTTAGGCTAATTTAACACCGCTCTTTCAAATGGACACAGGAAACCGCACATTCAGAATTATCTGTTTATAACAATAGCCAAGACGTCTTTTCCCGTAAAATCTGGGTGTCAGACAATGAAGCGATGTACAGTGCGTGTTTGGCGTGACATCAACTATGCAGTGACAAAAGTACTCTTAAGCTACCAACCATCTGTCGAAAATAACACTAGAAGCTCCTGACGATTTTTAGGAGGTAAACCTGCAACAGCATTCTTCGGTTTCCGAAGATCTACAAAACACCATTGCTTCTTATGTTTATGCACCTAGTTATTCAGTCAACTGTTTTGCTGGAGAAGGAGCTCTCAGTTGATCTCGAGCTAATCTAGCAACCACGTATGAACCTACAATATCTCCTTCCGACATACCATCAACATAAGGGGAAATCCCTAATATAAACTGAAAAGGAGCTACTGGTTACGCAAAGATTTCCTTACGCATCAGTTTTTAATATTCTGCGAGAAACCTCTTTAACATTCTCTTAGCCTAAGGCTTCTCTTTTTCTAAACGATTTGAACTGTTAGTGTGCACGTTTCCAAAAAATAATACCTAACAGTTACTGTTGTACTGAAATGAAATGATCGTATGGCATTGTTGGCCGGGAGGCCCCATGCGGGGAAGTTCGGCCGCCGTATTACAAGTCCTTTTAAGCTGACGCCACTTCGGCGACTTGTGAGTCAATGATGATGAAATGATGATGAACACAGAACACCCAGTCATCACGAGGCAGAGAAAATCCCTGCCCCGCCGGGAATCGAACTGTTGTACTAATAGACGATTTCTTCTGTCATTTGTACATTCATCTCATGAATTATGGAGCAAGAATAATATTTCCGCCATTGCCTGTGTTTAAACAGAACTTTCTTCACACTGAATTGAAGCGTCTCAATTTTTCTTGTTGTATTTTATTTATTTATTTATTTATTTATTTATGCATTTATTTTACCTGGCAAGATTAGGGCCTTCAGGCCCTCTCTTACACCTAACCAGGCATACTCAGATTCAACAAATTTCAGTTTCTACAGAACATTAAGGACATATAACATGTTATACAGTATTAATGTTACAGAAAAAATTAGAGATTATAAAAGTACTACAATGATAATTATAACAATCAAAAAGTAATTATAATAATCAAGAATAATAATAATAGTAATGACTA
The DNA here is from genome assembly GCF_023864275.1 of Schistocerca cancellata. NCBI lineage: Eukaryota > Metazoa > Arthropoda > Insecta > Orthoptera > Acrididae > Schistocerca > Schistocerca cancellata. Next base: position 172,175,363 of record NC_064633.1, on the reverse strand, counting down.
TATATAGGAAAGTGAACATATTTTTTCTTTTATGAATGTCAGTCCTATTGCTAGTTGGGAATTTTCTCGTTATATTCTTGCAGCTTGTGAGTTATTCTCATCAAGCAGAGACATAAGACGATAGAATGGGGTGAAAGAGATATAGAAAAGGTAGATAAGTTAGAGGAGGAGAAATAGAATGGTAAAATTCGAAGCTATGATGGAGAGGAGAAAGAAAAAGATGAGAGGGGCACGACAATGGTGGCTATACCGTCCCTAATATGTAAGTCTTGAGTTCCCTCTTGAATGTTAAGTGGTTCTGGATAAGACGCAGATCACAGGGGAGCGCGTTCCATAGTCGTATGGCTGAGATGGAGAATGACACAGAGAAAGATTTTGTGTTATGTAAAGGTACAGCCAAGATGCTAGATGTATCCGATCTAGTATTGCGGTTGTGGAATGATGATAGGTGTTTAATGTGAGAAGATAAGTATTGGGGGCACCAGTGGCTAAGAAATCGTTGAAGTAAGCACATCGTGTGGAGATCGCGTGCGTTGTATTCATTTCTTTGCGGCATTTCTAGGAAAATCTCGATCCAGTGGAATTTTTGTTTTTTTAAATCCTGTATTTAAGTTAATTTTCATTCACTTTCTTAATTACTCGTGTTTATTTTCATAATCTTCTGTAAAATCGTTTACGTAGGGAACGATATCATATCTAAGTACAAACAATGTTAAATTATGGCAGTTTACTATTTTTGCTGCTGATCGACATGCACTGCACAGTAGCTTTTGAAACCATCCTACTTCTGTTGTCGAACAATGAATACGATGCAGTTCCGAAAGTTCTGAATACCAGATACAACCACCACTACATATTCGAGGAAACTATCTGTAAAGCATCGACGACTATCACATCTGTGGCTCTTGTATGTTTTATAAAATCTAAATTAAATTCTTCTGAAATTATTTATCAGCACATTCGCTGCACTGTCTCTATTTTTAACAGAAGTAATCTATTATCTCGCCTATTTTGTCTGCTAAACAGGCCTACATATGGTTTATTTGGTATGCTTCCTGAATAAGAGGGCAAAGATAAACTTATTTCTACTTACACAAAGTTTGAAGATGAGGCACATTCTGAATAACAACAGAACTGAGATCTTCCGAGTGGGGGACGCGACCACATCGTTTCTTTTTCCAAGATGCTTATTTGCGGAGAATCGAAAAGAAATATGTCTGCTCGAAATACAATATGATACAAGGAAAGAATATTAATTAAATCTATCATCAGGATGTAAGGCAACGGGATTGTTTTACATGCATCTGCTATCTGTTGAGTCATCATAAAGTACCAAAGTTACTCCAGGGAACATACTTTCGCAAAATGTATCTTGCCGGTAATTTAATCCTAAAATTATAAAAACTGGGAAACAGATTTCTGGGATTAGTTAAAGAAAATCTTTAATTTTATCCATATTTCGCAGCTTCAAACGTGACTGTATTCAGTACCCTGGAGGTATGAATTAAAAAACGCCTTCAGTTACAACTTTCCGTGTTTTCTTAAGCACACAATGCATTTCGGACCCTGTGGATCCATCATCAGCTGTAATTTGTCTTAATACATGCTTTATTTTTTTCCCTTGAATGAGGCGAAATGCATATTCCTGTCATTAAAAGGTTTGATTATAATTAATCATCATAATAATCACATTTTTAGCACTATGAATAAATTCATCTTGACCACACCATGTACAAAAACATCTGTGAAGTGTTTGCATACATGTGTATGCGAATGTGCATCTTGAATGAAGTGATACTGTATGTACAAAAACGAAGTAGAAAAGAAAGTATGCTGGTGCTAAAACGTGGAAAACGCTTTTCTTGCGTTATGTGTAAGTTTACACTCTTCATCTTTAGCACTGTTTCGCACATATTTTCCGCATTTGACTTAAGAAATTCATAATCTGACATCAAACCATTACCTGACAGGAATATGAAATTCACCTCATTTAACAGAATTTATTAAGACAAATTACACCTGAATATGGACCCACAGGGTCCGAAATGCATCGTGTACTTAATAAACACGAAACGTTCTGACAATGATTGTCCAGTGAAGCAGCAATGACTCAGTAAGATATATTTTTTTTCTTTTTCTTTTATAACACGTTGATTATCCCAGAATAGTGGATGATTTGCACCTCATGATATCCCTCGCACTGGATTCTCCTAGGATGACTGCTGCCAATCTGCTATGTCACCTGTGGCTTAGCTGTGATGCTAATCGCATTGTTACCCACTGCCCTGTGCTGTTGTGTGTGGAGGTGGGCCCCTTGCTGACCAAACATGGCGCACCGCCTCTTGCGGTGGCAGCGGCAGCTATTGTCTTGTAGCGGCAGAGGTCATCAATAACCCTCACGTCGTGACGTAGTCCCCTCCCCTCATATTATGGTGCTTCCCTGACGCCTGCTGGGACTGCCGTTGTATGCTGGACAGCAGCGTCGAAGACAACGTAATGTGTCCCGGAAATTAGCAGCTGACCACCATGAAGATAATGTGCACCTCGTCGTCTTTGTAGCGAGACCGTGGCTCATAGAAGTTGCCAGCATGTGAAAGATGGACGATAAATCAGATAAGAAATATTTAGAAAGAGAAACCTGCTATCTGGTAAAAATTTAACTGAGCTTTCTCCATGCATTTGTAAAGTCTTTTTCACCATACTCACCAACTCATATTGATTAGAAAATTATATTCCAAATGTCGGCTGGTAAAGTTCATTCAGCTACAAGTGTTCATAGTTTCTACCTGCTAGTGTAGTATTAGCAATAAAGAACAGCAAATTGATTGCAAAAGAACAGCTCTCTCTATTCTCTAGAAATTATTTTTACACGGGTTGCTAAAGTGGCTTTACATTTTCAGTAGTTTCTTCACAGCCACTTCTCAGAGGCTCCAGGAAAACTGAAAAGTAGCTCATTTTAAGTTTCGCGTGGATAACCACATTTAACTTTCCCTCGGTAACGAATGTGACACACGAATAAATTTTTACAATTACTGAAATACTTTAATATGGCTGTTCCGAAGTAACTAATAATCTCATGGCAGTGAAATATTCACAGACTTGCTATTTCCTTAAAAACTCTTACGGGGACAGTTACACTGACTCTGGCCTATGTCCAGCAGCAGTCTTAAAAGCTTGTGATGGTGTGGCAGGGGAGGTTGTGCTGTGACATAACTATCGAAAAAAAATTGATACGTTCAACCTTTTCCGAGTTACTTAACATTGACGTCAGTCAATCATATTGCTCGCGCAAATTCAAACCCTTCTACGCGCTAAAATGTGGTACTGTACAGTCATCTTTGGGTCCGTGAGTAACGACTTGTTGAAATGCTTGCTACTAGTTAAAATGAGTCAATTTAGGAAGTTATAAATTTAAGTTAGTTACAAAAAAGCTAAATTTGTTCCAGAACACTTCTTGTGACCCCGTCTCTGGCAGGCTGCGTCAATTTGCACGCGCGATTTCCTTATTGGCTAACTTCAAACAGCGCGACGTATCGATTTTTTTTTCTTAACAACTATTTCTCAGCGCAACCTTCTCTGCAATACCGTTACAAGCTTTTCAGAATATTTATGACTAATCTGTGTATTATTAGTACAGTGCCGTACGTATCACATCTCACGTGAGGGCTTACCTACACGCAGGAGGGGCAGGAGATCAGCGAGATGGTTTATCAACAGCAAACTGACATAACTTCATCAGAAACAAACACACACACACACACACAAACACAAACAAACACAAACGTGCAAATGTGTACAAAAACATTGCATAAAGTCTGTTCGTGTTTGCCTGCATGCCGCCAAAGTCTTTGCTCTGAAAGCTGTTATGATATATAAACTATGTAATGCATTAAGGAAATGACACATTAGTCTGTATTGGAAATTCAAACACATAATGATACGTAGACTACTGAGGTATGTAGCTCAATATGCACTGCCTTGCAAAACGTATTGATGAAAGTAACTTTCACATCATGTGTCAATGCCATGTTGCATAGCTATATGAGAGATGGACCATACATAAAAAGATTTGCTACAGTTTAGTACAAAATGTAACTGAAAGAAATACGCATTGAGACGAACAGAAACTGCATGTGTATTCAAAGACAACGATTACACAGAAATTACCACGTTTCATGATGGTACCATGGACATTATGAAATGCGGGACATGGTCCTTAATAGGGTGTGTGATTACCACAGACAGCAGCGCAACTTCTGCAACGTGCTCCCATTCTGGCCACAAGGTTACCGTGGAGTTCTTGTGCTAGGGCGCTCCTTCATGAGCACGACTGACTGCTAGATGGTCGTTGGTGCATGTGGATGTGCTGCAGCGTGCCCATATACCATTATGCCTAACCACACCATACGACCTGGACCACCAAACCGATCAAGTTACACTATACAGGACGTAGCCTCATATGGCAAGAGGACGCAGCACATAATGCATCAATGAACGCTTTTGAACACGATCGTAACTTCTGTTGGATATTACTGGTCTGCTTATTTAGGAGTATTGGCGGTCCTGAGAACTTTAGCGTAGATATTAGGATCTAGTGCGGTGAAACTCTTTTTATGGGATTTAACTGTAAACATCAAATTATAAAACCCTTTTGTAAATGATTATTTCCATAGTGAGTTATTAGTCTCTTTCGATATCTACAGACGAATCATGTTCGGAGTATCGGATTGATTCTGATGCCACGTACAGTATCACACGTCTGGTCTAACGCTTTTTAAAAGTCGGTGCTGCCATTTTAGCTCATGTCTCTGCTTTAATTTTCTTTCGTAAATCTTCCTCATATCCATCAAGATAATCTTCTTCATCATCTTTCTCCTTTTATTCAATTTATTTTTCTTTTCATCCAGTGTCTCTGGCCCCTCCACCTGCCGTTCCACAAACACATTGTTTTGTCTGGCTTTAATGTATTCGTCGTATTCTTTCTTTCTGTCTCTTTTATCTTCTATCTTTTCTCTTCTCTCTTCTCTCTTCTCTCTTCTCTTCTCGAATCAATCTCTGTAGCTGACGAGAAATAGTTTGAAACGCATTTTAAAGTACAGGTAGCTTCAGCCTTCCTTTTATACAGCAACGACCACATCTTCCACTTTCTTTCCCTAGAGATTCCAACAAAACCTGAAGAGATTTTTTTGTATCTTGCTTAAATCAAGACTCCTATTAATCTCATAAATTTAACTATTGAGCTGCGGTATATCTTTCTCTAAATGTTGGATTAATCCTTTCTAACATATTGATTCACTGTTTCTCCTGTGGATGACTACTAAATTTTAAGATTAATTCACACTGAAATGCTGTCTCATTTCCATTGTATAGCCGGCCGCGGTGGTCTAGCGGTTCTGGCGCTGCAGTCCGGAACCGCGGGACTGCTACGGTCGCAGGTTCGAATCCTGCCTCGGGCATGGGTGTGTGTGATGTCCTTAGGTTAGTTAGGTTTAAGTAGTTCTAAGTTCTAGGGGACTTATGACCTAAGATGTTGAGTCCCATAGTGCTCAGAGCCATTAGAACCATCCATTGTATATAGTAGTTTGTGTTACTTATCTTATAGACAATCCGTCCAAAAAGTTTGATTTTATTCATAGCTTACAAGCGACGTCAGCGCAGTAACTACGGTGACAGCTTTAACTAACAACGTTATACAACGGATATGCATTCGACCAGTCGGTTGAGAACAATCAATGTAAGTAGCGGGTCAGAAGGATCATGTGTTTCATATGGACAAGAGCAGACAAATGAGAGATATCTAGCACAATCACACTAACAGTTTACGCGTCAAAGTTCGCGACAAGAATTATGTCGAGAATAATGGAAAAGAAATTTGAAGATCAGTTACATGACGTTAAGTTTGTATTTTGGAAAATAAAAAGTCCGGACAGGCAATAATTAAGATTAATCTGATAATGGAATTAGCACATAAGAAAAATGAGGGCATCTTTATTCAATTCGTTACCCTGGAAAAGGCGTACAAGACTGTAAAATAGCGCCAGCGACTGAAATTCTAAAAATTTGGTGTTATCTATAGGAAAATACTGATGTTGCCTGTAGAAAAAGACTGGTAATATACACAACGTACAGGCATCAAGAGAGAGGAATAAGAATGGAATACCAAGATATAAATGCTCGGATTAGCAAGGGTCTAAAACAGAGATGCATCCCGCCACCCGCCACTGTTCAACCTGTAAGTCGAAGAAGAACTAACGAGAATAAAAGTTTACAGAGGGAGCAGCTATGAATTGTAAGATTCAATTACATCTTAGTGCGAGTGGGAAGATTTTGGAGTTTCTGAGGGAATGAGCAGTCAAAAAACAACGTGAAATAGACTGACAGTAAGCCAAAGAAAAACGTATGAACTGAGCAGTAAAAGAAAAAACGATCAACACCGTCTCAGGTTTTCTCGGCGGGACTGCTTAACATTGTGCTTCGGGATGTTTTATGGAATTTCTTTATATATGAATATACATTAACTCAGACGGTATTGTGCGAGGTAACCGAAACTTTGGGCGTGCTTCTACATCTGAAAGATCACTTCTATTCAAATTTGATGCCATTAGCTTCAGAGTTGGACTAGTAGCGCCACTGTGAGGATGCAAATCAGGTTTGTATTAAAGAAATTCTGTAACGGTCGTGAGCGTTGGTTATAACTGAGAATCGACGTGGTGAGTCGAGGTTAGTCAATAATGCTTTTAAGGCGACGAAGACGTCAATATTATTAGTTCACTAAGTTTGAATGAGGTCGCGTAAGAAGCTGGATTTCCTTCCGTGATATTCCAGAAAGACGGGGCAGGAATGCAGCCACTGTACATGAGGGCTACCTGCGGTGGTCATTGCGGGCTATAGTCTCAAGAAGGCCGGGCTGCGGACGATCGCGTGGCATTACCGAGAGAGCAGAATTGCAGTGCTTGGCATATGGCTGTGGTGCATCGTACTGGATCTGCAGTATCAACTCGAGCAGCCGCTGGCACCACAGTGACACAACGAACTCTTACAAATCGGTTACTTCAAGGTCAGATCCGAGCCAGACGCCCTGAAGCGTGCGTTTCACTGACCCCAAACCGTCGCCATTTGCGACTTGAATTCTACACAGCTAAAGCACATTGGGGGGCGGACTGGAGTTTTGTATTGTGATGAAAACCGGTTCGGCCTCGGTGCTAGTGGTGACTGTGTGTTGGTTAGAAGGAAGCCAGGTGGGCTCCTGCAGTTAACCTTTCTTCGACCAGGCCACACTGGACCTACACCTGGAGCTGTGGTCTGGGATGCTCTTTTGAATGACAGAAGAAACACTTTCGAAGTTTTCCCACACAGCCTGACTGCAAATCAGGATGCCATTCTGATGATTCGGCCTTATGTGCTGCCATTCATGAATAACATTCCAGGGAGTGTTTCCCAACAAGATAACGTTAGCCCAAGTACCGCTGTTGTAATTCAACATGCTCTACAAACATATCCGGCTCGATCACGATCTGTCTCCACTTGAGCGTGCATGGGACATCATCGGACGACAACTGATCTGTTATCCACTAAGGGCAACAGGCATGAAGCTCCATCCCAGAAAAAGATATCTGACAGTTGTTCGACACTATGCATTTTCGCTTTCTTGCGTTCCACATTCTGACGGCTACGCCGATGATTAACATAGCAGCCTTTCACATTTGCAGTGACTTTTCTCGCGCATACTTTAACCTGTGATCTTACAACCTCAGTCACTGAAATGTGTTACCTTAACTACACTGGTCCCGGGGTTTGATTTCGGAGATCACAGGCGACTGCAAGTTTACCACATAACAACAATGACTTTAACTTGTCTACCTCGTCTGCAAAATTTAACCTGCCCTCTGACAGTGGTAGATGTTGCAAGTCTGCATTGGAGATTAATATTTTTATGAGAATCTTAAATAAAATTGAATGCTGAGAAAAATTAATAAAATGGTCGCCGGATCGTTATTGTACTCTGCTAGTGACAGGTGATTAATATGTCGAATTGGGTTTAATTTTTTATAAAATTGAAAAGAGTTTATTAGCCGTGTGGCGGCTGGTTGGCGAAGGCTAAAGTTCATCTGTATAATCTATTTAACCTTGCTGAAAATATGGGTAGCGCAATCTCAAATCATTTAAGGCTGAAGAGATGTAGATGGATTTATTTTACACAGAAGTCAAACTACGTTGGCGCTGCTGGGAACAAGTGGCGTGACTGTGATTGTGTTTGCCCTAACAAGCCCGAGTAACAATACTATACCTCTTTCTCGATGCTTACCGCTATCTCAGGAGACGGTCATGGCGCAAACGCCGGCAAAGTAGCGATGCGCGGCGCCTGCATTTCATTATCGTGAGCAGGAAATACGCACATTCACTGACAGGTTATCTGTCAGACGCATCGCAATTACTCTTTAACGGAGCACTGAAGTCTCGGTAGTTTCCGGTATGTGGCACTCCCATTCGCTGGCAATACCATGGACTAGTTTGATTCTCTTCATTGTAGTGTACAGCAGATCAAACGTCAAGGCGGTAGACTTGATATGAATAAGATTGTCTTTTGTACTGCGAGTAGTCCAACATCATTGAGCTGCAGACTGCTGGTGCAGCTAGGATTTCACCACAGGCCCCATAGTCAAAACCAGTGCCAGTGCAAAGGTACACTCAGGATGAGAGTCCCAAGCGCAAGCCACTTATAACAAGCGTCAAGACCAGAATTGCCTATACAAACCAGAGTCTGATTCCAAAGACCACATCTCTTATCACCTTCCCATGAAAACTCGGTAAACGCGAAAAGTGCATCAACATAACTGCCCCCACAAAGATTTCGTGCCAATCACAATACTTTATGAACACCACTTCTCCCCTCTAGCTCGTTTGCTCAGCCTCCCGACCAGTCGTAACCAAACTTAATAATATTCTTTTCTTTGATAGAGAAGCAGCCAGTCCCTGATTCGTAAATATCCGCATAGTGAGGAGATGATGTTACGCTCCCATGACTCCTTTAGGCAGCATGTTTTCAAAGTTTTCATTTACGCCAAAAGTAAACAATACATTTATCAAAGATATCATTGTCTTGATGGGCTGAATGTTACAGCATATCCGATCATTGGCCTCAGCCTCAGAGGGGTGCTTTTGTGTCACAATATAGAGCTGCCGTAAGTGTTTTGTTCTATCATAAAATTCTTCTGAAGCCCGAGGCTACCCAAAAACTCAGCAAGCAGAGGGACGACACCATCTAATGGTTCTGTTTGTAACATCTCTTCAAAGGCGCACAGGGAAACTCTCAGACACAATGGTCGTTTACGAAAATGTCAAAACGCGTCAGCCGGGCAACCTACTTTCTTTCCTGTGCAATTCTCCCTACTGTGGCCAGAAACGCGTAGCAGGTAGGTCCTGGTAGGCTGTTTTTCGCCTCTTCGGCCGAAAGAATTATCTGCACAGAGGAAGAGAAATTCATGTTACCAGTATTCTTTCCCCGATGTTCCTGTCCCTAGCACCTGCAAGTGGCTACCAAGAAACGAATGACCACTACAAGATTTACAGTTAAATAACCAAAGCGCCTGCTTGTTCCCAGCTCCAGATAATACTGTTCGAAGGAGACCGACAGCAAAGATGCCGCATGTGTTAACAGCGTTAACGATGTGTACACTCCCATCAACGCCTGCTCATGTTGATAACCTCATGTCGTCTCACAGAAAATATCTTGGGTGTAATAAGAACATTAAAGAATAGCCTTGAATATGAAAAACAGTGAGATAGTTCCTTGTCCTCTCTCAACGAAAACAAATGTATTCCTGAGATTTCAAAAAAAAAAAAAAACGTTCAAATGGCTCTGAGCACTATGGGACTTACCATCTATGGTCATCAGTCCCCTAGAACTTAGAACTACTTAAACTTAACCAACCTAAGGACAGCACACAACACCCAGTCATCACGAGGCAGAGAAAATCCCTGATCCCGCCGGGAATCGAACCCGGGCGTGGGAAGCGAGAACGCTACCGCACGACCACGAGCTGCGGACTTGAGATTTCATGACTTTACGTTGATTATTTGTAAGTGCTGCGAAATTTTCTTTCCGTCCGTGAATTCCGATGTTCGATCCAGCTATCTTTTTAATGAAACATATTGGCAGTTGCGAATATGGACACAAAAAATGGTTCAAATGGCCCTGAGCACTATGGGACTTAACTTCTGAGGTCATCCTCGAACTTAGAACTACTTGAAACTAACTAACCTAAGGACATCATACACATCCATGCCCGAAGTAGGATTCGAACCTGCGACCGTAGCGGTCGCGCGGTTCCAGACTGTAGCGCCTAGCACCGCTCGGCCTCTCTGGCCGGTTGAATATGGACACACATCAGCCGTATAATGGAAAGACAACAGTGAAAATTTGCGCCCAACCTGGACTGGAACCGATATTTTCCGCTTATCGCAAACGGTCGCTTTCCCTTTTGGCTATCCGCTTGGACTCACGACCAGTACCAAACTTCCTCATGTCATCAATCACGCGTCTACTACGTGTACTCGTACATTCCTTATGTATATTCCTGTACACTGGAGACATTTTAATTTAAAGTAGCTTGCCTGGTGTTGGTGGATAAATATGTTATTTCTAAAATGTCTCCCGTGTACGGGAATATACATAATGGATGTACAGGTACAGGTTGTAGACACGTGGGTGACGACATATGAAACTTTGGGTTTGGCTCTGAGTAGTACTTGAACAGCCAAATGGTAAGGCGACCGCTCGCGAAAAGCAGGAAATCTGGGTTCGAGTCCCGGTTCAATACAAACTTACATTAGCATCTTTCCACTAAACAGCTAATGGATATCCATATTCGCAAATGCGAATGCATTTCATGTATTTAATTACGACTGTAGTTTCCGTAATGCCTATTCACTGGTACTTGCGTGCATGTCCGAACGAAAATGGCACCGTAATTCGGAATAACGCAGGCACTACAGTAACGTATCTTCTTCACGTGCTCTCTGGAGTCCAGGTAGCGACTACACGTAACAGCAAAGTTTTCAGAACTTGAAGAAAACGGCTGTGTCACTAGTCGAAATATTTTGCATACTATGAAGGAAAAGTTGGGTAGAATAGCAAGAATCACGATATTAATATGCAATGAACGTAAATCAAAATTTAGAGACACGAAGAGGACCATGTGAAAAATTTTTATACCTTGAGAGAAAAATTACATATTTCGCCCAAAAAAGATAGAAGATACATTATGTTATCAAAAGTATCCGGACATCCCCAAAAACATACTTTTTTCACATTAGGGGCATTGTGCTGCCATCTACTTCCAGAACCTTCATTTCAGCGACCCCAGTAGTCATTAGACATCGTGAGAGAGCAAAATGGGCGCTATGGGGAGCTTACGGACTTCGAACATGGTCAGGTGATTGTTTACCACTCGTGTCATACGCCTGTACACGATATTTCCACATTCCTAAACATCGCTAGGTCCATTCTTTCCGATGTGATGGTGAAGTGGAAACGTGAAGGGACACGTAAATCACAAAAGCGTACAGGCCGACCTTGTCTGATGACTGCAGAGACCACCGCCAGTTGAAGAGGGTCGTAATGTGTAATAGGCAGACGTCTATCCTGACCATCACACAGGAATCCCAAACTGCATCATGATCCACTGCAAGTACTATCACAGTGAGGCGGGAGGTGAGAAAACATGGATATCATGGTCGAGCGGCTGCTCATAAGCCAAACATCACGCCGGTAAATGCCAAAAGACGTCTCGTTTAGTGTAAGGAGAGTAAACACTGGACGATTGAGCAATGGAAAAACGTTGTGTGGAGTGACGAATCACGGTACACAATGTGGCGATCCGATGGCAGGGCGTCTGTATGACGAATGCCCGGTGAACGTCATCTGCCAGCATATGTAGTACCAACAGTAAAAATCGGAGGCGGTGGTGTTAAGGGGTGGTCATCTTTTTCATAGAGAGGGCTTGCACCCCATGTTGTTTTTCGTGGCACTATCACAGCACAGGCGTACATTGATGTTTTAAGCACATTCTTGCTTCCCACTGTGGAAGAGTAATTCTGGGATGGCGATTGCATCTCTCAACACGGTCGAGGACCTGTTCATAATGCACGGCCTCAGGCGGAATAGTCACATGACAATAACATCCCACTAATGGACTGGCCTGCACAGTGTTCTGATATGAATCGTACAGAACGCCAATGGGATGTTTCGGAACGCCGACTTCATGCCAGGCCTCACCGACCTACATCGATACCTCTCCTCAGCGCATCACTGCGTGAGGAATGTGCTACCATTCCCCAATAAACCTTCCAGCACCTGATTGAACGTAGGCCTGCGAGAGTGGAAGCTGTCATCAAGGCTAAGTGTGGGCCTATACCATACTGAATTCTAGCATTACCGATGAGGGGGGGGGGGGGCGCCACGAACTTGTAAGTCATTTTCAACGAGGTGTCCGGATACTTTTGATCACATAGTGTGTGTAACAAGTAGCCCGACACAACCATAGAGGGCGTTGCTCGTTACAAGAAATGCAGTTACATGAAATTGCCTTGAAGACCAAATTTCCAGATTGTACGTTTCCAGTACATTTTTAGGTGAATGTAAATCATGGAAGTTGGGAAAACCGGGAGATAAGATGATTGGAGTGCTTTGAAATCTTTTGCTGTAGAAAGATAGTAAGAATTAAGTGCACTAATATCATAGGAATTGAGGATATTCTCCGCAGAATCGGTGAGGAAAACATAATTGAAGACGCACTGGAGGGATAGAATGATAAGCCACGTGTTGACACATTTGGGAATACTTTCTGTATTACCAGTGGGAGCTTTTCACCGTAAAAGCTGCAGCGGCAGGGTAGAGACCGAAATAAGACCTAAAAATCATACGGACATGTTGTGCAAGTGCTACACTGAGACGAAGGAATCGGCACAGGAGAGGAAGACGTAGTGGGCCGTATCAGACCAATCAGACGGCTAAGGATCCCAATAAAATATTAACATTAAGGATCACTAATAGCTTTCAGATAATATTAGACGCCAGTTTTACGCGTATGGGCTGACTATGGACGATTGTTTTATTGAGCAGCTACAGGGGTTGAAGAGAAGAACCTGAGGGCTCGTGGAAATCGGAAGAACCTTTGTTTGTTGGCTGTGTGTCTCCCTATTGCATGAACGACAACTTTTACCTGGCGTCGAATGGTGAAATACTTGTAACGCGCATCACATAGGCGAATACACATCCAGAAAGAGCATCTCTAATTCAGTAAGTGTTCTTGAAGGACAAAACGAATCACGTCTTCTCTGTAACAAATTTACTTACAGGTCAAGGACTTACGAGACCACACAAGGTATTGTGCTTCATCATCATGTTCACGAAACGGGTCTCGCACAACTTTACGGCTGTAAATGGGTGCATTATCGTCTTCTAACGCAAATAATTCACAACGGAAATTCTGCGCTGGGTGAAGCTAGTCACTATGGTCACTTAGAACACGAACGTAAAATTGATCAGTAGCTCTGTCATATACGTCAAGAAATGGACCAGTATGACGTTAAGATATCGCGTCCCACAGTTTAAGTGATTCACCGCAACACTTCCGATACGGACCCAATCAACTGTATATATCAGTGGTACATCTTCTGCCGGACACGTTCGAGTTCGTGACATTGTTAGTAATGCCAGAGGCAAGAGTTGAAAACTTTTGCCGGACCTTGACTCGAAACCGGATTTACCGCTTCTTATGAGCGGTTGCGTCAACCACATCCACCATCTGGACTTGGTCTCTGACGGACTCAAATTTCCAACTTTTCGCACGCTGCTATGCAGCGTCCCTCGTGCTTTTATGCTGGGTACCGTTAGTTGAAAAAAGTTATATAGAGATTTGTCCTATGCTGTCTTGCTTCAAAGCCACTCTGCCACTACCAATCGACTTTCGGTCAGGCGTTTATTTGTTGGATTTTGTTGTTTCCTCCAGTCGATAGTCGATGAAATTACAATCGACTTGATACTTCTCATGACACCAATACCGGTGGGCGTTATCTAACAAGTGAACCCCTTTAACTATACCTAGTATCTTTTTATTGAAATCGTAGGGACCATTCGTTGTGGAAATTTGACACCGCGGTATATTTTGCGTCCGATGGCTGTCACAGATAGTTACATTCTTTATCAGTAGGGAGTGGGCGGGTACGGAAGATCTCCTTTGAGTGCTTGTAATATACAGACATTTGCATAATTTTGAGCAATTCCTGTATTCGCAATGTAAACTGTAATGTAGTTGGAGAAACAAAGACAGAATAAAGTGATATAAGGGTGTATATATTTTTACATGTCGAATGAGTCAGCCAATAAATTTATTGAAAGACAGTTCCATCGAAGAACTTGGTTGTACTACAATCACTTACTTCACGAGATCGGCGGACACAGTCAAATCAAACCGTTGATAAGGGTGATGTATGTGATATAAGCTGAGACTTCATGTTTCCGTACATGTGCCACTACTTTCCGTACATGTGCCACTACCCCAGTAGTGTTCTTCAGATACTCGACGAGTTTGGTAGATGTTCTCGTTCGAGTCTATTGTGACAGCAGTTACACACACTGCTTAACAGACGTGAAGCATGCAGAAGACACGGTCGAATGTCATTGTTTCAGACAGAGGTATCTCCTTCTTCGTCGCCGTTTCGCCAGCTGGTCGAAGCATGCAATATCGAGATTTGTGAGTCACTGAGACGTGACAGAGGCACGATGTTGAACTTCATGGGAAACTGAGATCTGGCATACTCGTCCTCAGCCTTCCGGTCACCCACGTCTGGCCACGACAAGGGAGGATCGATGTATTGCACTCCAAACTCATTGTAACCTCTTTACGTCTGCCCTTGCTATGCGATAATAACAAATGGTCTCTCAGCAGCATTCACTGTCGTATAACAACATTAGTTGGAGACAAGGTTCAGGTCACGGCTGGCAGTGACTGACCGAGCTCTGGCGGCATAATACTGCGCCACGGGCAATATCAACGACAACATCGTAGCGCCATGGTCGTCCACGAATAATACATATCTCCATGAACTGTCTGTGCGTTGTTCAGGTACCCTGCAGCCAGGAAGATACCTGGATGTGCCCCCGAAATAGCATACGTGGGATGAACTCGGATATCAACTCCATCCAAGTGGCTGTATCGAGGATGTTACAAAGGTTGTGGGACATTTTTCCTCAAGAGAGGATGCAAAACTTCCTGACAGCCTTTCCAGCCGAAAAAGTGCATGTGTTCAGTCCAGAAGGGGAACAAAGTCATGCCGGCCGTGTGGCCGAGCGGTTCTAGGCGCTTCAGTTAGGAACCGCGCGACCGCTACGGTAACAGTTTCGAATCCTGCCTCGGGCATGGATGTATGTGATGTCTGTAGGTTCGTTAGGTTTAAGTAGTTCTAAGTCTAGGGGACTGATGACCTCAGATGTTAAGTCTTATAGTGCTCAGAGCCATTTGATCCCTTTTAACAGCGTGATACTGATAAGCGGCATCTTACTGCCATGATCTTTGTAAATGGGATTCGGTTTTGTAACCACTGCCTTAACATCATACACCTTCTGAGAAAATGTCCTCCTCCCCTTCTGGGGTCATCAATTTCTTGTCAGGTTGTGTGCATAAATGATAGACGTACATGTCATGAGGTAGCACTTGAAAGCTGGACTTCGCCGAAATCAGTTGATCGTGTGCTGTAAATGACTGTGATCGTAATACAGCCAAATCGGATAACGGAACTTATTTAAGAAAACGAATATCCTACTGGGTGCCTGCTAGCAACCGACTGTGGAAGATGTATGGCAGCGAGGACTATAAATAGAAATAGTTCAAAGTCCGTTACACAATGTATATCATGTCGAACGTTTCAAAAATTAACAAGTTGAAAAGGGTGGTGTTAAAATGATTACCAATTTCTCTTCACGGTCGGTGGAGGAAAATTAATTACTGATACAACTAGCAAAATTGTTAAAAACCACACATTAAACGTTCTGTATCAGACTTCGGGTAAAAAAAATTTCCGCTACGTTTTTCTTTTATCTCTCCGAGCAGAGACCAGATCGGTATAATTCGTATCAGCGCAGACCAGGCAATTGATCACTGCTTAACGTTGTCGGCCTTTTCACTTTTTCATTTTTTTCTGCTCCGTGCTGGCTTATTTTTCATCCGAAATGTATGTAGTGTCGCGTGTAGTAATACGTTTAAAATCCCCCCCGCGTAATAAATTACGGAACGCGTCACCCGGAGAGGGGATCCAATAATAAACACCGCGGCAGCGGGTCGCCGCGCGGCGCTGGCGCAGCGTGGGACGGCGCCCCGCGAACACCGTGTTTCTCCCCGGCCGTAATTGGCGTGGCCGGCCGCTTGTAATCGTTTTGCGAGGCCCCACGCACACAGACGCGAACACGCAGCTCGTACACACCACAGTCCTACGCTACACCACTGGTGACCCAGTTGGCCCGTCCGGCGTAAGAGAGAGCGAGTCTCCAATTACGGTCGAGGGCAGTGGGCGCAGCTGGGGGAGAATAACACAGCAACCGCAGCGGCAAATTCCCAAATGGAACAAAGTTTTAGATGCGTTGCCGACAACTGACGAGAAGGAATCAGTCATTCAGGGATACGTTTCAAACGCCCTGTAAATGAATGCTAAGCAAATCGTAGTGAACTGTATTACTAGGGATGCTGTTCACTGTTTCGTATTGCAACACTGCCACAAAGATATCTGCAACTGCTAGATTCATCATCCCCACATTAGCTTCTACCATCGGTCAACCATACGTGATTAGTGGGACAGGGGCGGCATCTGCGCACATTGCGAGTTGATACATCAGGGGCAAGCATACAGTCATGGAAATAAATATTCATACGGTAGGTGGGGAAAAACTACGATGGTGTGTTGGGATAGTAAATCACCGACAGCGCCGATGCGAATAAGTATGATAACGTAGTGTCTGATAACCATGTTCTTGGTAATGAACCTTCCCGTATCCCAAGAATCTATTCTGGGAAAATAAAATACACTCCGCACGGTCTACGACAGGGCAAAACGTATTCATACAGCGGACTACTTTCAACTAAACAAACGGCTGACGCAGACCCGGAATGCATGCCATACTTGTGTAGTCGTCTGGCGGCTGTGAAGCAACAGCACGTTGGACGTGGGCACCGTGGAACAGCAGAGTGTACCCAAGGGGAAGGAAACGACCAATATCTTCAACACAAGTCGTATGCGGAAATTGCGATCATCATAGGATGAAGCCGAGCGACTGTGCAATCTTTCATTAAACGATATAAGGACAAACGTGTAGTAATAAACCATGGACGACACGGTCGTCCACAGAGGCTTACAACAAGAGAGACCAGAATGCTACTAAGAATCATCAAGAAAAACCCGAAAACGACTGCGTCGGCACTATCCGCATACGTACACGACCACTTCCGAAAGGACATCACCCAAAGGGCAGTTCGTACCATTCTCAATCGTTCGGGCTACAGAGCCAGAGTCCCGAGACGGAAGCCCTACATCAGCGAAAAGAACAGGAAGTGGTGGATGGAATTCTCGAAACAGCATGTATGCAATACAGTAGACTTCTGGGATACTGTTTTGTTTAATGATGAAAGCAAATTTAATATAAGGCGCAATGATAGTAGATTTGTGGTCGGGAGAAGATCGAATACACACCTCGACCGAAACAAGATTCAACCCACGGTGAAGCACGCATGTAGTGGAGTGATGGTATGGGGCTGTATGTCAGCCTCCGGTGTCGGAAAATTAGTGTTTGTGGAAGGTACCATGGACAGATTTGTGTATATGACCATTCTCAAACAGAAATTACAACAGAGTGTTGACGCCATGGGTTTTCCTAAAAATCATCACTTCCAACAGGACAATGATCCCAAATATACAGCGCAAATTTCCCGGCTGTGGTTGCTCTACAACACTCCACACACTCTTACAACACCAGCTCAGAGTCCGGACCTGAATGCCATCGAACACTTATGGAATGAGCTGGAAAAATGAGTGAGGAAACACTACATCCGTAGTAAGGCTCCTTTGAAAGAAGCTCTCCTTCGAGACGGGGAAGGTATCACGTCGGAAACTACAGGAAAATAGTCCATTCCGTCCCACTGAGATTGCGAGGGGTATTACATCGGAAGGGTATGCATACGAAATATTAAACGTGTTCTGGTTTTGTTAGAAGTGTCGTTTTCTGTTCGTGTATGAATACATAATTCCCAGCGCAGTAGAGAACTTGGAATACGTTTTTGTATTTTGTTTTGTAAAAGCTTGTTCATTCTCGTTCTACATACCAGCATAGCTTCATTGGCGGCTGGCCTATGTGTATAGTGCATATCCATTATTGATTTTGGTTTCATATTGTCAATAAAGGCAGTTTACTTTGCCACGCTCTAGTGTATGAATACTTATTTCCATTACTGTACATTCAGGAGATAACCTATTGTCCTACTTTGCCAATCAAAGGAGAACAATATGTTGGCCCCTGAAAGTCTACTTTTCCCTGATGTAGGCTATACGCAGTGCGCACTGATGCCCCACTACTTATGTGTTTCATTTGTAGCAGACTAGAAAAACCCGCCCTTCCTCCACCCCCTCCTCCCACCCCTTACTACCCACACGTATACAACAGCAGCAGCAGAGTCTGATTAGTATATTTGGTGTTAAGCGTGTAAAATCATTATGGATGACGACACAAAAACTCTAATTTCGTTTTGGAAAATGCTGGTCTTTCACGCTTCTCATTGTTTATTAAGCCATGTTTTCCGAACTGAACGCTGTACAATGATATAGGTCTGCATGTACAATCACTGTATACTGCTCGCAAAGAGTGTAGCGAATAGATTACATTTTAAGGAAGTAACAAACTAAAAACTTCATGCCCAATTCTGAAGTTTTACTACATGTAGCAAACTATAAACTTATTTCCTCTCATTATTTTTTGGGGGGTATTTGTGGCATCACCCCGAGGTCGTGGTGCCACGTCAAAGTCGTAAACACATGTAGATACAGAGGTCTCGCAGCAATCCACAATGACGCATGGGAAGCGCTCTTGAAGGCCACGCTTCCTCTGCCAGCGCAGCAGCGCACTACCACAACAGTTCAACACAGAAACAAGCATGTAAGACTCCGCCCCTTTGTGACATCTACAGCAGTCGACACCATTGCGTAGGACGAACAGTTGTTAATGTTTCTGTACTTTCAGAAATGTTGCATTTCGTGCTGCAAAAATCAGTATGTTAATCTGTGCATCAGGTGATGCTTTCAGAGTCAATGATATTTGTATATTATCAAGCACTCCTGCTGCAAAGAAATGTGTGAACGTTAAGTATATCTTTCATTCATTTACATAGAAATGTGAAGTAATATCGCGTATGTTCTAGTTTTATAAGCAATCGAAGAACTCACAGTTATAGTGGGCCAAAATAGTATCATCTGATCACAACAGTTTCAGCAAAACAGCTCCTGAAATGATTTAAAGTTACGTGTAAAGTGTGTTGAAATTTACTAAATGCTCTCAGTCTCAAACTGCGGATCAGTACAGTTCGCATAATTTGCAAGCTGTGAGTGTGGTATTACCACAAGACATAAACTCACTTTTCGTGTTTAACATTTGATTTAATGTGTTAAACCTTTAATATATGGTAGAACATCTTAGTGAGTAGAGCATATAGAATTTTAAATTTGCTCAACAAGTATATGAAGTACAGGAAACCAAACTTTTTTGCCCCAGGAATCCACTGGAGAGGAAGCCTGTACTAGAGCCAGAGGATGGTTTCACTTGAAACTTCCTGGCAGATTAAAACTGTGTGTCGGACCGAGATTCGAACTCCGGATCTTTGCCTTTCGCGGGCAAGCGCTCTACCATCAGCGCTACCCAAGCACGACTCAAGCTTGTGTCGTGCTTGGGTAGCTCTGTTGGTAGAGCACTTGCCCGCGAAAGGCAGAGATCCCGAGTTCGAGTCTCGGTCGGGCACACAGTTTTAATCTGCCAGGAAGTTTCATATCAGCGCACACTCCGCTGCTGAGTGAAAATCTTATTATGGTTTTACTTGTTTGATAATGTAGGTTACGGTATACACTGTAAAGGATTTAGTACCAACAATAATTAATACCAACAATAATTAACACATTACAAATTCTGTTCTTTGTTTTTAGAGTTGTACCTTCTCCGAAAACCTATCCGAGTTATACTTTTATTGAGAAAATTTACGCACAGCCGAACTCATAATGAATTTATGCACACAGGAAAATCAGTGTGCGCGAATAGTTAAACGTAACATATTATCGAGATGAGTGCAATTTCATCTTGGTTGTACCGATACCCTTGTGTCAAGGCACCTGCATCCCAATAGCACTGCCTACCAACTGAAGATGATTCAAATATCAGGCGCAGCGCGTGCACTACATGAACAACAAAGATAATTGGTAAAACTACGTCAGCAGATAAAGATTATAGTTGTTAACTATATAAAGCTAAAGCAGTTAGTCCTCCACGAGTATCAATAGTTGATATGCAGCTAAACTAACAAATATGCTTAAAAATGCCAAAAAAGTAGTAACTAACAAGATGTATGATCATGTAGGATCTTAACAACATGCAAGGTTTATCCTGCTGTTTTATTCACGAACATTGTACATATGCCCTTGTGGGTACGAAATACAGGATGATAAGGAACACTCGCAACTCCTCCCAAAGCAAGCGTCATTTCGAATATTCGGAATCAAATATTACTAGAATTTCAGTGCCAAATATTAGCAGACCAATTTTATTTACCTGATGGAAGAGATTTTTCAAAAGCTCTCTGTTTTAATTTCCTTACTTATAGGTCCACAATCAAAGCAAACATTTAGAGAGGTAAAATCATTTCGTCACATTCAACTCCGTAATTTCGTTTTAATGCATGTGCTTCGTTTCATTATTCACCTGTGGACTGTCCATTGATTTCAGCACATGGCAATTACCATCTGTCAAAAATTAAAAACTCATTCTGCACTCCAGTCGCTGGAATGACATGAAAGTGTAAACAACAGCCGCACCCGTTTTCTCGACATTTTCGCTGTAACCTCGCTGTGAGTCATTGAACTAAAAGGGGCTCTTTGCCAGGAATATACTGTGTTGCCTCGAAACTGGACCCTTGCCATCCGCTTCCAAATATTTTATCGACTCTGTGTATTTATATACATTTTCTTTAATTCTACCTCTTTCTTCCTCATTCATCCCCCATAGTACTCCACGTAAGTTGCCGTCGTCGGATTTAATGAGGAGGAGTACTGACTGCTGCTACCTGCCAGCTGGCTCGTTACATTCAGAACAACCTCTACTTGTGCTGTTTGTGTGATTCTCTCTAATATAGGAAGGGAGTGAACAAACCAGTGGTTATAACGAGAAGTAATTGCAGAGGATCAAAGTGTGAATTTTCCCCTAAGCAAATCATCCTATTTCAATGTAGGTGGATATCCTTGACAAAGTCCATACTTAACAATCATATACAACCCTTCGCTCGACGAAAGATCCGTACCCTGGGAGTGGAAAGTCACACCAATGCTCAGGTAGGGTGTGTGAGTAATCCACTAAATTACAGGCCCGTACTATTAACGTCGAAATGGAACATATATTGTGTTCTATCATTATGAATTATCGTGCATTGACGTACAGTCAACACGAATTTAAAAAACATCGTTCTTGTGAAACACAACTAGCTCTTTACACAACGAGGTGTTGTGTGCTGTCCGCTACGGTCGCAGGTTCGAATCCTGCCTCGGGCATGGATGTTTGTGATGTCCTTAGGTTAGTTAGGTTTAACTAGTTCTAAGTTCTAGGGGACTAATAACCTCAGCAGTTGAGTCCCATAGTGCTCAGAGCCATTTGAACCATTTTTTTTTGTGTGCTGTCGACAAGGGATTTCAAATTTATTCTGTATTTCAAAATTTCCTAAAGGCCTCCGACACTGTACCACACAAGCGGCTTCTAGTGAAATTGCGTGTTTACGGAATATTCTCTCAGTTATGTTACTGGATTCGTAATTTCTTGTCGGTGAGGTTACAGTTCGTAGTAATTGACGAAAAGTTATAGATTAACAACCGAAGTGATTTCTGGCGTTCCCCAAGGCAGTTTCTATGCCCTTTGCTGTTTCGTATCGACATAAACGATTTCGGAGACAACCTAAGCAGCTTTCTTAGATTATTTGCAAATGATGGGGACACAGTACTAGAAGTGGCTAAAGAATGTCTTGGAACAGTAGTGTGTAAAAGTAGGATGAAGCAAACAGCTTGGTGGAATGATACAGTCAGGGCAGCCTGTAAAAGGAAAAAGAAGGCGTATCAAAAATGGCTACATACCAGAACCCAGGTAGACAGAGAAAGTTATGTTGAAGAAAGAAACAAGATAATTGCAGCATCCAAGAAGAAATCGTGGGAAGACTTTGGAAACAGGTTGGAGACTATGGGTCAAGCTGCTGGAAAACCGTGCTGGAGTGTAATTAGCAGTCTTCGAAAGGGAGGTAAGAAGGAAATGACAAGTATTTTGGACAGGTCAGGAAAACTGCTGGTGAATCCTGTGGATGCCTTGGGCAGATGGAGGGAATATTTTGAAGAGTTGCTCAATGTAGGTGAAAATGCGAGCAGTAATGTTTCATATTTCGAGGTAGAATGGGATAGGAATGATGATGGAAATAGGATCACATTTGAGGCAGTGGAAGAAAATGGTCAATAGATTGCAGTGCATTAATGCGGCTGGGGTGGATGAAATTAAGTCGGAACTCATCAAATACAGTGAAATGTCAGGTCTTAAATGGCTACACAGGATAATTGAAATGGCCTGGGAGTCGGGACAGGTTCCATCAGACTGGACAAAAGCGGTAATCACACCAATCTTTAAACATGGAAACAGAAAAGATTGTAACAACTACAGAGGTATCTCTTTAATCAGCGTTGTGGGAAAATCTTCTCAGGTATTGTTGAAAGGAAAGTGCGAGTATTAGTTGAGGACCAATTGTATGAAAATCAGTGTGGGTTTAGGCCGCTTAGAGGTTGTCAGGACCAGATCTTTAGCTTACGGCAAATAATGGAGAAGTGTTACGAGTGGAACAGGGAATTGTATCTATGCTTTATAGATCTAGAAAAGGCATATGACCGGGTTCCTAGGAGGAAGTTATTGTCTGTTCTACAAGATTATGGAATAGGAGGCAAACTTTTGCAAGCAATTAAAGGTCTTTACATGGATAGTCAGGCAGCAGTTAGAGTTGACGGTAAATTGAGTTCATGGTTCAGAGTAGTTTCAGGGGTATGACAAGGCTGCAACCTGTCTCCACTGTTGTTCATATAATTTACGGATCATATGTTGAAAACAATAGACTGGCTGGGTGAGATTAAGATATGTAAACACAAAATAAGGAGTCTTGCATATGCGGATGACTTAGTTGTGATGGCAGATTCGATTGAAAGTTTGCAAAGTAATATTTCAGAGCTAGATCAGAAATGTAAGGACTATGGTATGAAGGTTAGCGTCTCCAAAACGAAAGTAATGTCAGTGGGAAAGAAATATAAACGGATTGAGTGCCAAATGGGAGGAACAAAGTTAGAACAAGTACTTAGGATGCATATTCTCACAGGATGGCAACATAGTGGAAGAACTGGAAGCGAGGTATAGCAAAGCTAATGCAGTGAGCGCTCAACTACGATCTACTCTCTTCTGCAAGAAGGAAGTCAGTACCAAGACTAAGTTATCTGTGCACCGTTCAATCTTTCGACCAACTTTGATGTATGGGAGCGAAAGCTGTGTGGATTCAGGTTACCTTATCAACAAGGTTGAGGTTACGGATATGAAAGTAGCTAGGATGATTGCAGGTACTAGTATATGGGAACAATGGCAGGAGGGGGTCC
Organism: Schistocerca cancellata; assembly: GCF_023864275.1. Classification (NCBI taxonomy): domain Eukaryota; kingdom Metazoa; phylum Arthropoda; class Insecta; order Orthoptera; family Acrididae; genus Schistocerca; species Schistocerca cancellata. The sequence continues at coordinate 172,151,402 of NC_064633.1, read as the reverse complement.
ACAATGAGGAAATCAAAGAAAAACTGGGAATGAACTCTATAGATGTAGCAGACAGGGCGAAAAGGCTTAGATGGTGGGGTCATGTTACACGCATGGGAGAAGCAAGGTTACCCAAGAGACTCATGGATTCAGCAGTAGAGGGTAGGAGGAGTCGTGGCAGACCGAGGAGAAGGTACCTGGATTCGGTTTAGAAGTAATAGGTTTAACATCAGAAGAGGCACCAATGTTAGCACTGAATAGGGGATCATGGAGGAACTGTATAAGGTGGGCTATGCTCCAGACTGAACGCTGAAATTCATAATCAGTCTTAAATGATGATAATGATGATGATGACGATGAGGTTGTTTATCGTCTCGTAAAGTTATCAGAAGATGAAAACAAACTGCAAAGTGATTTAGAACCGGTATCTGTATTGTACAAAAAATTGTCAGTTGCACCTAAATAACAAGGTGTGTGAGGTCATCCACATGAGTGACAAAAGGAGCCCCATTAAACTTCAGGTACAGTCAAATCTAAAGGCCTTAAATTCAACTAAATACCAAAGAATTGCATTTATGAACAACTCAAATTGCAAGTAACACACAGAATATGTCGTGGGGAATAGCTACCAAAGACTGTGTTTTTAGACGGGACACTCAGAAAATGTAACACATCCACTAAAGAGAAAGCCTACACTACGATTGTCCGCTCTATTTTAGAACACTATTTCGCGGTGTGGATTCCTTACCAGATAGGACTGACGGACTACATCGAGAAAGACCAATGAAGGGCAGCACCTTTTGTATTATCGCGAAATAGGTGAGAGAGTTCACTGAAATGATACAGGATTTAGGGTGGAAATCATTGAAACTATGGCGTTTTCCGTTGCGGCGGAATGTTCTCGCTAATTTTCGCTCACGTACTTTCTCATCCGAATATATTTTTTTTTGACTCCGGCCTGAATAAGGAGGAACGATCATCATAATAAAATAAGGGAAATCTTCGCTCGCACGGAAAGATGCATGTGTTCGTTTTTTCCACGCGCTTTTCGTGATTGGAATAACAGAGAATTATTATGGTGTTTCTATGAACCCCCTGCCATGCACTTAACTATGATTTGCAGAGTATCCTTGTAGATATAGATACACCTTATTGTGGGCTTTCGGCTTCAGCCATGAGTTAGACAATGGCTGGGGCGAGTCTTTGTGAAGGGAGCTTTGTATAGACGGAGACAGCGCTCGGGCTATGGAGGGTCACCTAGTGATATAGTGGATAGTTATTTGTTCCTTCGATGGTGTGAGGTTACTTCAGAGGCGTCTTACTTACGCTGAGCTGTTCTGCCATGACGTGACTACATGCAAACCAATATGCCCACTTTCCTTATCTTACACTACTGGCCATTAAAATTGCTACACCAAGAAGAAATGCAATGATAAACGGGTATTCATTGGAAAAATATATTATACTAGAACTGACATGTGACTGACATGTGCTTACATTTTCACGGCTTTTGGGTACATAGATCCTGAGAAATCAGTACCCGGAACCACCACCTCAGGCCGTAATAACGTCCTTGATACGCCTGGGTATTGAGTCAAACAGACTTTGGATGGCGTGTACAGGTGCAGCTTCAACACGATACCACAGTTAATCAAGTGACTGGCGTATTGTAACGAGCCAGTTGCTCAGCCACCATTGACCAGACCTCTTCAATTGGTGAGAGATCTGGAGATTGTGCTGGCCAGGGCTGTAGTCGAACATTTTCTGTATCCAGAAAGGCCTGTACAGGTACTGCACCATGCTGTCGTGAATTATCCTACTGAAGTGTAGGGTTTCGCCGAGATCGAATGAAGGGTAGAGCCACGGATCGTAAAACATCTGAAATGCAGCGTCCACTGTTCAAATTGCCGTCAATGCGAAGAAGAGATAGCGAGACGTGTAATCAATGCCACCCCATACCATCACGCCGGGTCATACGCCAGTATGGCGATGACGAATACACGCTTCAAATGTGCGTTCACCGCGATGTCGCCAAACACGGATGCGACCATCATGATGCTGTAAACAGAACAAGGATTCATCCGAAAAAATGACGTTTTGCCATTCGTGCACCCTGGTTCGTCGTTGAATACACTATCGCAGGCGCTCCTGTTTGTGATGAAGCGTCAAGGGTAACCGCAGCCACGGTCTCCCAGTTGATAGTCCATGCCGCTGTTTGTGACTATTAGAGCGCCATCTATCACAAAGCGAAAAATGTGCTCTAACAAAAACATTCATATTTCTTTACGTACTACGCGAATACGTAATAAAAATGGGGGTTCCTATTTCAAAAAAACGCAGTTGATATCCGTTTGACCTATAACAGCGCCATCTAGCGAGCCAACCACAGTTCCATCTGGTATCCCCCTTCAAGCTAGACAAGTTTCGTTCTTTGTAGAATTTTCGTTTGACGCTTATTTCTTGAGATATTTGAGCCGGTCACGATCAATGGACCACCCTGTATAGGCGTTGTCGACCATAGCGCCGTATTCTGGCTGTTAACGTACCTCTGTATTTCAATACGCACGCCTATGCCAGTTTATTTGGTGCTTCAGTGTATGTCTATGACAGCAGTTTTAAGGGCCTCCACCACAGTGCTGTTGATATTTTATCAAAATTTATTTCACTGTTGGAAATGGGGGTATACAAAAGTTTCGGCTTTTGTTTTGTCCCTGAGTGCAAGAGAGGATTGCCGAAGTTACGTTACTGTGTCGGTCAGATTCCATAATAAATACATTTTCGCACAAGGCGATCAGTTTATGAATGAGCTTGAGTGAGACATGTGGATAAGCAAAGAATTTATATCACAGCGAATCTGAATTGGGTACTGATGTCATTAGCAAAAATTTTGCGCACAACTGTAACTTTCATAACCACGCGTGCTCAGGAATACGTGGTAGTGCGTGGGAGAATTTATTGTTAAGCATCCCAGTAATTGAATTCTTCTCCATTGCTAGCACTCATCACGTTGGGGTACTTGGCTGTTTGCAGGGAGGAGCACAGTTGGCTGTATCCGGTTCATTAGTAAAATAAAGTAGTTCTGTAGTCACGGTAAATGACGTTCATTAATTTTAACGACAAAGTATGGACATTGACTTTTTTTATAAATTTTATTTCAACAATTCAGTTTTGATAACACTACGTATGCTTCAAGAACATAGGCGACCGGTTTCGGTCATATCGCATGACCATCATAAGGCCAATGGCAACCTTCGAAGGTGGTACGTGGAGCACTTTTCTTAGCTGCTGTGATGACTAGTTGACATCACAGCAGCTGAGAAGAGTGCTCCACCTACCACCTTCTAAGGTGCCATTGGTCTGATGACGGTCATGTGATATGACCGAAACCGGTCGCTTATGTTCTCGAAGCATACGTGATGTGATCAAGACTGAATTTTTGAAGGAAAATTTTTCTAAAATTTTTCTATCACTTTTCCAAAAATGTTAATCAAAATTGATTTTTTCTTAAAAATCACGAAGGCAGCCAGCCCTGAAGAATTCAGAGGCAAGCCAGCCACACACTCGGTGTGTCAATAAAGAACTTCACTTGCAGCTGCCTTTCTCTGGTGCTTCCTGCGCTCCCACGTCACCTTTACCACCCACTCGCACCATACTAGCTATGGGCCGTCCCACCCTGCAGTGGGGGGTGCTATAGAATGGTAACAGATTCACGAGTGGGAGGTATGGATACAGGAATTTTATTTCGTCTGTCTCTGAGAGCTGTAGAAAAATCCACGAGATATAACCAGTAATAATAGAAAGATGAAGCTGGTTGTGGCATAGATATTGTCACCAAAGAGAAGGAAACTAGGGAGTCTGAATGTGAGGTCGCTAGTTGACAAAGTTATCTACATGACTGTTCAAAATTATTGCACACCCTTGATTGCAGTGATCTTCTTCTGTTGTCACACATCTTCACACATAGATGTATATGTACTTATTTGTCTTTCGTGCTTGTGGCAATGCCTAGTAACAAAGTTTCCCATACTGACGATCAGGAGCGGTGGAAAAAGGGGTGTGTGTGAGGGGGGGGGGGGCTATAGCCCCCCCCCCCCCAATGGAGTATCATATTACACTATATAAATGACTTCAGACGTCAGCGAATATATTACTTCGGCAGATTCAATCATTTTTTAATAATTAAGTAGCAATATAGGTTGCAATGTATTTCAAACACATTTAACGAAAGAAGAACGGAAAATAGCTTACTGTCTATCATTGAACTTAAAATGAGCGTTTTATTATTTATTAATATACATTGGATGTATATTAATATATGTGAAAACTTACAATAATCAAGAAAGCTAAATATACCGGATATGCTTACCAACACTTAAATTGCTAACCAAAAGCTTCGAAATCGCCGGAAATCTGGTCAAATCGTACTATTTTCCTGGGCACACACATTTTTACCCTAAACTCCAAAAACTACTTTAAGCAACACCAAATTTTACCAGTTTGTCATTGGATCACCCCACCTTTCCTTTCGTTAAGCGATGTTACATTCCCCAAACCCTCCCCCCCCCCCCCCCCCGCAATTAGCCCCCCCCCTCCCCACACACACAGACACACTTAACTGACTTCTAGAATCGCCCCTGCTGCCGATTATTGCCTTAGATAGTGCTCTGTGTTAACTGAGGTTTGGCTTTCAGTAGTGCTGGTCTGAAAGTATTGCTGAATTTCTTAAAATTTTCTACCTGTTGTGTTTGTGTGCATTTACCCTCACGGTTAAAACTCATGAATTAATCCCTCGAAATAAACGTACATTGATTTTTTACACAACGGAAGCCTAAAAGACACTGATATCGCGAGGAGTTAAAACTGCTCGTTGTCAGCTGTCAGCTTAAATCTGTAGAAGCTGATGGGCAAAGGAGTTACCGTAAATTTACCACGATGTGGGTGTCCACACATATCTTTGCCCTTGGAGGACAGAATGCTTCATTCACTAAACCGGACAAAAAGGAGTATTACTTAATTATATCCGGCAAAAATATTGCAAGAGTCAACAAGAGTTGCTGGCCGCGGTGGTCTAGCGGTTCTAGGCGCTCATTCCGGAACCGCGCGACTGCTACGGTCGCAGGTTCGAATCCTGCCTCGGGCATGGATGTGTGTGATGTCCTTAGGTTAGTTAGGTTTAAGTAGTTCTAAGTTCTAGGGGACTGATGACCTTAGAAGTTAAGTCCCATAGTGCTCAGAGCCATTTGAACCGACAATAGTTGATTCCTGCACATCAGTTGTCAGTAAAAGTCTCGGTGCAATGGGAATGAAGGCTAGAGTTGCGAAGAAGAAGCCGTTTTTAACTACTCCAATGAGAAAAAGAAGAGGCTGAGATGGGCCAGGCAGCACGTAAACTGGACAAAAGAGTAGTGGAGTTTTGTGGTATTTTTATATGAGAACTGGTTTTCCATAATGGCCACATCTCATCAGGTGTGTACCCGATGAAAGGGTGGATCCTGGCTGATATATGTGAACCATGAAACATGCTCCATCGGTAATCGTAACGGAAGCAATGACATACCACGGTGACGAAGGCTGTACAATGGATAGTGATCAACACGAATTAGTGATTAAGTGTATTCAGATGTTCATTACACACGACGATTTCCCGGATGAGCAGTAGATTTTGCAACATGGTCTCGCTCTATACCACACACCAGACAAGATGGGTGCTGGCTTTTTTTATCTCTGTAATACAATTTCCAAAGTTACTGCTGTTACATATCATCCCAATCTCTTATTTCTGATTGTACTGGCATAACTGAATTGGGTATCAGAGGACTCCCCCGGCTAGGGATTTCACAAGACCGTAATCCAATTGAGAATTTCTGATGTCTGATTTGGAAAGGAGTTCAGAAGAAGAAGCCTGCAATAAAAAAGCAGCTCTTGGAAGTGATTGTGAGGGTGTAGCACTAGGAAATTGACGTCAGCGCCATAATAAAATTGATCGACTCCATACTAGACAGAGTGAAGACTGCTGGACGGGTTGAGGGTGGTCCAAAAATAGTAAGGTCGTTTATGAATCACAAATGAATAGCGCACTTGTAATACACAATATTTTATAGTATGACCAAATTATATGATAATTTCATAAAAATGTTTAATATTTAACTTCAGCATCGTCAGTTATATGGTATTTAATTCTACAGATATGTACATATTGCTGACACATTTCCGCGAATTAAATTATTAGAAACATTACAAAAATTACGAAACGGCAACAAATTCTCCCAACGTGTCAGTGTAATTTTGCTCTAACCCCAACCATAAGTCATGATTAATCGGGAACTAGCTGGTCTACTGGATATAAAGCAGCCAGTTTGTCACAGTTGCCCAAAATGGTGGCTGTTTATGCAACGGGAGTCGAACCTCTCATCAGGATATTTCACAGTTCGCTTCCACGTAACACACGTAAAACGTTTACGAAACAGCTGCTATGAAGCAACGGTGTTGACTATCAGCTGCAACTAATCTACGGTAATTAATTTAGGGGAAGATATACAACTGGATGATCAACTACGTTCATCCTAAGTCATTGAGTTCTGGTGTTACCTCTAACGTCAGACGCACAAATGTTGCCAGGTATCAACTGGCGTTCGATACTGAAGAAGTTAGGGCCATCATGCAGCAACATCCCGACCGAAATCTCGGTTTGATGCAGAGATTACAACTAGTGGACCATTGTATCTCACCTAAAGTACGTTGCGTAGCGTCCATTTTCCAAGTAACAGTTCCCGTAGACAAAATTCTACTGAAATGTGGCCTTCCGACTGGTAGACCGGTCGTCTGGTGCAAGTCTAGTTAGCTGATGCCACTTCTGCGACTTGAGTCTCTATCTGGATGACACGAAGATGTAGGCAACATAACATTCAGTCGCCGATCGGATAAAATCTCAGATACAGTCAGCAATCGAACTCACACCTCCAGCATGGAATTCTGTCGCGTAGATGACTCAGTTATGGAGGTGGACGAAGTGTCTACTATCAGTCTTCTGGCTACTACTTCGTACACCGTGTAAACATCTTAAAAGTAAAATACAGCACACTAAAATTACTCTTTGGTGAAAATGGGATAGGATTAACAGAAAAGAATGCAAACACAACCATCACTAGTACATAAAGTTTTTGAAAAATCATTTTCGTCTATACCAACGTGCCGAATGTATATAAGCACTTCAACCAAAAATACATGCCTCAACATTAATTTTGGAAAAATACATTCAGATCTCAGCGTTCTGAGAACTGCTACAGTCGAGAGATCCTATACAAAACATGGCGACACAGTGTGAAAAGCAAAGAAGGTTCATCACTAGATTTAAAAAAAAGTCTGATCGGAGCAGAACTGAACCTGAATACGCTCATGTCACTCCGCCGGAGGTGTAGAAGGAAATCCTCAATACACAAGCTTACATTATCTGTTATGACCACATGATATTAGCTCGTGGATAAAACGATTCAAGTGCATCCATACATGTACTCTTATCTACGTTATAGATTAGTCCCATTGTAATCAGTGTAATAGGGAAGACAGACTTACGTATAATTTCACGTATGACATGTGGGAATACATGCAACAAAAACGTTCACCGTTACAGAGGACGGCAGCATTGTATCTCAACATCCAGGAAGTTTTGATACATGACAAGTAGCGATGCCTTGGCCAGGTAAAAATTATAGTAATCTAGCTATCTGCACCAATTCGTGTACTACGTGATCAAACCAGGATGACTAACACAATGCTTACTTTCTAAACTATTACTTTAAAGAGCGCCCCTCTCCCCTACGCCTCACAGCCATAAAAATTTACAACTTTTGATGTTTTATAACGTGTGATAAAACTTACAGTGAGAAATCTTTTCTTTTTTTTTCAAAATATTGCTCTGAAACACAGGTTTTAAAAATATAATGTCTTATAACCAAAACAATAAAACCACAAACTTAATATAGGCTAAACTAGAGATGCTACCATCCATCATCGTAACAGCGTCACTTTGCTCCCTAATTCTGCTCGATACATATCGGCACGCGGGAAATATGTGTCCAGTAGTAATTAATGAAGCAGTTAACGATGAATGACGATAGGTATACTCCTGGTCGTGAACAATTCCGGCTTCCTGCAGACTTATGAAAAACAAAATACGATCTATCATGAGACATGTAATTAGAAGTTTAGAAAAAGTTTTGAATTTTAGATGTCTTCTATTACATCTGGCTTGGCTTAAGTTCACATTCAACACTACAAAGAAGCATAGACCTCAACTCGAATGGCCAGAAAATACGTCTTCACGAAACGTTAATCCCGTGTTTCATTTGTACCACGGCTTTCCTGTGATGAACCGAAGGGCTAACATTAGAAATTTATTTAAATTCAATAATACTCTGACACTTACGTTATTTACTTTTCATTGACACATTCTATAGGAATAGTCGCCATGCTACTAGATCGCTGACGTTGCTGGCAGTCGTAAGCAAAAGGCGACATGTATCAACGAAATCCCACTTATCATATGTATATTACACACACACACACACACACACACACACACAAACACACACACACACACACGCACACACACACACGCACACACACATGATAACGGGTGCAGAGTATGAACAGGCCATAAATTGAAAGGTATGTGCTAAGGTCTGATCAGGGTAGATGCAGAAAATAAAGTTGGCGGTAGCCTACCGCAAGGTGAAATGAGAATATAAAGTCGGTAACTGCCAATCGCAAGGTGGAATGAATATAATATCTTTGAGCAGGAGGATCTTTGATGATTAAGAGAGGCAGTCGCGCACAGGAAAAAACTCGGCATCCGCAGCTAGGTGCCCGGAGGAAGCAGACGGGTGGTGACAGCTTTAAGGTAGGATTCATGCTTTCTGTGCAGTTACACTGAACTTTGGCATGTAAATGAGAAAAGATACATAATGTTTTCAAAAATTGTTTTCGTTAGATAATGTTTGGAGTTAGGATTTGTATGTCCTAGGTTTGATGCAGTGAGCGTTTTGTATTTTTTTTGTAAGAGTGATACGTGCTACTAAAATGTTGGAAATAGTAGGTTTTCTGTATGACTTAAAATTTTAACAATATATATATATATTGAGATCAACACTGTGTTTAAATCTAACAGCCAGAATCATAATCCACATCCTTTGCTTGTCTTGAATATGAAAGTGAGTAGTAAAGTAAAGTTATCCACCAATGAAAGAACGTAAATAAAAACGAGGCCTCTATGCAATATATAAGTGCAGTTCATGGTTTGAAATCGATTTCGGTATAACTAAAGTTATCACAGAAAAGCTATATCAAATAACTTATTTTATACCTTTGCATAACTGGTATTATTCAAGGCAAGATATAATTTCATTAAGTAAACATCAGGGCGAAGAGTTAATTTTTCAGTACCATCCTAATGCCATTGCACAAACGGCATTATTCTTTTGAACTTTATTACTGAGTCTAATACAAGTTTCATTACTGGTGAAATGGAGGAGTTCAAGAAACAAGTTCGCAAACGCAGTCGAATGCTGGTTTGTTGAATAATTAATTTGGAACAATGTTATCATTGATACTTTCACTAATTAAAAAGGAAACAATTTTGGTTAGATACTTTCACTTGGCGACATCCTCTGTGGTGACGTTCTTGGATATATTTTCCGTAACTGTGGACTTTTTTTCCGAGCATTCCTTTCGCCACCACTGTTTCAGCTGTGCGCTGCATTGCTAGCTACGTAATATTGCGTTTGCTGCTATACCACTATTTCAGCTGTGTGCTAGAGATGGGGGATCCGCTCTTGAACTAATTCATAGAGTTCAATCTTTCAAAGGAGTGAACAATCAGTGATTCAGAAAAAAAGAACGGTAGCTCCAAACGTTCCCCACGGCAGAGAGAGAGAGAGAGAGAGAGAGAGAGAGAGAGACGGAGCATATCAGCAGCGCCTCTGCTGGTCAGAGCACAGTGCACGCCACACAACACAGCCAGCGCCGGCCTCTGCCCTGCTTCTACCTTGGCTGCCTGCATTGTGCAGTGCCCCATTGGATTTTGTGTTTCACATATGCCGTGCCGTCTCTGTGCGTCGTCTGCCGTGTGCACTGTGCAGTGTCTGGCGCAGCTTAACTTCGCATCGCACTCTGTCGGCGATCGTTTCAGTCGCACGTCCTGCCCTCTGGGCAGTTGATGCGAGCAACAGGACAGAGAGCCACCTAGCGGATAACATAGGAACTACTTGCAAAAACCTGCTCGCAAGGGAACGGACGATTTGTCTCGGAGCGGGGGAGTTCTTCGCTCCCCCCACCCTCGGAACTCGCCCGCTCAATGCTCACCCCACCATCTCGACTCTAGCCAGAGCGTCGAGCAAAGCGACTCAGGTGTCACTCTGGTCTCTGCGGTCTCAGCTCACGCAGTAATACAGCTCGCAGCTCGACCTGCTCGACTCAGCGCCTCTGCATCGGAGTTCGTCCCCACTGGATATTGTTCTTCGTAGTAATACCGCTATGTATATTACATTATTATGTTATGTATACATCAATTGTTTTTATTTTCTTTTTATTTGTTTAAACTGATTATATTAGGTTCCTGATGACTCCTCTTACTATAGGATTTTTATTATGGACACTCGAATTTACGCTTTAATTACGAGTGAACCGATAAACGTATCGCAAAATGTGATACACCAATATTTTCCTTGTTTTATTCTGCGTAAGGCTATATGCGGCACTTTCGTTTTACAGTCAAATATATTTTTTTTCTTATTCTGGTACGGATTTAGCGATTTTAGGCGTCTTCGAAAGGAAACGTTCACTTTAAAAATATATGGCTTGCGATGTATTTGTATGAGGTTAATGAAATTTTAATACATTATAGCCAAATATATTGTTAATGTAAATCTCAAGTTACAACATTTTCCGATCACCCAAAAAACCACGATAGTGCAAAATAAATCAATAATCAAAAACTTTGTCATATCGTGGAAATTTCCATAAACAATACAAAATTCTTACTCATTACCTGTGTTACTTCAAAATAGGATCAAATAAGATCAAAATACAGGTATAGTACTGGAATAAACCAAGTTTAAAGGGCAATGTGCCTTCCATTTATTTTCTATTGTAAATGAGTGGTGAGTCATGAAAAAGAGCTAATTCATTTCAGGGAGTGAACAGTTCTGATCCAATCTCTGAAAGGAACAGTTTTGCCCATCTCTACTGTGTGCTGCATTGCTAGTTGCATAATATTGCGTTTGCTGCTATGTTTGTGCATATTTATTTTTAGCTGTGCTTCTGATGATGCTGATTTTATGTGTCTATTCTAAATATTTTACTTTTTGTGTACAAAATATCGTCTTGTGAATTACGGCCATTTGGAAATCTTTCTTGTCATATTGTCTCCCTCAAGATGTCCAAAACAAATCGACAGGGTGATAAAGTACAATTACATAGACCTTCGAAATCACGTAAGCAACAACAACCAGACAACGACCTAGTTTTGTCAGCTAACCCTCCTACTTCACATAGTCATCAGGAATTCGACATCAATGCTGCGGCAAGTAATGACGCCTTTGAGTCACAAAATTCCGCATCGGTTCCTCTTCTGCCTTTGGATTCTGAGAACGTAGTAATCCAATTAGAAACTGTTTCCCATGACTCGTTCATGGCAATACAACTTTCACAAAGCCAAGTGGTTGATTCCGACAGCCAATTTCTCTTGCAATATCCTTCCACAGAGAGAGAAATTCCTTCATCTGAGAATTCTCGAACAGTTTTAGCAACCTACCCCAGCAATATGAGTTGCAACACCTAGATCCCGAGGTGACATCCCGAGTTGAAGATAAATTAGATTATGAGGGGACATGACGCAAAGCATGATGAACAATTTGCTCAATACCATGCAGACAATTCAGAATGTGACAAAAGATTACCAGGATGATTAGACGCTTTGTGTGCTGACAATGCAAAACGGGATGAATACCTTACCGGTAACATTCAGAAATGAACCAAAACCTTCGACATATTTAAAGAAGTGACTGACAATAAATTTGTCACACTATTATTTTCTAAGGCATGACAGTTCCTCTTCTTGGCTGAGCTCAGCGTTTTGTCCATTCATAATGCCTGTTCCTTAAGTGTCATAGTATTTTCATTCTACATTGTTATAACATTATGTTTTTATTTCCATGACAATTACGTTTTAGATGTACCATAACTACCATTTTTTAGGCTACAGTAATTAGTATCGTTTATTTAAGTAACTTTGTTTCCTCTTTTTCTCACAATTAATTTCCATGTTTGACATTATTTCAACACTTGATAACAGATTATCATTGTGATCTACACAAAAAACTAATGAGGTTGGTTATTCTTTAACTGATGCAACATGTGCCGTTGGTGCCCCGTATCCTTGAGCTCTGTGGAACTCATTCTTCCTTTCTGAGTTCTCAGTCTACTCTTCTTTCTGTTCTAAATATATTTCTTATTTTTCCAATAAATCTGTGTGACTGTCCTCTGATAGGTACACAACTTTTTTTAATAATTGTACAGGAAAGAAATAAGATATATACTGTGAAGTTAAAATACTCATTCAGACTTTATCAAAACCCTTATTTAAGACGGTTGTATAAAATTTATTAAGGCATTACCTGTCAATGCTTAATGTAAAGTTAACCCTGAAATGACTACTGCGATTGTACAGGTAATTGTGATCATAAATATTATATACGACTATGAATCACTTGTAAATAGAGTCTTCATTATGATTTTAATACAGCATTGTTACTGTGTATGTGAAGTTATATTCACCTTAAAGACCTACTAACCTTTATTTTGTAACAAATGTCCGCTGCATAGTATTATTAAGTTGGTATACTACCTTTAGTAGGAATTGTTTTGTACATATGCTCTATAAAACTAATTACTGTTCTTGCCACAGAGTATGTGCCGTTATTGATACCTTCAAGATGTATAAAAAATTTGCAGCAAATGTCCACTCCACACCATTGTTGTATATTAGTTTTTATATACTTTCTTGCACAATAATAATGTCAATGTAACTAAGATTACGTTTCTGTCACTATGACAAACGTCCTTTTGTAAACGTTTTTAACTGAGCGTCAGATTAAGCTGTCACCTGATAGGACATAAGTTCTCCATCTGCCAGAATCTCGTGATTGTGTTTAAGAGTCAGAGTGGACCACCACCTGACATAACGAGTAGCCTTAGTCTTCGTAAATATAAGTGAAACTCAGACTGAACTGTCACCTGACATAATAACCGGTCTGAGTCTACGATAACATAGTGAAAGTCAGTGTGAGCTACCTTCTCACGTGAAAGGTGCACTCTAACAAACTGAATATCACGACTTTAAGTGTATGTCAGTGTGCACTACCACCTGACATAACATGTGTTCTATGACTAATAGAATATCATAATTGTAACTGAATGTCAGTGTGTGTTGTCTCCTGACTTGTCATATATTTTACTATCGATACTACCATGGCTCAGTGTGTCCCATCGCCTGATGCCCATTCTTCTTCAGTCTTATTGTACTACTAATCACTATTAAAGTCAGTGTGTCCTATAACCTGATGTGACCCTGAGGCCCTATATTTTACTACAGTTTAGAATTAGAATCTTTGTAAACTGTCACCTGACGTGGCATACATTATACAATCGACATTATCTGTGGCTCAGTGTATTTCTTCACCAGAGGCCCCACATTTTGCTGCACTTTACAATTAGACTCCGTGTCAACCATCACCTATCGTGACATGTCTTCTTAATTTACTATTGTCAATGAAACTCCGCATGTACTCTAGATCTACTACAAGATAATGATTGTAACTGAAAGTCATTATATGCTGTCACCTGATGTGACACACATTCTATATTTAATCCTACTATTACTTAAAGTATCTTATCATATTATTTCATTGGTATTAAGAGTTCTATATAAGACATTTATGCACATTTACGGTTCTATGATTAACTTCTACAGGAATTTAACTATTTTATGTATTTTATCTCACATTCTACATTTCTGTTTGGTAAAGTATTGTGTTATTTGAGATGTTTTACCTCACATTCCTATACCTCTGTTTTGTAACTTATAATACTATTTGATGCACTTCTCTTAATAATGTAAATGTCTGATGTCTTTGCCCTACAATTATCTGTTATGTTTTGTACATTTTGATGTTTTTTGATTCATTGCAATTTGGCAATGTAATGATTTATGTATTTTACTTCACATTCTACGTTTCTATTGGTGAATTTTGTTGCTGTGTAATACCCTTTTAATTGTAATACTATGTATGTTTCGTATTATATCTTACATTGCATTTTTTTACGTATTTCGTGGGGAAATCTGTGATAACTCCTCAGATCCCCCCACAAAATTCTGGTCCAGCAGACCAGGGGGCTATATGAAAGGTATGTGCTAAGGCCTGATCAGGGTAGATCCAGAAAATAAAGTCAGTGGTTGCCAACGCATCGTGGAATGAGTATAATATATCTGATAGGAGGATCTTTGACGGTTAAGAGAGCCAGGCATGCGCAGTAAAAAACTCGGCAGTCGTAGCTTGGTGCCTGGAGGGAGCAGTTGTGTGGTGACAGCTTGAAGGTAGGAGTCGTGCTCGCTGCACAGCTACAAACTTTAGCATGTATATGAGAGAAGATATATAATGTTTTCAAAACTAGTTTTTGTTAGATAATATTCGGAGTTAGGATTTCTATGTCCAAGGTTTGATGCTGTAAGCGTTTTGATATTTTGTAAGAGTGATTCGTTGGACAAAATTTTGCAAATGGTAGGTTTTGTGTATGACTTAAAATTTTAACAATATATATATTGAGATCAACACTGTGTTTAAATGTAACAGCCGGAATCATAATCCACATCCTTTGCTTGTTTTGAATACGAAAATGAGTAGTAAAATGAAGTTAGCCACCAATTGAAGAACGTAAATAAAAATGAGGCCTCTATGCAATATTCATGTGCAGTTCATGGTCTGAGAGCGATTTTGGTATAATTAAAGTTACCAGGGTAAAGCTATTTCAATTAACTAATTTTTAGCCTTTGCACACCTGGCATTATTCAAGTCAAGATATAATTTCATGATGTAAACATCAGGGCAAAGAGTTAACTTTTCAGTACCATCTTAATGCCATTGCACAAACAGTTTTATTCTTTTAAACTTTATTGCTGAGTCAAATACGTGTTTCGTTACAGGCAAAATGGAGGAGTGCAAGAAAAAAATTCGCAAGCGCAGTCAGATGCAGGTTTGTTGAACAGTTTTATTCTCTTAAACTTTATTGCTGAGTCAAATACGTGTTTCGTTACAGGCAAAATGGAGTCGGATGCAGGTTTGTTGAATAATTAGTTAGGAACTGTCTTAGCACTGATGCTTTCACTAATTAAAAAGGAAACAATTTTGGTTAGATACTTTCAATATGTCTGGCGGGAATTCAATATTTCCACTTTAGGAGAGTATGCACAGCTTTACATGGACACAAACTTGCTCTTGCTTGAGGACGTTTTCGAGAAATTCCAGAATCTATGTCGACCACATATTCTCTACATCCCACTTTTATTACACAGCACCTTGGTTGTCTTGGGATGCAATGCTGAAGAAAACAAAGATCAAATTATTGAGCGATGCTGACATGCTTCTTTTCTTTGGGTAAGGGATACGTGGTGGACTTTGCCAATGTGTCCATAGGCATGCAAAGGCAAGTAACCTGTGGATGGGTGGCAGGTTCAACACATCCCTTGATTAGAGTTATATAATGTAGAAATGAATAACTTACACAGACATGCCATGCAAGAATCACTGCCGATTGGTGAGTTTCGATGGGTGTCCGAAGATGAATGCAACGGATTAGGTGGAAAAATCATGGGGGTATGACAGCTGATTCTGATGTAGGATATGTGGTAGCGGTAGAACTCACATACCCTAATAGTTTGCATTATGCACATTCCGATTTGCCGCTGTCTCCAGAGCAACTAGTTCCGCGAGGAGGCTCAGACCAAAACTAACGACAGTGATGGGGGATAATCGGAGATACATTATCATAACCTCCAGCAGTGCCTCAACCTTGGTATGGGACTTGTTAGAATCACCCGGGCTATCTCCTTCATGCAGTCCCCCTGGTTGAAGGTGTGTATTGATTTGAATACAATACAGAGAGCTTCTGCGACATGTGAATATGAGAAAGGTTTTTATAAATTAATGAATAATTCAATTTTCGGTAAAACAATGGAGGTTTTCAGGGGACGACGTGAAATTTTGATTAGAACCGAATGGGACGGGCGGTACGGCGTAAGAAAATGCATTGCCAGACCAAATTTTAAGCGGTTCACCATATTCAATTAAAACTTGTTTGCTGCGGAGATGACGAAGACTGCATTAGTGTTAACGAAACCTATTTATGTGGGGAAGTGCAAAATAGACCTGTTTAAAACACCACATGTACCACTTTCATTATGTGTTTGCGAAGACTCATTTTGCAGATCCTAAATTACTTTAAATACACACAGATAGCTTCATCTATTGGGTGAAGAACTTCGATCTATAAGAAGTGATTAGGTGCCACGGTAATGAATTCGACACGTCCTCATACACGGCCGATAATCCATATGCCATTATTTCACAGAATAAGAAGGTTATCGGTCTAATGAGTTGAATGGATTGCCGATTGTGGAGTTTGTAGGTCTACACGCAAAGCCGTATGCGTATCACACATTGGAAGGTACCACTCAGAGGTGGGCTAAGAGTGTGCATCAAATGGCATCGAGAGCCCTCTCTGTCGAAGACTATTTGTACTGCCTGTGCAGTGGTGTTTGCGGTGCTACACCGCAACTATCGCATATGGTAAGGCGGACCAGTATTTGATCTAGAGGAGACGAGGTGTACAATGTACCACACTCTACAATCAGCCTGTAGCCTCATGATGATAAACGGGTCATTTGTGATGATCGGATTAAAACTCGCCCATACATTACTAAATTTTAGTGAGAGAGGGGGTGAGTGATAGTGAGTGAGAGACAGACAGAGAGAGAGAGAGTTTAACATCTTTTTAAAATGTTAAGGATAATAAGTTGCCGTCTCTTTATCTAAGCATAGATGATGAATGCAGCTAGCCGCTAACTTTGTGTAATGTCTTGTCTGTATAGACGTGTATCTGTTGCCTTTAAGATCCCTTCACCCTCACACATCAATCTATAGAGTAAAGCAAGGGCCTCCCATTTCTTGGCTGATCCGAGATAAGACAGGCGAAAAGTTAGACTAATGGAGGATTATTAGTATTATCTCTATTTTCATTCGTTCTCTCTCTCTTTCTCTCCTTTATCTATGTACAGTTTTTAATATAATATTTCATTACGTGAAATCAGCCAAATAGGATTTTTGGTGGAGTCCTTCGTCTTGGTAATCAGCGGCTGGCTTGCTGTAAGAGATCTTTACATTTATTATTACTGTTAAACACTGCATTCAGTCGGGAGAATCAATCGTATGGACAATTTGTTCCTTTTACGAAAGATTGCGAATTCCAGATATGTACGAAGCCTTTTTGGACGATTTAACACAGACTCAGTGATTGCAGGCTCTCTTCGACACAGCTGAAACTTCTCCACTAATTACAGGGCCAACGTGATCATCAAATGATTCAGAAAAATCTCATTCGTTCATTCACTCCCGAACAAAAAAATCACAAACCTTATTTATGAAGGAAATCGTGTATTAAATCCATCTCCAATACATGTCCAGATCTCCGGTGATTCCACGTCTTAATTATTTTCCGTTTACAGTCTCTTTCTCTTCAAACAAACCGCTAGCGGCACAAATGTTAATTGGCTCGTTTTAGCGAGCAGAAAAGCAGAATATGTATCTCTCAGAAACACGTCAATCCCTCAACAGATACTCCAGAAGCTGTCATAGTTACTACTCCAACAACCATGGAGAATGCAAATATGCATCTCTGTTATTTCAAAGAATAAACGCACTAGAAAATACTTTGGTGTCGTCGAGCTGTCGCCCCATATGTTACGAGAAAATCAGATCAGATACTTTTCCAAAGTGAATGAATGTGGATGGTTTGATTGACAATGATTAATTGGTGCGTGGTAGAGGGTATTTTCTGTGGGGACATTACAAGAGGGAAGAGAGAGAGAGAGAGAGAGAGAGAAAGAGAGAGAGAGAGAGGGGGGGGGGGGGGAGAGAGAGATTGAGAGTGTCTGCATGGAAGTAGCATGACCCTTCTATCAATTTGTAAGTAATTTTGTGTGTGTGTGTGTGTGTGTGAGAGAAAGTGTGTGTGTGTGATGTAAATATTTTTGTGTAGTATGTTCATGTGTATCATAGAGAGAGAAAGAGAGAGAATTCATGGAAAAGAAAGAAAAAGGAAGAACAAAATTTATACTTATATTTGCACACCATGTGTGTGGAAGAAAGAAAGAAAAGCATGAAGAAAAAATATTGAAAAAGGGAAAATAGAAAAAAGATGTTTTATTCATTTCTTCATATGCAACGTATGTGTAGCCTATATATATATATATATATATATATATATATATATATATATATGTGTGTGTGTGTGTGTGTGTGTGTGTGTGTGTGTGTGTGTGCGTGTTGTAAATAGAATAGTTTTATAGGTTTCTTCACCTGCCACTAGCCATCCAAGTCAGAATAGTTTTTAAGTTTATATAGCTCACAGTTGATCAGAATTGTTATTGTAAAAACCTTTTCTTTTGTATACAGTTCAAATTATATTCTAAGTGTGCGAAGTCGTTTAGAATTATTGTAAAAGCTATGCTACTGGGGCTGTGGAATTTAATTGTAGTAGTAAAGAAAGTATCTCTCCATTAGTTTTTTTACCTAGATTTATAAAAAAAATTTCCTACCAGTCTTACTGTTGTAGTGTCTAAGTTAGAAGTATTTCTGCATTGGAATAGCAAAGTAAATTTGTATCTCAGGAATACTATATTGTACCTCAAATATACTATATTGTAACTCAAGAATCACATTATACCTCAATAATTATATTGTATTTGTGTGAACTGAATAAACAAAGACAAAAATGAGTCATCATACATCTTTCTTGTTATTTACAAAAAACCCTATCCCCTATAGCATTATGTATGTTTATCTATATTAAAATGCTGTTTTTGTTTCAAATGACATTAATTTTGCTGAAGACCAGTGCTATTAAGTAGGTGAAGCTTAGGATGGGAGATAACAAAATATATAGAATGGTTGCATGGAATTACGCCTATCATGCAGGATGAAATGTGTTATTGGAGCAGGAGCTCGTGACCGTGTCCCCTTCCAAAGTTATAAAGCAGACGTGCATAAAATTATATCTGCTGTGGTTGAAGAAAACCACAAACATAGCATGTGGCTAAAAAACTGTGCACTGTCTCCGAGGGAACATGGTAGAGAAAGAAAAATACAAAGATTCTGAGTTAAAACTTCATTTATTTCTCATCCAAGTTAAAAGTAATTTTACATTTTCATAAGCAGACACAGCAACACTTTTTTCATACATGTTCTTGAGTGGTTGGAGAAGACACACATAGAATTCTAGGTCTTGAATAGCAGTAAACTTAAAAGATCCATGAGATCTTCTCCTTATGCTTCATGTAGATGGTGGTATCTGGGCAACTGAATAATTTAAGCGCCCTCACCGTGTCTTTATAGGGTATGCTAGGATCATCCCAGTGAATTCCATGGTAGAAATGTGTTAACCATTTTACATTCTTCTGTGTCACAACACATCTCACATACTTGAAAGACATTTATGATGCAATGTTCGCTGAGGGTGTGTCTGTTATTCCAGCATCTTGTGTGTGTGCTCCAAACACAAGATCGTTAAATACGAAATGTCTACACTCACTATCACAGAAACCCTGAGTGTCCACAATGATGTTCGCACGTTGAGACATCATTGTGAAATGCTCTAGGTACAGTGCAGCACCTATTCATTTATAAGCTCGTTGTGCAGTGTGTACCGGGAAATTTGCCGATGATTCAAATTCAATTCATACACCTATCCGTCCAGACTTAATTATCTCGTTCCGCTTCGAGCAGCCTATTACAATGATCGGTAGAAGCTCCTTGAACATATGCGGACTGAGAAGACACTCTCCTCCCTCTCCTTCAGTAATATCATGGTAAGAAGCACGAAGCCTTGCACACATGTCATAAGCTAGACAGTATACAATTTGATTACACTGCAGATGTAAATTGTCATTTGGGTAGAATTCTGAATTGACGTGGACTTTGGCATTATGTTAACTTGCAGTTGTCAAACATGGTGGAATCATTTGCTATATTACCTCTTCTGTCAGTCTGAAACGCAAGTATGATGAACCTAGGTGTCTCTAGCTGCGAAGAAGTTTTAATAGCCCATGTTTGTCTGCTCGCAGTCGGTAACACTGGGTACTCGAAAACCTCCCACGAGAGAAATATCAGTGATAGAAATGTAACAGAAATCAGGACTTCTAAAAGCTTCGACCAATCCTAGTCGGATACACTGATGTAAATCATTTTCCATATTATCTTGCTGATTGTAATCATATTCTCCCCTTGAGCTCCTTGAATGTATGAGTTATAGTCCATCACACTCCGCACCAGAATGAGTTCCAGTTTAGTGTTCATAATAATCTGTCTCACGTCCTCACAGTGCCCCATAAGCATTTTTAGAGGTATGCATGCAGTAAACCGCTTGTACTCTGCAACTGTTCTATCCTCTGGATCGTCTATGAAACGTCCCGCATTTTCTAAACATTGCACATCAGCGGGTGATTTAGAGACATAGGTTTTAAGGGTTGATGTTATGCCGACATTGTGTGTGTGGTCGATCTCAGACCCGCTGAGTTCATAGCGTATCTCCTCAAACAGGAATGCAAAAGCATTACGTGTAAGCTTGGATCACACTGTTTCTCTGCTGTCGGTTTTCTTGAATAACCCCTCTACATATATGAAACTCTTCCATGGAGGCGTGAGTGCGTCTTGGTGCTGGATAACAATCATAATTTCATCGTTCTTCTTAACGTAGCTGAAGCGTAGGGTTTATGAGAGAAGTGGTGCTGATGTATAATTCTCTCATCGTACTCTATGAGACTGATTATATTGAGTGAGGACGTCATTGCGCGGTTTGAAGTCAAACTATTTAAGAAATTCATAGTTTGCACGTGTTATCACTTTGCTGTGTGGTAGCGAAGCAACATGCTCTGAATGCGTGCACTTTTTTTATACCATACGCCTATCGTGCCTTAGATGTAATCGTAGAACGATTTCCTCACCACGAAAGTCAAGGATTTGGTTATTCTGGTCCACAAGACGCAGCTCCAAATAATCCAATGTATGAGCTGTCACTGGAAGGTATATTGCATTGGCAGGGGTCAATTTTATACGCCATTGCAACTGAGGGGAAGAATCTGTAAATAGTGTGAATATGACTATCGTTGAGATAGGAGGTCGTTGCAATGCTAGACTCGACTCGGATTGTGTTGAAGGGAAGTATGTCCACAGTCTGGATCCTTCTTCAAAACCTGCCCTTTTGTGAAACCCAGTAGGCGTGCTATTGAAACTTCCTGGTTAAAGTCAAACGTTGCATCTACAGTCCTTATTTCGGATTTAAGTGTATTGATTGTTACACTTAGTTCAATAACTTCTCCAGACTGTTTTAAGACTTCGTTTAAATCGTCGATAACGTATGCACCCAGTTCTGTTTCCACAATATCTTCTTCACCATTAATATCCGGATGCAGTATGTTGTTAGTCTCAGTGATATGTAAGATGCTGTTGTATGTCTCCAGTCCAATCAATGGAATATCCCATTCACCAACACTCAAATCAATTGGTGGGAAGTAATTTTCATGCAGTACAGATGATCGTCCTTTTAACATCAAAGTGTATGACATTGCATCTGAACCTCAACTGATGCAGGAACGTTTAAAGCTCCTCGTTAGATAGTATGCTTCTTCTTCTTTGTAAACGTCAGGAGATACATGATGCATGGATGTCCAAAGAGGTATGTATTAAAATCCTGATAGCACCGATAGTTATAAAACGCTCGTCTTCTTTGAGTGAAGTATCGTGGTGATTATTCTGGAGGTTACAGGTCACCAAATGAGTCGAAATAGTAGACAGTATCCGCATTTTCATAACATATGATACCTATTGGGTGTAGGGGCCTCCAGCAACATATAAATTCACAATGCCACATTCACCAGTTTTACACATAGTCTTCGGTAATGCATCCCGCATAAACACACAACGGAACCTTGGTATGTTGAATTTGTTTCTAACAAACATAAGAAGATCAGTATTTGTGAGTGGTCGATCTGGTAGGAGTGATAATGGGCTTTTTTTATTTATGAACAGACCCAGCTCTTTCCTGTATCGTTTTAAGTGTAGTCTTTTTCCGATTGCTGCGGCTTCCATCATGTGGTTTTATCTTCTTGCCAAATCTAATTATTCTTGGGAGTTTTGTATGTTCTTGACCGTTCAAACGATAGATGCAGCACCACCAGTGAGGGACCGTAACACCAAGAGCGCAGATAGAGACTGGATGAGAAATGGAAGAAAACCACCAGATGTGTTGGGTATTGGCAGAAACTGAGGTGCTGTAACCGATCCTCTTCTTCTTCCCACATCTTTCTGCTTCAGTGCGTTTTTAGCTGCATACACCGCTCTCAGGACACAGTTCTTCAAACGGCTCTCTTCCCACCCTTGTCATTCCACTAGTTTAGTGCACAAAACGTGCAGCAGTCATAACTCGCTTGAAATTCATCAGTCCTAAAGCCTACATAATTTTTCCCAGCATGGTTTTATCAACTGCAAATGCTGCGATGCATTGACCAATACCAATATCCTTTCTTCTCTGTATCGCCTTATCCTTATCAGCTAAAATCCTATCTACAATGTGACGATAGATCTTTATTTACAGGGTATGCAATATCATGTTCCATACATGCTTCATAGAGCAGATTAACCCCTTTGTAACCTCGTGTCAAGCATTTCTGAAGCTTTGTCCCAGGTCCGCCAGTACTTATATCCTGGGATGTGTAATTCCACTGGCAGTTTGTCTATATTACCAACAACTCCCTCCTCTAATGCGCCTCCTAGAATGCATGTTGAACTGTGGATGAAGCCTGACCAACAGGCATTACATGCATTGATCAAAAATGAGAATGGCTAGTTTCTAGCTTAAATCTAAATGTGCCAATAAAATTTAAAAAGTATGGCTGATAGCTGAAATCTATTATTTCCTAGTAAATACACAAACATGTTCAAATTGGACGGCATCTACATGTGTTAGCAGCATCATGAGAAGAATAGTCTTCCCACAATTGGATGGACCTGCAATAATTGCTTGTGAGTTATCAGGAAGGAGAATTCCATTCTTCTTCTTCTTCCTCTTCTTCCTCTTCAGGTTTTCTTTTGCATCTTCATAGGACCAGTCACCAATAACAAAGTCCTTGTGATGATGTTTTGGCCACCCCGCCATGATACTAACTACGCCAGTTACAGACAAGTTCAAAAATGGTTCAAATGGCTCTGAGCGCTATGGGACTCAACATCTTAGGTCATAAGTCCCCTCGAATTTAGAACTACTTAAACCTAACTAACCTAAGGACATCACACACACCCATGCCCGAGGCAGGATTCGAACCTGCGACCGTAGCATACAGACAAGTAGTTGGCATGCATAGAAACATACACTTGAAGGGACGGTAACAGTATGTGTAGCCACTATGGCTCCATCTCTTAACTGACAGAGATATATTGGCTACACTGAGAATATATACAGGGTGTTACAAAAAGGTACGGCCAAACTTTCAGGAAACAATCCCCACACACAAAGAAAGAAAATATGTTATGTGGACATGTGTCGGCAAACGCATACTTTCCATGTTAGAGCTCATTTTATTACTTCTCTTCAAATCACGTTAATCATGGAATGGAAACACACAGCAACGGAACGTACCAGCGTGACTTCAAACACTTTGTTACAGGAAATGTTCAAAATGTCCTCCGTTAGCGAGGTTAAATGCATCCACCCTCCGTCGCATGGAATCCCTGATGCGCTGATGCAGCCCTGAAGAATGGCGTATTGTATCACAGCCTTCCTCAATTCGAGCACGAAGAGTCTCTACATTTGGTGCCGAGGTTGCGTAGACAAGAGCTTTGAGATGCCCCCATAAATGAAAGTCAAGAGGGTTGAGGTCAAGAGAGCGTGGAGGCCATGGAATTGGTCCGCCTCTACCAATCCGTTGGTCACCGAATCTGTTGTTGAGAAGCGTACGAACACTTCGACTGAAATGTGCAGGAGCTCCATCGTGCATGAACCACATGTTGTGTCGTACTTGTAACGGCACATGTTCTAGCAGCACAGGTAGACTATCCCATATGAAATCATGATAACGTGCTCCATTGAGCGTAGGTGGAAGAAACTAATATGAGCTCTAACATGGAAATTAAGCGTTTTCGGACACATGTCCACATAAAATTTTTGCTTTATTTGTGTGTGAGGAATGTTTCCTGAAAGTTTGGCCATACCTTTTTGTAACACCCTGTATATATATATATATATATATATATATATATATATATATATATATATATATATATATATATATATATATAGTCCACGAAAAGTAACTTGATCATTCATTACATTATGTCAATAACTGGTATAGCATAGAAAAAACATTTTAATAAGGGCAATACTTTGACTATAATGAAATTAATCGCAAACACGATTTGTGGTTACATATACATAAATTATTTATTTATTTAAATATCAAACATAGGGTGTAGTATTTCAGAAAAATCATCACACTCTTTATGTATCTTCTTCACATGTACACTATGCACACTTAGGATTTTTACAAAATCATTGTATGCAGAGTTTATGCTTGGCAACCAACGGTTCAATCTCTCCAATGCAAGCCATAGTGCTGTATCCAGATCATATTACTTCCTAACTGAGGCGTGACTTAGATAAACACACAGTTGTCACCTGATTTCACACATAGTGACAATCATCATACACTGTTGTAATAGAAAGCGTAACACAAGTAAGCCAAATGTCTGGAGGTGAACGAGTTGGATAATACTCTGTAGTCATTGTTGATTGATGTGGAGCTCTGCACAACATATTTCTTCGCAGTTGAACTTTGAAACAGGCACTTTAACACCCTTTGATACATTATCAATTTCCATAATCGCAAGCAAGCCCCAGACATGACGTGCATCTATACCAAAGTTTACACATTTCATTCCACTGGGAGTTGTTGTATGCGGAACTGATAAGCATGGGTAAACTTGATGTTTCCTTATCCACAGCACCTGCACTCTGTAGCTGCACTGCCACAGGGATGGTATTCTAGGAAGGGTCATATGTTAGTGACGAGTACCGTTCTCCATCTTGATGTTGGACCACCAGCATTTTTCGATGTGTTGGGGCAGATCGCATTTCCTCATCACAAAAAACGATGACTGGGATGCCCAACAGCAGCTCCTTGTCCTGCTCCAGCAAGTGGGCTATGTGCGCTACAGATTGAGACATGCTGGAGGTTGTTGCTGTCGTAGGTCTAGAGGTCGCTGCACGTCTTGACAAGATGGCAGCTGCGGTTGCTACAGGTCTGGACACTGCAGAGATTGGTATATTGGTACTCGACCCTGCTGGCTTGGATGCATCAAGGACTACTGCTGAACAAATACAAGGAAACATTAGACATGGACCAATATGTGGAAAAAATAATAAAAATAATAATAACAATAATAATAATAATAATGCTAACCACAGAGAAAGAGGTGATATGTGATACTTACTTCTCCATTTCTTCCTGTGGTGCAGGGCCATGTTGGATTATGACTGGTTCTTCTACTCCTTCTGCTGCTGCTTACTGACTGAGCAAGACGGAGGTCCCAGAGCTGCTGAGCTGGCCCTATAATTCCTAGAAAGACATTACCAGATGCTGCCATTCTACTGACTGAACACATGACTTGATTAAGGGCTCTCATGGTGAACACAGTTTCCCACCACTTTTCCCCCACCCCAGACTGCCATCTTGGATACGTTATGGAACGGACGACAGCGCTCTCTGGTAGTGGTCCAGCGTACTAGGCCTGGACCTCGTGGCAAACACAGTTTCCCACCATTTTCCCCACCCCACACTGCCATATTGGATTGTGTCATGAAATGGACTACAGTACTGTGGACTAGGTCAGTTGGACTCTGGACCTCATGGCGAACACACTGGATGGCGGTAGTGCCTGAAACTGTTTAAATAAAGACTGAATGCAAAATAAAGACTTATGTCCAGCAGAGGCCGAGTCCTCTTCCTGCCACTTCCTACGAAAAGGAGGCAGTTGGATGACTTAAGTTACTGGAGGTAGCAGAAGTTACCGATTTTCCCGCCATTTTCTTAGATTAGTAGAGGTAGCTGTTTTGTGTTGCATTGTCCTGTTGGAATCTGAACTTTCCAACATTTTCTGGGAGAGGGAGTGGAGGAGCGTTAGGTTAGTGGAGGTAGGCCAAGTAACCTATCTCAACACTAAAATCCACCATCTTGGATGACGTCACAGCCACCTTTTTGGATGATGTCATTTGCTGTTGCCAAGTCTACAGGCCACCATCTTGGATAATGTCAGTGCCGCCATCTTCGATACATGTAGCAACAATGGAGAGTGGGGTACAAAATACTTAGTCCCCCTACTGCCTGGGCCCATCAACACCCACATTGGACTGTGATGACTGGAAACATGTGTCTGGTCGGACGAGCCTCATTTCAAATTCTATAGAGCGGATGGAAGTGTACGGGTGTGGAGACAACCTCATGAATCCAAGGACCTTGAGAGTCAGCAGGGGACTGTTTAAGATGTAGGAGGATCTGTATTGGTGTGGGACGTGTGCAGTTTGAGTGGTATGGGACCTCTGATACATCTAGATACGACTCTGACTGATGACACGTATGTAAGCATCCTGTTTGATCACCTGCATCCATTCATGTCCATTGTGCATTCCGACCGACTTAGGCAATTCCTGCAGTACCATGTGACACCTCATACTTTCACAATTGCTGCAGAGTAGCTCCAGGAAAACTCTTGTGAGTTTAAACACTTCCACTGTTCACAAAACACCCGAGACATTAGCATTATTGAGCATATCTGGGATGCCTTGCAACGTGCAGTTCAGAAGAGATCTCCACCTCGCCGTTCTCTTACGGATTTATGGATAGCTCTGCAGGATTAATGGTGTCAATTCCCTCCAGCACTATTTCAGACATTATTCGAGTCCATGACACGTCGTGTTACGACACATGTGCGTGGTCGTGGGGACGCTACATGTTATTATGCAGGTGTACCACTTTCTTTGGATCTTCATATATTTCCACTCTGGTAGTCTGAATGTGGATTTCGTTAGTAATTATAACAACATTGATCATTCGCACACACAGTCGAGCACATAGACATACAGCGATTGGCATTCAGCCGTTCGGCTTTATTTCGATCCGCTCATATATCTCCGTCTCCTTTTGTCTGCAAGTAAATTTATTTTTAGATTCACAGGGATTCTGTGACAGAGAAATGGTTCAAATGGCTCTGAGCACTATGGGGTATCTGAGGTCATCAGTCCCGTAAAACTTAGAACTACTTAAACCTAACTAACCTAAGCACATCACACACATCCATGCCCGAGGCAGGATTCGAACAAGCGACCGTAGCGTCCGTTGCAGAGACATCACGTTCACTATGCATACAGCCAAAAATCATCTTATGATTCACCCCAAAACTAACTTAGACTGTGTTGAAAAATGCGCAAAAAGCAACAAAGATGCCTTTCGTAATCACATGAATAATCGATGGACGAATGTGTACTGGATGCTAGGCAGTTTTTGAAACAAGGTTTTATTTCTCAAGAATATGGATTTGTCACTCCCTGAAATATCCGCGCGGGGCAGATTCCCCGGTTTCTCCCCCCTTAGTTCCTGGCCTGACGTCGATCATCTGTAAGGAGATTGCAAGAGTCATAGCTGTCTACACTCGCAGACGCACATGGGAGTTCAGACAGGTTTGCGCGACAATGTTGGGATAGCAACAAAAGCTTCGTCCAAAGACTCACCGCGATTTTGAATACACCAGGTTCCCATAGACTCCCTGCGAGAGCCTATGAATATCTGCAATACTCTGGTTTTCCGGCTAAAGAAACTCAATGACAGCCGTCCGCTCGCAACACATCTCCGCTACAGACGTCAGACTAGAGGCTTAAGCGGGCATATTTCACGATGTCACAAAACAAATTCCTTATTTTTTCAACCTAAATAGGCCGTGAAATGGAAAATATGTTGCATTGCTTATTGTACGTCTCTTGATCAACATTTACGAAGTCACCTAGTGTACAAATAACGGACGAGGAAGGAACTATTGTAGGATCCAAATATCCTTTCACTCTTATACCGTGACGAACACTGAACGAACAGGTGTATGAGCTGTGCTTTACGCGATATACCCCCGCTTCTCTGCTTGTATCCGGGAAGACACCTCGGTCCAGACAACAGAGCCGGAGGAGCGCGCCTCCCTAGGGCGCTGCTTGTGCGATCCGGACTGCCTGGGGCGGGCGGGGGCAGCGAGTTGCCAGATACGCCGTTTACGGTCGCGGCATAAATTGCTTTAGGGCCCGTTTTACGGCCGTTTAGCATACGGGGACGCCACGCGCTACGCTGCACTGCGTTCGACCCCTGATAGCGGCGCGCTGACCTGGGAGCGAGAGGCCGCCTCCGTCGCCTCCCGGCATCGGAGGTCGCGGCCACACGACCGCCACAATAAACCGGCAAGGCGACTGGCGAGGACGCAGCCGTTTCTGACGATCTCTTGCGCTGAGCGGCGCTGCCACCCGTAGGGACTCTTGTCTCACAGATAACGCCGCCGTAACGCCGAGACGTGGCAGTCCGGCTGAGAAGCACAGGCGCTAAACGTGCGTGATGCTCTCGTAACGTTTGGGCAGGAGTGAATGTACACCACCAACCAATAACTCACTTATATTTCGCTACAGACAATTGCTAGTTCTATGAAGTTTACTGTTTGTTTGTCATTTTCATCTCCACAGTCGGTAGTGACTAGCAGCGATAGTTATGCATCTAGCGCCGTCCCCTTACAGCGAAACGATAGAAACTTGCCGAATTATCGGGTGTCCGCCCGGTCATATTGTAAGCTCTGCATGACATTTCAGTAAACAGACTTGTTGCCATCTCCAAGTAGTTCCTGACGACGCTCACTACACTCTTGTCGGCGTCGTATATCCTCTGGCCGTTAACAACTCAGTCACATCACTTCCGTCGTTGCCAGTGCAGCTGCCGCGGAGTGTGGTGGCGGTGGTAAGGGTGAATTCACACTTACATGCCTAGCTGGAGATTAATCGAACGGCTTTCTCTCTATTTCAGTTTCGTTCAACTCTCGAAAAGCCCGCTTCAAAAAGAACACCTCTGTGTGAGCTCTGATTTCTCTTGTTATATTACAATGATCATTTTCCTAGAAAGGTGTGTCCCAAAATATTTTTGCATTCGGAAGAGAAAGTTGACGATTGACGCTTAGTGAAAAGATCTTACCCCAATGAAAAATGTCTCTGTTATATAATCACATGTCATATCTTTGACACTTTCCCTCTATTTCGTAGTAACAAAAAAGAGCTGCCATTCGTTGAATTTTTTGATGTCCTCCGTCAATTCTATCACGTAAGGATCTCATACCTCACAACAGTACTGCAGAAGAAAAAATGGTACAAATGGCATCACACATCCATGCCCGAGGCAGGATTCGAAACTGCAACCGTAGCGGTCGCTCGGCTCCAGACTGAAGCGCCTAGAACTGCTCGGCCACATCGGCCGGCCTACTGCAGAACAGAAGGGACAGATGTACTGTAGGCGGTCTCTTTAATAGACTTGTTGCATCCATTAAGTGGTCTACCAATAAAACGTAGTCTTTGATTCGCCTTCCCAACCGCGTCCAGTTTAAGTTGTTAGTAACTCATTCCTGATTATTTGGTTGAACTGTCAGCAATAGATTTGTGATATATATCGTGTACCCGAAATTTAACAGATTCCTTTTACTTTTCCTGTCTATAACGTCACAATTTTCGGCATGTAGGGTAAATTGCCACTTATTACACAGTCTTGTCCAAATCATTCTTCCATTGATGTTGATCATCTGATGACGTTACCACACGGCAGATGGCAGCATCACTTGCAAATAATCCAAGACGGCTGCTCAGATTACCTCATTTCTACATATTAATAACAGCACAGGGCCTCTAACATTTACTTTGGGAACGCCAGATATCACCTCTGTTTTACTCGAAAACTTTCCGTCAATTACTAAGAACTGTAGCGTTTCCGACAGGAAATCACGAATCCAGTCTCACAACTGAGACGATGCTCCAAGGGTATGCAATCTGATTAAGAGCTGCTTGTGAGAAATGGTATCAAGATCGTTTTGGAAATCTATAAAAATCGAATCAATTTGAGATTCCCTGTTGATAGCACTCAAACTTCATCACTATAAAGAGCTATTTGTGTTACACAAGAGCAATATTTCCTGAATCTGTGTTGTGTGTCAACACATCGTTTCCTTTGAGATAATTCATAACGTTCGAACACAGTATATTTCCAAAACACTATTGTAAACCGAAGGCAACGATATCGGTATGTAACTTTCGTATCTCCCCTACTTCCTTTCTTGAGTACTGCTTCAACTTTCTAGTCTTTAGGTACGGATCTTTCGCCAATCGAGCGGTTGTATATAATTGTTAAGTAGGGATCTGTTATATCAGCATACTCTGAGAGGATCTGACTGCTACGCTGTTGGTGATTTGAGATGCTTCATTACGTCAAAGATATCTATCTATAAATCACACATGTTGGCAGAAGCTCCTGGTTTCTAGTCTCGAATATAACCTTCGTCCTGTCTCGTGAAGGAAATTCGGAAAGCCGGGTTTAGCAACTCCATTTTAGTGGAACTTTCACCAATAACATTACCATCGCTGGCACGCAGTTAAGATGTTTCCCACTGGCGTATTTTACATACGACAACAATCTCTGTGGTTTCATTCCTGGTTTCGAAATACACTCTTGTCGTGAATACTATTAAAAGCATTTCGCACTGAAGTATGTGCTAAATTTTGAGTTTCTGGATAACTTCTCAAATCTTGGGGAATTTCCTTTCTTTTAAATTTGACTGGCTTTTTTCTTTGCTTTTGCGATGGTGTTTTTATCAGTTCAATGTATCATAGCTGATCAGTCACGACTCTTTTTAAATTTATCTGATATAAATATCTCCATTGAAGTCGATGCCGTTTCTTTAAATCTGAGTGATATCTGTCACGTCTTTATGCAGTTAGTTTGGGAGAAAAGAAGGATATCACTTAAGAAACCGTCAAGCGAATTTTTATCTGCCTTGTTAGACAGCTATATTTTACTTGTATTTTTAATGCATTTGGATGTTTCTTGCGACGACGTCAAAGGACTACGTTCTACGAGTCGGGAGGTGGAATGTCAGAAGCTTGAACTTGGTAGGGAAGCTATAAAATGTGGAAAGGGGACTGCAAATGCTCAATCTATAGGGTCTTACAAAAAGGTACGGCCAAACTTTCAGGAAACATTCCTCACACACAAATAAAGAAAAGATGTTATGTGGACATGTGTCCGGAAACGCTTGATTTCCATGTTAGAGCTCATTTTAGTTTCGTCAGTATGTACTATACTTCCTCGATTCACCGCCAGTTGGCCCAATTGAAGGAAGGTAATGCTGACTTCGGTGCTTGTATTGACATGCGACTCATTGCTCTACAGTACTAGCATCAAGCACATCAGTACGTAGCATCAACAGGTTAGTGTTCATCAAAACGTGGTTTTACAGTCAGTGCAATGTTTACAAATGCGGAGTTGGCAGATGCCCATTTGATGTATGGATTAGCACAGGGCAATAGCCGTGGCGCGGTATGTTTGTATCGAGACAGATTTCCAGAACGAAGATGCCCCGACAGGAAGACGTTAGAAGCAATAGATCGGCATCTTAGGGAGCACGGTACATTCCAGCCTATGACTCGTGACTGGAGAAGACCTAGAACGACGAGGACACCTGCAATGGACGAGGCAATTCTTCGTGCAGTTGACGATAACCCTAATGTCAGCGTCAGAGAAGTCGTTGCTGTACAAGGTAACGTTGACCACGTCACTGTATGGAGACTGCTACGGGACAACCAGTTGTTCCCGTACCATGTACAGCGTGTGCAGGCACTATCAGCAGCTGATTGGCCTCCACGGGTACACTTCTGCGAATGGTTCATCCAACAATGTGTCAATCCTCATTTCAGTGCAAATGTTCTCTTTACGGATGAGGCTTCATTCCAACGTGATCAAATTGTAATTTTTTACAATCAACATGTGTGGGCTGACGAGAATCCGCACGCAATTGTGCAATCACGTCATCAACACAGATTTTCTGTGAACGTTTGGGCAGGCATTGTTGGTGATGTTTTGATTGGGCCCCATGTTCTTCCACCTGCGGTCAATGGAGTACGTTATCATGATTTCGTACGGGATACTCTACCTGTGCTGCTAGAACATGTGCCTTTACAAGTACGACACAACATGTGGTTCATACACGATGGAGCTCCTGCACATTTCAGTCTACGTGTTCGTGCGCTTCTCAACAACAGATTCGGTGACCACTGGACTGGAATAGGCGGACCAATTACATGGCCCCCACGCTCTCCTGACCTCAACCCTCTTGACTTTCATTTATGGGGGCATTTGAAAGCTCTTGTCTACGCAACCCCGGTACCGAATGTAGAGACTCTTCGTGCTCGTATTGTGGACGGCTGTGACACAATACGCCATTCTCCAGGGCTGCATCAGCGCATCAGGCATTCCATGCGACGGAGGGTGGATGCATGTATCCTCGCTGAAAGAGGACATTTTGAACATTTCCTGTAACAAAGTGTTTGAAGTCACGCTGTTACGTTCCGTTCCTGTGTGTTTCCATTCCATGATTAATGTGATTTGAAGAGAAGTAATAAAATGAGCTCTAACATGGAAAGTAAGCGTTTCCGGACTCATGTCCACATAACATATTTTCTTTCTTTGTGTGTGAGAAATGTTTCCTGAAAGTTTGGCCGTACTTTTTTGTAACACCCTGTATATATAGTAGGGGTCAGTGAAGTGGTATGGAAAGAAGACAAGGCTTTCTGGTCAGACGAGTCTGGGGTAATATCAACAGCAGCAGAAACTGATACAACGGGAGAAGGATTCGTTATGAACAGAACGGCAGGGCAGAATGTGTGCTCTGTGAAAAATTCAGTGACGGGGTGCTCTTATCAGAATCGACAGCAAACCAACACCGACGAAGGTAGTTCAGTTGTGCATGCCGACGTCGTAAGCTGAAGATCAAGGGATAGACAAAGTATATGAGGGTACTGAAAGGATATTGCAGTACGTAAAGGGAGGTGAAAATCTAATAGTTGTCGGGGACTGGACTACAGTAGTAGGAGAAGGAGTAGAAGGAAAGGTTACAGGAGAATGTGGGCTTGGGACAAGTAATGAGAGAGTAGAACGACTAATCGAATTCTGTCATATATTTCAACATGTAAAAGCGAATACTCTATCAAAGTGACACAAGAGGAGGAGGTATACTTGGAAAAGGGCGGGTGATACACGAAGATTTCAGTCATCATGGCCACACAGAGATTCCGAAATCAGATATGGCATTCCAAGGCGTATCAACGATAAGATATAGATCAGATCACAATGTAGTAGTCATGAAGAGTAGGCTGGAGTAACAGATTAGTGAGGAAGAGTCAATACGCAAAAATGCGGTAAATGGAAGTACTAAGGAATCATGAGATACGTTTGAAGTTCTCTGAGGCTGTAGATACAGCAATAAGGAATAGTTCAGTAGGCAGTAGAGTGAAGAGGAATGGACATTTCAAAAAAGGCAATAACAGAACTTGGAAAGAAAAACATTGATACAAAGAAAGTAACTGTGAAGAAATTATAGGTAACAGAAGAAATACTTCAGCTGATCGATGAAAGAAGGAAATATAAAAATGTTAAGGGAAATTCAGGAATATAGAAATATAATTCGCTGAGGAATGAAACATATAGGAAGTGCAGGGAAGCTAAGATGAAATGACCGTATGAAAGATGTGAAGAAGTCGAAAAAGGAGTGATTGTCGGAAGGACTGACTCAGTATGTAGTAAAGTCAACACAACCTTCAGTGAGATCAAGAACAAGCTTGGTAACGTTATGAGTGCCACTTGAATTCCTCTGTTAAATGCAGCTGTGAGGGCGGAAAAGGTGGAAAGAGTACACTGAAGGCGTCAATGAGGGGGAAGATTTGTCTGATGTGATAGAAGAAGAAACAGGAGTCGATTTAGAAGAGATAGGGGATCAGTAATAGAATCAGAATTTAAGAGAACTTCGGAGCACTTAATATCAAATACGGCAAAAGGTATAGATAACATTCGATCAGAATTTCTAAAATCACTGGGGAAATTGGAAACAAAATGACTGTTCACGTTGTCCGCAGCTCGTGGTCGTGCGGTAGCGTTCTCGCTTCCCACGCCCGGGTTCCCGGGTTCGATTCCCGGCGGTGTCAGGGATTTTCTCTGCCTCGTGATGACTGGGTGTTGTGTGCTGTCCTTAGGTTAGTTAGGTTTAAGTAGTTCTAAGTTCTAGGGGACTGATGACCATAGATATTAAGTCTCGTAGTGCTCAGAGCCATTTGAGCCATTTTTGAACTGCTCACGATGTTCTGTAGAATTTATGAGTCTTGCGACGTACCATCTTACTTCCGGAAAAATATCACCCACACAATTCCGAAGACTGCTAGAGCTGACAAGTGCGAGAATTATATGCAAAAAGCTTAACAGCTCATGCATCAAAGATACGTACATTAGTAATATACAGATGAACGGAAAAGAAAATTGAGGCTGTCCTAAATGACGATCAGTTCGGCTTCAGAAGAGATACAGGTACCAGAGACGCAAATCTAACATTGCTGTTGATAATGGAAGTTAGACTGAAGAAAAATGAAGCCACCTTATATAGTATTTCTCGACTTGGAAAAAGCGATCGACAATGTAAAATGGTGCAAAACGTTCGAAATTCTGAGAAAAGTAGGAGTAAGCTATAGAGAGAGACGGGTAATATACAATATGTACAAAAGCCAAGAGGGAACAATAAGACTGGACCACTAAGAATGAAGTGATAGGATTAAAGAGGGTGTAAGACAGGGATGCAGTCTTTCAGCTCTTATGTTCAATCTGTACATCGAAGAAGAAATGATGGAAATTAAAGAAAGGATTGGGAGTGGAACTAAAATTCAAGGTGAAAGGATATCAATAATACGATTCACCGATAATATTGTTATACTGAGTGAAAGTGAAGAAGAATTACGTGATATGCTGAATGGAATAATCTAATGAGTACAGAATATGGATTGAGAGTAATTCGAAGAAAAATGAACATAATGCGAAGTAACATAAATGAGAACAGCGAGAAACTTAACATCAGGATTAATGGTCGCGAAGTACATGAAGTTAAGGCATTCTGATACCTAGACAGCAAAATAACCAATAACGGACGGAGCAAGGAAGACATCAAAAGCCGACTATCACTGGAAAAAGGGGCATTCCAGGACAAAATTAGTTTAATAGTATCAAACATAGGCCTCAGTTTGAGGAAGAAATTTCTGAGAATGTACGTTTGGAACACAGCATTGTATGGTACTGAAACTTGGACTGTGGGACGATTGAAACAGAAGGGAATCGAGAAATTTGAGATGTGGTGCTACAGGCGAATTTTGAAAATTAGGTTCACTGATAAGGTATAGAATGAGGAGGTCCTGCGTAGAATCAGGTAGGAAAGGAAAATGTGGAAAAAACTTTGACAAAGAGAAGGGGCAGCATGTTAGGACATCTTTTAAGAGGGGCATTCGAGACCAAATACTGTAGCGGAAGACAGAGTGTAGAATACATTCAGCAAATAATTGAGGACGTAGGTTGCAAGTGCTTTCTGAGATGAAGAGGTTGGCACAGAAGGGGATTAGGTTTCGGGGCGCCTCAAACCAGTCAGAAGACAGATTTAAAAAAATAAGCAGTCAGCTCTTACTTTATTCCAGCTTTCAAGTATAATCTCTACTCACACTAACTCACAGCTGTATCTACCTAAGTTTTATTGCAAGACAGACTACTTCTAACAGCAAGTATTACGCCTTCACTAACTGTATGTAATCTATCATTTCTGAGGACCGATAGGTCGTCTGGAAAAATTTCGACTAAACTTATCTCCGGCTTCAGCCAGCTTTCAGTACCTATATCAGTTTCTGCTTCAGTGCTTTGTATTAGCTCTTGAAGGTCTGGTGTTTTCGGAACACACCTACGACAATGTATTACTGCAATACGTGTGGTTCCCTGGTCTACGCATGTCCTGCGTTGGACCCGCACCTGCGTTGCCGCCTAGTCCATTCCACGAATACCACACCAACCGTGTAGCGGCTTCCCATGTGTAATGGACATTTCACCTATCGACCAGAAGCTAAAATTTCAACACCCTATAGAGCAAGTGGAGGAATCATCAGCCCAGACGGTCTATGAACCGTATCAGCATCTGGTTCAGACCCTCAATTCGGCTCTGTGCCAAAGGTATGCAGTCTGTCCATCAACCATGCTGCAGATAGTGAACTCTGCCTCCTGGAAGCAAGCACGTGTAAACATTTCACGTTATGCACGAGTAAGTGCTGCATAATGTATCACAGCCATCTGTGATATATTGCTTATTATTGAGGAACAGAATTATTTGATGAGTGAGATGTTATACATTTTTAGAACGATTTATAGAGAGTGATCATAAACAGTCTGAAAAACTTGGGAGGGTGTCGGAGGCTAGTTTGTGCTGAGAGATAACTGTTAAGAAAAAAATTTTTATACGTTGAGCGGTTTCCGATGTATTTAACAATGAAGTTAGCCAATCAGGTCGTCGCATGCGTAAATTCAAGCAGTCTGCAGCAGGCGGTGTCGCTAAACTTGTTCTTCGTTTGGTTTTCTCAAACAGAACAAACGTAGCTTTTGCTCACCTAGCGCGAATTTATCTCTTCTGAAAAAGACACATTTTAGCTGGTAATGGGCGTATCAATAGGTTGTAACTCATGTACCCATGGATATCTGTGCATCACCCCATTATCTACATCTACATCTACATCTACACTTATATTCCGCAAGCCACCCAACGGTGTGTGGCGGAGGGCACTTTACGTGCCACTGTCATTACCTCCCTTTCCTGTTCCAGTCGCGTATGGTTCGCGGGAAGAACGACTGCCGGAAAGCCTCTGTGCGCGCTCTAATCTCTCTAATTTTACATTCGTGATCTCCTCGGAAGCTATAAGTAGGGGGAAGCAATAAATTCGATACCTCATCCAGAAACGCACCCTCTCGAAACGTGGCGAGCAAGCTACACCGCGATGCAGAGCGCCTCTCATGCAGAGTCTGCCACTTGAGTTTGTTAAACATCTCCGTAACGCTATCACGGTTGCCAAATAACCCTGTGACGAAACGCGCCGCTCTTCTTTGGATCTTCTCTATCTCCTCCATCAACCCGATCTGGTACGGATCCCACACTGATGAGCAATACTCAAGTATAGGTCGAACGAGTGTTTTGTAAGCCACCTCCTTTGTTGATGGACTACATTTTCTAAGGACTCTCCCAATGAATCTCAACCTGGTACCCGCCTTACCAACAATTAATTTTATATGATCATTCCACTTCAAATCATTCCGCACGCATACTCCCAGATATTTTACAGAAGTAACTGCTATCAGTGTTTTTTCCGCTATCATATAATCATACAATAAAGGATCCCTCTTTCTATGTATTCGCAATACATTACATTTGTCTTTGTTAAGGGTCAGTTGCCACTCCCTGCACCAAGTGCCTATCCGCTGCAGATCTTCCTGCATTTCGCTTCAATTTTCTAATGCTGCAACTTCTCTGTATATTACAGCATCTTCCGCGAAAAGCCGCATGGAACTCCCGACACTATCTACTAGGTCATTTATATATATTTTGAAAAGCAATGGCCCCACAACACTCCCCTGTTTCACGCCAGAAGTTACTTTAACGTCTGTAGACATCTCTCCGTTGATAACCACATGCTGTGTTCTGTTTGCTAAAAACTCTTCAATCCAGCCACACAGCTGGTCTGATATTCCGTAGGCTCTTACTTTGTCTATCAGGCGACAATGCGGAAGTCAAGAAAAATAGCATCTACCTGGGAGCCTGTATCTAATATTTTCTGGGTCTCATGAACAAATAAAGCGAGTTGGGTCACACACGATCGCTGTTTCCGGAATCCATGTTGATTCCAACATAGTAGATTCTGAGTTTCCAAAAACGACATGATACTCGAGCAAAAAACATGTTCTAATAATCTACAAGAGATCGACGTCAGAGACATAGGTCTATAGTTTTGGGCATCTGCTCGACGACCTTTCTTGAAGACTGGGACTACCTGTGCTCTTTTCCAATCATTTGGAACCTTCCGTTCCTCTAGAGACTTGCGACACACGGCTGTTAGAAGGGGGGCAAGTTCTTTCGCGTACTCTGTGTAGAATCGAATTGATATCCCGTCAGGTCCAGTGGACTTTCCTCTGTTGAGTGATTCCAGTTGCTTTTCTATTCCTTGGACACTTATTTCGATGTCAGCCATTTTTTCGTTTGTGCGAGGATTTAGGGAAGGAACTGCAGTGCGGTCATCCTCTGTGAAACAGCTTTGGAAAAAGGTGTTTAGTATTTCAGCTTTAAGCTTGTCATCCTCTGTTTCAATGCCATCATCATCCCGGAGTGTCTGGACATGCTGTTTCGAGCCACTTACTGATTTAACGTAAGACCAGAACTTCCTAGGATTTTCTGTCAAGTCGGTACCTAGTATTTTACTTTCGAATTCACTGAACGCTTCACGCATAGCCCTCCTTACGCTAACTTTGACATCGTTTAGCTTCTGTTTGTCTGAGAGGTTTTGGCTGCGTTTAAACTTGGAGTGAAGCTCTCTTTGCTTTCGCAGTAGTTTCCTAACTTTGTTGTTGTACCACGGTGGGTTTTTCCCGTCCCTCACAGTTTTACTCGGCACGTACCTGTCTAAAACGCATTTTATGACTGCCTTGAACTTTTTCCATAAACACTCAACATTGTCAGTGTCGGAACAGAAATTTTCGTTTTGATCTGTTAGGTAGTCTGAAATCTGCCTTCTATTACTCTTGCTAAACAGATAAACCTTCCTCCCTTTTTTATATTCCTATTAACTTCCATATTCAGGGATGCTGCAACGGCCTTATGATCACTGATTCCCTGTTCTGCACTTACAAAGTTCGGGTCTGTTTGTTATCAGTAGCTCCAAGATGATATCTTCACGAGTCGGTTCTCTGTTTAATTGCTCGAGGTAATTTTCGGATAGTGCACTCAGTATAATGTCACTCGATGCTCTGTCCCTACCACCCGTCCTAAACATCTGAGTGTCCCAGTCTATATCTGGTAAATTGAAATCTCCACCTAAGACTATAACATGCTGAGAAGATTTATGTATAATGTATTCCAAATTTTCTCTCAGTTGTTCTGCCACTAATGCTGCTGAGTCGGGGGGTCGGTAAAAGGAGCCAATTATTAACCTAGCTCGGTTGTTGAGTGTAACCTCCACCCATAATAATTCACAGGAAATATCCACTTCTACTTCACTACAGGATAAACTACTATCAACAGTGACGAACACTCTACCACCGGTTGCATGCCATCTATCCTTTCTAAACACCATCTGTACCTTTGTAAAAATTTCGGCAGAATTTATCTCTCGCTTCAGTCAGCTTTCTGTACCTATAACGATTTCAGCTTCGGTGTTTTATATCAGCGCTTGAAGTTCCGGTACTTTACCAACGCAGCTTCGACAGTTTACAATAACAATACCGATTGCTGCTTGGTCCCCGCATGTCCTGACTTTTCCCCGCACCCGTTGAGGCTGTTGCCCTTTCTGTACTTGCCCGAGGCCCTCTAACCTAAAAAACCGCCCAGCCCACGCCACACAACCCCTGCTACCCGTGTAACCACTTGTTGCGTGTAGTGGAATCCTGACCTGTCCAGCGGAACCCGAAACCCCACCACCCTATGGCGCAAGCCGAGGAATCTGCAGCCCACACGGTCGCAGAACCGTCTCAGCCTCTGATTCAGACTCTCCACTCGGCTCTGTACCAAAGGTCCGCAGTCAGTCCTGTCGACGATGCTGCAGATGGTGAGCTCTGCTTTCATCCCGCTAGCGAGACTGGCAGTCTTCACCAAATCAGATAGCCGCCGGAAGCCAGAGAGGATTTCCTCCGATCCATAGCGACACACATCATTGGTGCCGACATGAGCGACCACCTGCAGATGGGTGCACCCTGTACCCTTCATGGCATCCGGAAGGGCACTTTCCACATCTGGAATGACTCCCCCCGGAATGCACACGGAGTGCACTTTGGTTTTCTTCCCCTCTCTTGCTGCCATATCCCTAAGGGGCCCCATTACGCGCATGACGTTGGAGCTCCCAACTACCAGTAAGCCCACCCTCTGCGACCGCCCGGATCTTGCAGACTGAGGGGCAACCTCTGGAACAGGACAAGCAGCCATGTCAGGCAGAAGATCAGTATCAGCCTGAGACAGAGCCTGAAACCGGTTCGTCAGACAAACTGGAGAGGCCTTCCGTTCAGCCCTCCGGAATGTCTTTCGCCCTCTGCCACACCTTGAGACGACCTCCCACTCTACCACTGGTGAGGGATCAGCCTCAATGCGGGCAGTATCCCGGGCAACCACAGTCTTAGTCCTATTGGGGGATGCGTGGGACGAGCTGG
The DNA here is from genome assembly GCF_023864275.1 of Schistocerca cancellata. Classification (NCBI taxonomy): domain Eukaryota; kingdom Metazoa; phylum Arthropoda; class Insecta; order Orthoptera; family Acrididae; genus Schistocerca; species Schistocerca cancellata. Next base: position 172,110,463 of record NC_064633.1, on the reverse strand, counting down.
CCGTCCCCGACAAATCCCCATCCGGACCCCCCACAGTGATGACCATTGGCAACAGCCTCAAGCTGTGTAACCGAAGCCAACACTGCCTGAAGCTGGGAGCGAAGGGATGCCAACTCAGCCTGCATCCGAACACAGCAGTTGCAGTCCCTATCCGTGCTAAAAACTATTGTGCAAAGAACGTCTGAACTAATCTACAGAGAGCGCAAACAAATCGACACAAAAGTTAAACGGTTATTAAAATACAAAATTGCCTAGTAAATGCAGTAATGCTGTCACTTGTGCTCTGCTGACACACTGCTCGGCGGCGGAAGGAGACTACGTGATTTTACACTATTCAGGTACTAAAACGCGATGCTACAACTCTCAAATACTATAATACGCCCGAAATTTATGAATTAAACAATGCAAGTATCAAAAACACGCAAAGAAATATAGAATTAAACTATGTAACAAATGAGTGAGCTAGGAGTGTACGACTTGATGATGCAGCTGCTTATCCAACGGCGGCAGGGAGCACACTGACTGTGACCAACCGACACTGTGTGAGCAAACGCTTAAGTTGTGCACAAAACGACTTGATTGCCTAACTTCAATGCTAAATAACTGGGAAACGGCGAAAAGTATCGAACGTTTTTCTTAACAATTATTTCTCAGTACAACCCCACCTCTCCCCTCCACATCCACAACAGTCTTTTCAACTTTTTTAACTATCCTATACAACATGTAGAATGTGTAGACATACATTTTCGTGCATCATCTTGTACCTTGAACCAGAACAAGGTATTCACTATAGAACACGAGACACATGCAAATGAACAGAATATCTTCTATGGTTAAATAATTTAGCATAGTCATGAGAACAGAAACTGATTTTAGCTTCTAATAGCTTCTATTTGAAAATGTATTTCACATGTGACTGGTTGATAATAATTTTTGCAGTTCCAGAGATAAAAATTTAGCGCATGAAATGTGAATGCCATCATTTAACAATAAAATGTCAAAATACCTTAAACTCCTAATATAGGTCAGGTTAGAAACGAAAATCTGTGAAGTATAGAAGGTACAACGCTCTCCCCTGTACCGTTTCTCTATTGTATGAGAGTTATTCGGCCAGTAAGGTCGGGCAGATCGCGAAACGGAAACGATAGTTAAAATACAATGAAACTTTGCACATATTTGTTGGGAATTTCTCTAGTATGCTTCTTGATCGCGTCAAGTCACTGTTTTCAATTCTAAACACAAAGCGAACACGTAAAGTTGCCAAGAACAATAGTGTCTCCCACCAAGTTTCGCTCCCCGCTGCGATGTTTCGCCTGACTTCACGAAATCCCACATAAGGTATCTGTCATGCATTTCCTTCTTCATGTCAATACTCTGCACACTGCAGTGGAAGAGAGGATGCCCCTGAAGTGTTCTCCATGGGAAGTGTTTGGACTTGGCTCCCTCAGATGTTCATCCCTATTCACATGAACCACTGCCTTTTATTGACAACATTTTGTCACAGACAACGAATTGCAAACCAGAACAGAGAAGTAGGGGAAAGACTAGGTGGTTTGCCTTCTATGACGAGGGTATTGGAAAGCTGGTACAAAGCTACGACTAATGTCGAAGCGGCGATTAGGTACAGAAGTAGCTGGAACGTGTAGCAAAGTGTTGAAATAAAACATTCTTGATCTTCACTGTGGTTTCCATGTAGCGACCTTTCGTGTCTTGCTTTCCTAACAGTTCTCGTACTCCTTGCCTCTTTGCAAGTGCATCTGGTAGATTCCTGGTTTTAGGCGCTCTAGATCTTCCCTCGCTGAACCTAGTAGTGCAAGCTATGTGGAGAAGGGCGAAATTAACCTTTGACATTGTTTCTGGCGATTTTTTCTGAAATATTTCTGACAAACAACATCCCTTTCCTTTTGCTCCTCTGTATGTTCCTGCTGTTGTCTGAATGCAAGGTGCCTAAATGCACGTCTTCCTTACTTGTTGCTTACTTCTAAATGTTGTCTCCAGGTGTTTCATCTCAGTAGAATGGCCGTCTCGATCGCAGACGAATTGCGGGCTGTGAACAAATTTGGGTAAACAAAGATATTTGGGCAAAATTTCTCCCACCTGTATTAAGAGATTAAAGAGACTATTGAACTTAGGGTCCAAAGCGGTGCAGTGAAGTAAGATAGCGACCTTCAACTGAGTCAGGAACGAAAACTGGCACTCAGCCGAGAAATAACAGTGTTCCCTTATTGTGAGTTTCACATTGGGCGTTGATGGTACGGCGAATGAGGGCACAGTTCTTAACCGGACGTTGCGACCTCCACAAACACCACCACAGATCGTGGCGGCTCCACGGACAGTGGAGCATCAGGTTGTGTTACACATTCCCGACCTACCAGGGTGACCAACGACCAAAGCAATGGGCAAAAACATTTTCGTTTGCCTTAGTTTAAGGTCGTTATTTATTTTGATAAATGACTACATTAACACTAATTCAGTTGCTTGACTAAGTGCTTTTACATCGTAACGTTCAGCACCATAGCTTGTGATACAAGGGAATCCAATCCGCCCGGCAGATCGACGCCCTTGGCAGATGCGCTATCCAGGCAGACTGGGGCTTTTATTTCGTTTCTCAAGCTATTTTAGGCAAGTACTTGGCAGTTACTTATTTTCCGTTTTGGGAAACGCGATAAATAAACACACAGGGCAACGGTTACAAAATTCAGGGAAATTTTCTGTTTTCGGACGCTTAAGGGCACTGAAACTAAGCAATGCCAGTTGAAAATTTGTGCTTCAACTGGACTCGAACCTGGATGCTCCACTTTTCTAGAACGGGTGCCTTAACCAATTCAGACATACGGACACACTTTCCAGCCATCCCAAATTCGCAACTCGTCATTCGCCATGTACCCCTCACTTGCAGTGTCACCTGTATTCTCGGATGTGTCCAACACATATGTGTAACATTTCTAAATGTTTGACAGCCAAACATTATTCCTGCGGTGTGGACGCATACCAAGTTTCGTTTCCTCTCGTGGGAAACAGTTCGTGCAGTGAGCGAGGCGGACGCTGCATTGGTGTATGACAAGTTGGGAATTTGGGTCTACTGGAAAACATATCCTGATGGCTGTGGTAGTTAACGTAACTGTTCTAAATACCTGAGAGCATCCGGTTTCGGGTCCCAGGCCGGCACAAAATTTCAACTTACTTCGTTTATTAATTTCAATGCCGTAATGAGGATGACATAGGAATAATTCCCAGAATATTGATGTTCACGGCTGCCAGTCATAATAGTGTGTGACGTCTGTTTCATCGAACTTCATACACACACACACACACACACACATATATATATATATATATATATATATATATATATATATATATATATATATATAGAGCGAGAGAGAGAGAGAGAGAGAGAGAGAGAGAGAGAGAGAGGTGGAGCACAATTCCTCTCTTCCCTAGGTAACTGAAGAATACTGCGACGTAAAAGGTATCCAGCAGGAAATTTAAGTAAAGTAAAAATACTGAGTAAATAGCAGGCTATTAATAAATGGAGCATATACTGATGAAAAGAAGAAGTAACTTCAGTAGTTTAAAGATAGGCACACGTACTTCGCTAAGTGACTTTGAGGACTGCATTCCAGAAAATAGCCTTGTGATGGTACTTGATACTGAAACTACCAGGAAGTAGACTAAAGAAATTGCGACTGCAGACTACAGAAATTAATTTAAAAAAATGGTACAAATGGCTCTGAGCACTATGGGACTTAACTTCTGAGGTCATAAGTCCCCTAGAACTTAGAACTACTTAAGCCTAACTAACCTAAGGACATCACACACGTCCATGCCCGAGGCCGGCGGTTCCAGACTGTAGCGCCTACAACCGTTCGGCCACTCCGGCCGGCTGTAAATTAATTCTCTCTTTACTAGTGTTTTAGTGGTTTGAGAAATGTATTTCATTTGAACGTTGTGTGACGATGCCCAGTCCAGTCGCCAGATAACCTAAGGCAAGGAAGCCAGTTTCTCAATCGTGTACCATTTCTTTCTGTGTTATAATATTTTAACTGCTTGCGCAGTGTATTTTCCGTGGTGCAAACTGAGGACCAGCCCAGCATTTCTCGAACCAAATGTGCAAAACTCACTAAATATACGAGGGTTATCCAGAAAGTAAGTTCCGATCGGTCGCGAAATGGAAACCACAGGTAAAACCAGAAACGCTCTACTAGCAACAGTTAGCCGGCCGGTGTGGTCGAGCGGTTCTAGACGCTGCTGCCTGGAACCGCGCGACCACTACTGTCGCAGGTTCGTATCCCGCCGCGGGTATGGATGTGTGTGCTGTCCTTAGGTTAGTTAGGTTTAAGTAGTTTTAAGTTCTAGGGGACTGATGACCAAAGATGTTAAGTCCCATAGTGCTCAGAGCCATTTGAACCATTTGCAACAGTTAGGTACACTCTCCACCTACTTCTCTGCATAGATTCCGCTCCTACTTCGAGTGTTGTCATAGTGTTGTATAAATTTTCCAGTATCCTCGTCATAGAAAGCAGCCGCCTGTACTTTCGGCCAGTTATCTGCACTGGTCTGCAGCTCGTTGTCTGTGGAAAAACTTTGTCTTCATAGCCAGCGGTTCTTGTGAGCAGAGATAAGACTCAGGGGGAGCCAATTACGGACTGTATTGTGGGTGATCAAACACTTCTCATCGGAAACGCTGCAGGAGCGTCTCCATTGCCCCTACAGTGTGCAGCCGAGAATTGGCATGAAGACGGAACTGTACGACAGTTCTGCTGTGTGGGCTGAATGACACAGGCGAAATCTCTAACCAGGCCCTCATACTCGGCGGCAGACGCTATTTCCTACGCATCTTTACGTGCTCACGGTTCACTCAAAACTGAAAAGAACGATTCGACAAGATCGACGTGCATACTAGAGACACTGCCCAACACAACCGAGCAAAGATTTACCGGATATTCCCAGTGGTTTCCATTTCGCGACCGATCGGAACTTACTTTCTGGACAACCCTCCTAACACACAGGTTGGCTGCTGTATCAGATCTATGGTTGATAATCCAACTAAGGATTCGATCCGGTCTTACTACTCTTCCTGTAACGCAAGGTAGCGCACTGAGCACTAAGCTATACAAATGGGTAATACGAATAAAACATTTAGAGTATCAAATAGAATTGTATGAGGATAAATGGAAGCTGAAAGCTAGATTAGGCGTCTGTAATTTATATAGCTTCATTATCTGGATGGCGAATAAATATCTGTTTAGTAGAGAAAAGGCAATATTTGATGTAGTTGAGATAATTCTCGTAATTAGTTAGATGGCTACCACATCTTAGTTAACTATCTGTTACTCTTGTAAAGTCAAACTAAATGAAATTCCCTAAATGCTGAATTAGATTATTATACTGCATTTCATTAATGTCTGTTATATATAATTGTTCAACATCCTCAAGTGAACCGAGAAATAAGGAATTAAAGAAACAGACGCTCACTGATAGCAGTTTATGTTTGTTGGTCACAGTACTGGGTATCTTGCAGATCCATAAACATCAACAAGACAGCCACTGTAGGATTCGGTATGCTCCACTCCACTTAGTATTCTTCTGACCAATGCCAGGTCACGTTTTTAGGAGCAGAAGCAACAATCACTCTGTTTTCGGTTACTGATTTGGCACAAAACGCCTAAGAAACATGCCGAGCCTGAGAAACACTTTCGAATGCCTGTTAGTGGCAGATGATGTGAAGTTTTTCATGGTACGAATCTTCTCGGAGCCGAGCAGAATCCCTTTTGAACCTTCAAGATGAATGAGCAGCTTTATTGTTTCAAGACCAAATCGAGACGTACGGAGATTAGCTGTTACTACAGATTCTCGAAATGTCTCAAGTACACGGACCAAGAATGAAATATGTTCATCCTGTGTTGAGGTAGCAAGAAGCTGATAATTTACAATTAATGTGGGATGACTTCATAGGGCACGCCGATGCAAATAGTCCAACACAGAAATATTCATTTCTGAGTTTAAATTTAGTCAAATGCCAACCTTAAACTGTTTTCTATGTCCAACATACGAAAACGCTCTCTACTTAACGCAGAATTGGCCAAGTGCTGCTTACGAGAATGAGGCTCTCAAATCTATACTGGAGAAGTATCTAGTGTCGTTGAACTTCTGTATCATTTCGTCTATACCCTTCAGATGTCATATCACTGGAACTACGATGTTGTTCATCTTCTGGGTAGGGAGTACCAAGCGAACCTTCCTGCCGGCTTGGGGCACCATGAGGAGTGGCCTGCAGTATGGACTATTGGTGGGTTTGATGATTTACCATTCAATCATACAATTTATCTACTCTCCCACTACTTATGCTACTTACCAGGGGACAGATAATACCTCTTACAATATCCACACGTGGATAAACATCAAGATGACTTATATGTCCTTCGTTTACTACTGGTTCCTCATCAAAATTAATGGAATAATCTGTTAGGAGACTTTCATTGCATGTTGTACCAACAAACAGTGACACTTTCAGAGGAGGTGTTCCCGATTGCTGTACACACCGGTACCTCTAATATCCAGTAGCACGTCCTCTTGGATTGACGCATGTCTGTTTTCGTCGTGGCATACTACCCACAACTTCATCGAGGCAGCGTTGGTCCAGATTGTCCCACTCATCAACGGCGATTCGGCGTAGATCCCTCAGAGTGGTTGGCGGGTCGCTTCGTCCACAAACAGTCATTTTCAATCTGTGACAGGCATGCGATAGGCTTCATGTCTGGAGAACATGCTGACCACTCTAGTCGAGCGATGGGGGTGCGAGTTGTCGGCCATGAAAACGAATGCCTCGCCAATTTGCTTCCGAAATGGTTGCACTATCAGTCGTAGGATGGCACTCACGTATCATACAGACGTTACCGCCGCTTCTATGACCACCAGCGATGTACGTCGGGCCCAAATTATGCCACCCCAAAACAGCAGCTACCCTCCAAATTGCTGCACTCGCTGGACAGTGTGTTTAAGACGTTCAGCCTGACCGGGTTGCCCTCAAACACCTCTCCGACGAGTATAATAGTCAGAATCTGTGTTTATTCCCTTCAAACATTTTCTCGAATACAATCACAGAAACGTATGAAGGAGAAACGATTTATTGCTATACAGCTTAGATTTTGACTTGTTCACATACGGGTGTATGGGCCCGAAAATTATTAAGCAAACTTCATAAGAGTTTTGAGTCTTCATCCGTAACGGTTTTCCATGCTTAATGTCAAATATTTATTTAACACACGAACTCATTTAAAAGTAATTAGACGTTTCAGGCTGTTTTATACACGGGTGTTCGATTGTTTAGAGAAACTGGTATGTGTGCGTGATGGTAGGCGTTGTGGGGTAGGGGTGTTTCCTGATCGTGCTAGAGGTGCACTCGCTCTAGGTTTCAAACACCAACTATAAACATTTTGAAGAGGAGGACAGCGCGAGAAAGCAGATTTTCGACAGAAATTAATAAAATCAGACTTCAGTTACAAGGTAAAATTTTATTAGCTTACCTAGGTTTCGGTGCCAATAATGGTATCTTCTTCATTAAATTATCTTGAGGGACAAACGTTGATCATGTCACAGAACAAAATTAAAACAGAATAAAGACACATAGTCATAAGATTATGTCTGTCAAAACTAAAAACATTAATACGAACATATACGGGGCTATTTTGATGGCCAAACTTTGGTCATGTCACAGAATATGCCGGCGTAGCACCGTTTAAGTTTGTATTAATGTTCTTAGTTTTGACAGACATAATCTTATGACTATGCGTCTTTATTCTGTTTTAATTTTATTCTGTGACATGGCCAACGTTTGGCCCTCAAAATAATTTTATGTTTTTTCTGATGATGATACCATTATTGCTATCGAAACCTAAGTAAACTAATAAAATACTACATTGCCACGAAAGGCTGATTTTCTTAATTTCTGAACTATTCTCAGTTGCTGAAGAGCTGCATTATGTTAAAGATTTGTAGATTTTGGACGTACATGATATATAAACAGCGTTCCACTCTGTCTTTTCGGTTGTCGTAGCTGGAACTTCCTGGACATGAACTCCTACGTAGAACAGATGCTATTTTAAGTAAGAGTGGGTTTATTCTGAATTGCAAATAGATTGCTGAGAAACATCAACGAATTCCCCTATCTGTCAGTGATTGGGACCTTATGCCCCTCCACGTTTAGTGATGGTGTTAAGAAAAATAATGGCTCTAAGCACTATGGGACTTAACATCTGAGGTCATCAGTCCCCTAGACTTAGAACTACTTAAACCTAACTTACCTAAGGACATCACACACATCCATGACCAAGGCAGGATTCAAACCTGCAACCGTAACAGCAGCACGGTTCCGTACTGAATTGCCTAGAACCGCTCGGCCACATCGGCCGGTGGCGTTAAGATTTTCTAATCGTTTACCTGTAGGGCTAATGTTCGGAATTGTTCTCTAATAATTGAAAATTATTTTGTGAAACCGTTCTGTCATAAACTTATTCTAGAATTGGAAAACATATTAATTTTACGTAAAGTATTCTCGGCGTTCGCTGCACTATTTGTTCCTGATAACCCGTTTATCAATCAACGAAATGCTTATACTTTCCAAACCCGGCTACTTCATGCAGTGGGAAAAGTCTGAAACGTACCTCATTTCGGGATAATGTGCCGAATGTTACTCGAGGATAGAACTGAGTTGATCACTACAATGACTCTTTACAATTTTAAGCATAGCTGTGTGCAGAAATCGTGAAAATATTTTTTGTAGTAAAGGCAGCCTACAGGTTGCAATGGATTTTATAGTCGAATTGACCGTGGTTTCGACTTCTAAACTAAGGGAGTCTTCATCAGAATTAATATTACATACGTAAGAAGTTGAGCATAACAGCTCTCGTCGTACAATGTTAACGCCAAAAATGCCACGTCACATAATACGTAGGATGTTTTATTATGTGACGTGGCCTTTTTGGCGTTAAAATTGTATGACGAGAGCTGTTACGCTCAACTTCTTACGTATGTAATATAAATTCTGATGAAGACTCCCTTAGTTTAGGAATCGAAACCATGGTCAATTCGGCTACTGCAACAAGTGGGCTGTCTTTAATGTCTCTTTAATTAAGTTGGTAGTCTCCGGTACAAGATTTGCTATTACAAAGACTGCAGGCGAGTAGAGTGCCGACACTAGATACTATGTTCGTTTCTAAAATGGGCTACGTGTTCGAAAAGATGAGTCAACTTTGGTGGTACTCAATGACCTGTCCATGGGCGTATGGAGATGCGTTCTTTCACACTGTCAGATAGCACTTCTTTGTTCATTGTATAGCTCAGATAGCAGCAACACATATTTTTTTTGGGCTTCAAGTTTCACGCGGGTAGTTGTCGATTTTCAATGTCCTTGTTTCACGGTACATGTTAATAGTCAGATACCTGAAGTTCTGTTACGTAACATTCATTGTGAGAAAAACGCAATACAGTTTGAAGTGAGTGCTTGTTATCTATTACACAAGGAACAAAAGAAGAGGATATCATCTTGGATTAATACAGGAGATACAGATGATCCACAGAACGTAGGTATACTTCACCGTGTGATGATTTAGTAAGAGCGCAAGATTTACGAAATTTTTCATCGAACTCCAACAGCAGGCTCATTACGACTATCGCAATGCACCGCTGAGATGTTTATTGCAAAAATTAAGAGAAGGTGCGTTCCAAGAGGAGTAAGGCTCTGTGTTAATTCTGTGTACGTCCATCTCGTGAAATAAAAAACAAAAATCATGCGGCACCACTGCCTTCTTTCCTTTTTATTTTACGAGATGGATGTACGTCCACTTAATACGCTACATGACTCTTCTTGGAATTTACCCTCTCGTAACTTGTGCAATAAACATCTCATTGATGCATTACAATTATCACCTTCAGTTTTTTGTTGGAGTTCCATAAAAATTTCCTTAACACTCGCGATAGTGACGGTAAAAACGAGAGAAGCAAAATTTCATAGAGTGACATACAGACATTCATTCTTTCCACGCAACTTTTGCTAATACAGCAGTGATGGAGTCAAAAGAAAGAAATAATGTTTGTGCCCTCTGCATCACACCGGAAGGTGGCTTGCGGGCTGTAAATATATAACTCTTCTCATTGAGGAATGTAAATGCAGTTTATTAACCACAGACAGAAATCATTCAGTGACATGAGCCTAGAAGAATTAAATTAAGAAAGAAAGCTATCGATGTCAACTACTTTAAGAGAAAAAACTAGTTGGTGTAAATCGTGAATGTTGTTGTTGTTGTGGTCTCCATTCCGGAGAATGGTTTCATGCAGGTTTCCATGCTACTCTATCCTGTGCTGCCTCTTCATCTTCGAATAACTACAGCAACCTACTCCTTTCTGAATGTGCTTACTTTATTCATCTCTAGATCTCCCTCAACGATTTCTACCTCTCACACTTCCCTCCACTACTAAACTGGCGACCCCTTTTTCTCTCAAAATGTGTCCTCTCAACCGACCCCACCTTTTGCTCAAGTTGTGCCATAAATTTCTTCTTGTCTTCCAAAATTCTATTCAGTACTTACTCAATAAATAAGTGATCCTCCCATCTAATCTTCAGCATTCTTCTGTAGCACAACATATCGAAAGCTTCTTTTCTCTTTTCATCTAAACTATTTATCGTGCATGTATAAACCATGAATATGCTACTGAAATAAATTGGTTGACAAAAATGTGACAGCCAAAAGACGTAAAAAGCAAATTTTCCATCAACTAAACGCAATTGATATAATTAACACCACACAAGATTATATGAGAATATTATAAACATAAGGTCAAATTCCGAAAGTTTTCAGGGGCATTACCCACTGCTTTACTGTGACATGCCTAACTGCAGTTCGCTAGGTCGCATGGGGCAAAGTGCGAGACGTTCTCCACACGTGCGCTCGGTATGACTGAATCGCTTGCATGTTTTAAGGGGATGTGAACAGCTGACAACAGCGACATACGCGGGTCGCCATGTGTGATGGCGCAAAAACGCCGCCAGCGTGTGCCGTTGTTGACATCGTGTAGCGCTAATTGCATACGCAAACACGACGCGGTAAGCAGAACACGCGGCCTCCTGCGCTCGACGTTGGTGATACGGAAATAGTTCACCGGCAACAGAACTCTGATCACCGAGGCAGAAAAACGTGTTCTGCGCGCAAATAATGTTGGCAAACGCTTGTCGTCATCGTAACCACATAGCCCGCGATTAATGCGTTCGAAGCTCAAAACTGCACAAACGGGATATCACGTTTACACTGTCATTTCTGGAATGGTCCTAACCTTCACTGGACTTTTTTCTCGCAGTATTGCAGTATCAGCTTTTGTGAGTGGTAGCACTTGTGGCGACTCAGGTATTTGAGCATTGAATTTCTCCGATCGCTGCAAGTCACTATACATATCTATTTTTTCCATCTTATAGATCTACCCATATTCGTTTATATTTACTGCAGGAAAGTTCTATAGGCTTTGAAGCTGATATACATAGGGCCTGTCGTGAAGAGCATATGCAAAATATTCCATATATACAAACGCGGCTCATAGGAATTGCTAGAAAGTAAAAGGTCGAATTTGTGTTATGTATTTTCCACATTTTGGATGAAAAACTGAAGAGTCAAAGAAACTTTTACACCTGCTTAATATCGTGTTGCTCCCCCACGAGCACGCAGACGTGCCACAACACGACGTGGCACGGACTCGACAAATGTCTGAAGTAGTGCTCGAGGGAACTGACACCGTAATTTCTAAAAGTACGAGCGGTTAGACATCTCTTCTTAACAACTCGTAGCGTCCCATATTCTCAATAGTGTTCATGTCTGGGCAGTTTGTGGTCGGCTGAAGTGTTTAAAGTCAGAATAGTGTTCCCAGAGCAATCTCTGTAGCAGTTATCGACGTGTGGCTTGTCGCATTGTCCTGCTGGAATTGCCCAATGCACAATGGGCATGAATGGATGCAGGTGATCAGAGAGGTTGCTTACGTACGTGTCACTTGTCACATATCTAGACGTATTAGGAGTCCCATACCATTCTAACTGCACACGCCTCCATCTGCTTGAACAGTCCTCTGCTGACATGCAGGGTCCATGGATTAATGGGGTTGTCTCCATAGCCGTACACGTCCATCCACTCGATACAATTTGTAACGAGACTCGTCCGGCCAGGCAACACGTTTCCTGATATCATCAGTCCAATTTCGGTGTTGAAGCGCCTAAGCAAGCCGTAAAGCTTTGTGTCGTGCAGTCATCAAAGGTACGCGAGTGGGCCTTAGGTTTCGAAAGCCCATATCAATGATGTTTCGTTGAATGTTTCGTATGCTCACACTTTTTGATGGCCCAGCATAGAAATCTGCAGCAATCTGCGGAAGGGTTGCACTTGTGTCACGTTGAACGATTGCCTTCAGTCGTCATTGGTCCCGTTCTTGCAGGACCTTTTTCTGGTCACAGCGATGTCGGAGATTTGATGTTTTACCGGATTCCCGACATTAACGGTGTACTCTTGAAATGGTCGTACGGGAACATGACCACTTCGAGCTATCTCGGTAATGATGTGCCACATCACACGTGCGCCGAATATAACACCACGTTCAAACTCACTTAAATCTTCGTAACGTGCCATTGTAGCAGCAGTAATCGAACTAACAACAGCGCCAGACACTTTTGGTCTTATATAGGCGTTGGCGACCGCAGCGCCGTACTCTGCACGTTTTCATATCTCTGTATTTGTATACGCCTGCCTATACCATTTTCTTTTGTTCTTCAGTGTAGAATATTTTAAGTAAAAGAAGACAGCAAAGATTCGGAAGCCTTATATCTCTGTACTTGTCTCCCCAAAGCTCCTCGCAGTAACCAATGCAGTATTTTTTTTCGAAAACAGAAGTTGGTTGGTTGGTTGGTTGTTTCGGGGAAGGAGACCAGACAGCGAGGTCATCGGTCTCATCGGATTAGGGAAGGACGGGGAAGGAAGTCGGCCGTGCCCTTTGAAAGGAACCATCCCGGCATTTGCCTGGAGCGATTTAGGGAAATCACGGAAAACCTAAATCAGGATGGCCGGACGCGGGATTGAACCGTCGTCCTCCCGAATGCGAGTCCAGTGTCTAACCACTGCGCCACCTCGCTCGGTGAAAACAGAAGTACGTAATCATGCCGGTATCTTTTAGGAGAATACTTTGAACAGTTTCAGACTGATCTCGAACTTCATGAACGTGGTGGGTGTGCAGTTCAAATTATCAGATCCTACAGAAACTACAACAGACAATGCAATGTACTGTATTTGAACGTGGTGACAGTTGTATCATTCAAATCTTGTCGGTATACTCCTATGATTATTTTGATAATCTATGATAAGCTACAAATGTACAAATGCTTTACGAAAAAGAAATCAATGTAAAACACGTTTGAACAGCGATGAGATGCTGAAAGCCGGTTTTCCTTCCTTACACCAGAAACACGTTACTGTGGTAACACACAGGCGTACAGGGAGCACTATTACAATCAGGACACCGCTACATTCTTCTTTCCTTATGATTGATATAGGGGTCTGTATGCGCTCTGTAATTACATGACGGTTGTGATTGTTTTCAGAGTAGATGGTCTCTAACTCTGTCCAATTCAGTTACCTTACTCCTATGATCCCTCTTTCTATAATTTTAAATAAAAATACTCTTTCGTCATGGTAGAACATTTTTCAGTAAATATGACATACAATTATTTCATTCAGAGCTTTCATGTTTTGCGGTTAAATCAAACAAAAGCAGTATCAAAATCTTGTGTTACACACGTTTATCTTTCCATAGTAAATTTGGATAAAGACAACGCAAACGAATAATGTTTCAGATGTGTCACTGAAATCGAGCAAATTTTAAAACGACTCTTGAAGGTTTCTTTTATTTCCGTAACCTCCTCTGTAAGGTATAGGCTGAACTACAGTGGTGAAAGAGTGCGTTCTGTACTGCAGCCATTTTAATACGAACGCTTCGTTCTTATTGCCCCATCTTGGGTTTTGTACGTAAGGTATAGGTTGTTACACGTCTTTCCCTAAAGCTTCCTCGTAATTTAGATATAATTTCGAACATCTTGCACCTTTTACATTGCCAAAGGCATTTTCTAAGTCCAGGAATCCTACGAACGTGTCTTGATTTTTCTTAAGGTTTCGGTACGTTATCCGTCGCAATGTCAGAACTGCCTTTCTTGTATGTTTATCTTTCCTACGACCTAACTGATCATCATATAACACATAATCAATTTTCTTTTCCATTATTATTTCTATTAATGTTGTCAACAGAATGGATGCAGGAACTGTTATGCACATTATACGATATTTTAGAACTTATCTTCTCATGCTATCTTCGAAACTCTGTGAATGATACGAGTATATCTCCCGTCTCGAATATTCCACAAACTAACTTGAATAGTCGCTCGATTGCGAATGCTACCAATGATTTTGGAAATTAGAAAGGAATACTATCGATTCTTTCTGCCTTACTTGATCTCATATCTTCGAGATTTTTTTTTTTAACTATGTGCTGATTCCACGTATCCGTTCTTCCTCTGGCTAATCGACTGGAATTCCTGTGCTCTTAATGTATACTACTATGCTTTTCTTTTTCACTGGGGACATTTCTGCTCTTCTGTATGATAGAACTGTCCTTCCGCTAACCATTTCAATATCCTCTCATTTATCGTAGCAGCAATTCACTTTCACTTCCCCACATTTCTTATTTATTTCATCGCTAATTGCGTCCCATAGCTGTATGCCTGTCTTGAGGCGAAGTCTCCTTTCTGTTAACCAATGTGTCTTCGCAGTTACCTTCTTCCTACCTATGCTTGTCTGTCCGACTTTCGTGATTAGCATTTTTAGATACGTCTTCCCTCTGCAACTCAACCGCCTACTATGGTCCTCATTACCGCTGTATCAATAGCCTTAGAGAACTTCAAACATATCTCATCGTTCCCAGTACTTCAGTACCGCGCTTCCTTCCAAAATGATGTTTCCGGACGATTCTCTTAAACTTCAGATTAGGTTTCATCATAACTAAATTGTGACCGGATGTTATACTTGCTCTTGTGTTCAACCCATTATCTGATTTTGGAATCTCTGTCTCACCGTGAGGTAACCCTGCTAGAATTTCCTGGTATCTCCAAGCCATTTTCATGTATACTTCCCCATCTTGTGCCTTTTGAACGACTTATTTGTTATTGCCAGCTACAATTTACTTCAAAACTCGATTTGTCTTACTCGTCTCTCCTTTCTACTCCAGCGCCCATGTTCGCCTACATCTTTCATCTCTTCCTTCTGCCAGCATCTCGTGGTCGTGCGGTAGCGTTCTCGCTTCCCACGCCCGGGTTCCCGGGTTCGATTCCCGGCGGGGTCAGGGATTTTCTCTGCCTCGTGATGGCTGGGTGTTGTGTGCTGTCCTTAGGTTAGTTAGGTTTAAGTAGTTCTAAGTTCTAGGGGACTGATGACCATGGATGTTAAGTCCCATAGTGCTCAGAGCCATTTTCTCTTCCTTCCCATACCACTGCATTCCACTCCCCCATCATTATCAGATTGTCATCGTCTTTACATGCTCTATTATTGTTCAGTATCCTCATATAATTTCCCTATTTTTTCGTGTTCTGCTTGTGACGTCCACTGGTAAATCTTAACTATTGTCACTAGTGCTAGTTTGCTATTGATTCTGCTGTTAAGAGTAACTCACCCTCTGACCTACCTTGCTGTTCTTAACGAATAATAGTCCTGTTTTTTATTTTATAATCATCTGGCTACAGAAACTTACCTCCATTCCATTTCACACATTACGTATTTAAGGAGCCTTTCTAGGATTCCTACCTCCTCCACCACATTCAGACTTCTAACTTCCTACACCCCGTCTAATAGAATGTTATTCCTTCGTTGCTTATGCAGTATTGTTAACGTGGTTACCTCCACCTTGACAGTCCCTTGCCGGATTTTCGAAAAGCGCACTAATCCTGAATCATCTGCCAATGGCGAGATTATCAAGACACTTCTATCAATAATGGGCCACAAACCTTGTGGGTAAACGTAATTTGTCTTTAGTGAAGTAGTTTCCAATGCCTTCAGCATCTTCATGCCCCATATTCTTGATTTTTCCTACTATTGAGGGCAGTTTCCCGCTCCAAGGACGATAGGGTACACCGATGCTGTGTTCACATCTTCGCTCTCTTTTATCAGGACGTTGACAGAAACGGAAGTCTTCAGCCACCATTTTAAGGATTTTTATTCAAACTTACGCAGTGTTCGATTTCGAATGCGTGACCGAGGAAGTTTGGGTAACTACCCATGAATATTACTCCCAGATCATGGTGCCACGGCCTCATGGCCTTGTGATCTTAAAACGTAACTCATCATTCCTTAGCTGCTTCTTGATGACACGTTTGTCATCTGCCGCACGGACGTGTAGTACTCGACTAGTTCAGGGACATGTGAGCTGCATAAGCAGCCATATCCCTCTGGCAATGGAGGGTGAAGCTTTGACAATACCAACCACTCGTGCTGGCAAAACGTCAGTAAAATCATCAGACGAACGTCGGCCGAACAACCCGAGACAGAAGCAAATAGGCAGTTTGTCAACAAGTAGCCACGAAAGCGTTAATTTTATAGAGAAAGACAACCCTATATCCATTCAGAAATTATTCGTACGCCCAAAGCGTAATGGATCCCTTGAGCACAGCGTGTGTAAAACATCGACAAACATCAATATGTCCTTGCACTCCACAGCCGGCATCGCCTGTCTCAGTAGTGCTTTGTTACACAGATTAGGGTTCATCGTGTAACGACCATATCGGAAGCAATTTACCTTCCACATGAGCTGAGACACTATCGCAAGGTCTTTATAAACAACAATAATGCCGGTCGACAACCATATCTAGACATTTCAAGTAAGAAACTTAGAACAGAGATCAAGATACATCATTCTCTATCTCCGAGTTGAGGAAGGCTATATCCATTCAGAAGAGCCACAAATGAGATCTGTCATCAAGTCTTCGTCGGAAGTCCGTGTGTGTGTGTGTGTGTGTGTGTGTGTGTGTGTGTGTGTGTGTGTGTGTGTGTTTGCTAGCCTGCCTGCAGTTTATGGACGCTGAACTGCGAGGTTATCAGTGGACGTTCGGACTTTACTACGAACGAATGTGGCAAAAGTGTCTTAAGTGTAATAAAACTAGTATGAGTCAATCCGGCACGGTAAGACTCACTCACTGCCTACGTCACTCAAGGTTACCCGCACACTCATAACACCTCATGTATTTTAAGCAGCTCAATATTAAAGTAATGTTCTAAGACTGGCAGTTAAAACATGAGAAATACAAGATGAAAACTAAAACAATGGCATAGGGAAATGTAACTTTAAGAAAACATTAATGAGCCAGCCGTCTTGATAATGCACTAAAAACTTCTCCATCAAATATTAAGGAACGAGATTGACATTTTGCAAAACCTTAAAATACATATCACGTACGTCTGACTGTCAGTTGAAATATAGTGCAAATCTGTCGGTACATCTGCCGCTGCCTCTTATCTTAATAAAAGACACAGCCGACAAAAATGTGGCACTCTACGATCCATACAACTCAACCACTATACACAGGAAGATCCACTGGAGCAATAAGCCATACGTCATAGCACTGTGTCCTATGTAAAGGCGAGTGAGAAGAATCTCATCCCGTTTGCGTGGCTGGAAGGAGGTAGTCAGCGTCAGCTGTGTTGACTGTACTTGGAACGGGTTACTGACTGTCGCTTTCGGACAATCTTCATCCAATCTGCTCATGACTCTGTACGTGATCACTGAGATACATGTAGGCGAATGGTACAATGAACTTTTTGATTATCGTGGCATGATTTTTGGCTGCTATTCGCGACAGACCAGGAATTTAGCAGTCGCAATGTATCGTATCTGCCTTAGTGTCTCAGGTTCGCCTATAATCTGGTATGGAGCCCAGTGAGTTCTTGATGTAACACGAAATTGAGTACGCAATCACGGAAAACAACATAACAGTCAACATAGTCCCGCTATATTGATCTATGCGTTAACACAGCTTTATAGTTGTGATACTCATTTAAAATATCGCATTCAAATCATTTGTATGAGTGCAAGCTCTCCTGTACTGCAATAAACCTAACATTACTCTGGGCCCCTGCAGTAACGAGGGTGGCAAGCAGCTCCAATTAAAAATTTCGATTTTAACTTGCCTCACAGAAAGTGACTCTAGTGCCCACTTCATGCGAATCGCAAATGACCCTGATGCTCGTGGACGACTGGAGAAAATGTGTTCCATAGCTGGAAGAGACACGACTTGGTATGCTGGTGAATTTTAGTGGTGTATTACTCTTCCCCAGTACCAGTGATCTGTGACTGAATTGTTTTAACACTATCCCATTTAGAGAGATACATGTTTACAAATAATACTGACCTGTAGTTGTACTGGCCTAAATGTCTTATAAGGGAATAAAAATGCAGATGGATGTTTTTGGAAGCTCCCACAGTTATACTGAACAATACAGCACTGGCACAAATGACTTAAGTGGGTCAACATGAAAAAAGACACAATATTTAAAAGGTGCAACAACTCAACATTTTCGGAGATAAGGAATTAAATGTTGTACCATGATTTACATTAAATTAATACATTTACTGTTAATTCTCTTGTATTACATGCGTTTAACGTTTTTATGGAACTTAAGAGTATCATTTTCCAAAAAAAATAATTTATGTACCTCTATTCTCCGTGACTATTCAAGTATTTTCTGTAAAATATTCTCTGTTCGATCTCACTGCATATAAAAAGCTTCTCTCATGAAGTTTTTGACTATGTCTAAAGGAAGAATGTTTAATGACATTTTAATTATAATTTTGTAAGTTCAATATCCCCCCCCCCCCACGATCCGTGGATTTTGTCGTTGGGGATGAGTCTTGCGCGCCTCAGCGATACAGATAGCCGTACCGTAGGAGCAACTACAAAGAAGGGGTATCTGTTAGGGTTCCTGAAGAGGGGCAATAGCCTTCTCAGTAGTTGCAGGGGCAACAGTTCGGATGATTGCCTGCTCTGGCCCTGTAACATTAACAAAAACAGACTTGCTGTACTGGTACTGCGAACGGCTGAAAGCAAGGGGAAAATACAGTCGTAATTTTTCCCGAGTTCATAAATCCTTTCTGTATGGTTAAATGATGATAGCATCCTCTTGAGTAAACTATTTCGGAGGTGAAATAGTCCCTCATACGGATCTCCGGGCGGGGATTACTCAGGAGGACATCGTAACCAGAAGGAAAACTGGCGTTCTATGGATCAGAGCTTATTATGTCAGATTCCTTAATCGGGCAGGTAGGTTAGAAAATTTAAAAAGGGGAATGGATACGTTAAAGTTAGATATAGTGTAGTTCTGCGGCAGGAGGAACAAGACCTCTGGTCAGGCGAATACAAGGTTATAAATACAAAATCAAATAGAGGTAATGGAGGAGTATGATTAATAATGAATAAAAAATAGGAGCGCGGGTAAGCTACTACGAAACAACATAGTGAACGCAATGTTGTAGCCAATATAGACACGAAGCCCACGCCTACCACAGTAGTACAAGTTTATATGCCAACTAATTCCGCAGATAACGAAGAGAATGAAGAAGTTTCTGATGAAATAAGAGAAATCGTTCAGATAATGAGGGGAGACGAAAATTTAATAGTCATGGGTGACTGGAATTCGATAGTAGGAAAAGGAAGAGAAGGAAACGTAGTATGTGAATATGGAATGGGGGTAAAGAGTGAAAGAGGAAGCCGCCTAGTAGAATTTTATACAGAGCATAACTTAATCATAGCTAACACTTGTTCTGAGAATCATGAAAGAAGGCTGTATACGTGGAAGAAGCCTGGAGACACTGGGATGTTTCAGATAGATTACGAAGTAGTAAGAGAGATTCAAGTACGAGGTTATAAATTTTAATTATTTTCCAGGAGCAGATGTGGACTCTGACCAAAATTTATTGATTATGAACTGTAGACTAAGACTGAAGATACTGCAAAGTGTTAGGAATTTAAGGATATGGGACCTGGATAAACTGAAAGAACCAAAGGTTGTAGAGAGTTTCAGAGAGACATAAAGGAACGATTGACAAGAATGGAGGGAAGAAATACAGTAGAAGGAGAATGGGACGCTTTGAGACATGAAATAGTGAAGGAAACAGAAGATCAAGTAGGTAAAAAGATGAGGGCTAGTCGAAATCCTTGGGTAACAGGAGAGATAGTGAATTTAATTGATGAAAGGAGAAAAAATAAAAACGCAGTAAATGAACCAGGCAAAAACGAATACAAACGTCTCAAAAATGAAATCGACATGAGGTGCAAAATCGCTAAGCAGAGATGGCTAGTGAATAAATGTAAGGATATAGAGAAAAATATCACTAGGAGTAAGATAGATACTGCCTACAGGAAAAATTGAAGAGAAAGGTGGAAGGAGTATATAGACGGTCTATAGAAGGGCAACGTACTGGACGGCATATTATGGAAATGGAAGAGGACGTAGATGAAGATGAAATGGGAGATACAATACTGCGTGAAGAGTTTGACAGATTACTGGAAGACCTGAGTCGAAACAAGGCCCCAGGAGTAGACAACATTCCATTAGAACTACTGATAGCGTTGGGAGAGCCAGCCCAGACAAAACTCTACTATCTAGTGAGTCAAATGGACGACACAAGTTAAATACCCTATGACTTCAAGGAGAATATAATAATTCCAATCCCAAAGAAAGCAGGTGTTCACAGATGCGAAAATTAACGAAATATCAGTTTAATAAGTCACGCCTGCAGAATACTAACACGAATTCTTTACAGTCGAATGGAAAAACTGGTAAAGCCCACTATGGCGAAGGACAGTTTGGATTCCGTAGAAATGTTGGAACATGTGAGGCAATGCTGACCATACAACTTACCTTAGAGATCCATTGAGAAAAGGCAAACCTATGTTTGTAGCATTTGTAGACTTAGAGAAAGCATTCGACAATGTTGTCTGGAATACTCTCTTTCAAATTCTGAAGGTGGTAACTGCCAAATATAGGGAACGAAAGGCTATTTACAATTTGTACAGAAACCAGATGGCAGTTACAAGAGTCGAGGTTCATGAAAGGGAAACAGTGGTTGGGAAGGGAGTGAGACAGTGTTTTAGCCTATCCCCAATGTTATTCAATCTGTAAATTGAGTAAGCAGTAAAGGAAACAAAAGAAATATTGGAAGTAGTAATTAAAATCCACGGAGATGAAATAACTGAGGTTTGCCGATGACGTTGTAATTCTGGCAGAGACAGCAAAGGACCTGGAAAAGCAGCTGAACGGACTGTACATTGTCTTGAAAGGTGGATTTAAAGCGAACATCAACAAAATCAGAACGAGGTTAATAGAATGACGTGGAATTAAATCAGGTGATGGTGAGAGAATTAGATTAGGAAATGAGACACTTAAAGTAGTAGATGATTTTTGCTATTTGAGGAGCAAAAAACTGATATGGACGAAGTAGAGAGGACATAAAATGTAAACTGGCAGTGGCAAGGAAAACGTTACTGAAGAAGGGAAATTTGTTAACATTGAGTATAGATTTGTCAGGACGTCTTTTCTGAAAGCATTTGTGAGGAGTGTAGCCATGCATGGAAGTGAAACATGGAAGATAAACAGTGTAGACCAGAAGAGAATAGAAACTTCGAAATGTGGTGCTACAGAAGAATGCTGAAGATTAGATGGGTAAATCAGTTGAATAATTATCAGGTACAGTGGAAACTCGATTAACCGTCATCTTCGGGACCGTGGTAGTGACGGTTGAGCGAATAGACGGATAACAGAAACACTGTATTCCTCCAAAACATAAGCTCAATCAATTATTTTATGTACAGACACATATCACTCTCACAATAATATAATAATATTTCGGAGCGAAAACAAATTAAACACGATTGTAATAGCAAATAAAACTATTTATTATATGATAAAAACATCCGTACAGTAGCTACAAAAGTTGAAAAATACGTAATTTACAGTACTGTACTGTACTATAAACTTACAGGTGAAATAGTTTATCTAGCTTGGAAATAGTCAGTCAGTTTCTTCTGTCGTTTTGATGTTCGAGCTTTCAACGCGGCAATATTTCGTATTTTTCGGAGCAGTAGTGCCTGCGTTGCATTAGCCTCTTCTTGACTTTCAAACCATTCTATACACTTGGACAGCATTGTTTCGGCCTCTGAGTGGCTAATAGTTTCTTTTTCTTCATGGTTTGAACACTCGTCTTCATCAACCCCTTCTTCTTTTTCTTTGGCGGCACTTACGCTTGCAACAATTTCCTCATCACTCAAAATTTGAAAACCCCCGTCCACTTTGTCACATTCTAACCACTCTGCTACTTCTTCTGACGTCAAATTTGTGCTGATTTGTAAATTATTGCACAAACTGACCATCTTGTCAAATGTCACACACACAGGTTCCTCCGATTCTTCACCTCTAGGTTGAGGCCAAAGTTTATTCCAGCCGTCCTTGAGATATGACACTGACTAATCACTCCATGCACTGGCAACATTGAAAATGGCATCTTTAATACTGTAAGGCCTCCAAAACTGTTTTACAGATGTCGATTCATCAGATGAGAGCAAACTTTCGATGAGTATTTTTCTATAACGACGTTTTATGTTTTCGATGATTCCCTGATCCATGGGCTGTATAAGTGGTGTTTGCAGGAAGGAAGAGACATGTTATGTTGCCGTCATCACTTTTCATTTCACAAGTAGGGTGCGTTGGGGCACTGTCTAATAGCAATAGCGCTCTCTGTGGCAACCTTTTTTCAGCCAAATGTGTTCTAACTTGAGGTACAAATAGTTTGTGAAACCAGTCAGAAAAAATTGATTGATCCGTCCAACCACTCTTCTTGCCGTAGTATTGTGCGGGAGAGCATTCAAATTCAAATTCTTGAATGCGCGAGGTTTTCTTGATTACCCAGTCACAAGTAGGGGTAGCCTATGATTGCCGGTAGCATTGGTGCAAACCATAGCAGTGATCACGATCTTTTTGTACTTTGAAACCTGGAGCAGCTTTTTCAGAGAGTGATGCTAATGTCTTTTGTGGTAAAGCCTTCCAATGAAGCCCAGTTTCATCACAATTGTAAACTTGCTCCATAAAAAGATTCAATTCAGCCATTTTTTCTTTAAATTGTTCCCGTAACTCAGCAATTACAGAGCTACCCACGCTGAGTTTTTCTCCACTGATATCAAGTTCGCGAATGCCATGACGAAATTTAAACTTGTCGAGCTATCCGATACTTGCCTTAAAAGAGGAGTCACCATCAAGTTTGTTGTTTATTTCAACAGCCTTGGCCATTATCATAGGCCCTGAAAGTGGAATCCCCTGACTTCTTGCTTGTATAAACCATCGGTACATTGCAGTGTCCAATTCATCATATTTTGCAGGTTTCATTGTCTATCTTGTTCGCACATCTCCATCCATGCTCTGAATTGTTGACACATGTTGTTCTATTTTATCAGCATCACGTTTTATATCGTTAACTGTTGTTCTTCCAATACCATAAATCAGCGCTACACTTGTCGCAGTTTCGCCCTTTCTTAAGCGTATTCTAATTTCAAGTTTTTAAGTCTTAAAACAACACGTTTACGTTTTTCAGACATTTTATCAAGTCTCTGTATCACACACACCTGTACTAAATACGGTAGTGTAAAATATTAGTCAATAAAGCATATTCGAGTGGAACACACGTAACACAGCACAGCCCGCTAGATACACTGCGACAATTACAGTCTTCTCGCCACAACTGGAAACCGATCCAGTAGGACAAAGATAAGAAAATGGGGAGATGTGTTAGCACGTTAACTGAAGGTCATATTTTATGTACCATTCTATGGCGGGCAGGTACTTTCACTTCCCATTAAAATAGAGTAAATAAACAAAGCGAACGCGTCACAGCACCTTAGAGCATTCTGTTATTACAATATTATTATGCTGTTACAGCAGTGACGGTTAACTGAAACTGACGGTTTAAAGAGTGACGGATAATCGAGTTTTTACTGTACTGAATAAAACTGGGCAGACGAGGAATTTGTGGCACAACTTAACTAGAAGATCGGTTCAGATGATAGGACATCTTCTGAGGCATCAAGGAATCACCAATTTAATATTGTATGGTAATGTGGAGGGTAAAAATCGTATAGGGAGACCAAGAGATGAATACAGTAAGCAGATTCAGAAGGATGTAGGTAGCAGTATGTGCTTGGAGATGAAGCAGCCTGAACAGGTTAGGGTCGCCTGGAGAGCAGCATCAGACCAGTTGCTGGAGTGAATACAACAACTACAAGTACAATATAAAATTCATGCAAAACTCCAAGTACTTTTCCCTGCATTCCAACTTACACTCAAAATTTCAAAACTTACTCTTGATACAGCATTTATTCCATTTATAGAAATTAGTGCACAAAATTTCGTAATTATAGCCTACATAGATTTTGGGAGAAGGTACGTCAACTTTAAGAAATATAAATTTTAGGAAATGTGTTTCACAGTTCAACCTAACGTTTCTTTCTTATTTCACCTCTCGAGAAGACCCCAGATTAGTACTGAGAGTCCTCTTTCTCTTCAAGACGTGACTTCTGGTTCCTAGTTTGCTGCCTTCTCTCCTTTACCAGTTCTTCATCTGGCTTTTCAACTGCAGAGAAGCGCTGTAGATCTATTTTTCTCTAGATCCCTTGAGTATAATTTCCTGTTTTAAAGCCCAACCTCTATAATATCTTCATCCTTCCCCCATTTTCACCATTAAATGCAAGAACTGCTTCACGAGTTGCAATTCTGACAACCATAGCAGATGAAAATGTAGTTGTAGGACATTATTCCCACGTGAGCAAATTTGCAGTCTCATTTAGGTTCTGAGTACTGCCATGAACACACTTTTTTAAAAGTTCAGGAACAGCCAGAAATCTGTAAATGGGCTTGGAAGCTTTCAGGATGCAATGTGGAAGTTTAGGGACTGTTATCCCTCTGAGCCTGTACATATTTGCAGAAGCGAATGTAGCACAGTTTATAAATGGGATGTTCATCTGTTAACATCATGAGGAAATATAGAACCCATAATGCCATTTTCATGTTACTTAAGCTGAACAGTTGCTGTCTGATTGTCTGATAGCACTACTACCTCCGTCAGAGGCACAAGGCAAAACAGGAATTGCTTCTTACGAAACAAAGAGTTCGTTTCTTAGTGCTCTTTAGATACTAAACAGCGTCACATGTGTTCTATAAAACCAAAAAGTACATATAACTGCGCCGGCCGAAGTGGCCGTGCGGTTCTGGCGCTGCAGTCTGGAACCGTGAGACCGCTACGGTCGCAGGTTCGAATCCTGCCTCGGGCATGGATGTGTGTGATGTCCTTCGGTTGGTTAGGTTCAACTAGTTCTACGTTCTAGGGGACTAATGACCTCAGAAGTTGAGTCCCATAGTGCTCAGAGCCATTTGAACCATTTTTATATATAACAACCTTTTATTTGTATCCCGTGCAAGTTTTCTTGAAAGTTATCCACGGTATCGCTGTTCATCCAGCTAGAATTGAAGAGTATCTTCTAGAAGTGGGCGTGTAAGGAAGGTCGCATCACACTTTTAATTGTGTTTCAGGCTCTTCGGATCCGATTTCATCATTAAAACTTTGATAACTTATTGTCCATCACGTCGACTAGTAAATAAAATATAAATTAGAAATTTACCTCTTCGGTCAATTACATTACTCCACAGGGGAGAAAGTCCCGAGGAATGGTGTGTTCTTTTTTTTCTTTTTGTTTTTACTTTGTTCTTGACTGTGGAAGCGTATTAAAAACTGATAAGCATGGCATTGTGTAGAAATACATCCACTGACAGCTGCAATCATCTGTCTCACAATTTGATAACTCTCTTATGTTTTAGTACTAAAATATTTTTTTAATACTTCATGGTTTTCTCGTAACCATTACAACCGTCGCAAACTAAAAACGGGACGCTGTACCTTGCATGGAAAGTACATAGCAACGTTAAATGCATGATCTGAAAAAAATTGGCCATATTCTTACTCTTTCTTTATAACAGGAGTTATTAGAGCTTGTATTAGCAAAGGAATCAATGGCAGATTCGCAGTGTTCCGTAAGTCACAAAGTGGAAGTGGTTGACTCGATTCGTTTAACGAATATACCTTCTGAAGCAGACATTTTGAAATGTGTACATACCCCAGAACACAAACCTGTGATCAAAACCTACACATAGCACATTTACAGTAACAATTGTACCACCCTGGGGCACTTTACCCGTCACTGAAGGAAATGTAGTTTAAACAGAACGGTGCCACATGCCATATACAATTGGCACCCCAGAATATGCGACTTACCCACATTTGACGTTTCTCTTTGGGGTTTGTTGAAGTCTGCCTAACGCCAAAAAGTCAACGGTCACTACACAACACACGCAACTTGAAGGGGAAAGTTGAGGCTGTATAAAAACAACCACGTAAAATTTCACCAAGTATATTCAATGTATTCGCTACTGCTCATATGTACAACCATTAGCTGTAGAATGGAATGATGACAATGAAAATTTGTGCCGTACCAGGATTCTAACCCGGATAGCCAGCTTTTCGCTAGCGATCGGCTTACTATCTGGCTATCCGTACACGACTCAATCCGCAGCTCGTGGTCTTGCGGTAGCGTTCTCACTTCAGGCGCACGGGGTCCCGGGGTTCGGTTCCCGGCAGGGTCAGGATTTTTCCTGCCTCGAGATGGCTAAGTGTTGTGACACCTTCATCATCATCATTCATTACCATTACAGTCGGAGGAAGGCAATGGCAAACCACCTCCTCTATGACCTTGCCTAGTCAGCGGTGCGGGTCTCCCGCATCGTCCACTGTGTTCCTCGGAGTATGGGACACATCATCAACATGACTCACGACCAGAACCAAACATCCATGTGTCGCCAACTATGCGTGTACAACCTATACTCGTACACCCATCATGTGTATTCCCGTACAAGTGAGACATGTATGCGTTTCCGAAAGAACTTTGCATCGTAATTCAGAATAGTAAACACTACAATACCGTACCTTCAACAAAGCTATGCCTAATGTCAGCAAATCCGTAGATGTCATTTACGCAGTATGCTACTAATTACGTAACCCAGCAGTGTATACTTTTTGAATCAGAAAAAATGGCGATTTTTGATAATAAACCTCTGTTTTCTATCAAAATTACTTCTTGGATGTATTTTGAAACCTTTTCTATTTCACGAAATGGCCACGACAAGAAACTTAGGAAAATTTCAGCTTAAACGGAGGACTACTGACAAACCTCATTCTCTTCCATCGTTTGAAATTTGTACAGGAAGAAGAGTAAATGGTAACGGTACTGAAGTATCCTCCAATATATACCTTAAAGTTTCTTGTGGAGGGAGAATAAAGACATCTCGTTGTCTTAAAATGCAAGTGCAGTTGCTCAGCTCTTGCCACATGCCCTGTAGTTACAGATGGCTAGACTCAGACAACCGAAGAAGAGTGATGTGTTTGTTTGTTAACAATTTCGTAAGAGGCTGACATTTTGCATGGCGTAAACACGAATTTTTCACTCACGTAAATCACTTGACAATAATTCATCAGGTCAAACATGAAAAAATTTAGCCACTTAACACTTTTCAGTTACAATTTATCATACACAGACTGATGTGATTACTTACTTACACAACTAATTCAAAACACAGGCTGTTATCAGTGACATCGTCCGATGTGAATGAAATATAATGATCTTATGGCTTTATAGGAATGGAGGCTCCTTGTGGGGCAGTTCTGCTGCTTGGTGCTATTTCTGTTTGTTGTGACTTATGCGATCTGAACGTCTTTGTGACGAAGATGACATGAAATTATTGGGACAACACAGACAGCCACCAACCGAACGAAGAAAATCTCCAACCCAGCTGGGAATAGAAACCTAGATCCCGCGATCTAGAGACATCATTCAATAATTTCCTTAGTCACATTAGCTGCAGATTTCTAGGGTACAAAGAAAAAAATTGCAAGATATTCACAATTTGTAAGATAAACATAGGTGTATATGTTTCATCGTAGTATGAAGAGCTACCTACAACGGCATATGTACGTCCGCACAATGAGAGCAGAAATACACACCTACGCACCATTCAAGAATACAATAGGAAAGGTGACACACAAGTACCGTGCGCCACATTCTTCAAATGGGTTGGGCAATATAGACATTGACATACCGAGTGGTTAAGATTTAACTGACGGTTTCCGTGTGCAGCAGTGTGTGCGATATGCATTGCAAAATGCTGAAACCTTGTTGGTATCTCTTTAACCGGTCAACTCGCGGTGTATGCTGAAAAATATAATAGATCCACTTCCTGACACCAGGTGAAAATACGTCACCGTAAGCAGTCAAAATATGGTTCAAAATGGTTCAAATGGCTCTGAGCACTATGGGACTTAACATCTGTGGTCATCAGTCCCATAGAACGTAGAACTACTTAAACCTAACTAACCTAAGGACATCACATACATCCATGCCTGAGGCAGGATTCGAACCTGCGACCGTAGCGGTCATGCGCCTAGAACCGCACGGCCACACCGACCGGCATAAAATATGGTGTGGGAGCAATAAGAGAGGAGAGACGATGAAATAAATGATAACTGTGGATCTGGCACTTTTATTAGTATGTGGTCACAAGTTACAACATGCGTCCAAAACTTTCTCCCGACTCAGCAACATGCTGCATCCATAACACGGCAGCCGGCCGGTGTGCCCGTGCGGTTCTAGGCGCTTCAGTCCGGAACCGCGCTGCTGTTACGGTCGCAGGTTCGAATTCTGCCTCGGTCATGGATGTGTGTGATGTCCTTATATTAGTCAGGTTCTAAGTCTAGGGGACTGAAGACCTCAGACGTTAAGTTCCATAGTGCTCAGAGCCATTTGAACCATAACACGGCATGATCGACAGTTGCTAGCAGCACATCCGGTGTAATCAGAGTAACATGACGTCCTATGCTGTCCTTCAGATTATTAAAATACCGGAAACATCCCTGATAGACACGATCTTTCTGATATCACCGTAACAAGAAGTCACATGGATTTAGTTCGGGAGTCTGGAAGACCAAAAATCTTGAACTGCCTGGAGATGATGTGGTCGTTATCGCAGGTTTCTCCAAGCTAATATTTCATCTGCCAGTTGACGTGTGGTGTCACCCTATTTTTCAATAATATTGCGGATACAGTTGCCTTCTTGCAAAGCTGGAATCACACGTTGGACAACGAGGTTCTCATAAGATACAGATGTATGTGTAACAGGCTCGCGAGATGCCATCTCGTCGAAGAGAAACAGAGCGAGAATGAGTGAGCTTGTAAAACCATACATTTATATATGCTGGGTGCAGAACTAGTTGCGGAGCGAAATTCCATATGCGACAGTTCTGTGCATTCACGGCACTATGCAGAGCATAACATGACTCGCGCGTCCAAAGAATATTCCCTGTCCACATGTCATCCATTTCCATTAGTGATAAGAAATTAAATGTTGGGCTTCGTTTGGTGTACGTTTTGCAACTTTTAGAAATTCCTGTGTAAAAACACATAAAACTTATTTGAAATGTTAACTAGGGGAGGGACATTTCCCATTGAGCACTGCCTGCAGAATTTCAGGCATGGGCTGCACAGTCGGCTATAGCTACAGCAACTCCATCAACAGTTACCAGGAGCACAGTCCACTAGCTTCTCGCTGCCGCACTACGTAGTTTACCTGTTTCTTCAGATTTCTTGATTACTCGTTTCGGCCCATTTAGTGGCATGAAGCCTCTTCGCAGCTGTTTCCATCAGCGATGTTCCGCAATGCAGCGCTGCTGTTGCTGCCGATATTAATAAAATAACTTTACCAGCAGTACACGACGTTTCTTATTATCTATATCCGTTGTTTTTCGTTCATAAATTTTCAACCTCCTTAACCTGTAACACCAGCAGTTCAGCTGATACCATAAAGTGGAAATATTATTTTTTTCAGCATACACCACGACCATACCGATAAATGAACATAACTACAAAGTTTCATAGTATTCTGATGTGTACAGCCCACGCTTCAGCACTCAGAACACTGTTAGTTTAATTATAACGACCCAGTACATCGATTTTATACTGCACAAATCCACCAAATCGTCTGACATGCAGTACTTGTGGAACCACCATCAATGTTCCCCTTTCACCAGTACATGTTATTCATATGTATCTTTGGGTTTCAGAAGAAGACTGCAAGACCAACAGAAAATCAACGCCTATCAGTGTAACATAACTAATGAGAAGGTATTGAATAGAATTGGGGAGAAAAGGAGTTTGTGGCACAACTTGACAAGACGAAGAGACCGGTAGGTAGGACATGTTCTGAGGCATCAAGGGAGCACAAATTTAGCATCGGAGGGCAGCGTGCAGGGTAAAAATTGTAGCGGGAGACCAAGAAATGAATACACTAAGCAGATTCTGAAGGATGTAGGGTGTAGTAATTCCTGGGAGATGAAGAAGCTGGCACAGGATAGAGGAGCATGGAGAACTGCATCAAACCAGTCTCAGCACTGAAGACCACAACAACAACAACATCAGTGTATAGAGGATATCTCCAAGTTTTTAATTCACACCACAGATGCTCAATACAGGCACTGGTTTGTAATCAGAAAAATAAATACGTGCTTGTAATTCATTGAATTGACTGCCACCAGCCGGCAATTGTGGTCGAGCCGTTCTAGGTGCTTCAGTCCGGAGACGCGCTGCTGCTACAGTCAGAGGTTAGAATCCCGCCTCGGGTATGGATGTGTGTAATGTCCTTAGGTTAGTTAGGTTAAAGTAGTTCTAAGTCTAGGGAACTGATGACCTCACATGTTACGTCCCATGGTGCTCAGAGACATTTGAACCATTTTGACTGCCACCAATCACCCGGCAAGGCGCTACAGCACCTCACTTCGGAAATTTATTCATTACGTTGCCTGTCAGCAGGCACGAACTGTTTCGACGCGACAGTAGGTAGCAGATGATACACTATTGGCCATTAAAATTCCCGCACCAAGAAGAAATGCAGATGTTAAATGGAAATTCATTGGACAAATATATTATACTAGAACTGACATGTGAATACATTTTCATGCAATTTGGGTGCTTAGATCATAAGAAATCAGTACCCAGAACAACCTCCTCTGGCCGTAATAACGGCCTTGATAAGCCTGGGCATTGCGTCAAACAGAGCTTGGATGGCTTGTACAGGTACAGCTGCCCATGCAGATTCAACAAGATACCACATTTCATCAAGAGTAGTGACTAGCGTATCCTGACGAGCCAGTTGCTCGGCCCCAATCGACCAGACGTTTTCAGTTGGTGAGAGATCTGGAGAATGTGCTGGTGAGGGCAGCAGTCGAACTTTTCCTGTATCAAGAAAGCCCCGTGCAGAACCTGCAACATGCGGTCGTGCATTATCCTGCTGAAACGTAGGGTTAGGCAGGGATTGAATGAAGGGTAGAGCTACGGGTAGTAAAACATCTGAAATGGAACGTCCACTTTTCAAAGTGCCGTCAGTACGAACAAGAGGTGACCGAGACGTGTAACCAAAAGCACCCCATACCATCGCGTAGGGTGATGCGACAGTATGGCGATGACGAATACATGTTTCCAATCTGTGTTCACGGTCATGTCACCAAACACGGACTGGATTTATATGAGAAAATGACGTTTTGCCATTCGTGCACCCAGGTACGTCGTTGAGTACACCATCGCAGGCGCTCCTGTCTGTGGTGCAGCGTCAAGGGTAACCGCAGCCATGGTCTCCGAGCTGATAGTCCATGCTACCGCAAACGTCGTCGCACTGTTCGTGCGGATGGTTGTTGTCTTGCAAATGTCCCCATCTGTTGACTCAGGCATCGAGAAGAGGTTGCACGATCCGTTACAGCCATGCAGGTAAGATGCCTGTCATCTCGACTGTTAGTGATACGAGGCCGTTGGGATCCAGCACGGCGTTCCGTATTACCCTCCTTACACGAGGCATCACAACAACGTTTCACCAGGCAACGCCGGTCTGCTGCTGTTTGAGTATGAGAAATCGGTTGGAAACTTTCCTTATATCAGCACGTTGTAGGTGTCGCCACCTGCGCCAACCTTGGGCGAATGCTCTGAAAAGCTAATGATTTGCACATCACAGCATCTCCTTCCTGTCGGTTAAATTTCGCGTCTGTAGCACGTCATCTTCGTGGTGTAGCAATTTTAACGGCCAGTAGTGTATATCTGGATACTACGAAACACCTGCCATCTGTTGCAGCTATGTCACAACTCACACCACTAACCTAGATTTTGAGAGTTGCACTATCCTCTGATATGTGTCATGCTTGTGTAAATCTCATAGTATTCGTGCGGTTGTCTCGTGAAGTACAGAAAGTACAGGCGAAACACCGTGCACGGTTATTAAGAGGGAGAACGCAGTCTCAACTGTTAATCTTCACTGCTTTGCTCTGCCCCTCGATCCCTTTACACCGATGTACACTGAGAACGCGCTTACATATTCTAAACAGCCGCAGCACGACGCTGCCTACGTCATAAGGACAAACGCGAAGGGGTGCGGGTGGTAACGGGATTTGGGCGGTGTGGGGGCGTGTCGCAGCTGTCAGCGTGGCGACCCGCCCGCTAAGCGCCGCCTAATCCCTGCAGGACGCTAATTACTGTCCGCGGGCCGCGGATAAACCGGCGCAGCGCCGCGGCGCGCGCCTCTAATCCGACGCCGGGTGTGCGCCAGGGCAGCGCCGCGACCCAAGCCTGTGTCCGCGGGCCGCCCTGTGCGTCCGCCTGCACAGCCGTGATTAGAAACCCCACAGTTCCCAGCGTCGCGCGGCGTCTTCCCCTTGCAGGTACCTATTGTTGCGCTACACAAAGCACAGTAGCTGCTCTGCAGTAGTGAAGCAACTCAGAAAGTGACTCTTGCGAAGTCATACGACGACCTTTTTGAACATACTGATTTTTTAATGTTGAGATATCAAAAGGGGCTATGTATTTTACTTGGTAAAAAACATTCTAAAGCCAAGGTAGCATAGAAATTTCTTTATTTACAACAATAAGTTTCGAGAAGTAAATTATTCAAAAACAGTCTTAATCGCATTTATTATTATTATACCGCCAACCGGTTTCAACCCGACGTAGCGGTCATCTTCTGGGCGTTTACACTGTGAAATTATACATATCCGTGAGAAAGACTCCATTATACAGGGTGATTCAAAAAGAATACCACAACTTTAAAAATGTGTATTTAATGAAAGAAACATAATATAACCTTCTGTTATACATCATTACAAAGTGTATTTAAAAAGGTTTTTTTTCACTCAAAACAAGTTCAGAGATGTTCAGTATGGCCCCCTCCAGACACTCGAGCAATATCGACGCGATACTCCAACTCGTTCCACACTCTCTGTAGCATATCAGGCGTAACAGTTTGGATAGCTGCTGTTATTTCTCGTTTCAAATCATCAATGGTGGCTGGGAGAGGTGGCCGAAACACCATATCCTTAACATACCCCCATAAGAAAAAATCGCAGGGGGTAAGATCAGCGCTTCTTGGAGGCCAGTGATAGAGTGCTCTGTCACGGGCTGCCTGGCGGCCGATCCATCGCCTCGGGTAGTTGACGTTCAGGTTTCATAACTAACCTTTTTCGTAGGACTCTCCATACAGTTGATTGTGGAATTTGCAGCTCTCTGCTAGCTCTGCGAGTCGATTTTCCTGGGCTGCGAACAAATGCTTGCTGGATGCGTGCTACATTTTCATATCTCGTTCTCGGCCGTCCAGAACTTTTCCCTTTGCACAAACACCCAATCTCTGTAAACTGTTTATACCAACGTTTAATACACCACCTATCTGGAGGTTTAACACCATACTTCGTTCGAAATGCACGCTGAACAACTGTCGTCGATTCACTTCTGCCGTACTCAATAACACAAAAAGCTTTCTGTTGAGCGGTCGCCATCTTAGCATCAACTGACGCTGACGCCTAGTCAACAGCGCCTCAAGCGAACAAATGTACACCTAAATGAAACTTTATAGCTCCCTTAATTCGCCGACAGATAGTGCTTAGCTCTGCCTTTTGTCGTTGCAGAGTTTTAAATTCCTAAATTTGTGGTATTCTTTTTGAATCACCCTGTACAACGGCTAAATTTACGTAAATTTAAAATATGTTATCCATTGGTCGATTGCTGGTGGTGTCACTCCTGTCTACATAACGGCAGGAAACTATACGAGACTAACCTTTCGTATGGGCTTAAATAGCGTGCTGAGATTACGTGAATAGACGACAACAGCTCCAGCGGCGATCACCGGCATTTAATACAGCATATTATATGTAATTACTAGTCACCTTTGTTTAACATAAATTTAAGTGACAGTAAGTAACAGAAATGGAACCATTCCATTTAAATATAGTTACAATTATAGTGTTAATTAAAAAATAATGACAAATTCGTAAAAGTGGTGAGGACGCCGTTGCTATGGATTATAAAGCGTATATCAGGCGCCCTCTAGTCTGTGTCGCGAGGATGCCGTCGTCTTGGTAGCAGCTGGTGTGTTCGTATGCTATACTATGGCACATAATGTATTATACTATTATGAATTTTACGAGTTGATTACGCAACATTTCTTATTATTTTATAATTAACACTGCAATTGTAACTCTTTTTAAATGGAATGGTTCCGTTTTCTGTTATTTACTGTCAATTAAATTTATGTTAAACCAAGGTGATTAGTAATTACATATAATAAGCTGTATTAAATGCCGGTGATCGCTGCTGGGGGTGTTGCCGTCTATTCACGTGATCTCGGCATGCTATTTAAGCCCATACGACAGGTTAGCCTCGCATAGTATCCTGCCGTTATGTAGACAGGACTACACCACCAGAAGCCGACCAATGGATAACATATTTTAATGTGTTGCTTGAGGCTTTCCCGACGGACATGTTGTATATATGGTTCTCGAGAAAGACATCCGATATCATAATAAAAACTCCACAATTTTTCATCAGCGCAACTGGCCGACGTCTTCCGGTGCGACGAACACATTGCTAAGGCATGTTTTTTTTTTTCCTTTATAGTTATTTTAATACCTAAACAAGCAGGTCGGACGTCAGTGGCATGCTACGCCGCTCTTCAGATATAGTGTTGACAATAACAGAGCACAGAATGGAGAAACAGAATGAACATAGTGACGTGCAAAAAATAGTGGTCACAGATACACAAAAAACACGGAGCCGTTCACACTCGACGATAACGACACTGAAAACACGTTGACACGGCGCACAGAACAGTGGTGAATCCGACGGCACAAGTGAACGTAGAAGCGTGACGGCGGACACTAAAAACACAAAACGACGTCACACACAAGAGACACAGATGGCGATGATCTCCCGCGCGCGAAAGTCCACGTAGCGTGTGCGAGTCCGGGGACCTGCCAAGAGGGGAAGAAGGGTGAGGGCGGGTGGAGAGGGTGGAGAGGGGAGAACAAAGATGCCAATGGGTGAGGAGATGGGAGGAGGAGTAGAGGGACAGGGGAGGGGAAGCCCAGGGGAGGAGTGGGGGAGAAAGGGAGGGAGGTTGCCCAAAGGGACAGAGGAAGAGGGAGGGAGGATCAAAGTAGGTAGGAGGGGTAGATGGTGGGGAGGATGACATCATCAGGGAGGGGGAGCTGGCGGATGCCACCTTGGGAGAGGGTAAGGAGGGTGGAGAGATGGAGACTGGGTGGGACGTGGGAATACAGGCGCGGCAGCGGGCGTGGGTGGGAGAGGATGGGTGAGACCAGCAGATGAGGAGGATTGAGTTTGCGAGAGGTGTACAGGATCCTTATCCTTTCAAGGAAAAGGAGGAGGTGGGGGAAGGGGATGAGATCATACAGGATCCGCGTGGGGGAGGGGAGACAGATGCGATAGGCGAGGCGGAGAGCATGGTGTTCAAGGATTTGTAGGGATTTATAAAAGGTAGGGGGAGCAGAGATCCAGGCCAGATGGGCGTCACAAAGGATAGGGCGCATGAGGGATTTATAGGTGTGGAGGATGGTGGAGGGGTCCAGACCCCACGTACGCCCAGAAAGGAGCTTGAGGAGATGGAGTCAGGAGCATGCCTTGGCTTGGATTGTCCGGAGATGGGGAGTACAGGAGAGGCGACGGTCGAGGGTGACGCCAAGGTACTTTAGGGTGGGAGTGAGGGCGATAGGATGGCCATAGATGGAGAGATAGAAATCAAGGAGGTGAAAGGAAGGGGTGGTTTTGCCTACAACGATCGCCTGGGTTTTGGAGGGATTGACCTTGAGCAACCACTGGATGCACCAAGCGGTGAACCGGTCAAGATGGGATTGGAGAAGGTGTTGGGAGCGCTGCAGGGTGGGGGCAAGGGCAAGGAAGGTGGTGTCATCAGCAAACTGGAGAAGGTGGACGGGGGTTGACGGCGGCGGCATGTCCGCCGTGTACAAAAGGTACAGAAGGAGGGAGAGGACGGAGCCTTGGGGCACACCAGCGGAGGGGAAAGAGGTGTAGGAATGAGTGTTATGGATGGTGACATAGGAAGGACGGCGGGAGAGAAAGAAGCCGATCAGACGGACGTAGTTAATGGTAAGGGCGAAGGTTTGTAGCTTGAAGAGGAGACCAGAATGCCATACGCGGTCATATAGCTCGTTCGAGGTAAAGGGAGAGGAAGATTGTGGAACGACGGGAATTAAGCTGGACGGAAAGGAGATGAGTGAGGTGAAGGAGAAAGTTGTCGGAAGAGAAGGACGGCCGAAAGCCACACTGGGTAACGGAAAGGAGGCGGTGCTGGTGGAGATGCTGGTGGATGCGTCGGGTGAGGATAGATTCCAGGACCTTGCTGAAGACCGATGTAATGCTGATGGGACGGTAGGAGGAGACGGCGGATGGCGGTTTGCCAGGTTTAAGGAACATTAGGATGTTGTTGTTGTTATGGTCTTCAGTCCTGAGACTGGTTTGATGCAGCTCTCCATGCTACTCTATCCTGTGCAAGCTTCTTTATCTTCTAGTATCTACTGCAACCTACATCCTTCTGAATCTGCTTAGTTTATTCATCTCTTGGTCTCCCTCTACGATTTTTACCCTCCACACTGCCCTCCAATGCTAAATTTGTGATCCCTTGATGCCTCAAAACATGTCCTACCAACCGATCCCTTCTTCTAGTCAAGTTGTGCCACAAACTTCTCTTCTCCCCAATCCTATTCAATACCTCCTCATTAGTTACGTGATCTACCCACCTTATCTTCAGCATTCTTCTGTAGCACCACATTTCGAAAGCTTCTATTTTCTTCTTGTCCAAACTAGTTATCGTCCATGTTTCACTTCTATACATGGCTACACTCGATACAAATACTTTCAGAAACGAGTTCCTGACACTTAAATCTATACTCGATGTTAACAAATTCCTCTTCTTGAAAAACGCTTTCCTTGCCATTGCCAGTCTACATTTTATATCCTCTCTACTTCGACCATTATCGGTTATTTTACTCCCTAAAGAGCAAAACTCCTTTACTACTTTAAGTTTCTCATTTCCTAATCTAATTCCCTCAGCATCATCCGACTTAATTTGACTACATTCCATTATCCTCGTTTTGCTTTTGTTGATGTTCATCTTACATCCTCCTTTCAAGACACTGTCCATTCCGTTCAACTGCTCTTCCAAGTCATTTGCTGTCTCTGACAGAATTACAATGTCATCGGCACACCTCAAAGTTTTTACTTCTTCTCCATGAATTTTAATACCTACTCCGAATTTTTATTTTGTTTCCTTTACTGCTTGCTCAATATACAGATTGAATAACATCGGGGAGAGGCTACAACCCTGTCTTACTCCTTTCCCAACCTCTGCTTCCCTTTCATGCCCCTCGATTCTTATAACTGCCATCTGGTTTCTGTACAAACTGTAAATAGCCTTTCGCTCCCTGTATTTTACCCCTGCCACCTTCAGAATTTGGAAGAGAGTATTCCAGTTAACATTGTCAAAAGCTTTCTCTAAGTCTGCAAATGCTAGAAACGTAGGTTTGCCTTTCCTTAATCTTTCATCTAAGGTAAGTCGTAAGGTCAGTATTGCCTCATGTGTTCCATCATTTCTACGGAATCCAAACTGATCTTCCCCGAGGTCGGCTTCTACCAGTTTTTCCATTCGTCTGTAAAGAATTCGCGTTAGTATTTTGCAGCTGTGGCTTATTAAACTGATAGTTCGGTAATTTTCACATCTGTCAACACCTGCTTTCTTTGGGATTGGAATTATTATATTCTTCTTGACGTTTGAGGGTATTTCGCCTGTCTCATACATCGTGCTCACCAGATGGTAGAGTTTTGTCATGACTGGCTCTCCCGAGGCCATCAGTAGTTCAAATGGACTGTTGTCTACTCCCGGGGCCTTGTTTCGACTCAGGTCTTTCAGTGCTCTGTCAAACTCTTCACGCAGTATCTTATCTCCCATATCGTCTTCATCTACATCCTCTTCCATTTCCATAATATTGTCCTTAAGTATATCGCCCTTGTATAAACCCTCTATATACTCCTTCCACCTTTCTGCCTTCCCTTCTTTGCTTAGAACTGGGTTGCCATCTGAGCTCTTGACATTCATACAAGTGGTTCTCTTCTCTCCAAAGGTCTCTTTAATTTTCTTGTAGGCAGTATCTATCTTACCCCTAGTGAGAAAAGCCTCTGCATCCTTACATTTGTCCTCTAGCCATCCCTGCTTAGCCATTTTGCACTTCCTGTCGATATCATTTTTGAGACGTTTGTATTTCTTTTTGCCTGCTTCATTTT
Source organism: Schistocerca cancellata (assembly GCF_023864275.1). Classification (NCBI taxonomy): domain Eukaryota; kingdom Metazoa; phylum Arthropoda; class Insecta; order Orthoptera; family Acrididae; genus Schistocerca; species Schistocerca cancellata. The sequence continues at coordinate 172,071,576 of NC_064633.1, read as the reverse complement.
CTGCATTTTTATATTTTCTCCTTTCATCAATTAAATTCAATATTTCTACTGTTACCCAAGGATTTCTATTAGCCCTCGTCTTTTTACCTACTTCATCCTCTGCTGCCTTCACTACTTCATCCCTCAGAGCTACCCATTCTCCTTCTACTGTATTTCTTTCCCCCATTCCTGTCAATTGTTCCCTTATGCTCTCCCTGAAACTCTCTACAACCTCTGGTTCTTTCAGTTTATCCAGGTCCCATCTCTTTAAATTCCCACCTTTTTGCAGTTTCTTCAGTTTCAATCTGCAGTTCATAACCAATAGATTGTGGTCAGAATCCACATCTGCCCCAGGAAATGTCTTACAATTTAAAACCTGGTTCCTAAATCTCTGTCTTACCATTATATAATCTATCTGATACCTTTTAGTATCTCCAGGATTCTTCCAGGTATACAACCTTCTTTTATGTTTCTTGAACCAAGTGTTGGCTATGATTAAGTTATGCTCTGTGCAAAATTCTACAAGGCGGCTTCCTCTTTCATTCCTTCCCCCCAATCCATATTCACCTACTATGTTTCCTTCTCTCCCTTTTCCTACTGTTGAATTCCAGTCACCCATGACTATTAAATTTTCGTCTCCCTTCACTACCTGAATAATTTCTTTTATCTCGTCATACATTTCATCTATTTCTTCATCATCTGCAGAGGTAGTTGGCATATAAACTTGTACTACTGTAGTAGGCATGGGCTTTGTGTCTATCTTGGCCACAATAATGCGTTCACTATGCTGTTTGTAGTGGCTTACCCGCACTCCTATTTTTTATTAATTATTACACCTACTCCTGCATTGCCCCTATTTGATTTTGTATTTATAACCCTGTAATCACCTGACCAAAAGTCTTTTTCCTCCTGCCACCGAACTTCACTTATTCCCACTATATGTAACTTTAACCTATCCATTTCCCTTTTTAAATTTTCTAACCTACCTGCCCGATTAAGGGATCTGACATTCCACGCTCCGATCCGTAGAACGCCAGTTTTCTTTCTCCTGATAACGACATCCTCCTGAGTAGTCCCCGCCCGGAGGTCCGAATGGGTGACTATTTTACCTCCGGAATATTTTACCCAAGAGGACGCCATCATCATTTAATCATACAGTAGAGCTGCTTGTCCTCGGGAAAAATTACGGCTGTAGTTTCCCCTTGCTTTCAGCCGTTCACAGTACCAGCACAGCAAGGCCGTGTTGGTTAATGTTACAAAGCCAGATCAGTCAATCATCCTGACTGTTGCCCCTGCAACTACTGAAAAGGCTGCTGCCCCTCTTCAGGAACCACATGTTTGTCTGGTCTCTCAACAGATACCCCTCCAATGTGGTTGCACCTACTTCACGGCCATCTGTATCGCTGAGGCACGCAAGCCTCCCCACCAACGGCAAGGTCCATGGTTCATGGGGGGGAACATTAGGATATGGGCGGTTTTCTACAGGTCGGGGTAGTAGCCGAAGGACAGGACTACATTGCAGAGCCCGACCAGGGTGGAGAGGAAAGAGACAGGAGCTTCACGAAAGTGACGGTAGGTGACACGATCGTGACCAGGAGCGGTGTTGCGTTTCGTACGGAATGTAGCAATGAGATACTGTGTAGTGTTAGGGGCATTGAGTTCCGTGTGTGCAATGTTGTCCAAGTACTGGAAACCAGGAGCGAGGGGAGGGACAGAGGTGTTAGTTTGATCACGGACATCCGGGATGAGGGAGTAATCGAACTGGGGATCATCGAGGATGGAAAATACATCAGAGAGGTAGGAGGCAAAGTGATTGGCCTTAGTAAGGGTGTCAGGGAAGGGGTGATCATCATGGAGAAGAGGATAGTAGGGGGAGGGTTTAGTTCCGGTAAGGCGACGGAAGGCTGACCAGAACTTGGACGAGTTGATGGGTAGGGTAGCATTTAAACAGGTGCATGTCTGTCGCCAGTCCCGGCGTTTCTTAGCCGCGAGCAAATTACGAATGTGTCACTGGAGTTGCCAGTGGCGTCGTAGTGTGTCCGGGTCACTCGTGCGGAGGATACGGTAGAGACGGCGGGATTCACGGAGGAGGAGGACGGCCTGTGGGGGTAAGGTGGAACGGTGGGGGTGGATGGCGACAGTAGGGACGTGGGCCTTCACGGCCTCAGACAAGGTCTGCTGGAGAAAGGAGGCAGCATGGGTGACATCATCAGGGTGGTGGTAGGTGAAGTGGTGGCTATCGACCTGGGTGGAGAGGGTATCCCGGCAGGCATTCCAGTTGGCACGGGAATAGTCATGGACATACTTAGGGGGAGGCTCATTACGAGGGTCGGATAGGGGACGACGATCGTCTGAAACGGTGAGGAGGATAGGGAGATGGTCGCTACCAATAGGCTCCAGGACATCCACCATTATGCAGCCAAGGAGGTTGGGGGAGGAGAGGATAACATCGGGAGTGGAGTTGGATTCGGGACGGGTGTGCTGGGGGTTGGGAATGAGGTCGCCTTGAAGGGAGGAGAGGAACCTATGCCACCGCCGTAACTGGGCAGCAGAACGACTATGGATGTTGAGGTCGGCGGCGATCACGTAGGAGGAGAATGTACGGTCAATGTGGGAGAGGAAGTCGAAGAAAATAGGGGCGTTAGGGCGTATATAGATGGTGGCGCAGGTAACAGTAAGGCCGGGGAAGAAGAGACTGAGGATCAGGTGTTTGGTGGGGTCGGGAAGGAGAGGTAGGAGCCGAACGGGGATCTGGTGGTGGTGACCAATTGCAACTCGCGCGCAGGAGGGGATTATCGGAGCGGTGAAGGTGGTAGGGCGAAGTGTGGACGGTGTGGTGGGGTTGGAGGAAGGTTTCATTGAGGAGGAAGGCATCCACGTGGTGGGTGGCAAGGGTGTGCAGGAAGAGGTTCTTGTTGGCGGGTAGGGAGCGGATATTGTTGAAAAGGATACGGTGCTGTTGCGCCATGATAGGGATTTAGACGAGGGTGTCAAGACGGGAGAAGGTGAAATGGGCCTGGTTATTGGAGTAGGTGGCATACATTTTGAGTTGGAAAATTGGAACGGGCAGCGAGGAGAATATGTTGGAGGGTTGGGGGTCGCTGAAAAGGATGAACATTCTGAAGGACGATGGTGAGGAATCGGATGATGTCCTCAGCAGTAAGGGCCGGGCGAAGGGAATTGCCAGGAGGGGGTGGGGGCGTCCAGAGGACGGACAGCGACGGTGAGTTCAGGAGTGGTCGGAGGAGGTCTGGCTTTACACTTTTGGGAGTAGGTGGGATGGGGGAGATAGCAGGTATTGTAGGAGGGAGTGGATTGAAGGTTAGGGCACTCCCAGAGGAAGTGTACTTGCCTACAATGTGGGCAGGTGGGGGCCGCGCGGCACTCGGCTGTTGGGTGTGCGTTACCTCTGGCAGCGCAGGGATTGAGGAGGGGAACAGGAGGGGTCGACCTTGTAGCGCTGGTTAAAGAGGAGGATACCCTCCTTCTGGAGACGGTCAATGGAAGGGGTGTCCTCGGAGAAAACCCGCATAAAGCGGGTGGGGCCGGCCGAGTTGAAAATGCGGCAGACCGCCCGCACCTCTAACGTGGGTTGCGTCTTGAGTTCCGCCAACAACTCCTCCTCCATGATCGACGGACTGAGCCGAGTGATCACGGCGGTGAGGGTCGGCGGGCGACGCAGGGGTTGGGGATTGGCGGATAGGAGATGGAGAAGGAGCAGGGGTGAGGGAGGCGTTGGGGCCAAAACGGGTGATGGCTAGGTCGGAGAGGATGTCAGTATGGAGGGTTGGGCTGGGGGAGGAGATGAGAACGGAATCCCGTCTGGGAGTGAGGAAAGAGATGGGAGCACCAGGGAAGTGTTGGTGGAGGAGGAGGGAGAGATTCCGGGCCTCAAGAAGGGAAGGATTGGGACGGGAGAGGAGGTATTTGTACAAAGAGGGGGGGGTGGAGGAGGAGGAGGGAGGAGGGCCAGGCGGGGAGACATCCATGGCACCCTTGGGGGGGGGGGCGAGAAGGACGGGGTGGGGCCTTTTTGGGAGCGGAGGAGATGGTGGAGCCACTAGGGCGTTTAACGGCGGCAGAAGGGCGGGTGGTGATATGAGAGATGGGGGCTATAGGGAGATGGTGGGAAGGGACAGGTCCCGGCGTGGACGCAGCAGCTGGCGCCGGAGACGGTCATCTTGCCATACATCGGCGGTGTCTCTTCAAAAATAGGAAGATTATTGAAGAGGCATAAAGTTTAATGTGTCTTTCATTCGCCAGCAAAACTTAGAGCTCTCTTGGGCTAAGGACAGCCTTCGCCTAAGAAGACCCGGTGTTTGCAAGATTCTTTGTAGCTGCAGCATGTCGTACATCGGGCAACACCGACGCTACACTCGTCTGGAGCAACCAGAAAAGTCTGCGGTGGCCGAGCATTGTCTCAGTACAGGTCATTCTATGAATTATCGACTTACAAAAATTCTCGCATCGACGAGTTCGTACTGGGAAAGTGTTATTAAGGAGGCAGTGGAAATACATAGCTCGACGAATCTTGTAAACAGAGACACGGGCTTTCAGCTCAGTACAGCTTGGAAACCAGCACTGGCCATATTGAAGTCGCTTCGAGCAGAGAGGAGTACTGTTGGTCATAAGACGGACGACGATTCGCCACCAACATAAATATTCTGTTGACAACGGGAGGATAATCAAGGCACCTACGTGGACGCGCAGTTTGCATGCGGCTTCCGACAGAGGTCGCTGGGGCGGCCGATGGCAGCGCAGAGCAGCGGCGGCAGCCTCCGCGCGTGCGCCGAAGCATTTGGTTCTTCATCCTGTAGGTGGCGTTACTGTCCTTACAGATATTGGTTGATATCGTCGCTACGAGTTCGCGATGCCGAAGAGCGAGGACGATGCGCGCGCGGCCGGGGCAGGCGCCTCGGACGCGCCGGAGTCGGCCGCTGGTCGGTCGGTTGGGCCTGGCCCGCCGGACGCCCCAGCGGCCGCTCCACACAGGACGGATCCCAGGTTGACGACCCAGGCTACGGCACCGGTTCATGACAGGATAGCACGACGATCGACAGGCGCTATTCGACCGCAGAAGACTACACACAGCACGACGAAACCGTATTCGGACGTCGGCCATACATCACATCACGACGGACGCAGCAATGAAGACGACCGCCAGGACTACGTCAAAAGACTCGAAATATGTCCGGAGGAGGACAAAGAAACGCTGAAGGACATACAATGCCTTATCCGCTATTCACGGGAAACGCAAGAGCAGGATCACGACACCTGTCTGGCATCTCTATCTGTGGACTCGGATGTCGAATCACAGCACTCTCACCAAACGGTCGACGACGCGGAGATGGCAGCGGCCTTTCCAGCAGAAAACGACAACGACTCCCCACACGCAGAGGGGGACTTTACGCTCTCACACAACAAACGGCGCAGAAGCAACGCATTAGCCAAGGACTTAGCCAACCCAGCTAAGAGACGAACGGAGACCATCCCCACAACGAACCGATTCGCCCCACTGACACCTCAAGCTGCGCCTCCATCAACCACCGACAAGCCGCAGGCACAAACTTCTAATGCCGCAGAAGCCGTGGACAGAGACAAGAATGTGCTTCGCAAAGTGCCCCCAATCACAATTTATTACACAAAGGATTACGTTCACCTCAGTGAAACGCTCAACGGACTTCTAGAGGGCACCCTTAAAGCTATATACCAAAAGGACCGCATCAAATACCACTTTGAGTCCTTCGAAGACCAAAGGCGTGCAATAAAATACTTCACGAACCACAGCTTCTCCTATTTTACGCATCAAGCACCAGACGACAGGGAACTGAAAGTAGTTGCCAAACGCCTTCCGGCGGAGGTTACCGAAGAACAACTTTACTATGCCCTCAAGGAAAAAGGCTTCAACGTGCTACAAGTCTACCAATTTAAGGAACGCGACGAGAAGACGAAACAATTGATACCGTAACCTGTGTACCGAGTCACCCTCCCATCCGGAAAAGACAGTCAAATACCTGCACTACACACGAGTGATAATAGAAACCTATAATAGTAAAGAAGGACCAGTCCAGTGCCGACATTGCCAACGTTTCGAGCATACAGCGAACTACTGCAGCATGCCAGCACGCTGCGTCCGCTGCGGTGGATCCCATAAATCATCGAATTGTACCCATCCTAGGACGGCGCCCCCAAAGTGCGCCAATTGTGAACAAGAACATCCAGCGACCTTTCGTGGCTGCCCAAAATTTCAAGAACTCCTACGGAAATATACTAGAAGGACACCAAGAAGTCGACCCCACAACGGCCTATAATTGCTAAGAACTCGGCCATGGCAGCGATTCCGGCCACCCAACAACAAGCGGCACTTCTCCCTGTGGAAACAATCGCCTCTCGACCACAACCGGCACCCAGAGTGACTCTCCGACAGACAAGACAACAGCGCTCGTACTCCGAAGCAATACGTGCCCATCCACCGACGCCAACACCAGCGGAGACACCATCTGCCTGGTCGACCACTTTTACACCAGCGTTAACAGATATTCTTCAACTACTCACCGCCCTCCAGCAGAAGCTGACGTCTATCCTCTCGCTTGTAGAAAGCGTACTGACAGCTTTTCAAACACCCTAAATGGATAGACGGCATCACACGAGGCATCTTAACTTCTGCATTTGGAATGCCAACGGCCTGAAACTGAAGAAAATAGAATTCACGGACTTCTTACATCGCCACAAGATAGACGTAGCATTTGTCTCCGAAACACATCTCCGCGAGTCAACCGACCTCCGCTTGAGGAACATGCACATCTACCGGACGGACAGACGGGACCAACGGGGTGGAGGGACCGCAGTTCTGATCAAAAAATGTATTCCTCACTACCAAGAACGTTTACCCCCACTCCAGACTTTAGAGGCCACGGCAGTAACAATCCACAGGACGCTCGGAAACATTACCTGTATTGCGGCTTACCTTAGCCCAAAGAAGCCTCTCCACCCAGAAGATCTTTACTCCGTTACAGAGGGTTACGACAAGATCGTCCTTGGAGGGGATCTTAATAGTAAACATGTTGCCTGGAATTCCCGTAAGACTAACCCAAAAGGACTATGTTGTTTGCACTGGCTGAGAATTTACATATTTCCGTCCATGGACCACGGGAACCGACGAGGATACCTTACGTCCAGACACAAGACCCTGATGTTCTAGACATCGCCATAATCAAGAACATCAACCCGAATCTCCATCTGCGGACGCTGGATGATCTTTCGTCGGACCACAGACCGGTGTTAGGACTCATAGAGAGGGCTACTTTGCAACTCCCACTGCCGACGACAAGAACTTACGACTGGCAGCAGTTCCAAGCGTACCTCAACAACAATGTGCGACCAACCCAGGTTGTTACTACCAGAGAAGCGATTGATGTGGCAGTCGCAGTACTCACAAAGAAGATTAACAATGCGAAACAACGAGCACTCACGGAGCACCTGCAACCAGAAGTCAATTAAGACGAGTTTCCACCACCACTGCAGGAACTTAAGGCAAGGCGCAATCGATTTCGGAAACGATGGGTCCGCTACCGCCATCCGGACGATAGACGGGAGACTCACAGACTAACCCGCGAACTCCGGCGGAATGTTCAGGACTGGAAGCAACACACGTTGGAACTCAAAATGGACAACTTTCTATTACGCACCAAAGATGAATGGCGAATAGTTAAAAGTCTCAGACAACAACAGCCCCCCAAAAGGGCAATTCGAGGACCCCCTGGCCTCTTGTACGACTCACTTGCGCAGGCGGAGCTGTATGCGGATACATACCAACAACAGATGACTACGCCCCCCACGGAGGATGGAGATGATGCACTCCACCGTGCAGAGGAGGACACAGCGGCGGAATGGGAAGCTATTCGGGACGCCCCGACTACCGCTATGCCCCGGCTGACAACGCCGGAGGAAATTAGGAGGATTATCAAGTATAGCAAACACACCTCACCTGGAGCAGATAGAATCAGCAATACGGAGTTGAAACACCTCCCGAGAAAGCCTGTTGTGCTTCTCACCCGGATAGTGAACAGCTGCCTCAGGACTGGATACTTCCCAGAGGCATGGAAGATTGCCAGAATAGTGCCAATACCAAAACCGGGCAAGGATCTCTCACACCCTGGCAGCTACAGACCCATAAGTTTACTGCCGACACTGGGAAAGGTACTGGAACGTGTCCTACTGAAACGCATGCTGGACATCCTTGTGGCACACAACATCATCCGGCCGGAGCAGTTTGGCTTTCAGTCGAAGCTATGGGCTGAGTTACAACTGCTGCGCATCACGGAATCTATCCAAGACAATTTCAACAAGAAACGACATACTATTGGAGTCTTTCTCGATATAGAGAAGGCTTACGATAAAGTATGGTGACGCAACTTGATCGTCAAGCTCCGACGTACCACTCCCCTACTAGACTGCTATTTAAAACTTCTCGACAATTTTCTGCAGGATCGCAGATTATATGTTCGCATTGATGACAAGAATTCATCAACACAGCCTGTCCTTGAAGGACTTCTACAAGGATCGGTCATCTCTCCACTGCTGTTTAATTTATATATTAACGGCCTCCCGACGGTGCCACATGTTACTGCCAGTTTCTATGCCGACGACACAGCGCTCCTGACTGCAAGCACCAGAATGGACCACCTCGTCACACGGATGCAGCGCCAACTAGATTTAGTGAACCACTGGACCCACATGAACAAAATAAGGGTCAACGCAGAGAAAACCAAAGTTATTGTCTTCACACGTCGGAGACCCATCGTCAATGAACGCCTACGGATATCAGACCAGCCACTCCCCTGGGCAACAACTGTAAAATACCTGGGAGTGCATCTGGACGCCAAACTGTTGTATAGTCATCACATTATGGAGAAGAAGACGTCTGGTCTCAAAATGCTGGGAGCTCTCCTCCCATTTCTGAAGAGCTCATACCTCAGCCAACGCACGAAACTCCAGTTGTACCATGCCACAGTCGAACCATCTATTTTGTATGGATCGACCTCTTGGGGTACTACGTGTGCCACTAACTACAAGAAGTTACAGGTTGTACAAAGCAGATGCCTTCGATGGATCACAGGAACCCAATGGTGGATCCGAAATCATGACATTCATCGAGCCTTAAGCGAATCTTACCTCTCAGACAAGGTCAAGGAGAAGGCACGAACCTTATTTCGGAAGTTGGACATGATACGTGACAGTACACCACAACTCACCACAGTAGGTACGGTAGAACCCTTACGCAACCACAAATATAAAGTACCGAAGGCGATAGTATTTGAGCCTCCGTAAATGATATCCCTACGTACTTCTCCATAATTTAAGGATATATCGTCCTTTAGCACTTCTCCACACATGTTTTCAAAATACACACCAAAATCAGCGAGTTAAAGGACCCTTCTGTGTGCCCTAACTAAAGCTGAAAGAAGAATAAATAAATAAAGTGAAAATTTTTACCCCTTCCATTCCCTACAGAAGTAAAAATCAACGAAGTTGATCAGACTTCAGCACCACTACATCTAAAAAAAAAGAAAAATCGTCGCTACTGGCCATCGGATTTGACGCCTCCACGCATGCGCACTTCCTGCCTGACTGGCATAAATAGGGGGCCCTGGTCATGCCTTAGCAGTGTGTTCGTCGCACCTGATGATGTCGGCCAGTTGTGCTGATGAAATATTGTGGAGTTTTCATAATGACATCCGACGTCTTGCCCGAAACCCATATATACAACATATTTTAAATTTACCTAATTTTAGCTGTTGTATAATGGAGCCTTTCTGACGGATATCTATAATTTCACAGTAGGAACGCCCAGAAGATGACCGCTACGTCGGATTTAAACCGGTTGGCGGTATAATAATAATAAATGCGATTAATACGGTTTTTGAATAATTGATAAATCATACTAATCGCTGCCTCATCTCCACAACCATGTTGTCCAATAAAAGTTTCGAGAAGTACCAGAAATTTTGTTATTAAATTTGTTTAAATGAACACAATTTATAAGGTAACTATTGATCACCTGTAGATAAAAGAAAAGTCTGTCGAAACTCGTTTTTTCTAAATAAAGAAACATTCATGTGATCTAGGATTTTGAGTTATAGGTCACGTAGCGCTGCCATCTTTGTTTCGTTCACGCGCTCTGAAATTACGCTGGGCAGTCATAAAGTTTTAATAATATCCTTAATACAATTAACCTGTCGCGTTGTGGATGTTGATGACATTACCCCTTCTTATACCCACGAACCAATGCGGCATTTTACCAGCGATAGGTGACACTGCGAACCGTTGTTGTGGGAGTCATCAGTTTGCCTGCTCTAGACACGTTTCACTCTTGAAAAGTACCTCGTCGGCACTGTGCAAGTGACTGTCACACAATGATTACCTTGTCCAGAAAGATAGCAGAGGCGCCTCAAAAGAATAAAAAAAAAGTGAGGTTCCTTAAAGAAGTAATGGAATACATATCTTTACCCGCCAATTTTAGTTGGGCGATCATCACGATAAAAGAAGGCAAATCAGAGCTCGTACGGAAAGATATAGGTGTTCATTCTTTCCGCACGCTATACGAGATTGGATTAATAGAGAATTGTGAAGGAGGTTCGATGAGCCCTCTGGCAGGCACTTAAACGTGATTTGCAGAGTATACATGTAGATATAGATGTGGATGAAGTTCCGGTACGTGGTGGCGCTATACTTTGCCTTCAAAAGGGTGTCTTTAGCGGAGGTCCGTTGTAAATGGAGAGCTATCATTGAACATGTTTTTATGAAAAACCGGAGCATGGCAGATATTCATAGGCGATTGCAGAATGTTTATTGGGACCTGGTAGCGAACAAAAACACGGTCGGTTGTAGGACGAGGCTTCTGTCATTACCGTAACGAGGTCGCGCAAACCTATCAGATTTCCTGCACGCTGGCCGGCCGCAAACAGCTGTGACTCCTACAATGTTGCACACTTCATTAAACTTCCTCATCCATTTTACAGCTAGGATCTACCACCTTACGACTGCCATTTGTTTGGCCCATTGAAGGGTGCACTGCATGGGAAGCATTACGTTGATGGTGGGGAGATTACTGAAGCAGCAAGTAGTCAGCTCTGACGTCAAGCAGTAGAGTGGTACCATGCGGGCATACAGGACCCCGCTGTAAGATAGCGTAAGGCCATCGCATTGAACGGAGACTGTGCTGAGAAACAGTAATTTGTAGCAAAAGAGTGGGGAATGATATAGTATACTATAATCCTGAATGATATCAATCTGCTTTCAGGAAAAAGGAGTTACTTATTTATTGCTCAACGTATGTGTTGAAGATGAGAAAGAGCTAACGTAGCAGATTATGAGTCTAACTATACAGGGTGTCCCAGCTATCTTGTCCACCTAAAATACCTCTGGAACAATAACACCTATTGGAAAACATTTTTCACCGGTATCAATGTAGGGCTGGGGCCCATGAAGGTACATATTTGGAAACATGCTAAATCGAAAGCATATGTGCTTTTTAACACAAACTTATGTTTTTCTAAATGGACCTCTTATATTTTTTCTTCAGCAATCCATAGCATGACAAAGCACATACACAATGTCGTTGATTGAATCGCAATATTCCCATTACATCCCGAGATATTGAGACGCGAAGTTGACGCTTGAAACACCCGACATGCGCTGCTAGCGCACGTCCTGAGGCTCAGGCGTGAACCCCATGCTGCCCGTAATCGCGATGTGATTGACATGCGTAATCACACTTTCATACTTACCAAGAGGTCCGAAACGAATAATATGGTTTGCTGCCATCCTGAATTAACGTAGTACATTCCAGTAGGTATTTATCCCATAGGATAGGGGTGATGCGGTTCTGTAACATATCTGTGTACCGCAATGTTAGTCACAATGTTAACGTCGCTTATCGTTAATCCGTTACTAAAAAGGTAATGCCGTCCAACGTTAAAACTTTACTTTACTGTAGATCTAGCGCAAGTGACAGTTAATCATTCACTCGTAATAGTAAAAGTCATGTTTTTGGTTTTAGTGAAACGTGCAAGTGGACTAAAAGTTTTAGCATTGTTTAGGTAAAACTGTTTTCATTTGGGAAGTTCAGGTAGGACATAGAAGATGAATGTAACCATGTTTAACCAATTACTTTTATTATCACATAATTATCAATATCACGTTTATCTAATACGTTAAATGACAAATTGTTGCAAACAAATGTTTCTTAACATCACTGGGTAAAATGGCCCTTTGTCGAAACTTCCACTGTGGTACCAGCACTATATACTAAACATAGCGTTCACATGTCATGCTCAAAGTGATGCCCATTAGCTTGCATACATAGGGTCACTCTGCGAATGAGGGATGTCCCACCTCGTGCTACTGTTTCCTCTTTGATGGCTGTACAAGCATCAATAATGCGTTGCTTCATGTCCTCTGGTGTTGTTGGTTAATGTTGGTAAACAGCATCCTTCACTGCTCCCGAAAGAAAATAATCCAGCGGTGTAAGGTCCGAAGCTCGGGCAGACCACGTAACTGGGCCACCTCATCCAATCCACCTACCAGGGAACTTACGGTTCAGAAGTCGACGATTCGCCACCTACATAAATATTCTGTTGACAACGGGAGGATAATCAAGGCGTCTACGTGAACGCGCATTCTGCATGCGGCTTCCGACAGAGGGTGCTGGGGCGGCCGATGGCAGCGCAGAGCAGCGGCGGCAGCCTCCGCGCGTGCGCCGAAGTCTTTGGTTCTTCATCCTGTAGGTGGCGTTACTGTCCTTACAGATATTGGTTGATATCGTCGCTACTGGCCATCGAATTTGACGCCTCCACGCATGCGCAGTTCCTGCCTAAGACTGGCATAATTAGGGGGCCCAGGTCATGCCTTAGCAATGTGTTCGTCGCACCTGAAGATGTCGGCCAGTTGCGCTGATGAAATATTGTGGAGTTTTTCCTATGACATCCGACGTCTCGCCCGAGAACCATATATACAACATATTTTAAATTTACGTAATTTTAGCTGTTGTATAATGGAGCCTTTCTGACGGATATCTATAATTTCACAGCAGGAACGCCCAGAAGATGACCGCTACGTCGGATTTAAACCGGTTGGCGGTATAATAATAATAAATGCGATTAATACGGTTTTTGAATAATTGATAAATCATACTAATCGCTGCCTCATCTCCACAACCATGTTGTCCAATAAAAGTTTCGAGAAATACCAGAAATTTTGTTATTAAATTTGTTTAAATGAACACAATTTATAAGGTAACTATTGATCACCTGTAGATAAAAGGAAAGTCTGTCGAAACTCGTTTTTTCTAAATAAAGAAACATTCATGTGATCTAGGATTTTGAGTTATAGGTCACGTAGCGCTGCCATCTTTGTTTCGTTCACGCGCTCTGAAATTACGCTGGGCAGTCATAAAGTTTTAATAATATCCTTAATACAATTAACCTGTCGCGTTGTGGATGTTGATGACATTACCCCTTCTTATACCCACGAACCAATGCGGCATTTTACCAGCGATAGGTGACACTGCGAACCGTTGTTGTGGGAGTCATCAGTTTGCCTGCTCTAGACACGTTTCACTCTTGAAAAGTACCTCGTCGGCACTGTGCAAGTGACTGTCACACAATGATTACCTTGTCCAGAAAGATAGCAGAGGCGCCTCAAAAGAATAAAAAAAAAGTGAGGTTCCTTAAAGAAGTAATGGAATACATATCTTTACCCGCCAATTTTAGTTGGGCGATCATCACGATAAAAGAAGGCAAATCAGAGCTCGTACGGAAAGATATAGGTGTTCATTCTTTCCGCACGCTATACGAGATTGGATTAATAGAGAATTGTGAAGGAGGTTCGATGAGCCCTCTGGCAGGCACTTAAACGTGATTTGCAGAGTATCCATGTAGATATAGATGTGGATGAAGTTCCGGTACGTGGTGGCGCTATACTTTGCCTTCAAAAGGGTGTCTTTAGCGGAGGTCCGTTGTAAATGGAGAGCTATCATTGAACATGTTTTTATGAAAAACCGGAGCATGGCAGATATTCATAGGCGATTGCAGAATGTCTATTGGGACCTGGTAGCGAACAAAAACACGGTCGGTTGTAGGACGAGGCTTCTATCATTACCGTAACGAGGTCGCGCAAACCTATCAGATTTCCTGCACGCTGGCCGGCCGCAAACGGCTGTGACTCCTGAAATGTAGCACACTTCCTTAAACTTCCTCATCCACCTTAGAGCTAGGATCTACCACCTTCCGACAGCCATTTGTTTGGCCCATTGTAGGGTGCACTGCATGGGAAGCAGTACGTTGATGATGGGGAGATTACTGAAGCAGCAAGTATTCGGCTCTGACGTCGAGCAGTAGAGTGGTACCATGCCGGCATACGGGACCCCGCTGTAAGATAGCGTAAGGCCATCGCATTGAACGGAGACTGTGTTGAGAAACAGTAATTTGTAGCAAAAGGGTGGGGAATGATATAGTGTACTATAATCCTGAATGATATCAATCTGCTTTCAGGAAAAATGTGTTACCTAATGATTGCTCAACGTATGTGTTGAAGATGAGAAAGAGCTAACGTAGCAGATTATGAGTCTCACTATACAGGGTAACCCGGCTGTCTTGTCCACCCAAAATATCTCTGGAACAATAACAGCTATTGTAAAACGACTTTCACCGGTATCAATGTTGGGCTGGGGTCGATGAATGTACATATTTGGAAACATTCTAAAACGTAAGCATATGTGTTTTTAACACGAACTTATTTTTTTTTAAATGGACCTCTTATGTTTTTTCTTCAGCAATCCATAGCATGATAGAGCACATACACAATGGCGTTGATTGAATCGCAATATTCCCATTACATCCCGTGATATTGAGACGCGAAGTTGACGCTTGAAACACCCGACATGCGCTGCTAGCGCACGTCCTGAGGCTCAGGCGTGAACCCCATGCTGCCCGTAATCGCGATGTGATTGACATGCGTAATCACACTTTCATACTGCCCATAATCGCGATGTGATTGACATGGTTAATCACACTTTCATACTTATCAAGAGGTCCGAAACGAATAATACGGTCTGCTGCCATCCTGAATTAACGTCGTAAATTCCAGCAGGTATTTATCCCATAGGCTAGGGGTGATGCGGTTCTGTAACATATCTGTGTACCGCAACGTTAGTTCAAATGGTTCTAATGGCTCTGAGGACTATGGGACTTAACATCTGTGGTCATCAGTTCCCTAGAACTTAGAACTACTTAAACCTAACTAGCCTAAGGACATCATACACATCCATGCCCGAAGCAGGATTCGAACCTGCGACCGTAGCGGTCACGCGGTTCCAGACGGAAGCGCCTAGAACCGCACGGCCACACCGGCCGGCCGCAACGTTGGTCACAAGGTTGACGTTGCTTATCGTTAATCCGTTACTAAAAAGGTAATGCCGTTCAACGTTAAAACTTTACTTTACTGTAGATGTAGCGCAAGTGACAGTTAATCATTTACTCGTAATAGTAAAATTCATGTTGATGGTTTTAGTGAAACGAGCAAGTGGACTAAAAGTTTTAGCGTTGTTTAGGTAAAAATCTTTTAATTTGGGAAGTTCAGGTACGACATAGAAGGTGAATGTAAACATGTTTAACCAATTAGTTTTATTATCACATAATTATCAGTGTTATGTTTTCCTAATGCGTTAAATGACAAATTGTTGTAAACAAATGTTTCTTAACATCACTGGGTAAAATGGCCCTTTGTCGAAACGTCCACTATGATACCAGCACTACATACTAAACATAGCGTTCACATCTCATGCTCAAAGTGATGCCCATTGGCTTGCATACATAGGTTCACTCTGCGGATGAAGGATGCCCTACTTCGTGTTACTGTTTCCGCATCAACAATGCGTTGCTTCATGTCCTCTGGTGTTGTTGGTTCATGTTGGTAAACAGCATCCTTCATTGCTCCCCAAAGAAAATAATCCAGCGGTGTAAGGTCCGGAGATCGGGCAGGTCACCTAACTGGGCCACCTCGTCCAATCCACCTACCAGGGAAGTTACGGTTCAGAAGCCGTCGTGCTCGTAAGGCATTATGTGCAGGGCATCCGTCATGCTGATACCACATGACCATTCTCCGGTTTAGAGGTACGGTGTCCAAGAGAACAGGAAGATTGTGTCGTATAAATCTGGAGTGTTCTCTCCCATTATGGATGCCATTTATAAAGAAAGGTCCGATAATGGTACCTCCAATTATCCCACACCAAACATTAACTTTCCACGGACGTTGATGCTCTACCTGACGGAGCCATTTTGGATTGTCTGCGAACCAATAATGCATATTCCTCATATCGACAATTCCTTTGTTGGAGAATGATGCCTCGTCGGTAAAGAGAACATCTGCAAAAAAATTGGATTTCTCAGAAGTTTTTGCTGAGCCCACCGACAAAATGTTACCCTATTGCGGAAGTCATTTCCATGAAGATCCTGGTGTAAATGAACACGGTAAGGTTGAAATTTATGACGTTTAAGAATACGCTGTGCACTTGATTTCGACACACCCACTTCACGTTCAATTTGACGTGTGCTGATTTGAGGATTCACAGCTATGGTAGCGAGCACAGCAACTTCAGCACGTTCATCTGTACGTGTCCTAGGACGATGCGAGGTCTTGGATTTAAGCTTCCCGTTTCGCGTAGACGAGATGTGAGACGACCAAACATCCGGCGCAAAGGCGATGGCTTGTCAGGGAATCGTCTTCTGTACAGTCATCCTGCCTGAACAGCATTTCGTCCACTTGCAACAGGGTACAGTACAGGTATGTAGAGTAGGGTAGAAAACAGACATATTAACTTAATAATCATAATGTTCGCTAACAGTACCATCAACAAACAAGCAATCTCATAATGTATTTCCCGTCAACGTACATTCTCCATAGATCAGCAGCATTTCTACCATATCTTCATGTGTGTACATTTTACTGTACAGTATAAGTTCCACAACACAACGTTTATTCGCAATGTGTACTACCTCCGTGCCGTCACTAGATTACTCTGATGCACGACTACACTGGCAAGCGGTGTACTGCACGCCAAAGCAACAACAAATGGGATGCTCGGAGGGTGGTGTAGTACAGGAGTTTGCATTGATCGCAAATCATAAACAAGGTGAAGTGGTAACTGTGGCAGTAGTGGGAACTACGTTGGACACTTGACTAGGTAGAGCCAGGCCCTGCGCGACAGGCACAATGGGTCATATAACGCATTAGATAAACTTTAGTTTGGGTGTGCAGGATAAATAAGACAACCTGACGGGTGATCGGTACTGGTTCATATTGTGTACGTAGATACGTAAAACGTGCAAGAGGGAAACCATTATGTGCTCATGAGAGTTGATGGCAGCAGATCGTATTATTCGTTTCGGACCTCTTGATAAGTATGGAGGTTTGATTACACATCTCAATCACATCGCGATTTCGGGCAGCATGGGGTTCACGCCTGAGCCTCAGGACGTGCGCTAGCAGCGCATGTCGGGTGTTTCAAGCGTCAACTTCGCGTCTCAATATCTCAGGATGTAATGGGAATATTGCGATGCAAACAACGCCACTGTGCATGTGCTTTGTCATGCTATGGATTGCTGAAGAAAAAATATAGGAAGTCCATTTAAAAAAAAAAAAAGATAAGTTTGTGTTAAAAAACACGTATGCTTTCGTTTTAAAATGT
This sequence comes from Schistocerca cancellata, assembly GCF_023864275.1. NCBI lineage: Eukaryota > Metazoa > Arthropoda > Insecta > Orthoptera > Acrididae > Schistocerca > Schistocerca cancellata. The sequence continues at coordinate 172,053,851 of NC_064633.1, read as the reverse complement.
TTCCAAATATGTACCTTCATGGGCCCCAGCCCTACATTGATACCGGTGAAAGTCGTTTTCCAATAGCTGTTATTGTTCCAGAGATATTTTGGGTGGACAAGATAGCTGGTACACCCTGTATAACACCTTTCTTGTGTGAGAACGAAATTATTGATCATCTACACAGTTGTACAAAATATTAAATAATTACGTGTTATGAGTAGTCGTAAGTAAAATGAAAATAATTTCTTACAAATAAATGCGTAGAAATATAGAAAGTTGGTGACCCGAAACAAATATCTCACATCCCACTACAGGAACAAGCAAAGATGAGACTGAATCAGTTATTACGTAATTAAACGGTAATGACTCCCCAGGGAATAGCAAGTAGGATTATGGGGACCAATAAGCTCTGTATTCGTTCCGTACTTAATCAACAGCGCTATGAGTGTTTCAAGTGTGATCATTTTCCTGATGTCTTGAAAATTTCTCGGGTATTCAGCCGGGTAGCGTCGTCCAAATGGCGCGATATTTCGGCAAGTTGACTTCTTGCCAACTTCAGGCGTTCTTGTTGCCTGATTGATCTCTGATTGATGCCGACTTTATATAATCTCCATCCCTCTCCCTCAGCCTCCGGCTGGGTGTTTCCGAGCGGTCCGCAGCCGGTGGTGTGGGAAGGGCGGCGCTTGGTGGTGAGGGAAGCACGGCAACCCGCGACAGACCATGGGTCGCAGTCCTTCCGCGGCTACGGTCGCTTGCGGAACTCTGCAGTCGTGGTGACAATCCTTCTTCTTCTTCTTCTTCTTCAGGTGTCCGCGGCTACGGTCGCTTGCGGAACTCTGCAGTCGTGGTGACAATCCTTCTTCTTCTTCTTCTTCTTCAGGTGTCCTGACAGGAGCGGATTTCTGTGTAGGCGGTCGCTGTGCTTTAATCATACTCAAAGCTGGATCCCAGGCTTTGCTTAGCTGGAAACGGCTGCCTTTATTTATTAGTTCATTATGCAGACGGATCTCCATTGCCTCTTTGAGGATACAGTCCCAGAAGGTGTTCGATTGCTGTAACACCTTTGTGCCACCGTAGTTCATGTTATGTCCATGTGAGCAGCAGTGCTCTGCCACGGCGGCCACGGTCGGCTGTGCGTTGTCTGTGTGGCGTCCATGTACACTACATCTCTCCTGTACCGTCCGGATGGTCTGGCCTATATACATTTTCCCGCACTAGCAAGGGATGCTGTAAACTCTCGGAGTCCTAAGTCGTCCTTGACTGGTGTAGTAATGTTTTCGTTTTGGATGGAGGGTGAAACATTATATTTTACGAGTATTCTGCCGAACTTTGCCGATGTGTTCCCGACATATGGGATGATTACTGTCGCTCCGGTCAGGACACCAGAAGAAGAAGAAGCATTGTCACCAAGACGGCAGAGTTCCTCAAGCGGCCGTAGCCGCGGAAGGAGTGCGGCCCACGATCTATCACAGGGCGCCGTGCTTCCCCCACCACCCAGCGCCGCCCTTCCCCCACCACTGGCCGCGGACCGCTCGGAAGCGCCCAGACGGAGGCTGCGGGAGGGAGATGGAGATTATATAAAGTGGGCATCCATCAGAGATCAATCAGATACCAAGAACGCCTGAAGATGACAAGAAGTCAGCTTGCCGAAATATAGTGCCTTTTGGACGACGCTACCCATCTGAATACCCGAGAAATTTTCGAGATTTCTGTACGCCGGGAAAACCTCAGATCACAGTTTCCTGATAGATTGAAGTACTCGTTCGTGAAATCACTTTATTAAGAGAATGAAAGAGACAATGTAGGCAGTCACCAACAAATTCTTTGTTACGAACATTTTTTTAAAAAATTGCAAGTTACAGTACTTTCAAGTGAGATTGTTCGGACTTCTTAGAGCACATAATATACTGTCATAAACTAAATTGGGCTTCAGGAGAGAAGTAATAACTATCGCATAATGGCAGTAGATTTTTTCTCGATGTGATAAAAGCATTTGATTTGGTGATTTTTGTGTGTGACATTTTTGACTGAGTTGAAACACTATGCGATTAGAGAAAAAGTTTAACAATCTTTCACTTCATACCTGAAATGTAGGTAGGAGAAGGTTGCCTTCCAAACAGAGAAGAGATTTGAATCTGTGCTCATTAAAAAGGGGAGGGCACAGGCAGGCTGCTCTGGAAGCGTTGCTTTTCTTCATATGCATCATTGATTTGATACTAAACACGATAGATGGCAAACCACATTCTTCTCTTTGGAGATGAAAAAAGTGTAATTGTGAAAGACACGGAATGTATTAAAAATTATGCACCAACAGGGTGGTTGTGATAAGTTCCTATGGGAGCAAACTGCTGAGGTCATCGGTCCCTAGGCTTACACCCAACTTAAGCTAACTTAAACTAACATATTCTAAGGACAATATAGACAAAGCCCGAGGGGGGACTCGAACCTCCGACAGGGGGAGCTCAGCGGATACCCCTCGCAGCCTACCGAAAAGGAAAGAGGTAACGTCTGCACGTGGCATTCGAAGGAAAGATTAATGAGTAACTGTAAGAAAACGCAATGCGTAAAATTTCTGACACGGAACTTTTTGTCTGCCGTTGTGACCAAGCGGTTCTTGTCGCTTCTGTTTGGAACCGCGCGACTGCTACGGTCTTGGGTTCGAATCCTGCCTCGGGCATGGATGTGTGCGATGTCCTTAGGTTAGTTAGGCTTAAGTAGTTCTAAGTTCTAGGGGAGTGATGACGTCAGATATTAAGTCCCATAGTGCTCAGAGGCATTTGAACCATTTGAACGGAACTCTTTCTAAAAGCGTAGTTTTCCTGACCGGAGGTGAAACAGGCAGTGAAGCCAACCATTTTAAGTTCTTAGGAATGAGGGTAGTTTCAGTGCATTTCAGTGCAACAAATATCACGTTCAAGATTTTGTACAAGTATTGAATGCTGCTAGCTTCACTATAAGAACGGGACCACTGTCCCTGACACTGAAACACGAAGACTTTAGCATACTCAGGTAATTTTCGTGTGGTGTTACATTTCGAAGCCACTTTCGGCGCTCAGGGAGATGTTCTTAGCCCGGATCACGTGGTCAGACGAACATGTGATGTCAGTTCAAAGACTAGATGTATGCCGTTGTTTAGGCGCCTCACAATCCTAGCTCGGTCACCCTTGTGCATAGTTTCCGTCATGGAATTTGTTGTTGCCTCCTACAGAAGAAACGGTGAAGACTTATCTGAAAAGAGGTATGCACTTAGATAAGACTTCCATAAAGATGCTACAAAAAGGCATGCACTATTCATCAGATTTCATTTTTAATATTCTTCTAACACAATTAGAAAAAAAATTAAATTACAAGTCCCAGATATTTAAATAGAAGTTGAAAGTAAGCGTAGATCTGTAGTTAAGCTGCCCATATCGCATAAACGTTATACAGCTAGCGGAGAATGATTTTGTTGAACACTGAGTTTGTATGGCGCGTTTCGGAATTATTTCCGTCTTCGTAAATACAAGTGCAAAGGGAACACAAGGACGAGAGCGTTTACTGTTGTGCACGTAACATGAGACGACCTAGTTGAAAGGTTTCCTTGCGGCATATTCATTCTATTCTGTTCAGGAGACCCTCGCAGCAGTTGAGGAGTTTTCTCTGGCGTGCGGTGTTTAACCGAACATTAACTTTTTTGTGTATTGTTAGTTTCTTAAATATTAGCTTATAAATTTTCTAATCTGCAGTATGTAAACTGCGATTTGGTTTGTTCTGTAACCAAATAATTCGAAAATAATGAATCCGTTTGTATAATAAAAATGGATGTACGTTCATATGTGTATATATGCCACATCTCCTAAACCAATCGACCGAATTCAAACAAATTTGGTACACTTATCACTTAGTGTCAGGAAGCAATGGCTGTGAGGATAAAAAACACGTACCTATTTAATGGAAAGGGGTGCGAGTGAAAAAGTAGTGTAGCTCACAACTATATTCGTTGAGTATTTGAGAATGAGAGCAAGTGGTGACTTGCAACAAACTTAACACATAATTCAAACCTTTCCCGAAAAAGTTTTTCATGTCAACCTCCAAAATGATGAAAGACAAAAAGTCTATCGCTTACTACATTTTCGCTGTTTAGTAGTAGTCTGCTGCATCATTCACGAAGTTTTAATATATAACTTCTTTACTATTAAATGTATGGATGAGAAATTTTGCAGACAGTGTTGGCATTTACCATTGAATGTACGTGGAAAATGTGTATCATCTTTGATAGCTCACGATATATGACGTCGTAAACATAGAAATATGTGAAAAACTGCCGCATCGTGGATGACGTTTATATTTATTACTTCTCTGGTACTACCTCTATTCGCAACCAATGATGCAAACATAATCCACTTGCGCTACTGTATGCAATTACAAAATCATATCGTTGTATGCCCCGTAGTTCAGGAGATAAAACGTCATAAACAGCGAGATGCGTGATGCATAAAATATTAATTTGTTGCTTCTTTAAGTTTAAAATGTATTCGCAACAAATTTCTCAGACACTATAAAAATACACCACTGAACGTAGTGCTGCGTGGAAACGAAACTCCCAGAAGAAATTTGCTAGACATACAGGTGAAATATGTATACAAGTATCTGCTAAATTTGTTATATATGTGTGACATGTGCGTACACTGGCAAAACCTTGGGTTCAAAGTTTCTCCTAAACCCCTGGATCGTTTGCAACCAAACTTGGAACTGGAAAATAGGAGTTTGGGGGTAATAACCAGTAACCACCATTTGGAATGAGAATGATGACTTGGAGACAGGTGAGCAGACAGACAGAGAGAGGGAAGAAGGACATGGATACAGATATGAGGGAGGAGAAGAAGGACACAATGAGAAGGAAGGGGAAGTGGACAGAGGAAGGAAAGAGGAGAAGATGGACAGAAAAAGAGAGGAGAGGAGGAGTAATAGGAGATGGACTGAGAGAGGGTTGGAAGAGGAGATGGAAAGAGAGATGAGGGGAAGGAAAACAAAGAGATAGAGGAGGTTGATAAAGAAAGAGTTTGAGTTGAACTCAGAGGGGAAGGAGGAGACGAACAGAAAGAGGGACCTGGGGGTGTACAGCGAGTGAGGAGCAGGTAGAGGGTCAGATGGAGAAGGGCTCAGAGGCGGGAGGAGGATGTTGTAGATGGGGAACGAGGATATGGGCCGTGCCTGCAGGAGCAGGTGGACAGAGAGAGGCGGGGGAGCAGATGGGCAGAGAGAGAAGGGAGTTGCAGATGAACGGACAGGAAGAGATAGGCATAGAGTTGAAGGTCGATGAAATGAACAGAGCATGTGGGAGAAGATGCAGAGGGAGGAGAAGAAGGACTAAGAGAAGGGGAAGGAGAAGACGCGCTAATAGAATACATACATACTGGGTAACGACGACGCGTACTCAGCTACTAAAGGAAAAAATATATCAAAGGAAAAATTGCACTTTACAATGAACATTAAAGAACTACAGACATGCTTCTTGATTATTGTCTAGTTGTGTTATATATTCAACCATCAGTGTGCATAAGGAATACTCGGACAATGTGAGTGGAAATATCAGAAATTGGAGCTGATTTAACTTTTTTCCGCATTATGTGATCAAAAGTATCGGGACACCCCAAAAACATACGTTTTTCATATTAGGTGCATTGTGATGCCACTGACTGTCAGGTACTCCATATCAGCGACCCCAATAGTCATTAGGCATCGTGAGAGAGCAGAATGAGGTGCTCCGCGGAACTCACGGACTTCGATCGTAGTCAGGTGACTGTGTGTCACTTGTGTCATACGTCTGTACGCGAGATTTACACACTCTTAAACATCCCTAGGTCCACTGTTTCCGATGTTATAGTGAAGTGGAAACGCGAAGCGACATGCACAGCACAAAAGAGTACACAGCTCGCATGGTCCAGGACAGCTTTTGTGAGCACGAGGGTACTAGCCACAACAGTCACCAGCTCACATTACTGTTGAGCCTTTGTCGTCCAGATTGGAGATCGGGGTGCATGACCGCTGTTCACCTCCATTCCGGCACACGAACTTTCCACTACTTTGCAGGAAACCATGCATGACCTGTATTTATCGATTCCGGTACGACTGGAATGTGTATTGAACCCCGCGGTTTTCCTACACAGTATTAGGTATGGTGTGTCTTTATTTTTGTCCTCTTCCGACATAAAATCATTAGACAGTTATCGGTAAGTAATGCAACCAGCCCCAAATCCTTTTTAAATTCCCTTATTTCAATTTCGCAACCGTTTTGTGGCTACCATGCCCATCATACGGATGATTAACGTTTGTAATTAAATTGACGTTGTAATCATCTGCATGTCGTCTGCTTCTGCAATAAACAAGATTATCTGAAATTGTAGAGCCAGTTTACATGTTTCAGTAATGAAAACATGCTAATTACCCAGCAATAATTGAAATGATCAGAATGTATGTGAAATCTTATGGGACTTAACTGATAAGGTCATCAATCCCTAAGCTTACACACTACTTAACCTAAATTATCCTAAGGACAAACACACACACCCATGCCCGAAGGAGGACTCGAACCTCCACCGGGACCAGCCGCACAGTCCATGACTGCAGCCCCTCAGACCGCTCGGCTAATCCCGCGTGGCAGCAGTCATTCATACTACTATATAAAGTCAAGTCATTGTTCAAGCTTTTTACCACACTTTTTGGAAACATTTATGACCAACTTCAAATTTCAGCATGATATTCTAATAAACGTTGTGCCGCGCTGGATTAGCCGAGCGGTCTGAGGCGCTGCAGTCATGAACTGTGCGGCTGGACCCTGCGGAGGTTCGAGTCCTCCCTCGGGCATGAGTATTTGTATTTGCCATTAGGATAATTTAGGTTAAGTAGTGTGTAAGCTTAGGGACTGATGACCTTAGCAGCTAAGTCCCATAAGATTTCACACGCATTTGAACTTTTGAATAAACGTTGTGACGGAAGTTGGCTGCATATTTTTCAACATATATCACATAGAGATAAAAGTATGTCACACTATGTATAGGGGGAATGTTCTTAAAATAAATCTCGAAAAGTTCTACATTGATTGAATTTAAATATTTAAACGACGCTAACCACACGTATTCAAAATTTATAAAGAACTGCGATTCTTGTACAAATAAGTTAATTTTCTAGTGCATACCTAGATGGAGCATATTGCTTACGATATGCCACATAAAGATTACTTTGTATGAAACAAAAAACATATATTAACTTGCTACGACAAATAGTCTGGCGGAGCCCTTCAAGATTACATGTGATGGCGTCGCTTTAGAAACAACAAATAAGGTGCATTTCCGTTGTCCGTCAAAGTTGCCGATGTAGAGAAAATACCACTGCGAACTCTTTCTAGACGTGTACTCTTACTCGACCTTACCCAACAGGGTGCAGCAAATAAAAGTCGCCAGGAGGACATGTGTGGGGCGGATGCTCTCTCTCACTATCCTTTAAACAATCTGTCCACTTACCTAGATAGGCTTCATGTTGGCTGCCCCTTCGCTCTTCAGTGGCAGATACTGGTTTAGCCGATAAAATCAACGTTGATGAAAATTCGGCTTAATGCCTACCACAAAAGGCCACATAACTCAAGTCCATGGGCAGCATCTGGTAGACAGTTACACTATCAATCATTCGGGAATCTTCCGTTATTCGTTTAAAGAAATGTCTAAAATTTGCTGTAAGTTGGTTTATTTAAAAAAAAAAACCAAGGAAAATGATTATCGAGTACGTATTTAATATCGCGACATCATTTATACAATATTACTGATTTTCTCTGTAATACTTTCACACCCAACAGCAGCCAGAAGATATTTAGGCCAACCTGATATATTAAACGTCCTAAACAATCACTAATACACTACTACTTGTGAATTAACACAGTCAGTCTTTTAGTAGTCTTCATGTACATAAGGCCTCGTAATTGGCACGAAACACGCCACACGGAGTTTATGTGCGACTTGAAATGTTCACACGTGAAATCTCCTAAAATAAATCACTCACAAAACTCAAACTTTCTCAAAATACTCGACACTGTAGTCACTTTTCATCAGCAACATGAGAATCGGATAAAACGTTCATTTCTTCATTTTGGTACAAGTTTGATTAGCTTAATTAACGTTTACCAGAAGACAGCTCGCGAGTGACTTTAGACTCATAGATCTGAGACACAATGCCCTACTCAAACGAACGGTAAATTCTGAATTCCTATTGGCTAGTATGTCAAGCAACCAATATGATCATTTCCAGCACTTCTATAGTAGCGCTGTTTCTAATTTCAGCCAATCCCATTAATTGTACTTTAGACTAGAAATTTCATAATTCGGAAACTAAATAAAATTTAATGAAAACAAAACATGATTCCTTTTCACATAATAAATTACTAACAAATTTAATACACAACTCCCCTTCTGGCAACCCTTTAAAAAAATCAAGCTCACTCAGGTATACGTCGCAACTCCCTTGTTACACGACTTTTATTACGCTTACATCTTCATAACTTTAATAAAATATCACATTCTCACTTCACATATGTCTTCCATTCATTCTCTCAGTCTTTCCAAAAGACTCATACAACCAAAACACCAGAAGTAATAATTTTTCAATGTACTGTTAATGATTGTCAGAAATCTGTGGCAATGAAACTAAAGAAAATTCCAGAAAATTAGATTGTATGAACGTATCCTTTTGGTTGTAGTTTCAATTGATACTATAGATGATTACATTAATGTCCCTAATTCGTTTTCACAATGCCAGCACGATTATTATGTGTTTTAGGTAAAAATTCACATCTCCAAAAGGGCTGAAGTTATTGGTTTGAATTTTTAACAGCATGGTTCTGTTAACTATAGAGTTTGGTACACTAACTATGAAAAAGATTTATTAATATTTAATAATACTTCTTCAGATTCATAGAGAATATGTTAACGTTTGCATGTAGCATTAGTCAAGTACACCGCTCGCTCACAACGTCAGCTGTGCGATCTTAAGAACCAACACCTCCTCTCCTAGCGGCTGGAAGGCAAGTTACGTTTTCAAAGCAAGGTGACAACTGTTAATAATTTACTCGGGTACTAAGAAGCACAACAGGAGAGAGGAAATACAGTACTAACCTGACTACAGCAGATGTTGGAAGTGACCACCATTTATCTCACGACACTTTTGTCGCCCTGTACAGCAAGTTGCTGAAATCGGATCGTAGCTGGATTGCTGAAACAGCTGCAATCTCATCCGAAATGTTCTGCTGCAGCTCTCGAAGAGTATGACGACTCCCCACACAAAGTAACCGCACACTGAGAGGTCAGGTGACCTGGGTCGCTAGCTAGGGCCGCCACCAGACTGACCTCTGGCAACAACTCTTTCAGGTGTGAGGATGGTGTAAATGCGCGGCAAGGTTCGGCCACTTGTATGGGCAGTCGCTTCGTCCTCTTGGTAATAACTATTGTGGTTATATACACACATTCATGTGGAGTCGTATCCTCTCGTCCGGACAACTTTTATTTGCCCTGTCCTTTATGTACTACTTCCTCCCCAGTACCCTCGAGCGGTAACACTACGCTTTTGAACCATAACAGTGATGCGAAGAACACAAATTTTACTATCACCTAGACAGTTTTGTTGAAGACGTGAGTGAGCTGTAATTTTGTTCCTCTACTAACAGATCGCGGGGTCGTTCAAGTGAACAGCTAAATTTATGGCGCAAGTTCTTTTTCACTCTCCTGCAATGATGGACAAATTTTCATTCGGTATAGAAGAAGTTGCGCACTGTAGGATATACTTTTATGTCTTGACTCACCTTAGACGGGAAAAGAACTGATGTAAAGATTTAGCTTGATACTGACAAAAAAAATGGTTCAAATGGCTCTGAACACTATGGGACTTAACTTTTGAGGTCGTCAGTCCCCTAGAACTTAGAAGTACTTAAACCTAACTAACCTAAGGACATCACACACATCCATGCCCGAGGCACGATTCGAACCTGCGGCCGTAGAGGTGGCACGGTTCCAGTGTGTAGCGCCTAGAACCGCTCGGCCACTCCGGCCGGCTTGATGCTGACACTAAACTGTGAATGTTTACCGCAGACTATTATTATGTTATACCACCACATTTTTATTAAACACAACTGTTGCGAAGTCTTTGTTAAATATGGCTACCGTGTTATTAGCTGAGCGTATTTTACCAATCTCACACAAAATTTAAAGATATAATGTTAAGGCCACTATTGATACCATTCAGACACTTAAATGAAAGTTACTCCTGTTTCTAAGGATGTGAATCGTCTGCAGGTACTGCACCTCGAATTTACATCTGAAACCAAGCGCCTCTGTCACCCGATCCGCCATGTTAGTTGAGTGGTCAGCGCGCCGGAATGCCACGCCCAGGGTCCCACGATCGATTCCCGGCTGGGACAGGAGATTTTCTACGCTCAGTGACAGGGTGCTGTGTTGTCCTCATCATCATTTCATTCCCATCTCCGACGTGCAAGTCGCCCAATGTGGCGTCGAATGCAATAAGTACTTGCCCTCGGTGGTGGAATTTCCCGAATGGAGGACTCCAGGCCGACAATACCGTACGCTCATTTCCATTCCTGTCACCCCATAGTTTCATTTTAGGACTGTGTCGTAATGTGGCACCAGAGCTCTCTGTTCTCTACTAGGAGCGAACCAGAAGGCAGAATTTACCTCATCCCAATGTAAAGAAATCTTTAAAGCATCCCACGGCACCCCGAAAACATATCGCTGTGTGATCTTTCAAGTGATCGTCCACGCCTCCAGTGCTTCATAATGATTCAGAATTCCCCCCGAAAGTTCCACGTCATTGTTTTCCACCTAGATAATTCCACATTATATTATGCTGCACTACTTTGTACGTTAAAGGGAAATGAAAATTAAAATATCGATTTTCCTCAACCAGCACTATCATTTACTGTTTTTTTATCACGTCAGTCTGTAGAAATGAATTCTACACCGTCTGTCCGATTACCCCATTCACCGCTTCTTACACAAAGATCCAATTTCAATCAAAGTGCATATTTTCCGGAATTTTCGTAAGATTACACCGGCTCACATTTTCTGACAAAATGAGTCGATGACGAGACAGATACTTTAAATTACAGCTAAATTTATATGTCTCAGTGTCAACTATCTCCACGACAAATGGGTGGCTCTTTACACAGGAAAACAAACGGCCTTCAACCTGTATTTTTTTCTTTTAATTATGGTGTGACATGTGGTTTCGCGCCAGGGCGATAAAAGAAAAATGGAGAAACATACCAGCAAATATTTCCTTCCAGGTATCTTGGTCTCATTAAGTGCCTTTAGTAAAGACCGGCGCTTGACGTAAAACTATATACTACCCGATTTCACTTTTTTATGTCGTCCCATTTCAAAAATACCGTACTAGGACCGTTCTGCACGTTCGTCACTACCGGTGAAAAATAGGTCCAAATGCCCATTGAAGAAAAGTCCTTTCAATGGCATGTTACCTTTCAGAGGATTTCATGATCTCAGTAGCTCTTGCACAATATCTACATAGGCCACTGCCCTACCGTTGCCTAAGTAGTTGTTACAGATTACTCTGACAAGCGGACATGCAGTAATTTTCAAGACTCCTCAACCAATCAAGGAAATGTTCATCAGACATTGATTCTCTAAGGTTTAGTTCTACAAAATATATTCCTTCATTTATTTGTTATTCAGTGAGCGTAGTAAACATCTGTTGTAATTATATGAAACCACATGAGCGGTTGCGCAGGACTAAAACCAAGTTTGTGATAAGACCAAGGTTTATGTACAGCGGAACTCGATATACGTTTTTGTAGTCAACCAGAAAAGGGTTGACAATCGATCCACTTTTCCTGGAGCTGGATATCCGAAATGGAGTTAGTGTGAGGTAAACGCATCTACAGATTCGTATATTTTTTAAAAATTAAATAAATACACCACAGGCCATTAAAATTGCTACACCACGAAGATGACGTGCTACAGACGCGAAATTTAACCGACAGTAAGAAGATGCTGTGATATGAAAATGATTACCTTTTCAGAGCATTCACACAAGTTTGGCGCCGGTGGCGACACCTACAACGTGCTGACATAAGGAATGTTTCCAACCGATTTCTCATACACAAACAGCAGTTCACCGGCGTTGCCTGGTGAGACGTTGTTGTGGTGCCTCGTGTAAGGAGGAGAAATGCGTACCATCACGGATTGTAACGTATCGCCACATTGCTACTCGCTTTGGTCGAGATGCAATGACTGTTAGCAGAATATGGAATCGGTGGGTTCAGGAGGGTAATACGGAACGCCGTGCTGCATCCCAATGGCCTCATATCACTAGCAGTCGAGATGACAGGCATCTCATCCGCATGGCTATAAAGGATCGTGCAGCCACGTCTCGATCCCTGAGTCAACAAAATATTGACACTGAGCACTAAGCGACTTAACTTCTGAGGCGATCAGTCGCCTAGAACTTAGAATGAATTAAACCTGTCTAACCTAAGAACATCACACACATCCATGCCCGAAGCAGGATTCGAACCTGCGATCGTAGCGGTCGCTCGGATCCAGACTGTAACGCCTAGATTCGCACGGCCACTCCGGCCGGCCCTGAGTCAACAGATGGGGACGTTCGCAAGACAACAACCATCTACACGAACAGATCGACGACGTTTGCAGCAGCATGAACTATCAGCTCGGAGACCATGGCTGCGGTTACCCTTGAAGCTGCATCACAGACAGGAGCGCCTGCGATGGTGTACTCAACGACGAACCTGGGTGCACGATTGGCAAAACGTTATTCTTTTGGATGAATCAAGGTTCTGTTTACAGCATCATGATGGTCGCATCCGTGTTTGGCGAAATCGCGGTGAACGCACATTGGAAGCGAGTATTCGTCATCGCCATACTGGCGTATCACCCGGTGTGATGGAATGGGGTGCCATTGGTTGCACGTCTCGGTCACCTCTTGTTTGCATTGACGGCACTTTGAACAGTAGACGTTACATTTCAAATGTGCTACAACCCGTGGCTCTACCCTTTATTCGATCCCTGCAAAACCCTACATTTCAGCAGGATAATGCACGACCGCATGTTGCAGGTATTGTACGGGCCTTTCTGGATACAGAGAATGTTCGACTGCTGCCCTGGCCAGCACATTCTCCATATCTCTCACCAACTGAAAACGTCTGGTCAATAGTGGCGGAGCAACTGGCTAGTCACGACACGCCAGTCACTACTCTTGATGAACTGTGGTATCGTGTTGAAGCTGCATGGGCCTGTACACGCCATTCAAGCTCTGTTTGACTCAATGCCCAGGCGTATCAAGGCCGTTATTACTGCCAGAGGTGGTTGTTCTGGGTACTGATTTCACAAGATCTAAGAACCCAAATTGCGTGAAAATGTAATCACATGTCAGTTCTAGTATAATATATTTGTCCAATGAATACCCGTTTATCATCTGCATTTCTTCTTGGTGTAGCGATTTTAATGGCCTGTAGTGTAGAATGTATAAACCTTGAGCGGTTGCTCCTTTGTTAAAAGTGAACCACCCACAAGTAACATTGATATTGCCATCCAGTATGTATTCCTTTATCATTGCTTAAGGTAATTATGTAATACGTTGTGCTGTCGTACCGTGAAACACGGTTGTAATCTATCCCCGATGTTACGCAATCAGCATATTGAGACAGCAGAAATGGAAACAAAAGAAAATTTTCGGTAAGGAATTTAAATTCTTAGAGAAGGAATAAAAACATTGAGGTTTGCCTACGAAGTTGTAGTTCTGTCAGAGACAGCAAAGGAACACGAAGAGCATCTGAACGGAATGGACAGTGTCTAGAAAGGAGGATATAGCATGAACACCAACACAGACCAAACGAGGATATAGGAATGTACTCGAATTAAACCAGGTGATGCTGATATAATTAGATTATGAAGTGAGACATTTAAAATAGGAAATGAGTTTTGCTATTTGGGGAGCAAAGTAACTGACGGTGGTCGCAGTATAGAGGATATAAAATGTAGACTGGCTATGGCAAGGGATGCGTTTCTAAAGAAGAGAAATTTTTAACATCGAGTATGGATTTGAGTGTCAGGAAGTCTTTTCCTAAAATACTTGTATCGAGAGTAGACATGTATGGAAGTGAAACATGGACCATAAATAATGCAGACAAGAAGTGAACAGAAACTTTCGAAATGTGGTGATACAGGAGAACGCTGAAGATTAGATGGGTTGATCACATAACTAATGAGAAGGTACTGAGTAGAACTGGGGAGAAGAGGAATTTGTGGCACAGCTTGACTAGAAGAAGGGATCGGTTGGTAGGACACCAAGGGCATCATGGGATCACCAATTTAGTATTGGAGGGAAGCGTGGAGGGTAAAAATAGTTGAGGAAGACCTAGAGATGAATACAGTAAGCAGATTCCGAAGGATGTAGGTTGCAGTAGCTATTCGGGGATGAAGAGGCTTGCACAGGATAGAGTAGCACGGAGAGTTTCATCAAACCAGTCTCTGGACTGAACAACAACAACAACAACAACATCGTCTAAGAGAGCGGCAGCAATAATAACAGTGTGCTACGCGGAAAAAATTACGATCCGTGCCAGAAAATGACCCAAAGTCAGAGTTAGCAACTAGAGGTCAGTAAATTGTGGGTTTCGCTCGCTCTTACTACCTCGATCGCGCCGCGCTCGTTCATGTTGTGCGAAAGTGTGAAAGCTCGGAGCGGGCAGGCTGTGGTCAAATGAGGCGCCGTAGGGCGGGGAGGGTGGAAGCAGGATGGTCTGGTGCGATCACTGCTGTGCTGCTGCGAATGTTGTAGTATCTCGGTGTATCTCTCATCAGCTGATAGACCTACTTAAACATCAGATTACTTACACTGTAGATGCAGCATGGTAGCTTCTAATCGCGAGATCATTATGACCCATAAGAGACTTTAGACAGTAAAATCGTTCGGAAAAACTTAAAAGTTTCAAAGAAAAACTAAGTGATTACCAACTGTTGTATTTACACACATTCTCAGATTGGAAAAAATACACTGCAGTTTTTTCATAACATCATTTTATTTATTGATTTAGAGCTACTTATGTGAATGTTAACATCTAAAACTTCAGGAATCTAAAAGAAAAATGGTCTCCTAACCAATGTTTCTTAGAATATCATCCACTCGTTTCGGATCATGTCTGCTTCGTTGTCCAAAATAGGTTCCCTGCAGCAGTGAAATGAACCATGGACCTTGCCGTTGACGGGGAGGCTTGCGTGTCTCAGCTATACTGATAGCTGTACCGTAGGTGCAACCACAACGGAGGGGGATCTGTTGGGAGACCATACAAACGTGTGGTTCCTGAAGAGGGGCAGCATCCTTTTCAACAGTTGCAAGGCAGGTTGGATTAGAAAATGTTATTCGATCTGTATATTGAGCAAGCAGTAAAGGAAACAAAAGAAAAATTCGGAGTAGGAATTAAAATCGATGGAGAAGAAATAAAAACTTTGAGGTTCGCCGATGATATTGTAATTCTGTTAGAGACAGCAAAGGACTGAACGGAATGGGCAGTGCCTCGAATGCAGGATGTAAGACGAACACCAACGAAAGCAAAACGAGAATAATACAATGTACTCGAATTAAGTCGGGTGATGCTGTGGGAATTAGATTTGGAAATAAGACAATTAAAGTAGTAAAGGACTTTTGCTATTTGGGAAGCAAAATAACTGATGATGGTCGAAGTATAGAGGATATAAAATGTAGACTGGCAATGGCAAGGAAAGCGTGTCTGAATAAGAGAAATTTGTTAACATCGAGTATAGATTTAAGTGTCAGGAAGTCGTTTCTGAAAGTATTTGTATGGAGTGCAGCCATGTTTGGAAGTGAAACATGGACGATAAATAGTTTGGACAGGAAGAGAATAGAAACTTTCGAAATGTGGTGCTACAGAAGCATGCTGAAGATTATATAGGGGTAGATCACATAATTAATGAGGAGGTATTGAATAGAATTGGGAAGAAGAGGAGTTTGTGGCACAACTTGACAAGAAGAAGGGACCGGTTGGTATGACATGTTCTGAGGCATCGAGGGATCACAAATTTAGCATTGTAGTGCAGCGTGGAGGGTAAAAATCGTAGAGGGAGACCAAGAGATGAATACATTAAGCAGATTCAGAAGGACGTAGGTTGCAGTAAGTACTGGGAGATGAAGAAGCTGGCACAGGATAGAGAGATGGAGAGCTGCATTAAACCAGTCTCAGGACTGAAGACCACAACAAGAACAACAGCTGCCTTTGAAGCCGGTACGTTTCCACCACTGAAGCGGATCGTCGTCATATCCACTATTCATAAACATCATCGTAAGAATGAGCGCTGGGTGTCCAACAGTCCATCCAGTCCGAACACACTGACTTAATTCTTTACCAGGAGAGCAAGGCTGACATTCTGTGCACGTCCATAAATAAATACATCGTAAACTGCACAAAAACGGGAGGAGGACGATAAAATCTTACAATTGTGTAAATGTAAGATCAAACACGCATAATTGAAATAGCTAGAGGGCTAATGAACATTATATCGGTGTGCGCCCCGGAAGAAGAAAGAAACTTAGAGGACCTTGCAAAGTGCCCTTGTGTTCATAAATGAGAAAGACTATATTATCATATGACGAGATACTAATGCGCGAACACGAAACCGGCCCAGGTATGTCTCAGTCAGATAAATGGAGAATCAGCACTTAATCATAATAGATAAATAGATAAATTCACTGTAATAGGAAATAACTTTCTTAAACATAGATACATTCACTAATTTACTTGACCGTTCCACGGATGTGGATCAGTAATAGATTATTTAATACCAAACAGCCAGCCCGAAAAATACCAAGTGAAAAATTGTTCTGTAAAGGAGATTGAGGAAGTTTAAGAAATCAACTGATTAAACAAATTTAAAGAACCTCATGGGGCCTCACAGAGCTGTAAAATCCGAAGAACTCCTATAACGGATAATGTAAGGAAAGAATTTTTAAATGTATACCAAAACAAGCCAAGTATAGGCTTTAGATTGCCTTCGTCAGTGCTGGATTCATATTTCAAAAGAGGGTCGGTAACAGACTGTGAAAATTAGAGGTGTAAGTCTCTTAAATACGGTATATACAAACAATGATGAACTAGCAAAAAGCACATTACTCGAAGAACAAACTGCTTTTCAGAAAGGAAGGGCCTGCTAAGATAATATTTTCTCATTAAAACAAAACAGAGAAGAAAGAGAATGTATTATAGTAACATCCATTGTCTTCACAGACAATAAGAAAGCAGTTTGGAGTGTGCACAGAGTAAAATTAAGGAATATTATGAAAGATGGATAACACCACTGCATCTGATCGAAGTTATAAATTTAAATCTTGAATCTGGAAATGCCGCCCAAGGAAATATTAACAAAGGGTACGAATTAGGGCGCATTTAGCCGATACATTTTACGTTTAGACGATGGTGTCAGCAGAATAGAAACAGAGCATTATGAAATTTTATATAGGCGACAGCTTCAAAGGAAGAAGTTTCATGAAAACTATTGGTTGCTGACGACCAAATTCAAGCTGCCAATAAGGAAGGTAACGAACAGAGAGTGTTATACACCGAAGCGTCGAGGGAACTTGTATAGGCGTGTGTATTCAAATACGTAAACAAGCAGAATACGGCGCGGTGGTCCGCAACGCCTATATGAGACAATATGTGTCTGACGTACTTGTTAAATCGCTTACTTCTGCGACAATGGCAGGCTATAAAGTTTTAAGTGAGTTTGGCCGTGGTGTTATAGTCGGCGCACCAGCGATGGGACACATTATCTCCGAGGTAGAGGCGAATTGGGAATTTTTCCGTACGACAATTTCATGAGTGTACCGTGAATATCAGAATCCAGTGAAACATCAAATCTCCCATATAGCTGCGGCCGGAAGAAGATCCTGCAAGAACTGGACCGACGACGACTGAAGAGATCATGAGCCGTCACCAAGTGTCAGCGTGCGAACTAATCAACGAAAAATTATCGACATGGGTTCTCGGAGCCGAAGGTCCACTCGTGTTCCCTTGATGACTGCTCGATTCAAAGCTTTATGCCTCGTCTGGGCCGTCAACACCGACATTGGACTTTTGATGACTGCAAACATGTTCCTTGTTTGGAGTAGTCTCGTTTCAAATTTTATCGACTGGATGGACGTGTGCGGGCATGGAGGCAACCTCATAAATCCATGGACTCTGCATGTCTCTAATGATGTAGGATGTGTGCAGTTGGGGTGATATGGGACCCCTAATGTGTCTAGATACGGCTCCTACAGATGACACATATGTAAGCATCCTGTCTGATCACCTGCATCCATTCATGTCCATTATGCATTCCAACAGGCTTGGGCAATTCCAGTAGGATAATGTGATACCTCACACGTCCAGAATTGCTGGAGAGTGCCTCCAGAAGCACTCTTCTGAGGTTAAACATTTCCGTTGACCACCAAACTCCTCAGACATGAACATTATTGGTCATATCTGCGATGCCTTGAAACGTGGTGTTTTGAAGAGACCTCCACCCACTCTTACGGGTTTTTGGACAGCCCTGCAGGATCGGCCCTTTTGCGTGCTCGTGGGACCCCTACACACTATTAGGCAAGTGTACCAGAGAAACATAATTGAAGTATATCGATATGAAACCAAATATTTTGTATTCTTAGGATCACAACCTTTAAGATGCATATTCATTCTCGAAAACAGATATACGAATAATCTAAGAACTTCAGAGTCTTGGGTTGCAATATATCATAACTCGGCCAAGAGGTTTTCAAAAAAGAGTTTGAGAAATTCAATACGATGTCACCATGAAAAAACTCTCAGGGGAAAAGTACGAATAAACCAATGGTACAATTTTATAAAGTTATGGCAGTTCTCTGTGGACTATATGGGAGTGAAAACTGGACTATGAATCCTAGAGCACATAACAAATTTCATGCACCCGAGATGAGAAATTTGAGAACAGTCCAGGAGTCACAACAAGAGACGGACTACAAAATGAGACCATGCAGATAATGTAGGAATTTTCTTAATAAATGGAAAGGTTATGGAACACAGAAAACACTGATATGAAGTATAGAAGGAACGGGCTTCGAACGTTTCCCAAACAACTGAACAGTACAACCCTAAAGGAAGAAGGAACATTGGTACACCCAAGGGAAGACGGACTGATCAAGAATGAGCAACGGGTCAATTGAGCGAAATTAAAAAGAAGACAAGAACGGAAGAGCATATAACTGTCAGATTAAAATTTTATTCTTGCTTACCTGGAACTGATATTTCAGCAGAAATTTGACGAACACCATTTAACGTCTTTTGTCAGCAATAAAAATCATTTGAGGTAGCTGGAATGGTGGCCACAGGAATGTTGCTATTCCGTGCACTGTCCGAATTTCTACTTTCTCCTCCGTGAAATGGAGACAGTGCTCTTTCAGAGCCTATAGTACATACAGTTAAAGAAATAATTCTGCGACATTTGTACTCTACTGCCAAATACCAGTGACATTGACACTGCTGTTTAGCAACTAAAGGAAAGATGATTTACAGTCACATAAAGAAACGTTCCTCTGTATCGTCAGGCTCTGCGTTTCAATTACTTTTCGGTTTACGAATTCATAACAGAACAAACGGAACAGAAGGATATGACTCACATTCTAACACTTCTGTTGCATCTTTGAATGACTCCAAAAAATGTCGTGAGTTATTTTGTAGTTTCGTTGTTGTAACCAGTAAGCTTTTCGGGGATACCCTTTTCGGCATGTTTCTTCATGGTTTTGTCCTAATGGCTAACTACAGACAGTAACATTCTAAATCAATTTTTCACAAAGTCTCCGTTTCCTTCTTCTATCTTGTCTGTAACGAATTCACATCACCTGTTTCCTTCACGAGGCGGACAGAGCCTTTAGCAGCACGAATCGTGGAATAAACCACTACAATTGCGTTTTTCAAATAACCGTAATCTAAAACGTGTTTAGGACCATTTTCAAAAGATACGCAATACATATATAATGTGTAAAGGGATGCAGTACGTCTCTCGATGACAAATGAAATCTTAGTTAAGTGTTTGTGATTTACTCGTAAACAAAATAAAGTTTCCTCAGTATGGTTGTCAATAAAATTTCAAGATATTTTTCTTCTCATAACAGTGAGCTGTTGCCAATATTGATCAACAGTGTGTGCAGTACTTTATAGATAACGCCTTCTGCGATATGGATCCAGTCCAGAAATCCACTGCACATTCAGGACAGTCCATGGCATTATACTCGCCCGTATTTCATTCGCTTGTCGCTCAGTATTCCATGCCATCGTCGTATGATGAGGTTGAATGTTGGAGTCATCCACCTTTCCAAATTCGGCTCTAGCATCTACAAGCTCCTGACATAATGAGCAAGATCTTCCCCCAGATATTAATGCAAATAGACGAAGGTCCCTGACACATTTCTACGAATTTTTTAGTTATATAGTCAACCACTGAAGCTGGTAGTGCTTCAGAACATCCACTTTGTCGCGTTTTGCAGACACGTGCCTTCAGATGCGTCACACTGGATCTGTAAGAGAGGAGGGCAGAATACGTGCCACAGTACACGTAACGAACATGATTTCCATTATCAGTCGACAGTGAAAACCTCTCCCAAACATTGCTGTGACCCACTACTTTCGCTCTGAGGACATAAGCTTCCCTCTCACACTCACCATCGTGTCACGTGAACGATACATGATCGTGCACCCAGTGACTGAGTGGCGGTCAGGTAAGCGTAGACGGTCAGGTCATACGAGCATAACACGCTCGAACGAGCGTGAAGAAAGTGGGATGCAGTTTCTCCACTCGTCGAAAGCGGCTACATTGACATCTGTCAGACCTTCCTGTAATAACATGCACGAAGCAATTCGAACGAGCACAAACGCCAGACGCAGACCTGAACTAGCAGCGCAATCCTACAGTCAGGAAATCATATACGAGATAATTAGCAGCCGAATAAGCAACTGGCTGAGATAAGATGCATCTGTGGTATTGAATGCTTCGAGTAGTTCATTACTGCGGGGTAATACGTGTACTTTGCAACCGAATAATGTAACGAAAGTTTATTATGTTATTATTTAGCTCGTACAATGTAAGTTTATTTTATCGTTGTTGAATTAACCTAAGGTAAAAATGTGATACTGCTCCTACATATTTTCCTTGGTAACATGTGTTGTATACAAAGTACGCCGCGCTTATGCTAGTGTTATAAAAAACGGCGTGCCTGCTTGAGGGTCAAGTAAAGTCACAGAAGAATAATCGACATCTAGACTTTACGATGGTTTCGATTAAGTAAGGATAATGTGCTGTAAGCCGATGAAGCCCGATAGACGGAAACCGATTCCCCCGAAGACCTAGCAAGAACCACTACTGCCATCTTTTGCAACAAAATTTTGTTGAACATCTGGCTCAGATTTGCTGGTCAATCTTCAGGGTTGTATGGTCGTGGTCCATGAAACCTTAATGACCCCACGTTTCGTCCAGAAATGTGTTGGACATCCTGAAAGACATTCCTGGTTACGTTGAACTGGCCAACGGACAGGTCAGTCGTAGGAGAGCGACACCAAAGTCGTGGAACGCAGCGTGGTAGAAGTTTCCATGTGATCGGCAGAATTAGTCCCTGTCACTTATAAAATTTAACTATGCAACTGTCGTCTGTGGAAGACAAAACTTATCTATCAGCTCTGCAGTGCTGCTATTCATGTATCACTAAGTTCCACGATTTCTTCTCTTTTGCTAAAATTGTCCCCACGTTTATCTATTTCTATATCTTCTCTATACAGCCATGGATAATTGTACAATTTAGATTTTTGGGTCCTTTTTTCTGCTAAAATCGTTCTCAACTAAATGTATAAATACCGGAATAATTTTAACACCGAGCGGTTCTAGGCGCTACAGTCTGGAGCCGCACGACCGCTACGGTCGCAGGTTCGAACCCTGCCTCGGACATGGATGTGTGTGATGTCCTTAGGTTAGTTAGGTTTAAGTAGTTCTAAGTTCTAGGAGACTGATGACCTCAGCAGTTAAGTCCTGTAGTGCTCAGAGCCATTTGAATCGTAATTTTAACAGAAAAGAAGAAGTTGTGAAACTTAGTGGTATACGTGCAATAACCTCGTAGAATCTAAAGATAATGAGTGTCCAAGGAATAGAAAAGCAACTGGAATCACTCAACAGAGGAAAGTCCTCTGGACCTGACGGGATACAAATTCGATTCTACACAGAGTACGCGAAAGAACTTGCCCCCCTTTTAACAGCCGTGTACCGCAAGTCTGTAGAGGAACGGAAGGTTCCAAATGATTGGAAAAGAGCACAGGTAGTCCCAGTCTTCAAGAAGGGTCTTCGAGCAGATGCGCTAAACTATAGACCCTTATCTCAGACGTCGATCTGTTGTAGAATTTTAGAACATGTCTTTTGCTCGAGTATCATGTCGTTTTTGGAAACCCAGAATCTACTCTGTAGGAATCAACATGGATTCCGGAAACAGTGATCGTGTGAGACCCAAATCGCTTTATTTGTTCATGAGACCCAAAAAATATTAGATACAGGCTCCCAGGTAGATGCTATTTTCCTTGACTTCAGGAAGGCGTTCGATACAGTTCCGCACTGTCTCCTGATAAACAAAGTAAGAGCCTACGGAATATCAGGCCTGCTGTGTGGCTGGATTGAAGAGTTTTTAGCAAACAGAACACAGCATGTTGTTCTCAATGGAGAGACGTCTACAGACATTAAAGTAACCTCTGGCGTGCCACAGGGGAGTGTTATGGGACCATTGCTTTTCAAAATATATATAAATGACCTAGTAGATAGTGTCGGAAGTTCCATGTGGCTTTTCGCGGATGATGCTGTAGTATACAGAGAAGTAGCAGCATTACAAAATTGAAGCGAAATGCAGGAAGATCTGCAGCGGATAGGTTCTTGGTGCAGGGAGTGGCAACTGACCCTTAACATTGACAAATGTAATGTATTCCGAATACATAGAAAGAAGGATCCTTTATTGTATGATTATATGAAAGCGGGACAAACAATGGTAGCAGTTACTTCTGTAAAATATCTGGGAGTATGCATGCGGAACGGTTTGAAGCGGAATGATCATATAAAATTAATTTTTGGTAAGGCGGGTATCAGGTTGAGATTCGTTGGGAGAGTCCTTAGAAAATGTAGTCCATCAACAAAGGAGGTGGCTTACAAAACACTCGTTCGACCTATACTTGAGTATTGTTCACCAGTGTGGGATCCGTACCAGATCGAGTTGACGGAGGAGATAGAGAAGATACAAGGAAGAGCGGCGCGTTTCGTCACAGGGTTATTTGGTAACCGTGATAGCGTTACGGAGATGTTTAGCAGACTCATGTGGCAGACTCTGCAAGAGAGGCGCTCTGCATCGCGGTGTAGCTTGTTCGCCAGGTTTCGAGAGGGTGCGTTTCTGGATGAGGTATCGAATATATTGCTTCCCCCTACTTATACCTCCCGAGGAGATCACGAATGTAAAATTAGAGAGATTCGAGCGCGCAAGGAGGCTTTCAGACAGTCGTTCTTCCCGCGAACCATACGCGACTGGAACAGAAAAGGGAGGTAAAGACATTGGCACGTAAAGTGCCCTCCGCCACACACCGTCGGGTGGCTTGCGGAGTATAAATGGAGATGTAGATGTAACTTTTGTCTTCAGACGACATTACTGTAGTTACTCTTCCCTTTCACAAGGACTTTCTACCCCGATCACGTGTAAACTAATACCACTCTCCCATTTCATTGTGTTTGGCGCTCTCAGACCCGTCAGTGGTAAAGACTCAACGGTACCAGAGGCACATATCAAGTTGTCGAGAACAACTCAGACAAAATGTCAGGAACAATACAGTTGCATGGACTACGATCATAGCCGCACGGGATTAGTCGAGCGGTCTGGGGCGCCTCAGTCATGGACTATGCGGCTGGTCCCGGCGGAGGTTCGAGTCGTCCCTCGGGCATGTGTGTGTGTTTGTCCTTAGAGTAATTTAGGTTAAGTAGTGTGTAGTTTAGCGACTGATGACCTTAGTAGTTAAGTCCCATTAGATTTCACATACATTTTAACATTTTTGAACCACGATCATACATCCCCGAATTTTCATCAGCATGTAGGGCAACCGATCGTGAGAGCCTTCATTCTATGATCAGTGTAATCACAACGTTTTCATCTCGATCTAATGTTTAATCAGAGTCCGATTTTCGTTAAGGGTACTCGATGTTGTTTGGTGATGTTCAGGGTTAATGGTCTGAGCAAATGCTCTTGCTCCAGCGACGGACTCCACCGTAGATGCCGGCGCCGGCCGCCAGGGGCGCTGACGGTGCGGCTGCGGTGGGCCGTGACGGATGGACCGTCCGGGCGGCCCTTCCTGCCATGGCGCCGGCCATTATTATTCACTCACCGGGGGTGATATATGCAGCGCCATTATCCCCCAGGCGCAGACGGTCTTCCAGAGCGCGAATCCCTCACAGTCCCCTTTCTTTTTACTGCTCCGCTACTCGCATTCATCCAGCTTTCCGTCCGTTTCCTCGTCAATTTGCCACTCGAGATCAATTTCCCTCATTAGACAGCGGCTCCGGGCGAGGACGGGTGCTTCCTGGCAACGTGCGTACTGACACCAGTCTGCAACTTCGTTTCAGTTTGTAATGGGGAAATTATACAGGCTGATCTACCAACCGACAGTGAGAATCCACAGTTTTCGAGACTCTGAAATAAGCACACATCTTATACAGGATGTTCGGGATTTCCCGTTACAAAACAAACTTCGAGGACGTCAAGAGGGCAGTGTGTAAATAATACGTGAACAGGAATCCATGTGCGGAAACGTGTCGGTTCCGTTCTATGACGGTTTCAGTTCAGTTGCTTACCTCTTTCACTTCTGCTTGAAGAACTGAACAAGGCGTGATGAAGCACAAAAATGGTTCAAATGGCTCTGAGCACTATGGGACTTAACATCTGTGGTCATCAGTCCCCTAGAACTTAGAACTACTTAAACCTAACTAACCTAAGGCAACACACACATCCATGCCCGAGGCAGGATTCGAACCTGCGACCGTAGCAGTCGCGCGGTTCCGGACTGCGCGCCTAGAACGGCTAGACCACCGCGGCCGGCGATGAAGCATATTTATTAAGTATACATTCAAAAGTGAACATTACGAAACATCCATATATCACTTAAGCACATTTGTTTGTATTAAAGGGACCCAGAATACTGTACGTACAGAACAGTAATGGTGCATTACAACAGCGCTTCGATGCGGCGACAACTAGCGTTCTAACATACATTGTAACTACCAAGCATGTTCTCACACACACAACCCATCCTAAAAGATGTCCTTCAGTTCCTAGTTTAGCCACCAGAACTCTTGCCATGAGATATTCCTCTGTCCCTGTAGGAGTCTGGTGAAATCGCTGGGCTAGCAGCACAGAGGGGATGAGGTTACATTTGTGGAAAGGGACGCAAATATGTTACTGTCAGCTGCACTCAACATATCAACTTTATTTGTTAAAACACACAATCATACTAGCAAGAATCAAATACTCTCAAAGTTTTAATGAAAGACCTCCCGTGATTTAATTTAGAGCGGGTGAAGGCCACATCTAAAATCCGAGACACAAGCCCTATGCCAGGAATTGACGTACAGGAGTTCTCCTGGAGATTTCACTTCCTTAGAAAAGTATTTTTTTTCTTCTATATAAATAGGCTGAAAGCCTTAGCTTAAATTTTTCCCATAGAACTCAGCTGAAGGCCACATGTTAATCAAGAACAGTGTTATGGCTTAAGGCCGAGATCAAGATTTTCAAAGTTTAATATAAATAGGTTGAAAACTCGGATGAAGGCCGCATATCAAGAAAACATATTAACAGCTTAAGGCCAAGGAAGAAGAGTTTTCAATTTGAAAAGGCTGAAGGCCTCATCTTAAAATATTTCGTGTAATACTCGGCTGAAGGCCTCACACTAAAGAATAACTATCTTATGATAGGGAGATTAAAACTCGCCTGAAGGCCACACACCATGAAGAAAACAGTTTTACTGCACAAGGCTTAAAGGGAAAAGCTTCTAAAGTTTCAAAAAAAAAAAACAGGCTAAAGGCTTTATCCTAAAATGCTTCACATGAAACTCGGTTGAAGGCCACATACAAAATGCAAACAATCTCATGGCTTGAAGCCCAAGCAAAGAAATTTTCAAGTTTTAATTTAAGCTGGAAAACTTGGCTGAAGGCCACATAAAAACTACAAATGTTTCTCATGGCTTAAGGCCTAGACAAAATTTCTCAACTTTTGGTTTCAAAAGGCAGAAAACTCGACTGAAGGCCACACACCAACTTGAAAAAAATTTACTACTTAAGGCCTAGAACCAAGGCATTTTCTATTTTAATTTTGTAAGGCTGAAACTCGGCTGAAAGCCACATACCAAACAAGAAACAACTTTTTTTAAGGCTTAAGGCCTGAGAAGAATAGGCCTGCAGTTTTAATAAGCTAAAACCCGGCCGAAGGCCACACAGAGTGCCGGCCGTGGTGGCCGAGCGGTTCTAGGCGCTACGGTCTGGAAGCGCGCTGCTGCTACGGTCGCAGGTTCGAATCCTGCGTCGGGCCTGGATGTGTGTGACGTCCTTACGTTAGTTAGGTTTAAGTAGTTCTAAGTTCTAGGGGAGTGTTGACCTCAGAAATTAAGTCCCATAGTGCTCAGAGCCACACAGAGTACTTAAGACTAAAAAGGAAATCACTAGGTAAAACACAAGGAGCGGCGCTCAGAAGATTCCCAGGGTCGGCCTCGGACGTAACGCTAACGCACGTTTAGGTGAGACAGGCAGCCAGACAAGATCAATTCTGCTCCTCCCAAACAGCAAAACGACAACAAGATGTCAACAGCACAACGTTCTGGATACTGGTGCCCAATCCAGTCAAGTCAGAATAAACGCCCAAAACTACCAACAACACCTCAGCTGTCGGACTACACGCCGTACTAGACGAGGAAAATACACTGCCGAAAACTACGTCAATGCCCAGGTCAGGTAACCGGAACGTTAATGTCCATAAGGCAGAACATACAGCTGATACACTTGATTAATGAAGGAATGAATTAAATTAAACACCACACAGGAAGACGGCTGCAATTCTAGCCGACTTGAACGCACACACGTTGCTGCTCGTGGGAATCTTCTAGAAAGCGACGACCAGGATCAAACGAAGAGATGTGATAACAGTGGAGACATTATAGTAGGTTAAGTGAGCACTCAACTTTAGTCCCCAGGATCGGTGGGCGACGAACTTCGTAAACCTCGCAAGAAGCGCCTCACAACTCCAACCGGGAGTGCACGCAGCCAGCGGCTCCGGCCTGACTATGCGCCACGGAGACTTCCTCGCTGCTCTGCCCCAACTGACTGCCTTGGCCCGGAAACGGTCAAAGGGCCAAATACACGTCGGCGGATGAGACGACCGACTGAACGACCAGCCAACGGTCGTTCTCGTTCCAATCTCCTTCCGCCGGACAGTTAAAGTGTGTAGCCAGCGGTCAGCGAGCATTGGCATCACCGGAGCTCCGTCCCCGACTTCACTGCATCTGCGTCCCGACTGAACTCCAAACACACGACCCGGAAATACTATTGGCGGCTCGATAGGCGCTGCTGCTGCCACTCACGGCATGTAGGGCAGGAAGTTAGAGACGCCTGTAAATGGAATAAGGAAGCTAAGATGTTAACTTAAGTTTTAAAATTTGTTAAAACGTTCTATGAAAAATATTTTGTCTTTGGACATTAATATATTGCCGTCTTCAAAACGGCGTTTCTTCCAAATTTTTCCAACACGTGAATACCTACAATTTGAAGGACAAGCATCTTAGTATTTTGTACATCTGGAACCTCATCTTTTGCTGCGGTGCTTGAAAAATTCTCACTTCGTGCTTTATCAGTCCTCGAAATTAGTTTCTTGCGACATCGCTGTTGGAATTCGGTAAATCGAAAACTTAGCACTACCGCTTCAGAAGTGTTCTTTTAGCACTTCCAATGATAGACAACAGCAATGATTAATCCAAAGTACTGGAACAGCTTATCTGTTTCAAACAGTAATTGAAATAAGTACTACAGGAAATGGTAGAAGTTACCAGAAAAAAATGGAAACAGTGGTTGTTAAAGTTGGGAACCGATATGTGTAAGTAAGCTCCAAGGAAGACGATTTGCTTACAGCATCAAGACAAGAAGGAAAGCATAGAAAGTGAATTCATGACAAGGAGAAAAGTGAAGTTTGTTACTGTAACTACCGTATTTAATTCTTGAATTACCCATTTTTATCCATATTGAATATAAACTAGGAACAGTAGGATATACTTCCAATAAAGAATCACTTCTGACTCATTAAAGACTTTACTCTGTACGTTCTGTAATTTAAATAGGAAGTAACTGAACTTCTTGCTTCGGCCCTATAGTCACTTAGAAATAAAAAGTACCTGCTAGAAAGAAACAGATTTCAGGTGAGATATCAGTCTTATTATATCCATTGCGCACTATTTTGTCTTCACGCCAGTGAAACCCGCTTATAATATGTGGTGTCACCACATCGCCCAAGTGAATGAATTTTTGACATTTCTGAATTTAATTTAACATTTACATAGATGTAATATATTTCTTAATATTACAACAGCTTATTGACCAACGTTAGTTGTTTTATAGTGCTTAGTGTAATTTAAAATAAAAAACTGTATTTCCCTTTAGAGCGTAACCTTGTGAGCTACAGTAGTTACACTAGTTGCTAAATAAAATTCAATTTTTGGTAAAAATTGCAGTTTAAATACGGTGTACGTACAATACCTTCTTATTGTATACAATTGGCTTCCGTGAAACAATTCAAAATGTACATTTTAGAGTGACTGAAGATAAAAACTATAATTTCAGTTATCGAACGGCTAGTTACGGAACTGTGGAAGAAGAACATAATTACAACGCGTTTGAGACCGCTATATTAAGTAAATGTCAGCATGAAAATCGTCGGTGAGCTGTTAAGTACTCATTAATGACACCAGAAACGTACCCTCAGTCTTCTACACAATACGTTAAACAAAATTAGAAGACTAATGTCTAGCTAAGTGATCAAGCAAAGGAGTATTAACTGATTTAAGAATCTGTAAACCTTGTTCTGCGAGAAGTTAACAATCATGTGATACCAAAATATTTTGTCATATATCACACTGAATCGATCACAGGGCACAAGAGGGCGACAATACAATAATCGGTGACATACAAAACATTGACTTAAGATTTCAATATTTATCAGAAAAATCAACATCGTAAATCGACCAGGGTGGTCGGACAAGGTCTGAAAATATAGGATAATGGAACAATGCACAAATGAATGCAGAGAACATTTACAGGTTGAAGCAGGCAATAAAATATCAAACTACACTACTGGCAATTAAAATTGCTACACCAGGAAGATGTTGTGCTACAGACGCGAAATTTAACCGACAGGAAGAAGATGCTGTGATATGCAAATGATTAACTTTTCAGAGCATTCACACAATGTTGGCGCCAGTGGCGACACCTACGACGAGCTGACATGAGGAAAGCTTCCAACCGATTTCTCATACACAAACAGCAGTTCACCGGCGTAGCCAGGTGAAGCGCTGTTGTGATGCCTCGTGTAAGGAGGAGAAATCCGTACCATCACGTTTCCGACTTTGATAAAAGTCGTATTGTAGCCTATCGCGATTGCGGTTTATCGTTTCACGACACTGCTGCTCGCGTTGGTCGAGGTACAATGACTGTCAGCAGAATATGGAGTCGGTGGGTTCAGGAGGGTAATAAGGAACGCCGCGCTGGATCCCAACGGCCTCGTATCACTAGCAGTCGAGATGACAGGCATCTTATCCGCATGGCTGTCGCGGATCGTGCAGCCACGTCTCGATGTCTGAGTCAACAGATGGGGACGTTTGCAAGACAACAACCATCTGAACGAACAGTTCGACGACGTTTGCAACACCATCGACTATTAGCTTGGAGACCATGGCTGCGGTTATCCTTGACGCTGCATCACAGTTAAGAGCGCCTGCGATGGTGTACTCAACGACGAACCTGGGTGTAAGAATCACAAAAGGTCATTGTTTCGGATAAATTCAGGTTCTGTTTACAGCATCATGATGGTCGCATCCGTGTTTGGTGACATCGCGATGAACACACATTGGAAGCGTGTATTCGTCATCGCCATACTGGCGTGTCATCCGACGTTATGGTATGGTGTGCCACTGGTTACACTTCTCGGTCACCTCTTGTTCACATTGACGGCACTTTGAATAGTGGACGTTACATTTCAGATGTGTTACGACTCGTTGCTCTACCCTTCATTAGATCTCTGCGAAACCTCTCATTTCAGCAGGATGATACACGACCGCAGTTTGCAGGTCCTGTACGGGCTTTTCTGGATACAGAAAATGTTCGACTGCGGCCCTGGCCAGAACATTCTCCAGATCTCTCACCAACTGAAAATGTCTCGTCAATGGTGGCCGAGCAACTGGCTCATCACAATACACCAGTCGCTACTCCTGATTAACTGTGGTATCCTGTTGAAGCTGCATGGGCAGCTGTGCCTGTACACGCCATTCAAGCTCTGTTTGACTCAATGCCCAGGCATATCAAGGCCGTTATTACGGGCAGAGGTGGTTGTTCTGGGTACTGATTTTTCAGGGTGTATGCACCCAAATTGCGTGAAAATGCAATCACATGTCAGTTCTAGTATAATATATTCGCCCAATCAATACCCGTTTATCATCTGCATATCCTCGTGGTGTAGCAATTTTAATAGTCAGTAGTGTAATAACCATTACATGGATGTTATGATGCACATATGTCTAAGAACACATTATCTGAGAGGTCTGGATACGGCTTATTCCAAAACTCATGCGGAAAATTCGACATATACTCGAAAATATTCAGGAAGTATGAAAGAATTTCTTACAGATCATTATTTTTTTAAGGAAAGTTATGGGGGTATCGGTAATTGAGACGGATGTATCTCACATGAACGTTGATACTCTCATAGAAACTGGAAGGGCTGACAGAGCTGCTAGCTACATACCATACGACTCACTGATAAAGATGGAAGATTTATCTCTATTCCTGTAAACTCTAATCCCCGTAATTTTAAGTGATCTGACCGTTATCTTAATAAATGCCTGTCAGGCTATAGGGTGAAATACTTACTTTAGCCATTACGCTACAAGCCATGAAACTACTGCCTAATTGTAATCGGCTACATTGTAGTTATTTACTACAAAACAGTTCATAAAAGACGGTAGGTTCGTCCCTTAATTTAATTTATTCTTTCCCCATCTGTGCCGGCTCGTCTTGCGTGCTGCTATATCTTTGCTCACTGGCGCAATCCGCTTTCCTATCACGATCCCGGGTGGCGTTTCGATTTTCTTGTACTCGGCTCTTTGGTTAAAGGGGGTTGGAGGAGATTGTTGATGGACAGAGGGGCAGTGAGAGAACGATGAGGGTGGCATTATGGGATCTGACAGGCGGCCGCTAGTCGAAGTGTGTGGCTACTTGTATGGGACTGTGTTCGTGTGTCGCGCACGGTTCACCACCTGGACTTGGGAGTGATCGTCTGCTGATGTGGGAGTCATGATCATGCTGATTTTCTCTGGTAATCATCCCTCCTGCCTTATTCTTGGCTGAGGTAATTGTGTTTATGTATTTTAGCACACGTGTTCCGGTGCTGGACTTGCTCCCGTTAGGCCGTTTTGCCAGCTGTTCTGCATCAATCCGTACTCAAGCTACTTACTCAATTTGTATCCTCTCTCTGTGAGCAACCGTTGCCGGTGATAAATTTGACTGTATTTAAACTGTTTCTCCCGTTTTATCACAGTTCGTGGTTATCGCTATAGTGTGAAATTAATTTGATTATAATATGTTCTAGGGCATCAAAAATATTAGTGACCACTGGGGTCGAATATCGAGCCTGACCTTTAAGGTGGCATGTTCTTGCTTGCCCGACTTGAGCATGAATTGTAGCATCGTACGTGGTCATGATACGGAAATGCTAGTGGCCCAAGGAATGTTGACTCGTTTTCACACTCACATTGGAAAATCATGGTGAGATTCAGCACTTCCCTTAAAGGAAGTAATTAATTTATTGTTTACTGTTGTATATTTTATTACTACTGTGATATCGTGCTTATTTATTAGCTCTCATGCACTTCTACCTTCTTTTAAGTTTACTTAAGCGAATTTTGTTTTTTGAGGTACTTGTTGTCAATTGGCTGTTTAATCAAATCAGTTGCTACATTTGGTTATTACTGTTAAACAGTTTACCAATTAATCAGCTCGGTGTTAGTTATGCAGTCATTGTGACACTTTGATTTTGGTCAGTGCCTGGCGTGGGTTCAAATGGCTCTGAGCACTATGGGACTTAACTTCTGAGGTCATCGGTCCCCTAAAACTTAGAACTACTTAAACCTAACTGACCTAAGGACATCACACGCATCGACGCACGAGGCAGGATTCGAATCTGCGAAGGTAGCGGTCGCGCTGTTCCAGACAGTAGCCCGTAGAACCGCTCGGCCACTCCGGCCGGCTCTGGGGTGGGGATGGCATTTTGTATTCTTATCTCGATTCTTGAGAATTTACTTATCTTTTATGCTCATTCTTTCATGAATTATGGGGCTGTTTGTTGTCCCTCGGCTTCCCGGGTTGCTCGTAGCGTAGGAGCCAGTGACCCCGGCGGGCATCCACTACATGCCGATTCCGCCCGCAAGCCTGGTCCACGCCGGCTGTGTACACGTGTGTGGCGTGGTGTTCCGCCTCCAGTGTTACAGTATCCACTGAGGAGTCTGGGCGTTCTGAGTTGCTACTGCAGCCCTCTGTAAGTTAAGTTCTTAATCTTTACGGCATTCGGTCTTAACTTTAAATCAAAGTGTCCGCTACCCTGAGCCATCCAAGCTAAGTCTTGCCTCCACCAGCCCAGTCTTGTACTGCTACTGCTGCCTTAAAATTTGCTTTGGTGTGAAGATCTTTCCGTCCTTTAACTGTGGATCGCTGAACCTGTAAATATTGAAATCGTTGTTACCTATATGTTGTTAGTGCCTACAGGACACTCATAATCTTTGTCGTAATGCTGGACATGTAAACTTTAAAATATTGTCGAATCGCGAACTTGTGAAATTTTGAATATTGTTATCCTCCTGTTTGTAAAGTTGTCAATGTCAAAGAGGTCCTCCAGTTTTGTGAAGTGCTGAACCTGTAAATTAAAAAAAAAAGGTGTTATCCTTCGGTTTCTACACTGCTAGCGCCAAAGGCGCCCTCAAGTTATTTTAATCGTAATGCTGAATGTGTAAAATTTTTATAAATAAGGGCCACCTTAGTTGTTTGTAGTTTACTATTTAATGAGTGGTTCTCAAATTTTTGTGGTAATGCTCCTTCCGTAATTGTAGAGATGTCACATTTGCCTGGTTGAAATTTTGCGGATGCTCAAAGAGCTCTCCAGTTATATTTTTATGAAAGTTGAACTTGTTATTTTGAAGAGGCATACCTTGTCCGAGAAAAAGATTTAGATGTTTTATTGTAGATTTAATTTTTCTGGTTTGTCACCTTAAAATCAGTGTAAATCGGTTACTACTGATTTCTGTAAACACAGCCTGCGCCTTCCTCCCACGCGTTAAGTTTTTGCCGTATCCTGGGGCATACACTTCTTTATCCCTAAACAGTGGTAAACAACGCCTAACTATGTTGCAAAATCCCAAAACCATTCGGTCTGCAGAAGTCTTGTACGATTCGGAATTTATGTTTCTGCAAAATACTCATCTCAATACGCTACTAACCATATTTATTTTAATTCCGCATAATTTCTGATCCTCGACTTCGCAAATAGGTGTTCGCTCGAAAGACTCCATCCGCTACTGACCTCTGCACACGCTGAAATCAAGCCTTCTCGTCGATACACGAAATTCCCTGCCGGTCTGAAAAGGCGCTAACTCTATGAATGTTATAGAACTTAACGTTCACCATCTAGCCCCTGCTGCCAAGGCGCTCGCTGGTAGTGATTTCGTCCACAGTACGCGAAACGAAGTATCGCTTGAATAAAGTATTTTAACAGCTTTCCCGCGAATAATGTTTAATAAAGCAAGTTTCCCGGTAGTAGTCCAATGAACACTGAAGTAATAATTTGTTTCACGAATCTTTTTTAAATTGCAGTGGCGGGTCTACAGTGAAACAGACTGCAGTCAGCACTTTGCAGTCTGCAATTTTTGAAAAGAGTTGTAGCATCTCCCATATTACTTTCTGGGAGTATAGATGTGGGTCACATATACAGAACGGCATGCGAATGTCTGTTAGAAATCATCTGCTTCCTCACTTCTATAATCCTATTTATACCAAATCCACTCATCCCACTCCCGCACCACTTGCAGAGGTCGGAAGTAATTGTGCTGTATGGTGGATTGTGAAGCTGCTCTGCCAGTGGTCAGCAACCTGCACCCATTTCGTGGTTATAGTGGTGGGGCTGTTGGATACGAGGCGGCTAACCGATGTTTCATAATGAAAATAGCAATGCCGTGTACGTACTTTTTTCATAACCAAATCCGACAGTCGTAGAGTATTAATGATGCCAGAGCCCCGAAGACGTTCGCTGAGCTTGATTGCCGATACGTTTGTAGCCGAACAATGGCCAGTTGTCATGGCCAGTGAGTGGTGTCCTCATGTACAGCGGTCGGTGGCGAGGCAAGGAGAGGTTATTGCACTGCAGCAATGGCGCTGACTAAGGCCCGGGGGCAGGGCGGTGAACAACGACCAGTGTAGCAGAGCCGCACAGGGCGCCATGTATATTCAGCTGAGTGCGGGAGGCTCTTGAGTGTGCAAAGCCATCTTGTGCCGAGCATGGGCGTCACCGGCTCGCAGTAGTGACTTGTTCCTGCTCATTCAACGATGGGCAGCAATACAGTTTGCTCACGCAGGCAACGACGGTTGGACAGCTAGGTGGCCCATGCTCGAATCACAGTGGGCGGACAGCAGTGGTCGAAAGTTTACCTGCAGGTAGCCCGTCAGTGCTGATACAGACATCGAATATTCTACGGTATGCAAGTATTACAAAAGAATGATATTTCAAGAGCCCTCCTGAAACGTTAGATTCTAAATAACGACTAAGTGTTGATGGTCAGGGATCAATGGGCGACCCATAGTACTGCGAGCACTTATTTTACCCATATTTTCCCAGAACGGCTGAAAATAGACGATGTTTCATTGTTGTTCTGACCAGCACATCTCCTCATCTCTCACTCAATGAACACATTTGGTCACTGATTGCCGAGATACAGGCATTAGCTGGCCGTTACGATTGAGCTCGTAACAATTTGTCTGTACGCGCATAAATATTATTTTTTATGTTCCGTGGTCTGGTTAGTA
Source organism: Schistocerca cancellata (assembly GCF_023864275.1). NCBI lineage: Eukaryota > Metazoa > Arthropoda > Insecta > Orthoptera > Acrididae > Schistocerca > Schistocerca cancellata. The sequence goes on along the minus strand of NC_064633.1, from coordinate 172,018,392 downwards.
GTCAAGCTATTACTGAAGTCATACACCATATGATGGAACCCGTAGAACTGAACTACAATGACCGCAGTAATGGTCTGGACATGGGATAGCTGTAAGAGAATACTAGGCAACTATTATATTTTGTCACAACTATTTACAGCATAGAACCTGAAGCCTCAGAAGCGTAAGGCTTCGCTTTTGTTTTACTCTACGTTTGTTTTAATTGTTTGTTGCTATAATGCTGTACAGTAACATAATGTTTATGTGCAGTCATCCTTCATGTATAAACCACTTTTAAAAGTGTTTGGTAGATTGAGTCTCAAGTTCTATTATGGTTAACTGGGGGATCATCTGTTGAAAAAGAGGCAGAAAGACGTTATTGCGATGCCCTCCTATCAGGAACCGATGTGGACGATTTTGGCGACTATATATTTACGGAAGGAGCTGCTTTAGGGAATAAATTGATGGATGAGTTAACAATATTTTTATTTGCTAATGTCCATTGCCAGTAGCTGAAAGCTGACTGACGATTTACGAAACTGCAACTATTGACTGCTTGATTGAGCGTCCATACTAGTGTAATGTGCCGAGATTATTTTTGTTCAAATTGTGCCCAATTAACGGCCAGGGTCGCCAAGCGGTTTAAGGCGCTACAGTCTGGAACGGCGCGACCGCTACGGTCGCAAGTTCGAATCCTACCTCGGGCATGGATGTGTGTGATGTTCTTAGGTTAGTTAGGTTTAAGTAATTCTAAGTTCTAGGGGACTGATGACCTTAGAAGTTAAGTCCCATAGTGTACAGAGCCATTTGAAACATTTTTGTGCCCAATTAATTTGTACACTGGGCACTCACTAGATTCACACATTGTCCAGAAATAATACATTCATTTTAAAATGAAGCGAAAACACGTGTTTGCCGTTCTCAGAGTAATGCAAAGGCCGTGTGGCTAGGGCCTTCCGTCGGGAAGACCATTCGCCTGGTGCAAGTCTTTCGAGTTTGATGCCACTTCGGTGACTTGCGCATCAGTGGGGATGAAATGATGATAAGGACAACACCCAGTCCCTGAGCTAACAACTAGCCGGGTGATCGAACCCAGGCCGTGAGGTACGATGTGGTTAGAGTGAAACGAATTGTTCCTTCGTCCTGTATGGAAAATAGCTGTAACTATTGCTCTAAGCGCATAAATATTGAAATACTATAATTACCTTTGCAATTTGTATTTTTTTTACCAACCTATAATCGAGACATGTTGCATTGCACTGAGCAACTGCTAAACGTGAACCAGGAGCGGATACAGTTTTTTTTTTTTCTGGAGGGCTACAAGTATTAGAAGGGTGCACATATCCTTAAAGGCTACGTGAGTCTAGGAGTCTAGTTTTACAATTAGGAGATACACACACACACACACACACACAAACACAAACACACACAAGGGCAATCGTCCCGGAACGCAGTACAGTGATGGTTCAAAAAATGGTTCAAAGGGCTCTGAGCACTATGGGACTCAACTGCTGAGGTCATTAGTCCCCTAGAACTTAGAACTAGTTACATCTAATTAACCTAAGGACATCACAAACATCCATGCTCGAGGCAGGATTCGAACCTGCGACCGTAGCGGTCTTGCGGTTCCAGGCTGCAGCGCCTTTAACCGCACGGCCACTGCGGCCGGCAGTACAGAGGTGTATCGCGTTCACATGACAACAGATGTTAAAAGTCGCGGCAATGCGGTACAATGCATCCGTTCACACATACGCTGCTGGCCATTAGAATTGCCACACCAAGAAGAAATGCAGATGATAAACGGGTATGCATTGGACAAATATATTATACTACGGCTGACATGTGATTACATTTTCACGCAACTTGGGTTCATAGATCCTAAGAAATCAGTACCCAGGACAACCACCTCTGGCCATAATAATGGCCTTGATACGCCTGGGCATTGAGTCAGAGTTTGGATGGCGTGTAGAGGTGCAGCTGCCCATGCAGCTTCAACACGATACCACATTTCATCAAGAGTAGTGACTGGTGTATTGTGACAAGTCAGTTGCTCTGTCACCATTGACCATACGTTCTCAATTGGTGAGAGATCTGGAGAATGTTCTGGCCAGGACAGCAGTCGATCATTTTCTGTTCCAGAAAGGCCCGTACAGGACCTGAAACATGCGGTCGTGCATTATCCTGTTGAAATGTATGGTTTCGCAGGGATGGAATGAAGGATAGAGCCACGGGTTGTAACACATCTGAAATGCCGGCCGGTGTGGCCGTGCGGTTCTAGGCGCTTCAGTCTGGAACCGCGTGACCGCTACGGTAGCCTCGGGCATGGATGTGTGTGATGTCCTTAGGTTAGTCCGGTTTAAGTAGATCTAAGTTCTAGGGGACTGATGACGTCAGAAGGTAAGTCCCATAGTGCTCAGAGCCATTTGAGCCATTTTTTGAACATCTGAAAAGTAACGTCCACTGTTGTAAGTGCCTTCAATGCGAACAACAGGTGACCGAGACGTGTAACTAATGGCACCCCATACCATCACGCCGGGTGATACGCCAGTATGGCTATGACGAATACACGCTTCCAATGTGCGTTCACCGCAATGTCTCCAAACACGGATGCGACCATCATGATGCTGTAAACAGGACCTGGATTCATCCGAAAAAATGATGTTTTGCCATTCGTGGACCCAGGTTCGTCGTTGAGCACACCATCGCCGGCGCTCGTGTCTGTGAGGCAGCGTCAAGGGTAGCCGCAGCAATGGTCTCCGAGCTGATAGTCTATGCTGCGGCAGACGTCGTCGAACTGTTCCTGCAGATGGTTGTTGTCTTGCAAATGTCCCCACCTGTTGACTCAGGGATCGAGACGTGGCTGCACGATCCGTTACAGCCATGCGGATAAGATGCTTGTCATCTCGACTGCTAGTGGTATGAGGCCCTTGGGATCCAGCACGGCGTTCCGTATTACCCTCCTGAAACCACCGATTCTATATTCTGCTAACAGTCACTGGATCTCGACCAACGCGAACAGTAATGTCGCGATACGATAAACCGCAATCGCGATGGGCTACAATCCGACCTTTAACAAGGTCGGAAACATGATGGTACGCATTTCTCCTCCTTACACGTGGCATCACAACAACGTTTCACCAGGCAAAGCCGGTCAACTGCAGTTTGTTATGAGAAATCGGTTGGAAACCTCCCTCATGTCAGGTGTCACCACCGGCCCCAACCTTGTGTGAATGCTCTGATAAGCTAATTATTTGTATATCACAGCATCGTCTTCCAGTCGGTTACATTTCGCGTCTGTAGCACGTCATCTTTGTGGTGTAGCAAGTTTAATGGCCAGTAGTGTACCTGTCAAGTAGGATAGACATTGTCGCACATTGGCTTTCACCATGTTGTCATGCCACCTATTTGATGCTTTTACCAGGGCTCGTCTTAGTTTCCTGGAGAACCTGGTCCCTTAAATCTGGTGTACTGTCATCCCGCGGCCTCCGTGCACGTTGTTTGTTTGAAATCACCCATGATCACACAAACGTCCAAACGGAGCTTGGAATATGTTGCGTTGAGTTTGATGTGTTGCCTCTCGACCGTTTCCATCTGCTTGGCAGCACACAAACACAAACTTAGCTTGTTCCCGACATCAATACCTGACCATCCTACTGCTCATAGTACGCTGCGTCAATTACACAACCTGCAACACACAAGGAATGCACGGGACGCGTACAGAGGAACTTTCATTCGTCGCCCCATCTACTGTGGCAATGGTGTATTTCCGGACACATGCTCATAGGACCTTTTTTCCTCCATTTCCGGTTAGAATTCCGTCCTGCAGTTTGTCGGTTGTGTTAATACTCACCCATTATATATATGTCATAATTTTAACATAGTCATTATTACGTAAGATGCAATACAAATTTACCCTTATGTTTCCTGCAGAAGTTATCCAACACTTTCTCATCGTTCATCGTTGATGCAATATCTGAAGGATACGCAACAGTGCCAGCCAATTTAAACGATCTTTTCTCATCCTGCCGCGAAGATATGTCTTCAGGCGACGTAATATTGGGAGCGGTCTCTTCGCAGTACTGGTAGTTACATGAAGCAACAAGTGACAAGTCCAATATACGGCAGCACCGTTGCTCTTCCACTACCCTCTACTGGAAACTTTTTCATAATTTCGTCCTTTTGTTGGCAAATTTGGAGCGATGGCTTGAATGCTGCATTACTAGGGAGATCGTATCTGTATGGTTTTGCACTTTCCAAAACAAGCTCCATATCTTTATCATTAAAAGTTTTGGGAAAAGAATTTCTATGGATGCCCGATTCTTGTGGTTGAGTTGTGAGGAGTCTGAATGATATTTCGTTTAACAAATAATTAAAAGAAGGTATGAATAGCAACAGACGATAATGCCCTTCTACAAACTGTGTCTGAAAATTTAGTCTGTTCAAAACATAGCTGTACATTGCTACTTAAGCAGAGTGCCACCTGAACGCATTTCCGAAAGTTTTCCATCGATTAGTAACAAAGTCTATTTATTTACATATTCAAAAGATTTTACTCGTGGCTTCTTTCTCATATCAGTAGCATTCTTATGAAGAGTAAGGATCAGAGAAGCACAATTGACGATGTGTGCCGTCCCGTCTACTGCCACATCGCACGAAGTCAGGCGTTATTTACTGAAGGGCCAAAGAAACTGGTACATCTACCTAATATCATGTAGGGCTCCCGAGAGCACGCAGAAGTGTCGCAAAAAGACGCGGCATGGCCTCGACTTATGTCTCAAGTAGTGCTGGAGCTAAGTGACACCGTGAATCCTGCAGTGCTGTTCATAAACCTGTAAGACCACAAGGGTGTGGAGATCTCCTCTGAACAGCACGTTGCAAGGCATCTAAGATATGCTCAGTGATGTTCATATCTGGGAAGCCTCGTGGCCAGCGGAAGCTTTTAAACTCTGAAAGTGTTTATGGATCCACTCTGTAGCAATTCTGTACGAGTGGGGTATAGCATTGGTCCGTCACGATGCACAATGAACATGAAAAGATGCGGGTGATCAGTCAACAAGGTAACATATATTTCATGTGGCATAATCGTTTCTAGACGTGTCATGGGTCCCATATCACTCCAGCTGCACACGGTCCACATCATTACAGAGCCTCCACCAGCTTGAAAGACCTCTGCTATCAGGCAGGGTCCATGGATTCGTGAGGCTGTCTTCATACCCATACACGTCCATCCGCTCGATACAATTTGAAACGAGACTCGTCAGACCAGGCAACATGTTTCCTTTCATCAACAGTCCCATATCGGTGTTGACGGGCGCAGGCGAGGCGTAAAACTTTGTGTCGTGTAGTCTGCGACCGAACCGCTGAATCTTTCCATCAGTAAATGGGGTATGTTCTCCACTGACTCGGTTGTTTTAACCCCCTCCACTGACGGAATGACCCACTTCCCAATTCCGTATGTATAAAACCAATACGGACTTGTAGCTGTCACGCCTTTGCGCTTACTGCTACGTATTTTAACTGTAAATAGCTCAGTCCCAATGGTAAGAGGCAGTAGTGAATTCACGTAGTTAATATTTGAATCCAGCACAGCTGCCACAAGCTCAGCTCACTTTTACTCCACTCCTACCCTCGCCATTGCACCACATTAACTAGGTGCTACGTGGACCTAGCTAAATTCACATGCGTATACATTTTTGACCGTTACTCGCCAGTATTTACCTAATGATTAGTACACTCCTAACCGGACTATTTCCCTAAGAGCTGTGATGATTGAACGGGTTCGATCCACGGCCTACAGTGCCCTACAGTTCACACGGTAACACTGCCTACCTGACCCACTTAACTTGGTAGTGAGCTTATGTATCCAATCACCACTGCTAGCAGCAGTGGATAATCCTATCAGCACGACGAGAGCAGCAGACTTACCGTCGAATCCTCCTGAAAATACTTATAACTACGGTCGCCAGCTCTGAAGGAGCAAAAGAATAAATCAATTTTTGGGCTCGTTTCAAAGTGAAATGGCTTGAGTTGAATTTAAACTTAATTCTGAATATTACTATTTCTGATCATTCTAGATGATTCTACAAAGCAAATACTCTCTCAATTTCTGTGAGTTGGCTTGGTAATTACTACCAAGACAGGTTATGCAACTTCGGTTAACAAAATTCTATCCTTCAACTTATTTAATGATTTTGGATATTACTCTTTGGACCATTGATACAGAATTAGTTAAGTGACTTTACTTGAAAGGTTGCTCAGAAAAATTTAAGTAACTATAAATAGGCGACTCATTCTGGTGTGACCATTGCTCTTTTCAACATTCTTATATGCTAAAGTATTCTACAACCAAAAGAATTGTAAATGAAAGAGGCGATGATGGCCTCAGTCTGATTTCACTATACTATGTTTGAGGTTACTACACTTTACAATGAACAACATGCGTCGTAATTTTACTCATTACTATATTCTGTCCTCTGCACTTGCATAAAAGAAAACTGGTATTCTCCTTTTACATGTATACAAAGTTCGACTTAACAATTGCAAGCAGGCTTGCCTTGGGTAGACGTGTCGGTGCTGGTGGTGAGATGTATGTGGCTAACGCAGCTCTTCACGCCTCATGCCCTTAATGGCGGTTGGAACTATGAGCTGTAGCACTCGTATAAGCTACTGCACGTCCGCCATAAAATCTGGGCACAGGAACTCTTACAATCAGCCCCAGTGGCATAAAGGCGGCTTCAACAACCATTCGTCGCGTTTTACTCCAAAAACGGCGACGATATTCGCCTCTTCGCTGTTGCACAATCACTTTTGCGTGAGCACAGTTACGCACGTCCGATCACGTCAACACTCCCCAGGCCATTCCATTGTTCAGTCCCTGTGTCTCCAGCTACTCCTAGCTACGCTCGTATCACCAAGAGTGGGGGCGTTCCCCTACCACCTTTTTACCTAAATCATTTAGTATCTAAGAATATTTATATTTACTACCCTGGAGTTCATACCAGTCATAATAATTTACTACTAGCGCTTTACAACATTAAATTATACAGTAATAACTTATAATTACCAAGAAAAAGAATACATTTGACTCTGAGAGCTTAGTGCATCGTCTGACAGGCAGCGCTAATTCCCAGTTTCGCCAATAGATGGCATCAGGGTGCACTCCCTGGCAGTCTCACACAAGCGCGCCCGTTTCCGACGCGCGGGCTCCAAATTACTGTCAGCCCACCATCATTTCAGTTCCGTTACAAGTCATTAGGGGTAGAGGCTCCGAAAGCCCATATCGATGGTGTTTCATTGAATGGTCGCACGCTGACACTTGTTGATGGCCCAGCATTGAAATCTGCAGCAATTTGCGGAAGGGTTGCACTTCTGTCACGCTGAACAATTCTCTTCAGTCGTCGTTGATCCTGTACTTGCAAAATCTTTTTTCGACCGCAGCGATGTCGGACACTTGATGGTTTACCGTATTACTGATATCCGTGAAATGATCGTACGGAAAAATCCCCACTTCATCGCTAACTCGGATATGCTGTGTCGCAACGCTCGTATGCTTACTATAACACCACCTTCAAACTTACTTCAATCTTGATAATCTGTCACTGTAGCAAGAGTAACACATCTAACAAATGCGTCAGGCACTTGTTTATAGAGGCGTTGCCGGCCACAGCACTATTTTCTACCCGTTTACGGATCTCTGTGCTTGAATACGCCTCGGTATACCAGTTTATTTGGCGCTTCAGTGTACGTTTATCGTCTTTGTATGTCTATGACATCACAGTCCGACACAAATCCCTGGATTCCAATGTAGATTTTTTATTTATTTGAAGGCTACTTTAATCAGAATTGATGAAAGTTTGTTCAGCCCTGTAAAGATAACCTGCTATATAATGTAAAGAGTTTCCTGGCAGCAACATGCTACCTAATCATTAAGATTGATTTCATACCAAAACATAGATCTGAAAAATATGTACAAAAAGTTCTGGAAGAACATGTCCATTTCTCATGGTTCACTCACAATCACAATTTTTGTGATGGCTTTCGGATTCGCTGTGCCATGTGCAATCAACAGACAAAAATGGCGAGCACGGGTGAACCGTAAAACGAAAGCATATGCTTTCATGGACTCTTGCGTATCTTTGAGATGTACAATTTCAATTTGACGTAGTTCTTATAGCCTGTGCATCGTACTGTAAAAGAGTGCATTTTTTGTTGGCTTGATTCACTATTATCGACTATTATCACCTCTGTATTCTTATTTACTTTTTATGAGAAGCCTACGTTCTTCCTCAGGGTTCGAAATATGTCCATAGTAAACTGCATTATGTTCGATTCCTTGGTTCAGACTTAATAAAGTGACAGAGTCACATTCACATTTATGACATTGGTATCTTATGAATTACTCACAATGCCTTTCAACAAGAAGTGAAGTGCTGTATCATGAGTGAAATACGCTGGTTCTTGATAAAAATACCAAACAAGGCAGGAGATACTATTTTCCAAGAAGAGGAATTTGGCGAAATGTTAGGGCGTATACATCAACAAATGCACCGTCTGTAAGAAGCCTGACGGTGATCGAAAATCGAAACGGTTAGCTTCAGATAGAGCTGTTTAAAGCAGCTGGTGGCAGTACTATTTATTACTATCTAGGAAAAGAATCAAGAGCGTGGCGAATATAGCCGTATATGTGAACCTAAACGCAGACATAGAAATTTTCTAAGATTTCAAAAAGCAAAACATTTAGCTTTTCTTGCACGACGAGTGAAACATACACAATAGCTCTTTTATCAGCTACGTGGTCACGAAACGATGAACGACGTCGCGTTTGATTGTACTTTTAGCGCAAATTCCAAAAAGAAAAAGAAACAAGGAGCAATGAAATCGGGTAAAACACTAAAAGTCACTCTTACATTCCGTTAATTAAGGGCTTTGTGCACATTTTAAACTCACAGTTACATGCTGCTCGTAAATAAAAATAGTGTTATTCCGAAATTTTCTCTCTCCCCGTGCCCCCCCCCCCCCTCCTTCCTCATTCCTGAAGCCGCCGTGTATTAGAACGATAAGCGACCGGTGAATTGCATACCAAAAGACGGCACTATATATTTCTAACATAACACAGGAGCTTCAACTTTTAATATGCGTATGAAAATACTGAATGAGTAAATACTAAGAATACGTTTTTCTTCTCTATGTGTTTCAGGTTTAGAAACACTGCGCAATGATGCGGAAAGTATATTGTGGCAGTCGGCCAGTACCGTAAACAAACGATAACTTATTACAGCACGAGAGGAGAGGAGCGGTGCAGGGGAATAAATCCCGCCTCCCTTTCGAAGGGCTGCCATCGTAGGCCCGCGCTCTGTGCTTCCAGGAAAACAGAACTGACATAACGCTCAGAAGGATCGCTGAAAGCTTTTGTTGTGATAATAATCGCATTCAAATCCCTTGATGCGCCAGGATTAGTCTCTTCACTCATTTCAAAATAAGAAAAAAAAAAACAATCAGCAACACAAGGCGAAATGGGGTAACAAAGCATTCGCTAGAAGTTACAGCGCAGTTTTCTGCTGCAGTTGGCAGTGGTAGTTCAGGCCCGATCTCTACCAGTACCTCACGAAACCACAGTTCAGAACACTCCCTGCCTAAAGCTGCCTGGAAACAGTGTCCGTATAAAAATACATGGTGATGAACAATAAGTAGCAAAAGGCGTTGCCTAACTGCTCTGTCTGCATCAATGGTTACTTAACAAATGGGAACACACAGGCTCATAAAGCTTACCTATTTTCTTTGATATTGTTTTCTGGTATATTATTTTGGAAGGAACATTTGATTTCTTCTGTGCTGCTTAAGAGAAGAAGTTTAAGTTTAACACAACATCAGTCTAAGCAATTTTGTATCACTGAGTGATCGTTTGGCGAAGGAATGAGAATGATTTTCTCATAGCTTTACAGTAGCAACATCTGCAAACATTTTTCTGTAGAGAAGTCAGTACCCAGTGTGACAGATTAAGAGAAGTTCCAGAGGTCAAATTAAACGCTATCATTAGTTAACAAGGCTCACTAAACATTCCTTAATCAATTGACTAATATTTGTACTGTCACAGTGTATGACTCTTTTTCATATATTGCATATTTAAGTACATGCTGCCTCATATTTTAAAACACAGGTCGTACATTACACAATATTACATTGTTGAATATCACTGACAAATGAGCAATAAAACATTTGTATTAAGAATGATTTACAAACGAAATTAAATTACTTGTAGGAAACGAAATGTTAAAATAATAAATGTTAGTTATTTGGAAGAAAAAAGTAGAAAAACGACGTACAAATTATGGTTCGCGTTGTTACTATTCCAGGCAGGTGCACCTCATCGGAAACATCGATCCTATACCACCTGATGTAGCATATAGGGTTATGTCTTCCTATATTACTAAATGAAACACATCATGAATGGCTGTGTGTGCATTTGTTGCGGGCCGCGGTGGTCTCGCGGTTCTAGGCGCTCAGTCCGGAACCGCGCGACTGCTACGGTCGCAGGTTCGAATCCTGCCTCGGGCATGGATGTGTGTGATGTCCTTAGGTTAGTTACGTTTAAGTAGTTCTAAGTTCTAGGGGACTGATGACCACAGCAGTTAAGTCCCATAGGGCTCAGAGCTATTTGAACCATTTGCATTTATTTCTGCTGTCTGAGAACTAGTACTACTCTTTACATCTTTTAAGTGCTTACTCGTATGTAGGGCATATCCACAGCAATACTTGTGTTGCCAGATGTAAACGTAGTTCTACATGTTGCGTGTGTGCTATTATGTTGTACTTTTCCGTGCATTATTCTGTTTCCCTTTGCCGGTGCCATAGGCCAGAGAGGAGCCTCGGAACCTAAGCTTCGTGATTCGTCTCCCAGTATGGCGTGTTCATTAGATGTAATGATGTTCATTAGATGTAACGATTGTCTCGTTGCTTGTGATATTCGGTACGTGCTCTGATCCAGAGGTTAAGCAGCATGCCCAGTGACGTGCCAATACGTGTATCGAAATTCAGCTCGAATCGCACAGCCACGTTGGAATTTGCTGTTGGAAGTGGTAGCTTCCTGTGCCGAATTTCGCAACATGTGTAATGCGAAATTAATTATTAATTCACTCAGATATACTTCCTGCTGTATACCCGCCAGGTTAGCCGAGAGCGCAGTGCTCTGCTTCCTGGATTTGGCTAGGCGCGCCGAAACCGGATCGAATCCGCGTGGCGCATTATCGACGAGGGCCGGTGTGGTTTTTAGGCGGTTTTCCACATCCCAGTTGGTGAATACTAGGCTGGTCCCCACGTCCCACCTCAGTTACACGATTCGCAGATATTTGAAAACCGTTCGCTCTATTTCACGGTTTCCACTAGACGCAGATAGCTGGGGTACACTCATTCCACCCTCTGACACTAACATAGCCCAATCTCTAGTAAAATGGCCGACCCGGCGTTGAAGTGGGACTAGGGCCCCACGAAAATGAAGTGATACCTCCTGTGGTATAGAGGCAAACATTTTACACAGACAAGTAAAATTTCGCTGTTTTCCACTGCTCCTAACGGTGTACTTTTAATGGCCGCAGTGTAACTCACATCTTCAGAGATGAGACGGGAATCTTGCTTTCGTGCTACTCCCGCCTGCTCTCATTCTCGATCTAATTTGCGCAGCTCTTCTGAATTTCCGCTCAAAGATTCTTACCCCGCGGCTGGAAAATGTAAGCGGCTACACAAAGCACTCCCTGTAATGAATAGCTTGTATTGCGTGATACGCCTTCCCAGTATTCCAGCGACGTCATCACAGTATTTAAGAAATTAACAGACGCTAAGTGCGCGGGCCCTATCCGATGAGAGGAACGGGGAGGTCCCAAGGGGGGAACGCTTTCCCTCCGCTACGTCGCGCGCCGCGGATTTCTGCTGGCGGAACTGATCTCTTTCTGCCGCCGTCCCCTCCGCCGGCAGAACTGCTCCGCTCTGTTCCGAGAACTCAAGCCGTGTGCATGAAATCCTCTCGCCTCCTCATTTCGAGTGTGCGCTTTCCGCACAGAAGATTAAATCCTGTAGTGTAGTTTCTACCGGGAACTCGGGCAACGCGCGTAAATGGTATGTGGCTGAGGATAAACGTGCACCAAGGGACGGATCTTGAAGTGCAGTTGTAGGCAGAAGGGGAGTAGAAGAGAAAAAGAGGCGGATGTAATCCGTCACCGGTAGGAGGACACAGCTTGAAATGACGCTGCGATCGTGTGGCACAAAAGACAGAAGAAAATAATAAAAAATATCTTGTCAGACTGAAAAGAGAATGTACTGCTTTATTCTGATTGTACGACAGAAGACAGATCGTGCTAATTATTCTAAATAATTTCGACAGCTGAAAATCAAATCTGCATCCTTACTTACTGTGTTAGGGATCGATGTCTGTCGCCCATCTCGCCTGATTCTTGAGCGGAGACTCCATCCAATTCGCCGATTTCTACCGAATTGTAAAATCGTGTCTACCACTTAAAGATGTACCAAGTCCAGAAATTAATTGGTTTTTGAGTTCTGAAATTTTAATATGATTTTTAAAGTTAGTTTTGTAGCCCGACTTCTGGTACTCAGACAACAATTATCACATTCCAGATTTTTAGGTACATCCAGAAGACAATGTTCAACAGTTCTGCGCATTCTTTTTATGAGAAGCGTTATTAATTTTCTTCCAGTACTTTATCCAGTTTGAAACTTAGTTTTTTTTAATTCTCACTAGATAAATTTGATAATAAAACATACAGACTATATTTTCGATAGTATTAATGCGTTGAACTACGCAAATACGTAAAGACTACGTCCTGCAAAAACTGAGATTAGTTAATATTTCGGATACAAAAAGTTGGCTTTGAACTTACAGAAACAAAGGGAAAACGGATTATAGTAAACAAATTGTCAATACAAGAATCATGCCCTTTAAAGAATGAGATTTTCACTCTGCAGCAGAGTGGGCGCTGATATGGAACTTCCTGGCAAATTAGAACTGTGTGCCACACCGAGCCTCGAACTCGGGACCTTTGCCTTTCGCAGGCAAGTGCTTTTTGCGTTTACGTAGTCAGACCATTTACAAAGGCTTTACCTAAATACTCAATAATCTTAACGCCAATATCAGAGCACAGTGCACGTAAACACATCCTTAGGGTTCATGTTTCAGTTTACTTTTGACAATAGTAGTAAAATGTAAATGCCGTGTGGCTAGGGCCTCCCGTCGGGTTGACCGTTCGCCTGGTGCAAGTCTTTCGAGTTGACGTCACTTCGGTGACTTGGGTGTCGATAGGGATGAAATGTTTATGACAAGGACAACACAACACCCATTTCCTGAGCGTAGATAATCTCCGACTCACCCGGGCCGTTAGGGGTGACATTCCGTCGCGCTGACCACTTTTTTCCTTTTTTTTATAAGCACGACGCTCTAACCAACTTGTTTTGCGAGCTCTCTACCATCTTTTTTTTAATAATAGTGGATAAGGGTATTGCCACATGTTACAGATAGGCATGTCACACCCCAACTTTGAAGGGGGTTAAGGAAGACGCTGCGGAGATAACGGGCAAAAGTTTGTCGGTAGGGTGGTTTTCGGGTGAGGGTGCTACGCGCGGTCACAACTTTGTACCAGAAGTCAAGGACTGTATGCGGATTACACTGAAAGAGGTATTCTAAAACCAGTCCTTGTAACCAGATTAGGGTATGGTGCTTAGCAAGAGGGTAGTGAAACGTCTGTGGCAACAACAAGAAATCCGGGGTTACAGTCGATGACGGGGCACGGAGGTAAAAGCCCACGATTCGTAGGGTGAGGAGCCATACATTTCGTTTCAGGGGGCACGTAAGACGGTGCTCGTCGGTGTCTTCGAGGTGACAGTCAGGGCAGAGTGGGGAGGTGCCCAGTCCCTTGCGATAAAGTCGACTATTAGTCGGGAATTTGCCATGGACTAAAACATACCAGAGTGCAGACACAGACGTCGGTAAAAAGGGTGTTTGCACACACCACCAAATCGTTCGCCAGTTAGGGTGCTGTAGCACCATGGGGTCGCAACGCAAAGATTGGACAGCATAAACAAACGATAATAATCTTTTTTAAGGCTGGTCGGGTGACAGGAAGATCGGCCCCAACGTAGCTGAGTTCTATGAAACAATTGGCGACGTGGTATAATAATGGAAAAATAGGCGCCACATTGATCGGTGGATCGAGAGAAGCTGGTCGGAGGATTTCTAAGAGACTGAGTGTTAAGGACGGGACCGGCCCCTGCCAGTGCCGCAACATAGTATGGACAAAGAGTGTAGAAGATTGTGCCCGCACGTTGACGAGTCCGAGGCCACCTTTTGCAGGAGGCAGTGTTAGAGTGTTGTAGCGGACTTTGAAAAGTGCCCCTGCTTACACGAAATATCCAAAGGATGATTCGATGCGGCGGCCAAGGTGTAATGGCATTGGGAGGATCTGGGCGAGGTGTACCAGTTTAGGGGCGGCATACATGTTGACATAGGACACACGTTGGAGTTGGTTTAAGTTACGGTGCAGTTGACCGCGGGCATGGTGCCGAATCGACTGCAAAAGCCGCCGGTAAGCAAGGGCCACTGTGCGTTGTGTGGAGCTCGTAAATTCGATGCCCAAGTGATGAAGGGTGGTTCTGACTGGGAGTGGGGTCGGTACCACATAACGGGAGGCCGCGCCCAATGTGCATCATAGTGGATTTACGGACATTAAGAATGCTACCAGAAAGACGTCCATACTAGTGGATACATTGGATGGCGTCATTGAGTTCCGTGAAGGAGAAAGAGGAGGTCGTCCGCATAAGACCTGCAGTGAAAGGTGTAGTCACGTAAAATGAGACCTACAGTCTAGGGATCAGACCAGTGACGAGGGGCTCAAGTGCAATGGCATATAGTGAAGCAGACATAGGGCATCCTTGACGCACAGGGTGGAGTATAGGAATTGGTCCTACAAGCCTTCCATTGACTTGTAATATCGAGACCGCGGGAAATAGTAACCGGCGAATGTCATGGACAAAAAGTAATGGGAACCCCATACGTGTCGCCACCGTGAGGAGGAATGGGTGTCGAACGCGATCAAAGGCACTCGTGAAATCGACGGATACCAGTGCTGCACGAAGGCGACAAAGCGACGCCAGCGCGATGAAGTCACGGCGTTCTCCTAGGGCTGTCTGTGAGGTGGCCCCACAACCACGTGCAGTCTGCTCCGGTGAAGGTTCTGTAGGTAAGACGGTGCGTATGCGCACTGTTAAGAGGCGTGCATAGATTTTATAGTCTGGATTCATCAGTGTAAGGGGGCGACATGCAGAGACATGAGACCCTCCGTTCGGCTTAGGCACAGATAAAAGAATGCCAGTGACGAATTCACGTGGAATTGGGAATGGCGGAGTAAAGAGGTCCTGAACCATATCCGTCCAGCGAGGAAGCATTAACGTGGTGAACGCCCGGTAAAACTCCACGGGGAGACCATCTAGTCCTGATGATTTGTTCTTGGCCCCCTTGTTGATCGCATCTACCACCTCTTCTGCGGTGATTTCCGACATCATGGACGTTGACTCCGCTACGGTGAGGGTCCAGTCATGGGAAGGACGGAGATCATCAGGAATTGTCGTTGGCATTGGTTCATCATCATAAAATTGGCGATAATGTTCAGCAAAGGCAGACACCACTGC
The DNA here is from genome assembly GCF_023864275.1 of Schistocerca cancellata. Taxonomy (NCBI): domain Eukaryota; kingdom Metazoa; phylum Arthropoda; class Insecta; order Orthoptera; family Acrididae; genus Schistocerca; species Schistocerca cancellata. Next base: position 172,002,726 of record NC_064633.1, on the reverse strand, counting down.
CGCCTGTGTTTTATGGTGAACACTGTCGGAGATCTTGATGTTGGGGATGAAAAGTCGTCGACTATGGTAGGACGCGGCATGGATTGTGGACGGTGTTTCATCGTGGAGGAGGTCCTGTAGTCGGGGACGCACCATCACACCATGAAGTCTGCACGTTGGAGAGAGAGGAGACGAGCTTTAGTACACTGTCGTTCCCTATGGGTTTCAGGTGATGGAGAGAGCGCCTCAAGCTCGTGGACGACGGCGTAGTGAAAATTTATGGTGTCTCGATGCCATGCTGCTGCTTCCTTGCCACATTGCGTGAAGACCTCTCTGATCGCAGGTTTGACACATTTGAGCCACCAGTGGAACGTGGATGTGCACTGCGGGAGGCGTCTTTCACAAGACGCCCATGTAGTGGTAATACATTGTCGGCAGTGTGGATCATTAAGGAGTGAGGTATTAAGCTTCCAGTAACCTCTGCTGCGCCACACTAACTGAGGTGGCAGAGCCAGGGAGCAAATGACGGGGCAGTGGTCCGAAAATGCAAGGGGCCATCGTTCGTGTTGGCCAACTTCGTTGCCAAGGTGGGCAGAGACATAAAACTGGTCCAGTCTGCTCGCTGAATGTGCTGTGTAATGGGTAAAACCGGGGGTATTGCCATGAATTTTCTCCCAAACGTCCACTAGATGAAAATCTTCGATTAAGGTCAGCAGCGCCGGGCATGGCGAATAACCAGGCATTTGGCTCTCCGGATGGAGGACGCAGTTGAAATCGACTGCCATGATAAGGTGATCATAGCGTCCAGAAAACAGGGGCGACACGTCATGTCCGAAGAAAGTGGACCGATGCCGACGGTTCGTCGAGCCAGACGGAGCATAGATATTGATGACGCGCGTGTCGAAGATGGTAACAGCCATGCCCCTTCCACAGAGAAGGATTGTCGTGTCCTTAAGTGGGATTCCTTCGCGTATGTAGAAAGCCACTCCACGCCCTGATTGATCAGATGTGGACGTGTATGAGAAGTAGCCGTAGACTGGTGGTAGAGTGGCAACGCGTAATTCCTGAAGAGGGGCGACGTCGACGTCAGAGGCCCGAAGCATGTCACGATGGAGCTGCAGCTTGGGTGCAGTGCCGATCATGTTGATATTCAGAGTGGCGAACCGGTACGTTTGCTTCAGTGGTGGTGGACGCGCATCTACCAAGAAAAGAGGGCACCGACAGTAAGTCCCGTCCCATCAGCTGCAGTGCCTCGCTTTTGATGTTAACAGGCAGCCTCGTCCGGCGGAGGCAACTCATCCGGAGGTGGGGGCGTTTCTTTTTCAAAGTCGTCGGCCCATGCTCCTTTGCCGTCGGTCTGTCCAATGTCCATGGGAATTGTATTGTGGTGAGAGAGATCTGGAGTTGTTGACGGGGACACAGGGGTCTCAAGCAGCGCACCGATCGTTACATTGTGCGTGGCAACCTCAATGGTGGTTCCGTCCTGCGAAACCTCTTGTTCACCGTGAAAGCTGTCCGCTGACCTCTGCGTGGAAATGCCGGCTGGTTGGGTGTCGTCTTCGTCGTCGCGGGTGGCGACGCTTTGAAAGCCCGTGGGTGAACGACTGCGGCGTTTGCACCTACGTGGCGAGCGTTGTTTGCGCACGTGTTCCTCAGTGTCCGACGACGGCAAGGAGGAGAGTCGACCTGGTTTGAAGGCGTCGGTGGGTACAGTGAAATTGTCGAACAGGTGAAGAAGTACTGGTCTCCTCAGCGTCCGGTGCGGGAGCCTGTTCGGCGGCAAAGTTGTCAGGTGGGACGTCTGCACCGTCCGTAGGTGACTGGAACGGTGGTGGGACGTGCCGAATGGAGGGACCGGGCGAAGGGCTGGACGAAACTGTAGACGTGGCGAGAGCCACTGCGTAAGTGACCGGTAGGGCGGACATCATGGGTGTGACGGACGCTTCCGACAACGGGAGCTGCGAGACACGTCGTTGAATGCAATCAGACCGTAGATGACCTTCTTTCCTGCAACCGGAAGAGGTCCGAGGTTGGCCGTCGTACATGCACTGCAGCCTCTGATACCTAGATAGGAAGGCACGTGTTTCTCCAACTCAATGCGGACCTGTCTATCACCGTTTAAAACGGGATAGGTTTGAAATTGTACCCATCGTACGGCAACATGGTCCAGAACGTTGCCATAGGTCGGAGCGCCTCGATGACGACGTCTGCAGGTAGTTCGAACGACAGTTCGAAGATCCTTATCGTCCGAGTTCCGCGACCTGCCTGATCGACGGTAACGGGTCCAACGTTGCCGTCGGAATGACAGAAGCGCAGTCCATGTTTTGCCTCTTGAAGCACCTTGTCGCACGCCACATCGTTGATCGTTTTCACGTAGACGGTACTGCTAACTATGGACAAGTGGATACCAATTACATCCGTTGGTGGCATTTTAACTTCATCGCGAATAAATCTTTCTACCTGCAGGGCCTTGGGTCGGGCGAAGTCGGAACATAAGTTGAAACGTAATGTCTTCTTCCGATAGTTATGCGCCATGGTGGTCTAGAAGGAAAACAGCACTTACAGCGGCCGAAGTAAACACAAACACAAGGTGCGCTCCTCGCCCGCAGCTCTTTGGCGCGTGACCGCCTAGCAGCACTGCAGGCGGCAAACTGCGAACTTAGCTACCCAAGCAAGACTCACGTTCCGTCCTCACAGCTTCACTTCAGCCAGGCAAAGGACCCGAGTTCGAGTCTCGGTCTGGCACACAGTTTTAATTTGCCACGAAGTTTCATATCAGCGCACACTCCGCTGCAGAGTGAAAATTTCATTCTGGAAACATCCCCCAGGCTGTGGTTAAGCCGTGTCTCCGCAATATCCTTTCTTTCAGGAGTGCTAGTCGTGCAAGGTTCGCAAGAGAGCTACTGTAAAGTGTGGAAGGTAGGAGACGAGGTACTGGCGGAAGTAATGCTGTGAGAATGGGGCGTGAGTCGTGCTTGGGTAGTTCAGATGGTGGAGCACATGCCCGCGAAAGGCAAAGGTCCCGAGTTCGAGTCTCGGTCCGGCACACAGTTTTAATCTGCCAGGAAGTTTCATACCCATTAAAATTAGCCAGCACCTTACCTTCTCCCTTCCTTCTCAGTACAGCATTTTATTGGAATTTTCGCTCTCCAGGCGACATCTTGTGAGCTATTTGATCCGTCGTTGGTCTCTGTATAAACAGATCTTCTTCAGGTATGGTGATGAAGGGTCGCTGGGATACCTACTTTCTTCAAACATCCCATACTGAATACAGGGATAGCATCCCGAAGACCAAAAGTTTCGGTTTCTTCTTTTTACTTTTTATCAAAACTAGACATAGTTGTCTCACTGGGAATTCCGCGATCGTTCAATATGTAAAATATGGAGTTTCAGTCTTCGATCGCTATTCTTTATTTTCAGTTACCGGTTTCGGGCTAGCTGCCCATCTTCAGATCATATGTTGTAGTTATAGAGTAACTTGTCCGTACAGAACACACTGTTCACTGTCATAAGTAAAGTAAATTTACTTTACTTATGGCAGTGAACAGTGTGTTCTGTACGGACAAGTTACTCTGTAACTACAACATATGATCTGAAGATGGGCAGCTAGCCCGAAACCGGTAATTGAAAATAAAGAATAGCGATCGAAGACTGAAACTCCATATTTTTACTTTTTGTTTGAGACATTTGGACCAAATGACACTGTACGTACTTTCATTTGCATTTTATGTCTTTCCATCAGTTAATCTTGCCAGTAATGCATCAGTTTCAAGTCTCTAGTAGACAGATGTTATCTTGACGAATTTGGCAGCTATCAGTGTGTTACGCGCCCTCGCGCAACCCATTTCTGGAATATTTCTTAGATTTATCTGTAATTCGGATACATCTAAATTATTTTCGATCTAAGAGTAAACACTCCAAAGATGTGAAACAGCCATTCAACCTTTCTTGAGAAAAATGAAAATTCTCGGTTGGAATCGCTCCTGAAGCAAGAAATGCTTACTTTTTCACTTGTCTAAATCCGAAAAATATCGAAATGCTACACATCCGTATATTTTTTATTTATTGCGAATTGATGCTTTTTCATTCATTCTAGAGAGAAAAATCTGGCAACAGCTTACATTTTCACCTCTTATTTAGCCTATTCAGCCGGCCGGTGTGGCCGTGCGGTTCTAGGCGCTTCAGTCTGGAACCGCGTGATCGCTACAGTCACTGGTTCGAATCCTGCCTCGGGCATGGATGTATGTGACGTCCTTCGGTTAGTTAGGTTTAAGTAGTTCTAAGTTCTAAGGGACTGATGACCTCAGAAGTTAAGTCCCATAGTGCTCAGAGCCATTTGAACCATTAGCCTGTTCACGTAAACATAGACCAAAAGATATTACCCAGTATTCACCATAAGCTGAACTACCTTCTGAGAGGACTTCACTGAATGTTTTTTAAAGTTGATACTTCAGCCATTTGGCCCACACACACCACCCGATCCGCATACATTTAAGCATATACCATTACTGAGCCAGAGAAATTAAAGTTTTTCTACAGATGGGTCTATACAAGTAATACAGGGTGAGTCACCTAAAGTTACCGCCAGCTATATTTCGTAAACCACATCAAACGCTGACGAGCCGATTCCACAGATCGAACGTGAGGAGAGGAGCTAGTGTAATTGGTTAATACAAACCATAAAAAATGTACGGAAGTATGTTTTTTAACACAAACCTAGGTTTTTTTAAATGGAACCCCGTTAGTTTTGTTAGCACATCTGAACATATAAACAAATACGTAATCAGTACCGTTTGTTGCATTGTAAAATGTTAATTACATCCGGAGATACTGTAACCTAAATTTGACGCATGAGTACCACTCCTCCGCTGATCGATCGTGTGTATCGGAGAGCACCGAATTACGTTGGGATCCAAAGGGAACGGTGATGTACCTTAGGTACAGAAGAGACTGGAACAGCACATTACGTCTACATGCCAACACCTTTTTATTGGTCTTTTTCAATGACGCACATGTACATTACCATGACGTGGAGGACGCATAAATTGGCCAGCCCGTTCTCCTGATCTTACACCTCTGGACTTCTTTCTGTGGGGTACGTTAAAGGAGAATGTGTACCGTGATGTGCCTACAACCCCAGAGGATATGAAACAACGTATTGTGGCAGCCTGCGGCGACATTACACCAGATCTACTGCGGCGTGTACGACAATCATTACGCCAGAGATTGCAATTGTGTGCAGCAAATGATGGCCACAACATTGAACATCTATTGGCCTGACATGTCGGGACACACTCTATTCCACTCCGTAATTGAAAACGGAAACCACGTGTGTACGTGTACATCACCCCTCATGGTAATGTACATGTGCGTCAGTGAAAAAGACCAATAAAAAGTTGTTAGCATGTGGACGTAATGTGCTGTTCCAGTCTCTTCTGTACCTAAGGTCCATCACCGTTCCCTCTGGATCCCTACGTAATTCGGTGCTGTCCGATACACACGATCGAACAGCGCAGGAGTGGTACTCAAGCGTTAACTTTAGGTTACAGTATCTCCGGATATAATTAACATTTTACAATGCAACAAACGGCACTGATTACGTATTTGTTTATATGTTCAGATGTGCTAACAAAACTAACGGGGTTCCATTTAAAAAAACCTAGGTTTGTGTTAAAAAACATACTTCCGTGCATTTTTTCATGGTTTGTATTAACCAATTACACTAGCTCCTCTCCTCACGTTCGGTCTGTGGAATCGATTCGTCAGTATTTGATGTGGTTTACGAAATATATCCAGCGGTAATGTTAGGTGACTCACCCTGTATAATAGTGAGCCTTGTATGTCTAACGTGCAAAATAATCCAAAAAATTATCAACAAAATCTATATTTACACTCACACTTAGTGAATCTCTGTGAAGTACATTTAAAAGTGTCCTATCTGTACACTGTACCTCGTATTAAGGATTATTGCCCTTTACTTTTCGTAATGATCAGAGGAGGTAAAAAGCTTAAAAGCCTGGTTCATCACTAATTTAATTCGATCTTCGCAATCGCTACAGTACTTGAGCGCTCAGGTTAGACGGCCACCTTGGTGTATGGGGGAGTGGGGTACACCATCCTCTGGATAACAGCAGTCCACCTCCCAAGCCAGGATACAGTGGAGCAATGTGTGGGTTATGGGTAGACGTCTGACGAGACAGCATAGAAACAGCATTGTGGACAATTCACTTATTGCTCAGTATTACAATGGGCGTGTGGTGCCGTGGGAAGCCAGCCCCCACAGGGCATAAGTAACACACAAGCGACGATGGAGGCGCTGCGGTGAGCACGCGGCCACCAGCCACGCGCCGATACAGACGAGGAAGCGATGACACCAACGTCACGGTAAACCGCTGATCCAGCGACATCAGCACGCTGTGGTATTCGTGCAGCCCAAAGGCTGCCAAGCAGCACTGGACGAGATTCGTCGTGGCGTGTAGCATCATGCCGTGGATGTTATGTAGGACGAGCAGATCACAAACGCATAGCCTGCCAAAAATGGTCTAAATTTCTCTGAGCACTATCGGACCTAACATCTGAGGTCATCAATCCCCTAGACTCGGAACTACTTAAACCTAACTAACCTAAGGACATCAGACACATCCGAGGCAGGATTCGAACCTGCGACCGTAGCAGCAGCGCGGTTACGGACTGAAGAACATAGTCCGCCCATAGGTGCAGAGGCAGTGAGGAAAAATGTTGCCTGCACAGGCGACGGAGCAAGAACAGCTGCACGCTCCCATGGTTGTGTTCTAGACCTCCACAGTAGGAAGCTTAAATCAGCTGCAGTAGCGCCACTCCCCGTCGCCCCCATTCACCAGTGATCCGCCGCCTGAAGAACGCTAAGTCTACAGTCATTGGAGTGTATGAACAGCTAACAAAAACTAACTGTGGAAGAGGAGACTTGCAGAACCGTGGAGGCTCATTGACTGTGTGCGTAAGGTACTCCTTATTTTCAAGTGAGAACGCATTATACTTTATTTTCAGTTATGCTATTTCCCATCGGTGAAGTCAATGTATCAGCGTTGCAGTATGTACGGAGTAAGGAGCGAGCCGCAGGATCCCATGCTAGCTAGCAGAGGCGCTCGGCTATCTGGCGCTGTCACAGCCAGTCACATGGGGTACCGATGCAGATATCGCTCGTGACGTTTGCAAACAGATACGCAGTAATTGTTATCAATAAATATTTGCTAACAACAGTTGCCCTTTGCCACTCAGACATTAGGGTCTATGGGTCATAAATACCATCTTTCAACTATTTTACAATGCCAGGAAACGTTGATATTAATGAATAAATGAATAATTTTGGGTTAACCGAATAGGTATGATCATATATGAACTATACCGACTGTACGCTAAGTTCTAGACTATGCACAGCAGTCGAAAGGATGCCTTTCGGTCTAGTCATGCGATAAACTTGCCTTTCGGTCTAGTCATGCGGTAAACTATGCCCCCTTACAGTTAGTAGTTGGCTTATAATGTGTGAACTAGTTAATTTTATGTTTTTTTTAATAAATTAACTATAACGGCATCACCTGTAAGAATTATTTGCACAGGAAAGCTTGTTCCCGCTTCATGACGTAAAACATAGAGAGCAGTATTGCACTTTCAGAATCCGAAGGCCTAGTATGGCTTTGCAAGAGGCCATAAAATTACGAGCGCTTCTCCATATAAAAGGTAAAAAAGAATTCCTACGCAGTGGTTCACTAAGTCACCTGAAGGGCGGCCTGGCTTAATTATCGTAATACAAGGGTGGGGGCCGGCCGGAGCGGCAGAGCGGTTCTAGGCGCTACAGTCTGGAACCGCGCGACCGCTACGGTCGCAGGTTCGAATCCTGCCTCGGGCATGAATGTGTGTGATGTCCTTAGGTTAGTTAGGTTTAAGTAGTTCTAAGTTCTAGGGGACTGATGATCTTAGGTCCCATAGTGCTCAGGGCCATTTGAACCATTTGAACAAGGGTGGAAAAGCGTGGCCTGTTATACTGTACGCCCATTATACCACCATCTACGGAATCACCAGTTAAACTGAGACGTGTGTGGAGATTTTAGTAAAGTGGTGGATTCTTGTAATTGGACCACTTAAGTCCTTCCATACAGCTGGTCGCCGCCAGACAGCAATACTTGTGACTGGAATGATATTTCTTTGGCCCTGGTCCGTCAGCGTTTAGCCGAATCGCTATTTTGTACCATATATGTCACAACATAATCATATCTTACATGTGAAGTCATCGGACCATCAGTCCGTTGTATCTCTGTCTTTCTGTTGTGTCGATGTTATTTTCGCTTATGGCCCTTCTGCTTGGCGATAACATGGGGTAACCACCCCGATGCCTCGGCAGCAGTACTCGCTTGCATCAGCAGTCAGCCCCTGCCGTCGCTCTGCTCTGCGCACGCAGTGTCCACTATGAGGCGAAATTTTAGTTTATAAACTGTAGTGGCACGCTGACATAAGCTGCAAAGAGTCTGCGTTATCACGGTAAGAGTTTTGGGAATCTCATGTTGTACTACAGAAGCACATTCAGAATTTTAGTAATAGTGAAATCCAGTCCGAGGTGTAAAATTAGTTTAGCGTTATTTTAATTTCATATAAGTAAACAACAAACTCGACTCAGCCGTCAAACTTGGCTTCTTCCCTTACGGCTTTCATTAACTGAGTAACAATACTGTACTTCCTGTCAGTTCTTGAAACATTGGAAAGCAGCGGGGAAATGCCCCTATCGAAGCATAAAAACGGCTAATACTCTCCTGTTATAAAGGGTTCCCACTGAAAGAACTTTAGCAGTTGTCTCATTCTACCATCGCCAGCAACTTTAAAATCTTTCCCAGTTGTTTTGGTGTGCGAACGCAGTCGCTCGGTTTTTAACATACAACTCACATCTCACTCTCACAAGCTCCTCTAAGTGTAACTCTCTAGCACCCTCTGCTCAACTGCTGAAAGTTGCTCATGCTCATCCACTCCCACTTACCCATTCTCGTTCACTCATTCAGCCCAGCTCATTGTCATTGTCCCTTTGTGTCTTTGTCACTGCCTCCTGCCTCACAACCAGAGTCTCCTTCGTTCTGTTCTACTACTACTGCCTCCTCTATCGCTGTCTCCCTTACGCTCTTTCTTCTACATCTACATCTACTTCCATACTCCGCAAGCCACCTGACGGTGTGTGGCGGAGGGTACCCTGAGTACCTCTATCGGTTCTTCCTTCTATTCCAGTCTCGTATTGCTCGTGGAAAGAAGGATTGTCGGTATGCTTCTGTGTGGGCTCTAATCTCACTGATTTTATCCTCATGGTCTCTTACCGAGATATACGTAGGAGGGAGCAATATACTGCTTGACTCTTCGGTGATGGTATGTTCTCGATACTTTAACAAAAGCCCGTACCGAGCTACTGAGCGTCTCTCCTGCAGAGTCTTCCACTGAAGTTTATCTATCATCTCCGTAACGCTTTCGCGATTACTAAATGATCCTGTAACGAGGCGCGCTGCTCTCCGTTGGATCTTCTCTATCTCTTCTATCAACCCTATCTGGTACGGATCCCACACTGCTGAGCAGTATTCAAGCAGTGGATGAACAAGCGTAATGTAACCTACTTCCTTTGTTTTCGGATTGCATTTCCTTAGGATTCTTCCAGTGAATCTCAGTTTGGCATCTGCTTTACCGACGATCAACTTTATATGATCATTCCATTTTAAATCACTCCAAATGCGTACTCCCAGATAATTTATGGTATTAACTGCTTCCATTTGCTGACCTGCTATTTTGTAGCTAAATGATAAGGTATCTATCTTTCTATGTATTCGCAGCACATTACAGTTGTCTACATTGAGATTCAATTGCCATTCCCTGCACCATGCGTCAATTCACTACAGATCCTCCTGCATTTCAGTACAATTTTCCATTGTTACAACCTCTCGATACACCACAGCATCATCTGCAAAAAGCCTCAGTGAACTTCCGATTTCATCCACCAAGTCATTTATGTATATTGTGAATAGCAACGGTCCTATGACACTCCCTTCGGCACACCCGAAATCACTCTTACTTCGGAAGACTTCTCTCCATTGAGAATGACATGTTGCGTTCTGTTATCTAGGAACTCCTCAATCCAATCACACAATTGGTCTGATAGTCCATATGCTATTACTTTGTTCATTAAACGACTGTGGGGAACTGTATCGAACGCCTTGCGGAAGTCAAGAAACACGGCATCTACCTGTGAACCCGTGTCTATGGCCCTCTGAGTCTTGTGGACGAATAGCGCGAGCTGGGTTTCACACGACCGTCTTTTTCGAAACCCATGCTGATTCCTACAGAGTAGATTTCTAGTCTCCAGAAAAGTCATTAGTGCTATTATCTCACTCAGTTCTTCCCAATGGTGCCGTCCCCTCTCGCAGTCACTATCTCTCTCTTACTCGTTGTCATGTCATATATCCTATCCCTCATTATCACTGGCTCTCACCCTATTGCACTTTCTACTTCGCTTCATTCCGCTCCCACTGGCACTATCTCCTTCAAACTTTTCCTAGCATCGTATTCTGACTGCCAATTACATTCCACTGCAACTGTGTACCTCTCTATCTCTCACACTGCCATTGTCTCTCTCGCCCATTCTATATCACAACCGACGTCTACTATCTTCCAGTATTTATTACGTTTTCGCCTATTTTTTACTGTCATTGACTCCTTCTCTCTCAGCACAATAAAATGAGAAAATGTTCGTATACCAAAATGTCTGAGATTATTTTTAAAAGTGCTGAGGCAGGTAGAATGAGACAGCTGGTAACATGTTTTTCGAGCGTAGTCGCCGTCTTGTGATCCTACAGCATCATTTTTGCGAGGCTTCCCTTCTTTTCCGCCTTACTGCTCGCTATGTCACTTAAATGAGAAGGACTTTATGGGAGAGTAAATGTTTGATAGTTTTCTTACATGAAACTGAAATAATGCAAGACTAATGTTACACTTCAGTCCGAATTTAACTTTCAGAAAAAAGTTTGCATTACTACAGCATGGTGTTCCCAAAATCCTTTTGGTATGAACTGAGACATTTTACAGCATATTTCCCCATGCTACGTCACTTTATAAACTACATTTTTGCCTCACGTCTGACATTACATGCGTATTTTACGTGTATAAGTTGGATATTTTTGAACACCTGTATCTCGGAAACGGATAAGGAATTGGAAATTTTCAAGATTTTTCGGGGTTGGTATCTTCGGACCATATTTTGAAAATTTCAGCCATTTTTTGTACACTGCAGCCTCAGAATCCGCCGATTTGTTATAATCCACAAAAACCATGTTTTTCGGATTACCTCATGAATTGCCCATGAACTAAATGGTGCCTTTATAAGCTCCTAAATGTCCACCATAGGATACAATGCGAAAAGAAACAACCAGTTTGCACGATTTCCTTAGCTGGAGGATGTGTGTATTATGCTGGCTTTGACCCTGAGTTGTAGAATAGAGCCCTAAGACAATCCTTGCTAAAAAAAGTCCCTAGCCCAAGGGCAACCCTAAACACTTGATTCCTTTCTGTCACTCATGGAAGCCGATGTAGAGCTCCGGCAAAAGTGTGTAAAACATTTGGCCCTATCTATCTATCACCAATAGACCAGAGGGTGAGCCGCGAAAAAATAACGTTCTTATGCGCAGCTGTTTGGAACATACTAGGTAGCGCCTTCTGTTGCATCCGTACTGATAAACTTTAACGACTTAGTTATTCTCTAAATAAATGGCTTCCCGGTTCAGTTTTCTTAGATTTCTCTGTGACACTCTCACTTGGATCAGTCAGTTCTGTAACCTATGTTGCTGCCTTTCTGTAAGACCTTCACTACCCCTGTTTATTTTGAATGGACAGTATTTTAAAATGGATCACAAGAACGTTTTGTACGTAATCTCATTTACAGATTTAATGATTTTCTCACTATTCCAGCAATGAGCTCATGCTTGCTACCTACTTCACCCACTCTTGTTCATTCTATTCCACCTTCCTGCAGAATTTTGTACACAAGTATTCCTGTGAGGTGAGTAATTCCAATCGAGACTCATTCGTATAATGGTATTGCATTTTTTGAACTGCACAGTTTCACGCTTAAAAACCCGTACAGCACGTTGCCACTCTTTGAAACACCTTTAAACCTGATCATTATCTGACTGAATAATTCGAACGCGTTTCAAATCTGTTCGTTCACGGTGTGGCAGTTTTGACTGTCAGCTTTGTTATCTCATTAAAATGACATTTTAATAAAATAAAACGAGTTGAGGATCATTTCAATAAAAGTCACTGCTCTGTACCCATTAAATTCTAGTTATAGGCCATCAAGCGACTTATTTAGGATTGGTTTCTAAATTATCTCGTCACCGAACATATTTTCGTACCTCTGTGTGGACGTGAAGAAGTAGGTGTAAATGGTGCTTGATGACCTTGTAAGAATGTCGAACTGTTTGCTGGTATGAGAGAAGAAGATATGGATGTGAATTCTTGAGTGATGAACTCAAAAAGGTGAACTCAAAGGTGACCCAATGATAGACATGAAGTTTTCCTGAGCTTTGGAAGATTTGTAAATCAAATTAGGCGGAAGTACTATGCATCCCTTCGGAATTCTTAATTCATTGTTGGATACTGTAAACAAACAATTTTTTTTATCTAGTTCTGATATCTGTGAAAGTGGGAGAATGCGATTAAGACCTTCGCAAAAACATCGTACAACAAGCTCAAAGGAGCATTAGGAAATAAACTAAAAGTTAAGTCAAAATTCACTTATAACAAGTTGATCAGTGTAACCACCTCTCCTCCGATTTACTCACTTTTCTTTGTATAAATTACCAACATATTTGGACTCAGAGACGGATATCTCGTTTGGATCTAGTTTTTGTAAACAACAAATTATGGGTCTTTCCGTACAAAGAAAGCGAGAAACTTTCTACTTAAAGTCGCATGAATCCTTGTTTCGATTTATTTTATGTATTCATCAACTGAGAAATGTAAGAGAAAGAAAAATGGCTACTTACGAAGCAGCTGCAAATATACATAAACAGATCCCGAGTACTACAGAGGTAATTGCAATCACGAAGTCTTTTCTCCATAATGAGATTTACGGAACACAATGAATTAATGATTGCCCAGCATTAGCCGGAGATTATAACGTGAGCTAATTATCTGTTGTGTATTTTATCAAGTCCCGTGTGCCCATTCACAGAGGCCTCCAAATCCAAATCTGGAATCCCTTAAATCAGTTAAAAAAAATTACGGGTGGATATCCACCTTACTCACAATGTAAATTTGATGATGCGCGAATGGCCTAACAGCACGTAACGTATATGTTACATTTAGGACTGTGTAAAATGTGAAAACAGAGCGTTCAGGCAGACTGGAGACTCAGTCAAACACAACAGACTACCTCACATCGTTGATTACTTAACGTCCTATGATTCTCATTCTTCTTTAGGATACTTATTCTGATCTGACTGTACTTTCATGCAGTTCCTATAATATAACGGTTAATTTTAGGGTATGTACCAGTGTCAGACTTAACAATTAATGCCAATTTCCCGCCGACAGTAGTGCTCCATCACATCTATAGTGTTTATAATTGGAAGTGATCAGTCATATCTGAATGAGTTTCTGTTACTCGATGAAATATTTTTTCTTCCCATTCATGCATGTATACTTACGACAAGATGCCGAAAGCAGATCAGTTAGTTTCATTTTTCACCACGTTTACCAACAAAATTTATATTGCTTAGTTACTAACGTGTTACATAGGTTCTGTTCACAGAACCAAACGAACAATTAACGAGCAAACAAAGTAACTCCAACTTGAAAAACGAGACTTCATATAGATTTTACCACTACAAAAGTTAAAATTAAGGAATTCGATAGATTAGCTGTGTTTTATAAGGATTCCGTTATAAAAAGAAGGTTATGAATAGCTCGTTCTTCGTTCAAGCACCCTGTTTACTTACATTTGTTACATTTAATATCTCTTGACCGTGATTTTATTGTTGTTTCTTTTGAAATTTTTATATTTAGCAAGATGTTATTGTGTCCTCCTCTACTTCTTACTTCTCATTTGATTTTACTGTATTATCTACCTGTATTCTGTGTCCACACTTGATTCAATTTCAAGCAGTAGTTCACAGACTGCCTTCGCATCATTACCTGTATTCTGTGTCCATACTTGCTTCTATTTCAAGCAGTAGTTCTCAGACTTACTTCGTATCAAAGAAATCTTACCAGTGAACTTATGTATTTCCACCTTTCTTTTCTTGTTGTTTCCTTTTGCCAGTTTGCTGCCTCAGTTCTGTGGCATCTCTCGATAGAAAAATTACGCAACAATTTAGGTAAGATACAATCTGACACTAAGTCCTTCTTAACAAGAACCTGCCTTCCTACGTTTTCCAATTCATTTACGTAACAGCTGAATACGAATTTCTTATTTGTTTCTGTGTGCAAGATTTCGGGGAAGGAGGGGGAACGCGGCGGCGGTTGAGTTGCAGAAGGTTGGGAGGTATGGAGTGGAGATCGACAGCAGCAGCAAAACTGTGCCTCGTTTGGAATTATTTATTGGGTATTGAAGTGGGCAACCCGTATCTACCTTCGACGAAAGTATTTTAATGCACTGTGTTCGTTTAAGTTTTGTGTCCCGTTTAGTAGTTTAACTCCTCTTATCTAGATAGTAGAAAATTGCCGTTTCTTTTTGCTTTCGTAACACCATGGTGTATGCCTGACAACTGAATAAAATCTCTCCAAATAAGCCACTTAGAACTTTGGCTTTTCCACTACATTATAATTTTTATTTGCTTTAGAGATTGGTCTCCAGTTGTATCTGCATCTGTGGTTCTATATCGGAATCGTGCAGTTTGACATAATTCTATTGGGATCTTTTGTTGAGATTTGGGGAATCTGAGAAACAGATCTTCTGTTGGAATTAGGTCTTTGCTTAGTCCGTCTCTTACTCTGTGACCATTATTGAACGATATGAAAAAGAAACGTAAATTTGTTACAAACTACGGCGTGCACATAGTTTATTCAACATTTAGACGTCACTACAGATACTCGGATGTACCTTATGAAATGTTCTATGTGCCTGCTATCATTGACGAACAGCGAAATACTGTATGACCCGCTGAAGTGTCGGAATAACGATGCTATCGATATCCTCCTGAAGGGCTGTTTTCATCTCAGCAATGGGTTTTGGATTATTGCTGTACACCTCGTCTTTAACATAGCCCCACAAAAAGGAGTGACATGTGTTCAGATCCGGAGAAAGTGGCGGCCAATCGAGGCACACCCCATTGGCCTCTGAGTACCCAAGAGCCAGAATGTGGTCCCCAAAGTGCTCCTCCAGGACATCAAGCACTCTCCTGCTTCAATGGGGTAGAGCTCCGTCTTGCTTGAATGACATCTTGTCGAAACCAGGGTCACTTTGGATAAATGGGATGAAATCAACTTCCAAAACCTTAACATACCGTTCCATAGTCACCGTGCCCACCGTGCCATTAAGAGGGATAGCGCACTGATTCTTCCGTGACTGCTCGTTGCACACGACACAATCACCCGTTGAGACTGAAGAGACTTCTCGATCGCGAAATGCGGTTTCTCCGTCCCCCAAATAAGCCAATTTTGCTTATTGAGAAATCTATCCAGATGAAGGTGGAGTTGTCGCTGTTGTTGTTGTTGTGGGCTTCAGTCCTGAGACTGGTTTGATGCAGCTCTCCATGCTACTCTATCCTGTGCAAGCCTCTTCATCTCCCAGTACCTACTGCAACCTACATCCTTCTGGTTTAGTGTAATCATCTCTTGGTCTCCCTCTACGATTTTTACCCTCCACGCTGCCCACCAAAACTAAATTGATGTTCTAGTCAAGTTGCGCCACAACTGCTCTTCTCCCCAATCCTATTCAATACGTCCTCATTAGTTCTGTGATCTAATCTTCAGCATTCTTCTGCAGCACCACATTAGGAAAGCTTGTCCGAACTATATATCGTCCATTTTTCACTTCCATACAAGGCTACACTCCATACAAATAATCTCAGAAACGACTTCCTGACACTTAAATCTACACTCGATGTTAACAAATTTCTCTTCTTCAGGAACGCTTTCCTTACCATTCCCTGACTACATTTTATATCCTCTCTACTTCAACCATAATCAGTTATTTTGCTCCCCAAATAGAAAAACTACTTTTCTACTTTAAGTGTCTCATTTCGTAATCTAATACCCTCAGCATCACCCGATTTAATTCGACTACATTCCATTATCCTTGTTTTGCTTTTGTTGATGTTCATCTTATATTCTCCCTTCAATACACTATCCATTTCGTTCAACTACTCTTCCAAGTCCTTTGCTGTCTCTGACAGAATTACAATATCATCGGTGAACCTCAAAGTTTTTATTTCTTCTCCATGGATTTTAATACCTACACCGAATGTTTCATTTGTTTCCTTCACTGCTTGCTCAATATACAGATTGAGTAAAATCGGGGAGAGACTACAACCCTGTCTCACTCCTTTCCCAACCACTGCTTCCCTTTCATGTCCCTTTACTCTTATACCTGCCATCTGGTTTCTGTACAAATTGTAAATAGCCTTTCGCTTCCTGTACTTTACCCCTGCCACCTTCAGAATTTGAATGAGAGCATTCCAGTCAACATTGTCAAAAGCTTTCTCTAAGTCTACAAATGCTAGAAAGGTAGGTTTGCCTTTTTTTAACCTAGCTTCTAAGATAAGTCGTAGGTTCAGTATTGCCTTACGTGTTGCAATATTTCTACGGAATCCAAACTGATTTCCCCCGAGGTCGGCTTCTACCAGTGTTTCCATTCGTCTGTAAAGAATTCGCGTTAGTATTTTCCAGCCGTGACTTATTAAACCGATAGTTCAGTAATTTTCACATGTGTCAACACCTGCTTTCTTTGGGATTGGAATTATTATATTCTTCTTGAAGTGTCTCTACATTTTGCTCACTAAATGGTAGTTTTATCAGGACTGGCTCTCCCAAGGCTGTCAGTAGTTCTAATGGAATGTTGTCTACCCCCGGTGCCTTCTTCCGACTTAGGTCTTTCCGTCAAACTCTTCACGCAGTATCATATCTCACATTTCATCTTCAAATACATCATCCTCCATATCCATGATATTGTCCTCTAGTACCTCGCACTTATATAGACCTTCTATATAGTCCATCCACCTTTCTGGTTTCCCTTCTTTGCTTAGAACTGGAATCCCATCTGAGCTCTTGATATTCATACAAGTGGTAATCTTTTCTCCAAAGGTCTCTTTAATGTTCCTGTAGGCAGTATCTATCTTACCCCTGATGATATGCGACTCTACATCCTTACATTTGTCCTCTAGCCATGCCTGCTTAGCCATTTTGCCCTTCCTGTCGATCTAATTTTTGAGACGTTTGTATTCTTTTTTTCCTACTTCATGTACTGCATTTTTATATTTTCTTCATTCATCAATTAAAATCAAAATTTCTTCTGTTACCCAAGGATTTCAACTAGCCCTCGTCTTTTTACCTACTTGATCCTCTGCTGCCTTCACTACTTCATCCCTCAAAGCTACCAATTCTTCTTCTACTGTATTTCTTTCCCCCATTCTTGTCAATTGTTCCCTTATGCTCACCCTGAAATCCTATACAACCTCTGGTTTAGTCAGTTTATCCAGGTCCCATCTCCTTAAAATCCCACCTTTTTGCAGTTTCTTCAGTTTTAATCTACAGTTCATAACCAATAGATTGTGGTCAGAGTCCACACCTGCCCCTGGAAATGTCTTACAACTTAAAACCGGTTTCCTAAATCTCTGTCTTACCATTATATAATTAATCTGAAACCTTCTAGTATCTCCAGGATTCTTCCATGTGTACAACCTTCTTTTATGATTCTTGAATCTAGTGTTACCTCTGATTAAGTTATGCCCTGTGCAAAATTGTAGCAGGCGTCTTCCTCTTTCATTTCTTACCCCCAATCCATATTCACATACTACGTTTCCTCCTCTTCCTTTTCCTCCTATCACCCAAGACTATTAAATTTTCGTCTCTCTTCACTTTATGAATAATTTCTTTCATCTCATCATACATTTCTTCAATTTCTTCGTCATCTGCAGAGCTAGTTGGCATATAAATTTTACTACTGTAGAAGGCGTGGGCTTCTTGTCTATCTTTTCCACAATAATGCGTTCACTATGCTGTTTGTAGTAGCTTACCCAAACTCCTACTTTTTATTCATTATTAAACCTACTCCTACATTACCTCTATTGATTTACTACTGATAAACCTGTATTCACCTGACCAAAAGTCTTGTTCCTCCTGCCACCGAACTTCGCTAATTCCCACTATATCTAACTTAAACCTAGCCATATCCCTTTTTAAATTCCATAACCTACCTGCCCGATTAAGGGTCTGACATTCCACGCTCCGATCGGCAGAACGTCAGTTTTCTTTCTCCTGATAATGACGTTCTCTTGAGTAGTCCCCGTCCGGAGATCTGAGTGGGGGACTATTTTACCTCCGGAATATTTTACCCAAGAGGACGCCGTCATCATTTAACCATACAGTAAAGCTGCATGCCCTCGGGCTAAATTACGGCTGTAGATTCTCCTTGCTTTCAGCCGTTCGCAGTACCAGCACAGCAAGGCCGTTTTGGTTTATGTTGCAATGCCAGATAAGTCAATCATCCAGACTGTTGCCCCTGCAACTACTGAAAAGGCTGCTGTCCCTCTTCAGGAACCACACGTGTGTCTGGCCTCTCAACAGATACCCCTCCGTTGTGGTTGCACCTACGATACGGCAATCTGTATCGCTGAGGCACGCAAGCCTCCCCACCGACGGCAATGCCTATTGTTCATGGGGGGGGGGGAGGGGGATCGAATTGTCACTAAGCCAAACAACAATGCGCATTCTAACTCCAATCGCGCCCCGCGGCCAACCGTGCAGTTTGAACGTCCTAACGTAAACCGTTCAGAGACTATGGCGATTTTATTTCATATAGTTCAATAGTTGTCACCACGTAATTACCTCAATGCTTCTTCGTTTCCGACTAGTTGTTCTACATCATCATTGCAGCAGCTGAGTTAGTGCGCGTGTATGCTGAAGTATAGTTCAGGGTAATAGTCATCCAGCGATTAGAATGACTTTCTTGTCGATACTGATGTTTTTTCTCGATCTGACCGTAGACTGGCATTTAAGCTAGTAGGTACTTGATGGATGCGCAAAGAATTGTGATTTCTAATACTGAATACTTCGCCGTTCGCGAAGCTGACTTTTAAATCAAAACGATTGAGTAACATCGCCATACATCTCTTACAGTTGTCAGTGAAAAAGCTAAATTTTAACAACAATAAGAAATTACTACATAAATTTAAATGACAATGTCCTAGTATCTGATGCACATTAAGTGGTATTCAACTGGGCAACAGAAGCCATTGCATTAAAACCTGTAGATATTAGACATAACTGCAAGTGCTGCAAATCAGTAAGTATGCGTGAACGCTGAAACATTGCATAAATTATTACCGTTGTCTGCAGTTATTTCTACGTTTGCAATTACTTCTCTTTGGAAGTAATATAAAGTTAAATTACTAATACTGCTGATAAGCATTCTCTTCTCACGCTTCACCATTTTATTTCTGTAGTTATTTAATAATTGGGGAACTCAGACCAGATTGTCCCATTTCAGAGCTGGCGTTATCATGATGAGTCGAAGTGATGACGTATTAGTTATTAATTCTAAATACAAGGATTATTTCTTCATCCCCATAATTAAATGAAAGAGCACCAACCGGTTCCAGTCTGCGTTGGAAATAATCTTCGGATCTTGCGCCGCAAAGTGCAGTTTTGTCGACTGTTGTGTTTTACGCAACTGTTGACAAACTGCATGTTGCTGTGCCAAATCTGTTGTGTTTTACACAACTGATAGCAAGCTGTATTTTTAGGCACCAGACCTGAGCATGATCTGGAACTTAAACTAGCACAGCTAGCTGATATTTGAAAAGTGATCCAGTGCGTCTCTTTTTTATAATATAGGGTGTGCACACCATTCTCCTTTATGACGTGTTCATCTCTGCGGGAGACACTCTCATTGAGACATCTGAGTGTCTGAGGAAGAATGCAGCCCACTTTTCCTCGTGATCTAAAATCTGAGAATGTTCCGATTTTGGACACTGGGTTCTGGAGCGAATTCGACGTTCTACCTAACTACAGTGCACTGCAATTTTTGTTGCTTGGTGACGAAAAGGTGCCGCCTGTCAGTTACGATATTCTGCTGCAATAAAGCAAAGCACAGACTGTAGCTGCTGTCCAATGTATAGTTCCAAAGATATAATCAACATGCAGGTTCAGTTTTAACGGTCGATCGACAAGAGCGTAAGCGCATTGATAGTAGTACTTTTAGTAGTATCCAAGATTATAAATATTTCCTTATCATGGTCTTGTTTATTATTTTTTCGACAGTGCAACCGAAATATCTTCACTTTCTGTCAAGTTTCCACACCAATTTATCTTTGGTCCTAATAAAATTTAACTTGACCTGTTTATGTTTTTTCAGTAAAAAAAAATAACAAAAACCCAGAGCCACGAAATTTCACTTTTAAAAAATAATTACCTTTTTGACTTGTTCCTCCTGACACTTTACCCTAATTAGTGTCACTTTCTGCTTTAATGTTGCAATTAACTTAGAATATTCAGCAACTGTAGTATAGTGGTCCGCCCCAGCTGCGCTCCAAGTACAAACATAGCCTTTGTTTGTTGTTTTATAACTGACACTTGAAAACTTATTTCGTCCATAATTTGATAAACGTCCGTTTCTGCAATGTTATGAATTTAGATTTATCTTTTGTGTGCCCGCTAAAGAAAATCGCAGTATCCAAGTCGCCGTGAGATATAGTCCATAAAATATCACGGCCTTGCAATCCATATTACAAAGATTGCATTATCGATAATAATTTGATCTCCAGTTTCATTAAGTTCACATCAATTTTAACAAATCAGTTTCAGTTAATCCACAATGTATTCCACTCAGACCCAATTCGTAATAATTACCTTCATATAAACTTTTCGAGTGAACACTTCAAAATCAATAACTTCACTTTTTATCCACTTTATTACAGTGAATCATACAGTTATAAACAGCCACGTGTCAAACAATCACAACGTGGATGAGTAAGTTTGCACCCATTCGTGACTAAAGCTGAACATCAACTCTCTCGATCATACAAAATCTTTTTCAGTTTGTAACATTCTCCTTTTTTTCCGTTATTACGTGAAGGTTGGATGAGTCGCTTCGGGACGTCTTCTTTGAAACTCGACCGTCGTTGCCACGTTTCTGATGGCCGGTAACTGACTGTGTGACAACGGGAAGACCTTTCCTTCCGGCACTGCCACATCCCCGCTCGTATCATGAAACAGAAATAAACACTAACATTTCTTCCAGTATTACAGTTATAACAGCAAAATATAAAATGCATTGTACCATATCTGAACATAGTAACAAACATACAGATACTTAGTTTCTATGTGTCAGGTGGCTGGAACAAACCGATCGTACAGCGCTCTAAACACTGTACCATCACATAACCACAAAGGTTTTTCCACTGGATTCATTACGGCAGACTGGAAATCTGATTAAATTAGAATTAAATTAATACCTTCAGCTGCTGCCGGGCATTGATATATATCGACGGGGACAGGTGAAAGTGTGTGCCGCGACTGGGGCCAGAGATCTCCTGCTTGCATGGCAGACTGTCTATCCATCTGAGCCACGGAGGGTACAGAGGATAGTGCTACTGCAGGGACTATCTTGCGCACGCCTCCCGCGAGACCCACACTCTCACCTTGTATGTCCACACACTACAGGGCTATTACAAATGATTGAAGCGATTTCATAAATTCACTGTAGCTCCATTCATTGACATATGGTCACGACACACTACAGATACGTAGAAAAACTCATAAAGTTTTGTTCGGCTGAAGCCGCACTTCATGTTTCTGCCGCCAGAGCGCTCGAGAGCGCAGTGAGACAAAATGGCAACAGGAGCCGAGAAAGCGTATGTCGTGCTTCAAATGCACTCACATCAGTCAGTCATAACAGTGCAACGACACTTCAGGACGAAGTTCTACAAAGATCCACCAACTGCTAACTCCATTCGGCGATGGTATGCGCAGTTTAAAACTTCTGGATGCCTCTGTAAGGGGAAATCAACGGGTCGGCCTGCAGTTAGCGAAGAAACGATTGAACGCGTGCGTTCAAGTTTCACACGTAGCCCGCGGAAGTCGACGAATAAAGCAAGCAGGAAGCTAAACGTACCACAGCCGACGGTTTGGAAAATCTTACGGAAAAGGCTAAAGCAGAAGCCTTACCGTTTACAATTGCTACAAGCCCTGACGCCCGATGACAAAGTCAAACGCTTTGAATTTTCGGCGCGGTTGCAACAGCTCATGGAAGAGGATGCGTTCAGTGCGAAACTTGTTTTCAGTGATTAAGCAACATTATTTCTTAATGGTGAAGTGAACAGACAATGTGCGAATCTGGGCGGTAGAGAATCCTCACGCATTCGTGCAGCAAATTCGCAATTCACCAAAAGTTAACGTGTTTTGTGCAATCTCACGGTTTAAAGTTTACGGCCCCTTTTTCTTCTGCGAAAAAAACGTTACAGGACACGTGTATCTGGACATGCTGGAAAATTGGCTCATGCCACAACTGGAGACCGACAGCGCCGACTTCATCTTTCAACAGGATGGTGCTCCACTGCACTTCCATCATGATGTTCGGCATTTCTTAAACTGGAGATTGGGAAACTGATGGATCGGTCATGGTGGAGATCATGATCAGCAATTCATGTCATGGCCTCCGCACTCTCCCGACTTAACCCCATGCGATTTCTTTCTGTAGGGTTATGTGAAAGATTCAGTGTTTAAATCTCCTCTACCAAGAAACGTGCCAGAACTGCGAGCTCGCATCAACGCTGCTTTCGAACTCATTGATGGGGACATGCTGCGCCGAGTGTGGGAGGAACTTGATTATCAGCTTGATGTCTGCCGAATCACTAAAGGGGCACATATCAAACATTTGCGAATGCCTAAAAAAACTTTTAGAGTTTTTGTATGTGTGTGCAAAGCATTGTGAAAATATCTCAAATAATAAAGTTATTTTAGACCTGTGAAATCGCTTCAATCATTTGTAATAACCCTGTACATTTGTAGTATCCCACCCCAACACACTCATTACTCGTGGAAGACATTCTTACCAAGTGCCGTAGGAGTTCGAGGAATATGTGTTCATCCGAACAGAAGAATATGGTCATGGCCTGTATTGCCACAACTACATACTTATATGGATATGGTGTCTGTTCTTTTGGACATGCTGGAGGTATTTATGCCTGCCCGCCCACATTTCATTCCACCAGAAATGACGGCGGAACGGATGTCGGCCAAAATATGGTAGACCTTCGACGACTGGATCCGGCAATATACCTTAGAAGCAACGTTTATCATGTTTTAAAGTAGTAGTATGCAACTTTTGTAATTGCAAAAAATTGTGTTGTGTTAGTCTGTCTCGATTTTCATATAACTGGGGATCACAAGGAGAATACGTGATGCTTCTGAAGACCGAGTCGCGCCGTCACAATGGCCAGTAGCTGCAAATGCGTCAACGGCCATTGCTTTTCACAGATTCGTTCAGTTAGTGTCCTTAGGGTCTCCAATAGTTGTTGCAGGAGGGGGATAATAATTCTGTAACAATCAAGTTTAATATTGGCTTGTTTTCTCTGCTGGGATTCTATTTAGTTATTACTAATGTATTGTAAAGATGCAAACAAGATGAATAAAAGTTTAAGTCAAACGCGTATGCAGATGTTTATATATGTGCATTTTAATAATACCGCAGGAAAGTCGAATGATTTATTCAAATACCGAGCACTATTTTTAGCAAGGGTTACGTTTTATTTATATATCTGGGAATCAGAAAAAGTACTTACATAACATTTGAAATAGAAAGTGACAGTTTTTTGAGCAGCAGTATATCAAATTGTATATTTCCGTTGATTTGTTAGGAACGCTATTTTCCTCGTTGCCTGTGTGTGCAGAATATTGGAGTGTTTTGATGGCTTCAAAATGGCTCTGAGCACTATGGGACTTAACATCTGAGGTCATCAGTCCCCTAGAACTTAGAACTACTTAAACCTAACTAACCTAAGGACATCACACACATCCATGCCCGAGGCAGGATTCGAACCTGCGACCGTAGCGGTCGGGTGGTTCCAGACTGAAGCACCTAGAACCGCTCGGCTACGACGGCCGGCGTTTTGATGGCGTTTCGAATTACTGAGTAAGTTTATTACTGTCTTCGTCTTTGCTTTTCTACTACCAGTTTTTCCCTCTCACGCTGTTAAAAGAACCTGCAACAATATTTCAAAATCGAAACCAGCGAAGAAAAGCGACATTGGACAGAAATAGAGAAGAAATGTTACTGAGTTATAGAACGTCCTGGCCGACGGAGACGATTTTCATGAGGATTAGAAGGCAAGGGCGATAGACCATAAAATAATTTAATGAACTTAATAGAACAGAATTCAGTGGCCATGTCGGGGCTTTTCTGCGTCGGTTCTGATCATCTTCTATTTCTTGATGCGGTATGATGGAGACGTATCTTGTACAAAATGGCATAAATGAGAAAGCGTTTGCGGGTGTCAATTACACTACGTAAGCAAAAGTATCCGGACACCACAAAAAACATACCGTTCTCATATTGGGTGCATTGTGCTGCCACGTACTGCCAGGTACTCCATATCAGCGACCTCAGTAGCCATTACACATTTTGAAAGGGCAGAATGGGGCGCTCCGCGGAACTCACGGACTTCGGACGTGGTCAGATGATTTGGTGTCGCTTGTGTCATACGTCTGTAGGCAAGATTTCCACACTCCTGAATATCCATAGGTGTACCGTTTCCGAAGTAATAGGGAAATAGAAACTTGAAGGAACATTTACAGCAGAAAAGCGTACAGGCCGACCTCGTCTGTTGACTGACAGAGACCGCCGACAGACAAGTCAATCCATTAGCACCATTAGACGATGGTGGAACGTATGTTCGTCGAAATATCGTGGACCGTCGACTACTGAATCCGGCAATACACCCGAGAACTTTGGATGCGGCATATACGCCGTGAAAGTCTCGGATTACTTAATAAACTTGATTAAATGCGTACTACATACGTTTGTTGGGCTGCGTAGGGAAAGACTGTCACAGCTCACAACGCAGAATAAAAAAAGCCACGTTAAGTGAATCATTGTTCAAAAGCTATATCTGTCATCCCAAATTACATTTCCTCAAGTATCTTCGCTGTAGCACTTTTAGCTACTATCTTCTTTCCTCTTCTTTCTCCTGGCCTTCAGGGGATCGGTTTTTATTCTGTACTTGGCAGTGTTAGTGGTATAAGGCTGACGGGATGCCAATCTTGTAGACACGTCTTACCACTGGACCTGACACTGTGTACCTGATTCGCCTGCGTCTTCCGTTATCCATCTCAAAGCGGCAGAAGGTTTTCGAGGACACGGGACGTCGTTACTAGCTTGGTATTCTTCTAATCGGATGTAAGATGTAACGTAAAAACCTTATCCAGGCTGGCCTCCACACCTGTCCTCGTCGACAATCCGATTTCACTAAATGGCGTGCTAATGCGCCGCAATGCATGTGGGTTTATCTTACTCTACTATACATAGAATAAAATTTCTAGACCATGAGTTACATTGACGGAAAAAATAATCGCAAACCAAGAAGGAATTATGCAACATAAACGAAAGTTGGTATGCGTGTTTCTACCTCTAAAAGATGATGTCTATTCATATTTCGCACCAGTGACATAAGAGTATCACAGACAGCGACACTGTGAGGATTCAAATCACGTTTGCTTTAAATACGCGCTGTAACGGTCGTGACCGTTAGTAACCTTTGAGATTGGACGTGGTGAGCTGATGTTATTCAATATTGCTTTTAAGGTACAACTGTCAAGCACTGTGTTTGAACTAGTTTGTGTAATATGGATACGCCAAGCTGTCTATTCCTTCTGCTGCAATGCTGAAAGGCTTGTCAGGAATGTAGTCATTGTACATGAAGGCTGGCAGTGGAAGCCACTAGAATGTACGAAGGCAAGAAGACCGGGTTCCGACGACCACGTGGCATTACCGAGAGGGACCACCATCTTGTTCCGCGTGGCGCTCTGGCGCATCGTACTGCATCTGAAACAGCGATCTGATGAGCGGTTGGTATAACAGTGACGCAACTAACTGTCACAAATCGGTTACTTCAAGTACAGCCCCGAGCCAGACGCCTTGTAGCGTGTATTCCATTGACCCAAAACCACTCCTACTTACAGCTTCAGTGATGTCAAGCGACAGCACATTGGAGGGCAAGTGGGAGGTCTGTTGTGTTTCTGATTAGGTCTTGATCTGCCTCGGTGCCAGTGATGGCGTGTTCTGGTTATAAGAAGGCCAGCTGAGGCTCTGCCACCAACCTGTCTGTGCGCTAGACACACTGGATATACACCTGGACTTATGATCTGGGGTGCGATTTCGTAGGACACCACGAGCAATCTCGTGGTTACCCCACGCACTCTGGCTAAAAAGCTGTACATTAGCCTGGTGAGTCGACCTGTTGTGTTGCTGTTCACGAACAATATTCCAGGATGTGTTTTCCAATGGGATAACGCTCGCCCACAAGCAGCTGTTGTAACCGAACATGCTCACCAGAAATGTCTCCAGTCTCGCACGTATGAGAGATCATCGGATGGCAACTGCACCGTCTCCCACAAACAGCATTAATCGCCACCGTACTGACCTACCAAGCGCAACAGGCATGGAACTCCCTGCAGCTGTACGCAACAATGCACGCACATTTAAACTCATGATTTCAAAATTCTGTCAGTTATACAGTTTATTAATGTCCGAGCGTTCCACATATGCGATGGCCTATCGCGCTTACAACAACCTGTGATCTTGCAATGTTAATTACTTAAATATGTTACCTAGACAAACGAATTTTCGAAATTTCATTACTCTACACTTATTAGTTTTTGGAGTAGTGATCTTTTTTTCCGTAAGTATATTTACAAATTGAGAAAACCAGAGATCCTAATTATGAGGAATGTTAGAGACATAATTACTGTGTATCCACCGGACAAGTGTGTTCCTGAAGATGTGTTCCGTGCGTCTACCAGATGCGAATCTCTATGATAAAACCCCAACCCAACCACCACAAATGTTTGTTTGTGCCATCCCATTAGGAGATCGTACCTCCTTTGACATTATTTTTCCTTTGAATCTAACTTTTACAATATTGCAGTCTTTGAATAAACTTTCCGCAATGAGTTGATGAGAGACTGGCTCTATTTGGCTATTCGTCTAGAGGTAAAGGTACCTTCTTTTTTAAAGAAATAGTACCCAGATAAATGCAATCTACGATTTGTGGACTCACTTTTTCGGGGACACCGGTGTTTATTAGGCAAGCAAGGCCTGTTTCATCCTCGACTCGTGCGTCTGAGCGAGCAATAGTTTTTCTTAGCGCTAACCCGTCATCGGACCGTAGTTTTGTGACGTTCCACAAAAGCACGTACAAAAAGCTGTTCGGGTTCTACGAATCTTTGGCTTCCATACCATGACTGGACGAAACTTTCCACTTCTGAACCAATGCTCAATTACTTTTAGAGAACAACCCCAGCACCAAACATTATAATTATTGTTTCCTCTGTTATGAGGGTTGCTCCTTTACATGCTACAGAGTTAACATAGAATGATGTTGTCTTCCACTGGCAGCTGCAGATGCTCACTCAACTGTACCATCTTGGACTATGTTTACGAAGTATGCAATCAGTTTTGCAACAGGTTATGTCACAATAGGGCAAATACGGAGAGTTTCTCAAATTCCTTTTTCATGGCGCGATACTGGCTTAGTTTTAAACATCAAAATTCTGATACAAACGGCAGCTGCAGCTTCAGGATTTCCTATTAGGACTCCAAATCGTTGTCGTCAGAGATAGCTGTTGGTCTGTGTACTATTAATTAGTTGATTAATTAATTAAAGAGAATGGCAATGTGTGTCCCCTCGGTAAATGTAATAGCTCTGCTTGTCACTTGACTGGAACATCATTATAGGCTGACTTGGCCGCCGGAATGAGTGCGGAATGCCTGAAAGCGCGATTCACCCGATATCAATGCATTTGATCACGGTCACACAGTGGGTGCACGTTGCTTAGGACACTCAGTAGTAACTTAGCTTTGCATTATCATATGTCACGATATATAGACTGTAGCGTGATTACATAGATTCGAGGTACACTTTGTAATAGAACTGATCATTATCCACAAAGAAATATATATTATGGTAAATTTGTGATGTCTGATGTAAGTTTATCACTTTTATCGAATTTATATATCAGAAACTGTGAGGTAGCAGCTGTGGCCTTGCTCATCTCTCCCAGTTCTTCTCATCTATTCCTTTCATCCTCGAAAAAATGGTTCAAATGGCTCTGAGCACTATGGGACTCAACATCTTAGGTCATAAGTCCCCTAGAACTTAGAACTACTTAAACCTAACTAACCTAAGGACATCACACACACCCATGCCCGAGGCAGGAGTCGAACCTGCGACCGTAGCAGTCCCGCGGTTCCGGACTGCAGCGACAGAACCGCACGGCCACCGCGGCCGACTTTCATCCTCGGAATATGGAAACTGCACTATTGTAACAAGTGGCGTGCATAGTATTAAATTTAATAGACGAATACCGTGGCTGCGTGATCTTATGCCAACTTAATTTCATTACTGTTTCCCAAATCCTTAGACTCTTGACCAACTGTAGCGCATGTTTACATAAAGTCGAATGCATGATAAATGGTTCAAAGGGCTCTGAGCACTATGGGACTTAACATCTTAGGTCATCAGTCCCCTAGAACTTAGAACTAGTTAAACCTAACTAACCTAAGGACATCACACACATCCATGCCCGAGGCAGGATTCGAACCTGCGACCGTAGCAGTCCCACGGTTTCGGACTGCAGCGCCTAGAACCGCAGGAACACCCGGCCGGCTCGAATGCATGATAGTTTTGCGTTTTTTGAGTGAGCTAAGGAGAAACTTGGAGTAGAATGGAAAGTAAGTATACCAGTCAGATACAGTAAAGAACATGAGACCTGTTGGCTGAAGAGCCAGATTAGGTTCCGAAAGGGGCCCTACAGATCGTATAGCCAGATAATGCATTGTGTTCTGACCGGACATTTATTTATTTACCCTTGTCAAGTTTCGCAGGACCAAATTGAGGAGCAAATCTCCAAGGTCATGGAACCTGTCGGTACATGTAATCACAACATAAAAGTAAGAACGGTTAAAAATAAATATTTATGAACCCGAAAAAAGTCGGTATATAAGTTTAAGTTAACGCAATCAACAATAGAACAAGAATCATCTTAATTTTACCAGGATCTCCTCGACAGAATAGGATTGGCCCATGAGGAAACCCTCCAGTTTCGATTTGAAAGCGCGCAGATTTTTGAATTCGAGTGGTAGCTTTTTGAAACCGGGTGCAACAGTATACTGCACACCTTTCTGCACAAGAGTTAAGGAAGTCCGATCCAAATGCAGGTTTGATTTCTGCCGAGTATTAACCGAGTGAAAGTTGCTTATTCTTGGGAATAAGCTAATATTCTCAACAAGAAATGACAGTAAGGAGTATATGTATTGAAAGGCCAATGTAAAAATACCCATACTCGTGAACAGGGGTCAACAAGAGGTTAGTGAGCTTACACCACTTATTGCCCGAACCTCCCGTTTCTGAGCCAAAAATATCGTTTTAGAATGGGGTTACCCCAAAATATAGTACCATACGACATAAGAGAATCAAAAGAAGCAAAGTTGACTAATTTTCGTGCCGAACGATCACTCACTTCAAATACCTTTCGAATAGTAAAAATGGCAGTATTAAGTTTTTGAACAATATCCTGAACGTGGGCTCTCCACGACAGCTTACTATCTATCTGAACACCTAGAAATTGGAACTGTTCAGTTTCACTAATCATATGCCCGTTCTGTGAAATTAAAGTATCAGGTTTTGTTGAATTGTGTGTTACAAAGCGTAAACTGAGTTTTACTGTGAATTAGCTTTAGTTTATTATTTGCAAGCGATGAACGTATGCCATGAACTGCACTATTTCAAACCGAGCCATCTTTCACACAACATCCTTTACTACCAAGCAAGAATCGTAAGCAAAGAGAAATATTTTAGAGTTACCAGTAATACTAGAGAGCATATCATTTATATAAATCATTTATATAAATAAGGAACATTTATGTCTTTTAGGAGGCGTCGGTCTGGCACCCAATAGCACGACGGCGTTTACCTCATAAGACCGCACGTCCTGGATAGCTGACTGCAGGGGGCTATATGTCACAAGCGCCGCCCTATGCGGCATTGTTTTCTGCCATGGAGAGGAAGACGCCACTCTGGATTCCAAGCATGGGAAATAATTTGCGTGCGTCCTCCGTAACTCGAAACACCAGTGATGGTGGTCAAAGGACACCTCTTTAAGCAGGAGTGGACGGTAGATTTGGCCTTTGCGTCCCATATTTAATAACTGGCGGAGGATGGTTCAAATGGCTCTGAGCACTATGGGACTTAACAGCTGAGGTCATCAGTCCCCTAGAACTTAGAACTACTTAAACCTAACTAACCTAAGGACATCACACACAGCCATGGCCGAGGTAGGATTCGAACCTGCGACCGTAGCGGTGGCGCGGTTCCAGACTGTAGTGCCTAGAACCGCTCGGCCACTCCGGCCGGCTACTGGCGGAGGAGGAAACACGCTTTCTTGCCCGCTCTCTGATGGAGAATGTAAAAAGTATTTACAGAACAGAACTTTTATGGAGTACGAGAGACATCTGCAGTCAGTATTCCGGCTTAGGCTCTCTCAGAGTTTCAGGTTGAGGGCGCTTGAGTATTTGTTCCTTCCGGTTGCCAGCTGGAGATAGATACCGGCTTTTAGATTTTCGGAGCCACGGTACCGCAGACCGGGATGGCGGACGCAAACGTGGAGCTGTGTAAACACAGACCACACTATTATGGAGCCACTACCAGCTTGCACAGTGCCTTGTTAGAGACTTGGGTCCATGACTTCGTGAGGTCTGCACCACATTGGAACCCTACAGTCAACTTTTACCATCTGAAATTTGTTTCATCTGACCGGACCACGGTTTTCCAACCGTCCAGGGTCCAACAGATACAGTGACGAACCCTTGAGAAGCACTTCAGGCCATGTCGGGCTATTATCAGAGACACTCGCGCCGCTCGTCTGATGCCATAGCGCATTAACGTCAAATTACGCCGCACTTTCCGAACGGATTCTTTCGTTAAACACATCACATTGATTTCTGCGCTTATTTCCCGCATGTTGCTTGTCTGTTAGCACTGCACTGATAATTCTATTCAAACGCCGCAGCTTGCAGTCGTTAGGTGAAAGCCGTCCGCCACTGCATTTTCCGTGATGAGAGGCAGTGCCTGAAATTCGGTATTTTCTGCCCACTCTTGATATTTTGGATCTCGGAATATGGAATTCCCTTATAATTTCCGAAATAGAATGTCAAATACGTCTACCTCCAACTACCACTCCGCGTTCAATTTTTTAATAATTTTTTTCCACGATTTTCGGGTTTCTTACAATTTGTTGTTGTTGTTGTTGTGGTGTTCAGTCCTGAGACTGGTTTGCTGCAGCTCTCTATGCTATTCTATCCTGTGCAAGCTTCTTCATCTCCCAGTACCTACTGCAACCTACATCCTTCTGAATCTGCTTAGTGCATTCATTTCTTGGTCTCTCTCTACGATTTTTACCCTCCACGCTGCCCTTCAATACTAAATTGGTGATCTCTTGATGCCTCAGAACATGTCCTACCAACCGATCCCTTCTTCTGGTCAAGTTGTGCCACAAACTTCTCTTCTCCCCAGTCCTATTCAATACTTCCTCATTAGTTATGTGATCTACCCTTCAGCATTCTTCTGTAGCACTACATTTCGAAAGCTTCTATTCTCTTCTTGTCCAAACTACTTATCGTCCATGTTTCACTTCCATACATGGCTACACTCCATACAAATACTTTCAGAAATGACTTCCTGACACTTAAATCTATACTCGATGTTAACAAATTTCTCTTCTTCAGAATCGCTTTCCTTGCCATTGCCAGTCTACATTTTATATCATCTCTATTTCGACCATCATCAGTTAATTTGCTCCCCAAATAGTAAAACTCCTTTACTACTTTAAGTGTCTCATTTCCTAATCTAGTTCCCTCGGCATTACCCGACTTAATTCGACTACATTCCATTATCCTCGTTTGGCTTTTGTTGATGTTCATCTTATATCCTCCTTTCAAGACACTGTCCATTCCATTCAGCTGCTCTTCCAAGTCCTTTGCTGTCTCTGACAGAATTACAATGTCATCGGAGAACCTCAACGTTCTCATTTCTTCTCCATGGATTTTAATACCTACTCCGAATTTTTCTTTTGTTTCCTTTACTGCTTGTTCAATATACAGATTGAATAACATCGGGGAGAGGCTACAGCCCTGTCTCACTACCTTCCCAACCACTGCTTCCCTTTCATGTCCCTCGACTCTTATAACTGCCATCTGGTTTCTGTACAAATTGTAAATAGCCTTTCGCTCCCTGTATTTTACCCCTGCCACCTTTACAATTTCAAAGACAGTATTCCAGTCATTATTGTCAAAAGCTTTCTCGAAGTCTACAAATGCTAGAAACGTAGGTTTGCCTTTCCTTAATCTTGATTCTAAGATAAGTCGCAACGTCAGTATTGCCTCACGTGTTCCAACATTTCTGCGGAATACAAACTGATCTTCCCCGAGTCCGGCTTCTATTAGTTTTTCCATTCGTCCGTAAAGAATTCGTGTTAGTATTTTGCAGCTGTGGCTTACTAAACTGATTGTTCGGTAATTTTCACATCTGTCAACACCTGCTTTCTTTGGGATTGGAATTATTATATTCTTGTTGACGTCTGAGGGTATTTCGCCTGTTTCATACATCTTGCTCACCAGATGGTAGAGTTTTGACAGGACTGGCTCTCCCAAGGCCGTCAGTAGATCCAATGGAATGTTGTCTACTCCGGGGCCTTGTTCCGACTCAGGTCTTTCAGTACTCTGTCAAACTCTTCACGCAGTATCATATCTCCCATTTCATCTTCGTCTACATACTCTTCCATTTCCATAATATCGTCCTCAAGTACATCGCCCTTGTATATACCCTCTATTTACTCCTTCCACCTTTCTCCATCGCTTCTTCGCTTAGAACTAGAGGAATGGAGATCATAAGATTACGTTCGCATCCTATAAAGAAGCATTACATGGCAACAGGGATCTGTTTTGAAGTTAACGATAAATATTTACAAGGAGAAGCAAGAAATCTGTTAGAAGCACTACTGTAAGACAGAGGTGCCATGAGGCACTAAGAGTTTACGACAAGGGACAGTGACAGTAGTGCACTGTACCGGTCGTCATGAAACTAGGGCGATCGGGCTCATGTCACCTAGTTACAGTGTTACTGGTTAATGACCTTTACAAATAAGTATTAGACATCTATATTTTTAATCTAGATTATGATGGAACGGGTTTCAAAAGAAAATGCTCGCCAATAGCTACGAAAAAGAAAGTAAAATTTAAGGTTGCAAGGAATTTCGAACAAAAAGTACTTTAGTCCCACCTGTGGAAAAATAAAGATGCACTTACATAGATGAACTGGAAATATTTATGATCCTCAAAGTTTATAGACCCATACGACACACATTTAATTGATGAAATATAAATGTATTCCGAGATAAAAACCTAAAATATCATAATTGCTAATGATTTATTTTTCTGTTGGGCTTAATACAATGACTCAGCTAGGAAGTTCTGACGGAAACCTTAAAATTAGTTCTGGTAACATGCCAGACATCACGACTCAATCCACAGCAACATTCGCATATCAACGGCAGGATTTTCTACAAATTGCTCTCTATAATATGGCCGAGAATATTCCCTATCTTCCGAAATGATTATAATTGCGGCTGTTACACACTTTTTAGGGCTGCACAACATACATTACAGAAAAGTACCTGTTCGTACTTTCAGTCCGCAGCTCGTGGTCGTGCGGTAGCATTCACGCTTCCCTCGCCTTGGTTCCCGGGTTCGATTCCCGGCGTGGTCAGGGATTTTCTCTGCCTCGTGATGATTGGGTGTTTTGTGCTGTCCTTAGGTTAGTTAGGTTTAAGTAATTCTAATCTCTGTGGGACTGGTGACCTCAGTCCGCAGCTCGTGGTCGTGCGGTAGCATTCACGCTTCCCTCGCCTTGGTTCCCGGGTTCGATTCCCGGCGTGGTCAGGGATTTTCTCTGCCTCGTGATGATTGGGTGTTTTGTGCTGTCCTTAGGTTAGTTAGGTTTAAGTAGTTCTAAGTTCTAGGGGACTGGTGACCATAGATGCTAAGTCCCATAGTGCTCACAGCCATCTGAACCATTTTGATACTATCAGGCCATCAGCTTCCTTAGAGTAGCGCCAAAATCTTATATACGTCACCTTAAAAATACCAATGCAAACTTTGTGGACAGGTTTCTTGTAAGGTGGCAGAATGAATGAAAGTCAATTTCGCACCTTACATAAGAGTTCTATATGTTGTAATGGGAGGGTGAATATGACACCTAACTTACTTCAGCTGTAATGAGCAGATTTGCCTATAAGTAAGTAATGCAAAAGGGATGACACAAGCAGCGAGAGGAAATGTTCTGTTAGGAATTAAGTCCGGGCAGAAGCAGTGGCCGCACCACGGGAGCACCACGAAAAGCTGTTAGGGGGCGCCCTGCAGTGGGAGTCAGCGACCGGACAGGTGACATACCGGAGAGCCAGTAACGGGACACCAGAAGTAGGACAGAAAGAAGCTTTAGGAATCTGCGTTTCGGAATTCCAAATGGATATAAACAAAGCAGTGACGTAGTTGATCCCGTGAACAACTAATGGTACACATGTGATGTACGCATGTAACTTATAGGCGTCTGGAGCGGGTACGAAACGTCCGATTGGCGGAAACGAACTAGGAATGAGTAATCTGCCGAGATTTCGATGCAGTTCAATGGTAGGGCCCTCGTGATGGGCAAAGAAAGTTTCAGCAAAATAAGATAAAATCAGTGATGTGGAGAATGAAAGAACCCAGGTGGGGAGACAGTTCGGCTACGAGAAAGACAAGAGCGAAATTTTCCAAGACTCTTCTCTGAACTGGCATCAAGGGCAGAACAGAGTATATAATGCTCTGCAGAGGAGAAATTTTTGTCAGCACTGTGTTCACTGCGGTTGACATTCAGGTAGATATTAGCTGAAGCGCCATTGAGTTCCAACTGTGGAGAAACGAACCAGCCAGATAGTTCCTGCGAGGACTGAGAGGGCATTTTAATATGCACGCTGCTGCAGCCATGTGCGTGCATATCATCATATTCCAAGACTAGGAATGAGTATACATTTTCCCGCATAACGAGAAACATAGGAAGAGTTTCCGCTGGAAAAATCAGCAAACGCTTAATTAGTTTTTATAGGGATTTCAGTGGGCGAGAGCAGCTATGC
This sequence comes from Schistocerca cancellata, assembly GCF_023864275.1. Lineage (NCBI taxonomy): Eukaryota > Metazoa > Arthropoda > Insecta > Orthoptera > Acrididae > Schistocerca > Schistocerca cancellata. The sequence continues at coordinate 171,967,092 of NC_064633.1, read as the reverse complement.
AGACGACACCTCACAGCAAAGGTAAATACAGCGAGCAGAGGCGTAAACTTGTTGGTTCATCAGCTTGCGTCCACTGCAAACTTGGCTGATCTTTTGCTCAACTTATCACAAAACTACCCACCCTCGTAGACTTGATTGTCACCTTAATAGTACCGAACTTTGATCCGGAATCGGATGATTTATCGTAGTGTTGGCCAACATCATGAACAATTTCGTAACAACAATTTTGTAAGGAAACTTATAGTTAAAATTTACCATTGTTGTGTTTATGATTATTTCACTTTCTGAGCATGAAATTCGTTCGTTTGACAACTGTCGTAACATTGTCACATTGTAAGCTGTCTAAATGCATGTATTTCTGTGATAAGTTTGCATCATTAAACCAAAACTGTTTACAGGTTACACTGTTGTTGTTCCGACCGCAAAACCTTACACCCTTACAGACCGAGCAAGGTGGCGCAGTGGTTAGACACTGGACTCGCATTCGGAAGGACGACGGTTCAATCCCACGTCCGGCCATCCTGATTTAGGTTTTCCGTGATGTCCCTAAATCGCTCCAGGCAAATGCCCTGATGGTTCCTTTCAAAGGGCACGGCCGACTTCCTTCCCCGTCCTTCCCTAATCCGATGAGACCGATGACCTCGCTGTCTGGTCTCCTTCCCAAAAAAAAACCAACACCCTTAAACCAAAACAAGAGTGCTCAACTTGTTCTCCTCTTGCATCTAAATAGGCAATCACTCATTGAATCATCCACCGTCACACCTTTTGAGATACTCCCTCACGGTTTTGAATGGTTTCACTGCCTTTCATGAGTCATCGATGAACAGTTTCTGCATCTTGTTGGTGTGCAGCGTATAGCAGTTGTTTAACGTGCCCTAAGAGGTAATAATTCTCTGCATTCATCTTTCTCCATCTGTCATGGCAGAGACTAGGCAATTCATCTGGAATACTGAGAGTGAAAAGTGTACGAACCACATATTTCTCCTTATTTTCCAGGGCACTTCATCCAGTAGATCTTGGAGAGAGTTCAGAGAAAAATCCCTGTAGACAGCACCTGTAAAACACGCTTGGAGAGCATATGCCCCTACCAGATAGTTGATTACATTTCCAGCCCACACACCAATCTTAAATTGATGACGACGTCTAGCTTCTACTGTAGCGTGACAGCGATCGCACCTATGTGTTCGTTGTGAAAATTTGTTATTCCATCTTCTTCAATCCTTCTCCAGCCTGTAAACAAAATCGAAGAGACAGAAAACGGATTGGCAGTTTGTGCAACAAGCCATTGACAAAAGTTCTTCCATAATGGGTAATCGGCAGGTATAAAGTCTTGCAGACGCTGAAAACTATATGCATCCACGAGTTTCTCGTGAAGCACCCTCCATGTTTGTACTACATGTCGCGGTGATACGTGGTTCTACAGACCGTAGGACGAGTTCTTCCTGGTCAGACGTATGGACACACGTGACCACCCTCTATCAATTGTCTGTGGTGCCACGGATCCTGTCTCGGCAACGTAACGATACAAACCAAGGCCGGATGGCTCTACTACAGTGTTCAGCCTGTAAACGACGTTTGGCACGTCCGTGAAGTCCAGCATCCATTACCATTCGCCTCGCCGTTCATAAAAATCATTGCTACTTGGTCAAGAAGTGAATATTTAGCCATGCATGAACGGAGCACTTTCACGTAACTCACAAACTGTAGCACATGTACACAGTTTAGACGTCGAACACAGACCAATGACGAATGCAAAAAGTTCTTCTTCCCACACAAGTCCATCAGGGATACGATAAGTCAGACGGGTGTATAGTTGAGTGAAGTTGCCGGTTGCACCTGGAAAGCCGTTGAACGTCAACCTTTATCAGTATCTCGAAATCGATTTTCGGGAAAATGTTTATAAGAACTTCTCTTCATGTTTTTGTGTAAAGATACTGTCGCCAAAGTTTGTAACAAAATTTCTGAAACACTATGTATTCACTCGTATGGTTTTGCGACAAGCAAGTGTGTCTTGTAGGTAAGCCACAGGCCTTTTGTTAGTAAGCAATAAATGCAAAGTCCCAAAAATGAGTTCTCGAAACAGCGATGTCCCTCAGTGCCATTAGAAATTTGGTCCATCGTTACTTTTTATGAACTTCAAACCGATGTATTTTGAAAAGCGAAGAACAGACGTTTCCAAGGATTTAAACACAATTTAGTTTTGTAATTGGGCACAGACATTAGTGGCCGTACGATAGCCACCTCTACTGCAAAATTGCACTGCCGTCCGGTGAACCACTTCTGTAGGGAAATCGTTAGACTGAGTGAATGTGATTTCCCTTTTCTATGCTTTACGGGTCGAATGAAAGACTGCACGCATCTCTGAACAAGTTACACTGGGGCTTTACTTGTCTTTCTGGGACTCAACTGCTTCCGTCATATTAAATTTATGTGCTTGTCTTCCATCTAGCTTCTTCAGCAGGAGAAAGTTTTAGTCAAACTTTAAAGTTCAGTCTTATATACTACGTCTTTGTGGCATTGGCCAGGAAAGGACGGGACTGATTGATTGAGTTTGAGTTACGAACTTTTTTACACATTTTTTTATCATAAGGAACAGTTTTCAGGCACAGATTTTAACTCAATTTCAAAACAGCACCCAGTTTTACAGATCAAGGGTCTCCTGAACACGAAAACTTACTAGTATAAAAGGAACTGAAAAACATGTTAAGAAAATTAAAATACCATATTTCCAATCAGAACCATATTAGGGAATAGCTGAATAACCGAACTAACTTTACAGCTAGGTTAAAAATGAAATTTGAAAATTTCTTGTGGCGTCTGAAAGATCAAATCCCTAAATACACAATTTTAAAGTTTAAGAACAATAGCGACCCTTTTAGGAAGAGTGTCGATATTCACTGTTTCAGTTGGCTGCCATAACCTTCCCGCCCTCCCCCCACCTACCCCCTACCTACAAGACAGTCTGCCAACATCTTGACACAATAACACACAGTGTACATGAAAGTTACAAGGCAGTTCAGAATCTGCCACACAACACAACCATCCTCTGTCAACATTAATAACATGAATATAGATAACCATGCACAGGCCCGTCTCTTTAACACACAAAGTTACTACAAGCTGCATTTTAAATTTACTTAACATTCTCTGCTGGTAGTTACATTAACACAATCGGTTATAAAGTGTTTATCCAAAACCTCAGCTAATTATTCACTCTGGTCAGCCACATCAACACAGTCAATTGTGGAAGTCACTACTTAATTACAATGTTTCCATGCCCAATAGAAAAACACCAGTGAACAGGGCGCACTGAAGTTTTATCTTTATTAGCACAGCAAACCACATTCGGCCTGCCGTTGTGTCCGAGCGGTTCTGGGCGCTTCAGTCCGAAACCGCGCTGTTGCTGCGGTCGTAGGTTCGAATCCTGCCTCGGGCGTGGATGTGTGTGACGTCCTTAGGTTAGTTAGGTTTAAGTAGTCCTAAGTCTAGGGGACTGATTACCTCAGATGTTAAGTCCCATAGTGCTTAGAGCTATTTGAACCATTTAAAAGCACACTGACATACTGGTCATGTCATATCATCATGTGTCCAAAATGGTAGAAAACACAAGCATAGCTGCAAACCAGCATCGACGATCCATATGCTCCACCATGCGAGGTGTGCACTCTACTAGGCCAAGTGATCACATGTTTAGTATTCTTGTAATGCCCATTTAGGACCAGTATACACCAAGATGTAGACTAGCAAAATACGCAGTGCTCCCACAGTACCTCTTCAATATCACTCATAACCATATGTAAAGCAAAACGAGTTCACGGAAGAAAGTGAAAGCGAACACAAGAATCGAGCGAATCGTGACGACAGACCAGCCGGTGCCTTATGCACGACACAGGGCGTGTGGATTAGTATGGGAGCAAGAACAAGGTTTTAGATTCTCGAAGAATGGAAAAAGATTGCTTCCACAAGTGAACCGCAGTGCACACCCGTGAGTGAGGGCACGTCGAATGCTATGGGAAGATGTATCTCGCTAGCTAACACGGACACGCTGATGAATCACTTGTTTCATGACGTATGCGTATGATGATAATGGACCTAAACTACACCTGTCATTGTCTCTTTGCGAAACAAGACACTAGAACCTGTTCTGTTGTAATGTGTAACCAACTATTCACCTACAGGTTGGTCCAAACAAACTCTGCCTTTAGAAAGAAAGTACATCACTGCCTGTCACTAGGCATTTCCACCGCAATAGATTCAATGACACTCTCCTGACGTGCTAGTGCTTCTGCAAACTTCGTGACTCCAATGTACTAGGGATACCCTAAACAGACACACAGCAAACATCACGCACAAACGCATGTCACCTAGAGAATAACCAGTAACCCTCCGAGTCTTCAAAGAATCGAAAAGCAGCTTCATACACCGGTTACAAATCCAGTGTCTTTAATATTTTATTTCAAGTATGGAAGCGGCAAAAAGTTTAGGAAAGGCTTGAAATTATGCTTAAAGTGTACTGGAAATCGCTAAGTACTTTCATTATGATACTCTGGATGAGTGTAGCCTGTGTTGTCTGCGTTCCATTTTGAGGAAAAGCTAGCTTTTTACGTATCTTAATGTTTATGAAGCCATATTCCCTGAATTAAATCTCGTACAATGATATTATTTCTCAGCGACATTTAGTTGTATACGTGGATACTGTGAGCAATTTTATTACCAATAGATGAGGTGGTAAGGAAGCAATAAATGAAAAGGTTATGCTGAAGTTTCACTACATGAATAGCGAAAATACAACAGGGGATACGCTCCTTTTCCTTTTATCGTTTTCTCTAAGTGTGAATGCGAAAAAGTTTCGTAAAGAATAGAAATTGTGTGTAATGTTATTTGGAGTTCGGATATTGGGGCTCCGCCATTAGTTACGCTGCCTCATGACATAAGCAGTAACTATGGCACTTGTTTTAATAATGTGAGACTGTTAACAGAAGACTGGGTATTGACAGAATTTTAAATTTTTAAAATCGGTCAGTGATTAAGTGAAATCTTGAAAATAAATTTTCTGTTTTACTTACATGCGTTAGAGAGGCAATTAGCAAATAGAACTGGTTTAATAATACAGATATATCTAGACGAAAGTCCATAGAAAAGTGTAGGTTGGCGTTACGTGGATAACGAACAGTGAGTAACATCGAGATAAGCCCCCAATTACAGCGGCTGATCTGGCATCTATGGCGGCCGCTTGGCTGTTTTGTGGTGTATTGGCTAATGGGAGCACGGCCCATGTTAAGTTCTGTCACTAATTTCATTATTTTCTGCTCGTCTTAAAGCCTTTCGCCCTTCTTTTGTTTCTGTTGAACCCACATAGAGTTATCAGTAGACTGTTCTTTCCATTCGATAACTTCTGTAACTGTTCGTCACGTCTGCATATGCTTTCAGAGCGAGCGGCGAAAATATCGTCTAAATACTACCACATGAACCTTAATCTCACTTCCGAAACTATTTATTGTTCTCGTCACGGATTCTCAGATGCACAGGTTGAATATTACAAGAACAACCCATCTTACACCCTTCTTCGTTTGGACGCATCAGTGAATTTAGCCACCGTCGATCGTGGCCAGTGGTTGGATTGGTGAAGTCTTTATATGTCGCGTGCTGCTGACGCTTTTCCCCTTTACATTTAGGGCAGAGAGGAGGGTAGGAATGGTGGCTAAGGTCCCTGATCACCAGTCTTCGCGCCATTGTCTTTGATTCAACTTCAAACCTCTCCACTGAGTCACATGAAGTAAGGTCATGCGCCGCATAGTAATCCGTCGATCGGATGGAGACGTTATGCTAGGCGGTCCATTTGATGCTCTTTGGAGCTGAATACGTTCTCCCATCACCGCCATCACGAACAAGTCACTACAGAACATACACGTCCATTAGTCATCTATAGTTAACATATACATTTACGCACACATCTATATTACTTCGCGAAGGAGAGATCCCTGAGGGCGCCTAGGATAGACAAATTCTTTCCAATTAGATCGACAGACCTGTCCTTAGGGGTCACCCAGGTATTCTTGTCACACGACTTTCCTTTTGCACCTTCAGTGTAGTTCATACTTCTGATCATCCGTAGTTCTATATATATATATATACTTTTGTGATGATTGCAGACCTCATGTATTAGATTAAAAAGGTGTACCGGACTGACACTAAATCCTGGAGTTTTGCCTTTTGCTGATAATCCTCTTACCGAGTGATATACCCTTGAACGACTTAGGACCCTCCCTCACAGCTTTTCTTCCGCCTTACTTCTTACCTACTTGCTACGTTATTAATCTGCGAGGAGGTTTAGAAACAGGACCCATATGATTGCAGGGTGGAGGATGCATTCTGGCATCTTGCGTCACTTTGCAACATCCATCATTGTTTCTAGGGCGGAAAATCTTATGAAACTTATTAACAGCCCCTCTGAAGTCTTTCCATCCTGGTGTATATTATTTTCGTCAGTAATTTGGTTGCATGAAGTATGACGCTTATTGTGCCACAGTTCCAGCGTGTACGAGAATGTGATAAAAATTAATACATCCGAAATCTTTATGTGAATACTCTTAGAGATTTTTAAATGAACCAAACGTCATTAACAATGTACGTCTTCATTCTTCACGACTACATATTTGCAACCCTATGTCGCTAGACGTCTCAGAACTGTAAGGTATAATATGGCGGTATGTAACGTATCTATGACGTTGCATGAGGAACGGCGAGCTGAAATCGAGTTTCGACGTAGATAAATTTGTGCACACGTGGAATGCCCTTTCCGTCAGCAAGAGAATGCCAAACCACATACGAGCGGTGTGACATTTGTAACAATCCGACACCTTGATTCAATGTCATCGATCATACTCCATACAGTCCTGACTTGACTCCATTCGATTTTCATCTGTTTCCATAACTTAGAGAACAGTTTAATTCGACAGTGATGCAGCAGTGCAAGCTGATGTGAGGTTGTGGGAGCGTCAACAAAGTCAACTATTTTACAGTGACTGTTATCAGCAAACTGGTCTCTCGTTGGTAGAAGTGTGTTCGTCTTCGGGGTGACTATGTTGAGAAATCAGTAAGTAGACACCAAGAATATAGATGCAGTATGTTATTAACGTTGCTTTAATTTTAAAATCTTCGAGAGTCTTCACAGAAATAATTTGGAGGCACTATATTCAGCACGCTCTGGCATATTTCCTTGCCATTTCTGAGCTTAATTATTTGACATTCTTCCGAAGATCAAATTTTATCTCTCCAGTCTCAAAGCCTCTAGACACTAGATTAGATACTCGCTTCGTTGCAACATTCCACAATGCTGTAGCAATTCCGAAGGATTGTTATCTATTAGTTGGCCTTATTTGAAGACAAGTCTTTCGAATCTTCGAAAAGCTCGGTATCTATCATTAGTTTCCCTATGAAGTACGGTTGACATTCAGGATTTTTTTTGTCACATCAGCACACAGTTACTTTTTCTAGTAAAGGCCTTCAGTGCTCTGTTTGTATCTGTCCGTCCTTTCTTCCGTGATTAAATCTTACGCTATGATGATAAACATATGGTGTTTCTTTCAGTACTTCCATATGACCTGTTACTGTATTCAGAAAAACGAAAACATTGTGGTACATACATAGTTTTATGCATTATTTAAATTGACATAAATTACAGTTAGCTAAGCACATGAAAATGTTTAAATCATAATATAATACTGGTATTATACAGTGTAGGGTAAAGCTAGGTCGATGCCATTTTCATACGCTCCCAAAATCCTTCAGTGCTGTGGATTGAACAATGGCAGCTGAAAACAGATTTCATTGCATATTGGACTTGCGACACATTTCTGTTAATGTGAGCTCGCAGTTAATTCTGGTATTGTCATTACGGACGGAAACATTTGTGTCGCGTCCCATGTGTTCCCTCAGCGGATTAAACCAGTCTATGCGAGCAACCGCCGCTATAAACTGACGTGGCACGCTGTTGACTGTTCTACCTCGCACGCTGAGCAAGCTTGCAACAGTTTATATTTTCTTTTTGGATATAAGTGTACTTCTATAACATGTGCAAGGCTCACCAGTAGGATGTAGACTTTTGAACAATAATTGCCTTGGGAAACATCTCGTTTGTTGTGTAATATATAAGTGAACGAGGAAACGTAGGAAGTAGAACGAATGGGCACGTACATTAAGTTCCGAGAGTGTCCTTCTTACATCTGTAGCTAGAGAATAACTGCCATAAAGACAAGAAGGGGAAAAATTTTCCTAAATCACCGTCAACAAGTCGTAGATATGACGTTCGTTTAAAAGTTCCATTGTGGAATCTGTAAGAGAAATTATTGACGTGTTCTATTCTCGCAGTACACCCAATGAAAAGCGATAAATATTTTATTAGCATTTTCGTAGCAGCTAGCTGATATTTTATTCAGAATTTCCATAATCGCCATTATTATTTATTGCAAGTTTATTTATTTCCTTCTTTAATTATTCATCATTCAGTATTACAGTTTTCGAAGATACTCGTAACTATGAGAAAATATTTAATTGCTCACTGTTCTCAGAAAAATCCTTTTAATTCTTTCGGTGCACTCAGTTACACACAACTGGAAGTGAGGTGTTTAATGATTACAGCATTTAGTACTAGAGGCCGTGCTTTTGTTAGCACAAGAAATATACTGAATTCAAATAAACTGTCCTCTTTGAAGGCAAATGAGACATGTTTTTAGAGACAGAGGTTAGTCACTTCTCGTACATGAGAGAAGATTGTGGTTCCAGTTTATCGTCACGCAAGAGCGACATGTTTCTGAAGGACATCATTTCCTCCACAAGATTTAGTGGTCAGCTGGCACATATAAAATTTAGCTTAAAAACAACATGAGGGGAGGTAGCAGTTCCACATTGCTCGTTGGTAATGGTGTCATGTTCTGGAAACCACTGCAGCCAGTTATTTTAGGAGCTCCATAGTAACGTAGATGACGTGTAATGACTAGAAGCAGTCTTTAAATGGTTAACACAAAGTAATATCCACATCAAATGGAAAGTACTGGATTGAATCCATATCCAGAGTGTGCACTGAATGCATGCACTGTTGGATAGAGAGAAATGGAAAATCAGTAGCACGACCACTGCGATTATCGGGCAGGACAGTGACCGTAGGTTTATATGATATGCTGGCACACGTGTACCACTGCAAAGGTCACAGCTTTCTTGCATACTTGTGGAATAGAATAGTTGCAAACACTAACCTTGCCCAGAGTATTAGCATTTAAAGAAAGGCTGTAGTTGTTAATGTAGTAACTTAAGACCCACTAATTAGCTTAGGTATTGGGTTATGATGTATGATTATAGTATTTGGAGTGAAGAGTTTTTCTTAAAAACATGTAGTAGATCTGTAAGCGATAAGAAATACAAGTGCGACCCACTGCTGAGTACAGTTCCAACGTTAGGACTTCACATCAATTAGCCATCAGTTCAGATCAACAGCAAATTCACAAATGCGTTGATAGGATATTAACAGGTTAACATGAGAGAGTGGAGGAGAGAAAGAACTAAGAGAGATGGAAGAGGAGACTGTCAGAGGAAGCAAGAGGACGAAATGGATAGACAGAGGGGGACGATTAAGTGCATAGAGAGAAGGAGGAGGAGGAGATAGACAGAGACATGGTTGAGGTGGAATGTGAGCAATACACGTGCTGTATGCCAACATGGAGTCTAGTGTCTTATAAAAATTTATATATATATATATATATATATATATATATATATATATATATATATATAAGTTCAGCATCTCCTCCTAAAATACTGCATCGGTTTAAACTACACTTCGTACTAAATTATAACACTTGCTATCTAGAAAGAAGTACTTTGCTGGTAAGAACCACCTACCACTCAGACGGATAGGGGTGGGGTGAGAAAGAAGCCTAACACACAGCCTGCAAATACCTAGATTATATTCATTCTGCATTTGAGAATGTGACCGTCTGGAAACTTGCAACATATCTTACACATAATTTTCAAATTCTCAGAAACTTAATCTACCTGCCCCCCCCCTCCCCCCCAAAGGGGTGAAAGCAAAGAAGCACATCGCTTGCTGCGTTTTCGCTGTTCATGCATCAGGAACAACGTTTTAATTTATTACTACTTTACTACTAACTTGATCCGCAATTACATTTGCACATAGAAATCCTATGCACCACTGAATGTATGTACCTGCAAAATTATATCATTGTACGACACATAGTTTAGTATGCATGACGTCACAAACACTGAGATGCGTGTCATACTTGGTTTTCTTAAAACGGAGCGCAAGTGATCCAGACTACATTCATCCAGTGTTAGATAATGAGAGCACTTAGCGACTTCCAGCGAGCTTCAGAAACTTAATCTCGCATACATGCTTAACGTCAAATTATTAACACATTAATTGACAGTAAAATAAGTTTGAAGCTGCCTTATACTGATTGGTACGATTCCTTAAAGAGTTGAGGATTTACTGGTCACTCGCTATCTGGAAAGAAGCACCGTCGACTGTGGGATAAAGAACCATCTACGTCCGCAGGAGATGGGAATGAAAATTGAGTGACTTTCAAGCATAACTCAGGAAGACATGGTGCAATTTCAACAATATTTGCTAGGCATATCATTTATTACTTATATATGTATGAAAATACTGTGTGAGTAGGGATCCCTTCTACCGCTAGGACCAGGGGGTGTGAGTCAGAAGGGTTGATGTAGAAATGATCGATAACTATCTGTTCGTAATTATTTACTATGTATTTTTTACTGTGAATAATTTTGAAAGTAAGAAGTCCAGTTTCTCTCTTATTTGTGCTTTTCATTGTGTCAACCATGTCTCCAGATTGAGCACTGCTGCGAAGCAATAATTTTGTCAGCTTGTTTCCGGACCTAAGATCAAGCCTCCCGGCCGAACACACATATAAATTTACATCGTCTTTGGGGTTGTATGGTGTAAAAGACTAGAGATTCGGACATATATGTGAGCAATATATATCCCATACGCGTATGTTCGACATCCCCTCCTATGCCCTGCACATTACTTGTTATCTGGGAAGAAATACTGTGGGAGTACAAGCCACCACGCTATCACTGAGATGAGGGTAGGTGTAATAATGGGGTGATGGACTGTGAACGACAGAGGAGGAAGTGGACAATGAGACTTGGGATGATGTGATGAACAGAGAGACGGCAGTAGGAGATGGACAGAGGCGGGGGATACAGATACAGGGCGTATGGATACTAAATGGTTCAAATGGCTCTGAGCACTATGGGATTCAACATCTTAGGCCATAAGTCCCCTAGAACTTAGAACTACTTAAACCTAACTAACCTAAGGGCATCACACACACCCATGCCCGGGGCAGGATTCGAACCTGCGACCGTAGCAGTCCCGCGGTTCCGGACTGCAGCGCCAGAACCGCTAGACCACCGCGGCCGGCCGTATGGATACTGAGAGGGAGGAGGGGAACCTGAATAGAGAGAGGGGACAGGAGTACTCGGACAGAGACAAGAGGCAGACGGAGGTGGACTAATACTAAACTGAAATAAATTTACAAATACCTGGGTAACAACGTGCTTCTCAACTGGTGATGAGAACCAAACACGAGGGCCTAGCGATGATAGTGAGTTGTTGATGTGGATGCGTGACGGCGAAGTTCTTGGTGCAAAAACTAGAATTTTATGAGACATAGCTGAAAGTCGCAGTGTAATAAAAGTTTAACTACAAGAAAATATAGAAATGTCCGAGAACATGTACGCACGTACCCACAAAACTAAGAAAATCACAAATTTCGTCGAACCTAAAAACTGCAGTAAAAAGGAAAAAGCAGTGGAAATAATTAAAATTGTATTATAGACTGCTGTAGCTGACTACTCACTGGACTAAAAGGTTGATCCAGCCACTATGCCACAAACAAAACTCTTCAGCCAAAAACTTCGGCAAGTTCAGGCTATTCATAAAATTTTAAAATTTTTACCACACTCGTCTCATCATCAGCTGAAATAGATGGCAGATCTCACCCTAAATATCATTGTACCGTCGTCTCACAACATTAAATGCAATCAGTGAAAATGTGGCATATAGTGATAGTGATTTATGCACGACAACCGTCTCAGAAAGGCAGATCCATTAGCCGAAGCATAGACTCATGCGTTAGGAGAGAGTGCCGGGTTCAGGAGCGATTCAGGGACGCTTCATCCCGCCACAGTGATCAGCATGTGGAGCACCATGTCTTGATGGTTGGCTTCACGGACCGCAGCTTGCTATCTGCCAGTGCCAGACCCCCCCCCCCCCCCCCCAAGCACCCAATCACCTCGCCTTGCAGCTGCACAGCTCTCCGTCTCAACAGCAAAGCTACAGTCCACCCACAGGATAATTGGTTATTGTGTCACATTATGTCCGCTGCAGGCCTCCTTGTCTACTTGGTTTGCTTCTTCATTTCACATTTCACAGAATTTCCACGTACCGTAGCACCCAGAATACAGGTTTCCCTTTCTGATGGAGAGTAATTGTACGAGTATATACCAGTTTCTTTCTACGCTACATATGTTGTGAACTTATAGCTGGGAATCGATACTGAAAGTCTATGGCAGTCCCCTTATTTTCAACCATCCGAGTACACTACTTAATAACTGTGATGCCTGTCTAAAACGTTGTAAAACTTACAGTGGAAGAAAATATCTCTAGAGCAATCTTTCTTAGAATACATCAACCATAAAGTATCATGGGCCTCTTTAAGAGCCAAGATGAATACCTGATGCACCTTCGGAGTCAAGCTTTAAATTCAGCCACACCCATCTCTACAAAATAATGTCCGTCCCCGGTAGCTGAGTGGTCAGCGCGACGGAATGTCATACCTACCAGCGCGGGTTCGATTGCTGGCTGAGTAGGAGATTTTCTCCGCTCAGGGACTGGGTGCTGTGTTGTCCTTATCATCATTTCATCCCCATCGGCACGCAAGTCACCGAAGTGGCGTCAGCTCGAAAGACTTGCCCCAAGTGATCTGTGTACCTCACGGGAGGCCCTCACGACACAACATTTACATTTTCTACAAGCCAACCAATCGCATGGATCCCATAACGAGGGATTAAAGAGTGTACCAAAGATTACCCAAGGTATCCGAAATTTTTTTGTCTAATTTAGACCGATGTTAAATGGTCCTAAGTAAGTAACTTGCATTAAAAATATAATTGATAGATATTATATTTTCACATTTGTTTTACGACATATCAAAAGCAGTGCGTTTTTTCGAAAATTCATGGGGTAATCTCAGTTATACTCGACAGAACATCACGGTTTTACAGTTTTGGGCAGTTATGCCGAGTCCGGCTACGATTCACACAAAACTAAATAAATACATAGTAATACTGTTACTGAATTAATAAGTCGTAATCGAGAAGTCGGTGGTTCATTCTGCTCAGACGTCAGTGACAAAGCAATTATTTTAGTGTAACTGAGAGTTATAAACTTCAGTTAAATGAAGGTCGTGTAGGGTTAATTTATTTGTGGGTAATTGCACGACGTATTTCTAATATTTTTCATATCAAAATGAAGTGAACATATAAGTGTAAGCGCTGATGAAATTCCTCGTTTCTCTGACCTGCTTATAGCAAATCCTACAATGATAAAAGATGGTCATCACTGACATCTTCACGGTTCGTCTGCTTGCTTTTAGATGTCGGTCGCCAGATGCCTTTCTTTCAGGAAACATGAATCAACGTAACCGACAGGATTGGATATCCTTAGTGGAGGGCCCACCAACTTAATTAAGATAAGATTAGTTGCTTTATTCAAATTCAGTGGTACTCTTGTTGTAGCTGTTACCAATTTTATTTGTATAAAGCCTATCTCACATTGACTTGTCGACTTTGAAATGTTGTATATAGTATTAGTAAGTTGCAAGAGAGACACTTGGCAGTTTTTCTCAGCAAGATACTCACGGAAACCTCATAAGATATATCTTTTATAGAGAGTAAAATGTGTGCACAAGTTTCTAAGTTCTACTTCTTGATAAGTTACTTGAAAATATTCCGGCAAGTGGTAGTGCCGTGTCTTCCGATCTGAGGAGGTGGTTCCCCATACGTCTTCCCAGTCAATCATAGATCCTCACAGCATCAATATGGTCCCTTTATTTCTTGCTTCTTTTTCGACAGTTACGTCTTTACACAGTGACAATGTTTCTGCTCCCAAGACTGCAGTGCGCTTTTGGCCATGTTCTGTCTTCCTTTCAGAAAATAATTTGCTGGCTTATCATCTTAGTGGCTGAACAAGTTGTATTGTCATGAGCTTACAAGTCACGTAACAGTCAGGACGTGATGTTAACATGATATGGATTATGCCTTTAAAGAACCCTCCATACACTACTTGCTCACTTTTGTCTCTTTTGGGATCGTCTCTGGCTGTTTTGAAGGGGGTCACAAAAATTTAAGAATTTTTCTACACAGTCTGCAAAAAACCTTTCTTGTATATAGAATCCTTCCAATTTTGGACTACCAATTCCATGGGTTACGATGTCAAGTTCCTCTGTGCAGTTCCAGTGTGCAGATTACGAACACATTACTGTGGTTTCTTCGCCATCTTTGTAGCTGCATAGATCGTTAAGAAATTCAAAATCTAATCACTACAGACACAACTCTTCTCAATGAAAACCTCACAACAAATAGGACAATCAGAAATTTTAAAGGCACCGGTATCACATCAGCCAAAACCAGCGATCGTAAGTACCTGCATTAACTGTACAGCCTACATATGATACTAAATTAAGTATATTTGATTAAGCCCTTAAAATTTTTTCAGCTAAGTTAGCAAATACAAAGCTTTAGTAAAGCAGTTAATAATGTGGCCTAATGTTACGATTCTGCTGCTTATTTCAGTCTTACCGAACAAGACACACTGATCCGAGTAGTCGATTTAAATCAAAGACTACTCGAAATCTTCTCCAGGTTTTGTGAAGCGCGCGTTGACATCAGCTGATCGATATACTTTAAGTCGGAAGCTATACTTGCCGGGCTAGATAGAAATAAAACCAAACATTTTTTTCTTAAACAGTTTTCAAAATAAGGGGTTCTCGTGACCTCCCTCCCTCTTTTCTCCCTGAAAATAAAGCCACGCATGTAAGTGACATCTGTTATTAACAAGAAAGGGTGGTAAAATTAAAAATAAATCATACAGCTGCTTCAAATACTATAAATACAAATGAATATATAACGAAATGTTGACATGTTAGTAACATAAAATCCTTGTATCAGATTCTACTGACACGCCTCAGACTCAGTGCATTCATTACAGCGATTAATAAAGTTATTCCATTTTCTTTCAGGTATCATCGTTCTTTGTTGTATAATGACGCAGACAGTTGGCACCATAACAACCACTGCCTCTTTTCTTGAGATACGCCTTCCAATAGCGGCCACTATTTGGTAACCTCAAAGAAAAAAGTCTGTCTCGGAGTCGTGGCAGATGATCAAGACAGTGTCGCTATTGAATCACGAGCAGTTGACAAAAATGTTCCTCATAAACACTGCTCAGTAAGGTTCGTGTTTAATCTGAAATATTCATTCACGATAATAAATATCTTAGTTCTAAATAAATAGTTTCGAAATTTTTGCCACAGTAAAAACTTTGTCCGTAAAGTTTCAAACACGTTTCTGTCAACGTCTTGTTCCCTGTACCATATGCGAATGTAGCAGGTCAGACACTGTCAAATACTGACACAAATTAACTGCCGTCTTGCACTCTGCAGTGGTTTGTGGATTATACATGTAGATTTATTCATAGTTAAAGTGGACTTTCTCGCCCTGGACGCAGGCAGAGGCAGTTGCAAATTTGAACTTTAGCGGTAGTTAGATGCAGCTGTATTGGAGACACAAGCAATTTCATTACAACACAGTGAGTTTTTCCCCATCAGTTTTAATCACCAATGAGTATTCGTAGCGGCGTTCCCTGCACAATACGATATTGTTACTCGTACTAAGTTTTATGTAGGAAGGTCTTCATAACACATCTTTATTTGCTATGAAAACGTTCCTGCATATTACTATCAATACACAATGGTAGCTTACCTCATTAGGGTGTTTCTTATTGCACACGAAGTTTTCTACAAAAACAATGTTTTAGGTTGGTTAGTGTCAGGTTTGCGGATGGTACGCTGTAAGTGAACGAAGAGTTAGAAAGAGTAAAAATTTCGTTGTCGCTACTGTGTTGTCTAGAGATATTGAAAGACATTGACCATTTCAAGTCCCACTAATTACTACGTTGTTCCCGTTCATATGCCTAACTCTTATCAAGATCTCCTCGAAAGCATGCATAAGTTAAGGGGATTTTCACACAGCTCAGAAAGCTAAGAATTCTGCGAGGTGAGTCCTATGTCTGCCCATTGTGACATGGAGAAATTTTAGTTTGGATGACTATAATCTTCTTTTGAGTATGTTCGAGAAAGCAGGAGGAATTCATAGTCCATATGACAGGAAGAGACACGCTTGGAGAGAAGAACGAAATAATATACAGGTGCCCATCCAACCCGAATTCATCCGACAGCGAGAGAAATGGAATGGACTGCATTTTGGCATCGAAATTGCATATTTCTTTTTCTTTTCGTCACGACAGATCCATCATGCTGGATGGATATTGTTGCAAGTTGCCGGCCGACGTGACAGCCACGTAACGCAGGAAACTGCTCCAGTGGTTGGTGCGTGATGTATTCCTTCGTGAAATCTAGCGGATGTGTGAAGCAGCTACATTTGTGTTCCACTCGCGTGCATGGAATCAGCACAGCAGGATGGTTCGAAGTGGAGGCAGAATCTCAGGAGTTGTATTTCTAGGAGGTGTCCCATGGCAACAACGTGCGTAAAAATGCGGAACGTCAACCATGTCTGCAGTGAGCAGCGTACCCCTCGCATCCATAGTATTCGCACAGAACAGTGAATGTAAGAAACGGCGGCCAAATCTGGCACAATGCCAGGAAACGTCACACACTCACCTCCAGCCCTAACCAGACTTTCCTTACACTCCGAGGTAATGTCTCACTGGGTCGCTGGACCATTCGACGCAGTGCATCATTTCCAAAAAGGCGAAACTAGTTCTCGTCAGACCACACTACAAGTCTGCAATCGGCTACAGACCGGTTTCTGTGTTCTTAGCCCCAATGATAACGAAGAGATACTTATGCTGCTGTCAGAAATTTCAGTTTATGAGGTACCTGACTCTAAATATTCCCTTAACACAGTTTCATTTTAAATGTTCGCTCTGAGACTAGTTGGGTTCTCCTGCATTTACCGTCCTCAGCTATTGCTCTCGGGCCTGAAACTAACGGTTATTGGCCAAGTTTCCTATTCGCTCTTATGGTACGGTCCAGAGTGTGAAATTTAGTCAGTGACAATCATTTTAAAACTAAACAGTAAACGCAGAGCTCAGTAAATGAAGATCCAGCCCAACTCATTTCAGAGCGAGTATTTAGACGAAAACTGTGTGCAATGGAGATTTGGTGTCGGGAACGTCAAAAATTTACTTTTCTCACACCAGTATAAATTGCTCCACATTATCAAATGGCAAAACAACGCAGAAACTTACGCGTTGCTGATTGGAGAGTAGCCGTGTAGTCTGACACATTGCGCCGACTGCACTGGCAGCCGAATGAGGCGTTACCTCGATGTGCATGCAGTAAGCTGTTAAGGTTGGAGTTTAGTGATGTTTTCTGGGTGTTTGTGGCACCAGATAACTGCCATATGTCAAGTCAAACAGGGCGCAGGATCTTACAGATCTTCAAAGCTCTGTCTTGCAGTTCGGGTGGAAAAGGAATCAAAATGGTAGAAAAAACAACAATGTTAAACGGAGAGGACAATGGAAACCAATACAGTATACATGGTGGGTGCTTTAACTTGAGACAACTAGATTCCTTGAAAGCGACGCATCGTAGGAAATGTATTGTAAGTGAAGAATTAATATTAGTAAAGGGGACATTGTCTGGGCTACAACTGGCTACCTCCTAAGTACTCCTTCTGCGTGGGCGGGGTCAACTGGAAGCCACCCAAATTTTTGCATATTGGGATTTTACGCCAAAAAATCTATGCAGTTTACTGAACCTGTTGTTTTCCTTTCTTGGTAGATGGCATTGTGATCGACGAATGTTAAGTGTCCCTATATTTACAATTGAGAACTGACTCTACAGTTCATTTCCAATATAAATATTAACCTTTGTGTTGTAAGAGATTATATTTTCTTTCGAAATTTGCTTTAGTGTTGCAAATTTGATTGCACTGTACCATATATTTAACGTTTCAATGTCTGGTTAAGAACTACGTGTAGCAGGATCAGGGAAAAAGGACGTTGTCGTAATAATTTTCTATTCGCATCTGATTTCGGTGAGGCCCCTTGCCGTTCACCACTGGGAGGTGTCATTTCGGTGAAGCTGTTGCCTCTCACCTTTGGAATGCTTGATTGCATTAAGCATCCATGGCAAGTGCGCCTGTCACTATTATTTCGCGGAATTTTTTCAGCTTTACTGTAGTTGTGGTTTACATCCCAGCGGCCAGCGAGAGAGTTACGGCGGTTGGAGTGAAACACACATCGAAATCAATCACCATGATGGTGGTGATCGAGAGCGTCCATCGAAATCAAGCATTCCGATGATTCGGGGACTCACCACAAGTAACTCTGAAGGGAACAGAAAACTACTAACCATAGAAGTAGATAATTTTCCGGTAATGTCAATTTCTAGCCCCGTTATTTGTACTTTTGCAACACTCAGGTAACATCTGAATATTAGTAACAACCGATGAAACACTAAGATTTACACTTACATCATACATGAAAAAGAGAATCAAAGGTGTTCATTCTTCATTGCAAAACAGGCACATTTCATATTTGTTGATTACAGCCCCGTATACCAATGATGGAAAACAATGGTTTGAGTAAACTATATTTTTTGGAGTACAGTCGGAAAATGCACTGTAAAGGGAGGGTTCCCATTTGAAAATACACAGTGCAACTATTCTGTGTGTATCTCTGTTTGTGTGTAGTGCAGCGAGTAATTGCAGGAAAGTAACTGCTGAAAAATGCGCTTACTTAAGCCCTGTATTGTGCAGTCGAGTGAACAGCGGTGTGTTGTGTGACGTCAGAGTAAACAGTTTTCGACATCTCAAAAATAGGCCAAAATAAAACCAATAAAAATTACACATAAAATACTTTACTAAATATTTCTCTGGATGTGTTATCCAGTTTAATAAAAGTCCACTGCTGATTTGCATAGATATCTTGAGAAACGAAACTCGTTTGACACGTGGATACATCACACTCTTCACTGAAATGTATTTTGTGTAACAAGAAAATGAATTGTAAACAAAATATAATGTCTTTGCCCTAGTTACTGATTAACTGTATAATGACATTGTTCTGCATTTATAATGGAACTGTATGACTATACCCCTGGACTGTTGTTGCACTTGTCTCATCACAGTAAAAAGTTTCTCTCGAAAGTGGAGTACAGCAAGAGTGGAGCAGAACAAGCAGCGCCGCAGAAAATCTAAATTAAAATGCTAAGCTAAAAGTTATATTCAAAAGCGTGTGTACCCCAACTTACAATGCGGACACAAGTAACATGCTGTTCCTTGCATGAGAATAATTTTGGCTACTAATACCAAGGAATTACTTTAGAACTTCGCAATCAAGATCGTGAACAGTATTGACTTTAACCAAAAATACTGATTTAAGAACTAATTTAAACTGATTGATAATACAAAAATACACTTTGCACTCTAGATTAACAGATGCTATATAATCTCTATTTTTTGTACTAAATGTGTTTGTCGGTAAGGACAACTAACTTGTCTAGATGTAAGCGAATCATGAGATAAATGCTTCAACCAGATCCCGATACGGCAATTAATTTTACAACACAGTGGTAACTATCTGCAAGTATGAAAATCTTAGAAGTTACCTTATATTACTGTTTTTCTCAAAACTCTTTCCAAAATCCGTAAATACTCTTATCATCAACTTATTCAATCATTTCTAGCAAATTATTTCACAGCTCAGTCCCAGATAAAATTTTACTGAATCTTCAGTTCCACGTCTGCTTCTGAACACACCTCAACTAATAATAATTCTCTCTGGTCTCAGGGATGGGTTAACGACATAACCAAAAATCGCGGATCAAAATGGTTTGCTATCAGATACGTGCATATTGCTATACGAAAGTAAGAAGTTAACAGTCCTGTAAGAGCAAAGATGATACACACACCTCAAATCGTCTCCCCCTTTCCCCAATCTGAACTTGTTAGTGCCTTATTTGCAAATGGCAAGTGAGCAGCAACAAATTCAGACAAGATGTAAGGAATCGTATTACAAAAGTCTGATTCCAGAGAAAAATTAAGAAATAACTGAAAAAGTTTTGTGGATGTTAAGTAATATGAAATTTATATCGAAGGAGATCACTGCTATCAGCTGCAGCGGGACAGCATAGGGAATCACCGGCGACGAGTGAAAATATGCACCAGACCGGGATTCGAGCCCCGGATCGCCTGCTTATTGGACAGGTGCGTTAACCACTGCGGCATCCGGAATACAGCGTTTCGCATCTGCGTGAACTACCTCGGCGTGCCTCACGGCTGATTCATATTCACACCGAGAGACACCTATTCGCATTCCCTGTCCATTGTACTCCCGTTCGCTACTCTGAGCCAGTGACAGGAGGTCGGACATATTTGTGCATCCGCACTGAAGAAAGTGGATCCACTGCTCATCTAGGCGTATCAGTTATATGAATGTGCAGCGTCTGTTTTCTGCGCAGATGAAGAAGCTAACCGTAAGATAACATGTGCATATAATAAGTAAACATGTATATACGAGTATCATATGATGTAACTAATGGATGAATGAAACCTACTATTTCTAACTTATTTTGCATTTCTTGCAATAACTGGTACAAAGATTCATAGAGCAACGTTTTGAATCACATGGGAAACATTTATAAATGTTATTCCACACAAGTGTGGAGCCAGTACTTCACAACAGAGTTGAGCACACACAATACTGCGAAGAAAGTAAATTGTAAAACATATGTTGTTGTGTATGAGGATAGCAGGCAGACTCTGTGTCTATTTGTTTGCACAGACTAGCAGCTACCACTGATGAAGGTGAGATACCTTTTTTGGTGAGCAAATGCGAGACGGACACAGACATACTGACGCACACAAGTGACAACCTACTCCTTACTTGAAGAAAATGTCGATAAAAGTGATACTTTTGTACTTTCACCACAATCGTAGCTTCATTATACATCCTTGGAGTTTGATAACCACAGAACGTTTGGCAAGTGCTCGTGCAATGCGTGATGAGTGTCCCTCTGGTTGATCCCAGCGATAAATATGGTGTGTTATGAAACAAATATAGAGAAGATCACAATCTACAGTAGTAACATTGTATAACGAAAAGTAATATTAAGCGAAGAAAATAATATTGAAAGCATGTAAATTATGGATGTATTCTGCACTTGCAGTCATCATCATCTTGGACAGTTTCCAGCCACTGGCTGGGTCTGTCGGGAACACAAGCCTCTCCATTGTGTTCTGTCTTTCCACCATTCCCCCTCTTCCACCTTCGTCCAGTTCTCTCCTCTTCTCGTCACACATTCCTTCACTCCCTTCACCCATCTATCTCTTGGTCTTCCTCTGGGCCTCTTCCCCTCCAGTTGCAGATCAAACATCCTCTTAGGAATTCTTCCCTCATCCATTCTCTTCATGTGTCCATACCACTGCAGTCTTGATTTTTCTATCCTGTCCTGTACTGGTTCCTCCTTTAGTCTTTCCCTCACATACTCATTTCGCAATCTGTCTCGTCTTGTTACACCCAACCTGCTCCTCTGGAACTTCATTTCGCTAGCCTGTATTCTACTTTTGTCGCTTTTGTGCATTACCCATGTCTCACTTCCGTATGCCAATATGGGGACAAAGTAGGTTCGGTATATAATTCCCTTGGATTTCTGTGGCACCTCCTTGCTCCAAATAAGCCCCCTAATGCACTTGTAGAACTGCCCTGCTTTTCTGCACCTTTCATTTATTTCCATTCGTTTCCCCCCTTACTTTCAATCACGCTTCCCAGGTACTTGAAGTTCTCTACCACTTGTAGTTTTTCCCCTCCACAAGTTATATCCACATTTGGCCTATTCGTCTTCCTTGTTGTGACAACTATTTCACTTTTCTTTGCAGAGAAATGCATTCCATATTGTGCTGCCGTTGCCTCCCATGCATCTAACTGCTCTTGCACCTCCTTCTCGCAATTTCCCCATAACATCAGGTCATCGGCAAAAAGCACTGCTTTCATTTTATGATCTCCAATTGCAACTGACGCTTGCTGTAGGATTTCATCCATAACAATAATAAACAATAAAGGCGAAAGTGCACTTCCCTGTCGCAGCCCATTTTCCAGCTTGAACCATGCAGTACATTCCCTCCCCACTTTCACACAACTCTCACTTCCCTCATACATTTTTCTGACTTTTCGTGTTATCTCTTCATCTATCCCTTTTGCGTTCAGCACATCCCAGAGCTTGTCCCTACAGATACTTGCAGTATAATTTTAAATTATAAACGAAAAGAAAGTCCGCTGATTTGAAAATCCTAGATTTTTATAAATATGCTTTAGCAAAGAAAGTTATTCTGTGATAGACCAGATAAAAATAGCAATTACATGATGTGATAATAATATGAGAATTATTGAAGCCTGGGAAATCACGAATTAAAATAATGTGTGCACACTATACATTAATGTCTAAGTCTACCCAGTTAACTAGAATGTGTACCATCAGCAGTCACTAACTACAAATACGCAAAATCATAAGGAGCAGCGCTGGCATAAACACATAAGGCTGTCAAACACACATAAGTCAGAAAAACAGAAATATTTTGTCAGAAGAAAAATGGATAGGCAATGACAAGTTGTAAAAGACAAATAAATGGGAAAATAAATGAGAAAATATTATTCAAATAAAAGTGTGGCAATGGTTCACATAACTACAAAAAGGGGATGAGTGCACTCCAACAAAGGGTTTGCCAAAATCAATCGCATAGTCAATGTAGTCATAATGCTAAAGATACTTCAAGTCTTATAATTAATAAATATTTCTATGGAGTATTGTCACTAATGTTCTATAACAACATAAATAAATCAGTCCACTAAACTCTCTATGGTAACACGTCTTAATATTAAAACAGAGAGAAAAATAGAATAAAATTGTCAAGAAAGGTATATTAGTGTGTTTCATGATCTGTACAACATGTTTTTGAGCTAAAAATATAACATCACTACATCGTGGTGAAAAATTGTAGGAAAATGCAAAATACATTTGTATACAAATAACAGCAAAGACACAAATTCCTAAGCTAGTAAAAGAATAATCATATATAATGAGATCACTGCTATAGCCATGGAAAAATAAGAATACAGTAATAGAGAAATCTGGATAAAAATTGGATGATGGTGGTCAAAATATACTCGTGTGGCAGTGTATAATCAGCTTCTATCATTTCATGGTTTCCCTTTCTTTTCATTTATTTCTGTGATACTTCCTGTTTTTTTGTTCAACACATTCCTCAAATGAATAGACATCAATACATTTTTTACTGTCAGTGTATATATTTCTGACTGTTTTATCTTGTGCTGTATAAAAAGTACCCTGTTGGAGCTCAGTATTCAACAAAAAAAGAAAGTCTACAACTGTGTACCCTTATACAATGATCGCCGATAAGTAGTCATCATTATTAAAATCTCTCCCAAAATTATCAAAGAGAGCAGCTGCACTGAAAAAAATGTGTCATCTGTATTAAAAAGAAAAATATATTTTTCGGCAGTATAACATGTCTGTACATGTTGAAGATATCCCTCATCACGGAAATTAACCATATTTATGCAAAGAAACATTTTGTGCTAAGAAAACTGTAGTGATAACTGAGTGGATAATATTGGCACATCAACATTTTATATTAGTCATAAAATATCTACCCCAAAATGATCAAACAGAGCAGCTGCACTGAAAAAAATGTGTCATCTGGATTAAGAAGAAAAATAGATTTTTCGGCAGTATAACATGTAGGTTGCAAGTGCTACTCTGAGATGAAGAGGTTAGCACAGGAAAGGAATTCGTGGCGGGCCGCATGAAACCAGTCAGTAGACTAATGACAAAAAAAAAAAAACAACACCAGTTCAAGGAGATTCATAATTTTAAAAAAAACTGTTATTGAACTTTTTGGATTAGATAAAGGAAGGTACGATTGCACAGTAGTACATAACTTTATTTGATGCTCAACATTCTTTACTTTATTTGTTTTTGTTAAGATTGTCACTTTGTCCGTACTATTTGTTTATGATTATCCAAGAAACTTCACATAAATCATTACCATATTTCTGTTACTTACCATTTAAGATATCTGTTAGTTATTAACCATATACCTGTTCATCACTTTCCCTTTACTACATGAAAGCTAATGGAATTCAGCCTTGCAAAGAAAAATCAACAAAAACAGGGATCCTAACATATGTTCCAAACATTACCTCCTCATTCCTCATCAGACACCATAATTCCTAACCATTGAATCTTCTAATCATATAACTATCATTATCCTTATAATCATCAACAACAACAACGATTAACAACTTCTACATAATTCTCTCTGCTATAATATCATCACAATAATGACATTTTTCATATAATCATAATATTTACAAAACTCACATCATCGTAAACCCTCACACCTTGTAAATAATCAATGGTAAATACTCCTGCCCTGTTTCAGTAATCCATTCTTATACGATAAACACTCCATACTCACACTTTATAAAGAACAATACTGAACAATCAATTCTTCATTAATGTACAACTCGTTATAAAAAGAATAGCTCAACAAGTGTGTGAAATACTGTTTGTTTTTCTTTACATCCGTTCCAAACGGGAGCAGATATATGTTAAATGCGATTAATTTTTAATTTTAGCTTTTTATAACCGAGTCAGATTTTTCTACAATCACGACATGTGTGTAATCGAAGTTTTCAGTTTCGTCAATATCGGAATGTACTTGTAGCCAATACGACACATTCTTACTCTTATCTCATATGACACTAAAATTACACATTTATATTAGGGTAGCAGAAGAAAACTCCTTGTACTTATCCATTCTTATACGATAAACACTCCATACTCACACTTTATAAAGAACAGTACTGAACAATCAATTCTTCATTAATGTACAACTCGTTATGAAAAGAATAGCTCAACAAGTGTGTGAAATGCTGTTTGTTTTTCTTTACATCCGTTCCAAATGGGAGCAGATATATGTTAAATGCGATTAATTTTTAATTTTAGCTTTTTATAACCGAGTGAGATTTTTCTACAATCACGACATGTGTGTAATCGAAGTTTTCAGTTTCGTCAATATCGGAATGTACTTGTAGCCAATACGACACATTCTTACTCTTATTTCATATGACACTAAAATTACACATTTATATTAGGGTACCTGGTAGCAGAAGAAAAATCCTTATACTTATCGACTGAAATGGATAATAGGTGAAGAAAAGTGTGTCATGAAACGGAAAGACAGTAAGACCCAACTCGAGGCGGCATCGTTCGCCAAACGTCATACCCACAAAAGTATAATGGATCTCCTACCTACATTTGAACGCGGGTAGGTACATGTAATTGAGATTGCCACTTCTTTTTGTAATTATTTTGCTCAAATTCTCAGTATAATAATGCACAAAGTGTTCACTATTTTGTGTGTAAGTACAGATTTCTACAAGAAAATAATCGTTTAAGTTGAGTGCATGGAAATGTTTGCAATCGAACCTTTAACATTCTGTATCCACAAAACGTCTTTGGTATGCTGCCAAGACCGTTTACTATTTCGAATGCACGTGAAATTTAATTCCAAACTAAATCTCACACAAGTGCCATCAATACATACATATACCGAAAGTGGCAAAATGTAAATAAGAATAACCAAAATCACAATACTTTTATTGTCTTACACTGTTTTATGATGTTTTTCGATTATTCCGACATGATTTTCTGCATGCTGATTCAAAGCCTTACGTTTGATTGTATGTGATGAACAAAGTAGTAAACTGTTACTTGAATTTCCGCTTAAGTCACTCGAAATGATAAATCTTTGTTCGTGTTCTTCATGGGTTGCGATTTCTAGACGTCCGACTTGTTTTTCTTCATGAGCTACAATGTTACAGGATATTACATTGTTTTCTTTAAATAGTAGTTTCACTATATCACTGCGCAGATCAGTTTCCCTGTTAACACTCGTGTTGCCTAATTTAGTGTTAGTATTTACTTCGCGTTTCTGTTGTCACTTGATTTGCATCTGATCATCATTACAATACTTCGAAACTTTTAGTTCTACTGTTTCCGAAACGTGAACCGGTGAGGAGTTATAAGAATTCCTGTCTGTGTTTGTTAAATATTTATCCCTTTTATGCTAAGGTCGTCGCCATTTTCAGAAATAGCATCTAGTTGTTCCTTCTCTTTTTCAGATTGTAATTTCAGTGCTCCAGTTCGTTCACCTATTTCTCGAAATGTAGCAAAGAGTTGTACATTATGCTGTTTTACTTGAGCGATCAAAGTGCTATGCGCTACTCCTTTTACAGTCGCAAGCAATTCCTCTGTATCCTTTACTCGATTTGTTTCACTGTTTGAGAGCACCCCATTTGACCTCATATCTCCTTCTAAGCGTGTATCGTTCTTTCGATGCTGTTCTGTTCAGTATTGCTGACAATAGTCTGTGTACTATTTATTCTAGGGTGAAACTCATCATTAATATGAACTGATAGATTTTGCATCTTCTTTTCAAGTTTCTATCCTGTCTCCTGGTATTTTTTTTTTAAATATAGCCCTATATTTTCTTCACGTGTCCCACTACTGTCTTCCTTTGTATGTGTTCTCCACTCTTCCTGCGAAACTTGCGTAGATGGCAACCATTCTACGATATTCACGTTACTGGTTTCAGCATTAGAGCCAAGAGAGGGTGACACAGGTACAGGTCGTAAGAAAGACTATGACGCCAAGCAAGCATGCAGCATTACCTCTCAGTTTGTTGTGAAATGTCACTGTCTTGTGGTGTCTCATCTCAAATGGAAACTTTCTCAAAGCCTGAGTTTCTACTAACAATGTTCCGGTCAGTACATTGACTTAATAATGTATTAAACTTAATCCACCTGTTAGTTATTTTCTCAGAATATTCAGTCACGTTACTAGTTTGTGTAAATGTTCGAAAACTTCATTTTGAACTTCCATCATTTCTATTATATGGCGACGGTATTAGGTATTGATGGCCATAATTCTGGTTAAAACCAGAGTGAATTATAACACAAAGGTTTCTATTGTCCACAAAAACGAAACTTTCTGTAAAATACGGTTCACAAAATGCGTAAATTATCAGAAGTAATGAATCATTAACATAAATCTTGCGTTATCCAATGGAAACTCTGTAATGACCTCAGTGAATACATTTAATATTCACCAAAACCGCGAAAATGTCACATAAATTTCCACAAATTCACACAAGATAGCACACACCGTGATATACAATTGACATTACAAAACAGTGAAGTCATCGGTCTCGTTGGGTTAGGGAAGGATGGGGAAGAAAGTCGGTCGTGACCTTTGAAAGGAACCATCCTGGCATTTGCCTGGATTGACTTAGGGAAATCACGAAAAACCTAAATCAGGAAGGCCGGGCGTAGTACTGAACTGTCACCCTCTCGAATGCGAGTCCAGTGTGCTAACCACTGCACCACCCTTCTCGGTTTAGCTCATCTTTTGTGTCTATGTGTTTCTCAGCAGTGCTCCTTATTTCATAGTTGTCATTAAAAGATATGTTATTTTGTAGCTCTCTGTGTGTTTTAAGTTCAAACGACTACTACTATGCATGTAAACAACTGTTATCTCAAAACCTGAATTCGATTTTAGTATCCCTGTGTGTTTTTTCGTCAATATTCTTTATTTTGTAGCTCACAATTACGTTAAAATAGCTATTGTGTGTGAAAACTACCGATATATGATAGCAATATATGTGCTTTGTCGTTAAAGTGAGTTTCATACTGGGTGTGTGTCAGGAATTAGGATCGGGTGGCTGTATGTATTACGAGTGTTATAAATAATTTTGTGTTTTACTAACTCATTTTTCTTTTTTGTTATAGCCTAAATGCAAGAAGAATTGATTCTGCAGCTGGAAGCTGAAAGAGAGGTGGTGGTAACACAACCCAGGAATCTACTCCTCGACCCGTGCTTCCACCAGCACACCAACCCTGAAGTACATAATTTCTTAGTCTTCAAATCTTGTTTATCTACCGTAGAAGAAGAAAGAGTTTACCTTTCTTTTTCCATGTTACAGAAGACACTCTCGACCAAATAGACGTGCTAGTCGAGAGATATCACAATGGGGAGTCTCCCTTGCTGCCGTCATGTAAGTACACTGAATTAGGGTATTCTAGTATAGTTAGAAGAGTTTCCAATTCCTGTGGGTATAATCAACGTGGACATATATCAATGGTTCCATGAGTGTGGTGGTACGCTAGAAGAGTTAGAGAAGAGTTAGTGGGGCAGCAACAGCTCTGTGAATATTAGTCAGCTATGCCAGACTTGGTGGTGGAAATGGCGAGAGAGCAAGGGAACTGTGAGCCCCAATCTACAACAATTCGTAACACGACCACGTGTGTCCCAGGTAAGGCGGATATCTGGGATGAGATATCATCTTGGGGTGACGGAGGGTTCCCAGGGTTCCCAGGTTCTATTCCCGGCAGGGTCAGGGAGTTTTTCTGCCTCGTGATGACAGGGTGCTGTGTGATGTCCTTAGGTTAGTTAGGTTTAAGTAGTTCTAAGTTCTAGGGGAATGATGACCATAGATGTTAAGTCCCATAGTGCTCAGAGACTTTTGACTGGGAATCAGGTGGTTATTATACATAAATGTTCTTTTTTTCTTTGTACGGGTATAATGTGAGTGTATTTATTCTCTTCCTCTCTTTTCATAGCTACATCACCACAGTGAACCGTGGCATGACTTCAAACCCAGGCAGTAACACTAACAACAAAATACGACCCCATGAAGCGTGCCTTACCCTGCAGGACGAGACTGGAAGCAACACAGTATGACGCCACTACCACTGCCTCTACTGCCTCCGCTAACCCATCCCCCCCCCCCCCCGCCCATCCAACTTTGGACTCGTCTGGCCACCAGATCACCACAACAAGCAATTGGATCTGAGCAGCCTCCACTGTCCTGATGCAGATCGATCCTCACTGCCACCATCACAAAGACTACGCCGCCCCAGCCTAGCTGTTCTGGCTGGGATAATGAAGACTGCTGACAGCAGCCCACTGCTAATCATAGTGTAGCAATGGTTGGGCGCAGCTCCCTCTTCTGCACTAATAGTTATGAGCACCAGGTCAAAAAAGTAATGGCAGAGCTAAAGTCCATGGTGACTGAGGACAACCTTATGAGCACCCATCAAGGAGAGCACAAAGACCCAGCAGGTTTTCTGAAAGCATGTCTTGACCTGCTGGAAAGAGAGCTAACTCACCTTGTTAATTACCTGAGGAGCCCGTCAATTATCGCCAGTGCAGTAATGTGCTGTGAGTTCACACATCCCCATTAACATGATGGTGCTACAGAATAGACCAGCTACATTATATTGGGGAGAGGGCGGCGTGGTGTCGTGGAGCACCTCAATTGCTACATAGGGGATATCACCTTGAGTTATATACAAGACAACTTTCCTTAGATGCAACTTAGAGCTCAGACAAAGAACCCAGAGAAGTAATACAACGCGACATCTCTACACATGTCCGTGGAGGGTCCAGCTATATCAAGCTTCCTGATAAAATAGCAGCCCAGCGGACATATGTTAATGTCTAAAATGAAGTTCAGTGTGCTTTGCGTGTTCAGTCTTGAATTGTGAAAGAAATTGCAAGAAACTTCTGTAACACCCATTACGACATGGCAGAGATGTTAACGTTTGTGTGTTTTACAACATTGACGGCATCGAGTTCCCTGTTTAATCCCAGGAAATACTTAAATTTGAAGCACAGAATGCCGATACCCACGGTTCATGTTTCTACACTGGCTATGTGCGAGTCAAATGATGAAGTATCGAACAGAATCGTCGAACTCGTTTATTTCTCAGAATTTGCAGATCAGCAGAAGATTCGTGTGAATATGGTGCTATTCTTAGATTAGAAAAGTAAGGAGAAACACAATTACCATTACTGTTAGATCAAGGACAAGTCCCACCTCCTATCCTCTCAACTGAGCAAACATCGCCACAAACTGTATATTTTCTTACGGTGTCTGAATGCCTTTTCCATAAGTCAGTATTTTACAAAACATCAACTTGATAGTTCTACCAGGAAACTGGTATATGTGGCTATGCCCACAGAGAAACACAAAATCTTGAAGTCTAAGAATGACTACCACTAGAAGCGATGCCCCTTTGTAGTTTACACTGATTTCGAGTGCCTCCTCGCTCCTTTGATACGTTGTGAAGGTGATCCTACAGCCTCACCTTCAGCCTTCTCGGAAAAACACATACCTTATGTGGAAAAATACCTGCTCGAAAGTACATGTGATTCAAGACTTAACCATCAAAAATCATACGTTGAGTATACTCCTGTGATTTGATTGCTCACTGAGCTCGAAAAACTTCCAGGAGAGGTTGATAAGCGTCACAGCACCAGCATCCCCACGTACGTGGTAAAGGAGAGTGATGATTTGTACAAGAAGACAGTTCACTGTAGAGTCTGTGGACAGCCATTAGATTGGAAAACGGAAATTCATTGTAACGACCACTGTCATCTAACTCGGAAGTTCAGTGGTGCTCCGCATAGTATATGCAGTATGAAATATCAATTGCCACGACTCACCCCTTTCTTTTTCTGCAATCTAAGTGGGGGTGATGCTCACTTTACCATTGAGAATCTGGCCCATTTCAGTATGAAGAACGGTTACGTGAGTATCCAGCATTATAACGTCGAGAAATACAGAATTTTTTAAAAATATTGTCGAGTACTTTGAGAGGTACAAATACTTACCGAATCAAGAAAAATAAGTCCAATAAACATAGGTCCGGAAAAGCATACTTTCCGAAATAAACACGAGTTTATAGGAAGGGCTGGGCGACGCTTGATTGCCGATAGCAGCACTGTCATTGCTTTGGAACCCCGTCAAATGTATCGACAGGGTATTGTGATGTCTTATACGTTGCACCCATGGTCTACTGGCACGGTAGCTCAGCGTGTTCGGTAAAAGAATTAGCTGCCTTCCGTAATAAAAGAACTGAGTGATCGGTTCAACGATGAACTTGAATGGGTGTCATGAGACGTCCACCCAGAACAAATACAATGAACAATAACGAACAAAATGAGACAGAAAAGGTGGGGGTAGCGTCTTGATTAGTTATCTAAAAGTCCACTATCTAGGGATAGAAACCCAGCACCTTTTAAATTTCGGTTAATAATGAATATTGACAGACGAAGACTTCGCCATAAGAAATCACACCTACTCTGGCAAAGGCCTTGTTAACGAGGTAGGAGGAGCAGACAGAGGTTCAGGGCACTCTCTTGTCCTTCGGGAGAGAAACTGCCCATAAAGACGAAAGAATAAACAACGATAAACGGCAAGAGGTTGCAGAAGGCAATGGAAACCTCTGGGTTAAAGAGGCACAAAGTTTATCCACAGGAAATGTGGCCTGTAATTGAAAGTGCCACGATGATCTCTCCGTTGGCAAAATGTTCAGGAATAGTCGCCCATTAGGATCTCTGGCAGGGGACGGCCAAGGGGGAGATGATCATGAGAAAAAGATTGTGTAACCAGAAAAAGAATAGCGTTCAACGAGACGGGCCGTGGAATGTCAGAAGCTCGAACGAGGTAGAAGAGCTAAAACAATCAAAAGCTAAAAGCAAAGGCAAAATCTAGATATAGCGGGGACAGTGAAGTGAAATCGGGAGGCCACCAGTATTTCTGGTCAGATTAGTATAGGACAATATCAACAGCTGCAGAAAATGGGATAACTGGAGTAGGATTCGTTATGAATAGAGACGTAGCGCAGAGAGTGTGTCACCATGAACAATTCAGTGACAGGGTTATTTTTATCAGAGGCGACAGCAAACCAATTCCGACAATGATATATCAGGTATACATCCCGACGTCGCAAGCTGAAGACGAAGAAATAGAGAAAGAGTATGAGGATTTTCAAAGGTTAATACAGTACCTAAGTAAACTAAAAAACTCAACTCAGTCGGAACAGGCCATGAAGGCCGATACCGACCGCCGCCGTGTCATCCTCAGCCCAAACGCATCACTGGATGCGGATATGGAGGACAATGTGGTCAGCACACCGCTCTCCCGGCAGTTATGTTTTCGTGACCGAAGCCGCTACAACTCAAACAAGTAGCTCCTCAGTTTGCCTCAAAAGGCCGTTGGCGCAGTACCTAAAGGGAGATGAAAATGTAATAATCATTGGGACTGAAGTGCAGTTGTAGGGGAAGGAGTACAAGAAAAGGTAATTGCAGAATGCGGGCTTGGGACAAGGAGTGAGAGAGAAGAAAGGCCAATTGAGTTCTGCAATAAATTTCTTCTAGTCATAAAGAATACTCTGCTCAAGAATCACAAGAGGAGGAGGTACACTTGGAAAAGGCTGGAGTACAGGAAGATTTCAGTTATATTACATCATGTCAGACAGATACTAGATTGCAAGGCATACACAGTTGAAGATATAAACTCAGGCCACAATGCAGTTGTGATTAAGTGTAGGATGAAGCTCAAGACATTACAAAGAGTCAATCCGCAAAGAAATAGGATACTGATGTACTACGGAACGACGATATTCGCTTGAAGTTCTCTAAGGCTACAGATACAGCAATAAGAAATAGCTCAGTAGGTAGTAAAGTGGAAGAAGAATTGACATCTTTAAAAAGGGCAGACACAGAAGTTGGAAAGAAAAACATAAGTACAAAGAAGGTAACTGTGAAGAAACTGTGGGTAACAGAAGAAATATTTCAGATATGGATGACAGAAGGAAGTACAAAAATGCTCAGGGAACTTTAGTTATACACAAATACAATTCGCTGAGGGATAAAATAAACAGGAAGTGCAGGGAAACTAAGACTAAATGGCTGCATGAAAAATGTGAAGAAATAAAAATAAAAATGGTCGTCGGAAGACTGTCTCAGCATATAGAAAATTGAAAATAACCATCGGTGCAATTAAAGCAAGAGTGGTAACATTAAGAGAGGAACGGGAATTCCGCTGTTAAATCCCGAGGAGAGAGCGGATAGGTGGTAACATGGAGGCCTCTATGAGGGGAAAGATTTGTCTGATGTGATAGAAGAAGAAACATGAGCCGAATTAGAAGATGCGGGGAATCCAGTATTATAATCAGAATGTAAGAGGGCTTAGGAGGCCGTAAGATCAAATAAGGTACAAGGAATAGACAGCATCCCATCAGAATTTCCAAACCCATGGGGGAAGTGGCAACAAAACGGCTATTCACTTTGGTGTGTAGAATGTATTAGTGTGGTGATATACCATCTGACTTGATCCACACAATTCCGGAAACTGCAAGTGTTTACAAGTGCGAGAATGACGGCACAGTCAACTTAACAGTTCATGAATCCTAGTTGCTAATAAGAATAACATACGGATGAATGGAAAAGAAGACAGAGGATGTTTAGATGACTAGTGGCAATTCTGACGTTGCTGTTGGTAGTAGAAGCACGGCTAAAGAAAAATTAAGACACTGAAAAAGCGTTCGACAAAGTCAAATGGTGCTAGATGTTCCAAATAATGAGAAACGTAGGAATACGCTATAGGGAAAGACGGGTAATATACGATATATGGAAGTGCCAAGAGCGAATAATAAGAGTGGACGACCATGAACGAAGTGCTCAGACTAAAAAATGTTATAAGACACGTAAGTAGTCTTTCGCCCCTATTTTTCTGTCTGTAAATCTAAGAAGCAACAATGTAAGTGAAAGAAATGTTCTGGAGTGGAATTAAAATTCAAGGTGCAAGGATATCAATGATACGATCCACTGATGGCATTGCTGTCGTGAGTGAAAGTGATCTAATGAATGGAATGATCTGTCTAATGAGTATGGAACATAGACTGAGAGTAAAATAATGAGACAAAAGTAATGAGAAGAATTAGAAGTAGCAGAACAGAATTGATGGTCTGAAGTAAATGAAGTTATGGAATCTGCTACCTAGGCAGGAAAATAACAATTGACAGATAGAGTAAGGAGGAAATCGAAAGCAGACTAGCACTGGCAGAAAGGGCATTCCTGGCCAAGAGAAGTCTACTAGTATCAATCATAGGCCTTAATTTGATGAGGAAACTTTTGAGAATATACGTTAGGAGCATAGATTTGTATGGTGGTGAAACATAGATTCTGGGAAAACGGTAACAGAAGAGAATTGAAGTATCTGAGATGTGCTTCTACAGCCTAATGTTAGGTGGACTGATGAGATTAGAAATGATTCTATGCAGAATCGAAGAGGAAAAGTATATGTTGAAAACACTGACAAAGAGAGGGAACAGAATGATAGTACTCCTCTTAAGGCATTAGAGTAGCTCCTATGGTACTATATTGAGCTGTAGAAGAAGACAGAAATTGGAATACATCCAGCAAATAATTGAAGACATAGGTGTCAACTGATCCTCTGAGATGAAAATCTTGGTAGAAAAGATAAATTCATGGTGGGCCACATCGAACCAGTTAGAAAACTGATGACTGCTATAAAAGTACTGACAGTCCTGTAACTACACTTAGGTAGTCCGCAGTCAGTTGTGTGTTGTGCCGTGTCATACGCTACGTTAGTCTTAGTCGTGTTTGTTTGCCTAATTCTACAGTACTGTCAACCCTGGGTACATATTATGATGTTTTTCTTTCTTCCAAACGCAGATTTACTTATGTGTTTACTGTTATTGCTCTGTCTGTAAGTACAAGTAGTGTATTACATTTACATTTTCTGTTTTGCAACACCTGTTATCAATAGAAGCTTACTGATCAGCAAGTGAAATGTTGGGTATGACATTCTACTATGGTTTAGCAAATTGACACTGCCAACCCATGCCCTCTCCGTCGAAAAATATCCGCAGCGCAGAGTGCCCTCTGATAAGCTGTTTGGCTCACTTTCCCAGATAATAAGGGACACATATACTCTTGCACCTCAGAGGTCTGGCAGTGGAAGTCGGCGCACAGTTCGTATGTCTGACATGGAAGAGTGTGTGCTACATTCGTTGGAAGAAACTGCTAGGACACATATGTGATGATTGGGAGCAACAGAAGGTGTGTATCACTGTCTTATCTGCTGGGTACTTCATGATGAATATCATGTGTAGTGTGTTCAGGCCAAAGGATCATAAATGGCAGAGGAATGTTCTGCCAATGGCTGATGCAGAATTGTGCTACAGATCCACTGTTCTCATCCTAGACTTTATTTATTGATGAGACAGGGTTCACAAGGGATGGTGTTCTGAATTTTCTAACCAGCATGTATGGGCAGATGTAAATCCCCAAAAAACTAAGGAAAGACAGCATCAACACCGATTCTCAATCACTATACGGGCAGGTATAGTTGACAATAGATTAATAGGGCCATACTTGCTACCACAAAGGTTAACTTGGATGCATTATCTAGACTTTCTCATTAATGTATTTCCTATCTTGCTGGAGGCTGTGCCATTGCGGCAAAGAATACAAATGTGGACCATGAATAATAATGCACCAGCACACTTTCATCACAATGTGCGCGAATATCTGGCACAGACATTTCAAGGCTGCTGGATTTGTCAGTGGGGGACGGGCACCACACCTTGACCTTCTCGTTCGCCGAACATCTATTCCCTAGACTTTAAGTTATGGTGATAGTAGAAGGAATAGGTCTATGCCACGCCAATTAACCATATGTGGACTCTGCAGGGTCACAACTCCAATGTGTGCCAGTAGCTGTATACTTCAAAGGGTGTGTCGTTATTTATGGCAGTGGGCAGTTGTGTGTATTGTCATGAATGGACGCCACATGGAACACCTCCTGTAAACCAGAGTTTATCGGAGAATGTACGCCTTTCTGGACCCATGTATACTGGATTTATCTAAGAAAGAGTGGATATCTGGACCCATGTTTACAGGACTTATTATTTTTTGTTTCGATAAGTACTACCACCTCCCAAAGCATTGGACACTTTTAATTTTTAAGACCCTGTACGTCTCGTTCGCCAAACGAATCTCTCCTATAATTACTCTCTGCTTCCTGGAGTTGGTACGCTTTATGCTGGCACCACTCCAGGAACCTGTTGAAACAGTGCCTCAGGATGATATTTGAGGTGCCTACCGTGACAAGAAAGGGGAATTCCCATATGAGTATCTAGGTCGTATTGGGAAACTCTATGAAACCAGATACTCGATATAGCTGCATTCTGTAGTAACCTTGCAGGCGACTCCATATAGGATGCAAACCGTGAGTATACTGCAAAAGTTTGGCAGGAATTTAAAATCCCAAACCTGGATAAGTATGCAAGATTTTATGTTGACACACATGTGCTTTTTGTAGAGAACGTTCTCGAGAAATTCTGGGGTGTATGCACGACCACACATTCTCTGGGCCGAATATTCCACTATACAGTACCAAGCTCAAGAAAAGGAAGGTCAACACCGAGCTCTTGACTGATACTGACGAGTTTCTTTTCTCAGAGCGTGAGATCTGTTGGGTACTTTGACAATGTGGGCATAGACATGCCAAGGCGAATAACACATGCATATTTGAGAAGTTCAACGCATCACTTGATTCGAGCTATACCATTTCCTTAGATGTCAATAAGATCTATTGGCATGGCATGCAACAATACACTATATGACCAATGTTATCTAGAGACCCCCAAAAACATATGTTTTTCACATAACGCGTATTGTGCTGCTACCTACTGCCAGGTACTCCAGAGCCCTCAGTAGTCATTAGACATCGTGAGAGAGCGGAATGGGGTGCACCGCGGAACTGACGGACTTCGAAGGTAGTCAGGTAATTGGGTGTCACTTGTGTCATACGTCTGTACGAGAAGTCCACTGTTTCCGATGTGATAGTGAAGTGGAAACACGAAGGGACACGCACAGCACAAATGCGTACAGGGTGACCTCGTCTGTTGACTGACAGAGACTGCCGACAGTTGAAGAGGGTCGTAATGTGCAGCTGGCAGACATCTATCTAGGCCATCACACAGGAATTCCAAAGTGCATCGGGATCCACTGCAAGTACTATGACAGTTAAGTCGGAGGTGAGACAACTTGGATTTCATGATCGAGCGGCTACTCATAAGCCACACATCACGCTGGTAAATGCCTACGACGCCTCGCTTGGTGTAAAGAGCGTAAACATTGGACGACTGAACAATGGAAAAACATCGTGTGGAGTAACGAATCACGGTACACAATGTGGCGACCCGATGGCAGGCTGTGTGTGTGGCGAATGCCGGGTGAACGTCATCTGCCGGCGTGTGTAGTGCCAACAGTAAAATTCGGAGGTGGTGGTGTTACGGAGTGGTCATGATTTTCATGGAGGGCGCTTGCATCACTTGTTGTTTTGCGTGGCAATATCACAGCATACGCCTACATTGATGTTTTAAGCACCTTTTTGCTTCCCACAGTGAAAGGGCCATTCGGGGATGGCGAATGCATCAACAAGATCGAGCACCTGTTCATAATGCACGGCCTGTGGCGGAGTGGTTATACGACAATAACCTCTCTGTAATGGACTGGCCTGCACAGAGCCCTGACTTGAAGCCCGTAGAACACCTTTGGGATGTTTTGGAACGCCGACTCCGTGCCAGGCGTCACCGACTGTCATCAACACCTCTCCTAAGTGCAGCACTCCATGAAGAATTAGCTGCCATTCCCCGAGAAACCTTCCAGTACCCGTCTGAACGTATGCCTGCGAGAGTGTAGGTTTTCATCCAGGCTAAGGGTGGGCGAAGAGCATATTGAATTCTATCATTACCGATGGAGGGCACCACTAACTTGTAAACCATTTTCAGCCAGGTGTCCGGGTACTTTTGATCACATGGTATAGCTACCGGCTGGTGAGTTACTATGTGCGCCCAGAAAAAATACAAGGCTGTAGGTGGAAAAATCAGGGGAATGGCGGTTGATTCTTGCGTAGGATATGTTGTGGAGGCAAATCCTCACAAACCCTAGTAGTTCGCGTGACACTGAAAATGGTTTGCCGCTATGTTCAGAGCAATTAGTTCCTGGGACCATCTCCAAGTTGATAACAACACTGTGAAACAAGGAGACATACATAATGCATTACAGAAATCTCCAGCAATGTCTGGATTTAGGCATGGATCTAATTGCAGTTAACTGTGCTATCTCCATCAACCAGTCCCCCTGGTTGAAGAAGTGTATTGATTTAAATACGAAACAGAGAGCGTCCGCGACATATAATTTCGAAAAGACGTTTATAAATTGAGGAATAATGAAAGTTTCGCCAACACAATGGAAAATATGAGAAAAAAGTGTGAAATACGTATTAGGTTCACAACATTCAACTAGGACTTCGTTGCTGTGGAGGTGCTAAAGACTGCAGCAGAGTACATGAAATGTATGTGGTGAAGTGCATACCAGAGATGTAAAATTTCCTCATATGCTGATGCCATTATGAGTCTCTGAAACCTCATTTCACTGATTGCTTTATATGGATACAGTGTAATGTCAACGCTAATATTTTGTGTCACCAGTGTACTCGACAGTGCTCGGGAATTTATGATGTGATGAATATTTTCCAGAAATGACTTTAAACCCTACATATGAGAACTGAGAAACACTACATATTATATTCTAAAATGTAATTAATTTCCAACAACGAAATGTTTCATTATTTTTATAACCAGTTTTCTATAAGCAATAATCATATAACAAAAGATAATAGCGCTAAAAGAATGTATTGGCATTGTATTGTCTGTAAAATTTTCTTTGTTCTATTGTTCTCTATGGTGTATGAAGCGGCTGAGATCGAAGATAAGCTGAGGTCTGTTGTTTTAAATAAGGGATCAAAAGAGAAATACTTTACTAAATGGAATTCTAGTGGACGGACTGTTATTTGTGACCAGATAACTAACTACGAATGTTTTAAATTTTGTGTCCGCAGCAATTTAGACTGCGCTTTGTCTCCCACCATCACGTGAATGTGTGGAGAGGCAATTTCAAACTGCAGAAATAATGAGGCATTAATTCTTTTGATCGATATTATAATATTTGAACTCTGAGGACAAGAACCCACAGGAATTTATTATTTTTATATACTAACACTGAAAATAACATTCTGTACAACAATCTTAGACTTTACGTAAATGAAATATTCTTTTTGGCTGATGCGTAGCATTAATTTATCTCAGAGTACTTTATCAGTCACTTAAAATAAGAATATTACGACACTAGTGTTGGCATGGGAAGAGCCTGTGATGTGACATATTAATTATTTGGTGCATACATTTTAATGTCACTTACTGAATTAGTAAAATAGCATTTCAATATTTATCTCTAGTGATTAGATACGACAAAATAATTCATTAGAGTTGGGCTCAGCAGCACATAAATAAAAATTATCAGAGATTATTTCTTTCTTTCAAATAATACTCTTCTTGCTCCTACATTTTCATATGTTTTACAATAACACGTACACATCGCCACATCGACTTTAAACAGAAGAGGAACCTATTACATTGGAGCCCTGTCACGTTGGGCTCGAGTACAAGTATTTTAATTATACTTGTAATCAGTGTATCTCTTTTTGTGAATAGATTGCCACTGTACGATGTTAATGCTTCTCTTCTTTGCCTTTTCAAATTCCTACTGAACGTACAAAATACTATTGGCAATATCAATCTGACATGCAGCAAGATGTTGTAATTATCAAAACATATTGCATCTAATATACTTCGTAAATTTACAAAAATTATCCAAACACATTACAACTAACATATTTGTGTACACTCCTGATTCACCGACATTGTCGCCAGGGATCTAAGGATAGGAAATACTGCACACTCGTCACACGCACATAGTTCGTAGCTTGTCGCCTGTAACAAAACTTTAAAACGCTGCAAGTGCATATCACCCCAGCTATAACAAGTAGCAGTATCATATTCTTACTGCGAGAAGCATTTTCAAATATGTTTTTGTTTCTAGTGAATTGTTGCGCACACAAACACACATTTAGTTGCAGTGATTATTACTTGCGTTAGTTATAGAATATTTTCGGGGATTTAAATTTGTTTTAATTGCTTTATTGTGTGAAATATTTGTGGATAAACACGGTTAGGCCTAATGATTTAGTGATTTAGTGTCAGATGCTCAAGTGAGGGAAATTCCGCAGACTTCCTTGCAGGAGCTAGATAGCTGAAATGTTGACGGTAATAGTATTTTACCGGACATTTCAAGTGATACTGAAAACGAGGTGATGCCTGTGTTGTGTGACACTCGTTGGTAAAGGATTTAGAAGCAAATGATAGTAATTTCACCGGGCGAGGGGTAGGACTTAGTAGTGCTCAAGCTATGCCATAGCCCGATGGTAAAATTCTGTTATCCATGTTACTCCAGAAGTTAGAATTGATAGAAAAAGAACGTAGGGAAGAAGAAGCTCTTAAAGAGGCGCAGCTCTTAGAGGCAAAGGCTATAAAAGAATGGAAGAAGAAGCTCTTAAAGAGGAGCAGCATTTAACAGAAAAGGCATTGAAAGAAAAGCGACGTAGGGAAGAAGAATCCCTTAAAGAAGAGCAATGCGAATTAAAAGAACAGGAAAGAAAGAAAATTCTCAGAATAAATCAATAGAGTCTTTATCCAGCGAGACAAAGAAGTTGTTCATAATATAAACCAAGTGATATTCATCGGAGATAAAGCGTGGTCAGCACACTTTAACGCGGAGATAAATGCAGTTAAAGACACTATTAAACCGTTGGCAAACATTGTCACAAAAAGTAAATGACATACAGGCTGAAATCAGTAACTTAGAAACTATTTTTAAAACGCTGACTACTGCTGTAGAAAGAACTGAAGGTAAAATACAAACCGAAGTGAAGAAACAAGTACAAACGGAAGTAGCCAGAGTCTCGAGAATCGAATCTTGGAGCTAATGTCAGACACCAGTAATGAAGAATCTGGTCCTGACGGGGAAACTGAAGTTGAACATTGGCCGATTGCTAGTGTGGCAGTGCAGAATAGAACACTTTTTCCCACTGGTCATGTTATAAATCAGAATAATAGACAAAGTTTGCCAGCAACCCGTGTTACAATTTATAATAAATCAAGCCGTAATAGCCACTCTTTATTACCACAACTACTAGCAGACTCTACCTGTACCAAGACGAGTACACCGCCTGCTAATGAGAGTCGAAATAGAGATTATCAACATGCGAATGATAATCATAAGCAGTATTCGAATGAGAATACAAATAATAACCATCAACATAATAAAAATAGGAGAAACAGTAGAAAATCGGAAAATCCAGACAAGGATAGACAAAAAAATATATGTAACAACAATCAGTACTATCGACAGCTGGGGCCGAATCGTCCGCCCCCGGAAGCTGAGTGGTCAGCGCGACAGACTGTCAATCATAAGGGCTCGGATTCGATTCCCGTCTGGGTCGGAGATTTTCTCCGCTCAGGGACTGGGTGTTGTGTCGTCCTAATCATCATCATTTCATACCCATCGACGCGCAAGTCGCCGAAGTGGCGTCAAATCGAAAGACTTGCACCAGGCGAGCGTTCTACCCGACGGGAGGCCCTCGTCACACGCCATTTATTTTATTGGTAACCTCACTACAAATTTAGCAAACCAAGTGTAGTCTGCAAATTATATACAGACTGTACCTGTACCAAACAGTCCGTTTTCACAGTCATGGAATCCTAACAGAACACCTCCATACAACAATACCGAGAATATGAAAATAGTGGAAGTATCACCGGATACGAAACAAGCATAAGAGAATCCGACAAACTACATTTGGACCCTGTAGGGCTTCGTCAGGAGACCGGACAGCAAAATGAAGGCCATAGGTCTAATACCACCACAATTAACATGATTAGATATCAGGGTGGAATAAAATTAGAGGATGAGTTATGTCAAGAAAATACCCTCTCTCATAACAAAACAGAAAAATATATACAAGCCACAGTCAATGCGTCCATAAACGGAATTGTTGGCTCAGTACTCCTTGAGACTGGTGCAAGTATTTCAGTGACATTTCAACGTTTCAAGAGGACCTGGCATAACAAGCGATAACCAGTTCTGCCAGTGAGTAACGGTAAAGTTATATGAGCTTTCGGAAAGAAGTTACAGATGGTGAGGTCCCAGAAACAACTTTACTTCGTCAATGATAGCCTCAAGTGCATGTTCTTAGTTATGGAAAACCTTTCTGTACCAATAATTTTGGGCTTCGAATTTCTACAGGAGACAGAAGTAATAATAGGTCTCACGAAAGGAGTCTGAAAACTGAAGTACCAGGAGCGAAAGATAACCTTGCAGCTAAATAGGGATTTCGAGGCAGGCTTTCAGGTGACTGTAAATATAGCTGTCAGCTAACAAAAATTGCTTAAATTATAGTATGATCACCCAAAAGAGTGGCATATTATCCAGAAGGATGATGTTCACAACAGTGGGAGCTACATCTCTGAATTGATTGAGGGGAAAGTGAAGAAGCTTCATGC
Source organism: Schistocerca cancellata (assembly GCF_023864275.1). Lineage (NCBI taxonomy): Eukaryota > Metazoa > Arthropoda > Insecta > Orthoptera > Acrididae > Schistocerca > Schistocerca cancellata. The sequence continues at coordinate 171,924,317 of NC_064633.1, read as the reverse complement.
ATCCACAAAATCCAAGTTGGGCCATTAGTAAATCTATTGTCTACCTATGAAAAAGTATTCATAGATCGCCCAATTGTTATAAAAGGTTATATTTATGATATGAATATGAATCCGCACAAAACCTATTGTCTAGCTTCGTATTCAGTCCCTTGGACGAAGAAAAATAAGGTAATGAGAGAGATAAGAAAAATACAAAGTTAATTATCGAGCCTTCGAATTCACTCTATAGTATCCCCATATTAACCATCACGAAAGTTGAGAAAAACATACTGCTAAACTTAGATGCATGGGGCATGAATAAATTTATTTTGCCGATATGCAGTACGCCTGAAAATCTAGACGGAAGAAGGAAAATAAAAAGTGGCATCTACTATATGACGGACCACACAAGATTGTTTCAGTTCGTCATGACGATTGCTATTTACTGCAAGATGCCAATATTGAAAGTATCAATGGACTGTATTTGCATAGGGACCATAACAACCACAGTTCATGGATTACAAGTAACAAAATAAATTCAATTCAAAAGTACCATCGTAAAATATGTAAATAGTAGTTATAGAGTAGTTTTATTGTAAATTCTTTTACTCAAATGTCCTAGTTTATAAGGGTTTATTTCAGGTCATATATGACGATATGATATAAGTAACTGTAATTTCAATTCCTGATCAAATCTAAGTTCCCACAAGGGAACAATTAAAGAATTTAAAGCCTCGAAGTTCCAATACTGAAAGCTTATTCTGTAAATCTCCTTTATAATCAGTTAGAGCAAATTTTTTATGGTAAATGTGATTTTCTGATTTATTCTAGCCAGTTATATTGGGGCAAATATGTATATAAGTATATCGCGCTCCTATAAATGTGGATGAGTCATGAATGTACTTTACTTTGATTTATGTAGTGCAGACACACGAACGGATATTAGTTGAGTGCTAGTCCGCGTGATTGCTTACTTCGGATTTGGCTCTGTTTGGAGGATTTGCCTTTTTATGTACTACTTTGGGTACTCTTAACTCTCGGGTTTTGCTTTGCTGTTAGCTCTTGAAGCTACTTACTAGTAGGTGTGGCGAGTATGGGCATCTTCTCCGAAATACTAATTATAAAATTTAATCGACTGGAGACGAATGAGAATAAATGACAATAAACAAATAAAATATACCAACTTATGAGGATGTACTGAAATCCACATTGTTCGAACATGATCTATTGATCAAGTCAAATGTAGAATATTGTATCACTCCATTCTTAATATGACGCTCAATATAGTATATGATTTTTGGCTTTATATTTCGACATAATAACAAATGTTGACGTGAACAATGATCATTTTTGTGTAAGTGTAAAAGCGATGTGAAGATTGTCTGTTGTGTGGAACTATGAGCCCCAGCAGTAATCAATATTTTTGCTGTGTGTCTAACTAGAACTCTAAAAATCAAGTGGATACGCAGGAACTGCGTTTTTCATTTTTATAACTGTGTTAAGCAGTGATAAATCACTCAAATAAATGATAATATGAACTCTCTTCGAGTGCATATGTTAGCAGCAACGACTGAACTTTGGTAGACTGTTAAAAACTCGAAAGTTTAAAAAAAGCTGAGCAGACCTCAGGCTTTTATTATAACGAGATAACCTCACGAGTATAAACTCTTGAAACAGACTGTACTGCCAGCTGTGCGCCTACAGTGCGAATGCAACGACGGCTCCGATGCGTCATGCGCAAATTTTTACGTACAGTGAGGAATAAACAAAGCATACGACGAACACCAGACTCTTTAAAAAGTGCAGTGTTATGCATGTACGATTTATTTAAACGAACGTTGAATCACTGCATTAACCAGAACAGTGTTTATATACACAACATCTGTGAATGCGTCTGAAGGAGCTAAACTTACTTCTTCAGCTTGACAAAATAAATAATTTATTTGTCACTGACACCAATTTTCGATCTTGCATGTACCCACATTTTACGACAGAAACGCGGAACGTGGAAGCAAGACCTGGTCTAGAAATAGTAGATCGAGAACCGGGTGCACTCGACAGCAGGCAGGATTCAATCGATGTACTGGTGCTGTACCTGCAGCAGCCTCCACCAACAGCGGCCTCCACCTGTCTCCGACCTCCGATCCAGCAACTCGATACAGGGTTGGGTATTCAACTTTGCCGGGAACATCATTCGAATTTTCTTTCAATTACTTTTAAACATGTATTGACCTCCTTTGACTTCAACAACAGATCAGTATAATCTATAATAAACATGTCAAGAGTGACAGATTAGATAGCTGTGCTCTTTCGAAGTCAATTGGACGGTTTCGTTCCCTGTTTTCCGGAGCCAGTGAACCTGAATGGGGCGGAATAAGCAATTCCAGAAGTCTCCGCATCATTTTCCGAAACTGTGCACTTGCTGAAGCTATTTAAAACCAATATATCGACACCAGGCATACGGTATACTGCTTGATGTTTTGTCTAACCCCTGTCTAAATTTTGCAAACTTAAAAACCCTTTATCGAAAGTGAAAATTGCAGGATATTTAGATGAAAGGGTTGTGCCAGCTGGTGTGAGGGCTAGAGTGGAGGCTGCCCAGATCCCAACATTGTCATAAGAGCATGCCGACACGCCCACGGAGGGTCTGAAGGAGCGCCTGTGGTGAGATATTCCGTTTGTTCGCGGAAAGTTTTTAAACACATCTTCTGGCAGGCTACGAGCGAGGCGTGGGAACAACTTCAGTTCCCAGGCAGTCTGCAAATGAATAACTATGATTGGTTTGCTCAGGGAATAGCTCCATGACGTAGCAAAATCGGCGCAGATATTGGCGCCAAGTATCTCCATTGGTGGAATAGTAGGGCTCGGCGATAGAGTGGAATTTTCCACCAGTTATCACGTTGCTGATTGGCACGTGTAATCAGGGCCACTGTGGCGGGGACAGTAATGTTCTGTGTTCGGGTTGTACTGGTGCTCTTGGTAGAGGCTAGCCTCGCCTTTCGGTCTGAGTAGGTTACAACACTGAGCACCCGCTACTCTGGACAGCCTGCATTCCGTTGGCTGTCTAACATACTATCATTTAATAGTACCTGTTTGACGAAGTTGCTGAAGTTTCGACTTCAATGTAACTTTCCGAGTACAGTTGGGAATTGAGCGTCCTACGTACAAACGTCCCATGTTGCCCGTCTGGAGCAGTTATGGATAAAGTTGACTGTATCGGAGTTACTATGTGACTTAACGGTTTAAAATTAATCACTGTACCGGCAGTGATTGTGTGGCGAGCTTTCTTCGTGTCGCTCAGAGGGCCATTTGAACTCCTAGGAAGTCTTTGATATGGAACAACCAGGCCAGAACAATTTGTATGATGCTATATTCACGATATTATCATCACCACGACGGGACGTCGAAGCTACCAGCCATCGCCACCGGTAAGCCTGACCGTTTTCTTGCAGTAAGGAAGACAGCCTGGTAATGTATGTCCGCAGCACCTGCAGATTAGGTAATTTTGCTACGTGGTAATCAGAGCTCACCAGAGCGTGCCTGTTTCCGTTTTTTCTATCTTGGTTCTGTCTTGGATTGTCATTGTCTGAGTTCTCACTACTGGTGTAGAGCAATTGATGTAGGGTTTTCTGAACGATTTTTCTTAAGATTTGAGTTGCAACTAATTGGCTCTACATACCACTTGTTCATAAATGTCACAACCAAGTTTATGGAAAACTTCACCTTCACAGCAATTGTCTGTGTATCAAATTGTCGTATTGTAAATGATGTGTTCCTCTATTTTGGATTTAGTCATAATAAATCCAATTGTTATTTTGAGCAGAACTGTCATTCTTTAGTTAAACAGAGCAACCCGTTCCTCTGTCACAACATTAATTAGACTTCCCATTGAAAGTTAATTTTTATGGAATTAAAATTTTTGCAGGTGCTAAACTCTCCTCTAGCCCACTTGCAGGATCGATTACAGTCAGTTCGTGTTTTTTTTTAATCCATGTGCAACAGCAAAAGTCGGAGTTAGAAAAGCGTGGGCTTAGGGCATCTTTTCCGCATGCAAATTCCTACCGAATTTAGTGTTTAACACTCTGCTAGCCTCGGCACTTCGCAAATGAATACTAGGCATCTTTCCTTGTAGCCTACCCGTATTTATTTTGGAATAGGTTTCCCTATAGCTTACTCTTATTTATTTCAGTATACTGAATATTTTGCACCATTTACATTGTCGAGCGCTATTGCTGGTCAACAAATCCTATTAGCGTATTCCGATTATTCTTCAGTCTTGCTTCCATAATGGAGTGCAATTTCAGGACTGCCTCTCTGAATTACCTATACAGTATCCTCATAATGTTGTTACCAGCACTGGTTTGGTATCATTGATCATGAAAACAGTCACTGAACTGTTAAAATTTATAACGATTCCTACTCACAAATACCATGTGCTGCAGCCTTTGATTTGGTCCTGTATTCTTCCGATCAGGAGTCTTTATCATATATGTCTTTCAATTTATGGCCACCAACCACATGTGGATTGAGTTTATTTGTCTTCTCAGATAATCTAGCTTCGGTACCATTATACCATAAGTGCCATCCAGACACATAGTATACCTTCATAATATTTATCTACCAAGTAGTAGGGTAACACAGGTGCTGGGGCTTTTGTTAGTGTGGGATGCCTACATGATGTGCGAGCCTGTAGTTCTCTTCCGATCGACAGGTCCAAACCTGTTGTTCAGCTAAACAGATTATGACATACTTGGGATAATCAATCCTCCACTCATCTGTACAAGCAGAGATTTTATATAAACTTAATTGACTAATTAGTTAAATCGATCCATTAATTAGCCCCTCCACCACTGAGAAACCCATCAGACCTCCATCTTGCGTTTCCCACCTGGAAATTGGCAGGAAAACAACTCAATACCTCGATTAGTCGATGGGGAATCGAATGCAATGTGCGGAGTACTGTTTAAACTGTTATTAGTACACAAGTCAATGTGTTGAATAGTGTTCGTTTAAATAATTTGTTTGGAGATAGACTGCAATGTAAGGAATACTCTTAATATAAATATTTTGAGAGCGACAAGGCAGTTGGATATATTTAACAACTGTCATAACGTTATTATCCTGATTGCGCACGGAATACCACCAACAAAATTCACCACATATAATTACACTGTTGAAAAGTCTTCACACTGACCCCAGGGTATTACGTACCCATACTCCAAACACCTCATTGGACTGACCATTTCACATATTCCTGCATGTACAGGCCACATAATGTCTGATTGAGTCCCTTGACTAAAAGACTGGACATTGCCCTAAACCCCAAAAGAAGTGTCAGTTGATATTGATCCCTCTCTCTCTCTCTCTCTCTCTCTCTCTCTCTCTCTCTCTCACACACACACACACACACACACACACACACACACTCACTCACTCTCTCTCACTCTCAAGTGGCGATGCCCTGTTGTGAGCCACAGCCAGAACTACACACACCGTCAGTCATGGTCAGACCAAACTGCAAGGAAAGTAGCATTTACCTGGTAAATGGTAGTGTCTGTGTATCTCTTGGAAATACTCCATTACTCTGTCACATTGATTAACTAATCGACTCACTCGATAACCCTTTTATGGGACAGTTTATCCTTGCTTCTCGTTGTTGGACACTGGAACTGGAATATCTGGTGGGATACGAGCCTGCAACAACTCAGTTTCCAAATGCTACTGGATTTTTTGCTCTTGCCTCGTATTGGAAGATATTGGCACAGTTAGATAAATTGATAGACGTCTATTACATTGAATGTTGCTGAAAATTTCAAATTTCAGCTCAGCTGCATGCTGTATCCTAAAACAACTTGCTATAGATGATGGACAGATATGTGCTCGTTATACAGCTATCAGATGCCACACTTAAACGATAATCCAATCCATAGCAGTAGTTTCATAGCTAGATGTCGGAGACTGCTGAAATACTCACACATCCTGTGTTCCCTTGTCATTATGTCCACATGCAGCCCACCAATCCCTTCATACACCACCAGCACCAACACTCATGAGTCTCAGAAAACTACCGCCACAAACTCAGGTGCAGTTGTGGTCGGGTGTGTATGCTAGAATGGGCAGCATCCTAGAATGATGGGAATGGTAGAAACTGAGAGGCCGTCCGTACATCTAGCGGCAACACTTTGCAGTGATAGATACTGAATCACTCTATTTTCCACAGAAAATACATGCAACCCATGACATCATGGAGACAGCCCAAGGCATACTGAGTATTACTTCACTGTTTGGCTACCCACCAGGTACCACCTCTGTGACTTGCTTGCCCTGTCCCTGTCGGTAAGAACCAAGTACCCAGTGACACAGCTTGACCTTGTACCCATTGCTCGTGAGAGCCCGAAGCTGGAAATGACCATTCGTTTTAGCCACAGGCTACCACCGCCACGCACCTCACACGCCCAAAACAGCCTCTTTCAAGGAAACCAGCCCCACGCTTGTCATTACGGTGACAATTAAAACCGAGTGAGCTGGCACAGTGGTAAAACAGAAATGATCGTTTGGCATCATTGGCTGGGAGGACCCTTACAGGGCAAGTCCGGCCTTCTCGGTGCAGGTCTTATTACATTCGACGCCACATTGGGCGATGTGCGGGCTGGATGGCGATAAAATGACTATGAAGACAACACAACACTCAGTCCCTGAGCAGAGAAAATCCCCGACCTATCCGAGAACCGAAACCGGGCCCCTTAGGACAGCAGTCCGTCAAGCTGACCATTCAGCTATTAGTGCGCAGTGGTGAACAAACTGGACTCGCATTCAGGAGGATGCAGTTGTAAGCCACATCCAGCCATCCTGATTTGGATTTTCCATGATTTCTTTAACTCGCGTCAGCCAGTGCTGGAATGCGTCCTTTGAAAGGGCACAACGGATTTTCTTTCCCATCCTTCTCTAATCCAATGGGACCAAAGGCTGTACTGGTTGGTACGTTCAACCGCATCATCCAATCAACCAAAAATTAAATATTATGATTAAAGTCTAAATCTGATGACAACGAACAATGAACAAGTATCAGAAATATCTATTCCAGACGTCTGTGGCTCTAAATATCAATATCTATATCTCTCCTATGACTGCACATGATTGTCCACTTGAAATCCTTCGTCAGTTTTGCAACTATCAGTGCGTTGAAATAGCAATCCCCCATGTCAAATACACTCCTGGAAATTGAAATAAGAACACCGTGAATTCATTGTCCCAGGAAGGGGAAACTTTATTGACACATTCCTGGGGTCAGACACATCACATGATCACACTGACAGAACCACAGGCACATAGACACAGGCAACAGAGCATGCACAATGTCGGCACTAGTACAGTGTATATCCACCTTTCGCAGCAATGCAGGCTGCTATTCTCCCATGGAGACGATCGTAGAGATGCTGGATGTAGTCCTGTGGAACGGCTTGCCATGCCATTTCCACCTGGCGCCTCAGTTGGACCAGCGTTCGTGCTGGACGTGCAGACCGCGTGAGACGATGCTTCATCCAGTCCCAAACATGCTCAAAGGGGGACAGATCCGGAGATCTTGCTGGTCAGGGTAGTTGACTTACACCTTCTAGAGCACGTTGGGTGGCACGGGATACATGCGGACGTGCATTGTCCTGTTGGAACAGCAAGTTCCCTTGCGGTCTAGGAATGGTAGAACGATGGGTTCGATGACGGTTTGGATGTACCGTGCACTATTCAGTGTCCCCTCGACGATCACCAGTGGTGTACGGCCAGTGTAGGAGATCGCTCCCCACACCATGATGCCGGGTGTTGGCCCTGTGTGCCTCGGTACTATGCAGTCCTGAGTGTGGCGCTCACCTGCACGGCGCCAAACACGCATATGACCATCATTGGCACCAAGGCAGAAACGACTCTCATCGCTGAAGACGACACGTCTTCATTCGTCCCTCCATTCACGCCTGTCGCGACACCACTGGAGGCGGGCTGTACTATGTTGGGGCGTGAGCGGAAGACGGCCTAACGGTGTGCGGGACCGTAGCCCAGCTTCATGGAGACGGTTGCGAATGGTCCTCGCCGATAGGCCAGGAGCAACAGTGTCCCTAATTTGCTGGGAAGTGGCGGTGCGGTCCCCTACGGCACTGCTTAGGATCCTACGGTCTTGGCGTGCATCCGTGCGTCGCTGCGGTCCGGTCCCAGGTCGACGGGCACGTGCACCTTCCGCCGACCACTGGCGACAACATCGATGTACTGTGGAGACCTCACGCCCCACGTGTTGAGCAATTCGGTGGTACGTCCACCCGGCGTCCCGCATGCCCACTATACGCCCTCGCTCAAAGTCCGTCAACTGCACATACGGTTCACGTCCACGCTGTCGTGGCATGCTACCAGTGTTAAAGACTGCGATGGAGCTCCGTATGCCACGGCAAACTGGCTGACACTGACGGCGGCGGTGCACAAATGCTGCGCAGCTAGCGCCATTCGACGGCCAACACCGCGGTTCCTGGTGTGTCCGCTGTGCCGTGCGTGTGATCATTGCTTGTACAGCCCTCTCGCAGTGTCCGGAGCAAGTATGGTGGGTCTGACACACCGGTGTCAATGTGTTCTTTTTTCCATTTCCAGGAGTGTAAGTATGCCAATCACAGCCAGTCTGTCACATATCCCCTATTAAGTATTGTACTTATGTGGAGAGTTATGTGAAGTCATAAGAGGTCCACAGATATTGATATTTCCAGAGCCAAAACTCATGACCAGTTATTTCCGATATTTTGCTCATTGTCAGATGTCATCAGATTGAGGCTGCAATCTTAATATTTAATTGTAATTACAAAATAAATATGTGACTGGTTTCCTCAGACGATACCGTTTTGGCGTATGGGATGTGTGGCAGAAGTAGCCTGTGGCTGTAAAAAATTGTTATCTCCGGCTTAAGGCTCACACAAGCAGCGGCTACAAAGAAAAGTTCCAGCCAACTGGCTAGTCGGATATTCCCCATAACTCCATCCGGGCGGTGGGGCCTTCTGGATAGCTGAATAGCGAACTAATACTCAGAATGTGTGTGCTGTCTCTGCGATGGCGTTTGTTACAAGCATACTCAACAGAAAACTGAGCAATTCAATATTGATCACTGCGAAGTGTTGGTACTTGACATATCAGTTACATCCGAATTCCTGCCACTCCAAATCCCATGGTCGGGGTGGGTGCACACCGGCATACACACGTGTACACGACTGCAGCTGTGGTGACGGCGGCAGTTTTCTGCAACCTTTGAGCTTTGGGTCTAGTAGTGTGTGAGGTGACTGGCATGCTGCATGTGTAAATCAGGACATGAGCGCATGAGATGTGTTAGTGTCTCAGTGATCTCCGACTTCTAACCATAACAACTACTGCTGTGGACTGGATTCTGGTTCAAGTGTGTCGCCTTTCGTGGACTCTGTCTAGCAGGGGTATTTGTTGTTGTTACTATCCTATCTCATAGTACGCACTTTCTAATGCTTAAAATGTATCAGAGAGTACTAATTTAGGAATTCCGTAGTGCCCAGTCACAGTACCAGATTTGGGATTGATTGATTTAATGTTTCTCATAATTGCAGTGTAAGCAGGCATCTGTCCAGCCCTTGCTGAAAATGATTTAAGGACATAGCATGCAACTGAGCTGAAATTTGGAATTTCCAGCTACCTAATGGACTTGCTACCAAATGACTCACTGTGCCAGTATCTACCGTCAAGAGGCAAGGAAAGAAATGCAGCAGGGTTTGGAAACCAGATGGTTGCAGGATCTAATCCCACCAAATATTCCAGTCCTAGTATCCATCAATAGGAAACAAGGAAAAACTGTCCCACACGAAGGGTATTGAGTGAATTAATTAGTCAATTAATCTAATAGAGTGAATGAATATTTCCAAGACATCCACAGACATCACCAGCTAATGCGGCCCTGTTTGCAGTTCGGTCAGACTGTAACTCACGGTTCGTGCAGGCTAGGCAGTGGCATGCAATAGGATGTCACCACTTGAGAGAGAGAGAGAGATAGAGACGAGGGTGTGGGAGGGGGGGGGGGAGGGGGGGACAGGGAGACAGGGAGAAGGCATGTGCTTCGGCATCAATTTCTTAGGTATCAATATCAAAGGGTGGCTATCAACTGACGCTTTTGTCAGGTGATTAGCGTGATGTCTGGTCGGCCAGTCACGGGGCATGAGCAGGCATAGTGCAGCCTGTGTGTGTGGTAATATGTGAAGTGGTCAGCCCAGGTAGCGGTCGGGGCATAGGCTGTCAGTGTCCTGCAGTCGATGAGAAAGATTTTTAACAATGTCATTACGTATGGTGAGTTATTTTGATGGTATTCCATGAGTGATCAGAACATAAAAATCGCCGCTATTGTTTAAGTATTATTTACTGCCTTGTCCCCCTAAAAATATTTAAATAAATAGTATTCCATACACTGCATTTAATATCCTGAAAAATTATTTAAATAAATAAACTATATTCCAAACGCTGCATTGTATTCTACAAATTGTTTAATCAAGAATATTCAACATATTTCCCGGTCCACCAGAAATAGTTTAAACAATATTCCTTACACTGCTATCGATTTTCGCCAAATAGATAATCAACTGAGCGCTTTTCCTGCCAATTTCGAGGAAGGATGAGGGCAGGAGGAGGGCTTTGGATTTTCCAGAGGTGAAGGACTTAATTAAATGAGTGATTTAATTATTGAATTAATTTGATGTTAAAGGTGACTGTGTACAAGTAAGGAGAGTTCCCAGAGGAGTGAAGAAGGAGGAGGTGGAGGAGGATGAAGCGTAGGTGGAGGGCGAGGCTAATTCAGAAAGACGGATTTTCCCCATGGGGTCATAATCTACTTAGCAGAACAACATGTTAAGGACTTGTCAAATGTAACAATCCAATAGGTTTGTGCCTGAATATATTCTTGCCACGGATGTAGGCAACCCACACTAGAAAATGACCCAGCACCCTTGCTACCTACTACTTGAGCTGGGGTATTTATTTAGCAGAGAAATCAGAATATCTGGAAAAGAAAATGCAAGGGCTCCGTTTAAAGCAGGGGACAAATGCAAATGATGAGTTTAGATATAATAGCGGTCAGCAAAGTCGGGTGACAAGACGACAAATATATCTGGATAGATGAATAGAATACAAGCAGAAGGTAGTTTAATGGAAGATATATCGTGAAGAATTGGAAGGTTGGACCATGAGTGACTTTCTATGAATAGTTCAATGATTGTATTATGTTTGTCAAAATCGACAGCAAGTATTTCACCTACACATGTAGACATCAAAAGCAGAAGATGAAAGGGTATCGAATGTGTAATTCGTCTTCTAAAGGAAGATGAAAATTTAGTAAAAACGTGTTTAAAACTTTGTAGTTGAGGAAAGGAATAGAAGACTGATCTATACGATATTAAGAGCACAGTAGAAGGGTTTAGTGACGAGAAAGGTTAGTTAATTCTGCAATAAATTACAACTAATAATAACAAATACTTTGCTCTAACATCACAAGAGGAACATGCATACTTGGAAAAGGCATGGAGCTGTGTGAATATTCCAGATGGCTATTGTCAGACGGTAATTCTGAAATCAGATATTTGATTGTAAGACGTAGCCTCGAGATTGTACAGCCTTAGTTCATAACTAAGTTTTGATGGGGACTAGACTGAAGTTGGGCAGCCTCATCCGAATGAATCAGTTTGGAAAGACACACGATACTGACAAATGATGAGGTGCTGTTAGCTAGGGCTGTAGATAGTGCGATTATCACTACTATAACAGGTAGTGCAGATAAAGAGAAACGGACAAAAATGGTTAAAATATAATCTGAACAGACAAATAAAGACAGAATGCAATGAAATCTAAAAAGGAATGGTTGTCAAAGAGATTGATTCAGCATATAGAAGGAAAAATTCAAATTCGGTGAAACTCAAAGGAAAGGTGTTCTAGTTCAGGAAGAAAAAGGAATTCTACTGTTACTTTCAGATGGGAAGGCGGACAGGAAAAAGTATATCGATGGTTGTATGAAGTTATGGAACTCTCTGATTACGTTATAGAAGATGAAGTGGTAGTAGGTATGGAAGACATAGGGGATCGAGTGTTAAAGTCATAATTTAACAGAGATTGGTAAGTCTTGGGACCAGATACGGAGGACGACACATAAAACTGTTCCTTTTAATTTCAAAAATCATTTGAAGAAGTAGAAACGAGACTGATATTCAAGTTAGTTCGTAGAATACGTGAATCTGAAGACATACTTTAAGACTATCGGAAAAGTACTATCCCACAGACTAGAACATAGCGGGAACGTTCTCTCAAATAGTTTAACAGTCCATACATCAAATTTGTTTTGAAGAACAGTATACGGAAGAACGTAGAAGAAAGTTAAGGGTCTCTTAGACGAAGTTCACTTATACATTAGGAAAGCCAAAAGTACTACAGAGGCAGTTCTGACATTGCCTTTGATATTTTGAAATTGAATCGGCCATTCCAGAAACAACATAACTCCACATGTTGTTGATAATTCTTCCGGGTGATATGGACGTGGTCCATGGAATACTTCTATTCCTAACGTTTCGTCCAATACTACGTTGGACATCCTCAGTGGTATGGCTGGTCCTGTTGAGTCCTGCCGACAGGACCAGCCATACCTCTGAGGACGTCCAAAGTAGAATTGGACGAAACGTTAGGAATAGAAGTATTCCATGGACCACGGCCATATAACCCGGAAGAATTATCAACAACAGTACGATCCAGCCGTGAAAGCCTTCATTGTATGAAAACTCTACATGTTATGCAAAATGAGTTATTTGTGTCCAGGCCTACTTTATGGGCAACCGCATCGTTCTGTATAGGAAGGACGTACTTTCGATCTAACTGTATATGTTTTATGTTTATGATAAGTTTACGTTAGTTTTAGTAACTACGTAACTCCTGGAGTTGCGGTGTATCTAACCTCAGTGCGGCAGCACCATTCATTCTGTTTGTAGTGCTGTGCGATCTGTTTATTCTAGCAATAATATTTGTCATTGTTGAACAGCTGGTTGCCTTTTAGACAGATCAGAACAATCTTAGTCTTAGTTATCTTACGTGGTTACTATGTACAGACTGGTACCAGTTCTATTTTAAAGATCTGTGGTAATGGAAGACTCCATAAAAAGGAAGAGATGTCTGAGGAATGAAGCTGAATACAAGAGTGAGATAATAAAGACAGCATGTGTTCAACGAAGTGAATACATAAACCGTCAACCTATCATAAAATATTTACTAAGTGCCACAACTGCTGTTTTGAGAAAATCGCAGAAAACATCCAGAACGTATTCATTTTTGAATCCTTTCTTAGCCTAAAATGGAAGATAGTTAATCTGCAAACATTTTTTAGAGTAATGATACTGTAAAACATTTGAAAACAACAAAAATAAATTGTTGATGGAACAAAACAAGAACAGGGCTATGTGCAACCTCTCTTACATAAAAACTGGGCTAAGTCTACCACTTATATCTCTAAATAAATTGGTGGGGGAAGGACAATAATAATAACTTTACTCTTATAAAAATCTGGAAACTACTATTTACAGTTTTTTCTATAACAACTATATTACTATGAAAAGTCACTTAGGCCTACAGAAGTGCTGTGTTAGCAAACAAACTAGTTGAAGAACAAACACAAAGTCAAGCACTTACAAGTTTTATTTCAAAATAAATGCCTTTTACAAAGTTTAAAAAGTTATATTTTGTGTTAATATACCACTATTTTATAAACAATACTACAGTCTATAAACAGCTGCTGTATTTATCGAGTCAGAGACTGGTAAAACAGTTTGTTTTCTTGTTTGATATAAGGTATCACATTTCCTAAGCCCTCCTTCTTCTCAGATTTCAGTCTGACTGTTAGTTCAAGCCTTTTATGATTTTCCATCTTCACACTTTTTTAAATACATTCGTTTGCGTCTACGTTTAAACTTCATTGACTTTTTCTTTTTTTATGTTTCTTTTTGTTGTAAAAACACCTTACATGTGTTGGTTTTGGAAAATTTGAGCCAAACGGCTTTGGAAATTTCTAACTTTTTTTGATGAGGTTTTCTTCAGCTAGTTTGGAGAAGTCTTAAAAATCATCATCGATAATCACAGTGGTTAGAATAGGAGTTTTGCTCTTGGCATTACACTAAACTCTCAGAAGATAAAAAGGAATTTCACATTTTTGTAGAATTTTTCTTTTTTCAATTAGAGCAAAAGTATGAGTGTCCAGAGACGACACACCTGTGGTGAACTTCGTCAAATAAATCCTTAAGGACCAAATATATTCGTAGGAACAATACCATTTGACTTTTGTTTTGGTCGCAGCTGTTGTCAGACCACACTATTAACTAGTTCTTCTGGATAATATTACTTTTAATCCATCTTAACACACGGCTCGCTATTTCGTTGCCTCAACTGACACTCATGCCCTCGCGATAAGGAAACATAAAACCTTTGTTATTATCTGCCATATGCAACACAAATTCTAACGAGAATGTTGACATGAATAATACATGTGGAAGTGTGACAATATTGGCAAAGAAAGAACCTGCTGTAAATCTATGGATACTGGGCGTGTATCACATGTATCACGCTTCACCTCTTCTCTAGCTTTTTCAGCATGTCTATGGTGAAATTCTAGTGAAGTACGGTGTACAGCTCTACTTGCTGAATCGTTCAACAGTTTAGTTTTAAGCTGGTCACATGTGTTACAAGTTTCTTTCCTTGGGCGATGGAAGCTCAGTTTGGGAAAGTGTTCTTTCAATACCTTTTATGGTACAAATATCTAATGTTTGTGTTTGGATAAAGTGTAACCTAAGCCTCATACGTTCTTCTGTAATTTAAATCTCGGGTAATAATTAGAAGGGAGCTTATAGCCCTTGTGTAATGGCTCCCCCGTCCTTGGGAAATCTTTTGGTGTGTTCAACAATGTGTTTTACATCAGAAGCTGTGTATTTATTTTTTTATTTTTATTTCCCCTACGTTTAATGTAGGTGACATCACCAAACTTTTGGCTTTCACCTAGGTTTCCACTCGTCACCTGGTAATTTTGTGTATTTCCAGAAAGTATTTTTTTTTTTTCAAGCTTCAACATGTCCACCTTCGTCATCAAAAGCTGTATAAGATACACTAGCCTGTCAGCGAATCACCTCGGGTTCTTCGTAAGAACCATGACGCCTTACCGAGCGAGGTGGCGCAGTGGTTAGCACACTGGACTCGCATTCGGGAGGACGACGGTTCAATCCCGTCTCCGGCCATCCTGATTTAGGTTTTCCGTGATTTCCCTAAATCGCTTCAGGCAAATGCCGGGATGGTTCCTTTGAAAGGGCACGGCCGATTTCCTTCCCTATCCTTCCCTCACCCGAGCTTGCGCTCCGTCTCTAATGACCTCGTTGTCGACGGGACGTTAAACACTAATATCCTCCTCCTCCTCTCATGACGCCTTCTTCTAACATTGCATACATTTACGTTTCCCATCAGGTAAGAGTTTTGATTGACATAAGCACCTATTTCGCAGAAGTGATTGAATATGTTTAATTTGTGTACCAATGCAATGTCTCTACATTGATAGCAGCACTAGCATGAAACCTACAACAAACAAACACAGGAATTAGGGGTATTAAATAATTTATGACTGCCACGAATAACTTGTTTGTTTACTACTCTGCACAGTTAGTAGGTATACTATAGTCCAGGAACAAAGTCAAACATAACCTAACGCGGTCTGAATAATTTAAACGTAGGTTAGCTTAAAACGCCACAGAAGAACTATAATCAACCGAAGTTTTTCAAAAAAGCCTTTGTCCTAAGGTGTTTAAGTTATCATATACACTTACCTCATCAAGTGGAGGTTGTTTTTGATATACAGTAACCTTCTTATTGTTCTCATTACGTTTTCCCTTGGTTCTTAGCATCTTATTTATTTGGGACTCACACTGACTACTAGATAGCTCGGTTTTTACTGACGTAGGTTAGGTACATAGCCAATACTTTCAAAATAAAAGGAATTTTTTTATGTTTGGAGCTTAGACCGGATTTTATAATTAGTCCACAACTATGCTGGAAAAACTGCTCTGGAAGAAAAACAAGTCAGAAACGCAACTCTAATAAAGCATGTTTTGCTGATATTGACACTTATTTCGTTAGACTTCTTTGTTAGATAGATTTAATAAATTCAAGAGCAAAGACCAACAGGACACATACTTACAAGGTCGCATCCCCTGTAACAGTGTGCAAAGACCTCATCCGTCTAAAAATGGACCATCCATTAAGAGTAGTCACAGTTCTAAGTACTTCATCTTACTTGGTGGTGAAAGGAAGGTGGTTGGCTACAAGGCATTCATAGCCCTTGGTCTTGAGGGTGACAGTAGACTCCATCGTCTAGGAGAACTGCATACAGCCGGTAAGTGTCCTGTTGATTTAAGAAGAAAAAACCCACAGCACACTTGAAGCCTGCCCAAATGAAGATACTCATTCATCTACGTAATGGGTCTTTTCCAAGGAAAAAGACTCATTGAAATTTTCTGGCAAATTAAAACTGCGTGCCGGATCGAGACTCGAAATCGGGACCTTTGCCTTTCGCGGTCGAGTGCTCTACCAACTGAGCTACTCTAGCACGACTCACGACCAGTCTTCACTTGTTCAATTCTGCCAGTACCTCGTCTCCTACCTTCCAAACTTCACAGTTCTTCTGCTAAAACTTCCAGAACTCCCTCCCTCCCCCCTACCATCTTTCTTTTTTTTTTTTTTTAATCTGAATTTGTTCGCTTTCGTTCGTTGCATCTGCTCGGGGCGGACCTCGTAAGACATCCGTTTAAGTTCGTTGTTGACCGATTAACTCAGTTTTTTATTACAAAGGGCAACTAACTCTCTCACCGAATACGCTGAGCTACCGTGCCGGCTGCCATCTGAGCTACCGAAGGACGACTCACGCCCGGTACTCACAGCTTTACTTCTGCTAGTATTTCGTCTCCTACCTTCCAAACTTTACAGAAGCTCTCTTGCGAACCTTGCAGAACTAGCACTCCTGAAAGAAAGGATACTGCGGAGACATGGCTTAGCCACAGCCTGGGGGATGTTTCCAGAATGAGATTTTCACTCTGCAGCGGAATGTGCGCTGATATGAAACTTCCTGTCAGATTAAAACTACGTGCCGAACCGAGATTCGAACTCGTGACCTTTGCCTTTCGTGGGCTAGTGCTCTTGTCAGGGTCAGTAAAGTGACATAGGACGAAGACGACAGTTTAAGGTCAGACGAGTATCGGGTAATACCTGTAGCAACAGGAAACGATACAACGGGAGTCGGATTTGTTATTAATAAAAAAATAGGGCAGAGTGTAACTTACTGTGACCAGAACAGTGATTGTTTATTCTCATCAGAATCGACGTCGATAACAATAGTTGAGGTATACAAGTCGACGTAGCTAGCAGAGGATGAAGAGACAGCGAAGTTACATGATGGCATTTAACGGGTAATTCAGTACGAGAAGGGAGATGAAACTCTAACAGTCATGGGGGACAGCAATGTGGTAGGAGGGGACGAAGTAAGAGAAATAATTAAAAGATTGGCGGAGAATATGGCCTAGGTAATAGGAACGATGGAGGAGAAGGAGCCGGCCGGTGTGGTCGAGCGATTCTAGGCGCTCCACTCTGGAACCGCGCGACCACTACGGTCGCAGATTCGAATCCTGCCTCGGGCATGGATGTGTGTGATGTCCTTAGGTTAGTTAGGTTTAAGTAGTTCTGAGTTCTAGGGGACAGATGCTAAGTCCCATAATGCTCAGAGCCATTTGAACCATTTTTTTACGAGAAAGAATAATTGAGTCCTACAATAAATTTCAGTTAGTAATAGCGAATTCTCTGTTCAAGGGTCACAAGCGGGAATGATATAATTGGAAAAGGCCGGGAGATAGGGAAAGAGTTCAGTCAAGTTACATCATGGCCAGGGAATTATTCCAAAATCTGGACTGTACGGCTTACCCAGGAACATATATAGACACTGGTCACAAATGAGTGATGATGAGAAGTAAGCTTAAGTTTAAGAGAATGGTCAGGAAAGATCAATGCGCAAGGAAACGAACACAGGAGCACTAATGAATGGACACGCTTGAAGATCTCTGAGTCAAATGATACTGCGATAATGAATAGGTCAGTAGACATTTCATTGAAGAGAGCATCTCTAAAAAGAGCAACAACAGAATTACGAAAGAAAACCGTAGGTACAAGAAGATAACAGCGAACAAAACAGATACTGCAATTGACCAATAAAAGAAGGAAGAACTAAAATGTTCTGGGAAATTCGGAAATACAGAGACACAAATCACTTAAGAACGAAATAAATAGAAGTGCAGAATAGCTAAAGCCAAATGGCTACAAGAAGAAGGAGAAGAAATTGAAAGAGAAATTACTGTCAGTTGGGCTGACTCTGCATACAGAGAAGTCGAAATAACTTTCTGTGAAATTAAAAGCAAGGGCAATAACATAAGTATCGCAGTGGGGATTCCACAGCTAAATGCGGAGAAAACAGTAGATAGTTGGAAGGAGTGCACTGAAGACCTCTACGAGAGGGCTGACTGGTCTCATGATGTGATAGAAGAACAAACAGGAGTCGACAGAGAGGAGATAGGGGATCCAGTCTTAGAATCAGGAAAAGAGCAATGGACGACTTGAAATCAAATAAGTCAGAGAACATAGAGAACATTCCATCGGAATTTCCAAGATCATTGGTTGAACTGGCAAACAAAATTATTATGTACGCTGGGGTGTACAATATAAGAGACTGGTGACATACCATCGGACTCGGACAAAGGACATTTACACAATTCCAAAAACAGCAAAAACCGACAAGTGCAAGAACTTGGGGTTGATAATGAAAGCAAGGCAGAAGAAAATCAAGACACGTTCATTCGATTTGTTGACCTGGAAGAAGCGTTCGGTAATGTAAAATGGTGCAAAATTTTCGAAACTCTGAGACAAATAGGGATAGGCCTTAGGGAAAGACGGGTAATAAACAATATGTACAATAACCAGGAGGGACCAAGAAGAGTGAAAGATCTAGAACGAAGACTAGGACTGAAAAAGGATGCAAGATAGGGGTGTTGTCTTTTGCCCCTACTGTTGAATGTATACTTCGAAGAAGCAATGAGAAAAGAAAAATTCGATAGTGGGATTAAGGTTCAGGGTGAATGGATATCAATGACAAGATTCGCTGGTGACATTGCTATCCTCATCGAAAATGAAATAGATATACAGGATACGCTGAACGGAATGAGTACAGATTATGGGTTGAGAGTAATTCGGAGAATGACGGAAGTAATGAGAAGTATCAGAAATGAAAAATCGAGAAATTTAATATCACAATTCGGGGTCACGAAGTAGACAAAGTTAAGAAATCCTGCAACCCAGGCGGCAAAATAATCTATGGCGGACGGAGAGAGAAGGACATAAAAAGTAGTCAAGGACTGGGAAATAAGGACATTCCTGGACAAGAGAAGTATATTATTATCCTACATAGGTCGTAATTTGAAGGAGAAATTTCTGAGAATGTATGTTTTGAGCACAGTATTGTATGGTATTGAGACATTGACTGTGGGAAACCAGGAGCAGATGAGAGTAGGAACGTTTGAGACGCGCTGCTACAGAAGAATATTGAAAATTAGGTACACTAATAGGGTAAAAAATGATTAGGATCTCTTCACAGTCAGTGAGGATAGGAGTGTATGGCAAGAGACACTGTCAAGAAGATGGGATAGGATGATGGAATATATGTTAAGACGTCAGAGAAAATCCTCTGTCATACTATAGGAAGCTGTAGAGAGTAAAAATTAAAGAGGAAGACAGAGATTGAAATACATTCAGAAAATAATTGGGGACGTAGGTTGCAATTACTGCTCTGAGATGCAGAGGCTGGCACAGAAGAGGAATTCGTGGTGGACTTCATTAAAACAGTCAGAAAACTGATGACCCCAGATAAACCTCTACTCAACAGGTACTCCATGACGAGTCCGCTGGAGACTCCCTATCTTCCAAGCTGGGAACCACTATGTTGACTGGGCTCAACGCACACGTCCTTGGTTCGACGAATAATGGTGCACTTCGTGTTGCATATTTTAACAAACTAGCATTGCGCCGTCCTCGACGAATGTAGGCCCCTGACGTGGCTTCAGAGGGTGTTACACGGCTTTAAAGCCTACGGGATTACTAATACATTGTCCTGTGTGTTTCTTCAAACTATACATGTAGATGTAAATCAGTTGTACGTTGTTTAACTGCAGTAAATATTAGAATCACGTGACTGTATCACATAATAGCTAAACTTAATTAAGAAAGCTATTAACAGACGTAGGTGAGGCGTTACAAACTACAGCTATTCCACGTCGCAGACTCCTGACTGAAGACATATGACGATTGTCGATAACAGTAGCAAAGTGGCACTGCTAGAAGCATATACAGACACAGATATTAACATGAGTCCACATGCTCATAAGTACATTCTCTAATATTGGTTCGGAATAGAGGACGGCATTTTTCATAAAACAACTTTTCAATAGATGCAGTCGCCCGATTGTGGGAAAGGTTTTGGAGACTTTCCCGGTCTAGTAGGTGGACAACAGAAGATAACACATCTCCGAAATGTTCCGAAATGCTGGTATTTGAATGAAAAGAATCTAGAGTGGTACTACAGCACTCACTGCCCTCATAGACAGGAAATGAAAGACTTAAAAATGATCATCTCGCCAATAATCACGGAACCTCTGAGCAGCAACTTCCGTAAGATAACTGTATTGTAAACTACGCGGTTTAGTAAAATTTTTGAACAAACTCTGATTCAAGATATCACTAGTTAGGTTCAGAGCTCTTGCAAGTGCATGTTACATTCTTTTCATTAAATCTCATAGCATATCGGCATATCTCAGGCGCTTATTACTATTTTATGTTCACATGTTTGTGGTACTCCATCTGTGGATTGGTAACCTCAGGCACCTCTCAGCTGGATTCTTATTCTGTTCAGTGTGTGCTTTATTTACTAAATGAACAGAAATGTATTGATTGCTTATAAAAATTCCATTCATTACGACGTTTCAGCTACTGCTGTCATCGGTGTGAGGTTCGGGGTATCGTCTTTTCACACTACATCGATTAGTGTCTCAGGTCGGTAGCACCACTGGTGGTGGTAATGGATCGAGCACCAGAGGGAAGGTCGCGTGTTGTGATGCCGATTAAAGGGTAGCCGCGGAGTTCAGTGGTCTCAGTTTAGTTCCGGACAGGCAGTGAAGGGCAGTCTGTTTGGGGCCGATGCGGCGCGAGGCGTAGGCAGCGTTTACGCTTCAAAACGCAAGTACGTGCTGTCTCTCCGTGCCATCTGTTGCTGTTTGGGCAGTGACTATCCCCCGCTGAGAAACTTGTTCAGACGTGTCTCTTGAACAGTTACTTGTGAGTCGAGTCTGGATCTCTGCAGGAACCCTGCCCTAGCTGTGGTGGCGTGTGTGTTACCTGTCAGTCAGTTTCGGCCATTGGTCGTAACGGCTGCCTGTGGATTAAGGCTGGTTGGTTCCTGAATGGCTTCAGAAAGGCAAAAGTACGCGATTACTAGTAGTCTGTGTCTGCTGTCGATTTCCACATCCTCAGGAACTGTGATGAGCTTTTTGTTTGAAGACTGTTACGCCGTTTAGCGATATGCCCGTCTGTGTGTTCCCTGTCTTGGTTACCCAAAAACTTGTGAGAAGCGCGGTAGAATCAATGAACTAGTTAGGTCAGGTTCGTTACCACATGGCTGTTATTAATCCTGTGGTGTGGAGGCGCTAGACCGAGTCCGGTCGTGTCTTCAAAATGGCAAAGCCAGATGTCATTTAAATCACCTCTGTGATGTGACACTAAAGCTTTATTTCTTGATATTTATTGTACCCTTTGATCTCAAGTTGTCATATTCTGTGTATGTGAAATTCGACTGTTAATCTGTGCATCATGTGTTACAGGATCGGGACGTTGTAACTCTGTCTGTTAATTTTGTTTATCGTTGGACGCCGGAACGGGGGCCAACATAGAGTAATAACGTCTCTACCGAAACAGATGGATCACTTGCTACTAAAAATATTGTTATCCGTAAGCAGTGCTAGTTAGGCTGGCCCGCTGCCTAGTCTAGTTAGACTTCCGATTTTACTTTTATCACATTTTACCACCATTTGCTTACTATTCTTTTAAATTCTATCCCCAGTGTCCTTCTGTAATTGTACACTTAATTCTCGTCACCAGTTATTTCTTTCCTGTTGCATTAATTAGATATTTTTGTTCTGTTCGCAGTTGCTTGTTTCTATTTTAACTCCTGTCGGCTTTCTATAAATGTCACTGTAATCCTGGTGAGCAGTTGCTGCATTAATTAGTCTTTAATTTTGTCACCAGCTGGTTATTACTCTTTTCAGTTGTGCGTCAGTGATTTTCTGCAAGTG
Organism: Schistocerca cancellata; assembly: GCF_023864275.1. Lineage (NCBI taxonomy): Eukaryota > Metazoa > Arthropoda > Insecta > Orthoptera > Acrididae > Schistocerca > Schistocerca cancellata. The sequence continues at coordinate 171,901,863 of NC_064633.1, read as the reverse complement.
GAACTGTAAATCTCGTGGTCAGCTGCTGATTTGTTTATTGAATTATCAACATGGGATTAAACAGCGAACAGGTTGCACATAAACGGTAGGTTATGTGCAACCGGTTGGATGTTTAATCCTATGTTGAATCTAATATACGGCTGCTGAGTAACAGCTATGTTAAAAAAAATATTGTATTAATTAATCTTTTAAACTCGGCTTTCTGTAATTTATAATGGTAGCCTACTCGTCAGTTGCTGCTTCGTTTATTGCATTAAATTATACCACCAGAGGCTTATTATTCCTTCAGACTCTGTTGAAATTTTCTTTCAGCTAGAGTGACAGTACATTGCGTTAAGAGTTGCTGCTGTTTTCACAATGATTACCCTTGTACCAAATTTGATTATTTAACGAAAGTGATTTGTTTATATTGAAACTCAATAACTTCGCTTCAGCACCTACGCACTCAACACCACCACACTACCGCTTTCAGATATCAAAAAACTTAAAAATTATAAAAGGATATTCTGAGTCAGTACGAAAACATTTATCGACGTACTGACACAGGGCATTGTTTTATAAGTTCTAAGCTTTGTGATATTTAACGATGGCAGTAGCCGATAGGTCGTAAAAAGTAAAGAAATTTTGATTAGCCATGCAGATTGATTTATTCATAAATTATCCAAAGAGGTCAGTGGCTCATACAGGTATTTAATTTCATTAATTAATTCAGTGTATTCTCATAAGACACCAGTTGTATGGCCGTCTTTACATTTACGTGTGTTTAACAGACTGTCAAGTTGTTCAAATTATTGCAAATTATAGTACAAAAACAGCGCAAATTTGTAGGAAATTCGGAAGTAGTAGTAGTAGCAATAGCATCTGTATTTATAACTATCGTATGGGATCCGACCAACGCCACACCTAAAATGAGGTCGTACAGCTATCGAATGTGTTGCGGGAGACGTCACATTCTGAGGTAAAGCGGAAAAAAATGAGCCGCATGACGGACAACGGTTAAGCAGGACCTCTTTTACTGCCATAAATAATTTGCTATATCGTTCTGTTCTTTTATGGCTCACAGCAGCCTCCGAGCCATATACTGTCTCTCACAGCGCAGGTTTGATATTTAGGATGGCAAGGAAGTTTCAGAAATGAGGTTCACATTTCCCAGTACCCCGCCGATGATGACGTTGTATGAAGTGGATAACTGTGATCAATTAGGGTAACCGATTGTAGCAAGCATTCTGTTGTCGGTAGATTTATTTCTCATCAATGTATGTGATAGATTTTAGTTTCATTCAGACTGCAAATATCAGCACGATATTTTTATTCATTTCATATCTTTGATATTTAAATTATCCCAAAATATTGTGTTATACATACACAGTACGTTGAAAAACTAAGGGCACCTGTAAAGAAGGACGAACTCGGGAGAATTTCTGTTCGCTGCAAACTCCTTAACAGCCCTTTCTATATATCGCTCGAGCAAATCCATCTGTATCATGCTCAGCAGCAAGTGAATAAATTCTTGCCTGCTTATGGGAAATGAGTTCTTGATAGACTTCTGTGGCATTGAGGTGTAGAATTGTGTAAATATACTGCGTGGACAAATTGTAACATTTTGCTTAGTAACTTGTATGATATAGGAAATGGCCTGTTACGGATGTTATTAAAAAGAGGAAACTGTTCTAAAGGGGTGGTGTTAAACAGACAAACTATAAGTCCTGTGACTAAAATTGTAAGTTTCCCTGCTTATTGCAAGGTGTTAAACTTGTATTAGAATACAGTGCATCTATCTAGATCATGTATTGCTGTGCAACTGTTGAGCCGGCCGGAGTGGCCGAGAGGTTCTAGACGCTACAGTCTGGAACCGTGCGAGCGCTACGGTCGCAGGTTCGAATCCTGCCTCGAGTAGGGATGTGTGTGGTGTCCCTAAGTTTGTTAGGTTTCAGTAGTTCTAAGTTCTAGGGGACTGATGACCTGAGCAGTTAAGTCACATAGTACTCAGAGCCATTTGAACCATTTGTAACGGTTGGTGATGTTGAGAGGGGTGGAGAGAAGTTTGTGCTTGTACTGATATGTGACTTATTTGATCATAAAGATTTTTCATCGTGTTTCAAAAATATTTCGTTTTGTAATATTGCTATTTAAGAGAGGCAGTCTTTTTTTTTTCGTGAGGGAAGTGTTTGTTCTAGATGTTCCATTAGTGACAAAATGTTCAAATGTGTGTGAAATCATATGGGACTTGACTGCTAAGGTCATCAGTCCCTAAGCTTACACACTACTTAACCTAAAGTATCCTAAGGGCAAACACACACACACCCATGCCCGAGGGAGGACTCGAACCTCCGCCGGGACCAGCCGCACAGTCCATGATTGCACCGCCTGAGACCGCTCGGCTAACCTTAACGCCAAACGGACGTTTTGCTGTTTCGGCGTCGTCAATTGTTATTTGGGTGTTACGTTAACTTCTTTGCTTGACATTCCATATCTCACAGATCTGACAGCTTGGCTGCTAGATAGCTGTTCCCTCAGTTTTGTTCCATGATTCCCTACCAAACTGGTTACTTTGTAGGCTGTGAAATTACTTCTGTATCCACGGTACGTAAGCAAATTCGTCCAGCTGTCATTCAATTATGGGCAGTGTATTTTTGCTACGGTTCATTTTTACGTCCGAGGTCTTGTCTGTAGCGAACAGTCATCGTCTATGCATAGTTTTCTTGCTCTGTTAGTATTTGAACGGGAGATGTTCATATTTTTGGCTTCTCTTTACTCTGCCTTAGTACTAGGTTAAATGTTGGTCGGCCTATCTCACACCATATGGAGGTATGTAGTGCGTCTAGCAACGTTGTCCTAAGTTATCATCTTGGTGTGGTCCAGGTATTATGGTTTAGGGAGAAATAACGTTGCATGGGAGTACTGACGTCAAAATATTGGAACACATGTTACAGTCGCCGGTCAACGTTATTGTTAAACTCCATCCCCACGTGTTCCTATCAAGGGTGCATTCGGTCCTGACTTCGTTTTTATGGATGACAGTACGCGACCTCATCGAACAGCGACGCTGGAGGAGCTCCTGGAAGGAAAGGCTTTCTCTTGATTTATTTCAAATTCCTAAATATTTATTCTTCCCTGAGCCTTTCAATTTCAAGTGCAGATTAACTCAACTAAATTTCATCCCTAGCACAGAAACCCATCTCTATTAGTTGCACTTTGTGTGCACAAATGAAGAGTCTACTATTATCATTCAGGAGCTCTTTATGCAGTCAGACTGGTTGCAATATAAGTTTGAAAACTGAGCTGTTAGATCCATATGAGAGTATCCATTCATTACTATGTTTGCTTCTTCTTACTGTTTTCATAAGCATAATGCAAGAATTTTGCGGAAGCTGTTATCCATACAACATGGAAAAGTTAACGGCATTAACAGATATTTGTGACTCGTTTGGTTGTCCTCACAATTTTCCTTACTGCTGCATGGTTCCGTTACAAAACGTAGCAACATGTATTGCACATAAACATTGGTTTGTAAGTCTCATATCGCCATAACCACACACTTCTTCGAAGATTTTCATTCAGTCGTAATAATCACGCTGTTCACAAAAACGTAAATTAAACTTAAGGGAAGGAGAAAGCGTAATGAAACTTCAGGAGTTGAGAGGATATGTGATGTTACGGTACAAAGAAATTGGCGGCATGGACCCACTTATCAGGAGGACGTTGAACCACCTCTCACCTGGATCCATGCGTTTATTCAGTTGGGAATTGTGTCACAGAGATGTATGTACTCCTGACGATGGAGGCCCATAACATTTGTAACCGGTAATTGATGTTGTAGATACTGGAACTGGGATAGAATTTTGGACTGAGCTGGTGCCACACATTTTATGTTGAGGATCACTTTAATGAGCTTACTGGCCACGGGAGTACTTCAGCATTACATAGATAGCTCACAGGGACGCGGGCCACGCTTGAATGAGCTTTGTCGTCTTGAAAAATGGTGCAACCATACTGTCGCTAGGGGTGAACCATGAGGATTCTAGATGGCCCTGAATCACTACCAGCCTTTTCCTGACCCCATATCCAACGGCTCCCCACAAAATGATGCCAGGAGTAACAGTGTTTTGCCTCTCCAAATCATTGTAAGAATGGTACACCTTCCAAGGTGGCCACTGTAAATGCCGACGACGGTCATCCAATGTAGCACATAACTATGGTTCATCATTGAACAGAATGCGACACCCGTCATCAGCTACCAATCGTCAGCTATCAACGCTCCCCGGTCTTAGTATTTCTACAAACGCAGCCGTTCGTGTTTCGGTGTTTACAACAGCATACGCCAGGGACGGTAAACCCCTTAAGTCTCAGACTAATGGTTCGGCATGACACAGACCCTTGCAGTGAGTCCATTAATTGTTGTCGAATGGCAGACGCGGATGCTAATGATTTAAAGATGTGCTTGGTGTGCAATGTGGCGATCCTTCCATACAATACAACATCAGGCCACTGTGAAATCCGAAAGTGACACATATGTGGATACTGAGCTATTCGCCAAGCCGGCCAAATGAAGGAATACAATCACTGTGAGGTGTTTATAACGTTTTCTCCCGCAGATACGCCTCGTGTTCTTCGCAGTGACCACACGGTATGTGACACTGTTTCCTTTTCTTATTTATCTTATTACACTCCTGGAAATGGAAAAAAGAACACATTGACACCGGTGTGTCAGACCCACCATACTTGCTCCGGACACTGCGAGAGGGCTGTACAAGCAATGATCACACGCACGGCACAGCGGACACACCAGGAACCGCGGTGTTGGCCGTCGAATGGCGCTAGCTGCGCAGCATTTGTGCACCGCCGCCGTCACTGTCAGCCAGTTTGCCGTGGCATACGGAGCTCCATCGCAGTCTTTAACACTGGTTGCATGCCGCGACAGCGTGGACGTGAACCGTATGTGCTGCTGACGGACTTTGAGCGAGGGCGTATAGTGGGCATGCGGGAGGCCGGGTGGACGTACCGCCGAATTGCTCAACACGTGGGGCGTGAGGTCTCCACAGTACATCGATGTTGTCGCCAGTGGTCGGCGGAAGGTGCACGTGCCCGTCGACCTGGGACCGGACCGCAGCGACGCACGGATGCACGCCAAGACCGTAGGATCCTACGCAGTGCCGTAGGGGACCGCACCGCCACTTCCCAGCAAATTAGGGACACTGTTGCTCCTGGGGTATCGGCGAGGACCATTCGCAACCGTCTCCATGAAGCTGGACTACGGTCCCGCACACCGTTAGGCCGTCTTCCGCTCACGCCCCAACATCGTGCAGCCCGCCTCCAGTGGTGTCACGACAGGCGTGAATGGAGGGACGAATGGAGACGTGTCGTCTTCAGCGATGAGAGTCGCTTCTGCCTTGGTGCCAATGATGGTCGTATGCGTGTTTGGCGCCGTGCAGGTGAGCGCCACAATCAGGACTGCATACGACCGAGGCACACAGGGCACACAGGCACACCCGGCATCATGTTGTGGGGAGCAATCTCCTACACTGGCCGTACATCACTGGTGATCGTCGAGGGGACACTGAATAGTGCACGGTACATCCAAACAGTCATCGAACCCATCGTTCTACCATTCCTAGACCAGTAAGGGAACTTGCTGTTCCAACAGGACAATGCACGTCCGCATGTATCCCGTGCCACCCAACGTGCTCTAGAAGGTGTAAGTCAACTACCCTGGCCAGCAAGATCTCCGGATCTGTCCCCCATTGAGCATGTTTGGGACTGGATGAAGCGTCGTCTCACGCGGTCTGCACGTCCAGCACGAACGCTGGTCCAACTGAGGCGCCAGGTGGAAATGGCAAGGCAAGCCGTTCCACAGGACTACATCCAGCATCTCTACGATCGTCTCCATGGGAGAATAGCAGCCTGCATTGCTGCGAAAGGTGGATATACACTGTACTAGTGCCGACATTGTGCATGCTCTGTTGCCTGTGTCTATGTGCCTGTGGTTCTGTCAGTGTGATCATGTGATGTATCTGACCCCAGGAATGTGTCAATAAAGTTTCCCCTTCCTGGGACAATGAATTCACGATGTTCTTATTTCAATTTCCAGGAGTGTATTATGGTAACAACACTAAACACCGACAACACTAATACAGTCTGATGACCATCCCGTTAGTTACAAAGAATTGCAACTCTAATCTTTTGAGTACCAGCTGATGGTTTGCATTTGTTCGAAGGGGCATTGTCGTAAGATCATTTCTCCCTTGTGCTTCATTTCTTTCAAGGCAGTGTATTTTACAAGCACAAGATGTAAAAATCATAACTTTAGTAACACTGATAATCTTATAGCAAAAATTATGAAGATTAAAGAAAATAAGCGCAAATCGTACACTATTACAAAATGGACAGTGAAAAATATGATTATCACAGACTTCAATTATCTCAAATAGTTGATAGCAGCGAAATTCATCGTCTGGTACTGACCATTCGTCAGAGTAAGGTTGGACCACGATTTCACTGAAGGCTTGCGTACGACTTGCGGTTTAGTCTCGAATCTGTGACGTCATAACTTATCTGTAATATTTTCTAGAAGTAATTGCTTCAATAATGGCAGACGGAATATACAGAGCCACACTGAAGCAATGATTTAAAGCTCCAGGACACTTGCTACAGCGCTTTAATTTCATATCTGTGAGCATACAAATACTGGGACTCAGTATGCAGAACCGTTATCCTCACATTTGTAGATTCTCGAGATTAGAACTTACAAAAAGCCATTGTCTTTGGCTGGCGTTGATTTCAGAAGAACAGGAATTGTTAAAGAACTTGCACCAATTATTAGGTCAACGACGTGGTTATCTGTGGTGGCTCAAGCAAAGTTTTACCAATGTGCTGCAATTATTTTGTAATTAATAATTTAACATTGCAATGAATAAAGTAAAATGAAAAGAAAATGGAGAAAATGTGCCACTGCATCACGATGCCGATAATCAACTACTGCTCATTAATTCCTCGTACTCTGCGCATAAACAGACTGTCTTCCATTATCTCGCGACCTAATATTATTGTGACATAGTTTTACCTACTAAACTAAGATCAATTATGTTGTTTGTATGTTTATAGCTCAAATGGCTCTGAGCACTATGGGACTTAACTTCTGAGGTCATTAGTCCCCTATAATTTAGAACTACTTAAACCTAACTAACCTAAGAACATCACATACAACCATGCCCCAGGCAGGACTCAAACCTGCGACCGTAGCGGTCACGCGGTTCCAGACTGTAGCGCTTAGAACCGCTCGGCCGCCAAAGCCGACGATATGATTATGATTAATGCATTAATATGTCACTCCCACTTTACCTCCTGCATTACTGTCCCCAAATAATAAAACTGAAAGCAAACAGGTCTATTGCAGAGATTACACTAGCAGATACAACTATTATCGTACACTTTCATACCAAATGTACTTCAATAATCGAGTTTTACCATCACTCATAACCATGACTCATATAGAAATTGAATGTGTTAATGTGACACCCATAAATAGAACTGTTTAAAGAGATTTTAATCTTATAATTAATAGCTTAACATGGTGAGAAATAATATAAAGTAAAAAAGCACAGAAATCAAACTCAATCCGGCTACTTATTGTCAGTCAGTGCGCTTTACCACTTTTTTTTAAGAAAAAAGGCGGCGACCGTTCCGGGTGCATAGTGGGCAGTGGTCATTTTAAGTTGTCTAGCCAAGATGTCTCCGTAGCCAAAGAGAAACATATCGAATAATTAAATAGAGTAAATAGCCATAGGAGCATATTCACCCAATTACTGAAAAAAAAATAATCTGCCTTTTCCATGAATTGTCTCTGTCACCAAGATTTAAAAAAAAGAAGGGATACGTACGACTTGCGTGAAAAAAAAAGTCATACTTCTGGAACATGCAAATATTCCTCGGACGCCGCCATCCCCATCTTCATCGCTTGTTTTCTCGTAATGTCATGTAGGTACCGTTATCTGATGAGTCTCCTAAGTGTGTATGTATCAAACGTATCTCCTGCTATCATCCAGCTATGGGACGGGTGGTGGAAGATGCTCCGCAAGAAGTACGAAAAGTACTGGCTATATTTATGGTTCTTCACAATAGCACAATGACAATCGATTAAATAGTTCCAAAATTCCCTGAGAGCTATGACACTACCACCAAAGAAATATTGAACAATTTCTCTGATCCAGGCAACAGCGTTGTTTTCGTCCTCGGTTAAATAACATCGTCTGGGTAGAGGGGAGTGCGTGATTCGACATAAGCGGGCGACATCCGTGAAAAGAGCGCCAAAATTTGACGCATGTATCTTCTTCCGGCCCACAGAGTAGCCATTGCAGTTCACACATCAAGGCGAATTGCCAAGATGGAGCCAATGAAGCTTTTCTGGAGTAATCTGTTTGTTCATCGTCACGTATCATATCGAACGTACGTCTGCATCTTGCGTTGTCGCGTTGACAGTACCTTCCAAGGCGTAGCAGTATATGTAAATTTTACATTAGGCTACCGGCGGCGAAGTAGAATGCGTAGCTATCTCTGACTGTTGATAAATAAGGGACAGGGAGTTGTCCCATAGGTACCTGTACTCCACATAATACGTCCCGAGTACGATAATGATACCGGTATCTCAGTAGGAGCCACTGGAGGCTCAAGTTAAGATGGTGCCATGTATTGCAAGATGCTCCGAGAATAATGAGTCGTCGTGCATGGGATGTCGTCTCTTGATGAGGAGGTTTGGTGTGTGGGGCGCTCAACAGCGCTGTCATAAGCGCCCTTACACATTCAGGATCTATACAGTCCAGTGCAGCCACTTTCATGAATGATAATGGAATGATGAGGACAACACAAACACTCAGTCCCCGGGCAGCGAAAACCCCAACCCGGCCGGCAATCGAACCCGGGAACCCATAATCCAGAGGTAAAAACGCTAGCCGCTAGACCACGAGCTGTGAATGATGTCGTCCGTGAAGTAAATTCGGGTCAGCGGAAGTCTGAGTGGGGGGACGTTTGTAGTTGTCATCCCATGGCCAATATTGAAGACCACCGATATATGCAAACTATACGGCTCCCCGAAGCTTCACAATAAGCAGATAACCAATTCATGGCTCTGCGATATCATGTTTATCAAGAAGAGTTAACATCAGATCATCTGCATACACAGCGTACCAAAAATTTGCTACCAGCAGACAGGCCCATGAGGCGTTTTCACAGACCGCACAACAAAATTTCTACTTTTAATAAACATTTTTGGAACAATGATTAAAGTTGACATCACAGCAGCTGAGAAGAGTGCTCCACCTACCATCTTCGAAGGATCCATAGCTCTGATGATGGCCATGTGATATGACCGAAACCGGTCATCTATGTTCTTGTAACATATGTGGTGTGATTAAGAATGAATTTTAATAACAAAAATTTAAAAAAAAATTCTACTGCCAAAGCGTACATTTTCATCGTTAAGGGGAACCCCTGTCTGACAAAGCGGCGAATCTGCAAAGTGTTCCACTGTCTACCGTTGACAAGCACTTTCGATACTGCGCCACGTAGGGGACGGAGCACCACCTAGACGAAAGCGCACAGGTAATGCATATTCTGTAGCACAGTGGTTAATTACGTATGACTTACGGAATGAAATGCGTGACTGAAGTCTGCGCTGCTGGTACACGGCGTACCTTAGCGAGGACAGCCAGGTCCCTGTAGCGCCACAGGACGGCGTGGATTACGCGCCCCACCTATCGATGCCTCATCCCCAAATAGGACACGAGACGTCGTACGCCGAATTAGAGCTGCCAGTAGAAGTGTGAAGATTTGTGTATCACAGCTCAACAAAGATATTGGTCGGTATTACGTAATACGTGATCCTCAGCGAGGATTGAGATGATCACATTTACCACAAAAGCAGACGGATTTGCACCTTTGAGATCATAAGCTGTTGTCATTAAGTAGACCAATAGGGTACCAAAAGCCTCTGTGACATCCTATAAAACTCAAGAGGTAACCCATTCGGTCCTGGTGTCATATTTGGTACCCCTTTCCTACGGGATCCCACACTTCATCTTCAGTCACCGATTCTAACAGTTGATACTGGACTTCCGGATTAACCGTGCTGTGCGTCAAACTAGCTGCCACAGAAGTTATATCTCTCTCCTCCGAGTGCAAGTGAAAATTTTGGGTAATGTAGTACTTCCATGGAAACTTCTTGATCGCTAACAACGCAAAATTACTACATGCCAAATCTGGATGGCCGAATACCTTACAAACGGAGACTTCGTCAGACAAATGAAAGAAAACAATGTATAAAGTATGCATTGTGTATGTCCCTTTACTTGATGTTCCGGACGCCATCTTCTGTCGTCGCATCACTTCCGTTCCATGAGTTGTAACCTCCCCACAAAAATTTAAAAAGAAAATATTTAATAAAAATGGGACCAAGTGAAACCTTCCCACAAAAATGTTGACCGGACAATAATTTGAATGTTAACAAGAATACAACCTAACGTAATCTCCCAGCAAATCAATTCAATGACAATGACCATTAGACAAAAATTAGCAATCTGACCCAAGTAAAAATTCCTCACAAAACAAAATGAAAGTCAATTCAGTGATAAGAAAATCTCAGTGATAATGAAATTTCAATTAAACCGAAATATCGGTCTTTGGCCCTGTACAAAAATCAGAATTAAATTCTTACCTCATTGTAACTGCTAGTCACATTTCTGCTCTTATTCTTGCGCACAGCTTGGAGGAACTGCATTGCAAATAATAATATTCCTTTTTTTTTTAATTTAACTGAGACTTTTGTTTAAGGGAAGTGGAACTTCAATTAAATAATTTTTTTTTTTTTTTTTTTTTGTAAAATTGCTTTTGAAATCAAAATTATTATTGGGGCACTTGTTGGAAATTAATTACAATAAATAAACTTTACATTATCTGATGATTACCTTAATTAACAATATACCTCATTCAGCATCTTGACCAGTGTTGCCCACAGACTGCTCTGCATGACGACTACTAGCGTACTCCACGACGACTACCACTGAACTGCTCTCAACGACTACTAACAGAGTACTGCCCTCAACTAGACAGAGCTACAGACTCGCAACGACTGACTGACAGACTGAGAACCGCTCGCAACACTCGCGCGGTCAAGCGCATACTCTCTGGTCACAGATGCTACAATGCCTCGCCATCGCTGCTATGTTACATACGTGTTTCATAACCCTCCACTGGGGGGGCAAAAATTTGGCAGCGATGGTGAGTCATCTGGACTTGCCAAGCGCGGCAAAATTTTTCTTTAATTAACAAACTTCTACAACTTACAGAATATTTAGATGTAGTACATGAATTAAATGTTGTGCACACGCACTAAGTACAAAATATATCAGACAAAGACAAAATGTGAGTACAAAACATAGTAGCAAATCAGAAAAATGTATATACAAATTATTTGACAGATAACAAAGTGCGCAGGCACTGAAAAAATTCTTTAGCATATTCAGAACAAATAAACAGACTGGCAAAAAATATTATGTTGACAAGTGACATGAGTGCACATGCACTGCAGTTGAGAACATATCAGTAAATGATGAAATGTATATACAATTAGTAACAAATGACATAAGTGCATACGCATTGAAGTATTGAATATACAGAATAGTACAAATCATATTGAAAAATGCACAGGCACTGAAGTTCAGTAGAAAACATTTTAACACACAACGTAAGTGCACATGCACTGTAGTTCAGAACATATCATTAAAATAAAATAATACATAAAAAATGTATATACAATATAAAAGACAAGAGTGCACATACTGTACTTGAGAACAAATCGAAAAAATGTCTTAGGTATTTTTGCAATAAATAAACATAATGGCAAAAATCATATCGACAAGTGACATAACTGTACTCGCACTGGAGTTCAGCGAATCAAAAAAAAAAAAAAATGTATAGTCATGAACATAAATAATGTTAGCAAAAAATTATTTTCACTATGTGACAAGAATTAGGATAGGAAAGGGAAGGATTGCATCATGGTTGTAGCACTTTAGATTGCACACAGCTGTTCTGAAAGTCCATATCTTTCCACAGAAGTACAACACGAAGTGACACAATTTGCAGTTCTTTTCCCATCAGAATTCATCAGTGTAGCCAAGACACTGAACTCTCGTAGTAATATTTCATGTTCTGATTTTGGCAGTACATTAGGTACACCAAACAGTGGGACCATAATAACGTCTTCATCGCTCATGGTGGTGGACAGCATGTCGTGTCAACACCACGCTTTTACAAGGCACACCAACGTAGTAGTAGTGCAAACCCAAAGGTAGTGCTCCATGATCACTAGGATAGACAGGACAAATGGACATTGCAGTAATTCAGGGTAGTTAGCTCATGAGGTGAAGGACATTAAGTCACATAATATTGACAATTACAGTTTTCATTTGGGGCATTCATAGCCCAGTGTTGAACATTTCTGTACCATGAATGTAGTATTACAGAAAAATGTTCACAAAATTAAATTATTGGCATCATGGGTAATCGTATTACAATAAACAGTGGCAGTCCTTGGCCAGTTACAAAGCATATTTAGTATGACAGAATAATGTTCATCATTGGCACTCAGTGGCCAGCAAGTATTGAATATTACAGAACATTACACTCATTCTTGGCACTCAGTGGCCAGCAAGTACTGAATAGTACAAAACATTACACTCATCATTGGCACTCAGTGGCCCAGCAAATATCGAATAGTATAAAACATTGTTCCTCATTCAGTATTATTCAGATCATTAAGAAGTAATAACAATTCATTGAGTGACATTCAGATCATTACGAGGTCATTATTAAAAATCAGCTAATTACAGTCATAGCATTAATAATCATGGGCATTATAAGTAGTCTCATTACAATAAACAGTGGCAGTTATTAGCCAGTTACAAGGCATTATTTTATATATATATATATTTTTTGTGTCATTACGAAGTCATTACTGAAGTGACATACTATTCAGAGTTGATCAGTATTATTCAGAACTTTCTCAAACTGGTATCACTATTTGGGACTGGTAATACATTTTTTTGTTAGCAATGCATTGCGTTTGGTAATTATAAGAGAAAGCCAGAAGAGAAAAAGAGAGAAAAAAATAATTGGTAGTGGGTTGTTCCTGTAAATGAAAAATGTGTAACGTCATTCGGCATGAGTCAGCTGTAGCAAGATTATGTAACAAGGCAGTATATGTGATCACATTTGTAAATGATAAACACAAATGGGTTAAAAAATGCAAGTACTAGAACAGGTATAATAAGTAATAGGTTTAGTATGTATCATGAAAAACTTCTCCTGGAAAAAATACAAAATGGATTATTGACCTGAAAGAAGAAACGCACACTATGCTGAAAAGTAGTGAACTTCAAATTAACAAGTAGTGAAATGTGTATAGAATGTGTTCCATAGCTGTCCTTTCCAAAACTTTCCGTCATCCTACTATGCAATATAACACCTGCTGTCAAAACAAACTGCAACAAATACTTAAATAACTACGTAGCATAAATACATAACTTCAACATTATCCTCATCTATAAAGAAAAAACTTCATTATTCATAACAGCATTATCCATATTATCATAACTTCATTATTATCATCACCTGTAAAGAAAAACTTCATTATTCATAACAGCATATCCTTCATCATTATTCATCAGTATTCATTATCATCTGCAAAAATATCACTTCATTACTCATTATACAACTATTCCTTATCTCTAGCATATTTCATCACTAAAACTAAGACGTGTAGTTCTGTCTGACAGCCTGCATCAATCACCTTGTATTCTGAAAGAAAAAATTAGTTAAGACTGCTATTCTACGATGAATATGGTATATTCTTGTTAATGCTTGTTAATCCTGATCCATTTACTCTTCCTCATAAAGTTATTGCATCTTCTATCGTTTATTCCGTAGGTGAAATTCCCATTTCTGTTTAATTTATTTTCTTTACACGTTATTTCTTTCTGAAAATGATGAACAGAGATTAACGTCTTGCATTTAAATCATATACCCACTAAGTAATTACTGATTAACGGTAATATAATTAAGCATACAGCATAACATGACAGAAAACGTAATATGTCGAAAGCACAGACAGTGTTCAAAGGCAAAAATGTACACGGAATATCACAATGCAGCAGCAAAAAAAAAAAAATGTAAAAGTCACGATGTTGAGATGTCATAAGGCCAAAAAATGTCAAAGTCGACTGGTGTGTGTTATATCTGAACTATTTCACAGTGCATATAGACAAAACTGGAATACAATCGTACATAAAAAAGTGGAAAATGTGCATGGTCTGATGTGTAACGACAAGAAAAGCGACCTGCTAACCTTACCTTGCCGGGCACTTGCCAAGAAAAAATACGATAATCATCCGTAATTAGCTAGGTGAAATAATTGCATTAGTAAATGGCATCATAGCATGTTACATCATAAAGTGATTTCATTCAATAAACGGTTTAATGTTTGAGACATGGTGATTGCCTTTCGATTTTCTGGTTCTCAAAGTTTCGACGTGTACAACATTGGGGTGAGGGATGCTGCGAATCCGATATGGACCTGCGTATAGAAGTTCAAATTTACTGCACTTACCTTTTAATTTGCTGGATAAATAGTGTGTACGTACTAATATTTTCTGTCCAACGTGAAAGTCGCGGCGTGTACAAACCTGTTTTTGCTGTCTTCTCCGGCGCTCTGCGGCACGTTTGATGTTGTTCAGCGCAATGTCAATTATTTCGTGGTGTCGTAAGCGACGAGATGTAGGAAAATTTACTAATTCTTTAATTTTGTTTGGTGGTTCAACGTTTTTCAGTATAACAGACGGAGATAGCATAGTGGATTCATTTGGAATGGAATTAATTACATCTTGGAATGAGAGTATGTGTGTATCCCAATCAATATGTCTTTTGTGGCAGTATATTCGGCACAGCTTACCAATTTCTTTCATTAACCGTTCACAGGGGTTCGAAGAAGCGTGGTACTTGGATATATAGATCGGAGAAATGTTTCTGGCTCGTAACATGCGTGTCCATATGCTACTACGAAATTGAGATCCATTGTCAGAAATTACATTCATCACATGCCCTACATGAAATAAAAAATGTTTTACGAATGCTTTCGAAACAGTTTTAGCAGTAGCTTTGCGTAACGGAGTGAAAGTAACAAATTTTGAAGTGAGCTCAACAGCGACAAAGATGTAGGAAAAACCTCTGTTAGTTCTCGGAATCGGACCAAAAATATCTACTGCGGCCATATGTCTTAATTTAAAAGGTACAATGGGATATAAAGGAGGAATATGTGAAGTTGTGTCTGATTTAGCTTTCTGGCAAATTTTACAAGACGCTAAAACTCGTCGTATACGTTTCTCCATGTTGTTAAAATAACAGTTCTGTCTCAGTATAAGAAAACATTTTCGTGCTCCGTAATGTGCGTAACTTAAATGAGTGTACCAGATCAATTTGTTAACAAGTTCGTCAGGGATGCATAATAACCAATTGTTGCTGTCAGGATGAGAGCGGCGAAACAGAATGTCATTGCGTACAGTGTAATGGTTTCTAATCGTAACATTATTCCTATCTTGCCAAAGCTGTTTAATTTCTTTCCACACATTGTCTTTATTTTGTTCTTGTGCTATGTCTTGTAATGACGATGAAATAAAATTTTCAAATGCAACTTGCTGAATGTACATGACACTGAAATTTGTTTTGCAGAAGTTGGTTGCTACGTCTTGCTGATTGTTGCCGAGAGAACGCGATAGTGCGTCTGCTATAACATTTTGCGTACCGGGAATGTGAACAATTGTGAAATTAAATTCCTGTAAATATAGTTTCCATCTACTTAATCTGTCGTGCGTGAATTTGGCCGAAAGTAAAAATTGTATCGCTCTGTGGTCTGTGTAGACTGTGGTATGTCTGCCATAAAGAAAGTGCCGAAATCTCGTAAAAGCCCATACAACACATAATGTTTCCAGTTCTGTAACGGAATAATTTCGTTCAGCGGGTGACAAAATGCGGCTTGCAAATGCGATGTTTTTAATTACTATTGAACCATCTTCTTCAATTTCCTGAAAAATATGTACGCCTAAAGCTGTGTTGGAACTGTCGGTGGCAATGGAAAAATTTCTGGTAAGATCTGGGTGCGATAAAAGTGGAGCATTCAACAAAGCATGTTTCAGGTTCACAAATTCAGAATGTGCTTGCTTATCCCAAGACCAAATACTGTTTTTACCTGTCAGTTGACATAATCTAGGTGTGTCTAAAGCAGAGTGATGAATAAATTTACGAAAAAAGTTAATTAAGCCCAAAAAACTGCGTAGTTGCTTTTTTGTCGTAGGAACAGTAATGTCACGTAGAGCTTGAAGTTTTTCCGGATCAGGTGCAATGCCTTCCGCTGAAATTACGTGTCCAAGAAATTTTATAGAAGTTTTGCCAAAGTGCGATTTACTAAGGTTAACTGTAAGTCCTTGTGCATGAAAAGTTTGCAACAGTCGTTCTAGAATCAGATTGTGTTCCGACCAGTTAGCTTCTGCGATAAGAATGTCGTCTACATACGTCGTAATTCTGTCCTTAAGTTCTGTCGGAAGTATTGTGTTCAAACCGCGAATAAAAGCTGCAGAAGAAATAGTTAAGCCGAATGGTAATTTGCAAAATTGATAACAGTCGCCGAAACAGAGAAAAGCTGTATATTTTCTGCAATTTGGATGAAGTTGAATTTGCCAAAATCCCGATTTCAAATCTAATGTAGAATAAATAGCAGTACCGTGAAATTTCTGTAAAAGTTCCTCTAGTGTCTGTGGTCGATCTGTTTCATTAATAATAATGTCATTAATGTGACGTGAATCAAGTACAAGGCGAAGTGAGCCATCTTTTTTCTTAACAATATGTAGCGGGTTTATGTACGGACTAACTGCTGGTTCTATAATTCCTTGATCAAGCATATCCTGCAATTCTTTTTTAACTTGTTCTCTGTGAATATATGGAATGGGATAATGCTTTGCTTTAAATGTGTCGTGCTGTTTCACTTGAAATTCATACATAAAACCGGACATAGTACCAGGAATGTTGTCGAAAACTGGAGCTTGCTGTAAAAGAATTTCGCGTAATTGCGTACGTTCGTCGTCTGTAGTTGCACTGCTTTGTCTAACTTTATCGGAAATCATTTGCATTACGTCGTAGTCAGCTTCGTCTGGAGTATTACCGTTGTGTACGTACGTATTCGTGAACAATGTGGGATTACAGTCTATGTTACGTGTTGCGGAAATGACCTCTGTGCGGTTAATTGTTTGTTCTTCCGCAGATAAAGAGTGCTGAAATTCTAAAGCCAATTGTACATTTTCATCTTTTAACATTAAGTAAGAATTTTGAAAATCGATAACTGCATCGTGCTGTACCAGAAAATTCGTACCTAAAATTACGTCTGTTGTCAATAAAGGAACAATCCAAAAATTAGAGTGGAAAATATGACCTCCAATACAAAATGATAAATGTGTCTGCAATTTAACGTCTACTCCTTTACTCGATACTGCTCCTTTCACTTTTGTTTTGCCTAAAGGTAATGTCGGATAAGTATTCTCTTTGTTGCACTCGTTAAAAGTCTCCTCATTTATTACTGATATAGGTGATCCAGAATCAATTACTGCTGAGAATTTTGATGAACCAATTTTAATTTCGATGACAGGATGTGAAATAGTTTTCTGAACAAATGGTCTTTCCTGCAAGAGAGTGTCTCTGATATCGTCAAAAGTAATTACATTTTCGTGAACAACATTTTGCTTGTCAAACGTAGTGCTTGTGTTATTGGAAGATGCGTCCTGTACAGTATCTAGTCAGATTCTATCTGACGTGTTATTATTATTAGGAGGATTCTGTGGCATTTCGACGATTTGAACTGTCCTATTACTTCTTCCAGACGTATTACGCTCTGGATGGTACCTACTGTCGGGTTCATTCATGAGAATATGTTCTTGCTGATTACTTTGTTGCAGGTAAGACCGACTGTTATTATATGTACGCTGATAATTGTGTTCATCGTTTTTACGTCTGTCGTGATAGTCATTCCTATACGGTACATTGCGATAGGAATTGAAATATTGTCTTCTTTGTACGTAGTTGTTTCCTTGCTGTCGTACGTTACTATTTGTTGTATCTGGGACTATACGTGCTCGCGGCGGAACATTGAAGCCTGGTTGACCTTGTGCATTCCATTGTTGGTTAGGTATGCTAACCGGCTGGTTTTGATGTTGTTGTTGTGAAATACCTCTATTGTTACTAAAGTGTGGTTCCTGTTGCTGAAAATTTTGACGATACTGACAATCTGAATTTTGTCTGTGATTTAAGTTCTGGTAGTTGTCGTTCCTAAAGCGTCTGTTACTTTTCCTATTGAAATTACGTCCCTGATCATAATTACTGTAAGTTTGTTGACCTTGGTTATTATACGAAAAGTTTTTATTCACAAATGAATAATCAGATTGCTGTACTTCTAAAAGCTGCAAAAGATCCCTGAATGCTGAAATGTTTTCTTTTTGCTGGCCCGTTAGCAGCGACACTCGTAATGACCGTGGTAATTTGGAAATGCATAATTGTATAAGTGCGGATTCACTGTACGGTTCACTCAGGTATTGGTTTTGTTGTACCATGTGTTCAAAAAATTGCGTCACACTGGGAAAATTTGAGTTCTCGTAATTCGGCAAACTAATTAACTGATCTTTAATTCCGCGCTGTGTCGTCTTCGACCAGTACGCTGACAGAAAAGCATTCTGGAATTCTTCTACCGAGTAACATTGCCTCGCGATCGGTCTCATACGAGTTGCCGGCTCGCCTTCCAAAAAACTACAAATAAATTCAAGTTTGTGCGTAACAGGCCAACTCGGTGGAAGAGCAAAGCTAAATTGTTGAATCCAATCCAGTGGGTGAATCTGCGTTCTATCGTTTTTAAATACTTTAAACTTTCTCACTGACAGAAAATGTTTGTAATCGAAATTATCATCTCTGTATGATGCAACAGGTTCATGATCGTAAGAGTATCTATTGAACTGTGGTTGTTCGGAATCTAAGTCCCGTACTCTCTGTAGATTACTCAAATTATACGCACTGCGTGAGTCTGGCAAATGTTCGAAAAGTGGCGCCCTTTGTGATGTGTTATTAACTGAAATATTTTTAATCTCCGTTACTTCTTGCTGTAAACTCGACAGTTTTCTACGCAACGTGTTGTTAGACGAGTCAATCTCATTAATTGTCTGCTGTAAATTTTGAAATTCAGGTGTTTGGTTAAATGAAATCGGTGCAGTATCGTCTGATTTATTATCATTACTACTTTCAATAGCATCAATACGACTGGCTAATTCATCATATTTTTCAGTCAGTATTTTTGCCTGATCATCGGTTTTAGAATCGGACGCATTAATCTGTTTTTGCAACTTACGCGTAGTTTCGCTCAGTTTTTTAACATCAGCTTTGATGACATCGCAATCCTGTGTTAGTTCTAATTGTTCGAATCTGTCTGTTACTGTTTGAATATCTACTGTCTGTGTATCTGTTTTTGATTTAAGATTGGAAATTTCGTCACGTAATTCTGTGTTCGACTGTTTGATGGAATTAATTTCGTCGGACACTGTAGTAATATTATTGTCTACATACGTCTTCGCTTTCGCGAACAATTTACGTTTGTCTTCTTGTCTTTGTGCACTGATTGTTTCCATGACCTGACGTTTGACTTTATTTTGATCTTGAATAAATTTGCGGAAACGCGTATTACTGTTTTCTATGTGGTGATTAAAGCGTTCGTCAATCTGAGTATTCTGCTGTTCGAATTTCGCGTCTATCTTCGAATCCATTGTGCGCGAAAGTTCTGCTGTCATTGCTTTAAACTCGTCGCGTAATTGTGTAGCTTTTTCAGAGCATTGTTTAGCGACTCCGCTAATTTCGTCTCTGAGTGTTTCTGTTGCGGCTGTTTGCATTTCCCTTAATTCTTGCGCAACAGACTTAATTTCTTCGCTATTTTTGCGTGAACAAGCCTCAATTTCCACGCGCAACTGTTCCTTAGTGTCATGACACTGCGCGGCAACAGCTCTAATTTGTTCACTAAGCTGTCTGGAATTGTCGTCTAATTTTTCATTTAACTTGTCTTGTTTTTCGTTCTGTTGTTTGACCTGTTCACTAAGTTCTTTGAAATTTTCTTTAAATTGTTTATTATCTTCACTCTGTTGTTTGGAATTGTTATCAAGTTTTTCATTAAACTGCTTATTCATTTGTAGCAACAATGCCATAATTGGATTCGACTCAAAGTCAGCATTTCTATTCTCAGCACTGTTTAATGGTGTACCTGCAATTGTCGCGCATTGTGTGACCATTTGGTCATTCTGTAATTTACCAAAAGGATTATCAGTTGGATGTACACTGTCAGACACTATTTCGGAATTAAACAGATCAGTCGTACTTTCAGTACACTGTCCATTTTCATTCGAAAAATTTGTTTGTATGTTACTTGAATTTTCCAAACCGGTTGTGTTAAGCTGGGTAGCGCTCATTACAATAGAGCGTCCAGCGTCATCAATTGTCGTCAAGTTAACAGAAGACACAATCGAGTTCGTTCGTTCATCATTAAGACAAAAGTCATCATTAGTGGTTGTAATGCATTGATTGTTAGTGAACGCAAGATTGTCATCATTACACTGCGTGTCACATGTCCTATCGGTAAAGTCGTTTGAGCCGGTAATTTCGTTCGTAATACTTCGCGATACACTATTCACAGTCTTTCGCGGCATTTTGACAATAGTCACAAATATTCACAAAATAAATAAGCACAATGCAAAAGCAACACACAAATACAACAGAGCAACGAATTGCCGTTGACCTGTAGAAAGAAAGTCACAAGTTAATAAAAGCGTTGCGCCAAACCCTAATTATATCTAAGCAAATAAGAGCAGATATCTGACTGTTGTTCAAAAGACTCTCAACGAAATACGATCCTGGACTGGGTGTCGCCAAGTGTAACCTCCCCACAAAAATTTAAAAAGAAAATATTTAATAAAAATGGGACCAAGTGAAACCTTCCCACAAAAATGTTGACCGGACAATAATTTGAATGTTAACAAGAATACAACCTAACGTAATCTCCCAGCAAATCAATTCAATGACAATGACCATTAGACAAAAATTAGCAATCTGACCCAAGTAAAAATTCCTCACAAAACAAAATGAAAGTCAATTCAGTGATAAGAAAATCTCAGTGATAATGAAATTTCAATTAAACCGAAATATCGGTCTTTGGCCCTGTACAAAAATCAGAATTAAATTCTTACCTCATTGTAACTGCTAGTCACATTTCTGCTCTTATTCTTGCGCACAGCTTGGAGGAACTGCATTGCAAATAATAATATTCCTTTTTTTTTTAATTTAACTGAGACTTTTGTTTAAGGGAAGTGGAACTTCAATTAAATAATTTTTTTTTTTTTTTTTTTTTGTAAAATTGCTTTTGAAATCAAAATTATTATTGGGGCACTTGTTGGAAATTAATTACAATAAATAAACTTTACATTATCTGATGATTACCTTAATTAACAATATACCTCATTCAGCATCTTGACCAGTGTTGCCCACAGACTGCTCTGCATGACGACTACTAGCGTACTCCACGACGACTACCACTGAACTGCTCTCAACGACTACTGACTGAGTACTGCCCTCAACTAGACAGAGCTACAGACTCGCAACGACTGACTGACAGACTGAGAACCGCTCGCAACACTCGCGCGGTCAAGCGCATACTCTCTGGTCACAGATGCTACAATGCCTCGCCATCGCTGCTATGTTACATACGTGTTTCAGAGTATGGACATGGACGGCCTTCATTGGCGATGCCGACCGTTTGACCTGTACGAATGATGGTTCCTTCGAAGAGCTGATGCACCAACGTCACAGTCCTCACTTTTTGGTCGGTTGACAGTCACCTGGTAGTCCAGTGATAGTGATACATCGCAACACTCCCTGAGAATGCCGTAGTAGAAGACCTCTGGAGTGTTGCGCCACCAAGTTGCAGCTTCCCTACTAAACTACTTCAAGGTGCGTCGAAGGCTCGGCTTGGCAAAGACCAGCCAGCACTGTAATGTAGACGTATACGTTCCTCGTCGTCGTAAGCACAGTGTCCACGTGTCTACCACCACAGCTCCTCATTCCGGTGAGGTCAGGTGAACGGTGTTACATTTCTAAGGGCTGCGGCTGCGCCATCCCCGTTGGCGTCTAACCGTGATGGTACAGATGTAAGCAGCGTGGTTAGTAAATGGTGTGGCCACAGCTCGGCTGCCATGACCGCATCTCTGCGAGAGCGGGAGGTTTACGTCCTGTCATTTCTGATAGACGAATGTTCGGTGACGTGCGTGAAACACAGTCTATCAGCATAAATGATGTCCTGAGTGTCTACCAAACCGAGCTCGCGAGTGACAGCGCCGAATTTTTGTCATGTTAAATGGTGAGGAATTTGGTCCTCGGGAGGTTGTGTACAATTAAAATCGTCTTAGCATAATTGCGTTAATTCCTCAATAAAGAACAGAGATCGTTCACTCCTCTTGCTGGCACTGGACGTTGCGTAAACACTTACGAGACGTATCACTTGGACCGTAATCGCCATGCCCCTGCAATTCGGCAGCTAACGCAGTAGACCTTCTTTGAGAAGTGTTACGATGCCACAGCATGTACGCAAGCATGTGGCAGGTATGTTGCGTATCCGGAGTTGTTCAGGAGACCAGGAACGTGTAACTCTTTCAATAAGGCCACGTCATTGTCGGCTACATAAAATGTGTGTCGTAACAATTTAGCGCGACCGGATGGTATTGATGTTGACAGTCGCAAATATATACGACGGTCGTTCGCCCTCTAAGGCAGTGGCGGTCTTCATTGTAAGTAGTGCGACGAATTTTATCAGCCCAACACCACCCTGTCGTCTCTAATATCATGCTGTCTGCAGGAGTTGCTGCGCGGAGGGAGGGTGAATGGAGTAATTCCCCCTCTTCTACAGATGCTGTGTCCACCAAAGAGTCGTCTTCCACGTCATCCGCCCATGAGTCACTGGCGAGGGGCAGCTAATGTGTTACAGCGGTTGCCAAAGATGTCCTCGTCGTCGTTCCTCGCAGCTGTGACGTTGTTCCATCGTCCCCTTCGTCTCCAAACGGATATCCAGGGGAAGAAGAATCCATCGTCTCAGTTCCGAAAGGGGGAGCAGTGTCTGTCGACGCCTTCGTAGCAAGCCTGTCCACAACACGGTCGAAATAAGTACGATCGTGTGTATGTGTCCGCAAGGGACAATAGTCAGGTGGCGTTCGTCGGCATTTCTTGTGAAGGTTTTGGATGTGCGTCGAGGTGTCAGAATGTGAGTGTAGATCGGACTCTTTTACGCCCTGCGAGAGAAAAGCTTGGTTTGTCACAACGCGTGGATCAACATCGATCTGCACATTGTGCGGTGGCAGTTTCTGTTTGGCGTTAACTCATGATTCCTTCTACAACGAGCCGACGGTATGTGTCTCATTAATAAAGAATCTGTCTCTCTGCGTTAGTATACTATACCGATCCCCACCGCCAGACGTCGTAGGTGGTAGAATTTGTGCAAAAGTATTTGACACAATAGGAGGAGGAACGTCATGTACCGCTTCACCTGATGGATTCTGGGTGATACGTCGGGGCAAACTATCAGAGTGAACACGATCCTCATGCCCACATCCTGTGCATATGCGCGTCTCTGTATCATACATGATAACTGCACGACAGCCGGCAATGTTTAAGTATAAAGGAATACGCTTAGTGAGCTCAATTTGGACCTTACTCCTCTGAGTAAGTGGTGCGTTGCAAAAGTCTTCTCAGTCACCTGGCTAATGACAGTCCCGTACTGCTAAAGAGCGGTGATAATGGAATCGGGGGGGGGGGGGGGGGGGCGAGGTACCTCAAAATATAGTTCCAAAACCTCTAGCGTCATTATGCCTGAGCGTGTATGTTCAACGGTAACAGCGCCAGTATGTCCATCTAAAGTGCCCAAACTGGGGTTTGCCGGCAGCGCCGGTATCCATCCTCGTGCACCCTTCTTCGTTAATCTTCTTAACATTGACGATACTGTCCTTTATAGAAAAGTGAATACCAGTGATGTCTTGTGTATGTATATATGGTTTTGTAAAGCAAGAAGTTTTCTACTTCATATACTCGGGGACGTGCATATTAGGCTTGGAATGTAATATTGACAGTGTTCTTCCTATGGGAGTTTGCCATGTTACTTCAGCTTGTAGTAATCGACTCTCGCTCGCGGGAAATAAATACAGGTACACCACTAGACCGACGGGACGCCAAGCACACGTCCTCACCACTCCGTCACTGAAGGGGAACTGACCACTGGTCCACACAGCAATACGTCAGCTGCTGCCCGACAATCCCCCACGCTGTACATGTAAATCTTTAGAGAACATTTAACCTTACTCTGTAGTCTACTCAGATGAAATAGTCTAGGAACCTGAAAGGGGCATCTACGTGCTTCTACTCGCATCCTCCTCCAACCATCTACTGGAAAAGGGCCTCTTTAGCACATCATCTATAGTTTTGGCACGTAGCTTTCTCAGTGCTTCATATGGATTTATAAGGAAAATACTAACCAGCTGCTGTGAACAACGTAGCGCCCCTAGTGCCAGAAGGGATGACGTTCGGTCAGAGCATATGCAGTCGAAAACAGACAGATACGACCCTTCTCTGAGTGGATCGTAGGATCTGGCCACCATGTCAGCACCCGACATTGGTTTATATTTTTCGTAGAGAGATTGCTACAAAACATACATTTGTCTGTTTTATTTGCACACTTGGGCACGTTTGAAATGAAATGGAGTTGTTTTAATGTGATTTCCGGCTCGCATTCGAAGGTAAATGGCGTACGTTTAGTGCGATTTCCGGTCCGTAATCGAGGAGAAATGGTGTACTCTAAATGCAATTTCCGGATCACGTATGAAGAAAAATAGCGTAATTTACGTGCGATAATTACAGTGTGCTGTAGCATATTACAGATGATCACTAGCCACCAGTAGTTGTTGTTCAAAAATACCTGTATTATGTGATTTGTGTTACTGCAAAAAGAGACACACTAGAGCTCCATCAGTTTCATACGATTCCGAAGACTTTCGAGGGTTAAGCTGCAACCATAGTTTCGGAAGTGCAAATGCTGATCCGACATGAACTGCCAAAAATATGACACCATTGTTAGAGAGGGAAGTATACCTGGGTGCCACAGAGTTAGAGGAAGGAGCACCAGTATTTCGGGAGTCGAAGTGTCACTGAAAGCACGACGACAGTTTGTACGAATTTCAGAGACAGTAGCGGTATTCCTTGAATCATTGCAACACACATGGTCAACACAGTCATCAAAAAATTAGACTCCTCACCACTAATTATTTTCAGTTTTATCATATATACCCGTTGCACCGTGATGACAAATAGCAAACGCTGACACAGTCGCCACATTTGTGCCTTGTTATTCTCATGAAGAGCTGCCTATCGTTCGGCTACATAGATGGCAATGTAGCTTCTTCTGTCTCTCTGAAGCGGGCTCACTAGCTCACGCTCGCGTGCGAACACGGAAACAAACCCTCCGAGAATAAACTAAGTAGCAACCCCAATGCGCCTAACGTGTTGTATCACGGAAGAGCTGTGCGGGATGAGTCATAAGTCTCCGTACATAAAGTTAAAACAGTGATTATTATCTTTTTTCGCTTTGCAGATGGTGAGAAAACTGAGAGGAGATGCCAATAACGAAAGCAGAAAAGATTTACATTACTTTGTTGGTGGGAACCGGCGTCATGCAGCGTGTACTTTCAATGCAACGCATAAAACGCGGATACCCTAAGACACTGAGGCAAAACAAAATAAGAAGTTGAGATAGGAAAGGCTCCGTTGTCGATGCAGTCAGATGTGGAAGAACAAAGAGCGCAAGGTTCGTGAACACGGAAACTGGCAGCGAAAGAGAGGAGTCCAATGAAGGGGACACGATGTGTCCCTGCGAAAATGAGAATTAGTGGAAGCAGGGTGATGGGCATTTTGTGGGCTAACATGTGGCACCTGTGCAGTCGGCAGATGTTGCCAAATCTACTAATAGACGATTGTGCTGGTAGGATAGTGTCTCAGGTATATGCACGAGAATGTTCATGACTAAGGAAATTCCATCCTTTTTTACGATTATGGATTCTTACGAAAGTGATGAAATGAGCAGTGAAAATAGCAGTCTCTGTGCGGATAGCAGTCCATCAATGCTATCCACCAATGTAAATGTCAGAGTGCAGAGATACTCGTTTTGTAGCGTGGGCTTATCCAGGACGAAAGTAGCGAGGTCTTTCAGCAACAGAGACATCAGTGCATTGCCGCACTGAAGTACGCCAGTGGTAGGATCAGTAGTTTCTGGAACAATCGATGGGTCGAGCTTGACCAGTGGAATGTCTTCTTGTGTCACCAGACTTGACTCCAATAGATTTTCATCTGTGGAGCCACTGAAAATCATTTGTGTACCAGCAGTAAGTCCTGAATGTGGAACATCTTAAAAGATGATTCACTTTAGTTTACCAGCAGAGGAAGCATTGTCATGCATTCACAAATATCTATTATTATGTATCGATGTGGGGCACATATATATGGAATATATTGTGCTACTGTAGCATTATATGATAAAATTTGTAGAGATAAAAGGCACACTAGTCTCTTTGATCATTTGTATCGAAGATCACGACTTGTCTTGTACGTAATATTCCGCGTGCATGTTTCTGTATTCATCCACATCGCAACAGAATCACAAATATTTCACGAAATGCATCAAGTTGTAGCCTCTGCAACACAAGAATATTCATTATCGTTATTTCCTATCAGTGAGACTCGTTTAGATGAACCTGAAGCAATGCAATACGACCTTCATTATTATTATTTGACGGACAACGAAGCTGGGAACTGTCTAGATATTTCCAGAGTAGCAGAATGTTTAACCCCTGATTGTAGTTCATGCTTAAATTGTTACAGTTTACCACAGTCAGTGCACCATTTCAAATATAACCTATAGCATCTACAAGACGCAGTGTCCAGAACATGTGATATGCATCAGAAATAAACTGTGGATATTTGGGAGTGCACGCATAAAAGGCTTACACATTAAATTATATTAGATTCAGTTTTCGTTCCGCAGACCCAAAAAATTACATGATTGTTGTAGGTGTGGAACATGTCGATCCACTAATGCTATCCAGCTATCAGTCGAAGTGTTGAGAAACTAGTGCTGTAGCGTGGGCTCATCCAGGACGAAAGTAGCAAGTGCATTACAACACTGATGTACGCCAATAGTTGGATCAGTAGTTTATGGGGCAACGGACGGGTCGAAGTTGATAGGTAGAGTGTCTACTTGCGTCACCAGATTTGACTCCAATGGACTTACATGTGTGGAGCCACTTAAAATCGATAGCGTACCAGCAGGAGGTCTTAATGTTGGTCACGATTTGCTGATCGGAGGGCAAGGTGGACATTATTAGGAAGAGGCTCCGTTTGATGCATATTTTCATGCTTTCACGCCCACTGTTATTCGTTTGTCTCACAATGGTGCAATAATTACTGAGGACACAAAATTATTACAGCATGCTCACAGATTTCCTGTTAGCTGCAGTACAAAGACGTGCATTGTGGTGTGAATGCTTTCTCAGGCTTCAGTTTCAGCCTTACATAAGAAAAGTGGCGCTTGCAGCATCTGTGATTCTGCGATACTTCAAAAAATTCCATGAACTTGGCTGACATGTGCGGAAATTGGAGTACATATTCCTACAACTGTAAGGCGTATGACCTTCTCTGCTGCTCTGGCATGCAAGAAATCTGTTCATGAATTTCACTATCACAGCACGACAAATTACCACATACATTTCGTTGACACCTCATCGAATTTCCTTTTTCACGTCATGATATTTTCGGAATTTATTAGCATACACCATTGGGATAAGACGATCCCAAAGAAAAAGACACAAGAAGTTAAGTCACGTGACCTAGGTCACCACTGATGATAACAATTGCGCGAAATGAGGCTTCCTGGGAAGCGTTCAAGGAGCAACTGAATTGTTTCGCGAGAAGTATGGCTGGTGCCACCATCTTGCTGAAACCACAACTCCTCGATGTTCATTCCATCCAAATGAGGGCACAAACACTCTCTTATCACTGTACGGCTTCGGACTCCATTGTATGTCACAGGTCGTCCTGCCTCATCTTCAAAAAATAAGAGCCGATGAAGCCGCCCGGCCAGAAACCACTCTGAACTGTCACTTGTTGTCGATACGTTTCCCTTTCATGGATCATACAAGGATTATCTGATCGCCAGTTATGCTTATTCACAAAGCTATTTAAGTGGAAGTCTGCTTCATCAGTGGCGGTGATTTCGTTTGCGAAGCTGTCGTCCTCTCAGAACCGTGTCAACAAATTGTTGTCTTTTCTAGGGAATCGTCGCTTTGAGCTGCTACGTCAACTGAATTTTATAGTGGTGGTATTGCATATCATACCGGAGAATTCTCCGTACTGCAGAACAGCTTAATCCCAATTGTTGGGAACGTTATTGAATTGATTTCATTGGACTAACAGCCACACTGTCACGAATTACCGCAATGTTCTGCTCACTTCGACCAAAACGACGATGTCGACGACTTTTAAAGTTTGCCATTGAACACGTCCCAACGAACTTTTTCATAAGTCTACGAAGTGTTGATTTATTCTGTACCTCATTATGTCCTAGTGTCGCGCAAAACTGCCTGACAGTTGCTGCATAACTTTCTCCTTTCCGACAAAAACTTCCCACGATTACTACACTTTGTGTACAAGTGAACTGCTTCATAGTTAGAAACCGAATGCGAGAAATTCATTTCAGTGAACAATCAGAATTTCCCTGGAACAGAAAAGAATCTCACCAACCGACCAATAGAAGTTTCCAGCCGTTTCGAAACCGGCTCACTTTTTGTACCACGTTTTATTACATTATTAATATACAGCTCACGAAGTGTAGAAACAGTTTGCTAAACAGATTGTTAAATGGCACTGGGTAGCTGCAGCAACCAAACTAAAATCGATTTTTTAGCTGTTAAAGGAAGATTAAATATGTCTTGCTACAATTGAACATGAAGGAAAGCCTGTAACAGGTTTTGGCACAAATAAAAATATTGCTGGTTGCTGTATTTCTTAAAATAGTAAAGCTGATTATAGGCCAAGACGTTATTTCGAATCCGATTCATATTGCTATCAATCGTGACATGCTCACCTGTTATGTAAATGAGTTATTGGTTTACTGCGAAAGATTTTGATACAACATATACTTCTTAGTTTAACTTTGTAGTTCATATTATATGACTAGTCCATTTGAAGACAATGTAGAATTTGAGATTAACGTTATTTGCTCCTCCTATCCACCCAAAATTTTTGGGCGTAAGAAAGATGCACATTTCAAATTTTAGGTTGCTTTTCTCGAGAGACTCCTAGGCTGGAACATCTACAATCTGGTACAATTTTAAAGTTAATCTGCTCCGTGATGCAGGCTGTGTTTACTGCAGCGGCCTCACTGCAGACTGATGAGTATATCTGCGTACAAAACGAACATGCACTGGTTTTCGTTGGATCTGTATTTTCTTCATCAGCCTATTTGGTGCAGGTCACAGGCAGACGAACTATGTTCAAGGCGAACGAGAGTTTTGTGGGCATCCTCGAGCGCGCATGGACTACTCTTTCAGAGTATGTGGTCATGTCACTGTATATCCCTCCAGACATATATTCCTAGGTTTTTGAAGGAAACGACTTGTTAAACTGATCGTACAACAATCGTGTAGTGGCACAGTAATTGCTACTGCCTCCTACAAAGTATATTACATTTGTTTATGCTGAGGGTCAATTGCAAACGCCTGAACCAAGCATCAATCTTCACCAGGTCTTACTACATTTTGCTACAATTATCTAGTGTGGCGACTTCTCTGTACGCTGGAGCATCGTTCGCGAACGCCTAATCGGACTTAACTGCTATCCAGTAATCAATGTTGATTCAGTGTTTTGAAAGGAGGCATCACTATAAACGTATTTCATTTCGGTAAGGAACTTGTGGCGACCCTTCAGTTGATGCAAATAATGACTATTGTCGTAACTAAATGTAACATTTAATGGTGCATAGGAGTACAAAGTGGAGTTAATGTGTATACCCTATTATAAAACCTGGACAAGTGAATAGTGAGAATAAATTCACACCTTTGGCATGCGCCGTCTGATAGCACAAGATGAAAATTCACGTTCCTTCAAAACAGGGAAGTAGCAGCAGGAAACACAGTAAGTAAAATGTGCTAAACATGGCATTCATAAGCAGTTGTTATCTTAACTTCATAGGAATTGAACTGCAAAATCGTCTTCAAGGTGTTGACGATTTTATCAGTGATAGTACGGTAAATGTCGTATTTGAGGAACAGAATTTTGTAGTATATTACGCTTAACAGCGTTAAAAAGTATTTAACGAAATAATGATCGTAGCTCTGCCACCAGTATATGGTTTGACATTCTCCTCTGCAATAATACTCCCCTGTTTTGATTGTTTTTATGTAATATTCTGAATCCAGAATTGTCTAATAGCAGAAGCATTTTTGCTGGAGTGGCTGGAACCAAATAAAATCATGTTTAAAACATGGAGTCGTTTCTACTCTGCTAATAGCGATGTTTTTGAAGTTTTTGTATTCTGAACTTGTGTGCGATCGTCGTCTGGAGCCTTAAGACCAGAGTAGCACAAGTCACTGAATATACAGCACCGTGTAACAATCACTTATGACCAGAGGATCCGCCAAAATAATAAATAGGGTGCAGTAGTATTTGTAAAATGCTACACGTTCGTTTCAAGAGGTACAGTTAGCGGATAGAGAGTGCTACTCACAGTAACGTGTTTCACAAAACAGGAGTTGCTGTGTTGTACGTTCGTCCATTGTTCATCGTTGGAAGGCTAATACGCAGTCTCCATGAAATGACTGTAAAACACAGCGGAATGGAACAATATGAACACACTTGACTAGCACAATAGGACATACGAACGTCTTTCTTGGTGTACACGCTGCGCAGTACTTGTGGCAAAACAAGCTCTGTATCACTGTGAGAGGTACAGAGGCGACAGAGTGTGCCACCCCAGTTCACAACTGTTAGCGTATCATCTTCATAACACTTCTGTGCGCAGCCTACAAAGGACTGCAAAATAATGGTTCAAATGGCTCTGAGCACGATGGGACTCAACTGCTGAGGTCATAAGTCCCCTACAACTTAGGACTACTTAAACCGAACTAACCTAAGGACATCACACACATCCATGCCCGAGGCAGGATTCGAACCTGCGACCGTAGCGGTCGCGCGGTTCCAGACTGAAGCGCGTAGAACCGCTCGGCCACTCCGGCAGGCAAAGGACTGCACCATAATCTAAACGCTATAAGCTAAAAATGGTCCAGAGTGTCCAAATGCATGTTAAATTTAGCTGTTACAAGGCTCAACTTGATCTGAGGGAAATTTGGCCAAAATCAGCGATTTTATGAAAAAACGATGGCGTTAAGTTCTGCAATCAGAAAGATGGTAATTCGTACGTAGCGTCAGTTTGATATAAAAACATTAACTATGTGCCTCCATTAAGCTACATCTGTCAGTTTACAAGTTGTTTAGTGAAAACAAAATTTGGAATGAAAAATCCTTATTCATAATAGATTAAGTAACATTTGTGTCTGTTAAAGAAAGTTCTAATTACAGCACTCGATTACATTGATCAAATAATACTGCTGTACCAAGTTTCAAGACATTATTATAAATAAGAGTCATTACAAAGAATCTTAAAGAGGAAGTACAGAGGTCATGTTCTACTCTCAGTTCCATTCTAAAACTTGTAGCCCGCAAGGTTTAAATGTAGTCAAGCTAAATTTTTCAGTGACTAAGGTAAACGTAACATAAATAACATAAAAATTAATAGTATTGTACATTGTTGAATGACAGAGCTATTAATTAATGAAACTTCCTGGCAGATTAAAACTGTGTGTCCGACCGAGACTCGAACTCCTGATCTTTGGCTTTTGCGGGCAAGTGCTCTTACATCTGAGCTACCGAAGCACGACCCCCGCCCGGTACTCACAGCTTTCCTTCTGCCAATATCTCGTCTCCTACCTTCCAAACTTTACAAAAGCTCTCCTGCGAACCTTGCAGTACTAGCACTCCTGATAGAAAGGATATTGCGGAGACATGGCTTAGCCACACTAGCCAAGTAGAGCACTTGCCCGCGAAAGGCAAAGGTCCCGACTTCGAGTCTCGGTCGGGCACACAGTTTTACTCTGCCAGGAAGATTCATATCAGCGCACACTCCGGTGCTGAGTGAAAATCTCATTCTGGAAACATCCCCCAGGCTGTGGCTAAGCCATGTCTCCGCAATATCCTTTCTTTCAGGAGTGCTAGTTCTGCTAGGTTCGCAGGAGAGCTTCTGTAAAGTTTGGAAGGTGGGAGACGAGATACTGACAGAAGTAAAGCTGTGAGTACCGGGCGTGAGTCGTGCTTCGGTAGCTCAGATGGTAGAGCACTTGCCCGCGAAAGGCAAAGGTCCCGAGTTCGAGTCTCGGTCGGGCACCCAGTTTTCATCTGCCAGTAAGTTTCATATCAGCGCACATTCCGCTGCAGAGTGACAATCTCATTCTGGAAACATCCCCCATGCTGTGGCTAAGCCATGTCTCCGCAATATCCTTTCTTTCATGAGTGCTATTTCTGCAAGTTTCGCCGGAGAGCTTCTGTAAAGTTTGGAAGGTAGGAGACGAGATACTGGCAGAAGTAAAGCTGTTAGTACCGGGCGTGAGTCGTGCTTCGCTGGCTCAGATGGTAGAGCACTTGCCCGCGAAAGGCAAAGGTCCCGAGTTCGAGTCTCGGACGGGCGCACAGTTTTAATCTGCCAGGAAGTTTTATATCAGCGCACACTCCACTGCAGAGTGAAAATCTCATTGTGGTTATTAATTACTATATGACCGATAAAGGCGCCATTTAGATGGTGCTACCTGATTCTAGAGCGGGTGATAGCAGATGTTCCATTGGGCGGACTGCTGTGCCCATAGGGTGTATAAAAAGAATCATCCGATTTGTCACGTCTATATTTCAGAAACTAATAAATATATAGAACGAATTTTGTTTCCTGATGAACGGGAAACTCAAAAACTTTTTTTCGTGGTTTCTCATAGGAGTTCAGTATGTCGCCTTCGAGATACACAGCATATGTCAATGGGGATTCAAATTGTTCCCACACTACAGTGAGCATATCATGAGCTACAGCCTCCACAGCTGCTGTTATGCGGGGTTCATCTATTTTTGTCGATGGAGGCACGTAAACTCCCACAAGAAATAATCACATACAGTCACGTCCGGAGGGCAGTAATGTAATGCCGAAGCATTTGGCCCGGTGCGACCAATCCATCGTCCCATCCTACTAGTAAAAGAAGTCGTTCGAATCAGTCTTCAAGTATGGGCAAAAAAGGTCTCAAGCATATCGAGATTATGCTTCCTTTTCCCATGAGACTGCACAAAACACATTCTTTTTTGGACAGTCCCTCTCATGTCGTACAACTTCATGTGGTTGTTCTGTACCCTATATTCTAACATTATGACTGTTCA
The DNA here is from genome assembly GCF_023864275.1 of Schistocerca cancellata. Taxonomy (NCBI): domain Eukaryota; kingdom Metazoa; phylum Arthropoda; class Insecta; order Orthoptera; family Acrididae; genus Schistocerca; species Schistocerca cancellata. The sequence continues at coordinate 171,868,137 of NC_064633.1, read as the reverse complement.
CCTTTCCATTTAAATGGAATGTTGCTCGTCACTAAACACTGTGTGGAAGTAAACTGTTATCCTCCATCTTTCCAAGAACGAAATTACTGAACTCCACACGTTGCTGTTTGTCACCTTCGCGAAGAGCTTGCACTAGCTGAATTTTGTATGATTTCATGTGTAAACATCAACGCAACACAGGTCAGACGGGCATCGGGGGCATGTTAAGCTGTCGACCTGTGTAGCGAATTGATTTCTGCGGACTCGTTGTGAAACTATGGAGGAAGCGTTTGACTTCTGTGTGAGACACTCCGGGACTGTCCGGCGATTTGCCTTTACACAAACAGGCTGTTTCTCGGAATTGTTCATGACATCGTATAATGCTTTGTGCTGTAGGTGGATCCACATCACACATAGTACGAAAGTCACACTGAAGAGTTATTACTGACCTGCACTGCGCAAAACGTATATCACAAAACGGTTTCTGTTGTCCCTACAGCATTTTTACTAGAACTTGAGTGGGAGCACATTCTTGCTACGTAGTGGGAACCATGCAAGACTCAAGAGTTTGCTCTTTCTAACACTACGTTGCTCAAGCGGATATCCAAAATAACGTAATAGTTATGTTTTTTTTATTTTCATTTTTTTAAATCGGATGATTCATTTTGATGTACCCTGAATACGTACAGCCAGTGAGACAATAAGAAGAGATACTTCACACCGAGATATCTACCTGTCCGTGTCAGTCAAACCCTGCAAGAGCTGTGCTTCGGATGGCGTCACACTCTGGCAGCTACCAAAAGCGATTTCGATAAAAGCAGGCAAAGAACTCGCGAGGACTGTACACCATACTGGATCGCTTAGAGTCTACAGAAGTGGCTGTAGCTGTTCGTGTGCCGCCCGTAATGTTGACAAAACCGCAAGCAAGTGGCGAGATTAATTTCCATTTTTAAGGCGAGGAATTACCTTTGATGATTAGAAGTCAGGGTGATAGACACTTTTACTGGGAATTTCTCTTGGAGGTCCTTTATTATTATCAGGAATACTATTATATTTGGTGTTTGTGAACTTTCACTGAATGTATTAATCAGTTACATCTAAAAACTTTTATTTCTAGTCATAGTTTATCATACCACTGAATACATAGCAGGTAGGAACAGTTTCTTTCAATGAGTACGGAGAGTAATATGGACTTGCAGGTCGGAAATTTGGTCAGTATATTCTCCATCATTTTCTGGATGACCGAAAAACTAATTTTCGGGCTCTTGTAAATGGCGAAGAATATTATTTTAGATAATCTAACCATCGCCCCACATACTTTTATATCAAAATTATCGACATTGATAAAATTATCCAATTAATGGTTCAAATGGCTCTGAGCACAATGGGACTCAACATCTTAGGTCATAAGTCCTCTAGAACTTAGAACTACTTAAACCTAACTAACCTAAGGACATCACACACACCCATGCCCGAGGCAGGATTCGAACCTGCTACCGTAGCAGTCCTGTATCCAATTAATGCCTTCTTTGTGTGCGTAGAGCAAACAGTTTAGTCATAAATCTAAGCTTAACATATGCACATACACAAAATAGAATAATAAGACCAGCCATATGCTTCAAGACATGGCATCCCCTCGTAGACAAGAGTGTCTCGTTTTCCATGGTAAATAATTAAATCGATGAACTGATAGATAATACCAGAATGAGATTTTCACCCTGCGGTGGAGTGAGCGCTGATGTGATACTTCATGGCAGATTAAAATTGTGTGGCAGACTGAGACCCGAACGTGGGACCTTTGCCTTTCATGGGCCAGTGCTCTACCATCTGAGCTACCACGCACGACCCACGCCCCGTCCTGATAGCTTTAGTTCTGCCAGTACCTCATTTCCTACCTTCCAAACTTCACAGAAGCTCTCCTGCGAACCATGCAGGACTAGCACTCCTGGAAGAAAGGATATAGAGGAGGCATGGCCTAGCCACAGACTGGGAGATGTTTCCAGATTGAGATTTTCACTCTGCAGTGGAGTGTGCGCTGATATGAAACTTCCTGGCAGATTAAAATTGTATGCCAGATCGAGAATCGAACGTGGGACCTTTGCCTTTCACGGGCCAGTGCTCTACCATCTGAGCTACCCAAGTACGACCCACGGCCCGTCCTCATAGCTTTAGTCCTGCCAGTACCTCGTCTCCTACCTTCCAAACTTCAGAAGCTCTCTTGCGAAACTTGCAGAACTAGCTCTCCTGGAAGAAAAGATATTGCAGAGACATGACTGAGCCACAGCCTGGAGGATGTTACTAGAATGAGATTTTCACTCTGCAGTGGAGTTTTAACCTGCCAGGAAGTTTCATATCAGTGAAGTTTGGAAGGTAGGAGACGAGGTACTGCAGAACTACAGCTGAGGGGACGGGGCGTGAGTCATGCTTGGGTAGCTCAGATGGTAGAGGACTTGCCCAAGAATGGCAAAGATCCCATGTTTTAGTCTTCGTCTGGCACACAGTTTTAATCTGCCAGGAAGTTTTATATCAGGGCACAAACCGCTGCAGAGTGAAAATCTATAACAGCAGCTTAACGCCTGGCATAGAAATCAAAAGGAATTATAAATAGAAGCTAAAAATTAAAAAAAAAAAAACTAGCGATTTACACAATTAGCGGCTGATGGCCTACACTACATGTGTGAGGTACAAGTATAGCACATTAATAAATGATTTTTACTAACCTAGAAATTTCCTTTTAAACTTACAACAGAATGGCCGAAAGTCTTATTATAGGAATATTAACCTATTGCATGGTTGAAGGCCACACACAAATTTGAAAGAACGGCTGAAGGCCTGAACAACAAGTTAGACAAACAATTTCAAATAAACCACTTCCTTCTAACAAAAAAATTTCCTTTAAAGAATACACACGGCTGAGCGCCTTATTAAAAGGGGTTCACGTATATCCTCAGCTGAAGGCCACACATAACACATCGAACAACTAACGGATTACAAACAATTTGAGATACTGTAGAGCCAATTTTAAGGAAAAATTTTTTATAAAAGAAAATCAATGTTCAAAATTTTTATTTAACACTTCTGAAGGGCTTTGTGTAAAATTTAAAAGAACTGAATTAATAGACGGCTGATGGCCTCGCACAGTACTTCGACTAACATGAAAATCACAATCCAAACAAACAGAAGAAATGGTGCTCAGAAGTGTTCCGAGGATCGGCCTGAGAAGGTAGCTCAAACGTAAGATGAGGTGAGACAGGCAGCCAAGAGATGAAATAATCGGATGGAAACCCAAACTAGAGGCGGCCCAAGGAATGACCAACAATTAAACGAATTCCCTTCTGTCCGAACAACGGGATAACGATGGAAAATATCGGTCGCGGACGAGGATACGAATAGCACTATGTCTTCAAAAATTGGAGTCTAAAACCAGCCAAGGGAACAATAACTACTCTAAGCAAAATATGAACCAAAAAACTTAAAAGGCTGTCAGACTACAAGCCATGCCGGACAGCGTCAACACGACGAGGAAAGACACGTTGCCACAAAACTACGCTAACGACCAGGACAGGTAACCGAGGCGTTAAAGGCCACACGGCAGAAAATACCACTGGTGCACTTAACTGGTATGTAACTAACAATTTAATAATTAATCACAATATAAGAAGACGGCTGAAAGATTTTGCCGACTCTAACACATCATATATTGCTGCTAGCCCGAACGGCCCAGGGAGCAACAACACGCAAATGAACGAAGAGATGTCACAATAGCTGAGGTTTGATAACAGGTTAACTGATCACTCAACTTCAGTGTCGAAGTTCGGTGGGCAACGAACTTTATCGCTCTCGCATCTAGCGCCTCACGATCCGACAGCCAGGGGGCCCGGGGTGACCTTGCGCCACGGAGACTGGCTTGCTGCTCTGTCCCAACCGACTGAAAACCTCAGTCCAGCACGCAGACAGCTTTAAAATATCTGCTCAGTCAAAACCACACACGGTTTCGCGAAAACACTTCCGCAAACAACTCGAACAATAAAACCAGTCACTGTGGAAGTACTAGGAGGAATCACATGTCGACACACACGGAGAACCGGGAAGTGGTCGGCAACAAAATACACGTCGTCCGATGAGACGGCCGACCAAACGACCAACTGAGGTCGTCTCCACAAAAGTCATGTGTGCCGGCAACGGTCAGGTGAGTCATAGCTCTCCGGACCTCACTGCTGCTCTGTCCCCACTTAGCTCCCAACACAGGACGACCCAAAAAATACTAGCGGTAGCTCCAAAGATAGTACGACAGTGCTCTTATCGATAAGCGCCGTTGCTGCCACTCACGGACAAGGTAGCCAGTAACTTAGTGATGCCAGTAAATCGAATAAGAAACGAGATGGCAGTACCGCCAAGACAAGATGTCAAGCAATAACGGCACAAATACGAGCCGTGCGCGGCTCAAACAATTGCCCACGAAAGGCAAATGTCCCGTATTCGAGTCTCGGCCCGGCACACAGTTTTATGCAGCCAGGAAGTTTCAGATAGATAATAGTTGGCATAGATTCCCACATAACAACTGCATCTTAGTCATACACATTAGTTGCTGTACGAACGGTGGTGTGATGTAGTTGAATATAAAATATTTCACTAGCTTTATTCATGAGCGTTGTGATGCGCGACACTTCTGCATGCGTGAGAGTCTAGCAGGTCCTGCGAAATGCTATATGGCTGCCACGGTAACGCTAATTGGTTGTCAGAGCACCATACGAACAGATAATTTATCTGAATATGCGTTACACTTCTGCCATGCTACACTATTGCTTTTAAGCTGTCGTCGAAGTATCTACGAGTACCTGTCCTGAATGATCTAGCATGTAATTACTTATCACTTTCATAACATGTTTCGTGAAATGATTCGCATTATCTAGGGCTTGTTGTGAGACGCAATACGCAAAAATTATTTGGTTTTTGGTAATTTCACGTCTTCCTGAGACCCTCTGTGGGTTGGATTAACAGAAGTTGAGTGTTATATTAGTGCAAACTAACTCACATCCATGTTGCCTAACTATTTAGCAGCGGAACCTTATGAGAGCTATGTTGTTGTTCTTTATTAAGCTTTAGTCGTCACTGGATCATAATGTAGTATTGTAACATCAGACAGCTGTAAGTCTAAAAACTGGCAAGGTAGGCTGTAAAATTGCAAATTACAAAACGAAGAATAGGCCGTAGAAATTGGTAAATTGATAATATAGGCGGTAAACTGGTGGAACAGACCCTAAAATTCTCGAATTGGCAGGTTAAGCCGATATTGGTAAGACAAGAAGTAAAAATGGAAAACTGGTACAATGACAGGTCCATCATTAAATTGGCTAATTATGCAACGCCAAATTCGGTGACTAAAAGTACAGGCCATAAAAATTGGCAGGAGACTGGTAGCGTGGTACATCTTGATTTTGCCTTATCGTAGAAACGATCCGGTTTGTCTGAGGTCAGGACATAGCTAATATTAATTATTTTCTTGGTATTGCGGTTACTCGAGATTTGTCATTTTCGATCTATATGAGGTAGTGAGGTACACCATCAACAGGACAGCAATACTGTTTAATATACAAGTCTAATGTTACCAAAAGTAATGACATAAGATACGTTCACTTTCCAGTGTGTGTATAAATTAATGACACCATCGTTGTTGTTGTGGTCTTCAGTCCTGAGACTGGTTTGATGCAGCTCTCCATGCTACTCCACCCTGTGCAAGCTTCTTCATCTCCCAGTTCCTACTGCAACCTACATCCCTCTGAATCTGCTTAGTGTATACATCTCTTGGTCTCCCGCTGCGATTTTTACCCTCCACGCTGCGCTCCAATACTAAACTGGTGACCCCTTGATGCCTCAGAACATGTCCTACCAACCGATCCCTTCTTCTAGTCAAGTTCTGCCACAAACTTCTCTTCTCCCCAATCGTATTCAATACTTCCTCATTAGTTATGTGATCTACCCATCTATTCTTCAGCATTCTTCTGTAGCACCACAATTCTAAAGCTTCTATTCTCTTCTAGTCTAAACTATTTATCGTCCATGTTTCACTTCCATACATAGCTACACCCCATACAAATACATTTAGAAACGACTTCCTGACACTTAAATCTATACTCGATGTTAACAAATTTTTCTTCCTCAGAAACGCTTTTCTTGCCATTGCCAGTCTATATTTTATATCCTTTCTACTTCGACCATCATCAGTTATTTTGCCCCCCAAATAGCATAACTCCTTTACTACTTTAAGTGTCTCATTTCCTAATCTAATTCCCGCAGCATCACCCGACTTCATTCGACTACATTCCATTATTCTCGTTTTGCTTTTGTTGATGTTCATCTTATATCCCCCTTTAAAGACACTGTCCATACCATTCAGCTGCTCTTCCAAGTCCTTTGCTGTCTCTGACAGAATTACAATGTCATCAGCGAACCTCAAACTTTTATTTCTTCTCCATGGATTTTAATACCTACTCCGAATTTTTCTTTTGTTTCCTTCACTGCTTAATCAATATAGAGATTGAATAAAATCGAAGAGAGGCTACAACCCTGTCTCACTCCCTTACCAACCACTGTTTCCCTTTCATGTCCATCGACTCTTTCTGTACAAATTGTAAATAGCTTTCCGCTCCCTGTATTTTACCCCTGCCACCTTTAGAATTTGAACGACAGTATTCCAGGCAACATTGTCAAAAGCTTTCTCTAAGTCTACAAATGCTAGGAACGTAGGTTTGCCTTTCCTTAATCTGGCTTCTAAGATAAGTCGTAGGGTCAGTATTGCCTCACGTGTTCCGATATTTCTACGGAATTCAAACTGATCCTCCCCGAGGTCGGCGTCTACCAGTTTTTCCATTCGCCTGTAAAGAATTCGCGTTAGTATTTGGCAGCTGTGACTTATTAAACTAATAGTTCGGTAATTGTCACATCTGTCAACACCTGCTTTGTTTGGAATTGGAATTATTATATTCTTCTTGAAGTCTGAGGGTATTTCGCCTGTCTCATACATCTTGCTCACCAGATGGTAGAAATTTGTCAGGACTGGCTCTCCCAAGGCTGTCAGTAATTCTAATGGAATGTTGTCTACTCCCGGAGCTTTGTTTCGACTCAGGTGTTTCAGTGCTCTGTCAAACTCTTCACGCAGTATCATATCTGCCATTTCATCTTCATCTACATCCTCTTCTATTTCCATAATATAGTCCTCAATTACATCGCCCTTGTATAGACCCTCTATATACTCCTTCCACCTTTCTGCTTTCCCTTCTTGGCTTTGAACTGGGTTTCCATCTGAGCTCTTTTCTCCAAAGGTCTCTCTAATTTTCCTGTAGGCAGTATCTATCTTACCTCTAGTGAGATAAGCCTCTAGATCCTTACATTTGTCCTCTAGCCATCCCTGCTTAGCCACTTTGCACTTTCTGTCGACCTCAATTTTGAGACGATTGTATTCCTTTTCGCCTGCTTCATTTACTGTATTTTAATATTTTCTCCTTTCATCAACTAAATTCAATATTTCTTCTGTTACCCAAGGATTTCTACTAGCGGTCGTCTTTTTACCTACTTGGTCCTCTGCTGCCTTCACCACTTCATCCCTCAAAGCTACCCATTCTTCTTCTTTCCCCCATTCTTGCCAATTGTTCCCTTATACTCTCCCTGAAACTCTGCACAACCTCTGGTTTAGTCAGTTTATCCAGGTCCCATCTCCTTAAATTCCCACCTTTTTGCAGTTTCTACAGTTATAATCTACAGTTCATAACCAATAGATTGAGGTCAGAGTCCACGTCTGCCCCTGGAAAATTCTTACAATTTAAAACCTGGTTCCTAAATCTCTGTCTTACCATTATATAATCTATCTGAAACCTCTCAGTATCTCCAGGTTTCTTACATGTATACAATCTTCTTTTATGATTCTTGAACCAAGTGTATGATTAGGTTGTGCTCCATGCAAAATTCCACCAGGCGGGCTTCCTCTTTCGTTTCTTACCCGCAGTCCATATTCACCTACTATGTTTCCTTCTCTCCCTTTTCCTACTGACGAATTGCACTCACCCATGACTATTAAATTTTCGTCTCCCTTCACTATCTGATTAATTTCTTTTATTTCATCATATATTTCTTCAATTTCTTCGTCATCTGCAGAGCTAGTAGGCATATAAACTTGTACTACTGTGGCAGGCGTGGGCTTCGTATCTATCTTGGCCACAATAATGCGTTCACTATGCTGTTTGTAGTAGCTTACCCGCATTCCTATTTTCCTATTCATTATTAAACCTACTCCTGCATTACCCGTATTTGATTTTGTGTTTATAACCCTGTAGTCACCTGACCAGAAGTCTTGTTCCTCCTGCCACCGAACTTCACTAATTCCCACTATATCTAACTTTAACCTATCCATTTCCCTTTTTAAATTTTGTAACCTACCTGCCCGATTAAAGGATCTGACATTCCACGCTCCGATCCGTAGAACGCCAGTTTTTGTTCTCCTGTTAACGACATCCTCTTGAGTAGTCCCCGCCCGGAGATCAAAATGTTTGACTATTTTATCTCCGGAATGTTTTACCCAAGAGGGCGCCATCATCATTTAACCATACAGTAAAGCTGCATGCCCTCGGGAAAAATTACGGCCGTAGTTTCCCCTTGCTTTCAGCCGTTCGCAGTACCAGCACAGCAAGGCTGTTTTGGTTAGTGTTACAAGGCCAGATCAGTCAATCATCCAGACTGTTGCCCCTGCAACTACTGAAAAGGCTGCGGCCCCTCTTCAGGAACCACACGTTTGTCTGGCCTCTCAGTAGATACCCCTCCGTTGTGGTTGCACCTACGGTACGGCTATCTGTATCGCTGAGGCACGCTAGCCTCTCCACCAACGGCAAGGTCCATGGTTCATGGGGGGGGGGGGGACACCATCGTATATTCTGTAATATGATGGTAAGTACTAAAGTATGATACCTTGACATTATAGTGCGTATCAGTTAAAGAGGTCATGGTGTTTTCAGAAAATGGTGGTAAATGTTAGCGTATGATACCTTGACAATTCAGAGTGTAGAAAGTAATGATGTCACGGCAGATTCTAGAAAATAGCGGATTATTTGGAAAAATACGTCGAGTGAGGTGGAAGACTCGAACATATTCATGGCAGAGGTATTTCAAGTTGACGCCAGTTGACGTAAGATTTGTGTGTGGGTAATGGTTAAATGATGATGAGGACAATTCAGCACTCAGTCCCCGAGCGAAGAAAATTTTTGACCTTGCAGGAAATCGAACCAAGGCCCACTACACAACAATCAGACGCGGTGACCACCCAGCTAAGGAGGTGGACAAAAATTCTACAAAATGGTGGAAAATGTTATCCAGTGGCGTCAGATCCAGAAACTGGTAGGACAGGTTGTAATAGTGGCAAATTGGTTGGATTGGCTGTACAAATTTGACATTGAAACTGTAGGCAAACTGTTCTACATAAAAACAGCATCTGGAAGAAACTGTCATTCAAGCTCTGTGAAGGGTTGTTGAATGCGTTTCATGCGCGTCATGTGATGTCTCCACTGCAGGGGTTGGTTGAATTCAACGTAGATAATTTACGTTATTTTGTCTGCTGGTTTATCGTGGGACCCCCAGCACAGGGTAGGTTCAGAATTTGGTTCGGAATTTGATCCAGCGTTATTACATGCAAGATATTGTTAATCGTAGACCCATGATCAGGATAGTTCCTGAAGGTAGATCCACACACGTTAATTCAAAGGTTTTAGCTGAAAGTGGCTCCGCGTGCGTTAAATTCGGTATAGTGTCTTATGATGGATTCACCGATGTTATGTCTGGGGTGATGATATCATTAATTCATACACATTGAAAAGTCAGAACATTTTATGTTAATACATACCGGCCTTTTTTGGAATATGTTATGACCTCATCGTTTGATAAGCACAGTGCAATGTCAAAGCGTCTTACACCGCATACTGCCCGGCTATCTTTTGACGACTGTAGGAGTCTGGGACTGAAAAGCCATAATATACTGATGCCTGGAAAATCAGCTTACTTAATCTACTTTGTGTAGGGGCCTACGATATAGCAGATACAGATGTCTACAGATGTACAGAAAGAGGATCGATGTAGCAAGTATTCAGTGGTATGGAGTAGTAATCTTTCAATACCAGGTGGTGCTGATATATCCTTGGCTTCTCCAACTTAAAATGGGTGCAGATTATTTCTGATGTTTTTTACAATTAAACCGTGTTTGGTACACTATATGAGAAAGTAATTGCGTATCAGTAACATTGGTTCTTATTTACCGATACAAGAAAATTGAGAATTTACAGAAAAACAGTGTCGTGTTGTGATAAATTGTCTTTTATAAATGAGAACTTGGCCAAATTATGATGATATATCAGGTACCCTTATTAATCAACAGCTGGGTTGGTGGACGGGTGATTGCTTCACAGTCCAATGTCACCAACATCCTAGGAGATGTTAGGATCGTCTGGTCACCATAGATGAAACATGGATATACACTTTTGCTCCACAGTCCAAATCATTGAAACACAGTCGTTCTCTACGTCTAAAGAAGTTAGGATAAACAAAGATCAGTGGATAAGTTTCGCGCATCCGTCTTTTGGGATAAAGATGGAATCCTATTAATTGACTATAGCATATTAAAACAATCACGGCCAAATGCTGAATGTAACTTTTTAACAAACTGAAGAATCAATTGGAAAGTGGAGAAGGTGTATCTTATTTTCGCAAGACAATGCCTCTCCTCAAATGCCAGCCATCACGCAACGAAAATCAGCTGATCTTCACTTTGAAAGCCTCATATACTCACATTATTCACTTGGTTTGCCCCCCTCGGACTATTTTCTAAACTTCTAGAAACATCTGAAGGGAAGACGATTAATGAATACTGAGGAAGCTAGAAAGGCTGCAGGTGAGTGGTCTTCAGCACAATCGATTTTGGTTTTAGATGAGTTAAAGCAGTTGTAAAAGAGGTTCCATAAGTGTGTTGTGCTCAGACATGGAATATACTGAGTTAATTTTTTTTCCAGCCCATAGCGGCCTTTTTACGGTTCAGTGCGTAACTCAGTTCAGACAGAACCCTTGTAATATCGCTGTGTTGTCAATGTGTTTGGTTGTCTGTGTCACTGTTAAAACATCTTTTTCTCAGGAACTAGTTGAGGTGTTAAGTTGAAATGTACATCAAACGATAAGGTCCACGCTACGCTGGTAGCGTAAGAACGTAATGCTTGTAAGTCAGTGCAGTCAAAAGATACAACCAAACGCGTTACACATTTAGATATTCACAAACTCTCTCATTAAAACCTGTAGAGTACTTCCTGATGATTTCGAGTCAGGAAATTCGACACGAAGATAGGTTTCACAGCAGAAGTAAAGGGAAAAAGCCAGAAAGTTTTCAGTTTTTCATTAAATAACATAAAAAATATTCTTTGAAAATTTTTTGCCCTTTCATCTGCCAGTTCATATGTTAAGACTACCTTTTATCAGGATCGGCTTGACGTATCGAGTTGAAATTGGTGTCAGGCACTACAGTTTAAGGTAGAAATGTAAGCTTCTAAGTCAATTCAGTCAAAAGATGTGGCCAGTTATGTCACGTATCTTCATATTCGAAAACTCACTCCACAAAATCTAGAAGCATAAAATTAGGCAAGAAGCATGCATTCATGGTGCAAACGGAAACCTTTCCCTTCTCCTTATATCACATAAACCACATTTTTTACTATTTCTTGTCCGTCTGCATGTGAATCTTTTGAGACACCTTTTCCTCACGGAGAGGTAGAGGTATTAGATTGAATTAATATCTAATATGAAAGTCTACAGTCTTTATGGGAATGAAAGATTTAGGCTTGTAAGTCATTGCTATGAAAGGATATGGTCATGTGGGTCACATACACTGATCACCCAGAACATTATAATCACCAACCTACTCTGCATATAAACCCGTCCAGCCGATAGCAACGTCACCTCTCGAAGAATCATTGTTGGTCAGACACATGCACGGTGCATGTATTATCAGTGAGTCTGTTGTCTGAGCTTATAATGAGGAAGGCGCGCGATGCATAAGAGTGTGACGGAGGGCAGATTGTGATCGCCCGGAGGCTCCACGGTAAAACAGGACACGTGGAGAACCGTGGTGGAGCTAAGATCAGACTTCAATATTGGGCAGAGTTCAAGTGTGTCTTAAAACACAGTGCACGGAGCACTCCTAAGAATGGGCCTCCACAGCTGACGAACCATGCATGTACCAATGTTAAGACCACGACATCGGCAACAGCAACTGAAATGGGCACATGGCTGTCGGCAGTGGACGTTGGCGCAGTGGCAGAGCGATGCTGAGTCTGATGGACTCTGATGGTGTGAATCTGTTGTTTTCCAGGGAACAGTTCATTGACACATGTACGTCAGAACGGAGACCAACTGGCGGTGGCTCCATTATGCTCCACGGAACATTAAGTGGCCATCCATGGGTCCGGTGGAGCTCGTACAAGGCACCACGACGGCCAAGGAGTATAGCACACTGGTTGCAGACTACGTACATCTCTGCATACCGATCATGTTTCCCGATGGCAGTAGCAATCTTCATCGAGATAGTGCGCCATGTAACAATGTCAGGAGTCTTTCAAGATACACAGTGCTCATATATTTGTGGCTGATCAGCGTACTTCGATACCCGCGATACACTGATCAGTCAAACATTATGACCACCTAATAGTCGCTACATTTCCCTTTGGCACAATTAACAGCGGTGACCCGTTATGGCATGAGTACAATAAGGCCTTTATAGGAAGTTGGAGGGAGTTAACACTACATCTGCACACACAGATCACCAAGTTGCCGCAAATTTCGGGGAGGGGGGTGATGAGCTTTGACGAGACGAGAAATTATATCCCAGTTGCGTTCGATCAGGTTCCGATCCGACGAGTTGAGGGGATAGCACATTAATTACAACTCGACACCTTGTTCCTCGAATGACTGTTGTAACCTCCCCACAAAAATGTTGAAAGACTATAATTTGAATATTAACAAGAATACAACCTAACGTAATCTCCCAGCAAATAAATTTACTGACAATGACAATTAGACAAAAATTAGCAATCTGACCCAAGTATAAATTCCTCACGAAAATAATGAAAGTCAATTCAGTGATAAGAAAATCTCAGTGATGATGATAATTCAATTGAACCGAAATATCGGTCTTTGGCCCTGTGCAAATCAGAATTAAATTCTTACCTCATTGTAACTGCTAGTCAAATTTCTGCTCTTATTCTTGCGCACAGCTTGGAGGAACTGCATTGCAAATAATAATATTCTTTTTTTTTTTGAAATTTAACTGAAACTTTTCTTTAAGGGAAGTGGAATGAAATCGTTAATTCAATTAAATAATTTTTTTTGTAAAATTGCTTTTGAAATCAAAATTATTATTGGGGCACTTGTTGGAAATTAATTACAATAAATAAACTTTACATTATCTGATGATTACCTTAATTAACAATATACCTCATTTAGCATCTTGACCAGTGTTGCCGACAGACTACATCACACAACCGCACTGGGCTGCTACTACTGACCGACCGCTCTGCATGACGACTACTAGCGTACTGCACGACGGCTACTACTGTACTCCACTACATAACAACTACAACTGTACTGCTCGCAACACTCGCGCGGTCAAGCGCAGACTAACCGCGAAAATAGGCTCTCTGGTCAAAGATTTTAACGTGCCTCACCATCGCTGCTATGTTACATACGTGTTTCATAACCCTCCACTGGGGGGGCAAAAATTTGGCAGCGATGGTGAGTCATTTGGACTTGCCATCGCAAGAAATTTTTACAATTTACAGAATATTCAAATTTAGTACATAAATTAAATGTTGTGCACATGCACCGAGTACAAAATATATCAGACAAAGACAGGATGTGAATACAAAACATAGTAGTAAATCAGAAAACTGTATATACAAATTATTTGACAGATAGCAAAGTGCACACACACTGAAAAAATTCTTTAGCATTTTCAGAACAAATAAACAGAATGGCAGAAAATCGTGTTGATAAGTGACATGAGTGTACTCGCACTGGAGTTGAGAACATATTAGCAATTTACGAAATGTATATACAATTAGTAACAAATGACATAAGTGCATACGTACAGAAGTATTGAATATACAGAATGAGTACAAATCATATTGAAAAATGAGAAAAGTGCACAGGCACTGAAGTTCAGTAGAAAACATTAACACACAACATAAGTGCACATGCACTGTAGTTCAGAACATATAATTAAAATAAAATAATAAATAAAAAAAATGTATATACAATATAAAAGACAAGAGTGCACAAACTGTACTTGAGAACAAATCGAAAAAATGTCTTAGGCATTTTTGCAATAAATAAACATAATGGCAAAAAATCATATCGACAAGTGACACAAGTGTACTCGCACTGGAGTTCAGCGAATCAAAAAAAAATGTATAACCCATGAACATAAATAATGTTAGCAAAAAAAAAATGATTTTCACTATGTGACAAGAATTAGGATAGGAAAGGGAAGGATTGCATCATGGTTGTAGCACTTTAGATTGCACACAGCTGTTCTGAAAGTCCATATCTTTCCACAGAAGTACAACACCAAGTGACACAATTTGAAGTTCTTTTCCCATCAGAATTTACCAGTGTAGCCAAGACACTGAACTCTCGTAGTAACATTTCATGTTCTCATTTTGGCAGTACATTATGTACACCAAACAGTGGGACCATAATAACGTCTTCATCGCTGACGGTGGTGGACAGCATGTCGTGTCAACACCACGCTCTTACAAGGCACACCAACGTAGAATTAGTGCAAAACCAAAGATAGTGCTCCATGATCACTAGGATAGACAGGACAAATGGACATTGCAGTAATTCAGGGTAGTTAGCTCATGAGGTGAAGGACATTAAGTCACATAATATTGACAATTACAGTCTTCATTAGTAGTGTGCGGCATTCATAGCCCAGTGATTGAACATTTCTTTACCAAGTATGTAGTATTACAGAAAAATGTTCATTAATTGTTTTACATAGAATCAGTAACCTTCTTTTCCTAGTTACAAAGCATTATTAAATAATAGCATTCTTTTCCAGTTACAAAGTATGGCATAGTTAATTAATCATTGGTCATTCCAATAGTAATAATCATTAGCCTTCTCCTAATTACAAAGCATTATGAAGCAATCGCATTCTTTTCCAGTTACAAAGTATGGCATCGTTAATTAATTATTTGTTATTTCAATAGTAATAATCATTAGCCTTCTCCTAATTACAAAGCATTATTAAACAATCACATTCTTTTCCAATTACAAAGTATGGCATAGTTAATTAATCATTTGTAATTTCAATAGTAATAATCATTAGCCTTTTCTAATTACAAAGCATTATTAAACAATTACATTCTTTCCCAATTATAAAGCATAGTTAATCATTTGTCATTTCAATATAGTAAGAATCATATTCTTTTCCAGTTACAAAGTATCAACATTCAAAACAAGAGCTAATTAATGGCATAATTAATAACATAATTCATTGGGTGACATTAATTATTGGCACTCAGTGGCCATCAAGTATTGAATAGAGTAAAACATTGTTCATCATTCAGTATTATTCAGATCATTATGAAGTCATTATTAAAAAGCAGCTAATTACAGTCATAGCATTAATAATCATGGGCATTATAAGTAGTTTCATTACAATAAACAGTGGCAGTTATTAGCCAGTTATAAAGCATTATTTTATATATATATATTTTTTGTATCATTACGAAGTCATTACTGAAGTGACATACTATTCAGAGTTGATCGGTATTATTCAGAACTTTCTCAAACTGGTATCACTATTTGGGACAGGTAATACATTTGGGATCGATAATTAATTGCTGAGGCATAACACTATTTGCTTTTGACCTATTGCTGCAAATGGGGATAGGTAACGTCATTCGTCATGAGTCAGCTGTAGCAAGGTTATGTAACAAGGCAGTATATGTGATCACATTTATAAATGATAAACACAAATGGGTTAAAAAAATGCAAGTACTAGAACAGGTATAATAAGTAACAGGTTTAGTATGTATCATGAAAAACTTCTCCTGGAAAAAAATACAAAATGGATTATTGACCTGAAAGAAGAAACGCACACTATGCTGAAAAGCAGTGAACTTCGAATTAACAAGTAGTGAAATGTGTATAAACATGTGTTCCATAGCTGTCCTTTCCAAAACTTTCCGTCATCCTACTGTGCAATATAACACCTGCTGTCAAAACAAACTGCAACAAATACTTAAATAACTACGTAGCATAAATACATAACTTCAACATTATCCTCATCTGTAAAGAAAAAACTTCATTATCAAACACTTCATTATCCATATTATCATAACTTCATTATTATCATCACCTGTAAAGAAAAACTTCATTATTCATAATAGCATATTCTTCATCATTATTCATCAGTATTCATTATCATCTGCAAAAATATCACTTCATTACTCATTATACAACTATTCTTTATCTCTAGCATATTTCATCACTAAAACTAAGATGTGTAGTCTGTCCGACAGCTTGCATCAATCACCTTGTATTCTGAAAGAAAAAATTAGTTAAGACTGCTATTCTACGATGAGTATAGTATATTCTTGTTAATGCTTGTTAATCCTGATCCATTTACTCTTCCTCATAAAGTTATTGCATCTTCTATCGTTTATTCCGTAGTTGAAATACCCATTTCCGTTTAATTTATTTCGCTTACACGTTATTTCTTTCTGAAAATGATGAACAGAGATTAACGTCTTGCATTTAAATCATATACCCACTAAATAATGACTGGTTTATGGTGACACAATTAACCATACAGCATAACATTACAGACAACGTAATATGTCAAAGACATTGACAGTGTTCAAAGCCAAAATGTACAGAGAATATCACAATGCAGCAGCAAAAAATGTAAAAGTCACGATGTTGAGATGTCATAAGGCCAAAAAAAATGTCAAAGTCGACTGGTGTGTGTTATATCTTAACTATTTCACAGTGCATATAGACAAAACTGGAATACAATCGTACATAAAAAAGTGGAAAATGTGCATGGTCTGATGTGTAACGACAAGAAAAGCGACCTGCTAACCTTACCTTGTCGGGCACTTGCCAAGAAAAAATACGATAATCATCAGTAATTAGTCAGGTGAAATAATTGCATTAGTAAATGGCATCATGGCATGTTACATCATAAAGTGATTTCATTCAATAAACGGTTTAATGTTTGAGACATGGTGATTGCCTTTCGATTTTCTGGTTCTCAAAGTTTCGACGTGTACAACATTGGGGTGAGGGATGCTGCGAATCCGATATGGACCTGCGTATAGAAGTTCAAATTTACTGCACTTAGCTTTTAATTTGCTGGATAAATAGTGTGTACATACTAATATTTTCTGTCCAACGTGAAAGTCGCGGCGTGTACAAACCTGTTTTTGCTGTCTTCTCCGGCGCTCTGCGGCACGTTTGATGTTGCTCAGCGCAATGTCGATTATTTCGTGGTGTCGTAAGCGACGAGATGTAGGAAAATTTATAAATTCTTTAATTTTGTTTGGTGGTTCAACGTTTTTCAGTATAACAGACGGAGATAGCATAGTGGATTCATTTGGAATGGAATTAATTACATCTTGGAATGAGAGTATGTGTGTATCCCAATCAATATGTCTTTTGTGGCAGTATATTCGGCACAGCTTACCAATTTCTTTCATTAACCGTTCACAGGGGTTCGAAGAAGCGTGGTACTTGGATATATAGATCGGAGAAATGTTTCTGGCTCGTAACATGCGTGTCCATACGCTACTACGAAATTGAGATCCATTGTCAGAAATTACTTTCATCACATGCCCTACATGAAATAGAAAATGTTTTACAAATGCCTTCGAAACAGTTTTAGCAGTAGCTTTGCGTAACGGAGTGAAAGTAACAAATTTTGAAGTGAGCTCAACAGCGACAAAGATCTAGCAAAAACCTCTGTTAGTTCTCGGAATCGGACCAAAAATATCTACTGCGGCCATATGTCTTAATTTAACAGGTACAATGGGATATAAAGGAGGAATATGTGAAGTGGTGTCTGATTTAGCTTTCTGGCAAATTTTACAAGACGCTAAAACTCGTCGTATACGTTTCTCGATGTTGGTAAAATAACAGTTCTGTCTCAGTATAAGAAAACATTTTCGTGCTCCGTAATGTGCGTAACTTAAATGAGTGTACCAGATTAATTTGTTAACAAGTTCGTCAGGGATGCATAATAACCAATTGTTGCTGTCAGGATGAGAACGGCGAAACAGAATGTCATTGCGTACAGTGTAATGGTTTCTAATCGTAACATTATTCTTATCTTGCCAAAGGTGTTTAATTTCTTTCCACACATTGTCTTTATTTTGTTCTTGTGCAATGTCCTGTAATGACGATGAAATAAAATTTTCAAATGCTACTTGCTGAATGTACATGACACTGAAATTTGTTTTGCAGAAGTTGGTTGCTACGTCTTGCTGATTGTTGCCGAGAGAACGCGATAGTGCGTCTGCTATAACATCTTGCATACCGGGAATGTGAACTATTGTAAAATTAAATTCCTGTAAATAAAGTTTCCATCTGCTTAATCTGTCGTGCGTGAATTTGGCCGAAAGTAAAAATTGTATCGCTCTGTGGTCTGTGTACACGGTGGTATGTCTGCCATAAAGAAAGTGCCGAAATCTCGTAAAAGCCCATACAACACATAATGTTTCCAATTCTGTAACGGAATAATTTCGTTCAGCGGGTGACAAAGTGCGGCTTGCAAATGCGATGTTTTTAATTACTATCGAACCATCTTCTTCAATTTCCTGGAAAATGTGTACGCCTAAAGCGGTGTTAGAACTGTCGGTGGCAATGGAAAAATTTCTGGTAAGATCTGGGTGCGATAAAAGTGGAGCATTCAACAAAGCGTGTTTCCAATAACATTCTCATGAACAAAATTCTGCGTGTCAAAAGTATTGCTTACGTTACTAGAATATGCAATCTGTACTGTATTTAATCAAATTCTATCTGACGTGTTATTGAATGTACGCTGAAAATTGTGCTAATTAATTTTACGTATGTCGTGATAGTCATTTCCATACGGCGCATTGTGATAGAGATTGAAATACTGTGTTTTCTGTACGTAGTTGTTTCCTTGCTGCCGTGCGTTACTATTTGTTGTAGCTGGGACTATACGTGCACGCGGCGAAACATTAAAGTTTGGTTGACCTTGTAGACTGCATTGTTGGTTAGGTATGCTAAGCGGCTGACTTTCATGCTGTTGTGGTGAAAAACGTCTATTGTTACAAAAATGTGTTTACTGTTACTGATAATTTTACACGTACTGATGATTAAAATTTTGTCAGTTATTAAAATTACGCTGGTAGTTCTGGAGTGCCTAATAAAAATTGTCACTTTCGGTAAAAATTTGTCACATCCGGTTTTCTTTACATAATCTTAATTCTAAATAGAGCAATAGTTAAAGAGCGGTTTTGATAGATATAAAGGATAGTAGAAGAGAAAGCAGCAGTGCAGAAAACTAAAGATGAAACAGCACTACTACAGCTCGGGGCCCTATGCTCGCTACGGCACATATTCATTAAAGCGTAATGAATCCCCTGAGGTCTATTACGCGCTACAAATAAATTTTAGCTTTTGTATTACAGGCAATGGCAGTAAAAATTCAGAAACAAATTGCTGTATCCATGCTAATTCAAGTTTCTGCATTATACGTAATGCTGATGAAAATACAATAGCAAATTGTCGCATCAGGTTCAAAGCTCGTTTCCGCATTACAGGCAATAGCGGTGAAAGTACAAAAATAAATTGTCGCATACAGTTCAAATCGTGTATCTGTGCTCTGTCATTATTAAATTCCTTAGTTTTTCTTACGGATAAAAACTGCTCGTAATCAACGTTATCGTCTCTGAATTTGTGAACACGTTCGGGTTTGTATGAGAATCTGTTCGTCTGTGTCATTTCGGATTTCAAATTACGTAGCCTTTCAGATTTTAAGTCGCGTACTCTCTGTAAATTGCTCACATTATACGTGTTGCGCGAGTCTGACAAATGCTCGCAACGTGGCGGTTTCTGTGACGTATTGGTGACTGAAATAATTGTTAATTCTGTTACTGTAATACTTTCGTCAATTTGGTTGTTGTGTCGTGCAAATTTCTCGTCAACTTCCGTATTCGGAGTGTGTGAAACTTCCACTGACTCTAAATTAAACTCGTCGCGTATCTGTACTGTGTTTTTACGGCATTGTTCAGTGACTGCATTAATCTTGTCTTTATGTGATTCTGTTGTGCCTACGCGTGTGCTACTCACTTCTTGTGCAACAGTGCCAACTTCTTTATTACTGTTTTTAGCACAAGCCTCAGTATCCTCACGTAATTGTTTTTTAATGTCCTGGCATTGCACGGTAACAGCTGTATTCTGTTCACTAACTTGTATGTTCTGTTCGTTAAGGTTGTCTAGTTTTTTGCTCGTCAGTTTGAAACTCTCATCAATCGTTTCGCTAAGTTGTTTGAAATGGTTGTCGAAACTTTCATTAATTGTTTCGCGAAGTTGTTTGTTTCGTTCTCTAAATTGTTTGTTCAATTCTTCAAGTTGTCTGCTCTGTTTATCAAGTTCTATACTCATTTGTAGCAAAAATCCCATAATTTGATCCCGCCTGCTAATCGGATGCGCATTGTTAGTTACTACCTCGGAATTAAATGAATCCATCGTACTTTCAGTACACTGTCCATTTTCATTAGAAAAATTCGTCTGTCTGTTACGTGAATTTTCCAAACCGGTTGTGCTAAGCTGGGTAGCGCTCATTACAATAGATCGCTCCGCGTCATCAATTGTCGTCAAATTAACAGACGAGACAATTGAGTTCGTTTGTTCCTCATTAAGATAAAAGTCATCATTAGTGGTTGGAATACACTGATTGTTAGTGAACGCAGGATTGTCATCATTACTCTGCGTGTCACATGTCCTATCGGTAAAGTCGTTTGAGCCGGTAATTTCGTTCGTAATACCTCGCGATACACTATTCACAGTCTTTCGCGGCATTTTTACAATAGTCAAAATTTTTCACAAAATAAATAAGCACAATGCAAAAGCAACACACAAATACAACAGAGCAACGAATTGCCGTTGACCTGTATAAACAAAGTCACAAGATTAGTAAAAGCGTAGCGCCAAATCCTAATTATATCTAAGTAAATAAGAGCAGATTTCTGACTACTTTTCGGAAGACTCTCAACGAAATACGAATAATAAATTTACTGACAATGACAATTAGACAAAAATTAGCAATCTGACCCAAGTATAAATTCCTCACGAAAATAATGAAAGTCAATTCAGTGATAAGAAAATCTCAGTGATAATGATAATTCAATTGAACCGAAATATCGGTCTTTGGCCCTGTGCAAATCAGAATTAAATTCTTACCTCATTGTAACTGCTAGTCAAATTTCTGCTCTTATTCTTGCGCACAGCTTGGAGGAACTGCATTGCAAATAATAATATTCCTTTTTTTTTTTGAAATTTAACTGAAACTTTTCTTTAAGGGAAGTGGAATGAAATCGTTAATTCAATTAAATAAATTTTTTTGTAAAATTGCTTTTGAAATCAAAATTATTATTGGGTCACTTGTTGGAAATTAATTACAATAAATAAACTTTACATTATCTGATGATTACCTTAATTAACAATATACCTCATTTAGCATCTTGACCAGTGTTGCCGACAGACTACATCACACAACCGCACTGGGCTGCTACTACTGACCGACCGCTCTGCATGACGACTACTAGCGTACTGCACGACGGCTACTACTGTACTCCACTACATAACAACTACAACTGTACTGCTCGCAACACTCGCGCGGTCAAGCGCAGACTAACCGCGAAAATAGGCTCTCTGGTCAAAGATTTTAACGTGCCTCACCATCGCTGCTATGTTACATACGTGTTTCACTGTTGGATTCGTAAAATGGCCCATCATCTTGTTCAAAAATGTTACTGCCGTAGGGAAACATTATGGTCGTGACGGGGTGTATATGGTCTGGGACCAGTTTGCGATACTTCTTTGGCCGTCATGGTGCCTTGCACGAGATGTACTGTACCCATGGATGTCTACGTGGATGTTCCTCACAGAGTAATGTGTAAGTGGGCTGTTTCGGTTTTTGTGTTGGTAACGCCAAATAGCGCTCCGTATGAAAATCACTGTCTGTGCTGTGTGCAGTCTGTGTCTGGTTGAACTCATTGTTGGAATATTCGTTTGTGTAGTTTTGGGCAGTTGGATGTGAATAGCGTGTAGCGTTGTGCAGTTGATGGTGAGCTGCCAGCAGTGGTGGATGTGGAGAGAGAGATGCCAGAGCTTAGAGAACGAACGATCTGGACGTGTGTCCGCCAGAAAAAGGAAAATTGTGAAGATGGATGTCATGAACTGACAGATATATGTGTATGACATTTGAACACTATTAAGGTAAATACATTGTTTGATTTCTATCAAAATCTTCCATTTCCTAACTATGCCTATCAGTAGTTAGTGCCTTCAGTAGTTAGAATCTTTTATTTAGCTGTCAGTATTGGCGCTCGCTATATTCCAGTAGTTCGAGTAACTAAGATTTTTGTGAGGAAGTGATTATTGTTGGTCAGGGCCCTTCTTTTGTAGGGATTATTGGAAGTCAGATTGCGTTGCGCTAAAAATATTGTATGTCAGTTTAGTGACGATCACTATAAGTAAAGAGAGAAATATCTGAATACGTTCAGTTTTACTCAGCTGTGTTTGTATCAAATAACGTACATGTTTACAATCACCGACATTCATAATGTTTCTATGGGGACGTTTCAAATGGAGCCGCCGCCAGGTGGTCTCCGTCCTGCTGTACAGGTGTCAATGACCTGTTCACCAGGGAAACGATAAATTTGCGCTATCGGGATTTCTCAGACCATGCAACGCTCTGTCACTGTGCTAACGTCCAGTGCCGACAGTCACGTGCCCATTTCAGCTGCAGTTGCCGATGTCGCCGTGTTAACATCTGCACATGCATGGGTCGTCGGCTGCAGAGGCCCATCCTTAGGAGTGTTCGGTGCACTGTGTTTTCAGACATACTTGTGCTCTACCCAGAATTTAAGTCTGATGTTATTTCCACCACAGTCGTCCGCCAGTCATTTTTTACCAGTATGACCTGCCTACAATGACCGACATCTGTAATGATGGATGGCCGCGTATTGAAGGCACTCACTGCGACTCTGCTCGAACACCCGACAAGTAGAGTATTTTTCGAAATTCTCGCTCCGAGCCACAGAGCAATCACATTCTGCTCTCGTCAAACTCATATACATCGTGCGTCTTTCCCATTCTACACGCGGGCAGCACAGTCGCTAATATTGCATGCACCATGCGTGTATCTGACTAGCAGACATTCCTCGCCAGATGACGCAGCAATCGCCGGCATGCATCTATGTTGATAGTAGGTCGGTAGTCATAATGTTCTGGCTGATCGATTAATTTCTTGTCGGGCCAGTTATTCTAGCGGTTCCATCACTAATACCAAAAAACTGGGTGATGAGTTCATCAAACTGAAGGAGTGTGATGTGACGCCTGGAAAATCAAATGTCGAGAACAAATACAAACAAATTGATGTGGCAAAAAGTGTTAAAGCACTTGTCTGGAAACCGAAAGGTTGCGCTATCGAATATCGGTCGCACCGCGGATTTTTCAAACTTCGTTTCGACTTAATCTTCTCTTCTCAGTAATGTAAGAAAGAACTCAATTTCAGGTTTAGATGTACGTCCGCTTTCCTCGGTTGTATAACTGGGGTAGGTTCGTCTCACACAGGTCGCTGAAGTGACGTCCAATACAAATACGGGCACCAGGACCTTGTGCCCCACTAAACAGTTATTAGACACATGCATAAATAAGCTTGTCGTGACACTTGCACTTACACTGTTTT
This sequence comes from Schistocerca cancellata, assembly GCF_023864275.1. NCBI lineage: Eukaryota > Metazoa > Arthropoda > Insecta > Orthoptera > Acrididae > Schistocerca > Schistocerca cancellata. The sequence continues at coordinate 171,844,130 of NC_064633.1, read as the reverse complement.
TGCTTTGTGAAACCAAGGACTTATCAGCAGCCCCTGGTGTTAGAGTAACAGGGGACACGTTAGTGATTGTTTTAAATTTCACTAGGTGCTATATATGAGATATTTCCTCATGCCTGCATGACATATGTGAAGCACTTCATATGATTTTGTTGAAGTGTATATAAGAAAGAAATTGCCAATAACATATGATTAGCTCATATGGTTCAAACGGCTCAGAGCACTATGGGACTTAACTTCTGAGGTCATCAGTCTCCTAGGACTTAGAACTACTAACCCTAACTAACCTAAGGACATCAAACACATCCATGCCAAAGGCAGGACTCGAACCTGCGCCCGTAGCGGTCGTGCGGTTCCAGACTGTAGCGCCTAGAACCGCTCGGATACTCCGGCAGGCTATGATTAGCGAAAACGAAATATACATAAACCGTGCTCTGAGAACTATTGGAGTCAACTGCTAAGGTCATCAGTCCCTAAGCTTACACACTACTTAACCTAAATTATCGTAAGGACAAACACACACACCCATGCCCGATGGAGGACTCGAACCTCCGCCGGGACCAGCCGCACAGTCCATTCTTAGATACATAAACCTACTACATAATCTACTTGATAACATCTACTATATAGTTTGTTATGGAGATGATAACACGACGTGGAGTAAATTATTTGTATTTATCGTCGAAAATGTCTAATATAACAGTGATATATCAATCCAGTCATTACAGCTACAGTGTAAGTACTAAATGTGTAAGATCGCGTTTTTTCGTACACATTTTTTATTTTTTTGAAGTTTAGTTAATACATATTCCTGTTTCTTTGCATTCTAAAATATTTATGGTTGTGACCCTTTTAATAAGAATAAATATCCTCCGTTTTCCTTTGACACTAGCACGTAATAAAAAACCTTTGAGTGCTTCATCAGTTTTCAATCAGTAGTATTTCTTTTTCTTTTCTACATTTGTGCTGTGTATTTCTTGGATCCCAGAAGGATTTATGATATCCAAATTCTTCTACCAGCTACAGTACGTTCTTTTGAGACCACTCCGTCGCTTAAGCAACTCACGTCAGCGACAGACGAGACCTTTGCGTGAATGCAGGTTGTAAACAGCATGTCTTTTTTCGAAATATTCTCGATGTTTAGAGAGAGACGCATAAGAAAATTTTAGATCACATGCAAAGTGTGTCCTCTGCGGACAGCTCTGAAGAGATGAAAACTGCTAGTGTCGTGTCGTCCGCTTCCTGACGGGCAGCACCTCTAAAATGTAGATGTAGATGACGTGTGTGCGTGCGTGTGTGTGTGTGTGTGTGTATGTGTGTGTGTGTGTGTGTGTGTTTCTGTGTGATACTGGCTGTCGCGTACCGAAGGTACAAATTCCTTACAGCCTTCTAATACTGATTTATTAGGTAAAAATAGGTCAGAATAACGTGAAAAACGGTTTAAGGACTTCGTACACTTGTTTTTTACTCATTAGTTGTTTAGATAAGTTTTTCGCAGCAGTAGTTATGAATACTGCAGTGTGCTAAATGTCCAATCTCTTGTTTTTGGCGCATGTCTTTGGAATACTATGGAGGAAAAAAGTAGTTCAAGTAAAGTATCGATATGCTGAAAATGGGCTTACTATAATTCTCCATTGCGTATTCTTGAGGAGTATACTGTGGATGTTTTATGGAGATCTTGTAGTAATAATACGGAGGTAATGTGGACTAGGTACGTAACTGTGGTCAAATATTGGATTGTGGTATTTATTTGTGTGTTTTGGAACACTGGCTGATGGTAATGTTTTGTAGCGCTTACTGACAACACCATGATCATCTTTAAATTAGGCTAATGCCGACAGAAGAGATACGACTAACCAGTAATGGACTGATGTGAACTATTGTCTTTGTGCTCGTTCAGGGTTTAGCAGCGGCATATTCGACCTTTAATTTTTCTGATACGCCTGATGCTTCTGTGTCATCATTAGAATCGCACAGCGGCACTCCTGCAGACGCTTAAAGGAAACCACCGGATGATTTCTCCAGACTAAACTTGCAAATGTGATTGACACAGAAGGGTTGGCAAGATAGTGTGAAGTCAACCGCTAAGAATTCAGGGGACATGTTTCCTCGTAGCAGTAGTTTATTTGTTGCACACTCTCATACACTGAACACAAAAAAGGGAAATAAGACATATTACGAAGAATTATCGAAATGGGACGAAAATCCGTAAATGTGACTTACCTGTACAGTCAAACAAAATATTATAATTTAAGAAAAAATGGGTCATTTATTCAAGCGAAAGAGCTTCACAAACTGAGGAAGTCAAAAGGGCGTTAATTCGCCTCTGTCCCTAATGTAAGCAGCTATTCGGCTTCGCACTGACTGGTAACGTTGTTGGACGTCCTCCTGAGGGATATCGTGCCAAATTCTGTCCGCGTTAGATCGCCAAAATCCAAAGTTGCTTTGAGTTCCCTGCCCATAATGTTCCAAACTTTCTCAGTTGGCAGAGATCTGGCGACCTTGCTGGTCAAGGTGGGGATTCGCAAGCAGAAAGACAGGTAGTAGAAGCTATTGCCATGTGTTGGGGCATTATCTTTCAGAAACGTAAGCCCAGTTGGATCGGTATGAAAGTAAAGGAGACGGCGCCTAGAATATCGTAAAAGTACCGCTGTGCTATAAGGGTGCCACGGATGACGGCCAAAGGGGTCCTACTAAGGAATGAAATGGCACTGTAGTCCATAACCCCTAGTTGTCGGCATGTATGATTGTTGACAGGTTGGTATCCCATCGCTCTCCTGGGTGTATCCAGACACGTCTTCGCTGGTCATCGAGGCTTAGTTCACAATGGGACCCATCACTCAAGGCAATTGCACTCCATTCAACGAGATTCCAGGTCGACGATGTTTCTGGGGACAGCACTGATGGAATGGGATACAAACATGACTGTCTAGGCACAGTTTCCTAGTCGGTCTTGGAAAGACGTCCTATGCTTACATTTCTGCAAGATATATCTGGCAGCACACAGCGAAAGTTACGACTGCTTGTCTTCGTCCTTGCCAAACCTTTCCTTGGCCAAAAAAGCTGTCGGATCTTCTGGCTTCAGGAACTTGCTTATTCTGTGTAATAAATAGTAGTGAATAATAATTGTGATGCTGTAACTATTTGGTAATATTTACTGACAAAATGCAATCTAACGCCAGATTCCGTACATACGGCTATCCTGTGCGGCCGTCTATTAATACGACTTAAAAAGAGAAAGAGATTATTATTTGATGACCGATGCGTCAGTTCTTGATTGTGTTCAGGAAACGTACGGATTGGTTACGCGAAGGGGTTCTCTTAACTGACTTTTTGACCCGGATTGCCTCTACGCAATCAGAATCTTATACGAAAATACCTAAGGTACCTATTTGAATATAAAAATGGAAATGAAAGCAAATTAGTGGAGTTTTGTGAGAGAAAGATTAACAGATCGGAAGTTGAACACATTAGTGGTCTCATAAATACAATCGAGACACCGCGATAAAGAGCGAATGTGTAACAGAGCTCATATACAATTTGAACATCATATTTGGTTAGTGGAAGAAAAGAATAAGAAGAAAATTACTGCATCATAAAATATTACTACATTTTGAACAAATTGGCCTTAAACTTCTAGACATTGACAAATAAATGCATGACTTACATCTGATATTTCATTTGTACGTGGCGCAGTCCGATAATCGCTACTTTGTCAGTCCGTTCCTTCTTGAAATTAATTGTCTTTACGTGTGCATAGGTACACTGTATCGTCACCCGAGTTACCGAAATGTTTGTTCGTCGTTTCACACATTTTTTACACAAAATAAAAGTTACAGCTTGTAACAATGCTGTGTAGTACGTCTTAACATGCCGGAGACCAAAAGTAGAAGGGATAATGAAGTCTCTAGAAAATTTCTTAGCATAAGATAGATTGTTCATTCTTCTGTTTCGCAGCTTCTTGCTATCAAGCGCTGCGGCAACGATTTTAAATATCTGCGCCCAGCGGGTCATGGTGTTTATTTGAAGTATTAAACGCTGGACGAGCGTCTAGGTATAGGCGCACAATAGAAAAAATATTTCGTCTCTATACTCTCGCGCTGTCATGCTTAATATTTCAACGAACTGTCGCTCGTTCGCTGTCCTTTTCTTTTATGACAAATACCTCATATCCACAGTATCTGAAATCCAATAATATTACATTACTTCCCACATGAGAAACTATGACCCCGTCAGGATCATCGTGACTCAAGCGCAGTCGTAATATTATTGCTTTCGTGAATCAAGTCAGTATTACTTGCTAAATTCTTTACAATAGATTTCATATATGACATTAGACAAAGAGATTGACATAAAGAATAACAGGTAATTACAGGGTGATTCAAAAAGAATACCACAACTTTAAAAATGTGTATTTAATGAAAGAAACATAATATAAGCTTCTTTTATACATCATTACAAAGAGTATTTAAAAAGTTTTTTTTTCACTCAAAAACAAGTTCAGAGATGTTCAATATGGCCCCCTCCAGACACTCGAGCAATATCAACCCGATACTCCAACTCGTTCCACACTCTCTGTAGCATATCAGGCGTAACAGTTTGGATAGCTGCTGTTATTTCTCGTTTCAAATCATCAATGGTGGCTGGGAGAGGTGGCCGAAACACCATATCCTTAACATACCCCCATAAGAAAAAATCGCAGGGGGTAAGATTAGGGCTTCTTGGAGGCCAGTGATGAAGTGCTCTGTCACGGGCTGCCTGGCGGCCGATCCATTGCCTCGGGTAGTTGACGTTCAGGTAGTGCTTGAACCAATTTCAGACGATAAGGTTTCATAACTAACCTTTTTCGTAGGACTCTCCATACAGTTGATTGTGGAATTTGCAGCTCTCTGCTAGCTCTGCGAGTCGATTTTCCTGGGCTGCGAACAAATGCTTGCTGGATGCTTGCTACATTTTCATCACTCGTTCTCGGCCGTCCAGAACTTTTCCCTTTGCACAAACACCCATTCTCTGTAAACTGTTTATACCAACGTTTAATACACCACCTATCAGGAGGTTTAACACCATACTTCATTCGAAATGCACGCTGAACAACTGTCGTCGATTCACTTCTGCCGTACTCAATAACACAAAAAGCTTTCTGTTGAGCGGTCGCCATCTTAGCATCAACTGACGCTGACGCCTAGTCAACAGCGCCTCAAGCGAACATAGATACATTATACATGGCATAATAAATATTAAAAATAACAAAGAAATTAATTGTTTTTAGTTCGCAGGAAGTCTGGGTGGGATGAGCACTCTTGGCGAAATATATTACAAGGAATTGCATTCTTGTTTTGCAGTGACATTTACAGGAATATTTTTGTCGTGGTCTTGACGAAAATTTTTTGCGGTAAACTCTTTGTACTTTACTGATTTATGGCTTTCATGACCTGCAAAAAACATTTTTTTCACTACACTTGAATACGTATGACTTGCACTGGGAGTGGAAGAACTTCGTGTATAAATGGTATCACTGCACTTGAGTGAGGGAAATTGATTGCACTTTCATAGTGGACGAATAGTAGGGCATCACTTTGACTGCGGAGGTTGAAGTGGTTGTCGGGATTTGACGATGCGTTGGAAATGCGTCGTGGGTCAGTGACTGGAAGACTGGTTCTGCAACGTGTTGAGCCGTTTGGTGGTGGTCTCTATTTCACTAGACACATGTTCGAGCTTCCATTCATGTTCTCGTTCATGAAAAACACAAAGAAAATCTGTATTAGAATGTACTTACTTACTAATAACTTAGTCTAAAAGAAAATTGGAATAGGTAAGGATAGCAATTGTGTGTGTACGTGAGGTCTCCTTCTCTTAGAAGTGCTTAGTTTTCGTATTTATTTATCTTTCTACTTTTACTTGGGTCGACACGTTTTCATCATTGTTTGGCCTGGCCCATAAATTCGGTAGCTATTGTCAAAGTCGAGTTTAAACTTTTCACATTAGTGTCTTCGTGATTTTATAAGGTATATAAGTGATTAACTCAAGGTTTTATCAGATTTTATATTCAAAGAATTTCAAACATATTAGGCGCCCGCGCCCGTTGTGCAAAAGAAACTGGATTGTTGAGCGCGCAGCGTACTCTGTTACGTTCGTCTGTCATAGTCACGTGACAGTAACTTGACGGCAGAACGTTTGGCGTCTACTATTCGTGTTGTGAGTTTTTAGTTTTTCATCGACTCGGAATTACGGAAGCAGCCAGACGCGGCGACTCCCGCAGCTGTGTCGAAGAATTTGTCCGTGGGAAGGCGTACAGTACAGGTTGTGGGAAGTACAACACTTATTCACTTGCACAGTTCGGCTTTTTACACGGTGGTTTAGTGGTACAAGTACTTTAACATTACTTCACAAGTGTCCATGGAGTTATCATTTTTTTAGTTCGCACGTTATTATTATTCCGTGTTCACATGTATATGGTTGTCATGTTAAAGTTCATACGCATCACTTTTATACGTGTCTGTTTATTGCTTGTCTATAGTCGGTTCACACGCAGCAGCACATACGTGTCCATAAATTGATGACTGCATTATTACTACTAAGTACAGTTAACATTCGGTATACATATTATGTCTAAAATTTATTTACAAAGAAAAATTAGGCTCTGTGACTACACGGCCTGACGAAAAAACGTGTCTCTTTTTCATAGTTTGTGCTTCCAAGGCACCTTAGGTTTACACCTTGTTCGAAATCCTGTTATTTTTTTCTTTTTACAATAATTACTCCTTTCTCAAATTCAGCTCATTTGTTATCTCTTTATTAATTACGTCGTTAATTTGAAGATATAGTCAATGTGGCTTCGTTTACGTGATGAACAGTTGATGTTCAAGTTTCCATTAGGGAAATTGGGAAGCTTGGTGTTCTCTGACGCGCAGTTGCACGTAACAAACCTTAAATGAATTCGCGGTTCGCGGACAATAAGCATAGCCTGTCGAGAACCAATATGTCACGACCTCCATACGTACAGTCTGTACGGATCAAGCATGCAGTCGGTCCGTAAAATTCAGTTCTCTACTGGGTAGGGTAGGGAAGTAAGGATACTGATTAGAGAAAAACGCAGTAGACTTTTTTGGAGTAAAGAGATTTGAAGATACAATGTTAATGCCGTATGAAATGATGAGCTTAACATAAATTGTGCATTATCACCCTAGTTTTTCATGAAAATTAGTTAGCGTAATTAAATCGATATAGTTGTCTCACTATCGTCTGAGTCAGCTCTCCAACATTTCTCTACACATATCTAAAATTGCTTACACCATGCATTAGCATTGAAGAGAGTCTCATAGCTATCTTCTGTTCCGAAAAAAAAAGGAACAGTCGTCGTATCTCGAGGACTGATATAGATGCTTTTGGTACTAAATTAGTTAAGTATTTCAGCTGCACTGTGCCGTAAAATTCTTATGAACGCATACGGTTTTCTCCGTACTGTAATAAAAATCATTGAGCTGCGCACTTCTTTCCTGCTACCTGGATCGTAATTGATTTATTTGATTCTTAAATGTACTAAGTTGCAGCCTTTGTCTGCTGCTTTTCACAGGTGATCTCATAAAAATTGTTGTCAAACACTCGTTATACAGAACATAACATTTACCTCATGAGAATAAGCGACCTTAATTATCTTTTATTTACGAGCGATCATTCTGGTCCGAATGATAATTTAAATTTATTTCATTCAAATGGAGAGAGCTTTGCTATACTTAAAACTAGTGGTAGCAGGTTGCACTTAGCACGTCCCTACTATGTTATTTATTTGTCAGCTTTTCGGCTGTGGCCGTTCATGGCTCAATTAACTTAAAACTAACTTACGTCTAAGGCAAATCTTGCTCTCCTACAATAAATGTATATTATTTCAGGTGCTTACATAAATTACTTCTCTTGTGGAGGCCGGTTGACAGGGTGTTAATCCTGTGCATTATTCTTATGTAGGCTTATACTTCACACATAGTATGACAACTTATAATTATAATACCTATATTAGTAGCTTAACTAAGCAGATATCTTCAATGGTTGACTCGGTATTTCTTTAAGTATGCGTGATGAAAAAATCCTTTTATGCGTCCAGATACAGGGTCAGCTAATAGCAACCAAGTGCTGCCACTTGGGATTCTTATAATGAATCAAAGACGGTTTCCAGTGGGTCTTTAATAGCACTCGTTCATTTATACGATACGATAAGACTTTGTTAATGTGTTTGTCATGCACCTTTTTTCTTAGGTTGGCATGAGTTGTTAAGCTTGTTTTAACTTGTCGTCTAAGGTTACTTCACGGTGGTGAAATTTCGTTCAGCAGCTTCCCCGTGAGGGCTAAAGAAGCTGCTAATAGTTTTCCGACTTGGCTGCAGTTGAAATGTCAGTTATTTTTACTTGATTATTATTTTTGTGTCACTCTAGGATGAAAACGTGTGTTCGTATCCCATCCGAACTGTGCATCACTGAATTGCGTGTCGTTTGACATCGCGTTTGATGCTTGCTTCGCCTGTGTGTAAACAATGGTCAGTTTCCTTGGTTATTATGACTGGCGGTGTTAATTAAAGCATGCAGCCGATTGTCCTGATTACTGTTCCTGAACTGTTGGTTGAGTTAGAAAATGTCGCATTTTGAGGCTGTAAAGAATTCATTTGCTGTGAGGCAGTGAAATGACTTGGCTGACTGTACTCTTGTGACCCGTTATAATCGTTCCATTTCTTTCCCTTGTGACGATTTCCATTATATTTCATGTTGTCCGGATACTGGTAATTACCGTTGTGATTTATTGGTGAGTTACCGTATTGTCGCTGTGTGTTTTGATAAATCAGACTGTATCTATTCTGATTTGGATATTTACTATATGGTTTTCCATTGCGAATGTTGAAATTGTAATGCTTGCTGTAAGGCTGAGTGTTTGGTTGTCCCGTGTTATGTCTTACGACATTCCGTTGGCACAGTCTGCTACATGCTGTTGCGACGCGGGTGGTCCGTTATTATAATTATTCCGCGCACACTCTCGCTCGTTCTCATAGATCATATCCAAATTGTCAGGAACGGAAAGAAAGGCTTCTTGGTCCTCACCACTCACATTAACTAATTTTTCCCTTATTGACAGAGCAAATTTTGACTTTAAGATCGTGATGTCACCTTTGGTGGAAATAGGCGTGTCCCAATACCGAATTTTAGGTAGACATATTTCGAAATAAAGCCTCAAACCTCCAGCCTTGATGTTGAAAGGTTCGACGTTGTTGTATACCTGAACTCCAGAATTTACTTAAAAAATGCCTTTCGAAATCTGCGTAGATGTAACATTTGTCTATTATTTCAGTACCCCAAATTGATCCTTCACCATGTACATACTGTTTCGCTGTGTTCGCTGTCTGTCGTTCCATGATTCTGGAAAAGCACCTGTGAATGATTGTAGAAATACCATGGGATGTATATCTCGTTTTTCAGGTATAAAATGCTGGAGAACTCTGTGTTTCAGCACACTCTCCTCTCGCATTAGTTCAACGAGTGACAGTTGTTCGGTATGACTACGTGACGTTGAAGCTTTATCATGCGTATTATTTACAGTTGGTAATAACTGTACCTGATACTCTGGATATTGACGAGTATCTTGTTCTGGCGGTAGTGAATAATCACTTTGATTGTCACCTTGCAAATCTATAACTTGCCTTTCCAGCTGATCTATGTCACTGGTCAGCCTTTGCCTCCATTCCGGAAGATCGTGGCTGAGGACTCGTCTGATTTCACCGAATTCACTAGTTAATGCGTCACCGGAAGTACCGGGAGTGTACGTTTTCTACTGTGGCGGATTTAACGGCTCCTTTTACATCAGAGTGTACCTTACTCTCAATGTACTGTTCCTTGGATTGTATCCACTCTTCAAATTCCCTAATAGGTGTGGTGCGTATTCCTACGGTGACATCTTCGCTCCTTTTGTCAATATTGACATCGGATATTCACTGAGCAAGGTTTTCTACTCACTCGACAATGTGGCTGATCCCTTCTGTCAATTACTTACTTTCTTACTCACTGGTCATACCGGACTCGAGAGTCCGTTACCGCAGCGACGTATTTTCGCCATCTGTCCCTGTCTTGGGCTATTTCCTTCCATTCACCTTCAATACCTAGGCTCCTCAAATCATCCTTCACATTGTCCTCCCATCTGCGCCTCCGTCTCCCCACAGGACGTTTTCCTTCTAGCCGCCCTACCAATACTCTGCGCGCGGCCCTGCCCTCTTCCATTCGAGCTACGTGACCCGCCCATTGCAGCCTACGTGATTTAATAATACTGATTATGTCCGGGCTTCAGTAGAGTTCCTGAACCTTTTCGTTATGCAGTTTTTGCCACTCTCGCTAATGTCATCCCTGTTTGCTCCGAAAATTTTTCTCAAAATTTTGTTTTCAAATACTCGAAACGCCTTTTCATTTTCCACAGTGAGAGACCAAGTCTCACACCCATACAGCAAAACTGGTAGAATAATAGTTTTGTATATTCTAATCTTTAAATTCCTAGACAATATCCGTGATGAAAGTAATCTATTCAGTGAGAAGTAGCAAGCATTTCCCGCCCGTAATCTCTTCTTCAGTTCGGATTCAATCTCATTTGTCGAAGTGATGTCCACGCCTAGATACTTAAATGTGTTTAATTTTTCAAACTGCATGTCTCCAACTCTTAACATTTCCTTATCTACTGCTGTTGACATTCTAGTAGTAATCAGGTATTTCGTTTTGTCTTCAGTTATCCTTCAACGTGCATCTTCACTAGCCTTGATTAACGCATTCGCATTTGCTGTTACAGTTTCTTTCCTAGATGTTTAGATCATCTGCATACCATAATATTTTAAAATTTCCATTTAACTCCACGCCCTCTGAATTATCTGCTGCCATTCGTACAACATATTCTAGGACTAAATTAAAAAGTAGCGGAGACAGGGCATCTCGCTGCTTAAGTCCGTTCTTTATTACAAATTCTTCTGACTCCAATTTCCCCACGCGTCCTCTACCTTTTATGTTTTTCAAACTCGCTTCTATAAGTGTAATATACTTCTTTGGTATTCCAAGTTCCAAAAGAATTCTGTACAATTGTGACTGCAATACTGAATCATATGCTTTTGTAAAATCTATGAAAAGATTATGAACTAGTTTATTGTATTCCCGTTTCTTTTCCAAAATTTGACGCAGGGTGAATATTTAGTCTACAGTTGATCTGTTCCTCCGAAAGCCGGCTTAGTAATCCCCCACAATTTCATCTGCATATGGTGTAAGCCTGCTTAGCAGAATGTTCGAGAAAATTTTGGGACACACTGGTAATAGCGATATCCCTCTATAATTACTACAATTCATTTTACCACCTTTCTTAAAAATTGGGATCAGAATCGACTCTTGCCACTCTTCAGGTATCATCTCTGAGTTCCACACTTTAGTTATCAATTTGTGAATTACTTCCACCAATTCTTGTCCCCCATTTTTAACTAATTCTGGAATTATGCAATCTGATCCTGGTGCTTTATGGTTTTTCAATTTGTTGATTGCATCTCTTACTTCCTTTAACGTTGGCTCAGGTATCTGGGGTTCTGCTGTATGTATTTCGTACGCCTGCTCATTTCCTGTTTCCTGGTGTACATTTAATAGATGCTCAAAATACGCCCTCTGTTTACTTAATATAGCACTGGTGTCTGCCAGTATTCCCCCAGCATCCCCTCGAAGTGCATTTGTTCTAGCCTTGAAGCCCTTCCTATACCCATTTATGTCTAGGTAAAGTTACCTAATGTTTTTTGTTGTACTGTTTGTTTCCATTTGTGTAATTTGATTGTTCAAGTAATCCCTCTTCTTTGCCCGTAGTCTACGACCAACTTCCTTTCTCAAGTTCAAGAACTCCTCTCGTTTTCTCTCCCCCATTCTACCCTATCTAATCGCGCTTTTCTCCTTTCCTCTACCAATTTCTTGCATTCCTCATCAAACCACGGTTTCCTGCTGTTCTTCTTAATTGCACCTACTGTGACTTTCGCTGCTTCTTTGATATTATTCCTCACAGTGTTCTACTGTTCATTTACATCCTCGTCTTGATCTTCGTGTTTCCTGAGAGCATCACACCAATTTGAAATTTCTATCATGTACCTTCGTCTAAAGTTTTCATGTTAGCTTGTCATTGTCAAACCTAACAAGTTCTGCATTGTGACACCTTGATGTTGCTGTAGATAGCCGTTGGTGAACTTCGGCAGCTACAAGAAAATGATCAGAATAGCAGTCTCCTCTCCTGAAAGTCCTAACATTTACTATACAGCGTGCCATCTCCAATTTACAAGAACATGATCAATTTGGTTTCGAGTGTGTCCATCCGGAGAGACCCAAGTTGCTTTATGAATGTCCTTCCTTTTGAAATATGTGTTCTCAACAATCATGTCTTTTGAGACAGCATAATTAAACAGCCTTGTTCCATTATCATTCGAAATGTTATGCAAACTTTCTTTTCCAATTATAGGCCAGAATGCTTCCTCCTTCCCAATCTTCGCAATAAAATCACCTATGATTAATTTTGTATTATACGAGGAGAGCTCATCCCATAGTTGATCTAGTTCTTCATAAAAGCCGTCTTTAAAAACCTCTTCAGTGTCTTCAGTTGGCGCGTGTACATTAATTACTCATTAATTACTACTACTCTACTCTGCCGGACAACACTATAACTGATAGTTGGTCACTAATCAACCTTATACCTCTGATTGCGTGAAGCACTTTTCTCTGTACTGCGAAACCTGTTCCGAAACTGTAAGCTTCCGCACCTCCATAGAAAAATGTATAGTTACCCTTCTTTATGCTACCCTCGCCCTGTCACCGAGTTTCTTGAATAGCTGTAATATCTACATCGTATCTATCTAATTCATCTAATAATGTCTGGAATGTTCCTGGCCTGTTCAAACTTTTAACGTTCCATGTTCCCAACCTGAAAGTTCCTTTCGGCCTGAATCTCTTCGAAGTAGGTTCCGCCCGGAGATCCGAATGGGAACCTATTTTACCTCCAGAATATTTTACTTTTGTCAATTGTCCTACTCTTTTTGAAACATTATTGTAATGTTTCGAAGAGTCACTCGCTGTTGATTCACTTACACACATCGACTTGGGTCTGCAAATCTGTAAACTTTCTACCAATGTTGGTATCGGCGGAATCCACCATGGTAAGAACTCTGTATAATTTTGCACGTAGGCTTGGGTTTAGCTCGCTTGCGTAAGTAGTGGTAATGGCTTTAATTATTTCCTCCATGGTTGCTTTGTGTTCTGATGTCGGTAATAACAGAATTTATATTGGTCATTCGCACTTGAGTGTCCTCTATACTCAATTCTGAACTGTTGAACCAGCTGTCTACAGCTCTGTTCTGTTCCTGTAATTTGGCATCAACATCCTGTAAATCTGGCATCAGCATCCGCTATTTGGCTTCTAAGATTACCCATGTGAACTTCAATATTGTCACTTTTGCGTGTTAACTGACTGATCTGCATTTCAATATTGTCACCTTTGTTAGTTAACTGACTGATGTGCATTTCAATATTGTCACTTTTGTTTGTTAACTGTCCCATGTGTGATTGAAAACTGGTTTTCATATCAGCAAACGATTTTAGTACATCTGACAACGAGCATTCAAGCGGTTGCGACGCAGACTGTGGCGCCGACACCTTGCGTGTCGCTTCGTCGTCTGTTGTTCCTTCACTACGAGATTCAAGTTCGTTTACACCTGCGTGCGTTCTAAGTTGTCTGGGTTGCTCATCTGCCACCTTAAATTTAGCGTAGTAACACCACACGACCAAGAAAAGATAATTTATAATTATGATTTTCACTTGTCAGCGGCACCAATGATTTCGAGTCCTGGTTTCTCAGATATTTCTTGCGCGTTGTGAACAATTGAAATTCGAGCACACGAAGAAGCCAATATGGCAACTGGAGAGATACAATAAATGAAAAACACTTATACACCACTGAGACTGTTGTAGATAGCGGCCATTTTGATCCACTAAAATATACAACAATTTAAATTTTGACTATTTCTATTTTAAGCGAAAGGATGTAAAAGAGACGGATCTAACAGCAAAAAGAAGCAGATATTTGGGAAATGAAACAGAGTGAAGAAAAGGAAAGAAATATAGAGAGTGAATGTTCACTAGCCAATTCAATGCCCGGTACGCAAAGCTTCAAACGTAATGAAAAGTCGCACTCACTTTAGTTGTCTTGCGCTGCTATTTACTGTTGTTGAGGATTCGTACTACGGTTTTCTGCACATACGTCCTGTTTTACTGGTTATTTTCGATTGCTTTCAAATTTCCTCCAGATGGTAGCATGAAAAATAAAAAGAACAGATTAGTTTTTAGTCAAGCCCTTGTACGGGTGCCACATTTGGCGCTAGGAACTTGCTTATTCTGTATAAGAAAAAGTATTAAATAATAATAGTGATGCTGTAACTGTTGGTTGGTAATATTTACTGACAAAATACAACCTAACGCTAGATTGCGTACTTACGGCTAACCTGTGAGGCCGTTTTTTAGTACGACTTAGAAAGAGATTGTTATTTTATCACCGATGCGTCGGTTCTCGATTGTTTTCAGGAGACGTACGGATTCATTACGTGAAGGGTTTTTTTAATTGACCTTTTGACCCGGATTCCCTTCACGCAATCAGAATCTTCGATGAAAATACCTAAGGAAAATATTTGAATATAAAAATGGAAATGAAAGCAAATTACTCCAATTTCGTAAGAGAAAGATTAACAGATCGGAAGTTGACCACAATAGTGGTCTCCCAAATACAATAGAGACACCGCGATAAAGAGCGAATCTGTAACAAAGCTCATATACCATTTGAACATCATGTTCGGTTAGTGAAAGAAAAGAATGAGAAGAAAATTACTGCGTCGTAAAATATTAATATATTTTGATCAAATTGGCCTTAAACTTCGAGACATTGACAGATATGCATGACTTTGATCTGATATTTCATTTGTACATGGCGCAGAGCAAAAATCGCTACTTTGTCAGTCCGTTCTTTCTTAAAATTAAATGTCCTTGCGTGTGCGTAAGTACATTGTATCGTCACCCGAGTTACCGAAATGTTTGTTCGTCGTTTGACGTAGTTTTTACACAAAATAAAAATACAGCTTGTAGAAATGCTATGTAGTACGTCTTAACATGACGGTGACCAAAATTACAAGGGATAATGAAGTCTCTAGAAAGTTTCTTAACAAAAGATAGATTGTTCTTTCTTCTGTTTCGTAGCTTCTTGCTATCAAGCGCTGCGGCAACGACTTTAAATATCTGCGCCCAGCCGGTCATACTGTTTATTTAGGGTATTAAACGCTAGACGCGCGTCTTGGTATTGGCGCACATTAAAAAAATTGTTTCATCTCTGTACTCTCGCGCTGTGGTGCTTAGCATTTTTACGAACTACAGCTCGTTGGCTGTCCTTTTATTTTATGTAAAGTATCAGAAAGCCAGTAATATTACAGCCTCTTTCCAACTAAGAATGTTTCGTGCATTATGGGCAGGGCCTCCCTGCATACTCGTGATTATGAAAATCCAGCGATATCCTTCAGGAGCACATCCTACAACTGCCAATTAATGCCAAGCCGAATAACTGCTGCAAAAGGGTCAGAGGTGGACCAACGTGTTATTGACATGCTCAGTTTGTGAAGCTCTTTCTTTAAAATAAACTATCCAATTTTGCCGAAAGTGTACTTATTTTTTAAATTTATTTATTGTTCCGTGGGACCAAATTAAGGAGAGGTCTCCATGGTCATGGAATGATCAATACATGAACTTTTAACACCATAGTAGAAACAGATAAAATGAAATATAAGAAACATATTGAGGCGACAATTCGTAAGTTTAAATACAGAAAATCAACAATGTAACACTGGAATTTGCTTAATTTTTCAGCTCTTCGAGGAGCTCCTCCACCGAATAGAAGGAGTGAGCCATGAGGAAACTCTCCTTTTAGACTTAAAGGTGATTGGGCTACTGCTAAGATTTCTGAGTTCTTGTGGTAGCTTATTGAAAATGGATGCAGCAGAATACTGCACTCCCTTCTGCACTAGAGTCAAGGAATTGCATTCCACATGCAGATTTGATTTCTGCCTAGTATTAACTTAGTGAAAGCTTTTAACTCTTGAGAATAAGCTAATATTGCCAACAACAAACGACATTAAAGAAAATATATACTGTGAGGGCAATATCAAAATTCCCAGACTATTGAATATGGGTCGACAAGAGGTTCTCGAACTTATAGCACATATAGCTCGAAGAGCCGATTTTTGAGCCAAAAATACCCTTTTGAATCAGAAGAATTACCTCAAAAAATAATACAATACGGCATAAGCGTATGAAAATATGCGAAGTAGACTACTTTTCGTGTTGAACTGTCACTTATTTCAGATACTGTTCTGATGGTAAAGAAAGCAGCATTTAGTTTCTGAAAAAGGCCCTGAACATGGGCTTTCCACAACAGCTAACAATCTATCCGAACAACTAGGAACTTGAACTTTTCCGTCTCGCTTATAATATGCCCATTATGTCTGATCAAAATATCGGTTCTATTTTAATTGTGAGTTAGAAGCTGTAAAAACTGAGTCTTATTGTGATTTAGCATCAAATTATTTTCCACAAGCCACGAGCGTATTTCATGAACTACATTATTTGATACTGTTCAGTATTACACACAAAATCATTCACTACCAAGCTGGTGTCATCATCAAACAGGAATATTTTTGAATCACCTGTAATACTAGCAGGCATATCATTTATATAAACAAGAAACAGCATTGGCGTTATCACCGACCCTTGGAACGCCCCCTTAACAGTGCCCTATTGGGACTGAACATCACTACCACTCTCAATATTGCGCAGAATTACCTTCTGATTTCTGTTCTTAAGGTAAGAGGCGAACCAATTGTAAGTTACTCCCCTTACTCCATAAAGGTCCAACTTCTGCAGTAATATTTTGTGGTCAACACAGTCAAAAGCCTTCGTTAAATCAAAGAAAACACCTAGCGTTCGTAATCTTTTTTTTAATCCGTCCAAAACCTCACAGAGAAAAGGGAATATAGCATTTTCAGTTGTTAAACCATTTCTAAAACCAAACTGTATATATGACAGCAAATTATGTGAATATAAACTCGTTTGTATATCTGTTCATGTACATTACATCTGGCGATTTCTGTCCAGTAGAGATTATTCCTAGCCGGCCGGAGTGTCCGTGCGGTTCTCGGCGCTACAGTCTGGAGCTGAGCGACAGCTACGGTCGCAGGTTCGAATCCTGCCTCGAGCATGGATGTGTGTGATGTCCTTAGGCTAGTTAGGTTTAATTAGTTCTAAGTTCTAGGCGACTGATGGCCTCAGAAGTTAAGTCGCATAGTGCTCAGAGCCATTTGAACCAAGATAACTCCTCCATAGTTCGTAGATATTTTTGTCTTAGAGTTTATTAATATTTGGATAACAGCACAATATTGTTATTAAAAAGTGACTTATAAAAACTTAAATCTGAATGTCATCTTCTGATCTAGCTTTAGGCAGTGGCTGTTACCTGCTGATTGCACTTCATGGTGGTCTTTAACTATGACGTACACACCTCGAATGGGGGGTCTCAGGCAAATGGATTTTTACACCTAAAAAGGAGTGGGGAGGGGTTACCAATTTATTGCCTGTCCCGTCCGTTCCTGCCCGTTTGATATTTTTCCGACCTATCGTATCAGTTTTTTGTATTTAGTGCCTAATTAATTATGTTTCTGTCACAACAGTGTGCAGGTCTAGAATGGAGAGTCAGTTGCCTAAGAGCAGTGAGGTGCCACAGCCTTCGGCCGAGAGCATCATGATGTTGACGAGAGATTGTCCAAGTGCGAAGTGGGTAGGAGGACGGCTGGTGAATGGTAGAGCGGAGTGCAGAGGGGATGGAGTGGAGGACAACAGTGTGCAATTGCCTCAGCTTTAATCTGGTACCAGTGACGTTGAAGATAATAAGCACAATTGCGTCAGCTGTAACCTGTCAGTGAAAGTGCTGACGCAGCTATTTTGGCTACAACTGGCAGTGCTACCCTACTCATATTGCTGGGCTATACACAGATCAGGTTAACGGAATTTCTAGGCTACAGAGACATGGATGGTACGATCGCCTGCAGGAGTGACTCTAAAAGACAGAGTCGGGAGTAATCACACTTGTTTGATGCAGAAAGTACAGCGAAAAATTTCAAAGGAATCGCCCACGCTGGAAATGGCATGTCATGCGCTGTGAGTCGCATGGTAAGACAAGAACAGTAATTGACATATAATAAGCGGAAAGAGGTCCTAGATGTTCACCGAATACAATGATTGGAAACATTAGGAAAGACCTGAAAACGGAGGAACTGCCTCTGGAAATTACGCAGAATGGCATAACAGTGCTAGGAGGACCAAGCCCAAGAAACATGGGAAATAAAGCACACAAGAAAAGGAGGAAAGGAAAATTCACTTGTTGGGAATTTTACTCCCTTTACTTCGGAAGCTGCTCACTCTCTTTGGGTGCTGCACTTTCTCGTCGCTGTTTTCTTCACTTCCGTTTCTAACTGGTACACTTACGAGGGTTCGCGTTAGGAAATAAACTTTCCCTAAATGATTTTGTTAAATACCATTGTTGGTCAGTCGGAAGAGTATCGTTCTTTTTAATCTTATTTTGGAGAACCCCGTGCGAACTGTTGAAAAATTCCCGATTCGAATGCCGTGTGGGCTGCAAGCTGTTGTTTCGTTCTCATCGTTTCATTTTTTTCGTTTGTTTTGTATGTCCTCTGCTCATATTTTCAGCCTTTTTCTCCCGTAGGTTTTGGACTATGTAGGAAGAGTTTGTTTTCGCTGAAACGATGTTTGTTTGTAGTGAAACTCATAGAGGCGCGGCTAACACATCTGCTGTCGGAGCGCACGGACCGTTTACTTTGCTACGGCATGAGATGATTTGATTCCTCTGTTTTGCCCTTTTTCAGTCTTTGGCGTGCAGAATTCTGTACGGCGATTGTTACTGGTGAATAACTTGTCTTCAAATAGCGCTACATTTTGCGATGCGTTTGGCAGCTTTCCATACATTTTCGAAGATTTAAATCAATATAGTGGAACACAATAGCTGTATAGTTAGTTGGCACGAACACACGCGTATAAAACTGGTGCATGAATTCCGTGCATAACTGACTGGCAGTTTTAGTATAGTTACTTAATTGCACCACTTCAGAATTTTTGTTCTTAGGGATACAAACTGTTCGTAAATGTTTACGACCGTGTAAACGTCAACTTGTAGTTTTATTTGCGAGACGGTTTTCAATTTTCCTATCATCTAATCTTACCGCTAAAGAAAATGTTGGAGAAAGAGTTTATTCCATTCAATATTAATACATTAGCAGTGCCTCCTGTACTCTCCATCTCAAAAGTGCGGCGTGATATGTGTTCTACACAAAGATACTTGGTTTCCGAAGCCTGCCAATATTGTGCTCAGATTTACTTTGAAGATGGCACCAGTCCTGATTGAAGGCGTCGCTCCTTAATAAGTGGTTGCTGTTTATGTAACAATTGCTACGGCTAGAGAACTTTTGACTGTGACTATCCTACAGAATACGATCAAAGTTTGAAAACTACAGACTACGTCCAGCCTCAGCAAATGGAGGAGAATCGATTGGTTCTTCTTGCATTCGACGCCCTCACGGTTTAGCGGCTTATAGGGACACCATTTAATTCATGGGCGATTGCTGAGAAAACGCGAAGAAAACGTTGTTCTCCATATTTTCGCCATCAACAGAGGATATGAAAATATCTAACACAAGCGAGTTGCTCAAATTTTAACGGTATATTCTCTAGGCACTCATGTAGAAGCGCATTGTTCCTGGTTTCAAAGACGTTAGTCAGTTAACGATAAACACCTGAGAACCGCGGTCTTTGGGTGCCAAGAACGATTAGTGGTTTCCAAGACGGATATGAATAGAAAATGTCGGACATTTTTACTATACATTCCTGAAATCCTGATCTCGAACAGCCTTGAAAGTTTTCCTGATATCCTTGTCAGTTTCCGAAAAGAGAGAGGTTTAAAGCTACTCTACTTGTACATGAAAAACACGCACGCAAAATCCGGTGTAAGGCGAGATATAAATGGCAAATAACCGCAACAAATTCCTCAAATTTCAGGAGCCATGCTGCGGCTCGCATTGTGCCGTTGCTAGGTTGGCATCGTTTAGTTGGTATTGTATTGTACTGGATGTTAACTCGGGACCTAGAAACGACGGAGAGGCTCCGTCCCCGCCGTAGCCGCAGTGGTCCACAACCCCACGACGACTACTGCAGTCCACCCCTCCGCCGCCCCACACCGAACCCAGGTTTATTGTGCGATTTGGCCCCCGGTTTATCCCCCAAGGGAACACCTCACACCAGACGAGTTTAACCCTTGGGTTTGCGTGGTAGAGTAATGGTGGTGTACGCGTACGTGGAGAACTCGTTTGCGCAGCAATCACCGACATAGTGTAACTGAGGCGGAATAAGGGGACCAGCCCACATTCGACTTAAAACCATGTTCAGACTGGCTGGTTCACTGGACCTCGACACAAATCCACTGGGCGGATTCGTGCCGGGGACCAGGCGCTCCTTCCCGCCCAGAAAGCCGTGCGTTAGACCACACGGCCAACTGGGCGGGCTCGGTTGGTGTACTTAACGTTTGTCGTCTTCTTCTTGTATTCATTGGGACTAATCAGTTTGCAAGCATTGTCTGTGTCCACTAGTGCCAGCAGCGGTGGTTATCGATATCTAATTACGGCGGTACTATCTTTGAGACAACATTGTGGTGTTTCCGTGTGGTGTGAGTCGGGAGTTCGGTTTGGGACGGACGAGCAGCCAGGAGTGCGCAGTGCGAGAACGCGCCAGGACGACTGGCGGCACGCATACACTGCCGGAAGGAAGGGCTGTGGTCGCGAGGGGTTGCTACCTCGTTGTCAATCGGACCCAGGAAGTTTAAGTTGAGTGGGCCTTAATTCAAGTAGTGAAACCTCCACCATTGTGAGATCTCATTTGCTAGCGTGTTGCTGCCCGCAGTGTTGCCGAGACGAAGAGCAGCGAGGTGAACCTAATTAGTCTTCCTCCACTTCTTATTATTGATTGCTGCATTTTATATGTTATTATTTATGAAGTTCAACCAGTGGTTTTTGTCCTGCCTAGTGGCAGCTATGGCCCCAGTTACCTGCGCTGCAGCTTAGTGTATGAACGGCAGTGTACTTTTTCCTCTCCTTGCCGCTGCTGTCCGGTAAGGCGTGTAGTTCGACAGCTTCCTTGATTTGTGGGCTGGGTATTGTGGTTTCTTTTTTCCCTATGCAGGTGGTAGTAGTTCCTTTCTGCTTTCGGATGCTCTAAACACCGGAGTCTGAAGACGTAGTGCTGACTGCCGGTTATGGCTTGGGTGTGTTATTCCATCGTTCCATTGGTCATCGGACGTTACATAGATTCGGCAAATGATTATTGATCATGCGTTTAAATTGCCACTAGTCAGAGTTACCTCGTGAAGTGAATGCAACTCCTGGCTGCCTGTCTTATCGCTTGCGAAGTTTTTAGGGACTTTCCAGGTCAATCCTAGAAGAAACGTCTTCTCCCTCCCGCCCCGCCCCTCCCCCAGCCCTCTCCTTGGTTTGGCGAGATTTGACTTTTTTTTTAAATTTAATAACTGCAATTTCAAGTTTGAAGATGTTTAACTGGTTCTTCAAGGATTTGCTAGTCAGGCCTTCAGCCGTTAAACAGTTTTTAAATTATTACTACTGGGGCCTTCAGCCGAGAAATAGTTCGAATTTGTTGTCATTAAAGCCTTCAGCCGTGGGTGTTACTTGTCTTAAAAATTTTAATTGGACCAGACCAGGAATCCAACCCGGGACGCCGTGATCCTTCAGGGTAGGAGCCTGGCCACTGTGGGAGTGGGCCAGGAGGCAGGCAGCTCCTCAGTGGGGAAGCACCAAGTAGAACCAGGGTGAATTGGCACCAGCAGTTACTGTGGCGGTGAAATCCCAAACGTACTGTGGCTGCTCTGTCGTCTGGCGCAGCATTCTTATCCCTGTAGGAACTGCCGGACTGCTGGTTACTCTGCTAAAGCAATTGATTGTTTATACTGGCTTGTTCCCATTTTTGTGACAACCCGCTGCTTCCAGTCGCTATTTGGACATAAAATCTGCCGCCTGGAGACGTGAAAGAGGCTTGGCTCGTTCTGTAGGAGCTCCGTCGTACTGCAGCATTGTAATATTGCCATGTTTGGCATAGTCCGACTCTTGATGTACGACTAGCCTCGTTGCTGCAACCGGTATGCTGCCACATTATTGCCTACCGACTGCTTTCTGCTGCTGTGGCTGAACCGCTAGTTTCTGCAGTAACGCCGCAAAATAGCGGCGGCGCTATAAAATCGTCAAGACAGTCAAATATTCGGTAGATAAAGCGCTTTATTGTACTTTTGTTGATAAGCTTTGATTTAGTAGTGGGTCAAACGTCTTTTGATAGTTAACAAATACTGTATGCATCTCCCACCAGCCCAGACACTATATTAAGCATGCATGCGACAAAAAGGCGAGTGAGGCTTTACGAGAGAGATGCTCTTGGTGTTATTGTTTGTTGACGTGGAGGAGGTCGTTTGCTACGAGGTTACTCACTATGCTTCAAGCCCAAAATGTGTCCTAACATTCTGCATCAGTGGATGCAAAATATTTCGACGGTTGTTTTTTTGGATCACTTTGCTAACCTTCTAGTAGACGGAATTGGCCAATGATTTCTACCAAATATTTGTCGCAATTTTTGTTTGAGGGATTACGCTACGCTATGTTAAAAGTGTGGCTAAGTCGGAATTTCAGCGCGCCCTTGAACTTAGCAAATTATTATCGATCTCATTGTCAGCTGTATGACAACACTGCTGACACTAACCTCTAACTATTGATCTCTGCTGTGATGTGGCAGTACTCTTGTATCTCTTCTTTGCAAAGGGATGTTTGAATACAATCTCAGCATTTTTTGTATTTGATTTGATGCAATTAATTTCTGCTCCTTTGTCATTCCTATTGTCTGGCCTCTAACGTTGGTGCCACTGAAAATTCTAGAGGCAGAAACAGAAATAGGCGAACTGGGAAAAAATTGGTCGTCCTCAAGAGATCCCACGCTAAAATTGTGTAACAATAACAATAAATTTGATTAAGGATCTCACTACAGCGAAGTCCGCATGTTTCGTCATAGGTGCCATTTTCTGCCGAAATCACCCATTGATGGCTACACTCTTAATACTCGTAACGCGGTGTGAGTGTGCCACTTTTGGCTACTAATGAAAACGACCTCGGTCTCAGGTTCTAACCACGCCACAGCTCAAATCTTCAATAAAAACCAGTTAGCTATGGGTGCAAAGACTTCCTCCTTAAGAAGTCACTCTCGTCTGCATATAGCTTTGTCAAAGAAGGTAGAGTAGTAAATAGACGTTGAAACACGTATGTATGCAGGGTATACAGTACAGCGATGGCGAGCCATGAGAGAATCTCTGACCAGAGAGTTATTTATCGTTGCCAGTCAGTGCTAGTAGCGCGCGAGAGACAGTCGTTGTTGCATGTAGTGAGTCGGTAGTTGCAGTAGCGAGTTAGCTGTTGTGTGTGAGGAGTTGGCGGGCGTCGACATCGGCCTCTGGTCAAGATTCAGGACGAGGTATATTGATAAATAAGGTAATGAAGCAGCATTGCACTCAGCTAATAATGTATTGTAATTGTAATTAATTTGTTCAAGAATCGCCCCAATAATAATTTTGTTTTTAAACCAAGCATTTTAACAAAACAAACATTTTATTGAAAGAAAATTTCCTTTGCTTTTCCTCCAAGAATCAATTTATCACGCTGGTTATTGCACAGGGCCTAAGGTTAGCGCAGCTGGCCTTATAAAATATATCAGGTTTAGCATAACGTTAATTTTGTGGAGACTTAACATTTTTGCACATTTTTATTATCATTGACTTTTATTACTGTGGGAAGCTAACATATGGGGCTATTTGCATATTTTATTCAATTCATATCATTTAATAATAATTACGGGGAGGTTACACTTGGCTCTATGTCCATTGACATTTAAAATATTTTTCTTTTACATTTTTGTGGGGAGGTTACAAGGTTCAGAGTACTCTCTTCGTGCCCACTGGGTGGGAAACTGCTCCTCGAAAGGCGGAAGAATCTGCAATTATCAACGGCATTAGGATGCAGAAGGTAATAGAAAGTACTGCATTAAAGACCTATGGTTTATCCACAGGACATGTGGCCTGTAATTGAAGGACATATCATCATGATCTCTCCATTGGGAAAAGATTCCGCATTCGAATCACCGGGAGAGGCCTGCCAAAGAGGAAGTGATCATGAGATAAAGATTGAATGATCAACGAAAGGATAACGATCCACGTGCCGGCGTGCGAAATGTCAGAATTTGCAACGTGGTAGGAAACCTAGAGAACCTTCAAGGGGAAGTGCTAAGGCTTAATCCAGATTTCATGAGATAGATGTTTTCGGTTTCAGTGTTGGTTGACGTGCAGGAGGCATTTTGCATGAGGTACTTCACTATGCTTAAAGTTGTAAATGTGTCGTAATATTTTGCACTACTGAATGCCTGTGAAGTGAAATGGAAGGCAGGCTGGGATTTCTCGTCAGTCGAATATAGCAGTGATTCTCAATGTATGGGACGCGACCCCGTGGGGGGGGGAGGGGTGCGAATAGCGCGCTAGGGTGACGCGTTACATTAAGAAAAAATATATATTCTTAGTAACAAACAATTAGGTGTATCTTTTGTCGAACAACCGACATGTCGCTGATCTGGTTTTAGTTTCGCCCGACGTCGGAGTTAACGCCTGACATGATCGACGACAACGAAACCGCTGTCACATTTTCAGCATTGTTTGAAATAGTCGGTCGAGCTGCCCCACTTCGTTCAATACCACGTAAGAATAAAGCATAGACACGTGAGCTGAGTAGGCTTTGTTTCCAGGTGGCGTTGCTTCCTTCGATAGTCGGCGGAATACCTTCGTCGCCTGCGCCATTACTGTTTCCGGAACTATCCCGCTCAGTGGAAGGTTTGCCTCGTGTATCTCAACGAATCCTTATAGAGACACTATAGTTATAGTCTTAAAGACTTTGCGACGAAGACTTGACTACAGTATGAAGCGGTTCCTGATTAGTGACAAATATTAGGACAGCATTGGTCCGTCAACTGGCGGAGAGGAGAAAGGTACTCCAGAGGCCAAAACGAGTAGGTATGATGAGAACTATTTATTGCTTGGCTTCACAAAAACCACAATCAGTGGTGAAGAACGTCCGCAGAGAGTAGTTCCTTGATCTATTTTAGCTGCTGATAGCATGAAACCTAAAAAGATATAGAGACATCTTGAAACCAAACATGAATTTGGTTCAAATGGTTCTGAGTACTATGGGACTTAATATCTTAGGTCATTAGTCCCCTAGAACTTAGAACTACTTAAACCTAACTAATCTAAGGAAATCACACACATCCATGCCCGAGGCAGGATTCGAAGCTGCGACCGCAGTGGTCGCGCGGTTCCAGTCTGAAGCGCCTAGAACTGCTCAGCCACTACGGCCGGCAAACATGAATTTGCCAGAAAACTAAATGTTTTACTATCTACCCATAAGAACTTTGCTAGAACGACGGATGTGACGACTAATGCCCGTTTAGCCTCTTACCTGATATCTCACAAAATTGCTAAATGCAAGAAACCACACATGGTTGCAGAAACTTTGGCTTTACCAATGTTTGACGACTCATTTGAACAACAATTGAAAAATGTTCCTGTCTCTAATA
This sequence comes from Schistocerca cancellata, assembly GCF_023864275.1. Classification (NCBI taxonomy): domain Eukaryota; kingdom Metazoa; phylum Arthropoda; class Insecta; order Orthoptera; family Acrididae; genus Schistocerca; species Schistocerca cancellata. The sequence continues at coordinate 171,818,289 of NC_064633.1, read as the reverse complement.
ACACAATGCGTAGAAGAATTTAAGATATTTCTGACGATTTACTTAATCGATTAATTGCGCAACAACAATTTTGCATTTCAAGTGGGTGAAGCAACTCACATTCATAAAGATGCTCATTTCATTGCTTATGTTCGTTTCGTTAAAGAACGTAACATTTGAGAGGATTTTCTTTTCTGTGAGCCGATGTTGAAAACAGCGCAGCAGAAAGCGTTTTTGACATGCTCAATACTTTCTTTAATCAACACGATATGTCATGGAATAGGTGCATTGAAGTATGCACAGACGGAGTTCGCTCGTTGTCTGGAATTCATGGTGGTTTGCAAGCGAAAGTTAACGCTGTTGCTCCTAATGATGTATGGACTCACTGAATGACACTTCGCTGGCCGGTGTGGCTGTGCGGTTCTAGGCGCTTCAGTTTGGAACCGCGTGCCCGCTACGGTCGCAGGTTCGAATCCTGCCTCGGGCATGGATGTGTGTGATGTCCTTAAGTTAGTTAGGTTTAAGTAGTTCTTAGTTCTAGGGGACTGATGACCACAGATGTTAAGTCCCATAGTGCTCAGAGCGATTTGAACCATTTTTTGAAAGACACATCGGGAGGCTCTGGCTGCTAAAGAACTTAGTTCACCCCTACATGTGATTTGCAGAATAGGTTATATAACAGTTAACATTATTAAGGCAAATCTATAATTTCGAGGCTTTGTAAAGTGCTATGTGAGGTGATGGATGCTAAACACACGCAGTTGCCCTTTTTAGTGATGCTGGATGGCTTTCAAGGGGTAAAGTATTGGAAACAATTTTTGAACTGAGGAATGAGGTATTCTGTTTTTTAACGAGGAAAAGTCACTCTTTGGCAGACTTTTTCAACAAAGGATATTTTTTATTTAAAATGACTTACCTCACTGATATTTCTGTGAATCTAAATATTGTCAACACTTCACTTCAAAGTAATCAGGCAACTGTACAATCTTGGAATAAAATGGTGTAGGTGCTCATAAAGAGATTAGAGCTGTAGCAAAGCCGATTCGAGAATGGCATGCCAGATATGTTCCCTACTGGGGTGTCACTGTTAGAAGATACAGATAATCCGATACTTCCAATGGCGATAAAGGCTTGCTTACTTCATCATCTTGCAACATTAAAAGTTTAGTTCGAGAAATATTTCAGTAATGATTTTGATAAATTTAATTGGATTAACAATCCATTCATAAATGCTCCTGGACCACAATTTCTAAATACAGAAAGCATGAACAGCTTATTGAACTCACTTGTGATACTTTACTGAAGAGTAAATTAAATGAAGTGTCTTTGTTGAAGCTTTGGATACATTTTAGCAAGGACAGCTGAACGCTAAGCCAAAATGCAATGAAGATCCTGATTCCTTTTGCAACAACATATTTCAGCGAGACAGAATTGTTTAGTTTTTTCATCTATGAAGTCGAACTGCCGTTCAAAGCTAAAAATAAACAAAGGACTTCGAGTGACTCTTTCTGTTATTCCTCCACGCCTGGACATACTTCGTTCTCAAAATGAAGTTCATCCATCACACTGAAATTTTTAATTTAAATTTTTATTGCTCTTGTAATTCTTGTTTGCTGAAATGTAAATAACGTTCATTTCATAGTTTTTGGAAAAATGAAAAAGTGATAAAGATAAAAATTTTTTTTTCGTATTTTCTTTACAATAAGTCATATTATTTTAGCTTTCTGCTGCGTAAAATCCTTTCAAATTGAGTTTGGTAAACATAGTAAGGGAAAATATAAAAATTACTATTTTTGTTATTAACAATAGGCTGACTGGGGGGGGGGGACTGATACTATTCTATTTTACCTAGTGAAGGAGGGCCCCGAGGAAAAAAGTTTCACAACCACTGGAGTAGGTTTCTTTACGAATAGGAAGGTAGGATGGAGAGTGAGCTACCGTGAACAGTTCACTGACAGGTTCGTTGCCATCACAGTGGACAACGAAGCAACGCCGACGTCGCAAGTAGATGAAGAAGAGACAGAGAAAGTGTAGGAGGATATTGAAAGGATTATTCATTATGTTAAGATAGATGTCAATCTAAGGACTGGGGCATACGTGAAACTTTTTTCCCCCAGACAGTTTGGGACTCGCAGAATTGTTTACACTAGGAAATAATTTCCACTTATTGTGGCTGTCTAATAATGATTTGCGAGTATTTTCTGTCAGTGTCTGAGAATCCTGCGGGGACTGATGTCAGAAGCGTTTACAAGCTGTAGGGCGAAAGTCTGTGAGAGCTCTGAGCTCACTCTCCGCGAGATTTTCCAGTCATAGTGGTATACGTGAAGGAAGACTTTGCGATGGAAGAGAGCCGGACTATAGCTGGACCTTTTAGCAGTTTTAGCAGCAGAGAAAAAACCTCAACGACCGTATTCGTGTTGGGTAAGCGTAAATTAGGCGTCAGGATGATTTTGGTGCATCGAAGAATCCTTAGAGCTTGTGATGGAAAATCGACAATATCGATATTTTACGAGAATGACAGTGGTGGGAATGTAATACATTATATACTCCGTGTAATAGGAACCAAAACTGCAAAGCAAGACACTATTAACCACTAATCCATTAGTGATAAAGACAAAAGACTTGTAACACTGAGATTTCTAGCATTAACTACGTGTATTCTCTTTAATATTTCTTAAATTAACAATCACGATAAAGTAAAATTACACCAAATGTCATCCTGATAGCCATATTGTTTGGAAACCAAATGAGAGCGATATCTGATAAACGAAGCATTTCCAGACATACATTTATTCGAATGTTCCTGCTTGTACTGACTTCAGGAACTACTCGCAAATTACTGAAAGATTTATCATATTATTTCAAATGGCACTAAGCATTATGGGACTTAACATCGGAGGTCATCAGTCCCCTAGACTTAGAACTACTTAAACCTAACTAACCTTAGGACATCACACACATCCATGCTGTATTCAGGATTCGAACCTGCGACTGTAGCAAGCAAGCGCTTCTGGACTGAAGCGTCTAGATTTGCTCGGCCACAGCGGCCGGCAAGGTTTTTTCAACACCCGGTTTAATAATATAGTAAATGAGTATCACGCTACAAAAAACTATAAATACAGCTGGATTACTTGAAGTCAGATGTTAATTCCCGAGTTACAAAACGATTAGTTTGAAACTTAACTTATATCTCTATGTTATTGTCTGTCATGAAGTTAATTTAGCTGATCCATAGGTTGTGGGTAATTTGGTAAATTTGTTTTGTGGATGTGTTGGAAATTGTAGCCATTTCAACCAACAGACTTTGCCTCTTATCACGGTTCCTGTAATCCAGTAACTGTGCATTCCATTACGCTGGACCTCCGTCGCACAAACTATATGCCCAAACTCGTCTTGAGCCCATTTCATGGCAGCTTTATTCATAATTTTCCGACTCAGCACTAACACTGACTTCACCGTGCGTAGCAGCAGCGGCAGTAGTTTTCTCTCGTTTTCTCGTTCATAGAGCGGTTAAAAGTAGTATTTGCTGTATTTATAAGTTCCTTGCTGCTACGCATTGTTCAAGTCCATAATTTTGAAAAGAGTACTTGTGGCGTGCACATGGGGGTTTTTTAGGCTAGGCAGTAGTGCGAGGTGTCCTGATGAACACTCACCGGTCGACTTGCAGGCTGGGAAATCAGGACGCGCTCAGTGTAAAGACACTTCAGCTATCAAGATATTACAGGAAATTTACTGCCCTCCAGGAAGCGTGTGGCGCGCAAATTATTCTCGGGACTGAGACCTGGCTGAACCCTGAGATAGGAAGTTCTTAAATATTTAGTGAGGGCTGCAACGTGTATCGGAAAGACAGATTAGACACCGTAGGAAGTGGTGTCTTCATTGCAGTTGACAAAAAATATTGTGTCTACTGATGTCGAAGTAGAGTGTGATTGTGAAGTTATCTGGATACGTTTAACAGGGCTAGGAGAAATAAAGTTAATTGTTGGGTGTTATTACCGGCCACCAGGTTCCACTGAGACAGTTCTAGAATCATTCGAAGGCAGTCTACACTCTCAATAGCAGAAGTACCTGGATCATGCCATATTAGTCGGAGGCAACTTCAACCTACCTAGTATAGACTGGGATGTCTATGGATTCATTACATGTGGTACAGACAAGCCGTCGTGTGAATTACTTTTGAACACATTATTCGAAAACTGTCTTGAGCAGCTAAATCGACAGCCAACGCTTAATGGAAATATTTTAGATCTGGTAACCACGAACAGACCAGACCTCATTAAAGGTGTCAGTGTTGACACACGCATTAGTGATCATGATGTTGTCATTACGACTATGGTTACGAAAGTTGAAAAGTCGGTCAGGAAGGCTAGGAGAGTATTCTTACTAGAAAGAGGAGATAAACAGTTGTTAGCATCCCACTTATTAAATGAATCGACTTAATTTACATCCGGTACGATGGACGTGGAAGAATTTTGGGCAAATTTTAAACACATTGTAAATCACGCATTGGAGAAGTGTGTGCCGAAAAAGTGGGTTACGGACAGAAAAGACCCACCGTGGTTGAACAGCGCAATTCGGAGAATGCTCACGAAGCAAAGACAGTTGCACTCGCGGTACAAGAAAGATCGGGAGAATGAGGACAAGCAAAATTTAGTAGAGATTCGTGCTGCTGTAAAGAGAGCAATGCACGAAGTGTACAACCACTACCACCGTCATACCATAGCAAAAGATCTTGCTGAAAGCCCAAGGAAATTCTGGTCTTACGTAAAATCGGTAAGCGGGTCGAAGGCTTCCATCCAGTCGCTCACTGATCAGTCTGGCCTGGCAACGGAAGACAGCAAAACAAAAGCTGAAATTTTAAATTTAGCATTTGAGAAATCTTTCACGCAGGAGGATCGTACAATCATACCGCCGTTTGAGTCTCGTACAGATTCCCGTATGGATGACATAGTGATAGACATCCCTGGAGAGCAGAGGAAATAGTGTATAAGTGGAAAGATTACATTGAAGGCCTCAATGAAGGGGAGATTTTTTCCGATGATGTGATAGAAGAAGTAGTTGGAGTCGATATGGAAGAGTTAAAGGATTCAGTATTACATTCGGAAACTAAAGGAGCAGAATATGCAGTGTGGAAAGGAGCGGAACACTGTTCTAATGAGGAATAATGCGTAGCGTTTGGAGTTCGCTGAACATGTTGATACCGAAATACGGTATATTACAGTACACAGTCAAGTTGAAGACGAATGGTCGTCTCTAAAGTGTACAGTTACAGATGTTGGCAACACGAACATACACTTTGTGATCAAAAGTATCCGGACATATGGCTGAAAATCACTTACAATTTCGTGGCGCCCGCCATCGGTAATGCTGGATTTCAATATGGTGTTGGTCCACCCTTAGCCTTGATGACAGCTTCCACTCTGGCAGCCATACGTTCAGTCAGGTGCTGGAAGATTTCTTGGGGATTGACTGCCTTCTTCACGGAGGGCCTTCACCCTGTGGAGAGTTATCGATGTCGGTCGGTGAGGCCTGACACGAAGTCGGCACTCCAAAACATCCAAAAGGTGTTCTATAGGATTCAGGTCAGGACTCTGTGCAGCCCAGTCAGTTACAGGGATAATATTGTCGTGAAAACTGTCTGTCATAGGCCGTGCGTTATGAACAGGTGCTCGATCTGGTTGAAAGATGCAATCGCCATACCCGAATTACCCTTCAACTGTGGGAAGCAAGAAGGTGATTAAAACATCAGTGTAGATCGTTGCTGTGATAGTTCCACGCAAAACAACAAGGGGTGCCAGCCCCTTCCAAGAAAAACACCACCACACCATAATACCACCGCCTCCGAATTTAACTGTTGGCACTACACACGCTGGCAAATGACGTTCACCTGGCATTCGCCACACCTACACTCTGCCATCGGATCGCCACATTGTGTACCGTAATTATTCACTCCACACAACGTTTCTTCACTGTTCAATCGTCCAATGTTTATTGTCCTTACACCAAGCGAAGCGTCTTTTGGCATTTATCGGGGTGATGTGTGGCTTATGAGCACCGCTCGACAAGGAAATCCAAGTTTTCTCACCTACCGCCTGACTGTCATAGTACTTGCAGTGGATCCTGATGCAGTTTGGAATTCCTGTGTGTTGGTCTGGAAAGACGTCTGCCTATTACGCATTAAGACCCTCTTCAACTGTCGGCCGTCTCTGTCAGTCAACAGGCGAGGTCAGCCTTACGATTTTGTGCTTTACGTGTCCCTTCACGTTTCCCCTTCATTATCACATCAGAAGCAATAGACCTAGGGATGCTTATGAGTATTTAATTCTCGCGTACAGACGTACGACACAAGTGACTTCCAATCACCTGACCACGTTCGAAGGCAGCAAGTTACGCGGAGCGCCCCATTCTGCTCTCTCACACTGTCTAATGACTACTGAGGTCGCTGATATGGAGTAGCAGGCAGTAGATGGCAGCAGAATGCACCTAATATGAAAAACGTTATGTTTTTGGGGGTGTCCGGATACTTTTTATTACGTAGTGTAGATACGGAGAAGGTAATTGAGAAGAAACTTTGCATAACAGAACAAATACTCCAACCCATCGACAAAGACTAATCAGGCAAAGACATGAATACAGTGATGTAAATCACTTGCCGCCCGATTCGGCCGAGCGGTTCTAGGCGCTTCAGTCTGGAACCGCGCGACCGCTACGGTCGCAGGTTCGAATCCTACCTCCTGCATGGATGTGTGTGATGTTCTTAGGTTAGTTAGGTTTAAGTAGTTCTAAGTTATAGGAGACTGATGACCTCAGATGTTAAGTCCCATAGTACTCAGAGCCATTTTTTTTAAATCAATTAGGAATAAAATCACATGAAAGCGCACGGAAGCCAAGGCGAAATGGCTGCAGGAAAAACTTGAAGAAATCGAATAAGTAACGAACATTAGAATAATTGAGTAAGTATATAAAATAGTTATAGCAACTTCCTTGAAATCAAAAACAAGAGAGGTAATATTAAGACTACTATTGGAACCTCGCAGTTAAATGCAAAGAGCGAACAGGTGGGAATAGTATATATAAGGTCTCTATAACTGTAAGAAGTTGCCTGTTAATTTGATAGAAGAAGAAGTTGGAGCGGGTTTGGAAGATATAAGGGATGCAGTATTTAAATCTCAGTTTATAAGAGCTTTGTAAGATTAAACGCACAAGGGGTCGATTAAATTCTATCGGAATTCCTGAGATCACTTAGGAAGTGACAACCAAATCATAATTCAAGTTAATGTGTCGCCCCTAAGAGACTGCGGCATACCATCAGGCTTCCACAATGTAAGGAGAGTGGGAAAACAATCGCACAATGAACATAAAACCTCATGAATCAAAGTCTCTGAGAATAATATAGAGAAGAACGGTAAAGCAAATTGAAGCCCATTAAATGACGATCCGATTTTCTTTAGCAAAGGTAAAGGCTGCATAGAGCCCTTTCTAACGTTGCGTTCAGGAAAAGGACGAATCAGTCGTAGGAATTGTTGACGTAGAGAAGGCGTTCGACAATGTAAAAAGTAACAGACGTTCGAGATTCAGAGAAAAGTGGGAGTAATCTGTAGGGAAATGCAATAATATAAAATATGTACTAGAGTCAGGAGGGGGCATATAGACCGGAAGACCAAGAACGAAAATTAAATGGTTGTAAGACAGGGATGAATTCTTTCATTCCTACTGGTCAATCTGTACATCGAAGAAGTAATGACGAAAAGAAATGAAAGTTTCATGAATGAGATTAATATTCAACGTGAGAGGATAACAATGATAAGATTCGCTAATGACATTGTTATCCTTAGCATGGGTGAAGACGATTTACAGGATTTGATGAATGGACTGAAATGTCTAAAGTGTTTACGAAATGGATTGAAAGTAAATTGAAGAAAGATCAAAGTAATGAGAGTAGTGAGAAACTTAACATGAAATTTGATAGTCACGAAGTGGACGAAGGTAAAGACCTCTGATACCTAGGAAGCAAACAAATACAAGACGGTCGGAACAAACAGAATCTACAAAGCAGACTATCAGAAGCAAAGATAATTCTAATGGCCTAAAGAATTCTGCTAGTATAAAACTCTGCCTTCAGGAAGAAATTTCTGAGAAATAGGTTTCTCTGGTATGGTTATGAATCATGGACGCTCGGAGAACCGGAAGGATTTAAGATGTAGTGCTACAGAAGAAAGTTGAAAATTTATTGGACTGATTGAATAAGGGATGAGAAAGTTCTCCACAGGAATGTCAAAAGAAGTAACATACCGAAGACATTGAGAAGAAGAAGGGACAGTATGAGATACCTGTTATTGAGGATGTAGGTTGCAAGTTTTACTTTGAGATGGAAAAGGTTGGCAGAGGAGGGGCATTGTTGGCTACCCACATCAAACCATTCATAAGCACGATGATTAAAAACAAGCATGAAGCTGCTGGGATGATGACTTCTATGTTTTACGCGCTGTTCCAGAAACATGCAGACATTTTCTGTGGGATTAAGATGAGTACATTTACTGTCAGCTGAGACGCGCATGGTCCATGCCTATTTGTCAAACTGAAAATACACCCTGCAGCCCTGTGATCTCAACTGTTGCTCTCTTAGAAGACATACAGCGTACTCATGATGATGTAGAAGAAAGAGCAGCACTGCACCACCGAGAAGGTTGAAATTAACATCCTAGCCCACGTCCTCGGTTATTTGACTGAACGCCCTAAACGTTGGAGACACCCTTGTTAATTCACGTTCCAAAAACAACCTCATTAGGCCATCTCGTTATGCCTCATTAGGCAAAATGATCGTCTAGCTCTATTTGAAAAGTGGCAACATCGCGCCAAGCAACACCTCCAGTCGCCAGCTGTAGACTTCGTGTATTGTTTTTAGCACCGACATTCGTGCAGCTTTGTGTGCCGATCTCAGCAATGGAGTTTTGTAAGTCCCCGGTTCCAAATGATCATTAATTCTGTTCTCTTCTAAATGTTCATTCTGAATTCGAAACAGGTCTGCTGCATTCATTGTCAGCGTAACAACTGCTGCCGGCTTTGACGCAGAATGTCAATCATGAAGCGTGATATTCGTCCTTGGCCCTATAGGTTAGATTCTTTTGACGAGCACCATTGTTACGCTGTTTTACTTGCTGTGAGTGGCGCAACATTTGTTGGGAGCATGTTGGGCAGTCGAGACTGATACATCAATAAATTGGGCAACTTCATTCAACGGGCGGCAAACGGCACTTTGAAAGAATTTAGCTCAACTCTGCGATCCTGTCAAGTCTCCACCACGCCGACGCATCTCACTGCATTGCTTATACAGGAAGATTCAGTAGCTCTTACGATAGGTTTTATGCAACCTGCCACGCCTTCAAAAACCGCGCGTGAGATTTTCATACTCTCTTAATCACTACGCACCAACTAATAGTCCTGGAACAAAAATGAACGGGATGTATTAGCACGATATTTAACATACGATTCGCTGGAGGCCCGGCTTTTCAAGTTATTCAAGCAAACTGCGTTCCAAGGACAATTTTGCACGTATTTCTTTAATAATTTGGAAACTATCGCTACTAGGGAAACACTAAACCAGTACAAAATCTAACTAGGGTGCATTAAATTTCATACAAAAAGATACTATTCATTTTCCTGTAGGACTAATAGTATGCATGAAGGGGGCCAGAGAACATGTAATTCTTGTGTGAGGCATCTGAATGCGTTGTGGGTTGCGTTAAACAGATAGCTAGCGACAGCTGAAATACCCTGTATAGCATAAGCTGGCACATACAGGCTACCACAGTGACATGAACTACGTCAGTGGGGATGGCCAATTTGACTTCATCAACAGCGCTTCAAACGGACCATTTACTCTTTTTAAAGGGCTGACAAATTTTGCTGTCCGGTAAGGTCATGGTACTCTACAGACGACAATACTAATTCCAGTGGAGAGGACGTTTGTCTGGCCGACTCGAGGGGACACCTGCGGGGTGCCACTACCGGCGGCCACCTTGCGAGCTTCCGCCGCCGCCGCCGCAGGCGCTGGGGTGGGTGTCTAGCCGACGGCGGGGCCGCCGTTAGAACCGCAATGGGCCGCCGTTAGCCGCAATGGAGGCAGCCGGGCCGCCAACTTGGGCCATTGGGCCGCAGGCTGTACGACGCGCGGCCTACCGTCTGGTCGCGGTCGGCCTCCGTCCTCCGTCCTCCGCCCTCTCCCTAGCATTCTGCACCATTTGCAGCAGGCCGCCGGCGCGCCCGCAATATCGACCGTTAGACGCCAGTTCCGTGGGAATGTTGCCGCTGCGGCCGTAAGCTACACGCCCGCGTCTTGTACCCGGCTCATGTTCTTCCGTCCATTATCTCCTACCAATCACTCACGTCACTTACAACCCCTCTCCTTTCGTGTCTCTGTGAGAGCTGTACTCCTACCACCCTCATTGTCTACAGCCGTACGCAGACGTAGAACGGACTTGTCACTGAATTTATTTTGTGCTGGTGGTGCTCTACAGGTCGCAAGTATTCTGGAAAAAAATTCAAAATCGCCAAAAGCTGCCTGGCGAAATAATCTTACATTTACCAATTTTTCTGTCTTCGGGTCATCTTTATTACAAAAATAGCTAAGCACCTGGCGTTGCTTAGGTATTTATTTATTCCAAGTTTCTATTAGTCCATCTCCTGCTCCTCCTTGTCTTTTTCTCTGTCCATGTCCTTGACCTCCTCTCTCTGTACATCTTGTCCACTCCCACTTTCTGTCCATCTACTTCTGTGTCTCTCTGTGTCCATCTTTTCCCCCTTTCTCTATGTGAATCTGCTCCTCCCCACGCCCCCCTCTGTCCTTCCTCGTCCCCTCTCTGTGCGTTTTCTGTTCCCCTCTAATTTCATCTTTTCCTCGTCTCTGCCCTCCTCGCTACACTCTCCCTCCATCTCGTCCTCCCCCCTTCCCTTGTTCGTTTCTCCCCTTCTCCTTCTACCCAGTTCCTTCTCTCTCTTCTCCCCTCGTCTTTGCCGGCCGGTGTGGCCGTGCGGTTCTAGGCGCTTCAGTCTGTAACCGAGCGACCGCTACGGTCGCAGGTTCGAATCCTGCCTCCGGCATGGGTGTGTGTGGTGTCCTTAGGTTAGTTATGTTTAAGTAGTTCTAAGTTATAGGGGACTGATAAGCTCAGATGTTAAGTCCCATAGTGCTCAGAGCTAAATAAACCATTTATCCTCCTTTTTCCTCTCTCTGTCCATCTCCTTCTCTTCCCTCTACCTGTCCACTTCCCCCTTCAGTGTCTCTCTTGATATCCCCCTGGTCCTGCTTGACTCGTCATATCTGCCTGTCTTCTCTTTCACCTTAGCTGTCCGTCCATTTCGTCGTCCTCTCTCAAAGTTATAACATTCATCCCAATAAGACGCTGGTGGTCCTTAATACTACAGTATTTATTTCCATACTGTAGCTAGTACGTGTATTAGGTTTGATTGAAATCGTTCCAGTCGTTTAGGATGAGCTTTTTATCCACGGCTTAGCTTCCATACACGTAAGTATTCAATATATTTCCGTATTTGTACACATATTTCACGTGCAGTTTCGTTTTCATGTAGCTCATTCTTTATGACTTTGTATGTCCTGAACTATATGCTATAAGTGATATTATTTTGCAGCTACATCCGGTGGTAAAGGTGTCCACCGTCTGCGAAACGTGTGGTAAATAAATTTATTAATTAGGAAGTAATAATTAAAACGTCATGCACGACGAGGCACATTCTGTCATACCTCAGTGTTAATGATGTCATATCTCCTGAACTAAGTATTATACAATGATTTAATTTTTCTGATACATTTAGTGGTGTATCTGAATACTGTCTGCAAAACGTGCTACGAATGTAGTTAGTAGTAAAGAATAATACGTTAAAAAGTCATGGTTCATGTGGCAGTTTTACTTCATGAACAGCGAAAGTGTAGCGAGGTATAAACTATTTTCACTTCATTATTTTTTGGGCGTCGTCAACGAGAATAGGTTTAGTTAATGTTTGAGATTATATCTAAAGTTCGTTGCAAGTCACTATCTGCTCTCATTCTCAAATATTGGGTGACTAAAGTATGGGTATTTTCGCGTCGTGGGATACACAGTTTTTCCACTCCCACTTCCAACCCTTTGATAAGTGGGTGGTTCTTATACCCACAGTGATTCTATCCTGGCAGTGTAAAAAGTTGGCTGAAATTGGTCATGTGGAGGAGATGTGAAACATACATACATACATAAATTTTATAATCTGTATGGATTATATAGTACATTAGCCTATATCTCAACACTGTTAATGTGGCGGCGAATGGAGTAAAGGAGGGAACGCCATACAAAATGATACAGGATTTCTCTAATTTCATTTAGCAACACGGTGAAAACTTACCAGTAGGCTGCATTACATAAATTATAATTTTTTTAATACAACAGATAGCACAAGTAGCCTACTGTTCAATGCTGTATATGGTTCAAATGGCTCTGAGCACTATGGGACTCAACATCTTAGGTCATAAGTCCCCTAGAGCTTAGAACTACTTAAACCTAACTAACCTAAGGACATCACACACACTCATGCCCAAGGCAGGATTCGAACCTGCGACCGTAGCAGGCCCGCGGTTCCGGACTGCAGCGCCAGAACCGCTAGACCACCGCGGCCGGCTGCTGTATATGTTACAACAGCACTGCATATCGTTTTTCATTGTTTCGTTGGCACCAAAATGCAAAGCCTATACAAATGAAAGAACAAACACAAAATATAACGCCTAGAGTTTCGTAGTGTAGTTTCACTTCGCAATGTCGTGTGTGATTTCACATAGTAGTCATAATTCTGAAACAGGCATCTCAGTAGAAAGGAACGGTAGATCTTATTAGTGATTCTAACAACCGAATGAAAAGAATCGCTTCAGTCAGTTGTTGGAAAACAATCAATTCATTAGGTTATAGTTCCACCAATCAGCTGAATTTATCATACGTTCACTGAATGAAAATAGTCGATTAAGTCAGTTGTATTTTTACATGCCGTTTGATTTATTATTCGTCAACTTCTTTAAAGTGAAACCTCTATAAAGGAAAAAAAATCATTGAAAACAGGCGACGCAGTCCGCTGTAGCTGCGCTTATTCAATGAATTATTCATTCTTTGTTTGCTAGACAAACTATCTGCACTTTTTCCTTAGGGTGAACCATGTATTCGTTCTTTCAACTGAAGGAATTCTTTAGTGTTGCAACTGACTGAGCTATCTATTCAACTACAGGGTGAAATGGGCTTGTAGTACTTTCATTAGCTGAACTAAAGTAGTAGCATTCACCAGGGATACACACACCCGGATTGTGCATTCGAGGGCACTTGAAGACATCTCACAGTGTTTCGCCAAAGTTAAAATAAGCGTTACACATATTAATTTATTTATATACTGAGCAGACAAATTCTTCTTTTCGTTATTTAAGACTGATTAACCTACTGATGTCGGTTAAGTTGTTGAAGGTGCAATGTACACGCTGTGTGTACAAAGTTGAGTATAACAACCTAGAATTATTTGAAGAGGAGAGGACTTGTTTGCATTCCATTGCACTGAAAATGTGTGATGTGCATTAATTAAAAACCATTTGAGTACAGCGCTTAAACACGGTACCTCCTCAGTATGTACAAACTATAAGCATGCGCCTGTTTGCATTTTACGGCCCTCGGAGCAAGAGGTACGGTATTTCACGGAAATGAATAAGTGCTATTCACATTCACAAAGTCGAACTCCAACTCCGCAGTTAAACCTTCCTAGGCACCACAATAAACAGCTTGTAAGCACATTATCACCAGCTGGAGCTATGGTGGCGAGAACTAAGGTCATCCGATCCGCTGTGCATTCTCTATTCAACGGCCATAATCCGTCGTTTCGGCATTTATAAGTCATTATTGTTGTCTGTACACTGGTATTGCCTGTAGTCACTGTTGTTGTAGTTTCGACATTTGGTTTTTTCTTGTTATTGAGAGCCAATAAGTAGGATTTGGTGCAGTTTTTGGTCCATATTAAGGAACAGACGTTACTTAACAGTGGACTTTGTGTCTGCTGCGCGGTGAAGCCGTGAGGTCGAAAGCGCCTTGCCACAGTTAGCGCGGCTGTCCCCGTCGGAGGTTCGAGTACTCACTTGGACATGGGTGTATGTGTTGTCCTTAGTGTAAGTTAGTTTAAGTTAGATTAAGTAGTGTGTAAAGCCTAGGGACCGGTGACCTCTGCAGTTTGGTCCCATACAACTTACCAGAAATTTCAAAAATAACTTTGGAGGGTAATGCCCAAAAGCTCAGTGGCGTAGATATGAAGAAAATCGTATGACTGGATAAATGCTATCCCTAAAGTAAATTCAGTAAAATATGCAGTATTTACAAGGACGATATTCATATTCTGCAACAGCATTAATTAAAGAATTCCAAAGATAATTAACGAATTATTACATGTATTTCTCGTGCAAAAACTATTTCCGACAAGTGACCCTATACGCTAAAAAGGCATGTGATTAAGTGACTTACTCACTTAGTCACTTACAAAATTTTGTGTTATGCTCTTCCTGGTCACGTCGTCTCAACATTTACCGAAAGTGCATTATCGTTGGTGAGAGCAGACCATTTGCGAGAAACAGACACCGTTCCAATTAAGTAAAAGAAAGGAATAAATGTTTACTTATTCAAACATAAATCTGTAATTTGGGATCAGTCAATGGCCAAAACGAAACGAAAAATCAGCATTCAATACTATAAAACGAAAAATTCGTGTTTATGTAAATAAATAAATAAATTTTGAAAATACTTTACTTTCTGTATATAATTTTGTTAAAGTTTTCCTGATATAAGATACGTTATTTGCCTCTAAACCAGTTGACTAAAATAGTCATGGTTCATGTGTAACCGAATAGATTGAAAAAGTAAGTAAGTGAATCACTCGTACCTGGGGACTGAGGGAAAACACTCGTATAGTTGACGCAACGATCAAACCCTTGTGTCAGCTGGTTTCCTCACATTGAGTAAAATTACGTAAAACCGAAGAGTGAGTTAAACAATTTATTACCTGGCGTGATCACAGAGACTAAATTCATACTTTTGTTTCATTCGACACAAAAGCCAGTGAACGAAAAACTAACGACTGGCCAATCAGCGGTTCCTTGATCTTGTTCTTATCTTCTCATTCACCCTCCACCCCACCAAGCTCAGCCTCTTCCCCGGGGGCCCAACTACCTTCCCTTTCACTCTTCCCTTCCTCACATTTCCTGCCTGTCGCATAGCTGCTCCTCGACGCAAATGGCGCCCATGAGACGTGGCGACCCATAACGTATTTACGCCGTTAGATATTTGTTCCTCTTTTCGCCTAGAATCACTGGAAGGAAAAGCAGAGCATTTTCTCAACATCATTAACAATCGTGGTATAGACAGAAACCTCATTTTTCTTAAATACAGGTGTCAAATATCTTTCCATTGATTAATAGGAGGTCTGTATAAGACAAGTTCAATGTCATAATTCTCCCGGTCTCGACTGGTCCCGGCGGAGGTTCGAGTCCTCCCTCGGGCATGGGTGTGCGTGTTTGTCGTTAGGATAATTTAGTTTAAGTAGTGTGTAAGCTTAGGGACTGATGACCTTAGCAGTTAAATCCCATAAGATTTCACACACATTTGAACATTTGAATTCTTCCAGTCTGCTTGAAAACTGATGTATTTGCAGTGCACATTTTGTAACAAATGAAGTACACAGACGGAATGGGTGACCAGTACAATGTAGTACCTTTTATGCGTGTACTCTACACCCTAGTAATTGTAATTTACACATTTAAGGTGCGTTTGCACCTGTGCGCCTTGTACCTAATTCGCGGTGCGACTGTGCAGGCGTCAAACGGAAGTCGATGCACGCGTGTAGGTGCATGCCCCTTTCTCAGTATGTAGGCACGAGTGATCCCATTCACACCTAGAGAGAAGCACACTCGCCCATACATTGCATTTTATTTATCTCGCAAAATCTACGATCGTAATGATGAGTTCAAAATACGAGAAAATTTCACTCTACATCATAAATGCATATTTTCGCTTCATCTGGAGAACATCCGTCCCCGGTGGCTGAGTAGTGGCAGGCACGGTAGCTCAGCGTGTTCGGTCAGAGAGCTGCTTGGCCTCTGTAATAAAAAAACTGAGTGGAAGGATCAACAGAACGAACTTTAAGGGATGTCATGTGACGATGTGACGTCCGCAACGACGAAACACAGCGATATAAAAAAAAAAGTAATCAGCGCGAAAGAGTGTCAATCATAAGGGCTCGGGTTCGATTCCCGACTTGGTCAGAGATTTTCTCTGCTCAACGACTGGGTATTGTATTGTTCTTTCCTTCCCCATCGACGTGCAAGTCGCCGAAGTGGCGTCAAATCGAAAGACTTGCACGCGGCGAAGTGTAAACCCGACGGGAGGCCCTAGTCACACGATATTTACATTTGTCTGAAGAACGCATAAACTGAAGCACTAGAAAGAGGCTGAGACACGTGGACATTTTACTACTGCTGGGATGACTGCGATTCACTGGTTAAACCAGTTACATTGTAAGTTCAAATTTCTCAACCCTACATGGAAATAGCTTCTGCAGTATATGGATCTGCAACATACAATGACCATCTATTGGCCACTGAAGAAATACCATACATTAGGTGTTGAGTTTTCGATTCTGATCAAGAAGAACTTCATGAACGCGCATTTCTGCTCGAGATTTCACTGTGCTTTCATTTGCTCTCGTACGCAAACCATTTATGAAACAAAGCGGTTCGTACAGGAACCAGGACGTCTTCGTTATATCAAGCCCCCCCCCCCCCCCCAATCTCTCCTCTCCTTCAACATGTATGCGTCGCAAGTAGGAACGAAGGCTTCTTATATTGTTTGGATTCCCCTTTGTGTTTAATGTTGTTCTTATTTGTGATTGACTGCAGACAGTTATCTGATTTTACTCTGTCTTCACAATCCACGGAATTTTACCACCAGTCCATCTCTTTCTCGTTGCATCAAACGGTCAAACCGCTAACGCAATGCTGATTTTGAATGCGTGTGAAAAAAGAAAAACATTTTTAACAGTGAGACATAGTAAAATAAAAAGTCAAACGGAGACAATGACGGACACGCGTGCGACTATTGCAAGAGTCTCCCAATCTGAGATGCGCACAATTCAGAGGCCTACGTGACTTTGCACCGATGAACACGCCTTCTTGGCTCCTGGTGTAGCGGCGGCATGCACCTTGTGAGCACCGAAGTTACAGATGTGTAAGCACACCTCTAGGGATGTAGGTGAGACGCTTAGAAAACGAATAAGCATTTTTAACTGCAACCATCAGGTAGGCTGCAAAGAAATAATAAAAAGAATATAGTAAGAAAATAAGGTTAAATTTTGAACGACCAGAAACAACACCGGTACAGAAGTAATATCAGTTACTTTCGTAGGGCCTGTAACATATAAAATGGTTTTGACTATGCGGCAAAGACCGTACGGCTGTAGGTGTGAAGAAACGTATGGTACTTTTCACACTATACGGCGACGGTAAAATGTCGCTGCCGTGTAAAACTGGAGCTGTGTGCTGTTACTACATCTGACGATGGCCATACCGCAAAGTTTGACACAGTGGCCTACGTTACTAAATGCATGCTTTCACACTGGACGGTTCTGTGTCGTACGGCGTCGACAGATTAGTGTCTTGTTATTTCTTTGTGTTTATTCTTGTTTACTGAAAAGTGTTGAAGAGCGGATGGAACTGATGTTGATGTTTTGATAACCTTGGTGGGTGGAATTAAGAGCTTGTTTGCGGGACAAAATTCTAGATGTATATACAGATTATATTGCTAGAAACACAACTAACACAACTAACATTCGAAATCGACTGTCATATAAACAGAAAACAAAGAAAACCTGAAGAAACCGAAATGAAAACTTTAATAGCTCTGGAAGAAGACAAACCATGCAGGAAAATGTCATTATTACTTACTGTCAAGCCTCATGTGGCAAAATGTATTGGACATGATCATCTTGAGCAATCCAAGCACGATTCACCATCTGTCCTTACAATTTCACTTCCGACAGCACCTCCTCTCTCCCAAGTTGAGTCTCGGTCCAGCACACCGTTCTAATCTGCCAGGAAGTTTCAAATCAGCGCACACTCCACTGCAGAGTGAAAATTTCAGTCTGAAAACATCCCCCAGGCCGTGGCTAAGCCATGTCTCTGCAGTACCCTTTCTTCCAGTAGTGCTAGTCGTGCAAGGTTCGCAGGAGAATTTCTGTGAAGTTTGGAAGGTAGGAGACGACGTACTAGAAAATACATTTGAAAGAAAAAGATTCTGACAACTGAGCCTCCTCCATTTACCCACACGCATCCTCCATGTCCTACAATAATCAGTGTCAACCTTATTCGTATTCAGCTAGGGAAAATGCTGCTCCCATGCCATCTTACCATGCGCTTCAGATGCATCCTCCTCCAGCTGCACCAAACACAACTTTTTTCCTGCCCATCAATTACAAGAAATAAAGTGCCATCACGACACCCCTCACCTTCCATTAGTAGTCATGAAGGCCCACCATCAACAAAACAGTGCTACAGCCCTTTCGCAGAGAGCCTGTCGCCACAAAGTGACAATATAGTCACTGCTGATACAAACTCTTTGGATTCAACTGATGATATTGATATGGACTTCTCTACCTCATGATTCGTGTAGAATCTAAGTGTAAAAAGCAAATAAATAATTAAATAAGTAGAATTGCTCTATCTTAAGTTGACAGCGAGCATTTGAACAGGTTGTAAGCAATTGGGTACTTGTTTGTCATGTCCCTGTAACATAGCCTTAAGTTTTCTACGTTATTTGTCAAAAGAGGGAACAGATATTTGGAAAATAGTTAAAGAATTTATTTCCATCGTTCCTCAAATCTTCAAAGAGTGTATAAAATAAATCTACTTCCCCTCTTCTCAGTTTAATGGGGTGCAACCACAAAAGGTAACTCTTTTTCAGCAACGACGATGGAAAAACCACCAACAATTCGTTTACAGTTCATCTTCACGCTCATATTAAACATATTCAATAGATATACACAATTGGTCTCGTCAAAAAACCGCGCATTGTGAAATCAACACAGTCACAGCCAAAAACCGTACGGTTTTTTGCCGCACTGTCAAAATAGTGAAACGTGAAAGAGGCCTAACCATAGTACGAGACAGTAGTTATTGACATTATTATAGTACATGTCTTTAAGCTTCAAGTTTACTGAAATTTTCAATAACGTCGTTAAAATGTGTTTAATTCGAACTTTTTCTTTCAGTTAATACAACTGGCAGATTGCATCATCGGAAGCATCAGGAGTAAATTTTGTTTCAACAATTTGGAAAATTTTGGTGATTTCCTTCACGGACGTTTGTCGTTGTGACATTACTTCCATAATGGGTTCAAATATAGATCGACTAGCTTCTTCGTGAATCGATAATCCAGCTCTATGAGCTAGTTCACCCATTATTGTTATATTTTCCCTTCTTCTTCCTCTTCGGTCAATGTTAATGTTCATATCGCTGCTAGGGTTGCCAACTTCAACTGAAGCCAAAACTGGACATCACATAAATTTACTATTACCATTATTATTATATTTTTGTTATTTTTATTATTATTATTCACAACAAATTACACTATACGTACATTATAGTTCCTACAACAACAATTTTCAATAACGTCGTTAAAATGTGTTTAATTCGAACTTTTTCTTTCAGTTAATACAACTGGCAGATTGCATCATCGGAAGCATCAGGAGTAAATTTTGTTTCAACAATTTGGAAAATTTTGGTGATTTCCTTCACGGACGTTTGTCGTTGTGACATTACTTCCATAATGGGTTCAAATATAGATCGACTAGCTTCTTCGTGAATCGATAATCCAGCTCTATGAGCTAGTTCACCCATTATTGTTATATTTTCCCTTCTTCTTCCTCTTCGGTCAATGTTAATGTTCATATCGCTGCTAGGGTTGCCAACTTCAACTGAAGCCAAAACTGGACAACACATAAATTTACTATTACCATTATTATTATATTTTTGTTATTTTTATTATTATTATTCACAACAAATTACACTATACGTACATTATAGTTCCTACAACAACAAGCGTGATTTATGTAAGACGTTACTCACTGTTAATACTGCGAATCCAGCTCTTCATAGGACCCTCTAGATTCTTTGATAGTTGTATTTTGGAGTATACTAGTTTTCTGACTTCACAGCTTTAACAAGTTCTTTCCCGTTGTCACATTTGACTAATTCAGCACATTTCATTTGGCAGTTAAAATTCACAAATAGTTCCGCTTTCACCATTTCCACTTTCAGTCTGTTTCTTTCATTGTTCCAGATATTTGGCATCACAATCAAAATCCACTCTACAAATACATTAGACGGTGGCACTGTTAGCATATGTTGAACAACTTTCAGTAAATTATGTACTTTGCATCTCTCACAAAATGTGACCATTTGTTTGAAATGCTTGAGTCAGGTATGTACTTGACGATTGGCAAGACGTCATTAAGAGCACATATTTCAGAAAATAGTTCGTCACAGTTTTTATATATATATATATATATATATATATATATATATATATATAATGGCGCTCGCCTGCCATCCACCTTTTACCGCTCCGTGACAGTCTGGGTATTCACCCGAGGTTTTGCATTATACGTATCCTAACACATTGTCTACGTACGGACCAGACGCACAGTTACAATTTTAAACATCTTACAACAGTTTCTACATCTGTTACATTTCAATTCTATTACAATATTACTTGACATTTGACATAAACATTAATATTCACATTGGAACTTATTTTCGATTTTCTTAACATAATCGCATGAAACAAAAAGAAATGAAATCAGAACATCAATTACACAAGTTTATCGTAATATCAGATGAAAAGAATTACTTATGTACAATAGTACAGAGTCGTTGTTGTTACAAGAGGAAATGGCTGCAACGGAACTGAATCACGGAGTTGCAGTTACCGTTCACAAGGCTGTGTCAATGCTCTCTTATCTTATATTTAATTGAAAGCTAATCTTGAAAATTGAATCTTCATTGAAGTCATACTACTTTTATACATAATTCAGAATCCTATTTTAGACTTGCTGAGCTTCTCTGATAAACTGCACTTGTTCACATTGCGGACATTTGTAATACCTTGAATCCAAAGAAATTATTTGTCTGTCTATAAATAGTTTCAGTACATAACTTCTGTAAAATAGAACATATATGAGTTACCTGTACATAATCATGTTCAAGGCATTTTACTGTTGTATTAAACAAATCCGTAACATTGTGGACAAAATAAATGTAAACATCTGGGATAGTTGCTTCATCGTCCACTACACTGTCTCTCCATTGGCTATGAATGTCAAAATAAGTCAGGCAGTATTGTCTTCACCCTATCTTGGAAAATAGGACCGGCAATACCAGTACTGGAGCAATCTGCCTACATCAGAAAAACGAGTTAAAATGCATGTAGGAACATATGAAATACCCTGAATGCACGAACTTAGGAAGTTCTGCATCTCATTCACTTTCATCGTGTTAGAATAAAACTCATGAAATATCCTAACCACTAACGATTCAACGTCGTATGACAGTAGTTTTAGTCCATATTTATCTGTATTGTGTAGTAAATGGATTGACAAAAAAATATGTGGGAAATCTTATGGGACTTAACTGCAGCCCGTAAGCTTACACACTACTTGACCTAAATTATCCTAAGGACAAACACACACACCCATGCCCAAGGAAGGACTCGAACCTCCGCCGGGACCAGCCGCACAGTCCATGACTGCAGCGCCCGAGACCGCTCGGCTAATCCCGCGCGGCAAATGGATTGACAGTGTTCTGCAATAAGATATTGTGCTTCGAACACTTTTTCAACTACACGAAAACAGATACATATATCCCATAACTGACGGGACAGTGGTCCGCACCATAAGCAACTAAAATAGTTGGGAACTTGAGAGAGACCAGTTTTAATAATGCTCCCGTTAACCTTCTTGGCTACAGAAGTTGATGTTTCATCAGCGTCTTTGTAAAAATCTATAATAGCTGAAGTCATTTCCATTTCTTGGTCGAATTACCGGATGTCAACTGGAAATAATTTCATATTTACATGCGAGAACGGAGCTGTAACAACTTTTTTCACAATTTGTTGCAGAGAATGTACAGGTAATATATTTTCTGCTATAGCGTCAGCTATAGTCCGTCCAGAGTGAATTTAGGATATTATTTTCGATTTTTGAAACAAAAACTGAGGTAAGAGAGCATTGACGCAGCCTTGTGAACGGTAATTGCAATGATGACTCACTCCGTGATTCAGTTCCGTTGCAGCCATTTCCTCTTGTAACAACAACGACTCTGTACTATTGTACATAAGTAATTCTTTTCATCTGATATTACGATAAACTTGTGTAACTGATGTTCTGATTTCATTTCTTTTTGTTTCATGCCATTATGTTAAGAAAATTTTAAATAAGTTTCAATGTGAATATTAATGTTTATGTCAAATGTCAAGTAATATTGTAATAGAATTGAAATGTAACAGATGTAGAAACTGTTGTAAGATGTTTAAAATTGTAACTGTGCGTCTGGTCCGTACGTAGGCAATGTGTTAGGATACGTATAATGCAAAACCTCGGGTGAATACCCAGACTGTCACGGAGCGGTAAAAGGTGGATGGCAGACGAGCGCGGGAAAATGCGCGCGGGCACTGCACGGTACAACGGGCACAGTAGTAGTTGGAGTTTGGAACTGGTTTGAGCAACACCTTCTGGAGCGAGGAGGCTCTCCTGGAAGACATAGCTTCACTGAGCCTCGGGTATGCCGTTCCAACGCCCACACAGAATGGCAAAATTCCATAGGCACTAAATGGAAAAGTATTGCGACGCTAAGGAGAATAAAAGTGCCGATACGTCAAGAGCCATAGCTGTGGTTGTATGTGTGCTCTGTGCCTCGCCATCTAGCCGCCTGCCAACCGCCGCATCGATACTAGCAGGTTGAAACTTTTAGTACTGTATTCGTATGGGTCAGAGAGTGAATTGTGTTTGTTTGGTGCAATAATAACCAAATTTTAGCAAAACTTTTCTATCATTTAATTATCCTCACATGTAACCTAGACAGGGTCCTTTCCAGACGTTGTGCAATCTAAGTGCCCCGAAATGAAAATTAAAAATTGTGTTAATAATAATTAATTGAAGAACTAGCTATGTTAGAATGGTGTTTAAAGAAATGTTTTGTCAATGAACCATTTAATGAATAGCGAAGGTGTAACGAAGTCGAAAGATAGCTTTAGTGTTGATATAGTAATGAAGTTTATTATTTCGAGACAGATTTAAAGGCATTTAAATGAGCAGTAAATAAGATGAAAAGAGTAGTAACTTATATACTGGAAATCTTGAATGAATAATAAATTCAGTAATCACTTTTTTTAAATACAGCGATCATAACAGTTTCAGGGTCCCCCCTTCATTCATTTGAATTCTGAAGTGTTCGAAATTGGTTTGGCCAGCAAAAGTTAAAGTCAATATAAAAGTCAATTTTATCAGTATTTTATCTTTATCAAAATTGACATTTTGTGTGTGGCATGAAAGTACAATTTCTAGGGTAACCTATAGCCGATTTTAATCAGATTAATAGCAGTATAAAGTTTTGTAGCAAACATTATAGTGTAGTGTTATATATTCATGATTTTCCATATCAGTACAGAATGTGAAACAATCAGTTCAATCAATTCTCTGGTCCTAAAATTCTACTGTATTATGCAGTGTTACAACTTGTTGTTTTGCATAAATATATACCAACTTGTACAGGGAAGAATTTCAGCTAATGCCTAATTAGGCTGGCGTCCGTATTATTGTCACATTGGTAGCAGCTTCTGGTTTGCTTGTGATCCGTCCTGACGTGTGATTGCATTTCGAACTTACTTGACGGATCATTGTTATTACAGAGTGGATGTAAGTCTGATTTGCCACCATTCAGGTACACGCGGTCGATATCTATACGAAAATCCTTTCTCATAAGGTGAATCCCGCTCACTCACCATAGCACAGGCTTTAACGAGTACTGTGTCAGGGATTACACTCTGCCGGACTAGTTCCCGCTAGCACGAAATATCTTTGAGCTGTGAAGTTTCTTATCACACAATCGCACCGTATCAATATGAATCTTGGTACTGGCACGATATTTACCGCTTTCACTGAGTTGTGTTTCATTGTAAAACTTGCACGGCATCTCTTACAATATCCAATATATTAGTCCTGTTTCGAAAGCCACCCCAAAAGTCTGTTTCTTTCAGCCATTTTTTATTTAATTGACACTCACGGGGCTCCATTTGACAAGCCCACTATAATATGTTGTTGGATACGTACACGTATCACTCAGTCGCACAGAGTCGTTTTTAAACACCTCAGTTTTAAACAAAACACATGTCGTGTGAGGTTCGCGTATGTAGCCACGACAGAATACTTCTCTACATCAATCAGCCGAGCGAAACAATTGTTATACTTGCTGCGTTCGTTTGATCGACAGCGATATTTCTTTTAGCATTGAAAATTAAATTCCGCCCGAACGCCCAATGATATCGACCGGCTGCTGTTGTCATCATCACCCGACAGGCGTCACGGGATGCGGATATGGAGCGGCATGTGGTCAGCACACCGCTGTCCCAGCCATATTTCAGTATACGAGACCAGAGTAGCTACTTCTCAATCAAGTAGCTCCTCACAACGGCTGAGGGTACCCCGCTTGCCAACAGCGCCAGGCAGACCGGATGGTCACCCCTGCAAGTGCTAGCCCAGCCCGATTGTGCTTAAGATTAGGCAATCTGATGGAAACCGGTGATACCACTGCAAGGCCGTTGTCTCTTTTAAAATTAGAAGGTCTTTATTGCAAGCACCGAAAATAAGATGGAAATACGGCATTTTCATGGTTTAGTTGGTTTCTTGTTTATTGCCTCTGTATAATACACTGAAGCGCCAAAGAAACTGGTTTGGGCATGCGTATTCAAATACAGAGATGTAAACAGGAAGAATACGTGGCTGCTGTCGGCAAGCCCTCTATAAGACAACAAGTGTCAGGCGCAGTTGTCAGATCGGTTACCGCTGCTACAGTGGCTGGATATCAAGATTTAAGTGTGTTTAAATGTGTTGTAGTCGGCGCACGAGCGATAGGACACAGTATCTCCGAGATAACGATGACGTCTGGATTTTCCCGTGCGACCTTTTCCCGTATTATACCGTAAAGAACAGGAATCCAGTAAAACATCAAATTTCCTACATCGCTGCTACCGGAAAATGATCCTGCAAGAACGGGACCAACGACGACTGAACAGAATCGTTCAACTTGAAAAAACTGCAATCCTTCCGCAAATTGCTGCAGATTTGAATGCAAGGCCATCAACAAATATCAGCGTGCGAATCATTACGCGAAACATTATCGATCAGGGCTTTTGGAGACCTTAATGTCTACCCATCATGACAGCACGACACAGAGCTTTACGCCTCGCTTGCGCCCATCAGGAACGACATTGGACTTTTGATGACTGGAAACATGTTGCCTGATCGGACAATTCTCATTTGAAATTGTATCGAGAGGATGGGCGCGTACGGGTATGGAGACAACCTCATTTTTTTATTTTTTAAAATATTTATTTACACGTCTAGTTCCGCAGGGCCAGATTGAGCAGCCAGTCTCCAAGGTCACGAAACGTGTCAGTACATGATATTACAAAATAAAAGTAGTAACACATAAAAATAAAATGTTTATGAACATAAGAAAATCAAGCCATACGTTCAAGTAAACGTTATAAACAATATAACATAAGAATCACCTTAATTTTAGGAAGAACTCTTCAACACAATAGATGGAGTGACCCATGAGGTAAATCTTCAGTTTCGATTTTAAAACGTGCTGATTACTGCTCAGATTTTTTAATTATTTTGGTAAGTTATTGAAAATGGATGCAGCAGTATGCTACACAATTTTTGAACAAGATTTAAGGAAGTGCGATCCAAAAGCAGGTAGGATTTTTGTCGAGTGTTAACTAATTGAAAGCTGCTAATTCTTGGAAATAAGCTGATATTGTTAACAAGAAACGATAGTATATAATATGTATATAACGAGAGGCCAATGTCAAAATACCCAGAATACATAACAGGAGCCGACAAGTTACTTCTACTACCGTTCGAATAGTAAAAATGGCAGCATAAAGTCTTTTAGGCAGATCCTGAACGTGAGCTTTCCACGACAGTTTACTATCTATCTGAACAACTGGAAATTTGAACTGTTCTGTTTCACTGATCATATGCCCATGCTGTAAAATTAAAACGTCGAGTTTTATTGAATTGGGTGTTAGAAACTGTAAAAAATTGAGTCTTACTGTGATTTAGCATTAGTTTATTTTCTGCAAGCGATGAACTTATTTCATAAACTGCAATATTTGAAACAGAGCCAGTGTTGCACACAACATCCTTTACAACCAAGGTAGTGCCATCAGCAAACGAAATATTTCAGAATTACCCCTATTGCTAGGGAGGATATCATTTTATATCAATAAGGAACTTTAGTGGCCCCCAAACTGAACATTGAGGCATCCCCTACTTGACTGTAACCCACTCAGGAGCGCCATCACAGCCATTCTCAACACTGAACCATGATCTTTTGCAGTCTGTTGTTAAAATAGAACCAATTGTGAGCTAGTCCCCATATTCCGTAATGGTCCAACTTCTAGAGCAATACTTTGTGATCTACACAATCAAACGCCTTAGTTAAATCAAATAACTATGCCTAGCGTTCGAAACTTTTTGTTTCATCCATCCAATACTTGACACAGGAAAGAGAATGTAGCATTGTCAATTGTTAAATAACCTATAAAGCCGATCTTTACTTTTGATAGCAAATTTTGTGATGTAAAATGATCAATTATCGTTACATACACAGCCTTTTCAATAACTTTAGCAAACACTGATGGGATAGAAATATGTCTAAAATTGAACCTGTGACTGTAGCGGTCACGCGGTTCCAGACTGTAGCGCCTAGAACCACACGGCCACACATTCTGGCACCAGGGTATACAAAGGTACTATTGCGAAATTCCGTGCGAAGGTCGTGAAAAAGAAGGCGGGAGACCGAGGCTGGAGTAGTGTACTTAGAAAGCAAATGAAGGCCAAAGTTATCACGGGCCACTCTCTAAACGTCCGCTAAATGGTGGCCCAATATGTTGGAGATAGCAATTGCGTTCAAAATGACATCGTCTGGTACTGTCAGGCTGGAAATTGGGGAACGGACTTGGTCCCACAGAGCCGTCGAAGGTTGGCCCACACCACACAGGAAGAGGTGGAACTGTTAAAAGAACTAGTCATTTAAATTCAGCTTGCTCGTTTGCTACCCCGAAGAGCGCGTCCGTTTGTAGTGACTGCAGTTAGCCCTCATGTGATGACAGTTAAACACGCGGAGAAAACGTCTCCATGCGCGACTTGCGTCGCGGCATGTCTCCGTCCACCAAGGGACTGGGACACGATGTGTTAAAAAGAATTGCTAGGAACGGAACGTTATGCACAGTAAGGATAACTTTGGTGAGATATTCCACCAGGTCATCACAACTGGGGAGATCTCGTTCTTCGAAGGTCGCCAGGGAGGAGTAAAGCTGACAGTAATACTTAGTAAGCTGCCATTTTGGCGTGCACATGGACGGGGTAGGAGTCAGCAGACGGAGAGCACACGGGAAATGGTCGCTCGTGTAGGTGTCAAGAAAGAACAGATCACTGAAGACGATGGGCAAGCTGGGCAGAGCAAAGGGATAGTGCCAAATGGGAATAGGTGTGCGAGGAGTCGTAAACGAAAGTGGGTGCTCCATTGTTAAGGAAGAAGAGGTTAAGTTGGTCAAGAAGGGCAGCCAAGTGGACACCTCTCTGACAGGTCCCGGGAGAACCCCAAAGGGGATGATGTACATTAAAGTCATGCAGTAGCAAAAATTGGGGAGGTAGCAGCCCAGTAAGCTGAAGGAAGTCTGCCCTGGTAACATCGAATGACAGAGGGACATAAATGGGACAGAGGGAAAAGGCCAGGCGGGGAAGGAAAAGCTCAAAGCGCAATTTCGTTTCCAGAAGGTGGAGTACAAGGGGATGCTGCGATGCTAAAAGCAGCTGTAAAATATTCTTTGTGGGACCTTCGCCACAAACGTTCCATCACAGGTCAGTCATGAGGATGAAGATATGTAGGGGTGTCAACTTGACGGCCGCCGAGTGAAAGCCGGTGTAGTGTCGCTACTAAGGTACCATGTGGTGACACTGTCGAAGAGGATCTTCGAGTTGGCGAAGGAGAAGAACGTTTGCCTCTAGTGGGCTTCTTCGAGCCTTTCCCCTTAGCGGAAGATTCGGGTGTTTTTTGGCTGGAGGGACATAGGAAGTCTTCATGAGAATACTCCTTCTATCCTTTCCAGCCAGTCGCGCGGGATTAACCAAGCAGTCTACGGCGCTGCAATCATGGACTGTGCAGCTGGTCCCAGCGGAGGTTCGAGTCGGGCATGGGTGTGTGTATTGCCCTTAGGATGATTTAGGTTCAGTAGTGTGTAAGCTTTAGGGACTGATGACCTTAACAGTAAAGTCCCATAAGATTTCACACACATTTGAACATTTTTTTCCAGCCTACTGTTTGTGTAGCTGGTGGCTTCGCTCCTTGAGTCGAGAGTGTAACTTGTTGCATAGCTGGACGGAGGGGATGGCGCTGCTACCCTCACAGTGGGCGATTTCACAATCTCAGAGCAGAATTTGAGGTCGCATGTCTGCGTGGCCATGTCCTATATGGAGCGAGGGATAAGAAGAAGAGAACTATAGGTGTCAGACAGGAGAACACATGATTTGCAACTAGCTAGTAACTTGCGAGCGACTGGGTAAGCCACTTTTTCCTTTAACCGGATCTCTTGGACAACCCCTTCATCAAGATACACAGGACAATCCCGAGAGGAGGCGGCATGGCCGCGATTGCAGTTGATACAGTGGGAGAAGGAGGCGGACAATCGGCCTCGTGAGCATCCCTACCAGATGTTACACATTTGTCTGGATGTCGATTAGACGTTCTAGTGTTATTGAAACGACGACACTGGTAGCAGCGCATTGGGTTTGGAATGTACGATCGAACTGTGATAATTTCATAGCCTGCTTTGATCTTGGATGGCAGTACCACTCTATCAAACGTGAGGAAAAGAGTGCGGGTGACCACTAAGGAGGAACCTTAGTAAAGGCACGAGAGAGGCAATCCTGACGTTGCGGTTGATAATGAAAGCAAGACTAAAGAAGAATCAAAAGACGTTCATAGAATCTGTCGTCCTGGGAAAAGCATTCAACATTTTAAAATGCTGCAAGATGTTGGAAATTCTGAGAAAAAATAGGTGCCAGCTGTACGGAGAAACGTGTAATACACAATAAGTACAAGAGTCAAGAGGGTATAGTAATAGTGGTCGATCAAGAACGAAGTGCTTCGATTTAAAAATATGTAAGACAGTTAGGTAGTGTGTTGCCCACACTTTTCAGTCTGTACATCGAAGAAGCAATGATGGACATAAAAGAAAAGCTAAGGAGTGGAGTTGAAATTCAAGGTGAAAGGATGTCAATGATACAATTCGCTGATGACATTGCTATCCTGAGTGAAAATGAAGATGAAAAATCTGGTGAGTACAGAATACAGAATGAGAGTAAATCTAACAAAGACCAAAGTAATGGGAAGTACCAGAAATCAGAACAGCGAGAAATTCATCAGGACTTGTGATCACGAGGTATGTGAAGTTAAGGAATTCTACTACCTAGGCAGCAAAATAACCAATGACTGATGGACCGAGGAAGACATCAGAAGAATACTTGCATTGGCAAAAAGGGCGTTCCTGATCAATAGAATTCTATTAATACCAAACATAGGCGTTAATTTCAGGAAGAAATTTCTGAGAATGTACGTTTGGAGCACAGACTTGTATGTTAGTGAAACATGGACTGTGGGAAAACAGGAACAGAAAACAATGTAAGCATTTCAGATGTGGTGCTACAGACGGGTGTTGAAAATTACGTTGACTGATAAGGTTATGTATAAGCAGATTTTGCCCAGAATCGGAGTGGAAAAATATATGTGGAAAACACCGAGAAGGTGAAGCAACAGGATGGTAGGACATCTGTTAAGCCATCAGCGAATGACTTGCGTGGAACAGGAGGGAGCTGTAGAGGGCAGAAACTGTAGAGGAAGACAGAGACTGGAATAATCTAGCAAATAATGAACGATTTAAGTTACAAGTGCTTCTCTGGAATGTACAGTTTCGCACAGAACAGAAATACGTGGCGGGCTGCATACAACTAGTCCGAAGACTGTGGACTAAAAAAAAAAATATTTTTGGGTTAAATCTACTTCGTCTAATAACGTGTGCCAGAAGTCCTTGAAAGAAGGTAAAACCACATCCATGTGAAAGAAGCAGGCTTGCTTCAGATCTAGTAGCAAGACTGGCTTCGGATTGATCTTGCGTGTCTTCCAGTGAACTGTTTTCTTTTATGACGTTAACTGAATTGTAATGAGTACTCCAGCTAGTATCAGACAGTCGTTTCAATCATATGCTTGTTTCCTCTAGAAGTAATTCCCTCCTACACTATGTGATCCGCACATCCCCAAGGACATACGTTTCTCTTATTAGGTGCATTGTGCTGCCACCTACTGCCTGGTACTCCATATCAGCGACCTCAGTAGTCATTAGACATCGTGAGAGAGCAGAACAGAGCGCTCCGTGAGACTCACGGACATCGAACGTGGTCAGGTGATCTGGTGTCACTTGGGTCATACGTCTGTACGCGAGATTTCCACATTCCTAAACATCCCTGGGTCCACTGTATCCGATGTGATAGTGAAGTGGAAGCGTGAAGGGTCACCTACAGCACAAAAGCATACAGGCCGACCTCGTCTGTTAACTGACAGTAAACGGAGACAGTTGAAGAGGATCGTAATGTGTAACAAGCAGAAATCTATCCAGACCATCACACAGAAATTCCAAACTGCATCAGAATCCACTGCAAGTACTATGACAGGCGGTGTAACGTCTCTTTACAAAAAAAAATTGATAAATGAGAGTGCTGGAAAACCTCTATGTTATTTGTTTTCCATACAGCTGAGCAAAACTGAACGTACTCAGACATTTCTCTCTTTACTTATTCTGATCAACACTAAAGTGACACACAGTATTTTTAGCGCAATGCCATCTGACTTTTAATAATCCCTACAAAAGCATGGCCCTGACTAACAATAACCTATACCTGTCATGAATCACTTACCTCCCAAAAATCTTCGTTACTCGAACTACTGCAATACAGCGAGCGCCAATGCTGCCAGCTAAATAAAAGATTTTAATTACTGAAGGCACTAACTACTGATAGGCATAGTTAGCAAATGAAAGATTTTGATAGAGAAGAAACAATGTATTTTTCTTAATAGTGTTCAAAAGTCATAATATGTATGTATAATTAGTGCCATCCAGTTTGGCAAATTTCCTTTTTCTGACGGACACCCGTCCAGCTAGTCCCCTCGTATTAATATCTCAAAACTCTGGCTTTTCTCTCGCCACATCCACCACTGCTGGCGGCTCACGACCAACTGCGCAACGCTATGCGCTGTTCACATCAGACTGCCCAACACTACAATGGCGAATATTCCAACAATGCCAACCAGCCACAGACTGCACACAGCAGTCAGTGATTTTGATACAGAGCGCTATGTGGCGTTACCAACATAAAAACCTAAACAGCCTACTTACAGCGGGAGGTGAGAAAACGAATTTCATGTTCGAGAGGCTGCTCATAAGCCACACAACACGCTGGTAAATGCCAAACGACGCCTCGTTTTGTGTAAGGAGCGTAAATATTGGACGATTGAACAGTAGAAAAACATTGTGTGGAGTAACGAATTACGGTACACCGTGTGGCGGTCCGATGGCAGGGTGTCGGTATGGCGAATGCCCGGTGAACGTCATCTGCCAGCCTGTATTGTGCCAACTGTAAAATTCGGAGGCGGTGGTGTTATGGTACGGTCGTGTTTTCTTGAAGGGGGCTTGCTCTGCTTGTGGTTTTGCGTGGCACTATCACAGCACCGGTCTACATTGATGTTTTATGAACCTACTTGCTTCCCACTATTGAAGAGCAATTCAGGGATGGCAAATGCATCTCTCAACACGATGGAGCACCTGTTCATAATGCACAGCTTGTGGCGGAGTAGTTACACCACAATAACATCCCTGTAATGCACTGGGCTGCACAGAGCCCTGACCTGAATCCTATAGAACCCTTGGGGATGTTTTGGAACGCCGACTTCGTGCCAGGCCTCACCAACCGACATGGTGCACCACTCTATGAAGAATGGGCTGCCATTGCCCAAGAAACCTTGCAGCAACTGCGTGCTGCAGGAGTGGTCATTAAGGCTAAGGATGTGTCAATACCATACTGAATTCCAGCATTACCGATAGAGAGCGCCACGAACTTGTAAGTTATGTATAGCCAGGTATCCGGGAACTTCTGATCACATAGTCTATATGCAGAAGACGAGAAAAATGAGTGTAATTTCTCTACAGGTCCAAAACAGGTGACGATAGAGGAAACACAAGAGATTATTAAGTCCGCAAAAATTTTAGGAATGATGAGCACAGCGACTGAACAGAGCGTTTTGGCTCAACCCTGTGGGTCAGCAAGTGAGAAGAGAGGGGCGAGTGGGGGGAGGCGTTGGCGGTCAATTGCCATCCCCCTGGCAGTATTGGTAAAACCACGATGGAAAGGTATAGTAATATCAAATGTTACTGGATTAAGACCTGGGCCATCGAATTATCGCTCGAAAAGTGTGTTACGTTCACAAATAGTTGAAGTCTTCGTGTTGTTTATTTATAAATCGCTATTTTGTCTGAACTGTTATCTCTGAAAAAAAAGGGTGGTACTGGTGAGCAGTTTTTCCTTCGAAAACGGGGAAATGAGCCGCAAAAGGTTTAGAACCTATGACTTAACCGAACGGTTATTCGCTCCCTCGTGTGATCGGCTCCCTGCTAGAATCTTGCATCGCCCCCCCCCCCCCCCCCCGCCTCCTTTCCCTGACCAACAATGGCGAGTAGACGATAATAGCAATGAATGGAAAATCCAGGATGGAATTTAACTATACAACAGAAAGGATAGTTGCTACTCACCTTATAGCGGAGATACTGAGTCGCAGGGAGGCACAACAAAAAGACTGTAATACAATTAGCTTTCGGCCATCTAGGCCTTTGTCAAAATTATACAATATACAGGAGCACACAGACAGTCTGGCTCCAGCTACCAGAGACTGTGGTCATGTTTGTGTGAGTCGCGTTTGCGCGAGTGTGTGGGTCTTAGTATGTCTCCTAATTTTTAAAAACTCGTTGCTGGCAGAAAAGTAATTTTGTGATAGCCTTTTTGTTGTGCCTTTTTGCGACGCAGTGTCTCGGCTGTATAGGAAGTATCAACTGTCCTTTTCATGATGTAGCGTCAATCGCAATGCTGAGTTGCCGACATTAGTAACAGTATACGCCCTGTTACGTTCACGTGGGTCTACTTCGACGCCTAAAGTAAACTTGCAATATGAAATGCCTAAATGTAAACTTCTTGTCCTTTCAGTGAGAGAAAAATATGAACTTAGTAAAAGATTAGAGAAATGTGAAACTGATGACGAAACTGGGCACTGCTGGAAAGCATTGCAAAGAAAAAATCTTGCTTCACGTTGCGAATCAGCAGCATCTGGTCCTAAAAGAAGCAAGCATCGTACAAGTGCTATAGCTTGTGCTAATAATACTGGTAGCCACCGACTGCCTACGCTGGTAATTGCTTAGAAGACACGTATTGCAAGCAGGTTAATATGTCTGTGATGCCTATTACTTCTTTCTCTCAAAACAATACTTGGTTGGGCAGTACGATTTTCGCACAATGGTTTATGGAAGTTTTTGAATCCTCTACAAAGTTCACTGTTAAAGAATGGCTAACGAGAGAAAGGATTACTGTTTCATGACAACGCCATAACTCATCGATCGTATGGTATCTTAAACTGGAATGAGGAGTTCATAAACGAGTCATTTCTTCCACGTTATATAAGCTCCTTGTTATAGCCCATCGATCAAGGCGTTATTGTGACTTTCCAACGATATTACATAAAAGAACTGCTTTGTAAGTAATTGTTAGAAAGAGAAAAGACGGGAGAACAAAGTCTTACATGACTGCTGCAGTAAGGGATGGTGTAAAGTAACAGAATTTGAGAAAGTTTGGAATTAAATTTTGGTTATGGCGATAAGTTGTTAAAGTCTAATCGTAATGACGAACAGAATGATATGTCCGAAATGCTCAGTACCCTAAGACAACGCAACTGCCATGAGGGTGATGACGTTGTAACTAGGATGAATGTTGACAATGCGGATTCAGGGCAACGTATTATGCAGTATATGGAAACTGTAAACCTCGTCACTGATAAAGTTGACGCCGCCAGCATCTCGGAGACTAATGGTCCAGAAAATGAAGATGAAGATATACCGGCTGTGTATGAAGCATTTACACGTTTTAAACACTGCTTTGCGATGAGTTGCGGGTCAAAATGAAAGTGGTCAGTATCAGATATTTGCCCTGAAAGAATGTGCGTGCTATATCTGCTCGTAACTGGTTAGGCCGGCCTAGACGACCATAAATTAAGAATTTTTTGAAGTGTTAAATTATTACACAAGTCCTGAGCGCGTTAAATGCACATGCATTACAATTTTTTGTATACTAAGGTGTACTATATGCATTCCCACTACACTTGCCTTTGCATTAACAAGACAGAATCTCATCATTACAAATATATGTACTTTTTGTTGGTACATAAAATGGTGCATTTAGATTACGTAAATAAAATGGTTTTCCGAGCAAAGAAACATGTCCACAAACTATATCGGATTATCAACGCTGTAGTGTATCTGTTTGTAAACATCATGATTGTACCATTTGTAACACATTGTCGATATTACACCATAGTGTTATTTCCTGTAAAACAGTGTAAAGAAATACAAAATGTTTACAAATGGTTATAGAATTTAGTGTGTCCACACATTTCAGATCTTAACAGTATGCACTAGAAAATTTCGGGATAATAATAACATAATTAGAAATGCAGGTACTTACTTCTCAGATTCTTCTTGGATGCACGATGATTGTTCTTGGATGCACGATAAAATAACGTAATATAGCTAATCGAGCTTTATCAAGAATGAAACACGAAATGTAAGATATTTTAGCGTTCTTGTGCGTGCGGGCTGATTGCGTTTTCCCCATTCTGACGGGTACTCTCCGAGTGTTTCAAACTCAAGTCGGAGGGAAGTCCCGCAGAGGCTACTATCTTCATTTCGTGTTTTGAAAAGCTACAAACTATAATGTAATTTAAAGATAATAACTTTCAGATTGAGTGCCTTCATTGATATTCGTTAATAGCTGTGTTGTCCATTTTACGAAAGAAATCATCACATTATTTCTCTGTTATTCGGATTTATTATTTATGTTTCGCGACTAAGCCGCCATAGAGAGAGTGAAGTGTACCCATTTAAGGGGCTAACTATAATTAAAAATTTATAGATATTGGGTGTGTTCAGCAGAAAAAAGGTTAAAAAACGTTATTTCTAAGGTTCATTGCGGTGTGTGAAATATATATGGCCTCGCTCTAATTCAGCTAGCAAGAGTTCCATATTTATAAAATAAACTATGTAATAATTATGAGTAATACTTGAAAAAAGTAGTCTTTAGAAGGTAATAATTTTCGTAAAAGAACTAATGAATCGCTGGTAAGCTCTTAACTTCAATTGTGCACGTATTTTTATACTGTACTTATAGTACAACTATATAGATAGCATAGACATCAAGAAATGTTATATATCCAGCCACCCCTTAACCATTAACATGCCAAATCCGATTAACGATGGCTGACCCTGCGTAACTGCGGGACAAGGTTCAAGCGATAGATAGCCATCAAGAAATGTTAAATGTTGAATAATTACGTCTAGCAGGCAACTGGTAATTATTCTACAGTTTTAAGCTTCATGCAACATTTTACAATAATTATAAGGCTTTTGAACACACTATAGACATTTGCTATGGCCTAAGAGCAGGTAAGTATGTACCTATATTTATACTTTGCACACGTATGGGGCCTCGAACGCCAGACCACCTCTTATTTAATGAACGTATTTTGGCACTGATTAGGATTTGACTAAAACCGGTCTCTGGCCTTGGGCGGCCTCCAAATCTCAAGGCCTGGGGCGGCCGCAACTTCCGTGCCCCCCCCCCCCCCCCCCCCAAATCCATGGTTTGCCACTGCCTGTCCGACAGAACATGAGCTGGGGGAATTTTTGTTCTGTTATTGCGGTCGTTAGAATGTCGCAACACGCGAATGATTACTATACATATTCCGTCGGGAGTGGTTTAAAGATCACTAAATGCTTTCCTCAACTGTTCTAGCTTCCTTGGAGAATGACGTAAACTTTCCGATGAGAGCACCTGGAAACATACAAGGTGAACCAGAACTCCACCGACAAACTTTCAGAACTTTCTCAGGGATATCTTCAGAGTATTTTCGTATGAGGGGACAACGGTCTTGTAACACCTCCGATTTATTATCACGGCCTGATCTGATCGAATAGCAGTCCAATATTTATTATTAACATGACCGTGAACCTAATGGGGCTGGTAATCGGAATTGACTGCTACCGAAGTTGTTACTTTCCAGTTCGTTCTGCTCAATACTATAATTCTGAATGTATGGTAATGAGGAACACCAACACAGTTTTATTAATTACGAACTTATATTCTTCTCAAAACACAAAAAAAGGAGATAGCCACTGCCTTCGTCATACATATCTAATTACGGCTAATCTCAGCACAGGCTTTCTTCATTTTCCATTATCGTTACACGCTAATCCATCACTGCATCCAACACTGCAATCCAAGTTTAGGCCGGCGCGGTAGACGCGAAACCAAATATCGGCATTAGTAACGTCACTGATCACTTTCGTAATGATACTTCTTCACTTTCCCGGTATTAATCTGTTACATAGGGGTCTAACCACGGCGATGGCGACACCCTTCTCCGTTAAAGACCTGTATTTCAACAATGGCCTTCCCACACACACTACTCCCGCCAACCGCACTGGCGCTTCTCCACACTTGATCTCGCAACACGTCACAATCGATTGTTCGCCCTATCGACCTGTCCCGAGTGCAAAGTGATAGTAAGGGCCTATGGACCCCTTACAGTCTCCAGCTGCTTGTTATGGAGTAATTATGAGTTATGTCTTATTCGTATTGCTACAGCAGTTATCCCTGTTTCTTTGAAAATGGGGTTACTTACCGACTCAAAAGTTTATACGAGAGAAATGGTAGGGCACCCCATCCTGTATACCCTGCATATCAAGCTAATGTTTGTGGAGGAGTGTATATCATACTCTTACACTCAGGTTTCTTCTTGTTCTGAATGAGATGAAACGTTAGGGAAAAGATCCTATTACGCTGTGCGATTTGTTATTAGCATCATTTAATTTTTACTATCTCCCCGTCATTAACACGTTAATTAGCAGGCTAAAAGTATTCGTCATAAAAGTATGTTTTTAGATGTATAATATCTATGCGTGCTGGTGCGAAATATACATCTTTTTCTAGAGCATTTCACTTAGAATGTTTGAGCACTGCAGTTCCATCGTTATGCCAATTGAAAAAGTGTACGACCATTCGCACTTTACGAAGCGAGCTTCGCAGAACTGAGCCCTGTCTCACGCCTCATTGTAGGTTCTTCAATATGCTGCCACATCATACGTCCTGAGTACTGGTAGCGTGTGGAATGGTTCTAGAAAAGTGCATTGTACCGAACTCATTATATATTTGTGGCCGCAGCGCGAACTGGTCGCGTAGAACACGGGGACTGAGTTTCAAACTCACTCGGACGTGGGCAGAGTCTTTTGTAACAATAACTCTGCTGCGTTTTATTACGAAGTTAACGGTTCTCTTCAAATTCCGTTGGCGCTCGAGGGTTATTGCCCGATGCGTGATTGTCGGAGGCCCTACAGCAGCTGACGCGAACCCAGCACATCCTCATTCCGGTATGGACGAAAGACTGTTTGTAATAGTGCACCGAGGTAACGCAGTCGACGACCTTAGAGAGAATCCAAGATATTTCTGCGTCCGCACTTAACAAAGCTACTTACATTCCAATAACAAACAATTACCTAGTGATTATAATTAAAGTACAGATACTCACGGAGATCCAGTTTGGGCTTTAATTATCGTACGGTAGCGAAACATAGTATATATGCTAATTCGTTAATGCAGAACCGATTGACGATGAAAAAAAATGTGTTCCTGTTTGGTCACCAGCTGAAAATCTCGCGCTGTACACTGTTAGTATTATGGTATGATGTCCACGATGTCATTTGACAAGCTATAACTTGAGATAACAGTGTGGTTATCGAGAAGAGAGGCTGTGCGCCTTTACTGAAGCTCTTCTATTTGAACGGCGGCAGTAACAGTGCTATATTGAGAGAGCATCGCCAGCAGAAATGTATGAGGAGCAGACCTATGGCATTAAACGGTTTCGATAAGATGACGATGAAATTCGAAAACGCGAGTGTGGTTGGTGTGCCACCTGGAACAGAAGGTGCCCCATTTCGGTCGAAGTTATTGACGAGGTTGCTGTTACTGTAACTAACATGAAAATTGTCTGTCCCATGATCAACAGTAAGGAAAGTTTTGTAGTATATTATAAAGTGGTACCTGTGCATCCTTCAGACGGTGCAGCAATTGAAACCTCATGATCTGCAGGAACATTCTGAATTTGCTCTTCGATTTGTGGCATGGAGCGCCATTGATAAAATGTGGCCGGGTAGTATTGAATGGAGTGACGAGGCAAATTTTACTTCACAAGGTGCGGTGAATACACAAAATAGCCGAATTTGGCGTACTGTTAGACTGTATGTTCTGTACGAAGAGTCATAGCTTCAGCTATATCTCATATAATGCCTATCCTATGTGACAGTGCGGTGTGGTTTCACAAGCACTCAGTGGTTTCTTTTTTTAAGAGAATACACCAAGAGGACCTGTCAGGTATAACGTCTGAAAATCATCGAGATCTCCTTCTACAGCATATGATTCCTGCATCGGAACAGCGCAGCTGTG
Source organism: Schistocerca cancellata (assembly GCF_023864275.1). Taxonomy (NCBI): domain Eukaryota; kingdom Metazoa; phylum Arthropoda; class Insecta; order Orthoptera; family Acrididae; genus Schistocerca; species Schistocerca cancellata. The sequence continues at coordinate 171,779,046 of NC_064633.1, read as the reverse complement.
TGGAAACTTCCGTTTTCATGGGTAACGTCTTATGTGGCTCACTCAGCAAAAAACCAAGAGAGGTGACGCAGTGGTTAGGACACTGGACTCACATTCCGGAGGATGACGGTTTAAACACGCGTCCGGCGATCCTGATTAAGGTTTTCCGTGATTTTCCTAAATCGCTTCAAGAAAATACCTCGATGGTTCCTTTGAAAGGACACGGCCGATTTCCTTTCCCATACTTCCCTAATCCGAACTTGTGCTCCGTTCCTTATGACTTCGTTGTCAACGAAACGTTAAACACTATTCGCTTCCTTCTCCTCCTCCTTATACAGCAAAAGATCTGCTGAATGGAACCTTTGACGAACGTGTTATCTCCAGAGATTTCCCAAAAAGCATGCATGTCCTGCAAGACCACCTGATATGAATCCTTGCGGGGGCATCTAATATAATGCGTTTCCCAGGTGCACGTTCAGTATCTATCAGATCTGAAGGCCAATGTAGAGGAACATATTTCTCAGATTCCAATGGAACTCCGGCGAGCAACTGTTCATCGCCTCGTTTTATGGATGCAGCACCTCGTCAACGTCTCCGGTGTTCATATTGAAAAAGATGTGTAAACAGCCGTTAGTAATAGATTCACTATTATGGCTCTCTGTTCTCCCCGTGTCGTGATGCCAACCCATTTCATACGGAAACATTTCTACACGTCTTTCTTGCATTCATAATGCCCTGGTGGCCCAATTTGGAATTAAGTTTTTCCAGAGTACATCGATTCTTCATTAGCACATTAGCATAGCTACCAAGTTTCACTGCCATGCTAATAATTACAGCCCGCACTGGAACTCCTTGGGTAGTTGAACTTTAATTATAACTACCTGGTTCATGAACCCAAATGTTTCTACTACTTTGTAAACAGGGTACATATACTGTGTAACGTCAGGATATGAAGATAAATATTTGTTTTCTTTTTAACTCTCGTAGTTCTAGGAAACACAAACTTTTAGATTGCCAACATGAAAAACTGTCAAGAGAAACTTAAAACCCGGGCTAGATGGTACAACGTTAGATTAGGGTTCCTGAATGGGAACACCTCCTCTATGTTGTCAGGATTGCGTTGTGGAAACTGTAGAAAGTTTATTAAATGGCACTTTACCCCATCAATGATGCTGATGTTAGCGGAACTAGAACTGTAACATACACTGGTGATGGAAGGCTCTCCCTGTTACCATGAGTGATGTGGTAGGTGGCCAATTTGAAGTCCCACGAGCGGCAGGTCATTGTTACTTGCATGCTGTGGTATCACGAGTGGGAAGCAGCATCTTCACAAGAATTGCTGGAACATGTAACATATAGATGTCACTATACCGCAATAATCTTTGAATGAAGTGCTTTAATATGAACGGCATCATTCAGAGCTGGTAATTATGGAGACGTAGCAAAAATTACCGCCATAGCTCGTCTTCTGTCACATAAATAATGACAGTCTAAGGTATAGTTGGGAGAGGGTGGGAGGAGGAGGGAGGCGTTGGAAGGGGGAGGGAGGAGGGGGGAGGGGGATGGGATAGCCTGTTGCTCCACATAACACGAGCTACCTGTCTCCCACTCTCTCTCTCTCTCCCTCTCTCTCTTTTAGTGAACATTTTTCTGAAAGTGTAACTTGTGACTGGCGATTGGTGTCGATATAGAGATGCGTGCTCATTAAACGTGATTGACTTGCAGTTTTGATTGTTTCTTTCTGCTGAAAACCTATGTCACATCCTCTCCTCTGCCTGGTGTTGTCTGTGGCTGAGCTAGCATGAACTTAAGAAAATATGTAAATTCCCTCCCATTTCTACTCTGTGGTGTAACGTTTCTTTCTTCTTTAAGAATTTCGTTCCGAGTTTAACCTTCTCTATCAGTCACAAAACTAGATTGTACACGTTTAGTTTTTACAATTAAATATTATTCTTAATTCTATCACTTCATTAGTTCTTGAACTCAACCGTAAAGCTCTTAATCTTTTTGTTAATTGAATTATCTATCTTTACATTGGGTTTCTGGTCTGTTTTCCTATTAATGATATACATTGTCGTCTCTACTCTTACTGCTCATCATTATAGCTTGATTAAAATTGCTTGGCAGTTGACACTTCACGTCTTGAAGCTGGTTTTCTATAATCAGAGCGCTCAACGACACACCCGATCCGTTCACCGTTGCCACACTGCCACAAATGTTGGTCAGTTCTCTTCAATTTCTTGTCTGTGATATTTCATTGATGTGTTTGGATGTCCAATCATGGATCTGGCACTTTTATTTCGTATTTCATCATACATTATAACCGCTCCACTAGAACTACACACCCATATCGATGCTAATGGTATTCACATGTTTCATACACAGAAGTATAAATACACTACAGAATTTTTCAGCACAAGACGCGATCAGCGTCTCACACGCGGTTATCATAATCACAGAGATAGACTTACATATTAACTTCGCATTACATTGCGCCAAACAGAGTTTTTGAAGGCTGCAATTCATCATTGCGACTGAGTAGTTACAGTCAAAGATTTAATCCATTCAATGTCGTAATTTAAGGCAATGTTTTGCATATTAGCCTGCCATGTTGAAGGTGATAGGCTCCAATCTCGCCAAATACGTGTAATTTTTTATTTCAAAATCTTATCAAAAGATTTTGATTATCATTTTTATGCAGTTAATTGCTTTAAATGTGTTTTTTTTTATTTCTTGTTCTTTGCCACGCCATTTTCATCAGCGTACCGACTGTTTTATTTTCTCTTATTTTTCTAGCTATCATTCTTTTTTCGTTTGAAATCTGCTTTTGCTGTCTATCTGCCACCAAGTGCTAACGGGGACTGCCTAACGATTGGTAACGCTGCAGCTAGAGTAACCAGTGAGAGGATAGCACAGATAATCGATAACAAGATATTACAGTTCGCTTTCAGCGCTGATGATCTTTTCCTGACTTGAGTTTGCTCGTAGAGGTGATACTAGTTCTACCGCAGATTGCTGACAGCCGCATTCTCGGATACATCACAAATCATAATGTTGAGGTTGGGTTACGGCATGAGTTTAAATTGAGGGCTACAAAACGCGTCATGTGCCACAGTTGTTATTGGTCACTCAAAATCAGCTGACGATAGAGCATCGTGCATTTCCGACATACCTTGCGGCGTCCAGTCATACCATTGTTCCGCTTCACACATTAACAGTATTTCTGAAGTGACTTTCTGTGTTTGTGTGTTACCTAACCGGGCGGTAGCCGGCGGCCGATGTGGCAACGCAATAGCAGCAAGTGATAGACTAGTATGTGTGTATGTCCACAGGAATTTGACAGGATGGTGATTCGTTTGACCAGGATATTTTGCATTTTAAGCAGAAATAAAGTGTAGAAATAAGTACTAGAATCAAGATAACACTTGTTGTGGATACAATAACTCTTACTACGTTTTGCTGGCGTTCCTCATAATATTGCTTTATATCTTGTAGCAAATGGTGAACTGAATTTTTTCCTTTTCCGAGATAATCGAATCATCTACTGAGTGTAGTATATGGAATCCAAGATTATGTAAAGAAAGGTTAGGATCTCTATGGGAAAAATGCGCAATGGATGCAAAGCCCAATACAGAAGTGGTCGAGAAAAGGTAATCATTATTGTTCTGTGACAACAGCTGGAAGATAAACCTTGTTCCAACTATGCAACACTTGGTTTCGTTCATATGAGATCAGACAATTCACAACTCTGATTTTGTCCTCACTATTAATTTTAAAGTTCGATAACAGTTGACAAACGCAATTTCTGATGAAAATATGGAGTAAATACAGTAGTTCCAATTTTTTTGGAGATATGTCTGCAATTAGTACTTATCTTTTAAATTCTACTGCTTCCATTTTCCATAGATAATTGTAATTCACAGCCGGCCCAGGTGGCCGAGTGGTTCTAGGCGCTACAGTCTGGTACCGCGCGACCGCTACGGTCTCAGGTTCAAATCCTGCCTCGGGCATGGATGTGTGAGATGTCCTGAGGTTAGTTAGGTTTAAGTAGTTCTAAGTTCTAGGGGACTGATGACCTTAGAAGTTAAGTCCCATAGTGCTCAGAGCCATTTTTTTTTGTAATTCACATGCCTGTTCCTCAGTCTGGACTACTCAGGCTAGACAAATGGTAACACTCTCTCTTATACAGTTGTGTACACTGGATGAACTGCAGTCGTATTACGCCCAAGATAATCCTTCTGAACGTAAACATTGGCACACCACATAAGAGAAAAGGAATTACCACTAATCCCCTCCCTCCTTTAAATCATTGCTTGTCTTGAGAATCGTAGTCAAGCAAATAGAAATCAAAGTTAACCTGATTTCTTTAACATATGTATATCCCAACATAACCCATGTACACTTATAATATAATAGTTTAACCTTACCCTATTTTCCCATGGATCTAAGTTCATACAGTAAAGTCTGTGTATTTTCTTGTTTCCCAGGCATCTTCTCTTTTTTTTACCAATACTGAAATAGTTTGGAATTATTTGTCAATTATTCCTTCAAACTGCTTCACTCTACTGGCATAGACTAATGTGTACTACAGCAGCCTGCTTGCATGTTGCCAAGACATACATGATTTTCTAAAGCCTTACTGTTGGCACATTTTACCCCTGCCAAACTTTTCATAATGCTTTTACAAATTGTTTTATGGCTTCACGACAGGCATCTTAATTTGTGTTGAGTCACACCAAAGTTGATGGCAAATTCTGCCCATGCACCACTTTCTATAGTGAAAGACTTCTCCTGTATGAGCTTTTGAATTACATGCATTGACTACAAGTCTGAAATAGTTAACCCAGTCATCATGTTGGCTATTCACGTAATAGCTTATCATTTTCACCATTGTGTCATGAACTCTTTCTGCTGGTTCAGTCGCTGGCTTCTTGACTTGCACTAAATTTGCAGCTTTTTCCGTCTGATCAGACACAGATCAAGAGCTCTGGCCTTTGTTTATGCTCTATCTTAGCAATCAGTTGTTTACCGTTGCCTGTGCAATGGTACGAGCTTTCTGTAGGAGATATGCGACCATGTTAGATAATCTTTCATACTGAGTATATATTTGTTACCAGCGGTAGTTATGTTGAAAGATACTATTAATCAGGCCCTAACGATTAATAGAAGATCTATCATAGTGTGTATTTATTTGTTACCAGCTGCTGTTGGTTAGAAAGGTCCAAACACATCAGAACCTACGATCTGGAATAGTTTTTGAGCTTCTGGTAACCTCTGTAATTGTATTTTCTGGTGACTTATATCTATCCTCTGAACATTCAATACACAGTTTTGATCTACTGATTTACATCACTATGCTGTGTTTTCAACCATAATCTTTCTGAAATTCCTACATCAATTGGCCTCCTACCCCCATGGCATGATAACACATTATCGTGTGTGTTGTAGTGCTTCTGAACATGAAGTAAACTACAATCTGTGGACTGCGCTGTGTGGACCTGCACAATAAATCCTTATATGTTCCAAGCTGAGGTTGCATTGTAGACAGTTGACATTCCCTGTCTATTGCCTGGGTCTTCTTCTATATTCATTGATGTTTACCTAATGCCTACTGCTACTTTTCGATTTAGGACATCTGTGTTGGCATGTTTTATTCCAGGCCTGTGAACCACTTCATAATCAGACTCACTCAATTTGAGTGCCCATGTTGTTAAATAGCCTGAAGTACCTTTTAGGCCTGACAACCATTTCAAGGATGCAGGATCTCTTATATTTCAAATTTTTGATCATACAAAAAATAAGAAGTGCCATATATTACAGTCAACATCATTTTTTTTTGTTTTTGAACAATTTCGCTCACCCTTGTTCAACAGTTTAGATGTGTATGGCCCAAAGCTTTCCTTCCCATTCTAATTCTGACTCATAATACAGCCGAATGCACTGTCACTAGCAACACAGGGAAGCACGAATGTCTGCATCAAATGAAAGAACACTAACACACGATCTAATATTTTTATTTCCTTTACTTTCTGAATGGCTGTGACACTACACTCCCTTGCAAAGTAACCGAGTTAATGGCTGTGCAATTTCAGGAAATGTCTTTACAATTTTGAAACAACAGTTACATAAGCCAATAAATGATTGTAACTGTTTTGTTGTTTGTTATGCTGCAAAATCACATGCAACTGATGTGGGATGAGAATCCATCCTCACTACCTCTTGATGGAGAGTATGATCAAGATAGTTAACTTAATTGCGTAGGCTTCCGCGGCCAGACTCAGTCGACATAAAAGTTTTCTGGGTTTGGTACCGCGTCATAATGTAAAAAACTACTGCTGCTATAGAAAAGCCAACGTTTCGGCCACGATTGCAGCGGCCTTCTTCTGGGTCTGATGGTGCGTTCTAGCTATGCAGTGTCCTTTATATTTTGTTGTTAGTGTTCACTGCACATGCCATTACGTCATAATTTTAAAAAGGTAGTTGGTTTATTGGTCACTTAAGGAAGAAGGAGAGGGAACTTTATTTTAATAGGTTATTGCGGTGGAGGGAGAACGTGACATCTGTTGTCCATTGGCTCTTGTGTTATGTGCCATGATTGGTGGCCACCGTCGAATGAGAAGTTTGCTGTGTGTTTACCAACTGCTGGACGTCGGCCGCGCGGCGGCAGTTACTCGCCGGTAGTGCTCGTGCCTCGTGTTGACAGTGCGGTCTGTTGGGCTCTGATTGCTGGCAACCAAGATGGGGCAAGCCTGAGTCCATCCTCCCTGTTCATGTTGTTAGGGTGTTTGAGAATTTCGATGGCCTCTCTGATTTTGCGTTTCGTCATAGTTGGCTGCTTGGCCAACACACAGGCTCCGCTGAATTTTATTTCTTTTCCGCAGTCATGGTTATGTTCTGCCACTGCGGATTTAATGTGTTGCCCTAGACGAATGTAACGTTCGTGCTCCCGAATGCGCGTTGCTTTTGGCCTACCAGTCTCGCCGATGTATGCCTCTCCACATTCGCATTCCACCTTGAAAACACCTGCAGTGTGTAATGCATCCACCTTGTCCTTGGTGGAGCCTAGCACGTCCTGGATCCTACGACCACTATAGAAGACAGGCTGCACTCCAGCGCGGCGAAGGTGTTTGCCTATTCGGTCAGTGACGTTTTTCACATACGGTAAGCGTACTGTTGGCTGCAGTTTGTCTATTTCCTGCTTATATTTCTTGCTTGTGTTGGTCGACAAGGCTGTGTTTATCGACTTATGGCTGTAGCCATTGGCTAAAAACGTTGTGGGTAACCTTTTGAGCTCAGGTGTGATGTTTTGAGCATCACTTAGGCGATGACCACGGATTGCCAAAGAGCGGATGACAGAGTTCTTCTGCGCTGGGTGGTGGTAGGATTGGGCGTGCAGATACCTGTCAGTATGTGTAGGCTTACGATATACTCTGGGCCCCAGTGTGCCCTCCGTTCTCCTGTACACTTCGACGTCTAGAAACGGGATAGTACCATTCTTTTCTACTTCCAGCGTGAACTGTATCTTCCCGTGCATACTATTCAGATATTCGTGGAACTTGTGTAGCTCCGTTTCACCATGAGGCCATATAGCGAACGTGTCGTCCACGTATCTAAAAACGTGGTCGTAAAGGAGCTGAACCTAGGGCCGTTGCTTCAAAGGCTTCCATGAATATGTCGGCCGCCAGCGGAGATAGGGGAGACCCCATTGCTACGCCGTCTGTCTGCTCGTGGTATTTTCCTTGCCATTTGAAGTACGTTGAAGTCAGGCACAACTCAACCAGGTCGCATACATCTGGGGGGCCATGCTCCTGAAGGATGTGGATGGTTTCATCTACTGGCACGTCCGTAAACAGTGATTTCACGTCAAAGCTGACCATGATGTCCGTAGGTAAAATTGTTTCTCCTTTTAGGCGTTCTATAAAGTGTGTTGAGTTCTTCACATGAGAGTCCGTCTTGCCAACTAGACATCTTAGCTTGCGGGCTAGGTACTTTGCCAAGTTGTAAGTAGGCGAATTGATCCCATTCACTATTGGCCTCAAGGGGCTACTTTCCTTATGTATCTTTGGAACACCGTAAATTCTAGGACTGGTAATCTGGGAATAAGACCCTTGGCTGTGTCAGCGCCAATGGACAACAGAGGTCACTTCATCCAAGCGTTTCACATGCTCCTCTAAATTGCTCGAATAAACTGTTATATCATCAAGATATCTTTGATATGAATCCTCTGAGTACTCCGTCTATCAAGTGCTCTAACATAGCAGCAGCATTTTTTAACCCAAATAGAATCCTGCAGTATTGATAATGACCTGAGAGTGCTTTGAATGCTGTTTTAAGCCTGTCATTAGGACATACTTCAAGGTGGTGATAATCATTTTTAAGATTCATGTGGAAAAATATTCACATTGTCCCAACTTCACTTCTGTTTCTGTGATGTTCAGGATTGGATCAGTATAAGTAATAGGGCATGTGATTAGGTAACAGTAGTCGCAAGAGAATCGGTACTGCTTGGTTCCATCAAATGACTTTTTTTGGTACATTAGCAATATTTGCCTGCGAGGGAATATAGCTGTGTTCTGTAATACCTTGAGTTACCTGTTGACCTATAAATTCATCTACTAGTAGCCATAGACATTTTGCTATTCCATACACCTATCTGTAGGCAGGTGTATTATCACCTGTTGGAATGTGATGTTGCCATACAGGTGTTGCTGATAGCGGATCATTTGAGTTAAACAAGTCTAAAACTCTCAATAACAATATTTCCATAGCATACTGCCCACTAAATTTCAAATGACAAACCTTGACATGCCAAACAACAGAAAGTGCAGCATGTAATGTGACAATATTATGGAAACGATAGTTGCTACTCACCATGTAGTGGAGATGATGAGTCACAGGTAGGCAGAAAGAAAAGAAACTTTATATGCACATGACTACACTCTTAAAAAGCAGTGTATGATAGGAGGAAGCAACTGTGTGGAGATGGTAATGAGGAGACTGTGGCATGGAGCGGTCTCAGACTTCATTCCATTATCCCCCTCCTCCCCACACTACTCTTTCTGTGGCCTCCTGACTGCACCTAGTTGCCCTACCCTCTCTCTACCTTGTCCCTATATGCTACCACTAACAGCACTTTACTTTCCCCCACCCCTACCCTGCAGTCCCTCCGCCTCCCCCTACCTAATCCCTCCTTATCCCATCACCCACTTGCTTCTCCCATCATGTGCTACTGCTCGCAATCTGGCCTCGACAGCCAGAGACTGTGGTCATGTGTCGGTGAGACGAGTTGGTGTAAGTGTGTGTGTGTGTGTGTGTGTGTGTGTGTGTGTGTATGCTGCCTATTTCTAATGAAGGCCTTGCTGGCCGAAAGCTTGCTTTCTGGCAGTCTTTTTTTGTGCTAATCTGCGACTAATTATCTGTGCTATACAGTGAGTAGCAATTATCCTTTTCATAATATTGTCAGAGCCTGTGATCATCTGTTCAACTATTAGTATCAGCTTCTTAGAGTATGTACACTCCTGGAAATGGAAAAAAGAACACATTGACACCGGTGTGTCAGACCCACCATACTTGCTCCGGACACTGCGAGAGGGCTGTACAAGCAATGATCACACGCACGGCACAGCGGACACACCAGGAACCGCGGTGTTGGCCGTGGAATGGCGCTAGCTGCGCAGCATTTGTGCACCGCCGCCGTCAGAGTGTCAGCCAGTTTGCCGTGGCATACGGAGCTCCATCGCAGTCTTTAACACTGGTAGCATGCCGCGACAGCGTGGACGTGAACCGTATGTGCAGTTGACGGACTTTAAGCGAGGGCGTATAGTGGGCATGCGGGGGGCCGGGTGGACGTACCGCCGAATTGCTCAACACGTGGGGCGTGAGGTCTCCACAGTACATCGATGTTGTCGCCAGTGGTCGGCGGAAGGTGCACGTGCCCGTCGACCTGGGACCGGACCGCAGCGACGCACGGATGCACGCCAAGACCGTAGGATCCTATGCAGTGCCGTAGGGGACCGCACCGCCACTTCCCAGCAAATTAGGGACACTGTTGCTCCTGGGGTATCGGCGAGGACTATTCGCAACCGTCTCCATGAAGCTGGGCTACGGTCCCGCACACCGTTAGGCCGTCTTCCGCTAACGCCCCAACATCGTGCAGCCCGCCTCCAGTGGTGTCGCGACAGGCGTGAATGGAGGGACGAATGGAGACGTGTCGTCTTCAGCGATGAGAGTCGCTTCTGCCTTGGTGCCAATGATGATCGTATGCGTGTTTGGCGCCGTGCAGGTGAGCGCCACAATCAGGACTGCATACGACCGAGGCACACAGGGCCAACACCCGGCATCATGGTGTGGGGAGCGATCTCCTACACTGGCCGTACACCACTGGTGATCGTCGAGGGGACACTGAATAGTGCACGGTACATCCAAACCATCATCGAACCCATCGTTCTACCATTCCTAGACCGGCAAGGGAACTTGCTGTTCCAACAGGACAATGCACGTCCGTATGTATCCCCTGCCACCCAACGTGCTCTAGAAGGTGTAAGTCAGCAAGATCTCCAGATCTGTCCCCCATTGAGCATGTTTGGGACTGGATGAAGCGTCGTCTCACGCGGTCTGCACGTCCAGCACGAACGCTGGTCCAACTGAGGCGCCAGGTGGAAATGGCATGGCAAGCCGTTCCACAGGACTACATCCAGCATCTCTACGATCGTCTCCATGGGAGAATAGCAGCCTGCATTGCTGCGAAAGGTGGATATACACTGTACTAGTGCCGACATTGTGCATGCTCTGTTGCCTGTGTCTATGTGCCTGTGGTTCTGTCAGTGTGATCATGTGATGTATCTGACCCCAGGAATGTGTCAATAAAGTTTCCCCTTCCTGGGACAATGAATTCACGGTGTTCTTATTTCAATTTCCAGGAGTGTATAAATTTTCTACTATTAATACCTTCCAAAACCATACAGGCTTACTGAAACCATAGATTCAACATACATGTTGCTTATGGTACACTGCTTCTGCTTAGAAAACGTTTCGCATCTAACAATTCGTTCTTCTGCAGTGGCTCAACTCATCCATAGTTACCCAAATCACCTGTACTGCATGTGTACATGATAGTATTTTGTCATGTGAAGCTATCTCAAATTCGCATGTTCTCGGTTCAGTTTTTGACTTATTAGTAATATGTATACCTTGCAACATGGAAATATTTACAACTGTGGCACTTATTGGGAAATAGTGCCCTCTAAGTTCAGTTCTACACTGCCAAAGACACATTTTGGTTTGATGTCTATCAAGGAAGTCTAGTATGACAGTAGCGGAATGTCACTGTCCCATAAGTCTCAACGCACCCATGCTCACGAAACGCTTCAGTTTCTACCTTAAAGCAGAGCTCTGTTGTCCCCAAGGAATCCAGTCAGTTTTTCTTAATGCACGAAATCTTTATCATGGAATGTTTGGTCTCCTACTGTCCATGAGATCCAGACTAATAACACACACATGTGCACCAGTGTGTTTGACGAATATGTATCTTCTTTGGTTTGTACTAAGGTTTCAAGCAGCAATTTGTCTCTGCAAATATGTTCGCAGAATTACGGTCTGCTGGGTATGCTTCCTGGCAGAAGATACATTCCCATTTGAGTTTAACGCCTGCTTCTCTTCGTTTCTCTTCTTATTTCTAAATCTTTCTGCTATGTAGCCTAAGCATTCACAACTATAGCATTGCAGTTGGTATTACTGCTCCTTCAAATGCCCTTTCTCCCACATTGATAATCTTTTTCTTCATAAGCAAACGTTCGTCTATCACGTTATTTCCAGACAGCCTACACCATCACATTGCATTTCGACACTTCTTATATCAAAGAAGATAAGATGCCCACATGAAAAACAACACATCAACTACAAACAGCATCATTATTAACACAAAAATTTGAATGACTAGGAGGCGTGCTATGTGGGAGTTTCTTCCCTAAAGAACTGGTATATCGGTCACTTTTAACAGTGAGACTTGCTTTGTTTGAAAACTGGTTGCCACTGAATTTCCTTTTATTGAATTTCTTGATGCGTGGCATAGTTAGTATTTATTGGACCCTAATGGATATATTCTTCCACAAATATATGTAGCTCTTGGGCAAAAAACATTCTGTAACACGTAAAGAAGCTGCTTCAGCGAAACAAAAGTAGATACTAGCAAATATAATCATTAATAGACACTAGAAACCTGCACTGTTAACAACATATACAGTGTATCATACGTATAATCGCTGGAAACAGAAAGTTCACAGATCTTTTTGAAATAATACTGGTTCCTGTGATAGAAATAAAGGGGGCATGGTAGTATTCATGACTGTAACTTTCAACTTTAGTATATATTGGGTATTTTTCATTTGAAACCACATGTGTGTGTGTGTGTGTGTGTGTGTGTGTGTAATCGGGAAAGACTATAGAATTTAATAAAGTTAAAAAATTAGATTTTTTCACCATTTATATGTACCCTGCGTCCTTGACCGCATCTGAAACAGATTATGACTGCTGCATAGCTTGCAAAACTTCCAGTGCTTATTTAACTTGCCGTAATATAACTTATGCTGAATTTTATTCTCTAACGATTTTGACACATGCTCCATCAGAGCGGCTACAGAATCACCAGTATCCTGCCTGATCGTAGTTCTGGTATCTTTGAACAATTCACCATTACTTTCAACTCAGGTGCCTAATACGAACGAAACTCCTCCTCTTTTAAAAGCAATAGCAAAATATGACATTTGTAATGGGACCCAAACGTTGTACAATTAATCTTAAGTAATCTTTATGTCTGATAGTTGCCCTGTGACATGCGGTACAATCGTGCGCTACATAATCATAATGCTACAACTCGTGCAAGTTACTAGTACCATTCTAATATACATAGCACAGTACGACCAGTGAAATTACAGCTCTCACGCCTCATGAGTACCCAGTAAGTTCCCTTACAAATCCCTCTGAACTGTGACAGATGCCCAGAACCTTCAGGTTTGACCAGTGTCAATTTCCATGTTGTATGATAATCTCTGCATCGAGTCATCCACTCCTGGCCATAAGAAAACAAAAGAATAGAAACCCCAGTAGAAAATGTTTTTGGTATCAACGCATTGTAGGTCTGAGCTGAGGCATGTGGAAGCTATGTTGGCCACCGTCGACCGGCCTCAGGCTGCTGACTGGGGAGGTGGTGTCATTGGGGCATCTGAGGCGAAAGCTTGGGCAACTCCGGAGCCTTATGAGTAGCCTTGGACCACTGATATCATTGTGACAACAGATTTGCAGGTCTTTGCTGGTCGACACTTACCTACGGTGATTGGGGAACAGAGTCGGGGTCACGTATCTCTGCGCTGAAGGCGGAAATGCGTACCGGCCTCACGGCTGTCTCGTTACGTTTTAGAAACAGAAGCAAAACAAACTGCTGGAAACAAGTATCGGCCGCCACGGGACGCCACACCTGTTGGCACTGTAGCCAGTCTTACTGAGAGGTACGGGAAAGCACGAAGGATAGGATTGCGTGGCTGATGGAGCCCCTCAGGAAAATGTAGTCACGTCACGAAAGAAGGCCAGTGTCTTTTCCATTTTCCTGTCGGAGGAGGTGAGGGATGGGACACGCCCGAGACATGGAGGAATCTCTGAAGGCGGCGATTGAGCGCACTGGCTTCGATGGCCATCGTTTTGCAATATTGTTCCCAGAATATATCGCGATAATTGGGCTTGGAGATGAGTAGAAGGTCTAAACCAGATACTTAGACGATTCTAAAATGGTATCGGGTGCACGTTGCTAGACGTCAGCTGTCGGGTGACATATTGTACAGTCCCTCTTAATAGGTGAGGCGCGGACTACATGCAGGAAGCGATTAATAGGGTATCGGAGTACATTTGGCGTCTACATATGTGTTTTTTTAGGATAGAGGAATCCCTCCACAGGCCAGATGAGTTGCCTTCTGAATCCAGAAACAGTAGCATTAATTACAGAAGATAGGGGAAAGAAAATGGTAATATGGGTTACCTGCAGGAGAATCTATTGAAAGGTAACAGAACTAATGTCCCTTGTAAACAGTAACAATGTCCACATTGTAATTGGGACAGAAATCTGGAGAAAACCAGCAGTATTCAGCTCTAACGGAATTCAAATTTCCGCATGGAATATACATCGCAAATACCGGTTGTACGCTGGTGGTGGAGCGGTGTTTATAAACACAGATATACGATAATATCTAGTGCGATTAGTATAGATTCTGAACGTGTTATAATTTGGGTGATGAGAACTGTTAAAAACTGATCAAACATGATCGTCTGATGATTTTATAGAACCCCTCCTTCAGCAGCAGTAGTGGCGGAAGGGTTACGGACAAACTCGGAGAATATTTTACTTAAGTTTCCTGGTCGTATTATGGTTTTAGCAGGAGATTTTAAATTAGCAGCTACATACTGGGAGACACACATGGTTAGGACGGGTATGTGGGACACAGAATAATGTGAAATTGTCCTGACTGCTTTATCTGAAAATGACATTGAGTACTTAATCAAAGAACCGACTCATGAAAATTGCATCTTATACTTGATAGTGACAAAGAGACCCAAACTTGTCGACTCAGTATAGAACAGGGAATCAGTGAACACAGCATCACTGTATACGGCTGTAAATAGGAATACTATGAATAGCAAGAAGATCGTTCTGCATAGCAACAGTAACAGTAACAGTAAACGAATTTCAGATTACCGGTGGTCAGGACGAAAATCTCATATCCTGTACTAACTATGTTGAGAATCAATGGACAAAGTTCGAGGGCAATGTGCAATATGCGTTAGATATGTATGTTCCAAGCAAAGATGTGAGGGATGGAAAAAATCATCCTTGGTTCAACAGCCATGTTAAAAAACTGCTATTAGAGCAAAGAGAGCTTCAGAACAAATTTAAACGTAGTCAGAGACAAATAAAGGATAAACGAAGCAAAATTAGCGTAATGAGAGACATGCGTAAGGCATTTAACGAATTCGAAATTAAAATTCTGTCTCTCGACTTGGAACAAAATCCTAATATACACTCCTGGAAATTGAAATAAGAACACCGTGAATTCATTGTCCCAGGAAGGGGAAACTTTATTGACACATTCCTGGGGTCAGATACATCACATGATCACACTGACAGAACCACAGGCACATAGACACAGGCAACAGAGCATGCACAATGTCGGCACTAGTACAGTGTATATCCACCTTTCGCAGCAATGCAGGCTGCTATTCTCCCATGGAGACGATCGTAGAGATGCTGGATGTAGTCCTGTGGAACGGCTTGCCATGCCATTTCCACCTGGCGCCTCAGATGGACCAGCGTTCGTGCTGGACGTGCAGACCGCGTGAGACGACGCTTCATCCAGTCCCAAACATGCTCAATGGGGGACAGATCCGGAGATCTTGCTGGCCAGGGTATTTGACTTACACCTCCTAGAGCACGTTGGGTGGCACGGGATACATGCTGACGTGCATTGTTCTGTTGGAACAGCAAGTTCCCTTGCCGGTCTAGGAATGGTAGAACGATGGATTCGATGACGGTTTGGATGTACCGTGCACTATTCAGAGTCCCCTCGACGATCACCAGTGGTGTACGGCCAGTGTAGGAGATCGCTCCCCACACCATGATGCCGGGTGTTGGCCCTGTGTGCCTCGGTCGTATGCAGTCCTGATTGAGGCGCTCACCTGCACGACGCCAAACACGCGTACGACCATCATTGGCACCAAGGCAGAAGCGACTCTCATCGCTGAAGACGACACGTCTCCATTCGTCCCTCCATTCACGCCTGTCGCGACACCACTGGAGGCGGGCTGCACGATGTTGGGGCGTGAGCGGAAGACGGCCTAACGGTGTGCGGGACCGTAGCCCAGCTTCATGAAGACGGTTGCGAATGGTCCTCGCCGATACCCCAGGAGCAACAGTGTCCCTAATTTGCTGGGAAGTGGCGGTGCGGTCCCCTACGGCACTGCGTAGGATCCTACGGTCTTGCCGTGCATCCGTGCGTCGCTGCGGTCCGGTCCCAGGTCGACGGGCACGTGCACCTTCCGCCGACCACTGGCGACAACATCGATGTACTGTGGAAACCTCACGCCCCACTTGTTGAGCAATTCGGCGGTACGTCCATCCGGCCTCCCGCATGCCCACTATACGCCCTCGCACAAAGTCCGTCAACTGCACATACGGTTCACGTCCACGCAGTCTCGGCATGCTACCATTGTTAAAGACTGCGATGGAGCTCCGTATGCCACGGCAAACTGGCTGACACTGACGGCGGCGGTGCACAAATGCTGCGCAGCTAGCGCCATTCGACGGCCAACACCGCGGTTCCTGGTGTGTCCGCTGTGCCGTGCGTGTGATCATTGCTTGTACTGCCCTTTCGCAGTGTCAGGAGCAAGTATGGTGGGTCTGACACACCGGTGTCAATGTGTTCTTTTTTCCATTTCCAGGAGTGTATTTTGCTTTAATGTTAAATCATTAAAGAGATCGAAGCCATTTCTTCAGACACTCTGGGATAATACTGGCTAAGGTAAGACTTTTTCCAAAACTGTTTCACAAAGGAATCACTGTTGTGAGCCATTTAGATCACCGCAGGAACGGTAAAGTGGCTATATCGAAATAAGTAACCATGGTATAGAAAAGCAACTGAAATCGATTAGCAGAGTGAAGGCACCTCGACCTGGCTAGACACCAGTACTATACTACACTGCAGCTCCAATATACTGGTATAGGCATGCATATTCAGATACAGAGATATATAAACAAGCAGAATACGGCGCTGTGGTCGCCAACGCCTATAAGATGCAAGTGTCTGGCGCAATTGTTAGATCGGTTACTGCTGCTACATTGGCAGGTTATCAAGATTTCAGTGAGTTTGAATGTGGTGTCATAGCCGGCGCACGAGAGATGGGGCACAGCATCTACGAGGTAGGGAAGTGGGAATTTTCCCGTCCTACCATTTCACGAGTGTAACCTGAAACCAGTAGTCTAATAAGATAAAACGTCAAATCTCCGACATAGCTGCGGCCGGTAAAAAAGATCTTGCAAGATGGGGCCAACGACGACTGAAGAGAATCATTCAACGTGGCAGAAGTGCAACCCTTCCGCAAACTGCTACAGATTTCAATGCTGGGTCATCAACAAGTGTCAGCGAGCGAACCATTCAACGAAACATTATCGAGAAGGGCTTTCGGAGCCAAAGGCTCATTCGTGTACCCTTGATGACTGCACGACACAAAACTTTACGCCTCGCCTGTGCCCGTCAACACCGATACTGGACTGTTGATGACTGGTAATATGTCACCTGTTCTGACGAGTCCCTTTTCAAATTGTTCGAGCGGATGGACGTGTACGGGTATGGAGACTACCCCATAAATCTATGGACCCTGCATGTCAACAGTGGACTGTTCCAGTAGTTGGAGGCCCTGTAATGGTGTGGGTCGTGCGATATTGGACCCCTGATATGTCTAGATACGACTCTGACAGGTGACATGTACGTAAGTATCCTATCTGATTACCTGCTTGCATTCATCTTCACAGTGCACTCCGACGGACTTGGGCAACTGCAGCAGGGGAATGCGACACCCCAAACGTCCATAATTGTTACAGAGAGGCTCCGGAAACACTCTTCTGAGTTCAAACACTTCCGCTGGCCACCAAACCCGCCGGACATGAACATTATTGAGGGTACCTGGGATGCCTTGCAACGTGTTCTTCAGAAGAGATCGCCACCCCCTCGTAGTCTTAGGGATTTATGGACAGCCCAGTAGGATTCAAGGTGTCAGTTCCTTCCAACACTACTTCAGACAGTAGTCGAGTTCTTTCCACGTCTGCATGCTCACGGGGGCACTACACGATAATAGGCAGGTGTGTAACTTCCTTTGGCTCTTCAGTGTGCACAGGATATGCGAAAGAACTTCTTCTCTTCTACCAGCAGTAAACCTAAATTCTTTGGAGGACCGTATTGTTCCCGTTGATTGTAAGAAAGCGCAGGTTTGTCCCGCTTTCAAGACGGCTCGTCGAACAGACGAACAAAACTATAGGCCTATATCTGTGACGTCGGACAGTTGCAGAATTTAGGAACATGTTCTACGCTTGCATGTTATGACATGTTGGGAAGCCAGAAATCTCCTCTGTAGGAAACAATACAGGTTCGGAGAACAACGTTGTAGTGAAATACAGTCTCTCTGCTCGCCCACGGGACCCAGAATGCGGTAGATAATAGGCGCTCAGGTAGAATTCCTTGATCTTTGATTTCAGGAACGTATTCGATGCAATTACGCACTGCCACCTAAAGAACCAAATATGAGGGTACGGGATATCAGACCAATTCTTCGATTGGCCTGATGAATTTCTAACAAACATAGAAGTCACTCCGGCCACGGTGGCCTAGGGGTTCTAGGCGCTTAATTCCGGAACCACGCGACTGCTACAGTCGCAGGTTCGAATCCTGCCTTGGGCTTGGATGTGTGTGATGTCCTTAGGTTAGTTAGGTTTAAGTAGTTTTAAAATGTAAGAGACTAATGACCTCAGATGTTAAGTCCCATAGTGCTTAGAGCCATTCAGAAGTCGCGATTGTAGCGAATAGTTGCGAAATCTACGAAGACAGGATCAACGCATGGTGCAGAAGGTGGAAATTGACCATCAACATAAACAAATGTAACTCATTGTGAATATATAGATAGAAAGACCCTTTATTGAGTGATTACACAACTCATAATAATCGGAATCAGTTACTTCCATGAAGTAGCTATGGGTATGTGAAAGAAGCAATTTGAAATGTAACAACAAAAAATTCATCGTCAGAAATGCAGATGCCAGAGTGAGATTTATTTGATGAATCCTCCGCAAATGTAGTCCGTCAACAAAGGTAGTAGCATATAACACACCGCCGGCCGAAGTGGCCGTGCGGTTAAAGGCGCTGCAGTCTGGAACCGCAAGATAGCTACGGTCGCAGGTTCGAATCCTGCCTCGGGCATGGATGTTTGTGATGTTCTTAGGGTAGTTAAGTTTAACTAGTTTTAAGTTCTAGGGGACTAATGACCTCAGCAGTTGAGTCCCATCGTGCTCCGAGCCATTTGAACCATATAACACACCTTTTCAGCTAATAATTGATCATTGTTCGTCGTTATGTGACCCATACCAGAGAGGACAGGTAGAGGAACTAGAGAAGATTCAAAGAAGAACGGCACTTTTCTTTACAGGATCATTTGGTAAGCACGAATGCGTCACAGAGACGACCAACCAACTCCTGTGGCAGTCGCTGGAGGAAAGGGTTTCTGCATCACGTTGTAGTTTATAGTTAAAATTCCGAGACCGTAAGTTCCTAGAAAAGTCAACAAATACACTGCTACCAATTATGTACATCTCGCGAACCGACTATAAGGGTAAAACTAGACTAATGCAAGCCCATATGGAAGCCTACAGTAAAACGTTCTTCTCGCTAAGTATTCGCGACTGGATCAGGAAAGGAGACAAGTGACTCTAGCACACAAACTACCCTTTGTCACACAGCAAAAGATGGCTTGCGGAGTATAGATACAAATAATTTACAAGTAGTATGACGAAGAAGTTGAAAACTAAATAGAATTACTGAATATACAGTATGTGTTATTAGAGAGGAAAAGGGAGGAAATGCTGGAGTAGCCTTCATTCTCAACAAAACTTCAAAACCATGTTACGGAAATAATCTCCCAGAAACTACAAGACACGCTTTACAGAAATACAAATATCCCATGGGAGGTCTACAAGCTGATGAGGAGGTAGAAAGTACCATACGAAAGAAGAAGAGTAAATCTCACCACTTAATGCAAATGTATATATTTGATACAAAATCTTAAGGTTATTTCTTCAGTGCAAAATTTTGGATGAGATGCCAAAACTCAATGACTGTGTACATAATTAGAATTTTCCGACAGGAAATCCATGTTTTTCCCTAACATATTCGAACTCAAGAAAACGAAGGGAAAAAGGTTTGACTAAGACAAAATACGACCACAAACTAAACTGGTTATACTTTATGAAACAATAAAGAAGTTGTATAGGATGTGACTGTAGTAAAGGCTAGAATGAAAGGAACTCTATAAGACTGTAAAACAGAAATATAGATTTTGGTAAACTTTTTAAAGGTATGGAGGTATCCCTGACAAACGAAATAGTAAGTGAAGTGTTTTAACATATACATATTATATGTATATATTAAACTGACAGTCACTTAAATATGATACATACGCAATTATAAATACGGAATCGACCTTGCTGAGGTGGGATAACTTGCATTCCTCAACGACATACATTGATGTACAAAATACGCAACCACAATCGACTGTTATTTGTGGAGAGGTGGTCCCTGAAGATGATTAGCAACCTTTTGAGTAGTTGTTGTGGCAACAGTCTGGATAACTGATCTAGCCTTTTAATATTATCCAACTTTGCCTTGCAGCACTGGTACTGAGAACCACAGAACGCAAGTGAAATCCCTACTTCTGTGCCGAGAGCATGCACCACAACAATATGGTTTAATGATGGTGACATCCTCTTGGGTAGAATTGTCTGGACGTAAAATAGTCCGTATTTGGACTCAAGACGATGTCGTCATCAAAACAAAAGGAAACTGACATTCTACTCTTCGGACATGGAATATTATATCTCCTCTTGTAAACTGTGGCTGATTGCCCAACCTAGATTAGGATTCGGTCTGACGTTGTCTCTAGCCTCATTGCTGAGCTACCAGGATATTAATATAATTTCGATCCTTTTTATCGCTAATGAAAACCACCCACTCATGTTGTACTGACATACAGCGAGACCTTCAGAGGTGGTGGTCAAGATTTCTGTACACACCGGTACCTCTAATACCCGTAGCATGTCCTCTTGGATTGATGCATGCCTGTAATCGTCGTGACGTGTTATCCACAAGAGCATGAGGCACTTTTGGTCCAGATTATCCTACTCCTCAACGGCGATTCAGCGTAGATCCCACAGAGTGGTTGGCGGGTCACGTCGTCAATAAACAGCCCTTTTCAATCTATCCTAGGCATGGTCGACAGGATTCATGTCTGGAGAACATGCTGGCCACTCTAGTCGAGCGATGTCGTAATCCTGAAGAATGTCATTCACAAGATATGAACGACGGGCCCACGAATTGTCGTCCGTGAAGACGAATACCTCGCCAATATACTGCTAAAATGGTTGCACTATCGGGCGGAGGATTGCATTCATGTATCGCAAAGCCGTTACGACGCCTTCCACGCCCACCAGCACCTTACGTCACTTTGGTTCATTCCGAGACCCCTGGACACTTCCCTTGTTGAGAGCCCTTCCTGGCACAAAGTAACCGTATGGACGCGATCGAACGAGAGTACTGACCTTCTAGGCATGGTTGATCTGCAGACACCACGAACCGTGCACTTCCTTCCTGGTGGAATGACTGGAGGTGATCGGCTGTCGGACACGCTCCGTCTAATAGGCGCTGCTCATGTATGGTTATCAGCATCTTTGTGCGGGTGTAGCGACATCGCTGAACAGTCAAAGGGACTGTGTCGGTGATACAACAGCCACAGTCAGCGTCTATCCTCAGGAGTTCTGGGAAGCGAGGTGATGCAAAACCTTTTTGATGTATGTAGGATAATGCTGGCAAGCTACTTTGCACAACATAGCAACGCATTATCAGAGCCAAGACTGACACAAAGCGAACGCCCACAATATTAGTACAAGTGAATGAGCGATCTAGTCCCGCATAAGAAGGGGAATGGATTATGTATCCACTCGGTTCAACTGCCTTTCCATGTCCTTTGCCGTCACTGACAGAATCACAAAGTCACTGACAAAAATCTCAAACATTTTATCTCTTCTTCCTGATCTTTAATTCCTTCCTCTGATATCTCTTGGTCTCTTGTACTGCTTGTTCCATGTACAGATTGCATAATGTAGGGGATAGCCTCACTCCCCTGTCGACTCTCATAAGTGCGTTCTGGGTTCTACACAAGTTGCAAGTAACATTTCGCTTCCCGTATTTCATCCACGTTATCTTCAAGATTACAGAGACTGATGTCCTGTCATCATTGCCCAAAGATTTCAATAAATCTACAAACGATATAAACATTGTTTTCTGTCAATCTATTTTCTAAGAGGAGTCGGATGGTCAGTTTTGCCTCGTGAAGTACTACATTTCTGCGGAACCCAAAGTGAATTTCCCCGTTTAGTCCGTTTTTCTCTAAGTAAATCGTGTCAGCATTTTCCAACGATGACTTATTGAACTGATAATTCAGTACCCTGTCAGCACCTTCCTTTTTTGTAACTGGTATTATAAGTTCTTCTTGAAGTATGATAGTGTCTCACCTGTCTCATATTTCTTGTACACAGTGGTGAATAGTTTTGTCATGGCTGACTTAACCAATTTCGTCGACAAATCTGAGGGAATGTCATCTGCCCCAGGATTCTTTTTGCCCTTGTTTATTTGCGTGCGCTGTCAAATTCGTATCGCAGTACCGTATCTTCCCTGTCAATATCACCTACAAGTTCATTTCTTTTGAAATCATGCTCTTTATATTCTTTCTAACTTTCAGCTTTCTATTAATTGTTTCTACAAGCTTGCTATCTCAGTTTCTGATATTCATACGTTTACTCTTTCTTTCTACAAAGATTTCATCATCATTTCCATAGGTGGCACGCATCTTTCCCTAGCGACGTGTGTTTCTACAGCCTTGCATTTGTCGTCTAGCCATTCCTTCTTAACAACTTTACATTTACAGTGAATCTCTTTACACATTTGTGTTCCCTTGAGCCATCTTCATTTGAAACCTTTTTTATATTTTCTCCTATCAGTTACATTCAATATCTGCTGTGGAATCCGATGATTTCTGTTAGGACTTGAATTTCTACGTGTTTAACCCCATCTGCTATTATCACTATTTCAGCTCTGAAAGCCACTCGCCCATATTCTATTGTATTAATTTCTCCTGTTTTGGTCAAATGCTTTTGCAATTTCTTCAGTTTCTGTTTGCAACACAAAATCATTAAGCTATTACCAGAGTCCACATCAGTCCTGAATACACGTGTAGGTATGTGTAAGTCGTTTGTAGAGAAATGTCCGACAATAAACAATGGGTTGCCTTTTTAGCTTGAAGAAATGATTACGATGATCGTAATAGGAATTCACTAGCGGCGGTTTTCGTCTTTGCGTCCGTCCACTGTAAAAAGAAAAGAATGTCTGATACTATGAACTTAAAGATATAATGGGGGACTTAAGAATGGCGATGATCTTCAAAACAGTAAAAGGAAAAGGATGTCTGATACTATGAACTTAAAGATATAATGGGGGACTTAAGAATGGCGATGATCTTCAAAACAGTTTCAGATAAAGCCACAAGATGTGTAAGTCTGCAGACTTTTACCAAATGTAATTCAATTTAAACGCATGAATTAAACATACAGTTAAATCATGATGAGTATCTTAAAGACAAAGGGAATCTTCCAAAAATATTGCCCGAAGACCATGTTTGTTTAGTTGGCTTACTGCGGTGCACAGACGATAATAGGGTGACATAGCCTTACATTGGAGTTAGCTCTTTTGAAAATATAAGTGTTGAATGTTTGAATAGACAAGGCCAGACTAGTCTGAAACGTACATCATTTAACTCATCCCAATTACCAATGGGCGAATTAATCTGACCGAAGGTTTACTGATCAAAATTAGTAAGACTCAAAATATACTTGCGGAATAACTGGCTTGGCTTCGTACTTTAGTGACACTGTAGATTTGGAATATCTCAAGTGCGCTAATCTGATTGACACTGACCTTTTAATCAAATGAGATGGAGGTTCTAAGAAATTACTATGATTGTAAGTCGGTTATCCACGCTCATGCAACAAAAGTCAGTAACGTTTCCAATTGGGATACCTGCCAGCAACATATCATAGAGATTAATGTCACGAAAGAATAAAACAAGAGTCATAACTTGAGCGAAATAACCAATTATTCGCACGTATTGGTGTTTACAATGATACGTATATCTCAACAGACCGAGGCAAGGAGGAAAGGTAACAAAGGATGTGACAGGAAAAGAAAGGAAAGCAAATGATACAGATCAAATAGCAAAGATATCTTGATTTAGACGTAATCCTCCATATTCTGAAACACTCTGAATTCATATTTTATGAGTAAGACTCATTTCTCTGTCATTAATGGCTCAGTGCGTAGTTAATTCATTACAGAAATCTTACTATCACAAGGTAACCAAGAAAAAGTTCTGGTACGCCGTAATAATATCCGTAGACTGCTTTTACACTGCCTGAAACTACGTCGTACAGGGACTAACGTTCAGAAAAAGTTCCTCTCGCGTGAATCACTTGAATCAAAGTTAATCTGGTCTACTTCACCAACCATCTATTTGCCCGTTTGCAGAATGTATCTTTTTAACTGCAGAGGAATGGAAGCTGTTTTGAATCTTCCTCGCAGATTACAACAGTTTGTTGGGCCAGGACTCGAAATGGGAGCCTTGCACTTGGAATTCGTTTCCCATTCTTCCCTAAGGGTTAATGCTGCTTGGCATGCCAATAATTTCTGAGAAGTTTGAAAAGCAGGAAAAAGATAGTGGCAGAAGAGACGCTGTAAGGGTGGGACGTGAGTCGTGCCTCAGTAGCTTACTCGTTAAAAATGACGCACGCGAAATAAGTGGTTCTCCACTTGTGCCCCGTTTCGCCTCACTGTTTCTTTATTTTTCTTAGCTGTCCGCACCCTTAACTGAATGGACAGAATGTCTAACTGCCGTGCAGCGTGCGCGGGATCGATTCCCGGCCGAGTCTGCGCCCTTTTCCACACTGAGACTGGGTGTTGTGTTATTTTATCATCAAGTCGCTCAACGTGGCTTCAACTGAAAAGACTTGTAACTCCGAGACTTCCCCGGATGGGGATTGCCGAGTATCAATGACATACGGCCATTTCAATTACTAGATATCGCGTCTAAAGACACTTCACGAGTATACCTGTGACAGTATACGTAATATGTTAAATAGTTTTTTTATCAGGGGGGGGGTCTACACAAAGTTGGAGCACAAAATTCCCTAGGAATTCCTGGTATGAGGGGGAAGATCGGTCAAAAAGATCCTGATAAATCAATGGATAGCGGAGTGGGGACGGGATAGCGGCTTACCACAGAAACGACTTTTCTTTCCTCTCAGCTGAGCTATGTATCAGCCCGAAGCAGTAGTTCAATTGCAGTTTTCAAACATCGATAATTTGTATGGAATAACAATCATATCATCAACACACGTAGAAATATTAAGCATTTTAAAATTTGTGATTTACAAACCTCAATAAAATTCAGTTTCAATGCTAGGTTAAAAAGGCTGAATTTCCTGAGATTTGATGATATTCGAGATATTTCCCGATATTTCCCTGGTATTTCCAGGTAAAGTGTAATTCCCTAGAATTCCACGTTTTCTATGTGAATCGCCACCTTATTTATACAGAACTGGCACCCGA
This sequence comes from Schistocerca cancellata, assembly GCF_023864275.1. Lineage (NCBI taxonomy): Eukaryota > Metazoa > Arthropoda > Insecta > Orthoptera > Acrididae > Schistocerca > Schistocerca cancellata. The sequence goes on along the minus strand of NC_064633.1, from coordinate 171,753,553 downwards.
AGGCGTCGAGGAACAGTTAGGAAGACTTCTAGCGCGGTATTTCGATCCAATTTGATAGGAGTCCTAACAATGAATAACGAAATATGCACTCAGCACATGAAGATTACCACGGCAATTGCTGAATTATTGTGAACGAAAATAAGAACACGATTGCAAAACCAAAAACTCGTGAATCATGAATTTCTTCGAGAAAACCTCAAATACGGTGACTGATGTTATTGTCTAATTTCAGGTATGTCATTGAAACCTACAAATCGGAGACTTCAACTGACGAGTAACTAAAAATTCTAAATTCACACGGAATATTAATTGTTCGTGGAATAACATTTCGGATGCCATACTTTTGATTCGCAGTCGGCAATCGCACATTTTAATTATACGACATGTAGCTTCTAATAAATTACTAGGTACACTTCGTAGTTATCTCGGTAAGATGGTCGCAATGGCGGCTAAATAGATAACGCCCAAGAAGGTTATGCTCGTTCATGCAACACGATTCACCCACTTTTCGACATGCGAACCTGCAGTGACATATCACAGAATTTAATAATAAATAAAATATAGTAAATGTTAAATTAATTATAAATAATAGATAATACAACGTGAGTCAAAATTTAGATAAAACAAAATAACGATTCTCACTCTTATGAGCCTACAGTGAAACAACGATCTTAATACACTGAGGCTAGGAGGATAAAAACTAAAGAAGGCGGTAACCAAATAAGAATTTCAGACAGATGATAGAGATAGCTTCACAAGGTGTCTTAATTTCGACTTATTCTTCTAAATTTTAAAATACTGTGTATTTACTAGTAAGACTCAATTCTTCACCGTCAATTCCACAGAGCGCAAATAGCTCATAATACTCAGAAAAAGAAAATAATTTTGGTAGCACAGAAAATAAAAAGTATATTATAATGATACGGTGTCGTCTTAGCCTTAGGTAACAGAATGACATTTACTTGACGAAAGAAAACTTAAAAGTCTTTCACTAATTCTAAATGTCCGTAAAGAATAAACGTCCAGTATCTGAGATAGTTTGAAAGCTCAAATAAGTGTTTGTGGTCAAGGTACGTCTTTTATAATATCCTTCCTCAGACCCGCACACTCCACAATTACACTTAGATAAAAGACAAAACTGTCATTCATGTTACTGAATCTTCAGTAGGTTCATTACTCTCAAATTTCATAAGGTCACAGCAGTAAGGTAACAACCACAAAAAAATAATTGAACGCTACATTTAGTTTCTCTGATTATATAACGCAAAGCATCAATGCACAAATAGTTCGAATCAGGTTATAATCTTTTCTTTAAAAAGTCTGGATAAAATTTTGTTAGTCATATTATCCATTGACATTTGAATTAGGTGTTTCAGCCGGATATTACTGGTGAAAGAGAACACTGCGGGTGACGGACCAGCACACGCGATGCTGGGATGGCTCAGCATCTAACAGGGCCATCCGCGAAGGTTATTCGAAAACAGTGAACAGCATACCTCGAGGCCGCTCAAGAGATAACTCATGGAGATTATGACGTCCATATTCGGTGAATTACATTAAAAGTCACGTAGATGTGAATTACATCCACAGACAATATTCTTCCGTGTGCGGTTGCAGGTTCGAATCCTGCCTCTGGCATGGATGTGTGTTATGTCCTTAGGTTAGTTAGGTTTAAGGGACTGAAGACCTCAGATGTTAAGTCCCATAGTTCTCAGAGCCATTTGAACCATTTTTGTGCGACAGTAAAAGTTTTGTTTTTTTTTTTTTTTTTTTTTTTTTTTTTTTTTTTTTTTTTAGTGTAGGTAATTTGATTTCTTGCCAGTTAACGTTAGTCATTACCATCTGCATCAGCATTTATTTTTAAGGATCTTTAATGAGTATAAATTTCAGGGCGTGTATGCTTTATGGTTATCATTATACGCGTCTTACTTTAGCACGGCTTAATTACAGAATAATATAGATAGATCATCTTTATCATCTTTATCGGTGAGTTGTCTGTCAAGCATACGGCGTCTTTGTGTATTGTTTCGCCATTTTAAAACACTTCGTACTTGTCCTTTGAATGTTATGAATATAGCTGTCTGAATCAGAGCATCGACAACAACTGAATTTTACGTCACGACTCACGGTAGCTGTCGTGTTTGAAATGCGCCATGCTGCCATACAGACTGGTGCTACACACCTGCCATTGATTTAGTGAACGTTCAAGGCCTATATATCATCAACTCTTCACGGTATTTTGTATTATTCACCGTACGAAGTGAAAGACTCCTTGTCTGCTAACGCCACTCGCTTCCGCGATGTCCCACTACTGGTAAGTGAAATGTAGTTATATAATCACAAAGTGTGGTACAGATACCTTGCACCGCCACCCATAACCGTTTCACAATATATCCGTGACAAATAGTCTTAGTTTCATATAACAGTATTAGGAGCCAAGATTGAGTCAAACAAATTTATTCTCCCCTCCCCCCCCCCCCCCTTTCGTCTTACTTATAGACCATTTTATATGCATTTTGGTTGAGAAACGTTTAACCATGACCTCATGTGAGCCTTTGTAAGTAGGCTGTTTATGTTTTCTTATTGGTAACGTTACGTAGCGCTCTATATGAAAATCACTGGCTGTGCTGTGTGCAGTCTGTGGCTAGTTTGCATTTTTGTCTGCCATTGTAGTGTTGGGCAGCGGCAGCTGGATGTGAACAGCGCGTAGCGTTGCGCAGTTGGAGGTGAGCCGCCAGCAGTGGTGGATGTGGGGAGAGAGATGGCGGATTTTTGTAATTTGTCATGAACTGCTATATATATGTATTATGACTATTAAGGTAAATACATTGTTTGTTCTCTATTAATATCTTTCATTTGCTAACTATCCCTATCAGTAGTTAGTGCCTTCCGTAGTTTGAATCTTTTATTTAGCTGGCAGTAGTGGCGCTCGCTGTATTGCAGTAGTTCGAGTAATGAAGATTTTTGTGAGGTAAGCGATTTCCGAAAGGTATAGTTTAATGTTACTCAGGGCCATTCTTTTGCAGGGATCTTTGATAGTCAGATTGCGTTGCGCTAAAAACATTGTGTGCCAGTTTAAGCACAGTCTTATATAACTGTTCTAAGGGGACGTTTCAAAGGGGACGTTTCAATTGTCGACCCTTAGCCAAGGATATCTCACTGGAATCTTCTGATTTTTTCTTGTAGTTTGTGTATTTAGTGTAGCTTTTGTTTATTGCTAGCGCGTAATTATAGAGAGAATTTCCTTGGTAGTTGTGGTTTTTCATTGTTGCACAGTAAAACAGTTGTGGCATGCATGTAAATTTGCACCAAGTATTTAGCAGCTGTAATTAACTAGATATTATTTTCAGTGCTATGTTAATGTGTTCTCTTATTTTTGCTCTTCAAATTGTGTTTTTCTGTGTTATCGTGTGAAATATTGTCACAATAATGGCGTGTGAAAAACGTAACACTAGGCTCCAAAGTAAACTGAGAAATAATAGTGACAACGAGTTTAGCTTATCAGAACCACTGTGTAGTGAATTAACAGACATTCCAAGTTGTAATTTGGTAATTGTGCATAGGGAAATGGAGCGGGCGGCAAATAATGGTGCAGACAGTGAAACAGGTTATGAACAGGGAAGCATTATCGATCGATCGGTCGGCAACAGCTCGCCTCAGGAATCCGAAATGACAGGACACAATTTTACAAATACTGTAGATTCAGGTTTTGCGTCCTCACCGTTTTCTCAAATAAGTCAAGACACATTTTCAGCTTGTCAAAATGTGAATGTTGCCGGTGCAAATGCACTGCCGAAAAACGTAGAGGAACAGATTCTAGACAGTAATGCATTGTTATTACAACTAATGCAACAAATGGAACAAAATCAGAGACAAACACAGCAAAAGCTTCAAAAGTTAGACACAATGGAACAAAATCTTCAAAAGTTAGACACAATGGAACAACACCAGAGACAAACACAGCAACAGTTAGACGCAATGGAACAAAATCTTCAAAAGTAAGACACCACGCTTGAACAAACACGTGAAGATTTAACTACTGATTTACATAACATTGAATCGAAATGTCAACAAGTCTGTAATGACGTAAAAACACAAATTTGTGAGCATTTCCAACCTATTTTTTCGCGTTATGAAAATGCATTACAGAATCACGAAGCAGCCATAAAAGAACTGCAAACTATTGTTCATGAAAATCATGAGACCTAGCAAGCTAAAATGGACTTGGTTGCATCTACCGATTCGGTTACGCAACTTGCAAAAACTCAGGAAAACTTAAAGGACACAGTAGATACTCTGAAAATTGGTTCAGAAAGACACATGGAGGACATTAGTTCATTATCAGAGAAAGTAGTTGAACTTTCGGATGAGCTAAATAATTTACCTGCGAAGGTAGATGATAATCTGAATGACACAAAACCGGTAGTCTTTAATGACACAGAAGAGTGCGAACAAATTAGGAAACTGAAACAAAATCTGAATCAAACTAATACGCAACACCAAAGAGAAATCCGGGAAGTACAAGATCAGCTGACACAGGTAATACAAGAATTACGTATTTCAGAGGACACTCGCGCTCCAATACTGGAAGAGGGACATAGAAATACGGAACAGCCACAAAATAATAACACAGGGCATTTCGGAAGTTATGAAAGAAATTGGCAATGTGCACCGAATTTTGAGATCGAACCGCCGACACGACGTAACAATGACCGACATGCTACACGCCGACACGATGATTTTGACTATAAGCTGTTCATTACTACATGTAAATTCAAAACGTTTAAGAATTCTGCCAACGACATTCATCCACAAGCGTGGCTCCATCAATTCTCTCATTGTTTTCCTCCCAAATGGTCATTGGAGCACAGGTTAGAATTTATTTGTGGCTACTTGGAGAATGAACCAGCTGTAAGAATGCGATTGGTCATTCACGATTGTCACAGTGAAGGAGAATTTTACCATGCGTTCCTCTCAGCATATTGGTCACAAGCTACACAAGACCGAGTAAAACATAGCATCATGATGATGAAACATTTCGAACAATCTGGCAGGACGTTGCAAAGACGACATTGAAGCTTTTCAGGGACTCTTACAAGTATTAGAAATTGACACAGACAGTCACGGGATGCGAAAACAGGAAAACAATCACTACAGGTCACATCCGTCACAATTCCGTGACGACAGAAACAATAAATGGCCATGACAAGCCTATTCTTACAACGTAAATCGTGACCAAAACAGACACCACCTGTATGACAACCACTGGCAGAGTAATAGTTACAGAGAAAGATCGCATTTCCGTAGTAATGAATATGACAGAGACAATCATAGAAACAGACAATTTGGCCACCAGAACTATTATTATCACTGGAGACAGAATAACTTCAGACGCAACGGTCCAGCGCGCAGCTACGATTCAGGGAGAAATTCTCCAGCACGTGACCGACAAGAAAGAAACTATGGAATCTACCGACATGACGACAGACGATATGATCGTAACAACAGACCTGAACTGCATCAGAACTGGCGGGATTTAAACAGAGCAGCGCACTCTCGTCACGGTGAATTTGTAGAAGTTAGGTCTCCAAATCCCAATAACGACGTGCGCCAACAAAGGAACAGACAATGACACGCACCGCAGGCTGCCGCATGCGCCGGCTGGCTCAGAGAAAAATAACATAGACGCTAACCTTGAGAAAAATTTTAGCACTCCTCACCGACGTATACCACATGATAACTGCGTTGAAGTTGAAACTCTGCGTACTAGGAAGAGTAAAGGTTTACACCACATTTCACATGTAAAACCGTTTATTGACAGGTAATCTGCTTTTTAACTTAGTCTTTGCAATATTCACTTCATGCTACTTGTACAATTTGTCACACTGAGAAACTGTTAACATGCAACAATGTTTTGAAGTTCAATATCCACTCAAGAACCAAGAGAACTTATTTAAACAGAAATTACGACTGCATTGTTATTGCAAACAGATGACACAGTGTTATTGTGTGTGTACATTCTTGCTTGTTAGGTGCACGATTACGTAACGACTATAAGGCTCACATACTTAGAACATTTACCAGTACTGCTAATGATATTCTAATGCAACATTTTGGTTTACTTGAAAATACATTCCGGATTTAAAGTACTTTCTGTGAGATACCAGATGAGACAATGGTTAGTTTATGAGACAGCTACACGATTTTATCACGACGCTACTAATGAGTGACAATTTACAATGTTGCTTTTGCGGTGTTTCTGTTTTATCTCAGCACAGTTTTTCTGTATTATTCTGGAAAGTAAAACATGTTTTAGTAGTAACTTTTGTGGTATAGCTACAAGGAGACAGCCTTTTCTGTAGCACAACAATACGTTACAGCACAGTACTTTCTTCATCACGGCAATAAGCGTAATAGGTATGATATCTATACGCAAAGCATTTCACTTTTGTTTATCATGAGGTCAGTACATTGACTTCTGCAGAACTTAGCTTTTGGAGGACGATAACTACGACACTTCCACAGAGATTATCTTACAGCAAGACGCACATTTAGCGCTACAGGACACATATTTCAGTGATTAATTTTGTACTAAAAACATTTATTTTCAAAGATATTTGAAGTACAATGATACAAAGGTTTTCCATAATACATTTCATTCCATTCTTGTAATCTGTAACACCTGAGGGTATAATTACATTAATCCTCAGGGGGGTACACGCTTACTTTGTGTATCATGTGTTTGGCAAGCACAAGGAGCCCCAGCTAATATGGTATTTGCTTACACAACTTTACACATTGGTACCATATTTCTCTTACACACAAATTACACAGCTATCTGATCATTTAACTGAGAGAGACAAACATTTATTTTACTACATCAGCTACAGGACACGTTTTGAGTGATTAATTTTGTACTAAAAAACAATTATTTTCAAAGATATTTGAAGTACAATGATACAAAGGTTTTCCGTAATACATTTCATTCCATTCTTGTAATCTGTAACACCTGAGGGTATAATTACATTAATCCTCAGGGGGGAGCACGCTTCCTTTGTGTATCATGTGTTTGGCAAGCACAAGGAGCCCTAGCTAATATGGTATTTGCTTATACAACTTTACACATCGGCACCATATTTCTCTAACACACAAATTACACAGCTATCTGATCATTTAACTGAGAGAGACAAACATTTATTTTACTACATCAGTGACACACGTTTACGCAATTATAGGTTTGGATAACTTCACACTTACGAAATTGTATTTTGTCTGTGCTTTGTGAACTGTTCATATTTTTTCAGACCCATTGTGATATTATGAGAGCTTTGAATGATATATTTGGTATGGGATCACGATTTTTAAAGTACGTATGAGGCAGATGACACTTTTGACATGAGCAGAGTTCTTTTTTAGGTTTTGAAATTGACGTTTTTGAGATTTGACTGAGGTGTTTGATGTTATTATTACGATGACGATGTGTATTATGCTGTTGAGAAATGTTTATTATGATACATATTTATAATGATGAAATATTAAAGAGTGTCGATGAATATGTACATGTGTAATAAGGTAAGGAATAATGAGTAGTGGTTAGGGACTCTTATTTATGAAAAGGATGTTCGAAACCAAGAAACGTACTTTAAGAGTTATGAAATGTGTGTAAATGCGTAAATGTATCACAATGCCGTCGAAAATTTTTTGGACACTGTTTGTAACACAAATTCTTGACGTGTGAAATATTTTTATGAGACTGTCACTGTAGCAGAAACTGCTGTCGTAAATATTTCAGTAAGAAAGGTGAGTGACCACCTGCACGTAATGCGTTTTGGGCGCCCAGCTAAGAGGTAGTCGTCTGACAAAGGAAAGCCATTAGGTGAAAAAAAAAGGAAGGCCATTATCCTCGCCATTGACATTCCTTTAGTGAAAACATTGCAAATGCGACACCCTCATTACTTGGAAAGATACTTACATCTGCACACCTGATTATGACAAGCGTCTTTCTACGAGAGTTGAGAGAATTTCTACTAACTTATGAAATGACACATGACTACTGAATGATATTTTTATGCTTTGGTTTGCGTAATTGCTTATTTCATTTAATATCTGGTTTCCAGCTGTGTTGCAGCATTAGTTTTATAAAATAAACTTAGATGCATTTGCTAATGTGAACACTTTCTGTCAACAGATCTATTAAATAATTATTTTATGATCGACATTCTTCGAAAAAGGAGCTTTTGGAATGGAAAGAACAATAAGAAGGGACTAATAACAGTAACTGCATATATAATTTTCTTTTCGAGTACTTGGTAATTTTTTGTAGAATTAGTTGTTGTGGTGCACCACTTTAATTACATAGACATTAAGATGTGAATATACATTTCCCTTATCTGCATTGTTGTTTTTACTGTAATATTTTTTCTGCTTGAGCTATGTCATGTTTAAGTATAAGTTGCTGCTGTTTGCCAGGCATAGTGTTATTGAATTTGACTTTGTATTATTCTGTTAAGCCAGTTTTACTAATGATTTATTTTTATTGTTTGCTACACATTGCCTTATATTAGTTGTAATACTACAATTGCTTTGCTAATTTCTTAATGCTGCTTGCTTCGCAGTTCTGCGTTTTTTTTCATTGCTGTTTATATTAATTGTTTTATGTGATGCAGCATTGCCTCGTTCCTTGGTATATACATCTGAGCTCAGTAGATTTAAGTTAGCTTAAGAGGGGTAGACTATATAAGAAACTAACTATGATGACTTGGAAGAAATGTATTGAGAAGCTATATGAAAATGGATTGGGCAAAAAAAAAAAAAAAGGATACTGTACAGTGGAGAAAAACTATATTTGACAGAGGATGTGAACAGAATACAGAAAGCAGGCTTAGATAGGACTTTTGGGAATAATGATGAACGAAGGGAGATCTCCATGCAAAATACTGCGGTAAAATAAACCCTGTCCTTTCCTTTTGTGTTATCCCACTATGTGTTTGTGTACCCTTGTGTATTTGTTTTCTTCCTGTCTCTGTGTAGTTTCATAGAATTTTTCTTCTAATATTAAGCTATATTCACCATGATGAGGAATACTGTTATCCTCAAATATAATTGGCATTAATAATATGTTATTTGCCTTATAAATATGCTTAGACATTATTTATTCTGTTTTGTTGCTCATGTGTGAAGTTGATGTTTCGAAAGTTATTCTGATCTTTTATGTATGTACTCATGTCATAATTCCTGTAACACTGATGTATATGTTTATTTCAATTCTTTTGTAAAGCCCCTATTGCTACAAACGTTATCTGTATTGTTATGTTCTTTAATGATGTATTTTGTACCTTTGTTTTTGTATTTTTATGTTATAAAATTGTAATTGACACCAGTTCATCTAATTAAGTAACTTGTACGTTACATTTCACTGCACACGTTTCTGTTGGTCATAGTATATGGACAATATGTGAGAAGTAGGGACTGTTAGTGTTTGCACGTGTGTTAATAATTCAGCAAGGGACTGGATAACCGCATTGCTGGTTCTAAGGACACTTCCAAAAAACTTTGTGAGTGCACAAGTGGTGGTTATGGACTTGCTCAATTATCCGCAAGACTCTTCAATGGTGACTGTGCACCTGCACAGTCGCAACGGATGGCTGCTATCCATCTCTACAAGGACTACAGTGGGACTACACTTTTGATGACTCACCAATACCATTATTTCTACAAGAACTGCAGTGGGTCTACACCTCTGGTGGCCCACCAATACCGTAATCTCTACCAGGACTACAGTGGGTCTGCTCTGTGATGACCTACCTACCAATCTTCTTCAAAATGTCGAATGACTCTGCTGTAGGTTTGCTCTGTTGTGGCCCATTACCTGTCTGCATGTCAAGAGTCAGCACAGTTTTTCCGTTGGAAGGACAACACTACTTCTTCACGACTGCATGGAAATCCACTACTTCCGTGTGCATTGTCTTTTACTGCTCAGACTTTGAGAAAACAAACTGCAGGTTTACACTTATGATGAATGATCAGGACTGTCTTTATGGACTGTGAGAAAATTTTAGCTTTTGACCAACATTGTATCAATAAGTGTGTGCATTTGATTTCTTTGTTATTGTATTTATGATAAATTTTATCAAATCATTATTGGCCACTGTCTAAAACAATTTGTAAAATTTTTTGTGGGGAGCACGGGGGCTATGTAAGTAGGCTGTTTATGTTTTCTTATTGGTAACGCTACGTAGCGCTCTATATGAAAATCACTGGCTGTGCTGTGTGCAGTCTGTGGCTAGTTTTCATTGTTGTCTGCCATTGTAGTGTTGGGCAGCGGCAGCTGGATGTGAACAGCGCGTAGCGTTGCGCAGTTTGCGGTGAGCCGCCAGCAGTGGTAGATGTGGGGAGAGAGATGGCAGAGTTTTGTAATTTGTCATGAACTGCTATATATATAGTATGACTATTAAGGTAAATACATTGTTTGTTCTCTAATAATATCTTTCATTTGCTAACTATCCCTATCAGTAGTTAGTGCCTTCCGTAGTTTGAATCTTTTATTTAGCTGGCAGTAGTGGCGCTCGCTGTATTGCAGTAGTTCGAGTAATGAAGATTTTTGTGAGGGAAGTGATTTCTGAAAGGTATAGTTTAATGTTACTCAGGGCCATTCTTTTGCAGGGATCTTTGATAGTCAGATTGCGTTGCGCTAAAAACATTGTGTGTCAGTTTAAGCACAGTCTTGTATAATTGTTCTAAGGGGACGTTTCACCTTTTACAGTATATTACAAATCTTATACCTTTACAACTTCCTTTCCCTGAACGAAGAGATCATCCAAGTGATCATAGCACAATTATCTCATACTTCATCTACATCATACTCCGCAAACCACCTATCTGATCCCTCCAACCCAGTTTCACTCGCGAATAGCGCGTAGGAAGAATGATTGTCGGTAAGCCTCTTTATTGGCTCTAATTTCTCGAGATTTCTCCTCGTAGTCAATACGCTAGACGTATGGGGGGGGGGGGGGGGGGGCGGAAGTAATATCATGTCCGACTCGTCCTACAAAGTGCTGTCCCGAAATTTCAATAATAAATCCCTCCCTGAAGCACAACGCCTCTCTTGTATCTCTTGTAACGTCTACAAGTGAAAAGTTTGTGTAGCATCTCCTTAACGCTCTCTTGCGAGCTAAACGACCTCGTCATGAAATGCGCGGGTCTTCTTGGATCTTCTCTATCTACTCTATCAGTCCCATCTGATAGGGATTCCAGATAGATGAACAATACTCAAGGATCACGCGAACAAGCGCCTTGTGAGCCGCTGCTTTCGTGGATGAGTTACATTTAAGCCTAGACATTTTACGACGGACGCTGTCTCCAGCTGTTTGTCAATAATAGTGTAGCTCTAAAGTGGTGGATTTCTTTTCCCTCCCATGTATGCGCAATATGTTACATATATTTACGTTCAGGGTCACTTGTCAGAGCTTGCACCTGTAACGTTCCCTGGCAAACTCACGCTATTAATGAACAAGAGTTTATTTGTACCATATACGCCGCTCTGAGCAAGTTGTATATACCGTAATTATTGAACAAAAAATATTATTGTATTTTGTGTAAAAGACATTTGTTATTATCGTAATATTTTTTGTAGTAATATTCTCTCTGTATTAAGGATAGTAATTTTTCTATATTTGTTATGTGATTGTGAAATGTGTCAGTATCTGCGATAACAGAGATGTGAAATTTAGCCAGAGGAGAATAATATTGTCAAATTACAAAGAAATGTTAATAGTCAGCAGTAGTATAAAAGAACCATGTACAGCGTATTCTTTGGTCTTCTCTGTGTAGAGCTGAATGCGAGAGGAAGCTGTGTCGAAGCGATTTATGAATGGGTAGACTTCTTTTGTCTCTGTCTAGATTTAGCCGCCATTAGAGGAGGCGTTACAAATTAATGTGAGTTGATTTATTGTTGGATCTAAATACATCAGAATTTATCAAAAATGTGTATTATTAATGTAAATTAGCTTGCCCAGGTCATCTATAAAATTTCTTTAAAGAATTTTCAGCATTTTTAGCGGTGTTGCTGGGCTGTGCCGCGACCGATCGATTTGCAGCGGCGGCACATTTAAAAAATTGTTCCGCTAAAGGAAAAAATCAACCAAACCCGTAAATCGGGAACAGATAAAAATTAACAGTGAATTAAGAAATTGTGCTTCTTTTACAGTGATCCTGAGACTGATGAATTTTTAAACTAATTATACGTTTGTGCATTCGTAGGCGGATAGTTAAAGTTAGTTAACATTGAAATTTAACAATTTTGGTTCTTTCAAATAACTTAAATGTATAGCGAAGTTGGTTTGATCAGTGATAATTAAATGTCGGCTTGGCAATAATTAACCATTTTCTGCTAATAGAGATAATCTTGTGTTCCATAGCTAACGCCGGGATAGAATTCAGTAAATATTTAACAAAAGAAAAACCACTGCATTTAGAAAATGTGTGCCAAGGCCGAATTATGTAAAGGATTTAATTCTCAACTAAATATTCTTAATCAGTTAATATGAGTTCACGTAATTCTTAAATGTACGTAATTCTTTTGAAAGTGAATTTTTTTATTACCACACGTAAATAAGAGAGAGGTTCTACAACAAAGTTCGTACTTACAGAAGACAGTTAAAGAGAGGCAAATTAATTAACTAAATACAATAATAATTAATAATTATTCTTTAACGTAATTAAAAGCAATTTCGTGAAGCAATTTCGTTAAATTGGCGCCCATCGTGGGGCTCGAATATGCAGTGGCCATTAAATACCCATGAGATAACTAGGAAATTATTATAGTCGAACTTGTTGGAGAACATTTAATAATTTTTCTATGTATTGTATGTATTGCATAACCAATATTGTGTGGTAATACCTGTATATGACTTTTTGCATGCGAACACTATATACCCAGAGGCAAGCTGAAGAACAGAGCTCATTATAGCGAAAAATTAATTACCTACCACAATATCAGGGGGCAGCTGCACCCAAGATAGATCACCAAAAGGTAAAGCTACAGTGTAGTTGGCCTGTGGGTAGTAAAGTAGCCTCAGTGCAGTGTTCTCGGATCATTAGTGGTGTGCTTGTTGTTAGGGCTTTGTTTTAAAAATAACAGGACATTTGAGTAGTTAGTCACTGTAGTATATAATAAGTGTGTTTTAACAAATGACCATTTCTTGTGTGATTATATCAGTGAAACCTGAGTGTTAGGATATTTAGTTCAGATTTTATTTCTTTTGTTTACTATGGTTAGATTGCGTAGTCAGAAGGATATCAACATGGATAATGAACAACAGTTAGTAAGTAGTGATACCAAGTTAGAAAGTGGGACACAAAGTAATGTTAGTGACGTAGTTCAGGAAGTACAATGTGAGAATCTGGGGGCAGAAGGGCAAGACATGTTGCCACTGCCACCCAGTGATTCAGTTGATAGCGGAAATACTGTGCCACCCGCAAGCACTGGACACGGACCAGAGAGTGGTGAGGTGTCAGAAGTGCAATCATTAAGAGTTATGTTCGAGCGCATGCTCAATTTCCAAGCTGAATTTGCACGAATGCAAGCAGAACTTGAAAGAGAACGTGATGCTAAACAAGCAGAGCGTGATCGACGCCAGCATGAGAGACTTGCAGTTAATGCAATCTTTGGAAACTATGCAAAATGAGATTGTTAGTTTGAGACAAAACTATGAAATTATACCCAAAACGGTGCAAGAACTGAGCGAAAGAGTAGATAGTATCCAAGTGGCTAACGCCAGTATCGTAGATGAAATCAGTGTACTGACCAACAGGGTGGAACAACTAGAAATTGACACAAATCAAGAAATTGAGCACAAAGTGTCCGAACAAGTGCACAAAATTAAAAGCGAATTTATTAAAGAAATATACGAGAAAGTGCACGTCGCGATTGAAGCCAAAGATGTGGGCTCAAATGCGGAAGTCCAGAACCTGAAAAAGGTGGCAGCGAAATGTCAACCATCGTCTTGCCGAAATAGAAATCAGCTTGCGGCATGACGACTCACAGGTGTATTTCACGCCAGCCAGGTCCAACAATGATAGGCATATAAATACAGCAGTAAAAAATTGCGACTGCGAGACAGAACAGGCAACCAATGTAAGCGAAACAAATAAATGTCATTCCAAAATAGTGATTGAAGAAAGCCTGATTAGAAACCGACAGTTTCAGATCTTTACAACGGAGAAGAAATCTGTTCACCCTGCAGTGCTTATCAAGGGATTTAGAAACATTTTGCCTAGCGTTTGGAGTCATACACAGAAAATACAGTTCGTTATGTCTTACATACAAGGAGATGCTGCATTATGGGCAACCGAAGCAGCTGACAGTTGCGATACATATGAGCATTTTGAAAAGGCATTCTTGGCCAAATATTGTTCAACATGTATTCAGGAGAGATTACGGAAAGAGGTATATAATCCAGAGCCGTATTCTCCACGATTAGGCAATTTGCGAAAATATTTTGAGAAGTACATTAATAAGACCCGTTATTGGGACGAGCAGATTTCATCCCGGGATTTGATCAGACTTTTGAATTCACACTTGTCGATACACGTAAAGGAAAAACTTGTACACGTGCCGGAGAATGACATGGAACATTTCTTGTCTGTTCTGGACTCAATTGACCTGATTCAGGAGGATGTTAAGGCAGCCTCTGAACAGGCTAGAAGTAACGGAAACGGTTACAGAAATGGTCGAAATAACACGCCTCCACCAAAAAATGGAAACGGCGGAGGTAACAATAGGAGACAAGATTATGTACAAAACGGGAATAGAGGTAGAGACCGGAACGGCAATAGTCCGCCGGTGAATAATGACCGGAAAAGGAGGTCTGATGACCGATATGAAACAGGCCCACCAAGCAATAGTAGATGGAAAAATGCCAGGGGGCCTTGGAACACTAATACCTATAATGATGCAAACCGAACTTGGCCACAGAACCAGAGGCCCAGTACGGACCGGCCAAACAGTGAAGGATATGACAATAACCGACCGCCACCACAAAATGCGCCAATTGCGCAACCGTGGCGGCCGACGCAACACAACTTACACATAGTGGAGATCAGTGACACAGAGCAGCCACACCCATCCACCTGTAATAATTCAACAAACTAGATTCAGCCGAGATACGCTCTCCATCGTCGGCTGAGGTTTGGAGTGAGAGCAGTCCGACACCGAACAAAACACTGGGAATCTGTATCCTCAGGTATAATGACGGGGTACAGATGGGACATGAATTGATAACTGAACCATCCACGTGCATAAAGGAGCACAAAGACAAAGTACAAGCGATAATAGAGATCAAAATTAACAATACTGATGTGCAAGTGATCGTAGATACAGGTGCTACTGTCAGTGTCATGAGTATGGACTTATTCAAAGTACTGGGGAAAGAAAGGCGTATGCTGACTTTTCCTGTGAACAATTGTAAAGTCACTGGAGCCATAAGTGCACAGCGACAAATAATTAAACTCCAAGTGCGGGTAGAAATGTATATAGGGGAAGAAGCCATAGCGTGCTCAATCCTGGTAGTAAAGGGTTTAAGGGTTGCCTGCATTTTGGGGGTAGATTTTTTGAGAGAAAGGGGCGCAGTAATCGACCTTTCTCGAAGAAAATTAAGTTTGATGAACGCTGGTAGGAGGATAGAATTGACCATGCTCAGATCTGAAGATGTACCTGTGCCTAATTGTAATGCTATTAACATAAAGTGTAGGAAGCAGTGGATACTACATTTAGACAATCATTGTCAAGGACAAAATCTCTATTATCCAGAGGTACAAAGTGATCAATTAAAAGCAAATGTGGACGTACTAGTGAACAAAGTATCACAGTCCGAAAATTTGAACTCAATACAACAGCAGGATTTGGTACAGTTATTATCTAACTATGCAGATGTATTTTCAGAACGAACAGGAATTGTTAAGGGATGTCAGTACAATATCGAGGTGAAGCCTCACGAAACCTACTGTCGAGCCTCATACTCCATTCCTTAGTCCAAGAAGGAAATAGTAGCTATCTCTTAGCAGATCCCCACTCATGGAGAGTACGGATGTAAAAAATATTCCTACAGTAAAAGACTAATAGTCCTATGTGGACGCCATTCTTTTGTAAATGAATGAACATTAATGATGTGTGATCTGTAGAGATAATGTACTAGTGTAGAAGTATTTAGTTATAAGAATATGATTGACTTTCTCTTTTGTTTATGAATATTTGTGTTATGTCTTCTTTTAATTAATGTTAGCTTGAACATGCTCTAAATGTCTGCACAGATAACCTGATTAGTGCAATTATTTATAGTGTTAAATTGTGACAGAGATCAGTCAGGAGGAACATTTTAGTAATGATTAGTTTGTGTACTGCATAATATTCTATATGTGTGTCAAACTTGAAATATTTCTTGTACAATCTTTTCTATTATATGTGTATATATGTATATATGTGTAGCTGTCAGATTGACAGATTCGAACCCAGAATAATATCAATAATATGAGGCCCTGAGAACTTTATTATCTAACCAATGTTATCAGAGAGAATAATGCACCCAGTAGTGACACGAAGGCACCATGGGAGGCAAACTTATTGCAAATTTAAGTAGCGCAAAGTTACGCACAAAGAAGCTTCAATTGAAGCATGTGCAGATTTAATCAGTAAAAAAGGAGCTATCCTGATACAGTCCAAGTCAATTTTAGCCTACAGAGACTACACTGTAGTTACGTAGGACCTTGCAAGTGAAGTAAGACATAATTTCAAAGGAGTTATTGAACAATATGCCTGAATCCGGCTGGAATGCACAAATAAAATCTACTCGAACACGAATATAGATGATTTTTGGGCAAACTAATACGAAATTTTAATATTTGTTACCATGTACGCAAATACCACACACCTTGGTAAGGAGTTACGAATGTGCTGTTACAAAAATTGCACAACGGACATTGTAAATAAAAATAAAGGAACTTAAACAAAAGTGCAGTATTGTGTGGCAGAGACAGACAGTGACTGTTAAACCTGCAGCAATACGTCACGAAGTTGTGGTGTATAAGTAATAAAAAACTGTATCATCGCCGTGTGTGGAAGTGGACAAGGAACTAGCACGACACGAACAGTGAGCCGATAACGGACGATGGACCAAGTTAGTGTCAAACTTTAATTCTTTGTGTGTCAAGGGACGCTAGGAAAGCGCATTGACTACGGAGATACATTTTGTCGTAAGGTGAAAACTTGCGTGTGACTAATGACAAGTCATGACATGGTGAAAAATATTGTGCGCCCATAAAACGTGTTACTGTGACAACGAAACATTGTGCAAACCAGACTAGTGAAGGCCTACTGAATAATAACTGCCAATAACTGTGTGCGTTTTTTCCCACAGCAGGAAAAATGCCCATAAGGATAGTACACTGTTTGTGAACTTGTTGCACGTTTGCTGGAGCACTGCAAGAAGACGTCACACGGGCGAGCTGATATACAACGCGCATCCGGCTACATCAGCCATGCAGCGGCCGCAGCAGCCCGTAGCAGACCAGACAGCCACACGCCTCTCCGCGCCGTAGCTGTCAACACCGGGGGCGGTGACCTACACGGAGCCGACGCACCGCGCCGAGCGCCGCTCAACAATCACTCCGCACCGCTCACCAACTACAGCATTATTGACTTTTTCCAAAATATTTACATAAACTGCATAACATGTCAATGACTCCATTTTGATAAACATTGAACATTTATTATGTATGTTCGTAAACTAATAAGAGAAAATGAACACTAACAAGTGCAAGAGATGAATTTGTAACACGTAGGTAGTGGAAACATTATGAAAAGTGATCCTGTGCTAAGTGATTTAAAAAAAAAAAACTAAGTGATATATCCTAGGACAAGTGACCTTGCAGTATATTCCAAAATTAATAATAACGAATTGTTAATCACACAAAAAAAACTTTCGTTGAACTGTATGTGACTGTGATATTATGTAACCGTTGGTGACAAACTGCTAAATTAATTCAAATGAATGACTGTTAAAGAGACAATATTAATCATGAACCAACTGGGATGGCTGGGCTCCGGCACAGTTTTGCCCAGGTTTCCCGTCTGCCTTCGCCCAAATTGGGGAGCCATGAACATATATAACCCTGGGACTAATTAAAAGAGCCATTCAATAAAAAATACAGAATTGTAAAGAACGTTACTGGCACCATTGTGTCAAAGTATAGAAACACTTTGCCAAATGCTGCCAAGGGGCAATGTAACGTTCCCTGGCAAACTCATGCTATTAATGAACAAGAGTTTATTTGTACCATATACGCCGCTCTGAGCAAGTTGTATATACCGTAATTATTGAACAAAAAATATTATTGAATTTTGTGTAAAAGACATTTGTTATTATTGTAATATTTTTTGTAGTAATATTCTCTCTGTATTTAGGATAGTAATTTTTCTATATTTGTTATGTGATTGTGAAATGTGTCAGTATCTGCGATAACAGAGATGTGAAATTTAGCCAGAGGAGAATAATATTGTCAAATTACAAAGAAATGTTAATAGTCGGCAGTAGTATAAAAGAACCATGTACAGCGTATTCTTTGGTCTTCTCTGTGTAGAGCTGAATGCGAGAGGAAGCTGTGTCGAAGCGATTTATGAATGGGTAGACTTCTTTTGTCTCTGTCTAGATTTAGCCGCCATTAGAGGAGGCGTTACAAATTAATGTGAGTTGAATTATTGTTGGATCTAAATATATCAGAATTTATCAAAAGTGTGTATTATTAATGTAAATTAGCTTGCCCAGGTCATCTATAAAATTTCTTTAAAGAATTTTCAGCATTTTTAGCGGTGTTGCTGGGCTGTGCCGCGACCGATCGATTTGCAGCGGCGGCACATTTAAAAAATTGTTCCGCTAAAGGAAAAATCAACCAAACCCGTAAATCGGGAACAGATAAAAATTAACAGTGAATTAAGAAATTGTGCTTCTTTTACAGTGATCCTGAGACTGATGAATTTTTAAACTAATTATACGTTTGTGCATTCGTAGACGGATAGTTAATGTTAGTTAACATTGAAATTTAACAATTTTGGTTCTTTCAAATAACTTAAATGTATAGCGAAGTAGGTTTGATCAGTCATAATTAAATGTCGGCTTGGCAATAATTAACCATTTTCTGCTAATAGAGATAATCTTGTGTTCCATAGCTAACGCCGGGATAGAATTCAGTAAATATTTAACAAAAAAAACCCACTGCATTTAGAAAATGTGTGCCAAGGCCGAATTATGTAAAGGATTTAATTCTCAACTAAATATTCTTAATCAGTTAATATGAGTTCACGTAATTCTTAAATGTACGTAATTCTTTTGAAAGTGAATTTTTTTATTACCACACGTAAATAAGAGAGAGGTTCTACAACAAAGTTCGTACTTACAGAAGACAGTTAAAGAGAGGCAAATTAATTAACTAAAAGCAATAATAATTAATAATTATTCTTTAACGAAATTAAAAGCAACTCTATCAGTCCCATCTGATAGGGATTCCAGATAGATGAACAATACTCAAGAATCACGCGAACAAGCGCCTTGTGAGCCGCTGCTTTCGTGGATGAGTTACATTTAAGCCTAGACATTTTACGACGGACGCTGTCTCCAGCTGTTTGTCAATAATAGTGTAGCTCTAAAGTGGTGGATTTCTTTTCCCTCCCATGTATGCGCAATATGTTACATATATTTACGTTCAGGGTCACTTGTCAGAGCTTGCACCTTCTATAAGTTCTCTGCAGGTCGTTCTGCCAGTTCTTACTGTCTTCTGGCGTTGCTACTGGTAATTCTGCTCGGACGGAAATATCTCGTGATTGGGAAATTAATCGTAATTTTTTATGAATAATGCACGTCTTCTTGTTTCTCATTACGCATTTCAGGCGAAATTCCTGTTTTCCTTTCAAATGTAAATTCTTAATTTCCGATATTTTATGAGATATTTTTAATAGAGGTTGCTTAAATTGAGAAAACATAACACTAAGTTTTGGGACAAAAATGGAAAACCAAATACTCTTTATTTGGACAATCTCCATTGTTTTATAACACAGATGTAGTCTCACACGAGTCAGAGGGATGCCACAGAAAGATGAAGAATAATCATTTTACAGCACCGAGCACACCATACAAGTGCAGCACTTTTACATTTGCCACCGTACCATTACGATATGAATCCAACAGAACTGATCTGGAGCTAAGTTAAGGGATTTGTAGCGAGAAATAACAAGACTGTTAAAAGCTGCCAAACGTACTGCAACTAACGCACACAGCTTTTCCACATGTCACTGCTGAACGCTGACAGGATATAAATGCGTCCTTCACCTGGGTAACTTCGTAGATTCTGTTGTTGATTGACTCGTTGTCAATGTAGCTGATGACAGTTCCGAAACTGAAATGTATTTCTCGGATTCAGGTAACGAAGGAGCTAAAGATAGGGTTCGGCGTTCAAGAACATGGTGAAATGCCTGCGATATACCTTTGTATCACCCGTAGCTAACTCAGAAAAGTTACTCTTTGTTTAAGTTAGGAATTTAATTATTCTTGTTTGTAATTAGTGTACCATATTCGGTGGGAACGAGAGCATTTTGTTCTTTCCCTCTGGTCATCTGGTTACCCAAGAAGCATGCGGAAGTGCTACAGTTTTGCCGAGTATTATTTCATTCTCTTTAAAAATTAAATGACATTAGAAGCTATATTGTTTCTCTGCTCGTCCCTTTTTACTTCTGAACTGCAACTGCTCACACTATTGCAAGTTAGTTGGATCAGCTGGCTATCCAGTGCTGTGCAGGTTAAAAGCACCGGTGAAGCTGGTGTCCCGCATTATCCCTCAATCTCTGTGTGTGTAACACAGCATAAAACCTATACTTATGATCGTACTTGATTGTACTGGACACAGCTTGGCTTCCTCTCCCTGTGGAACGAAATCCAATAAGATTCAAGGTAACGCAGAAGAATATACGAGGTAATGTTTACATCAGGTTTACTTTTATGATGAACACAGTGTATCATGGAGTGAAAAGCTCGTAACAATGGAATATTTTCATGTATCATGGAGTGAAAAGCTCGTAACAATGGAATATTTTCAAACACAGGTTTCGAATGAACAGTTGTTGAGATCTTACAATCAGAGCTTCAGGGTAAGTATAATACTTATTATACGAATTAGTGGAGTTAAATTTAATATTTTCATGGGAGTTTAGACTGTATTACTCATTCATTCAGATCTCTCAGAATACTGCTATTTTTTCATTACCAAATTTAGATAATATTACTCCGCTTTCTTTTCCATTTTGCTTAGATTAAACAGCATCTGCTCTGTCACATACAGATGTCACACACCTGCTCACTCCTGCTTACTTGTCCATCAATTAAATTTCATTCATTATGGAAGGTCGATTCTTTCGTCTCCTCTAAAAATGCGACACTCCCGATCAAACTGTAAATAACTGCTTACTTGGGCCTTGTCAGTTGAATCTAGTTTCATTTTCTGAACCTATTTTAAAACTACCGTTGTCGCAATATCTGTCTTTGTTCACTACAACAAGTGTGTAGATACTGAGTAACTGTAACTGGCCACAAACATACCCTAGTTACTTATAAAACAGCATTAATACTAAAATAACAAAATATAACCAGAATATCTCAGAGCAAAATAGGATATCATTCATTTCAAAGCAGTCAGACAAGAGATGATCGCTTTTATTTTGTCTTAATTTACTCATAATAGGAATTTTTTCAGGGGTGCCTAACGAAGCAGATAACTAAGCGCAATATCTGAGCCTCTCGTTTGCTTCTCGGTTTACAGAGATCTGCATGCAAATGGCAAAAGTATTTCTCAAGGTCTCAGTGTGAATAAAGGTCTTTAATATTTTTGGCAATGGGATATGTTAATCAGTAACTTATTTGGAATTGAACTGCCCCCACCCATTCTCGCGGTTCGTTGTTTCTGCAATGTGTCATAGCACATATAATATGTCATGTGTCGTGCATGTGACATAATCTTGACGACGGTAACTGTTTGGGTTTCCCATATGCTCATTTTATTGATACAAAGCGGGCCGCTCTCTGTGCGGGGAGGTATCGCAGCAGCCGCATCATTGCTTGCGTCACTGTTCACTGTTCGCAGTACACTTTGGTAATAGCTGCCGAGAATTCTTCCGGGTTGTATGACCGTGGTTCATGGAACTCTTCTATCCCTGACGTTTTCTCCGAAGCTACGTTGGACATCTTAGGATGTACTCTTAATTGTGCTGAGTCTTGCAGATTGACGAGTCGGACGTCGAAGATTGGGCGTGATCTGGATTTCACGTGATAGCAGAAATAAACCTTGTCACGGATAAAATATAACTATCGATCATAGTACGTCAAAGATAAAACCTTATCATCAATTGTGTAGCGCCGCTGTCCATATATCACTCAGTTTCATAGCTTCTTCTTTTCTGTTAAAATTATCCCCATGTTTATATACTTCGATGGCTTCTATATACTGCCGTGGGTAATATTTTGTCATAGTACATAAAAGTTCAGTTTATAACAATTTCAGTACCTGATCACCCGACTGAAGAGTATGTTCCGCCTCAGCTGACTTGTCTGTTTTCCCTAGTCGGCAAAGACTTTTATGTTCCTTAAACCGTGTATTCACCCTTCTCTTTGTAGTTCCAATGTAGACCCTACCACATGTACACGTAATTTTGTATACAGCACTTGCAGACGGAGGGGGACGTTTATACTTCACGCAACGAAGTGCTTGGTCTACTTTCTATTGAGTCCTACGAGCGCCAATTTTTACATGGAAAAATTCGAACAATTAGCTCTGGAAAATGCGAATGAGAAACCATGTGTGCCGTCGTTTTTCTACAAAAAATCAGTTATTGAAAAGAGATTCACAATATTACTACTCAGTGTACATTTTAACACATCACCGAGTTGCTCAGCTCAGTTTAGGCGACCAGCATCTAGTACGACTGCCAGTCGTGGACATTAAACGACATTAAAGGCTTAATTTTAAATACTTGTAATGTTATATTTTGACACTTTAATTGAAGTTAGTTTCGAATAAAGCGAGTTATTCATCAGTTCTTCTAGCGCCACGGGTAAGACGGTACAGTGTCACGGTGTAATTTGAGATACGGTGATAGTGACAGTACGATAAAACACAATGGGATAAATATCGCTCACTATACACACGGCTGATATGGAAGCAGTCGAAATTCATTCAATGCTATCAATTAACATGATTAGAGAGTGCTACGACGGACAATTCCGATTCTGAAATTTCGGTTACGTAATATATAAGTAAATATCGAATCTGTGTTCTCCAGAAGAGCTGGGAATATCTCTGTACGTAGAAGAAAATACGTTACTAAAATACGGCGTCAAAGAGGACTTAAAATACATTTAAGCTGTAATTTCCTCTTTTCGCAGACCACAATTGAATATATTCATTACACCATGAAACACAATTTTAGCTGGCGAATATTTTCTGCCGCAACAAGAACGTAACACCAAACCCTTATCCTTTCACAAGTATGTATGCGACTGCAAAATATCAGTTACTTCGGGAGTTGTTGATGATCTAACGTCTAAAAATAGCTTTCGTTGTGATTAAGTTACAACCGTTGTGAAAAGGCAACTGTTACAAAACATCTGCCGAGTATTAAAAAAAGGCTACGTATATAAATCTGAAGAGTTAGTAGAAGAGATAAAAAGAAACACTTTTGTTATATAACATAAATGTTACAGGTGCACTCACTAGGGATCCTGAATTGTCCACTTCCTGAATGAAGTACGACATTCTCATTGTTTTTGTTATGATATGAGTACAAGTATGTGGAAATTGATGCTGCCCTCCAGCCGATATAACTGGTATGCCTCTCATTTATGAGGAGGCACAGTACAATAGTCGAGCAGCAAGGGGACTCTACGAAACGATTAAGATATCGTGTGACATTTCAAGACCTGATAGACTTATCAGTGAAACAGGATGCCTTAGACCAGACTGACAAGAAAGTATTAAACTTCGCCGTGGGGGAGATGTTCGTTTTTATGAAGCTGTGTCGGCACATGATCCATATCCACCGATAGTGTGTTTAGTTTCAGGCATCCATACTTGTACCAGGAGGCACAAGATCTATCAGCTGCTGACTTCTCCAACGCGTAGAATTCTACAAATAGTGTCGGCATTACATCCCTGACTTTACTGACGAGGGTGTCTTCGCCACTGACGGAATACAGTGCAATCACAACAGGAGTTGCAAAATCCTAAAGCGCCTCATGTATTCCACAATCAATCGAGATTTCCCTTGAATGTGTTGGCTAGTAGTGTTCACGACCATCTTATAAGGCAGTGCATTCTGTCTAAGAGGCGCGAAGGAGGAAATTACCGTATCTTTCTCCGTGAAGTTCTACACCAAGTGTTGTGAATGAATCGCTAGCAGTATCGAAACCATTATCGTTCCAGCATGATGGTGCTACACAAAACTTTGTCGTTTATGTTGTAGAGCATTTAGACAGTGTCTTCTGCAACTCATAGCTGGGAAAAGTTGTATGTGTAACGTTTTCGTCACTTAAAAAGGTGTTTATCTCCTCGAACCATACTAAGGTTCTGTCTACGTAGTTTTTCTACATACTACTTATGTTATAAGGGAGCATAACGGTAAACTGATATCGTAAGGTACGACAGCAACTGTTTATCAAAAACCATAAGGGCAGTCTAAATCGAAATGTATTTGAAATCGGATTCTGATGTAACAGCTACCTGAGACAAATTTAATACGTATAGTGAGGTGACAGCGACGGCAGCATCGACATTGCGATACCACTACGAGATGGATGTGTGAGGGTGCAGTTACAAAATTTAAATAAATTGAGATAGGTTAAATTTGTAAGATAGGTTTCTTGGAATAAGACTTAATACGAAAAAATCGTAATTTTTACTATTTTTGAGATGAGTTTTTTCGAATATCACGTAGCTTCCGGTGTAGTTCCGTAGTTTTTCCTGTTGCACATGACATCCGAAAACGTTTTCGGAAAACTGTATGTTCCTTCACACTGACATGTTAAATTTGGTGAGTAGAGAGGGAGCTGCCATCATCTGTTTATAATTGCAACTTCATCATAACGAATGGATTTGTTGGTGAAATACTGAATGTGTCTGTCTGAAATATCGGATCGATTGCCTGAGTAATTTTCATTTTTCGAGGCGTAACACACTTTGTTTGAATTAGATGCCATATATTTGTTATTTTCTTCATCATACGTCCTGAAAATGAATCTTTACTGATAGTGTTCCATAAATTCTGTTTCTGCACCACAGCTTTTGTTTGGTTCTAAATAATTTCTGCATACTATATGTTCGTTCCTCGAATAGTAAAAGATCCTAGCATCATAAATGGTGGAATAGTTTTCTTAAATCTCCCACAGGAGGTCGCTAATGCCATGCGTTAAAACAGAGATCTAGTATTGCTAATTTCACTCAAATGAAATTCTATATTGCTTTATTTTACACGCCATATGCACCGAAGTTATGATAGTGCTGCTTACGTCTTAAAAAATAGTTTTAAAATTATTTGTTTCTTCATTGTCACGCAACGTGTAATTATACTTAAGCGCCAAAGAACCTGGTATAGGCATACGTATTCAAACACAGACATATGTAAACAGGCAGAATACGGCGTTGCGGTCGGCAACGCCGAGATAAGGCAACACGTGTCTGGCGCAGTTGTTAGGTTGGTTACTGCTGCTACAGTGGCAGGTTATGCAGATTAAAGTGACTTTGAACGTAGTATTATAGCCGGCGCACGATCGATGGGACACAGCATCTCCGATGTAGCGATGAAGTAAGGATATACCCTTACGACCATTTAACGAGTGTACCGTGAATATGAGGAATCCGGGAAAACGCCAAACTGCGACGTCGATGCGGCCGGAAAAAGATCCTGCGAGGACGGGACCAACGACGACTAAAGAGAATCGTTCAGCGTGACAAAAGTGCATCCCTTCCGCAAATTGCGACTGATTTCAGTGCTGGGCCATCAACGTTAGCGAGCGAACCTTCCAACAGAAACATCATCGAGAGGGGCTTTCGCGGCGAAAGGCCCACCTGTGTACCCCTGATGACAGCACAACACAAAGGTTTAAGCCTCAACTCGGCCCGTCAGCACCGACGTTGGACTGTTGATGGCTGAAAACATGTTGCCTGGTCGGACGAGTTTCGTTTCAAATTGTATCGAGCGAATGGACGTGTACGGGTATGGAGACCATCTCATGAATCCAATGATCCTGCATGTCAGCAGGGACTGTTGAAGCTGGTGGAAGCTCTGCAATGTAGTGGGGCGTGTACAATTGGAGTGATATGGAAATCCTGGTATGTCTAATTACGACTCTGACACGTGACAGGTACGTAAGCATCCTGTCTGATCACCTGCATACATTCATGCCCATTGCGCATTACGACAGACTTGGGCAATACCAACAGGACACCTCAACATCCCCAGAATTGCTACAGAGTGTCTCTAGGAACACTCTTTTTAGTTTAAATACTTCCGTAGGCGACAAAACTCCGTAGACATGATGAACATTATTGACCATATCAGGGTTGCCTTGCAACGTGCTGTTCAGAAGAGATCTTCACCGCCTCGTACTCTTAAGGATTTATGGACAGCCCTGCAGGATTGATGGTGTCAGTTCCTTCCAGCACTGTTTCAGATATTAGTCGAATCCATGCCACGTCGTGTTGCGATACTTCCGTGTGCTTCCGGGAGTCCTACACGATATTGGGCAGGTGTACTAATTTCTTTGGTTCTTCAGGGTAGTAAAACATAAGAACTAAACGAACCTAACTTTACTGGGTACGTACCTCTGATGACGTTTGCAAATTGATAATGTTTGTTCCTTCAAGGTTCTTCTTATTTTCGTAGAAAGCGTGTTTCTTAAATAGGTGTCGTTTTGAAATTAACGTAAACAACTAGATTTTTTAGCAATTTTATTTTTACATTAAAATACGTACTTTAAACTGCTTTTTCACATAATCCCCTCACATATTAAAGCACGTATCATACTATACAATCAGATTTTGAATACCATCCTCGTAAAATTCTTTTGTCTCGATAGACAACTATTGCAAAACGGTTGTTCTGACGACTGCATTGTTATAGTGATTCTGACTTCCCAGGTGGATCTTCAAATTCTGAACACGTGGTAGTCACTCGGTACTACAATGGGGACTGTACAGAGGGTGATCAAGTTGTTCCCAGCCATATGGTCCGATTTTTTGTAGAGTTCGACTGAAAGGGTATTGTCATAAAGCAAAACGATCCCCTTACTCAGCGTGCAACATCTTTTTCCTTTGATTGAATGGTGGATTCTTTTAAGGATGCCAGTAAGGTGTAGAAATTAAATGGAGTCAACACGAGGTAGAAAATCCAGAAGTAACAGTGTCCTTCATGACTCAAAAAGCGGTACACATGATCTTCCGGGCTGACATAGTTTACCTGAACTAGCTGAGTGATTTTGAATGCCACCCTTTGCATGGATTGCTGCTTTGAATCAGGTACAACATAAGACATCTTCCCCTGTGTCATCTTGGCTTAAAAACTTGCCAGCTTCCTCACTTTACCACTCCAGTAAAGTCAAAGAGCTCGAAAACAATGACTTTTCTGCATATAAGTCAGGATTTTCTTTACCCATGTAAGGTGTGCATGTCATCTTGGTCGTTACAGAACTGTTAACGTCTGCCGGCCGCGGTGGTCTAGCGGTTCTGGCGCTGCAGTCCGGAACCGCGGGACTGCTACGGTCTCAGGTTCGAATCCTGCCTCGGGCATGGGTGTGTGTGATGTCCTTAGGTTAGTTAGGTTTAAGTAGTTCTAAGTTCTAGGGGACTTATGACCTAAGATGTTGAGTCCCTTAGTGCTCAGAGCCATTTGTTAACTTCTTACTTCCATAATTATATATGCACACATCAGAGAGCAGTCAATACTGATATTCGTTGATTGTTACGCTATCCCTGCCCAGAGGAGCTCATAGAAGAAATGCAATGATTAGCGGGTATTCATTGTACAAATATATTACACTAGAACTGACATGTGATTATATTTTCACGCAATTTGGGTGCATAGATCCTGAGAAATCAGTATAAAGAATAACCACCTCTGGCCGTAATAACGGCCTTGATACGCCTGGGCACTGAGTCAGAGCTTGGACGGCATGTGCAGGTACAGCTGTCCATGCAGCTTCAACACGATACCACAGTTCATCAATAGTAGTGAATGGCGTACTGTGACGAGCCAGTTGCTCGGCCACCATTGACCAGAAGTTTTCAGCTGACGAGAGATCTGGAGAGTGTGCTAGCCAGGGCAGCAGTGGAACATTTTCTGTATCCCAAAACGCCCGTACGGGACCTGCAACATGTGGTCGTGCATTATCCTGCTGAAATGTAGGGTTTCTCAGAGTTCGAATGCAGGGCCACGGGTCGTAACACATCTGAAATGTAACGTATACTGTTCAAAGTGCCGCCAATGTGAACAAGAGGTGACCGAGACGTGCCATTGCACCCCATATCAGCACGCTGGGTGATACGCCAGTATGGCGATGACGTATACAGGCTTCCAATGTCAATTCATCGCGATGTCGCCAAACGCGGATGCGACCATCATGATGTTGTAAACAGAACCTGGATTCGTCCGAAAAAATGTCGCGATACGATAAACCGCAATCGCGATATGCTACAATCCGACCTTTATCAAAGTCGGATACGTGATGGTACGCATTTCTCCTCCTTACACGAGGCATCACAACAACGTTTCACCAGGCAACGCCGGTCAACTGCTGTTAGAGTATGAGAAATCTGTTGGAAACTTTCCTCATGTCAGCACGTTGTAGGTGTCGCCACCGGCGCCAACCATGTGTGAATGCTCTGAAAAGCTGATCATTTGCAGATCACAGCATCTTCTTCCTGTCGGTTAAATTTCGCGTCTATAGCTCGTCATCTTCGTGGTGTAGCAATTCTAATGGCCAGTAGTGTATTAGTATATTTGTGTTGGGAACCAGAATTGGGACTGAATCGTTGGGAAATCTTTTACTTGAATTTAGCTGCTAAATACTGAATACTGAATTTTTGGACATGTTTGAATAAGATAACTATTAGGGTATTTATGGCATTGGAAAACAGTTTTGTGATGTATTGTGATCCTATATAAATACATAGCCTTACATCCTTGTAGGTAACTTGGTATTTGTCGGTAGTTATCACTCTGTTGTAAAATTAATTCTCGTATCGTAATGTGTTTGAAATACTTCTCGTGGATCGCCCACAGCAAAGGAGTTACTTCTCTTTCCCTACATATACATTTTGTGAAAGAATAGAGATCGTTTTGGGTAGGTTATTACTAGTGTAATATTAAATTTTGAATAACCAACCTGTTAGAATTGTTGATTATCATCCATATGTTTATCAAGACAATATTGTTTACGATCTTGAAAGTGAAGTTATAACGTAATTCTGTGATATAAAAGTATTATAGAAAAATCTTTTGTATATTATTAACACTCAAATATAGAACAATGTCATTACACGTAAATAAATAAGTGATTAGGTCAGAAAGCTTGCACTCAGTTTGGAATTTCCTTTCTTCACATATAAAAAACATTTAAATGAACAGTGTGATATATTTGGGCGTGAAACACTTTTCGTATTCTGTGTGTTAATTCGCAAGTTAGCTACGAAAATCAGCAGTGAACTTTTATTAAAGTAATTCGGATAACGTATTCAGATAAAATTTAGTAGCTCATTTGATGTGAAATTTTTATTGGTTTTATTTTGGCGTATCCTTTAGATGTTAAAAACTGTCTACTGTGACGTCAGGCAACACTCCACTGTCCACTCGACTGCGGAACACATGGCTTAAGTAATTACTTTTTCAGTAATCAGTTTTGTGTACGTACACCCTAAATTACAGACACACACTGACACAAAAGCAAACACACACACATACATACACACACACACACACACACACACACACACACACACACACACACACACACACACACATATATATATATATATATATATATATATATATATATATATATATATATATATAGTTACACGCACCGTGAGCATAACTTTCGATAATTGCAACGGTCTGTAACCAATAGATAAGCCACACTTCCGGACACTTGAAAGATTCATCACATAATGTCGAAATTATAAAGCGTCTGTTATTTCTCACTATTAGGGTTCCGTACCTCAACCAGTAAAAACGCGAGCCTTTATAGGATCTCTTCGTTGTTCGTCTGTCTCTCTGCTCAATACCCATTTTCTGTGGAACGGGGAGAGTATATAGTTGAAATTGATGTCACTTATTGAAGTATACTGAAATAAAAATCCGAAAACTGTTAATTTGTAATTATATCTCATAAAAAATTATGTCATTTGTTATTAGACCGTCTGTCCGTCAAAATACGGTCATTTATGTTACATGTTCTGATACAAACTCACTCGTCAAAACCTATAGGGTACTTCCGTTGGTCTTGAATCGTGAAATTTGACAAGAAGAAAGATGTCACAGTAAAAGTAAAGAGAAAAACTCGGAAAATAGTCATTCTGTAATCACTTCATAAGATAATAACATTTCTTTCGTAATTTGTTATCTGACTTCAAATTTGAATTATCGAAAGTCTTGGAGGCCATGGCATCGATATCTTACGAGTATAAACGTCGAAACGAGCAAAAATTGTCAAGATTCCCGATCCTCAGGATGGATTACCTGTCTACATACATAATTAATTTTGTACGGAACCTTAACTGCGCTTGTCCTACAATGCACCTTGAAAATTTGTTTCATCAACTTTTTGCACCATATTGGCAGTAACGACTGATGTTTAGTCACTACATTCGTCTTCATGCACATTTGCATAGCCGTCGTTGAAAGCTGTCACCCATTTCCGTACCACACCATCGCTCATAATGTTTCCTCCATGTACTGCACTGATCTGATGAATTTCGGTCGTTTCCACACCACTAGCACTAAGAAAATGAATCACAGCACGTATTTCAAAGTCGGTAGGAGTCTCACTTATAGAAGACATTTC
Source organism: Schistocerca cancellata (assembly GCF_023864275.1). Lineage (NCBI taxonomy): Eukaryota > Metazoa > Arthropoda > Insecta > Orthoptera > Acrididae > Schistocerca > Schistocerca cancellata. The sequence goes on along the minus strand of NC_064633.1, from coordinate 171,722,408 downwards.
AGATACTCACAAAAAACACGTATAAAAGCCGAATAACTCTCTAATGGTTTCTGTGGCTTGTCAACAGAGTGCGGTACACACCGCGCTTGCTCGAAATGCCGGCCACGGCCATGCAAAGATGGAATTTCGAAACGGTACTTACTTTAAAAACACATCTTGTATCTGCATTAAACTTTTAACAAGTGTTCTGTTTTACAAAGCTAACAGTCTCATTCATCTCTGCTACAGTTCGTCGAATAAGCGATATGTTCTGACTGATGGTATTTCATGTCAAATTCTCATCCGTTCATCAGAAGATGCTTTTTGTCATCATTTAACATCAGCTGGATTTACTATACGTTCGTCAATCGCTTGTATACGTTGTATCGCAGCATTTAAAATCTCTGTTTCTATTTTAAGCAATTTTACAGCATGAGAAACCATTTCCTTAAAAACAATTGTGTCACGTTTCTAATATAGCTGCTATGTTGTTTTTCCCAAAATTACGAATGCAGTCAGAATAGTCTGTGGACTGGCCCGTCTACAGATTGCCAGTTTTTTCTCGACAATAATTAATTACAGGTTCATTCTTGCAGAGAAGATAATAGCAACCAGCCACTTTTTATAATGCTATTTATTTATATAACTAGCACCGTTGCCGGTTTACAAACGACAGGATCCTCACCGGACTGCATGTTCACGTTAAGAAACAATTTTTTGTATTTTACTTTAGTTCTCACTTTTTATTCCCCCATACGATGAAAATTCTTCGCGTTGGTCCTGCCGTCGGAAATTCCGCGTCACTACGTTGGGCCGCACGGGATTAGCCGAGCGGTCTTAGGCGCTGCAGTCATGGACTTTGCGGCTGATACCGGCAGAGGTTCGAGTCCTCCCTCGGGCATGGATGTGTGTGTTTGTCCTTAGGATAATTTACGTTAAATGGTGTGTAAGCTTAGGGACTGATGACCTTAGCAGTTAAGTCCCATAAGATTTCACACATATTTGAACATCTTTTCATTACGTTGGAATGCTGACTGCTTGTGCTCATGCAGCAACAAAGACCGTATGAAGCACTTTCTTTAGATACATGTACATGTACACATTCTTCCATGTGGCGGATCTTCTTGGTGTGTGAGTTGTGCTTTAAGTTATTTATGTACATATTTATTAAGAAATTGGTTGACATAGTCTTCGGTACTGCATGAACAGAAGCAGGCATTGTGACGTAATGGCGAGGAGTTTTTGACAAGCAATTTTTGTCACATGGCGGAATAAAAAGCGAGAACTATTTTAAACTAGAAGAAAAAGGTGTAGTAACGTGAACAAGCCGCCTGATGATGAGCATGTTAATTCAAAACCGGTAACGGCGCTATTTGTATAAATAATCAGCATTATAAAAAGCGGCTGTTATCTTCTCTGCAAGTATCATCCTGTATTTTGTACATAGTTACAGGCTCTAAATCTCTGTCTTCCACAAAACAGCATAATGAATTACGTTCTTTTCCTTCTCAATAGCTTTTACGCTGTCTTAGTTAGAAAATTGCACTCAATTTTTCGTAATTTTTTTCTTATTTAATGTAGCCACCGGATGCCCTTCACGTCGTAGTTGTAGTCAACTACCTACTTGAGGAAATCTTCCGTGCGCCCCTTCCCTGCAACTTTTGTAAATTTGATCCTGTGTTGCACAGTAACTAAACTTCGAAAGAAAAACAACATTGGTTACAGGGGAACAATACTTTTATCGACGCATATCGCCATTCTGGGGCATCATCAGAAAACTTCAGTGCACTGCAAGCTTTCTGAGATGCCCAGGAAGGGCGAAACTAAATGATAAAAGTTTTGTATCCCCCTGCAAACAAGACTGTTTTTTACTTTTTGTTCAGAAATACTACCCAACATTCCTGTATCAGGTACGCCATGGAATGGAATGAATTGCACGCAGTTTAACACTTTGTGTAACTTGTTTCCGGAGGTGGAACATGGGGATCAGCTCAGCATTGGTCTAAACGAGAACTGGAAAGCACCTAAAGGCCACTCATAGACTGGATGTTTCACAAGCCATTTGCCGTTGACACGCTGCATGATTTCTGTACGAGCCTGGCTGTTTCCTGTCCCGCGTAAGCGCTGTAACAGGTATATCTGAACAAGACTCATGCGTATAGCATTTTTTTTGGGGAGGGAGGGGGGGGGGGCTCCTGATATTAGGTTCCTGTTTGAGCTGGAAACATGAGGTGAACTTTGTTTTTTTTTGGTTTAGCCTGGACTAGCGGCAATTTATTTAGCAATTCGAGGATCTGTCTCACTGTAGCTATGTTATATTAAGCAAGGTTTGAACGACAAACCGGAGCGGTGCCAATTGCGCGAATCAATTAATTCCTTTTACAAGAGAGTTTAACTGGGCTGCAATCAATGCTGAGATAATGGCACAATTTGGATGAGCACTATTCGGATTTTACGTGCAAAATCAATCACCCTCGTTCGTATTTGACGTGCAATAACTCCGTATTGGAGAGAGACTGATGGTTCAAATTTGGTCCACCAGTATATAAGACCTTGTGTCTTGTATATTACATCGGGGACCTAAAAACCACGGAGGGGTTTCGTCCGGAAGTAGCCCTCAGCGGTCTACAACCCCACAACAGGGAACAGCAATCGACCCACCTCATCGCCGCCCCACACCGAACGCTGGGTTATTCTGCGGTTTGCCCCCCAGTGGATCCCCCCCTGGAACGTATCATACCAGGCGAATGTAACCCTCAATGTTTGCGTTGTAGAGTAATTATGGTGTACGCGTACTTGGAGACAGTGTCTGCGTAGCAATCGTCGACATAGCTTTCAGAATTCCGTTTAAGGTTTAAGGTAAGTTTTAACAGTTCGAAGAAATAGTGCTTCGTTTGGGTCTTACGCGGAAAGAAACACGTTTTTCAGGGAAGTTTTTGATGCGAGCCGCTTTTATACTTTAAACTTGTACGAATTTATTAGAACTTTACACAAACGTAGACAAATGGATAAAATAAAAGAGAATATTCCTTAAAGAGTAATCCTTATCTGTTGTTCAGACTCGATGGTTTAAAGTTATTCAGAGCGCCACATCTATACTTTAAACTTGTCGAATCGCTTCAAACTTGGAATGAATACATAAAACGTGAAAGGTCTCTGTTGGATTCCTTTCATGTTAATTTCTTAAATCTGTGGTCATTTACGGCATAAATTCCTCTTCTAAATTTACATTGGTGTTTCTGACTATCTGGGAGGAGACTGAGCAGTGAAACGTGTTACTTTTACACATAAACAAGATGGATCTGTCACACTACTACACTTTAAAACACAGTTTATATGTAATTCATGTCACACAGTCTCATACGGAACCTACATCCGCTTTCTTTTATATGCTGTATATGATAAGATACTGTCATCCCCATTCCCTTCTGTGTGAGAGGATGATTGAGCAAATGTGTTTCTAGTTGCATGCTTGATGGTAGCAGACAAGCCTGTCTGCTAGAGAACAGTAGGACCAACGTCGGAACAGGTAGCTACGCTTTCTAGAAGCAAAGAGGTTTCTATCCTTAGTATGGTCCTGTCCGTCCCTTGTCATGTTGATATAGGGAGCTGCCTCTCTGGTCACTTCCGTTCGTATTTGTGAAGCACGCTCGGTAGGAGCCCAGGTCAGTCGGTCCGTGGCGAGCGTCTGAAGTGGTAAGATCTCCGGTTAAGCGCGTGTCCGTAGGACAATAGATTTCTTAAGTTCAGCGTAACTGAAAATTTAATAACCTTTATTTTAGGTTTAGCTCTAAAATATCTAATGTTATCTTAAATTGCAACGCAGTGTGATTCGAGTGTACAGTTCAGAATATCTTCCAGTAGTTGCTTTGTCACTACTCTGTGAGTAAAGTGGAACCACGTGTTGATCAGTAACTCTAAGATCATCAATCTTAAATGCGAATGTGCATGAGATTATAACGTCTCGTCTTGACAATATTTTTCAATATAGCAACTTTTCTTTATGTTCAACCCACGTGGTGTGTACTTTGTGAGACCAGTACCACGTGCTTATGCAATTGTTTTACCCATCAGGTTAATAGTAAGACGTTAGTAACCAGTTCGAGGTTTTTCTTTTGTAAATTGCTTTTCGATCTAATTTATTTTAATTATCAAAATTATTGTGGAGTTACACTCTTTGTGTAAACCAAGTTGACCACGTGAAGCATGTGGTGTAATCATCAAAGTAGCCCTCAGCTATACTTTTCGGGAAGATTTGACAGAGAGTTAGTATGAATTTAGTATACCAGTGTGTGGTAATTACATGACGGACAGGATTGCGCTACGAACGTAACTTCTTTGGGTGAAAATTGAATCGGTTGGTTGTGGTTAATTTCCTCTTGCATATGTTTCAACGTTCTTCATGTGTTATTTTATGAATGCAGTGTTGTATGCAGTCTCCCAATCTTGGCTCCATATATGATGTGTTCTGTAAGACTACAAACTCACATTTTCACAATCCTAAATAAGGCACCAGTTTAGTTATGAATCAAGTTTAATATGCTGAAATTTCAATGATCAATGTTAAAATAAATTTCCAAATTTAAACTGATTTATTTCTTTTTATTTTAATTCTCTTTTTTTATATATTTATCACCGGTTGTCGTAGGACTATTAAAAGATTATAATTAACGTTAGTCTGGTTGGGAATTTGGTAAGCTACACTGGATACCTGGTGAAACAGTTGCTCAGTAATGCAAGGTTAACTTCCCAAGACAGCTCACAGCTTTTAACCCCCTTTTATTGTCTATCAGCACAGCTTTCAGAAGAAATTAAAGCAACCACATTACAAACGATTTTTTTTCATCCAATAAACATTTTCCGTTTTTGGGATATGATGGTTTAAAGTCGACCTAAATGTACCATCTAAGATTCGTTCTTTCGTAAACTGAATGCGTGGAAACTGTTTAATGTGGTTCAAATAAACAAAAAATGAAGTCTTACGGTAAAACTGAAAGTTCACTTCCAGAAGTATAGCTTCATTTGGATTTTACGTGCAAAAAACACTTTTCCAGTAAGTTTTTTACGCGCCCCACTTCTACGTTCGAACTGATGCGAATCTGTTCAAAAATTGTAGGAGGATGAACAAATACAGGTAATTAATGGTCATCTTGTTCTTGTGCGAAAGATATACCTGTTACCACGATTTAAGCAACATAGTTTGGAAGACAGTAATGTAATCTATACAGGATCAGTGGCCGCCAGATTCAACAAAAATCTACATTGGTTGGGAAACAATGTTGGTTGGTTGGGAAACAATGTTGGTCTGATGTCAATATTATGATAGAGTAAAAGTTGGGAATCTGAATGAAAAATTCTGTTGTCGCAGCACAAAAAAGGCGAATATGTCCTGGTCAGAGTTACGGATGTGAAATATGGGAACTAGTTTTCCGACTTACCTGGAAGCTTCAAAGACATTAAATCTTAATATATTGTCGGCTTTTTCCTTGTTAATAATGGTATCCACGTCATGTAATATAATGCACTATGACACGTAAAGTAAGATGGTAGACGATATCATGTCACACAAAATGACACATGTCATCATGTGATCCAATATGGCATTTATCAGATTGTGCAATAACAAACTAAAGGGCAACGTAGGGGCTGGCATATTAGAAATTTGAAAGTGGTATGGACCCTAGAAAATACGAAAAGGGAAATGGGAACGCTCAGTGTGGATACATCGAGGTTCATTAAAGTGAAACGAAAAGAAGACCAGGATTTCTGGTCAGACGCTGCCACAAATCGCTGAAGTATACTTGCCGACGTGACAAGGAGAAGATGAAGAGATAGAGAAAGTATATGAGGATATACTTCAGTACTTGAAGGGAGATAAAAATGTAATAGTAATTGGGGACTGAAATGCGGCAGCAGGGCAAGAAGTAGAAAAAAAGGTTACGTGAGTAAATGGGCTTGGTAGTAGGAGTGAGAGAGCAGAAAGACTAACTGAGTTCGGCAATAAAATTCAGCTAGTAATAGCAAATATTCTGTTCAAGAGTAACAAGAGGAGGGCTTATGCTCGGAAAAGATCGTTAGACAAAGGAAATATCCAGTTATATTGCGTCATGGTCAGGCAGAGTTTCGGAAATCAGATACTGTATTTTAAGTCATGCCCAGAGTCAGATCACAATTTAGAAGTGATGAAAGGTAGGATGAAGTTAAAGAGACTAGTCAAGGAAGTGCAATACGGAGAAAGTGCAATACGGAAGTTCAAAGGAATGAAGTCATACGCTGGAAGTTCTCTGGGCTATGGATACTGCGGCCGTAAGTAGCTTAATAGCCATATCAGTCCAAGAGCAATGGCAATCATAGAAGTTGGAGAGAAAAGCAAAGATACAAGGAAGGTTACTGCGAGGACACTATGGGTAACAGAAGAAATGCTTCACTATATCGGCGAAAGAAGGAAGTACAACAATATCCATGGAAATTCAGGAAGATAGAAATACACGTCACTTATGAATGAAATAGATAGGAAGTGCAGAGAAACTAAAGCGAAATGGGTGCAGGGTAACGGTGAATAAATCGAAAGAGAAAGAGACGTAATTGTTGGAAGGACTGATTCAGCATATTGAATAGTCAAAACGTCCTTCGGTAACGTTAAGGCAAGGGCAGTCCCATTAAGTGAGCGGTTTGGTGGAAAGAGTGTACTGAAGTTATCTAAAAGAGGTAGGAATTGTCTGATGAAGATACAGAGGAAGAAACAGGTAGACAGAGTACACTGAAGGTTTCTAAGAGGTGGAGGAACTGTCTGAAGAAGTGACAGAGGAAGAAACAGGGTTCGACAGGGAAGATAAGGGGATATAATAATAGATTCAAAATCTGAAAAAGGTTTGGAAGAATGTAGATCAAATAAAGCACAACGGATAGTCAATATTCGATCGGAATTTCCAAAACCTATGGGGAGGTTGGTAACAACACAACTACTCAAGATCGTGTGTAGAATGCATAAAACTGGTAATGTACCATCACACTTGGGGAAAGTATCACCCACACAATTCGAAAACAGCAAGAGCATTCAAGTGCTAGATTTATCGCACAGTCAGCTTAACAGGTCTTTCATCCAAACTGCTGACACGAATAATACACAGAAGAATGGAAACAAAACTGAAGATCTGATCGACAACGATCTATTTGGCCTTAGAAAACGTAAAGACACCAGAGGGGCATTTCTGGCTACGGTGGACAATGGAAACAAGACTGAAGAGGGAGCAAGGCACTTTCATAAAATTTCTCGAGCTGGAAAAACGTTCGATAGTGTAAATTGGTCTAAGATGTTCGAGATTCTGAGAATGATAGGGTTAGGTATAGGGAAAGGCGGGTAATGTACATTATGTAGAAAAACCAACAGGGAACAGTGGGACTGGAAGAACAAGAACGAGATCTTTGGATTAGAAATAGTTATAACAGGGATGTAGCCTTTGACGCCTACGTCAGAAGCAATGACAGAAATAAAAGAAAGATTATAGAGTGGGATTAAAAGTCATGATGAAAGGACGTCAGTCATAAGATCCGTTGATGACTTTGTTATTTTCAGTGAAAGAACAATTACAGGGTCTGTTGAATGGAATGAACAGTCTGATTTGTACAGAATGTGGATTGAGAGTGAATCGGAAAAAGACAAACGTAATGAGAAGTGGTAGGCATGAGAATAGGGGAAGCTTCGCATCAAGTCTTGTGACAACAAGGTAGACCTATTTATGAAATTCTAATGTCATGAACGTAAAATAACTCGTGACAGACGAAGCAAGAAGGATATTAAAAGGCAGAAGAGAAAGTGCTTAGATGGTATTCCTCAAGAAAAGTTCACTGGTCTCAAACACTGGCCTTAATTTGAGGAAGAAGTTTCTGAGAATGTACCTTTGGAGCACAACACTGTTTGGCTGTGAGGCATGGACTATGGACATACCGGAACAGAAGCGAATGGAAGCGTTTGAGCCGGCGACTGTGGCAGAGAGGTTCTAGGAGCTTCAGCCCGGAACCGCGCTGCTGCTACGGTCGCAGGTTTGAATCCTGCCTCGGGCATGGATGTGTGTGATGTCCTTAGGTTAGTTAGAAGTAGTTCTAAGTCTAGGGGACTGATGACCTCAGATGTTAAGTCTCATAGTTCTTAGAGCCATTTGAACCATTTTGAACTTGAGCATTTGAGATGTTGCGCTACAGGTCTGTGTTGAAAATTAGGTGGACTGATAAGGTAAAGAATGAAGAGGTCCTCTGCTGAATCGGCGAGGAAATGAACGTATGTCAAACACTGACAAGAAGAAAGAACAGGGTGATATGCTATGTTTTAAGACAGCAAGGAATAACCTCCATGGTACTGGAAGGAGATGTAGAGGGTACAAACTGTAGGGGAAAACAGAGTTTGGAATACATCCACCAAATAATTGATATAATAGGGTGGAAGTGTTTCTCTGAGATGAAGAGGTTGGTGCAGGATAGGAATTCACGGCCGGCCGCAATAAACAGGGAGAAGAAATTTATTTTTTTTTGTCTGTCGAAAATGGCTCATCAGTATTTAAACATAATATGGAAACAGTCATTAATTATGAGTTTGAGAAGATTCGGAGCACTTTTTGTGCCACAAGGCTTTGATATTCACTTACTGTTCTTTGCATAATGCTTGCTTAATGATCATTGCATAAAAAATACATAGTGTGAAGGTTAGAGGTGATGGCGCAGGGAAACGTAACTACAGAAAGCAGGGTTATAAGTGTTTCTAATTGGAGCGGACCACCCATCAAGAATTTATTGGTTCACTCTTTTAAGGGATTGTGTTGTAAGGTGAAATGTTAGCAGTGTGCGTTGCTTGTACATTCTGGACAGACCGTCTTGATACGGTCTTCTACTGGGTAATAGGGAAACAATAGGAAGGACTGGACCCCTTTTGTTATCCCTCGTTTTATTTAACAATCTGATCAACAAATTCCTTTAGAACAACAATATCTTAATCCTGATTACTTTAGGTAAAAGGAATAGTAAGTCACAAGAATTTAGTGAATCTGCTACCAATTTATTTTTGTGAACAAGGTCTATCTCATACAAAAGAAAATTTTAAAACCTCTGACACTTATGCGCCTGACGTCTTAAATTAAGACACAAAACATTTCGACTAGTCTTCCGACACTGAGAACTGATGTTGTCGAAAACATTTACCTATATTACAACGTGCCAGAGATGCACCCAATAAATAGCAGGATGAATTTAAGACAAAGGCACTTGTTTCACACTCAAGAGCCAATCAATAAGGCTTACTAAGGTTCAAAATAGGGCTACAAGGCCCATTAACACAATTAGTCAGCGCAAAGTCTTACTAAGAGTAGCAAAGAAACAACCTTTCACAGTCGTATGTCGCTCTGGAGACAAAGTTTAATAAAAGTAGTAAATACAATAAATAACCGAGTAAAAATAATTACCGCCAGAATTAATTAGTAAGGAGTGACTCCAAGTCGCTCGAGGGCAGAAGGTACACTTAACTTGGAGAAGCCAACTCGGAAGGCGGCAGTTCGTACAAGACCCACTTCTCGAGCTTCGAGCTGGAGTCACCTACCGCTACCAAAGATTTCAGAGGCTCGGTACCCATAGGTGGAAAGGTAGCGCTTACTCCAAAACGCCATCCAGCCAGCTGTAACATTTAACAAGCGCACAGAACAGGTCCTAAGGGAAAATGAAAACAACCACCAAGAGATTTAAATAACAGGTTCAATTATTCACTAATAAAACGGTATACTGTCTTTGCCTCTCTACGAATCAACTACACAGGCAAGGTACAACCAACAGCGCAAATATTATCAACAACCTTGAGGAGAATTTATATGCTATTTACATATAAAATGAAGACTTACTGAAATCCCTGGACTAGCAGCACTTAGCGGATGGAGGTTATATATGTGGAAAGCGGCTAAAACCAGTTGCTGTCAGTTACACTAAAGATATAATTTTTATTAATTGAAACACACAATGACATAAGCAAGAATTAAAAACTCTCAAGGTTTTAAGGAAAGAGCTCCTTTGATTTGATTTAAATCGACTGAATGCCACATACGAAAATCCAGGGCCCAAGGCCTAAGCAACGAATTGAGGTACAAGACCTCTTCTGCAAGTTTCACTTCTTTCATAATTTTTTTTTACTTCAATAAAAATATTCTGACGGCCACACATTAAGCTAGAAACAGTGTTACTCCTTAAAGCAGAAACAAAGATTTTCAATGTTAATTCTAAATAGGCTGAAACCCGACTAAAGGCCGTATATCAACCAAACAATTTAACAGCTGAAAGCTAGGAAGAAGAGTTATCAATTTAACATGCTGAGGGCCTTAGCTTAAAACCTTTCATGCCAACTTGGCTGAAGGCCTCATACTAAAGAATAATAATGTTATGACTTAAGGCAAGACGAGGATTTTAAATTTTCAGTTTAAGAGAAATTAATACTCGGCGGAAGGCCACACACCATGGAGAAAACAATTTGACGGCTAAAGGCCTAAAGATAAAAAAAGTTACAATTTTTATAAGCTACAACTCGGCTGAAGGGCACACAGAGTATTTAAGAGTAAAAGGAAATCACTAAGTAAAACACAAGCAGCGGTGTGCAGAAGGTTTCGGCCTGGTTAGTAACACTAACGCACGTTTAGGTGAGACAGGCAGCCAGACCGACAACCTCTAAATTGGAAGGCTACCCAACCGAAGGCCAGCCGACAAACCAACCAACAAAATCAGTTCTACTCCAACCAGTGAGTAAAACGACAACAAGACGTCAATAGTTAAACTATCTGGATCCTGGTGCCCAATCCAGCCAAGTCTGAATAAATGCCCAAAACTACCAACACACCTCTGCTATCGAACATGCCGTGCTGGACAGTAACAATACGATGAGGAAAATACATTGCCAAAAGCTACGTCAACGCCCAGGGCAGGTAACTGGAACGTTAACGGCCACAAGGCCAAATGTACCACTGGTGCACTTCATTAATGAAGGAGTGAATTAAGTTAAACCCTATCGCAGAAAACGGCTGCAATTCTAGCTGACTTCAATGCACACATGTTGTTGCTCACGAGAATCTCGCAGAAAGCAACATCCAGGATCAAACAAAGTAATAGCATTTGATGCTTGATAGTATTTTAAGTGAGCACTCAACTTTAGGGTCCAATATCAGTGGGCGACGAACTTCGCAACTCTAGCAAGAAACGCCTCACAAATCCAACTGCGCATGCACACTTCCAGCGACTCCGGCTCGACTCCGCGCGATGGAGACCTCCTCGCTGCTCTGCGCCAATCAACCGGCTGCCTCCACCCGTAAACGGTCAAAGGACCAAACAGACGTCGGCTGATGGGATGACCGACCAGACGACCAACCAACAGTCGTTCCCACTCCAGTCTCCTTCAGTCGGACAGTGCATGTATGTTGCCAGCGGTCAGCAAGTACTGGCTTTCTGCACCTCAGTGGGGCTCCGTGCCCGACGCTCCTTCGTTGCCGACCACTGCTCCGTCCCCGACTGCACAGTTGGTCCGTCTCCAACTGAACTCCCAACTAAACTCCAGACACACCACGACCCGAAAATATTATCTGTCGCCCCAGTGATGATACGAGAGTCAACTTATCGCTAAGCGCTGCTGCTGACACTCACGGGCTGTTAAGGCTGAGAGTTAGTGATGCCAGTAAATGGAATAAGGAAACGAGGCGGCAGTACCGTAAGAGAAGATGATAAACAATAAACGGCATGAACATGAGCCAAGCAAGGTTCACTTGCAAATACTAGCAAGGCCAGCAGGCACTCCACCAACTGCGACACGGTCACGTATACAAACAGTGATTCAATACTGTCAAATGCTTTTTATTCCAGTTTTTGATCACGATAAGAATTTTTTAGACGATGACCGGCTTCAGTCTGTAATGTCCATCCTCGGGTCTTTTTTACTCTAGTTCTTTTTGGTATGCAACGCTTAGACCGTAACACGATTTTAGAATGTTATTGGTCTGTGGCTAAAACAAATACTGAGTCAAACACATAAACGTATGATTTTTTAAGTGAGTTACTTCTCCCTAGGTCTCTTGCTAACATGGCAGCCATAACATTACGAGGACGCTTACGTGGACGCGAATGTCTTCGAGTCGAAGGACATGAGACAATTAGCTTTGTCACAATATCATAGCCCGAACGACGTGCTGTAAGGTATGCCTGGCCCCAATTATTCAAATGGCTCTGAGCACTATGGGACTTAACATCTGTGGTCATCAGTCCCCTAGAACTTAGAACTACTTAAACCTAACTAACCTAAGGACACCACACACATCCATGCCCGAGGCAGGATTCGAACCTGCGACCGTAGCAGTCGCGCGGTTCCGGACTCAGCGCCTAGAACCGCTAGCCCACCGCGGCCGGCCCAATTATTCAATGCAGGTGTGTAACTGGGTAAACATAGCCTCAATTTGAAGCCAGAAGAGAGCTGAATCAATGCTCATTTCCTTCCATTGCTATATATTTGGCTAAGTAATCGGCAACTGCTAATACTTTTTTAGGTTTCGACACACACTATGTGACCAAAAGTAAACGGACACCCTCAAAAACAGCAGGCACTCCAATGAAATTACATGAACTCCTATGCTCCACTGTTCAGTGAGAACCGTAACGACCACACTTCTGAAATTTTCATTACAAGCTTCACTGGTGCTCGCTGTGCTAGGGCTGCCAAACAGTCGAATGCAGTATATTCGATAAACAGATTACGGGCTTGCAGCTAATTACATATTACAGCAAACAACAATTCCCCAGGAGCGTGGAATAGGCTCGCTCGTGCATTGCATAAATTTTACACCTGTCTTAAAATATTCATAGGCCCACCTTCCCGTCCATGGCAACACCCATGCGCTTACAGTTACCAGAGGTGAGGTAGCAGACCTTAACACCTTCACACACACACACCCTAAGTATAATAGCACTTATATCTTCGCTGGACGCCCGATATGGCTTGCATCGGGTACAGCGGGCGGCAATAAGGCAGCGAACGACCGTAGACAGCCGTGTCCGTAACTAGCAGCACGCAACCCAAGGCAGCAACAAGCATCCCCACAGGCGACGGAAAAGGCTCTCCGTCAAGCTGTCCGATACACGTGATCGGTTCAAGCTCCACTACAAGCGCACACCGGGGTCAGGTAACATCGAACGCCAAGTGTCCCGTCCCTGGCGAGAGCCTTCAGTTAACTCCTGCGGCAAGGATAAGGCACCATAAATGAATTACGCGTCCTCAGCAAAGGTAAGAGCGCGAAGGCGAGGTACTTGCAAATACGCTGGCGTGCCAGCAATGCCACGGCTCACGCCTGCAATTACAGCAAGAAATTCCAATCGATATTTGGTTGAAAACCTGTGTGTTAGATTATTGTGAGCCTAGTAAGCGCGTAGTATACGTACGTCGTCAGGTTGCATCGTACATTCTACTGATACCTCCACGGCAGTGGTACCTAGCTCTGCATTAGTTCTTTATGGTATACTACGCTTACATCGTAACCTGATTTTAAAATGTTCATGGCCCGTGGCTAAAACAAATACTGAGTCAAACACATAAACGTACATCTTTTTTAAGTGAGTAAATTATCCCTAGGTCACCTTCTAACATGGCAGCCATACCATTACGTGTACGGCTACATGGACGCGAATGTCTTCGAGTTGAAGGACATAAGACGATTACCTTTGTCATAATATCATAACCCGAACGACGTGCTGCAAGGAATGCCTAGCCCCGATTATTCTATTCAGGCGTATGTAACTGGGTAAACATGGCCTCAGTCTGAAGCTAGAACTGAGCTGAATCAATGCTCATTTACTTTTATAGCTATATATTTGCTTAAGTAATCAGCAACAGCAAATACACTACTGGCCATTAAAATTGCTACACCAAGAAGAAATGCAGATGATAAACGGGTATTCATTGGACAAATATATTATACTAGAACTGATATGTGACTTCATTTTCATGCAATTTGGGTGCACAGATCCTGAGAAATCAGCACCCAGAACAACCACCTCTGGCCGTAGTAACGGCCTTGATACGCCGGGGCATTGAGTCAAACAGAGCTTGGATGGCGTGTACAGGTACAGCTGCCCATGCTACTTCAACACGATACCACAGTTCATCAAGAGTAGTGAGTGGCGTATTGTGACGAGCCAGTTGCTCTGCCAACATTGACCAGACGTTTTCAATTGGTGAGAGATCTGGAGAATGTGCTGGCCAGGGCAGCAGTCGAACATTTTCTGTATCCAGAAAGGCCCGTACAGGACCAGCAAAATGCGGTCGTGCATTGTCCTTTTGAAATGTAGGGTTTCACAGGGATCGAATGAAGGGCAGAGCCACGGGTCGTATCACATCAGAAATGTAACGTCCACTGTTCAAAGTCCCGTCAATGCGAACGAGAGGTGACGGAGACGTGTAACCAACGGCACCCCATACCATCACCCGGGTGATACGCCAGTATAGCGATGACGAATAAACGCTTCCAATGTGCGTTTACCGTGATGTCGCCAAACACGGATGCGACCATCATGATGCTGTAAACAGAAACTGGATTCACCCGAAGAAATGATGTTTTGCCATTCGTGCCCCCAGGTTCGACGTTGAGTACACCATCGCAGGCACTCCTGTCTGTGATGCGGCGTCAAGGGTAACCGCAGCCATGGTCTCGGGGCAGATAGTCCATGCTGCTGCAAACCTCGTCGAACTATTCGTGCAGATGGTTTTTGTCTTGCAAGCGCCCCCACCTGTTGACTCATGGATCGAGACGTGGCTGCAGGATCCGTTACAGCCACACGGATGAGATGCTGGTCATCTCTACTGCTAGTGACACGAGGTCGTTGGGATCCAGCACGGCGTTCCGTATTACCCTCCTGAACCCACCGATTCCAATTCTGCTAACACTAATTGGATCTCGACCAACGCGAGCAGCAGTGTCGCGATACGATAAACCGCAATCGTGATAGGCTACAACCCGACCTTTATCAAAGTCGGAAACGTGATGGTACGGACTTCTCCTCCTAACACGAGGCATCACAACAACGTTTCACCAGGCAACGCCGGTCAACTGCTGTTTCTGTATGAGAAATCGGTTGTAAACTTTTCTCATGTCTGCAAGTTGTAGGTGTCGCCACCGGTGCCAACCTTGTGTGACTGCTCTGAAAAGCTAATCATTTGCATATCACAACATCGTCTTCCTGTCGGTTAAATTTCGCGTCTGTAGCTCGTCACGTGTAGCAATTTTAATGGCCAGTAGTGTACTTTTGTAGATTTCGACATACACTATGTGATCAAAGGTATCCGGACACCCCCAAAACCGTACGTTTATCATATTAGGTGCATTGTGCTGCCACCTACTGCCTGGTACTCCATATCAGCGACCTCAGTAGCCATTAGACATCGTGAGAGAGCAGAACAGGGCGCTCAGCGGAACTCACGGACTTGAACGTGGTGTGGTGATTGGGTGTCACTTGTATCTTACGTCTGTACGCGAAAATCACACACTGATAAGCATCCATAGGTCCACTGTTACCGATGTGATAATGAAGTGGAAACGCGAAGGGACACGTACAGCACAAAGGCGTACAGGCCGACCTTGTCTGTTGACTGACAGAGACCGCCAACAGTTGAAGAGGGTCGTAATATGTGATACGCAGATATCTATCGAGACCATCACACAGGAATTCCAAAATGCATCAGAATCTGCTGCATGTAGTATGACAGTTAGGCAGGAGGTGATAAAACTTGAATTTCATGGTCGATCGGATACTCATAAGCCACACACCACGCCAGTAAATGACAAACCACGCCTCGCCTGGTCTAAGGAGTGTAAACATTGAACGATAGAACAGTGGAAAAACGTTGTGTTGAGTGATGAATCACGGTACACAATGTGGCGATCCGATGGTAAAGTGTGGGTATGGCGAATGTCGGGTTATTGTCATCTGTCAGCGTGTGTAGTGCCAACAGTAAAATTTGGAGGCGGTGGTGTTATGATGTGGTCATGTTTGTGTTGGAAGGGGCTTGCACGCTTTGTTGGATTAAGTGGAACTTTCACAGCACAGGCCTACATCAATACTTTAAGCACCTTCTTGTTTCCGAAGGTCGAAGAGCTATTCGGGGATGGCGATCGCATCTTTCAGCACGGTTGTGCATCTGTTCATAATGCAAGGCCTGTGGCGGAGTGATTACACAACAAAAACATCCCTGTAATGGACTGGCCTCCACAGAGTCCTGTCCTCACCCACCGACATCGATACCTCTCCTCAGTGCAGCATTCCGTGAAGAATGGGCTGACATTCACCAAGAAACATTCCAGCACCTGATTCAACGTATGCCTATGAGAGTGGTGGGCCAACACCATATTGAATTTCAACATCATCGATGGAGGGCGCACGAACTTTTAAGTCATTTTCAGGCAGGCGTCTGGATACTTTTGATCATATACACTCCTGGAAATTGAAATAAGAACACCGTGAATTCATTGTCCCAGGAAGGGGAAACTTTATTGACTCATTCCTGGGGTCAGATACATCACATGATCACACTGACAGAACCACAGGCACATAGACACAGGCAACAGAGCATGCACAATGTCGGCACTAGTACAGTGTATATCCACCTTTCGCAGCAATGCAGGCTGCTATTCTCCCATGGAGACGATCGTAGAGATGCTGGATGTAGTCCTGTGGGACGGCTTGCCATGCCATTTCCACCTGGCGCCTCAGTTGGACCAGCGTTCGTGCTGGACGTGCAGACCGCGTGAGACGACGCTTCATCCAGTCCCAAACATGCTCAATGGGGGACAGATCCGGAGATCTTGCTGGCCAGGGTAGTTGACTTACACCTTCTAGAGCACGTTGGGTGGCACGGGATACATGCGGACGTGCATTGTCCTGTTGGAACAGCAAGTTCTCTTGCCGGTCTAGGAATGGTAGAACGATGGGTTCGATGACGGTTTGGATGTACCGTGCACTATTCAGTGTCCCCTCGACGATCACCAGTGGTGTACGGCCAGTGTAGGAGATCGCTCACCACACCATGTTGCCGGGTGTTGGCCCTGTGTGCCTCGGTCGTATGCAGTCCTGATTGTGGCGCTCACCTGCACGGCGCCAAACACGCATACGACCATCATTGGCACCAAGGCAGAAGCGACTCTCATCGCTGAAGACGACACGTCTCCATTCGTCCCTCCATTCACGCTTGTCGCGACACCACTGGAGGCGGGCTGCACGATGTTGGGGCGTGAGCGGAAGACGGCCTAACGGTGTGCGGGAACGTAGCCCAGCTTCATGGAGTCGGTTGCGAATGGTCCTCGTCGATACCCCAGGAGCAACAGTGTCCCTAATGTGCTGGGAAGTGGCGGTGCGGTCCCCTACGGCACTGCGTAGGATCCTACGGTCTTGGCGTGCATCCGTGCGTCGCTGCGGTCCGGTCCCAGGTCGACGGGCACGTGCACCTTCCGCCGACCACTGGCGACAACATCGATGTACTGTGGAGACCTCACGCCCCACGTGTTGAGCAATTCGGCGGTACGTCCACCCGGCCTCCCGCATGCCCACTATACGCCCTCGCTCAAAGTCCGTCAACTGCACATACGGTTCACGTTCACGCTGTCGCGGCATGCTATCAGTGTTAAAGACTGCGATGGAGCTCCGTATGCCACGGCAAACTGGCTGACACTGACGGCGGCGGTGCACAAATGCTGCGCAGCTAGCGCCATTCGACGGCCAACACCGCGGTTCCTGGTGTGTCCGCTGTGCCGTGCGTGTGATCATTGCTTGTACAGCCCTCTCGCAGTGTCCGGAGCAAGTATGGTGGGTCTGACACACCGGTGTCAATGTGTTCTTTTTTCCATTTCCAAGAGTGTAGTATAGGTGTCGTTTCCAAATTGTGATCGATTGTTGTTTACAGACAAGTTTCTCTGTTTTGGCCGGCCAATGTGACCGAACGGTTCTAGGCGCTACAGTCTGGAACCGTGCTACCGCTACGGTCTCAAGTTCGAATGCTGCTTCGGTCATGGATGTGTGTGATATCCTTCGGTTGGTTAGGTTTAAATAGTTCTAAGTTCTAGGGGACTGATGGCCTCAGAAGTTAGGTCCCATAGTGCTCAGAGCCATTTGATTTTTTTTCTGTTTTGACATCTCCCTAAGCGGTACTGTTGGTAAACAACTTCAATTACTTTTCGGCTCGCTTTTGCCCTGTATGTATGTTAGTAGTAGGTACCTAACTACAGTTTGATATTACCTAACAGTGATAAAACATATACATTTCTTTCATTTAGTGATTTTTTGCTTCTAAGCTTTGAAGAGAGTAGGCAGATAAACTTTACCACAAGACTAGCTTAATTAATATCTCCCTTCTAGTAGAATATGTCATCAGTTCGTGTAACCAACAATGTGGACCAGTCTGTTCCATTACTTGACATCCGGATGTGGCATGTATTTAACAATGGACGTTTCAATCTGTGTATCTTTAAGCTATTTAAAGTTGTTTCTGGGGAGACGATATATTAATAGAATTCTCAAGCATGTAAAACTTCTGGGAAAAATATTGTTATTTATAAACCACCTATTTCAACTTAAATGAAACACAATGCATGAGTGAATCATTTTCCTCAACATTTTCCAAAATTATTTCAGAAATAAAAGTGGAGAGTTTGAATAGTGACCATTTTCTAGGAATTTTGAGGACTATGGGACTTAACTTCTGAGGTCATCAGTCCCCTAGATCGTAGAACTTCTTAAACGTAACTAACCTAAGAGCATCACACACATCCATGTCCGAGGCAGGATTCGAACCTGCAACGGTAGCGGTGGGTCCATATATCAACTGAATGACTGCACACACACACACACACACACACACACACACACACACACACACATATATATATATATATATATATATATATATATATATATATATATATATATATATAAGGCAAGGAGAGGAAGAGAGGGATAATGCGAAAGCAGTGACTATGTTATCAGGTGTGTTCTGTATCACGACGTTCTTTACACGGTCAGTGGAAAAGGTGTCACAATAAGTGAAGACGTGTCTCGGAATATCCGTACATAATCGACCGTTTCAGAGCAAAGATTTTAGAGAAAAGATGGTAATAGTTCCCCGTAATTGAATGTGTCACTTAGCGCGTAAATACAGGTACTAATTAATTTGAAGCCGTAGCACAGTGACTAGCGTCGAGGCTTAACAATCTTGCCCCCGTGATCGAAACCCGATTATTATTTTCATTTTTATTTTTGTTCTTCATTTCTCATCCCCTGTCCGTAGAAGATTGCTACACGAATGTTTTCCAGCGTATATTTAAATTATGTTGTCCTTACTGTTCTACTAATTGTACGCCTGACGTATGCATTTTAAAAAAAGAACAAGAAATGAGTGAGAAAATTATTTGAAATTGTTTTCGGTGATGTTCCTGTACGGAATCTTGATTCATAAACAATTAAGGGAGCTAGTTTTCGGAAAGTGATGGCGTCATGCGTGGTTTGTGCGAAACAATTGCCAACGCATGAAGTCTTTGTGTTAACGTTTCCTTCACGACTGGATTCATACGAAGAAATGTCGCTGTTGGAATTCTATGTTTATACGATGAGTATCATGGAACGGAATGTACCAAATCTTCCTGAAGAGTCAACATAACAATAAAATATAACAATAAACATAAATAATAAATGCAAGAATATGAGAATTAATAAGATTGTTGCCCTGAAAATATACACACATGTATACGTAATTAACTGTATGATACTTACTGTGAAATACTCTTTAGTTTTGCGATTAAAATAAAGCTCTTGTACCCCTAATCCGATGGGAAACAGTCGTGTACTAACCTTCTACGAAAATGGGTACACAAATGGAAAAAAATTAAATAAATACATAATAAAATAAAAACAACAATCGGATTTGGAACACGCGGCCCAAAAGTGATAACACGTGACGTTAACCAGTGTGCCACCATTTCGGTTGAGGTTATTACGTGTTAAAATGTACATAGTGTACCTTGAAGACTTACACCGTTGTTTTCTCGGAAACGGTCGATTATCAAAGAATAATCTGAGAAATGTGTTCACTTTTTTCGCACTGATAAGCAGAAGATTTGTGCCACAAAGAGCTCGCGCACCGAAGGAAGACTGGTATTAAATGTCATTTCCACCGTTTTTTCGTGTCCGTCACCGGGGATTAGTCGGTACTTTCTTCCTCAAGTTGCTCATTAGATTATTAGGTTGCTTCATTTGGATTACAACGTCCGTAAGGAGCTTACGCGTCCTGGGATGTATTAAGCTCACATGGACTCTTTCTTTCGCTACTTCTCCACCTCTCTCTGTTCGTGTCTCTTGACTTGCAATCCGTAGGCATTGAATCCCCTGCGGTTTTCCAGTGTAGGTTTTCCTTTATTTATGTAAACAGCTTCAGGAAAATGGAGTGATTATTTGACATAAGTGGTCATGAATCATCAAATCAATGTCCCATCTCTTTCTATACCTTCGTTTCAACTTACTTATTTTATTACGTCAGACCTTTAATAGCACTCTATTTTCGCTACAGCACAGGACTAGAATTGTTTCCGCCCTTTTCTGCCATCCTTTTATAGGCAGACAAGAAACTCCTTCAGTGCGAGGTGGCAAGTTCAATCGTTAGTAATGCTCATTTGAAAGCGGTTTCTTAGCAATTATGACAGGAAAGATATTAGCTGCTATTGACTCACTATGTGCATCAGGATGGCGACAGAGAATGAGTGTCCGGGAGGTGCAGAGATCAACCTTCTGTGTGGTGTATTTATTATACTTCTTAAAGTAGTCAGTTTCGACTTTCAAGAAATGTTCTAAAGAAACCATTACCTATCACCGTGAACAACGTGTGGAAAATGACGTGCCACAGGGATGACACAGGTTCGCACCATTATGATCGAAGATGAAGTCCATGGGAGTTACAAACCATGCAATACGTTCTGCTAGGTATCCACTCTTAAAGAATGCATGTAGAATACTCTTAAAGAATGAATATAGAATTATGTTGGTTTAACGAGATGACGAGAACTGACGAAATGTGGTGGCATGCAACTGAATGCGAAGAAGTGGAACGGGCTGTCCTTTAAGGCGTTATGTTATGTTTTATAGACATGGAAGAAACAAATGTTCAAAGGCTGAATTTGTCCAGTGGGTCCATGGTGTTTGAATGGGAATGTCACACACTTTTCAGGAGGCATACTTTGCTGTAAAGGAGAATGCTTTTTATACACGAGCAGTAACCAAACAAATGCAACTTGTTTTGACCAGCTATTGGCTAAAAGCAGTGCACATATCTTAGTTGTATTTCTCTTACGCCCTTTATCCCACTCTTGCTTGCTGTGATGAAAATATTTCCTACTGCCCTTGCTAAATCACGCACGCAAGATAGAATCGTTATGGGCATGTAACATTTGTATCGATTAGTGACACGTTTATATTATGTATCTGAAATTACGAAGTGTGTATTCTTTGTTGATTAAGGTCATTGATTTGTGATAGGAAATTAGAGTTTTGGAATATATGTATGGACAAAGAAAAACAATTTGTTAAAGTAATGAAATTTTTTAATATACACTCCTGGAAATTGAAATAAGAACACCGTGAATTCATTGTCCCAGGAAGGGGAAACTTTATTGACACATTCCTGGGGTCAGATACATCACATGATCACACTGACAGAACCACAGGCACATAGACACAGGCAACAGAGCATGCACAATGTCGGCACTAGTACAGTGTATATCCACCTTTCGCAGCAATGCAGGCTGCTATTCTCCCATGGAGACGATCGTAGAGATGCTGGATGTAGTCCTGTGGAACGGCTTGCCATGCCATTTCCACCTGGCGCCTCAGTTGGACCAGCGTTCGTGCTGGACGTGCAGACCGCGTGAGACGACGCTTCATCCAGTCCCAAACATGCTCAATGGGGGACAGATCCGGAGATCTTGCTGGCCAGGGTAGTTGACTTACACCTTCTAGAGCACGTTGGGTGGCACGGGATACATGCGGACGTGCATTGTCCTGTTGGAACAGCAAGTTCCCTTGCCGGTCTAGGAATGGTAGAACGATGGGTTCGATGACGGTTTGGATGTACCGTGCACTATTCAGTGTCCCCTCGACGATCACCAGTGGTGTACGGCCAGTGTAGGAGATCGCTCCCCTCACCATGATGCCAGATGTTGGCCCTGTGTGCCTCGGTCGTATGCAGTCCTGATTGTGGCGCTCACCTGCACGGCGCCAAACACGCATACGACCATCATTGGCACCAAGGCAGAAGCGACTCTCATCGCTGAAGACGACACGTCTCCATTCGTCCCTCCATTCACGCCTGTCGCGACACCACTGGAGGCGGGCTGCACGATGTTGGGGCGTGAGCGGAAGACGGCCTAACGGTGTGCGGGACCGTAGCCCAGCTTCATGGAGACGGTTGCGAATGGTCCTCGCCGATACTCCAGGACCAACAGTGTTCCTAATTTGCTGGGAAGTGGTGGTGCGGTCCCCTACGGCACTGCGTAGGATCCTACGGTCTTGGCGTGCATCCGTGCGTCGCTGCGGTCCGGTCCCAGGTCGACGGGGACGTGCACCTTCCGCCGACCACTGGCGACAACATCGATGTACTGTGGAGACCTCACGCCCCATGTGTTGAGCAATTCGGCGGTACGTCCACCCGGCCTCCCGCATGCCCACCATACGCCCTCGCTCAAAGTCCGTCAACTGCACATACGGTTCACGTCCACGCTGTCGCGGCATGCTACCAGTGTTAAAGACTGCGATGGAGCTCCGTATGCCACGGCAAAGTGGCTGACACTGACGGCGGCGGTGCACAAATGCTGCGCAGCTAGCGCCATTCGACGGCCAACACCGCGGTTCCTGGTGTGTCCGCTGTGCCGTGCGTGTGATCATTGCTTGTACAGCCCTCTCGCAGTGTCCGGAGCAAATATGGTGGGTCTGACACACCGGTGTCAATGTGTTCTTTTTTCCATTTCCAGGAGTGTATGTATGTTCTTAAAGAGAAACGTTGTATATTGGTAGATGGTTCATGCTTAGGGCGTTTGTGTTGCTATATGTAAAAGACGTAGGGAAGTCCCTCCGCAATGGAAGTGGATCGACGCAGTTTAATAGCTGGTTTTGGTGGTCGAACTGGGCGGCTACTTATGGGAACGATAGGCAGTCAGTGGCTAGCCGTTGCGGGGTACAAATCGACGGTGCCAATGGAGGCAATCGGAAGCCGCTTTGCAGGGAATTTTCGCCTCGGATGTGGATTTGGCTGCGGTGGGGGGGGGGGGGGGGGGGATGGTACTGTCGCCAATAAGGAATGGCTCTAACATACTGAAATTCCGTCGCCAAGAAGAAAGTTTATAGAGCATTCAAACATCAAAAGCTGTGAGTACTATTAGCCACAAAGTAACGTTCTGCAAAAATTCTGTGCAAGACTATGTAAATGTTACTGTCTAAAATGCCTGCTTCACAGGTGAAGAAAAAGGAACATAAGTTAAACTTATTTGAAACATAGTATAGCCCTGATTACATCATGAACGATTTTTTAAGTTAATTGTGTTCAGTGTTGAATAATTTGAATTGAGAACTAAAAACATAAATTATTCCAAGTGAGGCTAAGAATTAACTCAAGTTGAATTAAATTTAGCTACTGGAATAATCATAGACATTGTCTAATGATACAATATCAGTTTATGGGTCCCCACCATATTCTTCTCGTATTAGAAGGATAACTGGACTGTTATTACTAGTAAGGAAATCTGATATATTTCTATAAGTGTGAGTATAAACGGTGTGATTGTGGTATTATTTATTTTAATTGTCGAATTTATGTGTAAGTTAAGTCGGAACCCCCGCCTGGACAGTTTTAGTTCTGCACTTCTCGCAGTAACGTTTCAGTAATGATCCAAGTAACAATCTTGAGTGTAGCTCTTATTATTATGAGTTTGGTAGACGTTTGCTTTCAATGGTTACTCGTTTGTGCATTATTGGTAACTACTGCTACCCACGGCATACAGTGCCCTGTGTCCTTTTGTATCCTGTGTGCTGTTCAAAGGGAATGTTAATGAAAGGCACTTCAACAGCTAATATTCAGTTTCCTTAAACACATATTTTCTAATTAAAATGCCTAATTGGGCTGGCGACCTTTCGAATTTTAATCCTTATATGAATTTTATTACTTTCATTAAACCCAAAGTTAAAGTCTGTTTAGTTTCTTTATTAATTGCACTATGTTGAAAATTACAGTCCGATACCTTCATTCACTAGGCAAACACGAGGTCAAAATTTCCCAAATTCTCTCAGAGGGTAACATTAGTTTGTGTCACGACAGGCTGGTGTTATACGCATGTCTAAGCAACTTCTCGTAGCACAACAAATAACTTTCCAGACAAAGTACCACCAGTATTAAGAGTTGACATAATTGTTTACGAATGCGTTAAGACATTAATGTTAACTGATCTTGATACAACTCTTTTCGTACCTATAATTTCCAGGGTTCCTTTCAAATGCATTTCCTCTTCAAGGTGGTCGGAGTTGAAAACAAATTCCGTACCAAACGGTGCGATAAGTTTGTTTATTTCATCTACAATAATCAGGCCGATTCCGTTGTGCATAGTAAAGTAGACGCTTTGTCTGAAATTTCATTATCTTTCGTCTTCCAGTTGTTTAGCACCGTTTGAAGTTATGCAACCATGCACTGTTTCCCTTGAAATCACTGTAATATTGGTTGCGCGCAGTCTAACTGGGATCTCACAAAATCCTTCTGAACTTTAGCAGACGAGGCCTGTCCGGCTCCTCAGACCTGCAGCTAAGGCAGTCTAAGATGCACGGGGCTGGTAGGCTACTAGCCTTCATGTCCTTTAGGAGTGAGACGACAAATTTAATACACATGAACTTCCCTTAATATTTAAAATAAACACTATGCAACAGAATTAAAGAATGTTTTCGAAACCTCTTGTTTTTCATTGCGACGTGTAAGTTGAAAATCTGGCTCAGAAATGCTTGCCACCTTCCTCTGTGCTGGTGTAGAAGCGTCCCGCCCTGCGACGTCTCCCTCGAGCTCGACGACCCTTCGAACAGCAAGGTGTCGACACGTGCGAAAAAATGACCACAGCTCGGAAGTTCACGTGACGTGTAAAATGGGTTAGTAATGTCACACTGGTACCAAATTTCACCACGGTTCTGCCAATGCTTCTGTGTACTTTTCGCACTATGGGTGGGTGATCAAAACCACCCTTACCCACATTCCACCCATTCTTTCGACGTCTTGCAGTGGAAGTCATAAACACAACGCCAAGCATGGAAATGACACCGTTTTTTTACGGGTGGTGAAGGACAATATTTGAGACACTGCCACTCGGAATCGAAAAGAAAAGGCCTCAAGGGGTGGTATAAACCGCGTCTCTGGCAATACTTCTTTCTTTTATTCCTTCCCATTCCGCGGTCAGAACCACAGTTCGCAGTGCGATGTGGCAGATGAATATGTTCTCGATAACCATTGGCACTCACTGTTGATGCCTCAGCCCTTCTAGACAAGACATTACGGCGCTGCAAGCACAATGGACATTGTAATACCCCTTTGAAATGCAGTGTCACCACAATTTTTGCTCTTGCGTTCATGGTGGTTTACCAAGCGACAATTCAAAACCAATATCGATATCTGAACGAGATCCGAGGCAACAAAGGATCCTTAAGCTCTTTCAGTGCTCTTGTATCACGCGCTCCTGTGACGTGATCATCGGGGTGAGTGACACTTACACACGCATGAATAAAACGGTACGGACCCCGTCTAAGAGCCCCGGTCATTTCGGCGAAACCCTCTCTCGGGCCGGCCGCGGTGGTTTAGCGGTTCTAGGCGCGCAGTCCGGAACCGCGCGACTGCTACGGTCGCAGGTTCGAATCTTGCCTCGGGCATGGATGTGTGTGATGTCCTTAGGTTAGTTAGGTTTAAGTAGTTCTGAGTTCTAGGGGACTGATGACCTCAGAAGTTAAGTCCCATAGCGCTCAGAGCCATTTGAACCATTTTTGAACCCTCTCTCGGTCATATTTACTGAATACTTAAAAAATGTACTTTTACAGAGAAAACCAGATAAATACTCCTAGGCGCCTGCAGATGGGTCACTAGTTTTGGAGATGTTCCAAGTGATTGCATACCTGTAGGCACTTCAGTCAGTTTGGCGCCTTTTTTTCTGTAAAGGTACATTTTAAAGTTCTCAGTAAACGTTAGCAGGTGCCACAGACGGTTTTGCCTAACTGGGTGATCTTATAAAATCCCTCTGCCGTTTTTGCCTCATGTGTAAGTTTTGAACCCTCTGTGATGGCGACACAGAAAGTCGTTGAAACAGGAGCTTTGAAAAAGCAGAAGAGTTCTCTTCTGTTTGGGATCACGTTCAGATTTCTTCGGATGGTTTTCAACAGTCTCTAGCGGTTCCTCCCTATGCACCAGAGCGAAAACAGCGCACGCAGTGCACTTTAAAGGAGTGACATTATAGTCAGTGAGGTCCATCGAGAAGGGCTGAATCGCGATGGAGATGACAGTGTCATAGACTGCTATAAACGTCTTCCTATTGCTCATTACACTGCGAACTACAGTTTAAAATAGCTAAATGTTGGAGAATAAACGTCGCTGGCAATATGGTGCTTTAATTAACGCCCCTTATGCTTCCCGCTGACGCAGTTTGTAATCTTTCTGATCGCCGGTGTGTCTGAAATGTTTTCACCGGATAACCATAAGAAAACTGTGTAATTTGAATGGTGGCACCGCGATTCTGACCTCCGTCGCGGAGGCTTCAAAAGAAGGGGTGAAATATAAGCAAAATGGGCTGTTAGGACCTTACAATCGTGTGACAAGTCCAAAGCAGCCTTTGGCAGAATTGTGGTGAAATTTAGTGCCAATGTGACAACATTAATCCACTTGACACGTCACATAAACTTCTGAGTTGCGGCATTTCCTTCGCGGGCGTCGACGCCTTGCTGTCCGAATCTTCCCACGCCCGAGAGAGACGTCTCAGGGTGCTTGCTACACGTCGGGATCAGTACAGAGAAGGTTGCGGGCATGTCTAAGCCGGTGCGGATTGAGAGGTATCTACGGGATTTCGAAAAAAATGATCATTTAATTCTGTTGCGCATTGTATATCAATGTGCATGATTCAAAACTCCGGTAATTAAAAATATGAGGAGCTATTATAATCAACAAATTCAGATTTGCTTATGGAAAATTAAAAACCTGTCTGTTAGCCCATTACTCCGACCACCTTACTGTAAGATATAACTGACAAGCTTGTGTTTCAAAATTGAATGATATACAGGGTGGTCCATTGATGGTGACCGGGCCAAATATCTCACGAAATAAGCATCAAACCAAAAAGCGACAAAGAAAGAAACTCGTCTAGCTTGAAGGGAAAATCCTCATGGAGCTATGGTTGGCCCGCTAGATGGCGCTGCCGTAGGTCAAACGGATATCAGGTGGGTGTTTTTAAAAAGGAAACCCCATTTTTAATTACATATTCGTGTAGTACGTAAAGAAATATGGATGTTTCAGTTGGGCCACTTTTTTCGCTTTGTGACAGATGGCGCTGTAATAGTCACAAACGTATAAGTACATGGGATCACGCAACATTCTGCCAGTGTGGACGGCATTTGCTTCGTGATACGTTACCCGAGTTAAAATGGACGGTTTAGCAATTGCGGAAAAGGTCGATATCGTGTTGATGTATGGCTATTGTCATCAATATGCCCAACGGGCGTGTGCTATGTATGCTGCTCGGTATCCTGGGCAACATCATCCAAGTGTCCGGACCTTTCGCCGGATAGTTAGCTTCTTTAAGGAAACAGGAAGTGTTCAGCCACATGTGAAACGTCAACCACGACTTGCAACAAATGATGATGCCCAAGTAGGTGTTTTAGCTGCTGTCACGGCTAATCCGCACATCAGTAGCAGACAAATTGCACGAGAATCGGGAATCTCAAAAACGTCGGTGTTGAGAATGGTACATCAACATCGATTGCACCCGTACCATATTTCTATGCACCAGGAATTCATGGCGACGACTTTGAACGTCGTGTACAGTTCTGCCACTGGGCACAACAGAAATTACTCGACGATGACAGAATTTTTGCACACGTTCTGTTTAGCGACGAAGAGTCATTGACCAACAGCGGTAACGTAAACCGGCATAATATGCACTAGTGGGCAACGGAAAATCCACGATGGCTGCGACAAGTGGAATTTCAGCGACCTTGGCGGGTTAATGCATGGTGCGGCATTGTGGGAGGAAGGATAACTGGCCCCCATCTTATCGATGGCAATCTAAATGGTTCAATGTATGCTGATTTCCTACGTAAGGTTCTACCGATGTTACTACAAGATGTTTCACTGCATGACAGAATGGCGATGTACTTCCAACACGATGGATGTCCGGCACATATCTCGCGCGCGGTTGAACCGGTATTGAACAGCATGTCCGCCGCTCGTGGTCTCGCGGTAGCGTTCTCGCTTCCCGAGCACGGGGTCCCGGGTTCGATTCCCGGCGGGGTCAGGGATTTTCACCTGCCTCGAGATGACTGGGTGTTTGTGTTGTCCTCATCATTTCATCATCATCCAGGAAAGTGGCGCACTTGGGCTGAGCAAAGATTGGGTAATTGTACGGGCGCTGATAACCACGCTGTTGAGCGCCCCACAAACCAAACATCATCATCATCATCGTCATTGAACAGCATATTTCGTGAAAGGTGGATTGGTCGTCGAAGCACCATTCCATGGCCAGCACGTTCACCGGATCTGACGTCCCCGGATTTCTGTCTGTGGAGAAACTTGAAGGATATTTGCTATCGTGATCCGCTGACAACACTTGACAACATGCGTCAGCGCATTGTCAATGCATGTGCGAACATTACGGAAGGCGAACTACTCGCTTCTGAGAGGAATGTCGTTGCACGTATTGCCAAATGCATTGAGGTTGACGGTCACCATTTTGAGCCTTTATTGCATTAATGTGGTATTTACAGATAATCACGCTGTAACAGCATGCGTTCTCAGAAATGATAAGTTCACAAAGGTACATGTATCACATTGGAACAACCGAAATAAAATGTTCAAACGTACCTACTTCCTTTATTTTAATTTAAAGAACCTACCTGTTACCAACTGTTGGTATAAAATTGTGAGCCATAGGTTTGTGACTATTACAGCGCCATCTATCATAAAGCGAAAAAAGTGGTCCAACTAAAACATTAATTTTTCTTTACGTACTACACGAATATGTAATAAAAAATGGGGGCTCCTTTTCTAAAAAAAACGCAGTTGATGTCCTTTTGACCTATGGCAACGCCATGTAGCGGGCCAACCATAGCGCCATCTGGTTTCCCCCTTCAGGCTATTCGAGTTTAGTTCTTTGTAGTTTTATCGTTTGACGATTATTTCGTGAGATTTTTGGCCCGGTCACGATCAATGGACCACCCTGTACATGAGGCTAGGAACTTTAATAGTGGCAACTATTTATTTACACCTCATACGAAATATATATGTGTTTCAAAGTCTTACTGTCCTTCAAAGTAGTCACCAGCATTGTGTATAACTCGTTGCCAGAGATGTGGATGTCGTAGGATACTCTTAGCAGTGCCAGTTGTGTTCACAGTTTGAGCGGTGCGGTCTATAGCCCGAGGAATTTGTAGCAGTTCTGAAGCGAATGCCGTGAAGTGTTTGCTTCAATTTAGAAATCGATTTGAACTTACGAGGGATTAAGTCTGGGAGTGCAGAACGTGGTATTGCACTTAGCAGCCCATCAGTCAAACAAATCAGTAACAGCTTGCTCTGTACGTCCTTGAGCATTGTCCTGCAAACTGATGGTGAGGTCCTGCAGATCGTGTCATCATTTCTGTCTATATGGTTTTGTTCCAAAAATGAACTTTCAGAGTTTCTCTTCAAAATACAGTATGTTTGACATCTGTACAATGTTTAGTTCTTGTGCAATAAAGAACTGAATGTTTTCCCGGACTTTATGTACACCCTGTATACAGATTTTCTGCCGTTGTTCCGCAGTGTAACTATGTCAGGGTGTTGGGATGGAGATTATGACCCACCAGTGTTATATTTTATTAGAAAACACAAATTCGCTGATGAAATGATCCACGTATCAAGCTCCATAAACGAAGGAAACTCTGCCATTATTTCGCATTATTTCGCAAACTAATATATATATATATATATATATATATATATATATATATATATATATAATGGATATCACTCAATGTGTTATATTTAGTATTAAAAATACTGTGGCATTATTCAGAGTCAAAAATACTGAAGCATTAAAAATGCCCTGTCAGACATACAAGACGTTATAACGTTCTTAGTTACTGGTGGTGCTTAACACTCTCACTGAAATCTGTTCACTGACTGATGAACGTCAGCCTCCATTTACCTACAAATACCTTATTATGCATGCTTCAGTGCCAGTACAGCTGTCAAAGACCTTTCTTCATCTTTACGAAGTCTTTTCTGTAGGTATTTGTGTGAGTTGTAGGTATTGATGAATGCAAGTAGAACTTGGACGATAAACAGTTTAGTCAAGAAAAGTATAGGAGTTTTTGAAATGTGGTGCTAGAGAAAAGTGCTAAAAATTTGATGGATGTATTACATAAATAATAAATATGTACTGAACAGTAGTGGTGAGACAAGAAATTTGTGACACAAACTGACAAGAACAAGGGATCGGGTGACAAGACATATTCTCAGACATCAACGGATCAAGAGTTTAGGATTGGAGAGACGCGTGGGAGGTAAGAACCATAGAGGGAGACCAAGAGATGAATACAGTAATGATATTCGGAAGGATGTAGGGTGCAATAGTTATTTGGGTGTGAAGAGGATTGCAATGGATAGAATAGCTGCATCAGACCAGTTTTCGTACTGAAGAATGCAACAGCAACAGCAAAACACACTACAAATTACAAATTATAAACATTTGGAAAACCTTTTCAGTACTAAATCAAGTGTTGCCCTTTTGTGTGTATCTTTGTATTTAAGAACTAAAACCATGATGTCTGTATACAGTTCGTGAAATTGTATAGCACAAGAGAGGTATCCCCATAAGCGTAAATGGAGAAATTATCGTCTATCATAGACTTCTTCATATACCCATTTCTAATATCGCTAACTGCACACGTATTTTGTTGTTTACATTCATCTTAAAATCCTTCATTACACACATGCGATTTACATTATTTTCTACACCCCGTTTGCCTTATAGTTCAACTATTTTAAGACTGTGGGAAGTATTCCGTAAAAGAAGATTGCTTAACCATGAATGGTGCATTATCAGGGCAGATTGGGACAACTTTCTGAAAGCATATGGGACATAGTTAATAAAGTGTAATCTGAAGTACAGCCAAATAGTACCTAGGTACAGAAGGTATATTGATGAATTATTTATAACGTTTGAAGGATCTTAGGTATAAGTTAATAAACTGGTGACTGACCTTAACCCTGCTGTTCTGTTCACATTTACTATAGAAATGTACTGTTCGGGTCAATACGACCTGACATAATAAAATGCTGAGAAATTTCTGCTCACACTTTTTTTTTTTCGTACAGTTGTAAGACGTCGACATTGTTGTTATATTACAGTAAGTCGTTCATGATCATAGCGATAAGAATAATAATAGAAATAATCATAACAACAATAATACTAGAACTTCACTGTAGAAAATTTATTACTTTAATATTCATAAAGGGAATATTAGGAACAACAAACGTTTCCAGCAGAAAGTCATTCTCCACAACCACCTGTCGGTCTGCCCATATCACTTTCTTTCCTTATTACTCACTGTAGTTTGGACCACCTGTCCGTCTGCCCATATCACTTTATTTCCTTCTTACCCACTGCGGTTTGGACACAAGTAGGTGACGTGTGTTTTGCATTCATGTTTATTACACTTTCCACACAACATGTCTTTTTTTATTTTCAATGCTTGAAGGACAGAACTTACAGCGTGCACGTTTAGCAGAGTTTCTTTTTATTACTGATTTAGTCGCCCCTGACACTCCTTTAGGGTATTGGATGCTCGTGACAATTCTCAAAGAATCTTCTGTTCATGCAAAATGCTTGCTTGGTATAAAGTGCTCCGCAAGCAGTGATTTTCCAGGTTCCTCCCGAAACATTCTCCTTCTAGTCAAACTTCTCGCATTCCAGTTACGGTCGATGGAAGTCCACAGGTCGTATGCACTATAAGCAGCAACATCAAGAATATTGTAATAAACCTATCATGGACCATATGTTGGATTTTCGTTTACATGTTACCTGATCGAGAGTTTCTACAGCCCCTTTGACTGAATTATATTCTAAAATCATTTTTGGCTTTTCATCAGCACTGTCACTTATTTTACTTCGATGGTATATAGTCCTCATTAGTACAATATTCTTATTTCTCTTAGGAATGTAGATGACCACCGTAGTGTCATTTGCGAATCAAAAGGAAGAGCTATCAACTCCCTTGTTGGTCATATTTTGGGGAAGCTCTGGCTTATTTTTACATATGGTTCCCAACATTATCAGTTTCCTCTTCAGGAGCAGATGTCCGAAGTTGTATTAGCGGAAAATTTGTCACATTTTACATTGTGATCTCGCAAATCATAGGTAAGATCCGCAACTACTCTCATTCCCTAATTTTATTATGGTACCGCTTCATTCTACTTTACTGTTTAAAATTGGGCTTTAAGTACACTTGAAGATTTGCTGTCACACAGAGTCCACATCTTGATAACATATTTTGCCGGTTTGATTTTGATATACTGCTTAAATGCACAGCGGCCTCTAAATGCCACCAGCTGCTCGTCGACGGTCACATATTACCCGGGATTATACGGTTTAGGAAGGACTTCTAATCACTTCTCGCAGATGCTGGGAATTTCAGCGAATTTATCAGTATGTCATTTTTCTTCTCTTCTGGATTTCTTGTCAAATCGCAAGACGCGCTATGTTTTACAGAACGTTTCTAGGAACATTGTTGCTCAAAATACACAGAAGATCCAAAGAAACTGATACATCTGCCTAATATCGTGTAGGACCCGCACGAACACTCAGAAATGCCGCAACACGACATGGCATGGAATCGACTTCTATCTGAAGTATTGCTGGAAGGAAGTGACACCATGAATCCTGCATGGTTGTCCATAAATCGCTAATAATACAAAGAGAGTGGGAGAGGGGGAGATCTCTTCCGAACAGCAGATATCCCAGCAGGTATCTGAGGTATGGTCAAAGCGGCAGTATTTAAACTCATAACAGTATTCCTGAAGCCACTATGTGGCAATTCTGGACGTTTGGGCCGTTGCATTGTCCTGCTGGAATTGCCCATGTCCGTCTGAATGCAAAACGGACGTGAATGGATGCAGGTTATTAAACAGTATGCTTATGTACGTGTCACCTGCCACAGTCGTATCTAGAGGTATCAGGGGTCCCATATCACTCCAAATTCACACACCCCACACCATTAAAGAGCCTTCACCAGCTTGAGCAGTCCCCTGTTAGCATGCCGAGTCCGTGCTTTCTTGAGGCTGTCTCCATACTCGTAAACGTCCATCCGCTCGATACAATTTCAAACGAGACTCGTCCGATCAGGCAACATGTTTCCAGTCATTAACTGTCCAATGTTAGTTTTGACGGGCACGGTATCGTGCAGTCATCAAGGGTGCACGGATCCGTAAGCCAATATCGATGAAGTTTCGATAAATGGTTCGCACGCTGACACTTGTTACTGGCCCAGCATTGAAATCTGCAGCAGTTTGTGGAAGGGTTGCACTTCCCTCACGTTGAACGATTCTCTTCATTCGTTGTTGGTCCCGTTCTTGCACGATCTTTTTGCGGCTGCAGCGATGTCGGAGATTTGATGTTTTACCGGATTCGTGATATTCACGGTACACTCGTGAGATAGTTATACCGGAAAATCCCCACTTCATCGCTACCTCGGAGTTGGAGTGACACATCATTCGTGCGCCGACTAACATAAATCTTGATAATCTACCATTGTAGCAGCAGTAACCGACCTAACAACCGTGTCAGACACTTGTTGTCGTTTATGGGGGTTGCCGACCGCAGCCCCTTATTCTGCCTGTCTACATATGTCTTTATTTGAATAAGCATGCCTGTACCAGTTTCTTTGGCGCTTCAGTGTATATTGTGCCTAGTATACTCAGCCAACAAACATTTGTAGATGCCCCACATGAGCGATATACATACGCAAGGAATAGGAGTCCTATGTAAGCTGGAAACAAAAAGAATCATCGATGTTTCTCCATTGTTTATCATAAAGTCATTTCCCCTCAATATTTGAAGTTTCCATTATTTAATACTGATGTAACTCAGTACTAAGAAAACAGTCTTAATCGAGATTTTTTATTTATTTAGTGCCGACCGGCTTCAGCCTATCGCAAGGGCTATCTTCAGGGCGATAAAAAATCGCGATTAAGACTGTTTTCTTAGTACTGAGTTAATTTATAGCAATCGTTGTTTCTCAATAACAAAGTTGTCGAAACATCTCATTCTGATGTGACGTAGAAAATAATTCTTCCAATCAACTTCTGACAACACTTATCCTGCTGCTTACGTACCTGGTAATACCCGGGGCGCGCTCGAAGCATTTACATCTACATCTGCCATTCTGTGTTCCCGTTTTTAGAAACAGAAGTTTACACACTACTTTGAACAGGCTATGGACTGTCGTCTGTGTCATCAGAACACTTGCTTTCAGATGCATTACTGACATAATCTTCGAATTCGGAAGTGACCCTTCGTCTGTTGAGCTATTTACTAACTCCTCCAACTCACCATCAGTCACTGATGCAATCACCTTGATGTTATAATTCAGACTGATCACATGCGATAGAGAACGTAAACTGAGCAGAAACAATGGATAATTCGAACAGTTAATTAGTCGTAATGACCAGTCCATTGTTGCCAACGCCGCGCATTTGCTGACTTAGTGAATGTTTATAGTAAATATGAACGATGAAAGTCATTACTACTATAAAAACGAGAAAACCAAAAAGTATTTAGCTTTAGAGTAATCTTATTAATGTCAGATCACATTGGCCCGAATATTACGTATGTAAGTATTAAAGTATATAATAAGATTCAAAATATTTTTAAAAAAGTTTTAAGCACGCACTGCCCTTGTATTTTCATACAAAGACCAAAAATTTCATAAAGTTACTTTGGTATTTAAATGATAAGAAACGAACTTTATAGACATTTCGTGTCGCATAGACCCGACAAAAATAGCAACGTTAATTGAATGCATAAGAATATTTTTTTTATAGTTGAGCTTGGGCTAAGAATAATTTTAAGTAATCTTCATTTGTTGATGATAAGAGTGAAGAGATAGTGAAAGGATTATCTTTGAATCCCACGTTCTCACCGCACTAATTCCTAACAATTTGAGGTGGAAATTTTATAAAATGGAAATTATTTTTCTTGTTAGACGTTATTCTTTAACTCATTAAGTGCTTTTTGTATCCAGTACAAAAGGTTTTAACATTTATTGGCCTGTTTCTGTGCATACAGGTGTGAACTATTTATGAACGTATTCTGTTAAGCAAAATAGTTGTTAGCGAAAATGTACTAGCTACGAAAATGTGTACAATGTAGGAAATAGTTGCCATGCCCATACAGGAGTAAATAATAATCTGTTATTTTAAGCGAGGCGAAGGACGATGAGAGATGAGAATTGAGAGAGTAATGGAAGTACGCTGTTGAGGGAACTGTCAAAGAACCTCGGTGAAAAGCAGTTGTTTCCGGAGTGATAGTCATGACTCGCGTAGAGGAAAAATGTTTTAGAAATATGCGGAGGTGTGGAGTAGAGTGCTGTCACGTACTGTGTCATTGCATTGTACTAACACGAGTTGTTGAACTCCGCGTGGCTCCAACGTGTATGTAAATCTGTTCGTCTATTGTTGAAGTAATCCAAAAGGCATAAAGGTGGTGAGGAATTTTGGAAATGGACAGAAATATTTTCTGTAGGAGTATTAGCTGGCGAGGAGAGAAGTACATAACATTCGGATGGGGAAAAGGTAAACTGATGGTCATTATCAAGATTTAACAGCTTCATCAAAAAGGAGAAAACAAGTGTACGAATTGTGTCAAGTGAATTAAATGTGTACACAGACAATTTAATGTTACTAGAACAGCTTGGCGTCCGTAGAAAATTAAAATAAAGGTCCTTTTACATGTGATACATTGTGCAAATGTAATATTGATTAAATTGGGTACCTTAGGCAAAAGTAATGTATTAACGACGGCCGTCTGCAGGATTTCTCTCTGGGTTATCGTCGTGACGGTCAGCGAGGTAGGAAATATTTATCTTATAGCACTCTCGCTTCGTCGTTAATGAAAAACAGAACACCAGTACAAAAGTAACTCTGCACTATCTTAAAGACATATAGAGAATTGTACAAAATTAAATAACTTGGGCATTTTTTTCTTTTAACAATGTGAAATAAAGACTACAGAGAAGTATTTATCTTAATGTATGTACATGAGCTTCAATGTTTCTCAACAGTAAAATTACATTAGGTGCTCGCCACTGAGCGCATATCGACGTGTCAGAATGTTTATATTTTGTACTAAAAATGCGATCTCTGTGCAGTAACCAGTACATCAGTCGCACTCACGTCCTACCTGTAATTATAACGACACCCACCAGAAAGAAGGAGACGGTCCTAATGCTTGTTCTCATTTCTCAAATAAATGAGAGCAGAATTGCATCGAACGATGCGATTTTGAATCTTATGGGGCTACTGTTTCTGCAGAGATTAATTAATCGTAGCAATGATATACTACCAGTAAATACACTCGTACGTCTGCAGCAGTACAACAATCAATTCAACTAACAGGTTTATCGATTAGCATGGATCTGACTATGTACAAGGCAACGTTTCAAACAGATGTGCACACAAGCAAAGGAATAAATTAGATCTTCTGGGTACTGTTGCCATGTCAAAACTATGCTCTGCAAACACCACACGCCATATACTGACAAGCAGTTTCCTGATATCGCTTAAAACATCAGTTTCATCAGAGTTTCCGGCGTCCAAATGTCAATTTCTTTTTTTCTTCACCAGGTAGTCGTCGAAGATTGCATTTTTCCGACGTTTATTATTAGGTTTTTTTCATTTTAATTTTTTTCACGCGAGTGAGGATCTGTCCCAAAATAATACATGAAATATATGAAGATAACGTAAGTCAAGTAAAGGCTAGTAGTACACTTCCACAGAAATTTAGTACAAGTATGGGTCTGTTAAAAGACTGCCCCATGTTACCAATATGATTTAAAATCCATATAGATATAAGTCTTTAGACATGTTCTCGTAAATGCATTGGGATGGGGCTAGAAATGAAAGACGGAGCTTATTTACATCACCTACTTTTTGGTGAAGATGAAGCAGTTTAGCACAAGGCGGGCAGGATACAAAATACATACGTAACCATTAGCAATGGAATACAGAAACTGGGAAATGATGACCAATTATCAGGAAACAGAATACCTCTCTAATGATACAGATGACTTATACATGCACGGAAAGAAAATTAAGAGGGTCAATATTTTCTGTTATTGGGGATCCATTTTAGAGCTGGAGGGAAAATCAGAGGTAGAAACTAACGAAAGAATTGGCATAGAAAGGAAGGTCATTAGGATGCTCAACTCAATCCAATGAAGCAGAAATATAATATACAGAAATAAAATGATCATATACAAATCGATAATAGAGAGCATAGTTTTGTATGGAGTGGAGACTTTGCCTATTAATCTGAAACTAAGAAAACATCAAGTAGTAGAAGTGAACTTCTGGGTAAGATCAGCAAGAATTTATAGAAATGATAAAATAAGAAAAGACGAAATAATAAAGAGAAAGTGCGAGAGACAGAAGAAACTTACAGTGGTAAGGGCATGTTAGAAGAGTGGAGGAAGCCAGAATACCAAAAATGATCATGGATTGGGAACCGGAAGGAAAGAAGAGAAGAGCTCGCCCTATGACCACCTGGCTTCAAAATGACGATTAGCTATGAGAAGACTTGGCGCAGAGGGAGAAGATATACAAGATCGAAACATCGGGAGGGACATCCTGACGAGATAAACTAAGATCTTATGTAACGGCTCTAATAATTTTTGGGTATTTGTTGTGTTGGAGAAAAATTATGAACAAAGGAAAAAATGTACAAGAAAAATCATCCGAAGACGATATGGAGTAATACACTCGTTCACCTGAACTTTAACGGAAATTATTCGTAAAAGGTTGCCGAGGGCCTCCTAGCTACAGCGATCGACTACAACGAAGGAGCAGCAGTAGTCTCACAGCATCCTATCGCTGCATCCTGTGACGTCAGCAAAATAGGACGCAACGAAAAGTACATCAGTGGCCAAGGAAAAAATGTCAACAACAGAAGTCTGGATACAGAACCTGTTCAAAGGTCAGTAACAGAAAATGCTCCCCCTGCGGGTCCGGGGATTAGAATAGGCCCGAGGTATTCCTGCCTGTCGTAAGAGGCGACTAAAAGGAGTCCATCCCCCTCACGGGGGTAGTTAGCGCCTGCGTCCGGAGACGGACGGTTTCACGACCTATAATCGTGGTCTTTTTGATTTTTCACTTCTCGTTTCTTCCTTCCTTTTGTTGGTTCCTTTCTTTGCTCTTCTCCACCTCACTGTCTTCCTTACTCTTTCCCTTGACTTCTCCTTGCCTTCTCATTGCCTTTTTCTCCTTGCCTTCTCATTGCCTTTTTCTCCTTGCCTTCTCATTGCCTTTTTCTCCTTGCCTTCTCATTGCCTTCTTCTCCTTGCTTCATCATTGCCTTCTTCTCCTTGCCTTCTCTGGTCTCCGCCTCGGCGTTTGAGACAGTCTGTCCTCTTTCTCCCTCTCTCTCTTCTTTTTCCTCTTCTTCCTTCCTCCCTGTGCGTGTCTGAAGGCCGACCCACGCGTTCGCACGCGTAGCCGGTGACGGGGTAACGCGTAAGTCCCCGCCCTGGGTAGACATGTAAGGCACGCGCGTACCCCCTGGTAAAGGCCAGGCCCGGGGAGGGGTGATTGCCTGAGCTGATACCTTCTGACCATGCCGATTGGTCCCTCCGTCCGTTTCTCGGGAGGTGTGACCTGAGGTGTAAACATTCACCTAAGGCGGGAGTGCCCTCTGAGAGGGTCCCCACAAGGAAGGAGCGCGCCATCGGAGACGCTGGCAATCATGGGGGATTCCTCCGCAATGGATTCTACTCCATCGCTTTCGACTTCGACCCAAAAACGGAAACGTGACCAGCCAACAGTGACAAAAGTACTACCGCCTGCCCCACAGTTCCTCGTAGTTTCTCGATCTGAGGACGGAAAGGATTTTTCCTCTGTCAACCCTTTCGTTATTCAGAAGGGCGTAGATGCCATAGCCGGATCTGTCAAATCTTGTACCAGGTTGCGTAACGGTACCTTATTACTAGAAACTGAGAATGCCTTTCAGGCACAAAAACTGCTTCGGGCCACACTCTTGTACACGTTCCCTATCCGGGTGGAGGCCCACCGAACTTTGAATTCGTCTCGTGGTGTAGTCTATAGTAGCTCCCTCGACGGTTTGACTGACGAGGAGCTTCAATCTTTCCTCGCTGAGCAGGGCGTGACGGCTGTCCATAGGGTAATGAAAAAGGTCAACAATAACCTTGTACCGACCCGGACACTTTTCTTGACCTTCGATAGTGTTAAGCTGCCATCGCGCATCAAGGCGGGCTACGAGGTTATTTCTGTTCGCCCCTATGTCCCGACACCTACGCGCTGCTACCAGTGTCAGCGTTTCAATCACACTCGACAGTCTTGCTCCAATGCGGCTAAATGTGTCACTTGTGGCAGGGATGCCCATGAGGGTGACTGTCCACCTCCGTCTCCTCGTTGTGTGAACTGTCAGGGTGACCATGCCGCATCCTCCCGCGACTGTCCTGTCTATAAGGAAGAACGCTGTATCCAAGAAATTCGGGTCAAAGAGAAAGTGTCCACCTCGGCTGCTCGCAAGCTATTGGCTAGTAGGAAGCCCACGCTGCTCCCAGCGGGGAAATACAGCACTGTCCTCGCCTCTCCTCGGACTACCCGGGAGGTAGCAACCCAGACATGCGATCTGACCTTCAGCACCACGGTCGTCCGTTCGGCCAGTGCTAAGATCGCGCGGTCGACGTCTCCTCTTCCTCCCATCACCACACAGACACCAGCCACTTCCTCAGCTTCTGCTAAGTCGAAGACCCCGAAGTCAGATGCACGGGCCTTCAAGAAGGAACCATCCCGTGCAGACTTCCTCCGTCCCTCGACCTCCCAGCCTTCGACCGGTACTTCCACCAAACATCCTTCTAAAAAGGCGCATAGGAAGCACAGTTCTCCTTCTCCGCCACGGCGCCTTTCTTCTCCTGCGCCACCCAGCGGTTGCCGACCCAGGACGTCATCCGTTTCGCCTGGCCGCACCGCTGGTAGCCGAACATCTGGCCGTTCACCGGCGGAGGAAGCTCCCCCTCCCGGCCATCCTCCCGAGATGGCCGATGACCCTATAGACCCCATGGACGATGACTGTCCGCCTACTGATAGCGGCGGCAGTGCTCGCTCGAAGCCAGGCCCTAAGCGGCCTTCGAGGTGACCCCTTCTCTCATCTTCCTTTTCTTACGATGGCACTTATTAACTGGAATATTCGCAGCATTCGCTCCAACCGAGAGGACTTGAAGTTGCTGCTCCGCTTGCATCGTCCACTCGTCGTAGCCCTCCAGGAAACGAAGCTACGCCCATGCGATCAAATTGCCTTGGCACACTACACCTCTGTGCGTTTTGACCTACCCCCTGTGGTAGGTATCCCAGCTCATGGAGGGGTTATGTTGCTGGTCCGGGATGATATTTACTACGATCCCATCACGTTGCACACCGGCCTGCAGGCAGTTGCCATCCGCATTACTCTCCCCACCTTTACGTTTTCCTTTTGTACCGTTTACACTCCATCGTCATCTGCCGTTACCAGGGCAGACATGATGCAACTTATTGCTCAGCTACCTGCACCATTTTTGTTAACTGGAGACTTCAATGCCCACCATCCCCTTTGGGGCTCTCCAGCATCCTGCCCGAGGGGCTCCTTGTTAGCAGACCTTTTCAACCAGCTCAATCTTGTCTGCCTCAATACTGGCGCCCCTACTTTTCTTTCGGACACATCTCATACCTATTCCCATTTAGACCTCTCTATCTGTACTCCCCAACTTGCACGCCGGTTTGAGTGGTATGCACTTGCTGATACATATTCGAGCGACCACTTCCCGTGTGTTATCCATCTCCTGCAGCATACTCCCTCTCCGTGCTCCTCTAGTTGGACCATCTCCAAGGCAGACTGGGGGCTCTTCTCTTCCAGGGCGACCTTTCAGGATCAAACCTTCACAAGCTGCGATCGTCAGGTCGCACACCTCACGGAAGTCATTCTCGCTGCTGCTGAATATTCCATCCCTCACCCTACTTCTTCTCCACGTCGCGTACCGGTCCCCTGGTGGACCGCAGCATGTAGAGACGCTTTACGTGCTCGTCGACGTGCTTTACGCACCTTTAAACGCCACCCTACAGTGGCGAATTGTATTAATTATAAACGATTACGTGCTCAGTGTCGTCGTATTATTAAAGAAAGCAAGAAAGCCAGCTGGGCTGCTTTCACAAGCACCTTCAACAGTTTTACTCCTTCTTCTGTTGTCTGGGGTAGCCTGCGCCGGCTATCTGGCACTAAGGTCCACTCCCCAGTTTCTGGCTTGAAGGTCGCGAATGAAGTCCTTGTGGCCCCTGAGGCTGTCTCCACTGCCTTCGGCCGCTTTTTCGCCGAGGTTTCGAGCTCCGCTCATTACCACCCTGCCTTCCTCCCCCGCAAACAGGCAGAGGAGGCTAGGCCACCTGACTTCCGCTCCTCGAATTGTGAAAGTTATAATGCACCATTCACCATGCGGGAACTCGAAACCGCACTTGGCCGATCACGGTCCTCCGCTCCAGGGCCTGATTCTATTCATATTCAGATGTTGAAGAACCTTTCTCCTGCGGGTAAAGGTTTTCTTCTTCGTACATACAATCGCATCTGGATTGAGGGACATGTTCCCGCATGCTGGCGCGAGTCTATTGTTGTCCCGATTCCTAAGCCGGGGAAGGACAAGCACTTGCCTTCCAGTTATCGACCTATCTCGCTTACCAGCTGTGTCTGTAAAGTGATGGAGCGAATGGTTAACTCTCGATTGGTTTGGCTGCTCGAGTCTCGACGCCTACTTACCAATGTACAATGTGGATTTCGAAGGCGCCGCTCTGCTGTTGACCATCTGGTTACCTTGTCGACCTTCATTATGAATAACTTCTTGCGGAAGCGCCCGACCACGGCTGTGTTCTTTGATTTGGAGAAGGCTTACGACACCTGTTGGAGGGCGGGCATTCTCCGCACCATGCATACATGGGGCTTTCGAGGTCGCCTCCCTCTTTTTATTTGTTCCTTTTTATTGGATCGACAGTTCAGGGTACGTGTGGGTTCTGTCCTGTCCGACACCTTTCGCCAGGAGAATGGGGTGCCACAGGGCTCAGTTTTGAGCGTCGCTCTCTTCGCCATCGCGATCAATCCAATAATGGATTGCCTCCCAGCTAATGTATCAGGCTCCCTTTTCGTGGACGATTTTACCATCTATTGCAGCGCGCAGTGTACACGTGTCCTGGAGCGCTGTCTTCAGCGTTCTCTTGACCGTCTTTACTCCTGGAGTGTCGCCAATGGCTTCCGTTTTTCTGCCGAGAAGACGGTCTGTATTAACTTCTGGCGCTACAAAGAGTTTCTCCCACCGTCCTTACGACTCGGTCCCGTTGCTCTCCCAATCGTGGAG
This sequence comes from Schistocerca cancellata, assembly GCF_023864275.1. Taxonomy (NCBI): domain Eukaryota; kingdom Metazoa; phylum Arthropoda; class Insecta; order Orthoptera; family Acrididae; genus Schistocerca; species Schistocerca cancellata. The sequence goes on along the minus strand of NC_064633.1, from coordinate 171,679,475 downwards.
ACAACCAAATTTTTAGGCCTTACCTTTGACAGGAAACTTAGCTGGTCTCCACATGTGTCATATTTGGCCGCCCGTTGTACCCGTTCTTTAAATGTCCTCCGTGTTCTCAGTGGTATGTCGTGGGGAGCGGATCGAACCGTCCTACTTCGTCTATATCGGTCGATCGTCCGCTCCAAGCTGGATTATGGGAGCTTCGTATACTCCTCTGCACGGCCATCCATCTTACGCCGCCTCAACTCCATACAACATCGGGGTTTACGACTTGCGATCGGAGCATTTTATACCTGTCCCGTAGAGAGTCTTCATGCTGACGCTGGCGAATTGCCACTCACCTACCGGCGCGATATACTGCTTTGTCGGTATGCCTGTCGGCTACTGTCAATGCCCGACCATCCGTCTTATCGTTCCTTTTTTGACGACTCTCTTGACCTTCAATACGGGTTGTATGTCTCTGCCTTGCTACCCCCTGGAGTTCGCTTTCGTCGCCTCCTTCAACACCTTAATTTTTCACTCCCTGCAACCTTTCGAGTGGGCGAGAGCCGCACGCCACCTTGGCTCCAGGCTCAGGTCCGCGTTCACCTCGACCTCAGCTCGCTCCCAAAAGAGGTCACCCCCGGTTCGGTCTACCACTCCCGTTTTTTGGAACTTCGTTCGAAGTTCATCAACATGACTTTCATTTATACAGATGGCTCTAAGACCAATGACGGGGTCGGGTGTTCCTTTATTGTCGGGGCACAAAGTTTCCAATACCGGCTCCATGGCCATTGTTCGGTCTTCACAGCAGAGCTCTTTGCCCTCTACCAGGCTGTTCTTTACATCTGCCGCCACCGACATTCTGCTTATGTCATATGCTCAGATTCCCTGAGCGCCATCCAGAGCCTCAGTGATCCGTACCCGGTTCACCCTTTCGTACACCGGATCCAACGCTCTCTCCAGCAGCTGGTGGACGTCGGTACGCCGGTTAGCTTTATGTGGGTTCCTGGCCATGTCGGTATCCCTGGGAACGAAGCTGCAGATGCCGCGGCCAAGGCTGCGGTCCTCCAGCCTCGGACAGCTTCTTGTTGTGTCCCTTCGTCCGATATTAGCAGGGTCATTTGTCGGCGCGTCGTGTCGCTGTGGCATGCCGATTGGGCTGCACTTACCGACAACAAGCTTCGGGCCTTAAAACCTCTTCCCGTGGCTTGGACGTCCTCCTCACGCCCTTCTCGGCGGGAGGAGGTCGTTTTAGCAAGGTTAAGAATTGGACACTGCCGGTTCAGCCATCGCCATCTGCTGACGGCTGCGCCGGCGCCGTTCTGCCCATGTGGGCACTTGCTGACGGTTAGGCACATTTTAATGTCCTGTCCAGATCTTACCACACTGCGCCTCGATCTTAACCTGCCTAATACTTTCGATGCCATTTTAGCGGATGACCCACGAGCAGCTGCTCGTGTTCTTTGTTTTATCAATTTGACAAACCTCGCTAAGGACATTTGATGATGTTTTTTAATCCTCTGCCTGTCCGTCTGTCTTTTATTGTGTTTTCCCTTTTAGTTGTTGTTGTCAACTTGTGCCTCGCGGTGCATTTTTAGAGTAGTCAGGGCGCTAATGACCATTGAAGTTGTGCGCCCTACAACGACAAAAAAAAAAAAAAAAAAAAAAGCAGAAAATGCAGTTAATTACCATAGCGAATGTTACAGTTAAACTATTAATGCCCGACCGAACGTTTGGATGAAATGGGAAACTATAAAATAAAATAATTTCCTAATGAATAGTTCTACGGTACAATCATAGTAGCTATGACCAGTTTCTTTTGTTTCTTAATATACGGCCGAAGTATTCTCGCAATCCACAACAATACATCTCAAGTGTATATGTGTATATAATTATATACTCATTTTTACAATTACGTTTCTACACACATACCTCAACACTTCTCTCTGTTAACGAACACACACACACAACATATCTACGTTTTACAGGTACTGATGTTAATTTTTGCCTTGGGCAATGTTCTCAGTGAAGGTCGATGTCCCAGTCACCCAGTTCCGACCAATGTTTCTGTGAGGTTTCGCTAATATGTAACGTGAATGCCCCAACTGGTAAGTCCCTACCTTTTGTTCCTCATTAGGATACCTCATCTGCACTACTGTCAGCTTGTCTGATAATTGTCTGAATAAAGCCATAAGCCATGAAAAGGTCCAGATCTCGAGCAGCCCGCTCCACTCCATTCAGAGGAGAATGAAAAGAAGAATCGTGTTTTGTTTCACAGTGGTGGAATAATATTATCTGAAAATGGATGTTAAGCGGCTGTGCTTTCTTATTCTGTGTCCGTCTAGTATATAAAAACTGGCGTAAAGAGTAAACCCGAATAGCCTGCCACGGTGGCCGAGCGGTTCTAGGCGCTTCAATCCGGAACCGAGCGACTGCTACGGTTGCAGGTTCGAATCCTACCTCGGGCATGGATGTGTGTGATGTCCTTAGGTTAGTTAGGGACTGATGACCTCAGATGTTAAGTCCGACAGTGCTCAGAGCCATTTTGTAAACCCGAATAACTACCACATTCAGTTATCAGGATGTCTTCATACAATCATCTCCAGACACAACAGTCTCACTTTTAAATTTCCTGCATATATTACTACACGTTTAAATTCTGCCATAAGTTTATTCAATGTAGTTATGGTACATTTGAATGAATGACCGTATGTATTGTGCAGGTATGCACTGTGAGCGTGAAGAGTGGGCATAATTCCAGTCATCAGTTATTCATAAACATACAATTATCATATTGCAATTTCTGGTAAGAATAATTTCAAAACCGTCTATCACAAATAGCAAAGTTTGATAGCCGTGTGTCGGTCATCACATTTCTCCTAGCGAATCCCTTAAGACATTTACAAATTGGTTCACGATCTCTTTGAAATCCACTCATCGACACACATGACTCTGAAAATATACATAGCGAACATGTATTACATGTCTTCAGATAAACTGAAACCTTCAAGTTGTCTTAGCGCAACAAGCACACTAAAAATCGACACACTTAAATGGTAGCAATCTGACCTTATAGCTCTCGTATGTATTCCACCAGCTGCTACACTGTCTCGGAGCTACGAGCGCAGTAAATGTTTACAAGACATCAGATGGTTGTAACCTTCATAAATTAACCTTTAGTCAAACACAACTTTGTCTTGCATCACTTACAAAACACAGTTATCATGTGAACTAAATAAGAAAAGCCAAAGAATACTAATTTTAAACTGACAACGTACGAGAAAGAAAATCTGCATCCAAAACAACCGCGCACTTACACCAGAGACGAAGATACTAATGCATTCAGTTTAACAAAATACGAGCCCATGCTGGGAAACATTAAACCGGACCAAACCCTGACACCAACCCGACGAAAGAGACACGTGTGAAAAGGACAACGTTGTAAAAACCACAATGACAACGTCGCTCATGCGCAGATCAACCAGAATGTCTGACAAACAACGTCTTGGAATTACTAATCAACGTTGCTGTCTGACAAACAACATCGCTCAGACCCTGAAGAACTTCACTGAACGTACACGTCACGTTGCTGTACCCGCCCACAGCAGTAAAGAGGAAAATTGACTAAATAGTGTCTACCATAACAGGACGTACGTTGGCCCAACGGCGACACAATACCATTACATGAACACAGCCAAAATCATATTATTTATCAGAATTATTGATAGTGTGTGTTGTAATAGATGTTGCCCACTTTTTATGCACTAAGTGCGTTCTCGTATATCAGATGTAGTGGAAAGTGTAAATGCGAATAATATCGTAATTCTGCTATCATCAGAAGTATTTACGCACCGCCAACTCCAGACACAACAGTTTCATTTTTCAGTTTACAAACATACTTGTTATGGATGTCACCAGGCGATTAAATTCTAACAGAAATTTATCCAGGGTATCTGTGGGCGTGTTTGAGTGAATGGACGACAGCATTGCATGTAAAGGATATGCGTCAAAATAGAGACACTGCTATAACAGACAGTTAGTATCTTACCCATGCTGGTCTTCCTCGTCCTTTTGTGTGTAGAAGAGTAATAAAATTTGGTCAACATTAGGTTGAACACTAAGAAGATTTATAAGAAGCAGTTTACCTGTATAAAGAAAGCAGTTTACTGCAGAAGTAGTTTCTTCGCGGGAAGAAGTCAGCAGAGGATTTCACGAAAGGGTATATATGGAGCAGATATAGCTGAAGCGGTTACAAGTTTCTGCGATTGAAATACAATGCAATACAATAAAATCTTGTAAACCATTAAACCCTAAGAACGAAAATGAAGAAATGATAATTGTTATCCGCGTAACAGTAGAGAATTGTTATAACTTGGTTATCAAAGATATTATTAATCTAAAGCTAGGACATAGACACCATCAAAGGACGAAAAATCAGCCGAAATTTAGCGTCATTCCATGTTGGGAGATTGCGTCATAAACACTGGCAAGATTACTGAATAAGAGAGATTAGCGCAAGTGAAACCTGGGTGGGAACAGTGGGAGCATTCGAAATAGAATGCCTAGATAAAGAGATGAAATGAATGGGTCGGGCGGGAAAGAAGTTTAAAACAAGATTCGATGAAAGTAATAATAAAAATAACGATTTGTCGGCGATAAGCACTTTAAGAGAGTAATAAGTATCACTAAAAGTACGAATATATTGCATTTGGAAGGCAATGGTTGCTTATCATCAAATTTAGAAGCAATAGAAATATTTGTGGTTCCAGACATGAACGAATCAACGTGTTAAAGGAAGAGACATACGTTTATGAAGTCCCAACATACTGATGGAGAATAGGCCAGCAACTAGCGCTGTTAAATCCTTTTCTTTTCTTCAGTATCCGTCACCATAACAGTCGTTTCATCGTGGTTACTAGCTTCGGACCTTCACGTCCGTATTGAAATCATTACCTACAAAAGGTTTGGTGGTATTAGCAAAGATGAAACTACAATGTACTTCCATAACTGTAGGTATATGGTGATTGTTACATAAACCATTACAAAACTTGTTATCTGTGCACTACGTGTTTTTACGTACCTTAGATGTAATTGTAATCATACTGTTCCCACCAATGTACATGTGAGTAACCATATATTGATTAATTCCTTACCAGTAACTATTATATAAATACAAAATGATAAACTTCTATCAGCATATAATGTGATTTCTTTCCAGAAGGTGTTGATAACTTTCTCTTTCTAACATCAATGGAGGAAGTGGTAACCAAGCCATTTTTCAGGATGAATGGAGGAAACGTATCATCAAACTCACGGAAAAACATCGTCCACACAATTCCGAAGATACCAGGGGCACTGAAGTATCAGAACTACCGCACAGTCAACTTAATTAACTCAGGATCTAAGAAGCTGACTAGAATAACATACAGAGGAATGCATAAGAAAAATAGGAATCACTTAGGAGACGGTTATTCGTGACTTAAGGAAAGGCAATGGCACAAGAAACGGTTTTCAAGTTGCGCTTGATAATTTAAGCATGACCTAAGGAGCATCAAGGCGCCTTCGTCGGACTTGTCTACCTAGAGAAAGCGTTCAGGAGCGAAAAAGGAGCAAGGTATTCGAAATTTGTAGGGAAATGGAACACCACGATCAAAGTGATTGGATTACTAGAAAAAACGTATAGCTTCTAAAATTCCTGACGTCATTTCTGACCTCAGTGAAAGACAGACAGAATTAAAGAACTCACTGAATGGAATGAACAGTCTGCAGTCTGAGCACGGAACATGAACTGAGGATAAACCGGAGAAAGAGAAAGTAATAAGGAATAACGAAACAGCATTTTCGTGAAAAACTCACCATTAAAGATGGGTACCGCGAAATGGGAGAAGTGAAGAAAATCTACTACCTTGCCAGGAATGTGAACTATGACGGGCGAAGCAATGGCCATTCGTGGCCAAATGAATTCTGCCAGAATCGAACATTGGCTACAATGTGATGAAGTTATTTCGGGAAATGTACATGTGGAACGTAGTGTTGTATGGAAATTAATTGCGGATGCTGGCACAACTGGAAAAAGAGAGGACCAAAGTATATGACTTGTGCTGCTATACAAGGATGTTGAAAACTTATTAGATTAGTATGAACAGAAACGGGGGCGTTCTCTACAGAATGAACGAGTAAAAGGGAACATATAGAAAATATCGACAAGTATAAAGAAGACTATAATACGATAATTGATGAGCCATCAAATTATAATTCAGTGGTACTAGGAAGTGCGTAAAATAAAAACTTTAGGGGAAGCCAGAGTTGTCCGAAAAATAATTGAAGACGTTGAGTACAAGTGCCAATTTGACATGATGTGTATGACACAGGGGAGAATTTCTTTCCGGGGCTTATCAAACCATTCAAATGACACATGCTTCCCTGCCCCAAACTCAAAAATTAGTGGAGTGCCGAGCTGATCATTCATAAATCAACAAGAACGCACCGTGAACCCCATCATTGCACAATACGAGGCAAGACGTTCATACCCAATTTCTTATTTTTATAACTCACGCAGTTCCTAGGCACCACTAGAAGAATAGGACACTAAGTTGCTAACTACAGCAACAAAATATTTGTATTACAATCAATGGCAAGATGACCAAAACTGATCATCAAAAAATGTTTAGGAGATAAAGCAAGAAGGACTGATACAATTGAACATACAATTCAACTTCTCATCTAATATACCCCACGCCTCCACGTTACCGCTCATGTATAAAAGACATTCAGTATCAGATCTCAACCATGAGTCAGATTCCACTATAATATCCAAACAAATGATATTTGTTAACCAGAAACGGTTCACTGAAACTGCAATATTATTGTAAATGTCACTTGTTACGAAAGCACTGTCTGTTAATGCGGTTCAAAAATGCGAAACATTTTGTAAAACTGAACGTTAGTTCAATAACAACATGGAAACAAAAATCACTAAGAAGAACTATCTGCCTGATTTCTTGAATTCGGATAATCCACACATTTATTGCAACCAGCTTGCGCGAAAATAAGTAACGACGGTGGAACACCAGACTGGACTGATGACTTTCGTAGGACACAAACGCAATTGCCTCTAGCAATTACTCATATACACAAAATTCGCTCCTGTAGCGAGTTTTCCAGATAAAACGTTTAATTCATTGTGCATTTTTATCTGTTGTTTAATGGATTTCTGCGCTGTACTGCCCTTAACTATTTAATTGCAATGTTTTCGTTGCCTTATTCGCAGTGGTCAAAATTAGAGGCGATGGGATATCCAGAGTAGCATTATTATGTCATTTTATATGTAGCTGATAGCTGGGGCACACTACAAGCACAGAAAATCAACACAAAACAGACTGACGAATGCACAACGTACTCATTAATTATTTCTGTTTCAAGTTGTACATGAAACCCCCACGGTTACAACAGAGTAATGGTAAAACACATGGTAATTACACGACGGACGTTATTCTTATTGAAACAATAAACTGCACTAGCAGTGTTACACGTATGTTAATTTTACAGAGAAAGAACGAAACTGAAGGAGAGAGTAGGGGTGGGTATGAAAGCCCTGTGGGGGAGGGGGGGGGGAGGAGAGGGAGACGGAAGGGAGAGATGGGAAAGGGATCTCTGGAGGAAAAGCACTGGAGGAGGAAGGGGAGGATCAAATGTGGTAGGAGGGGTTGATGGAGTGGACGAGGGCATCATACAGGAGGGGGAGTTGGCGGAAGCCACCTTGGGCAAGGGTATGGAGGGTGGTAAGATGGAGAGCTGCTGGGATGCAGGAGCACAAGTGCGGCGGTGGATTGGGGTGGGAAAGGATGGGAGAGACAAGCCTGTGAGGGGGATCAAGTTTACAGGTGTAAGGGATCTGTATCCGATCAAGGAAGAGGAAGAGGTGTGGGAAAGGAATTAAATCGTAGAGGAGCCACATGGGGGATGGAAGGCAGAGGCGATAGGCGATGTGGAGCACATGGATTTCCAGGATTTGAAGGGACTTGTAGTCAGTAGGAGGGGCGGAGGTCGAAGCAGGATGGGCATAACAGAGGATGCGGCGGATGACGGATTTATAAGTGTGGAGGACAGAGGAGGGGTCCAAACCCATTGTGCGGCCAGAGAGGGGTTTGAGGAGGTGGAGTCGGGAGCGTGCTTCGGCTTGGATTGTCCGGAGATGAGAGTCCAGGAAAGGCGACGGTCAGGGGTGACACCAAGGTACTTGAGGGTGGGGGTAAGGTTGACAGGACGGCTGTAGATAGTGATATAAAAATCAAGGAGACGAAGGGAAGGGTTGGTTTAGCCTACAATGATTGCCTGGGTTTTGGAAGGATTGTTCTTGAGCAGCCACTAGTTGCACTAGGTGGTGAACCGGTCACGATGGAATTGGAGAATGTGTGGAAGAGTTGCAGGGTGGGGTCGAGGGCAGGGAAGGCGATGTCATCGGCGTATTGGAGAAGTATGATGTGTGAAGGTGGCGGCATGTCCGTCGTATAAAGGAGGTGGAGAAGAGTTGAGTGGACGGAAACTTGGGGCACACTGGCGGAGGGGTAGGAGGTGTAGGAATTTATGCTATGGATGGTGACATAAGAAGAACAATGAGAAAGGAAGGAGGAAAACAGACGGACATAGTTATTAGGGAGGGCGAAGGTTTGGAGCTTGAAGAGGAGACCGCAATGCCATACACGGTCGTAAGCACGTTCAAGGTCGCGAGAAAGGAAGATGGCGGAGCGACAGGAATTGAGTTGTTGAATTGTTCCGAGAGGAGGTGAATGAGATGAATGAGAAGATCATCTGCAGAGAAGGACGGCCGAAAGCCACACTGGGTAGAGGGAAGGAGGCGGTGCAGGTGGAGGTGCTGGAGGATGCGTCGGCTGAGGATGGATTCCAGGACACTGCTGAAGACCGAGGTGAGGCTGATGGGATGGCAGGAACGAAGACGTCCTCAGCTCCGTCTTATATAGTGCGCTGATGCTATTGCCGATCATGCGTTGAAGTCGCGGAGACAGAGGACCACACCACCCAGCGGCAGCGCCCTTGTTTGATGGCGCAAGACTGCAAGAGTCAGCTGCGGTCGGTATTGTCGCAGGCCGCAGCTATCGAAGTCTTCTGGCGTCTCATCTCGAGCAAATTTCGGAGATGACAGGATTCCACCCGTTATTCAATTTTTAACCACTGTCACGGTTCATTAGATTTTTCGCAATGCGTATTTCAATGGATTCTTTGATAATGGAGTCCTAAAAGGTTGTAGCTGTGACTGAAATCTAAGTTTTGTCATTCTCCATTGAATGTCCGATGGAAATACACCTTACTGCAGACTTACTGGAATGAAGTAGGCGACTGCGGCGTTGATGTTCCGTGCAACGATCTTCCACTGTGCGTCTTGTCTGTACTATATAGGCCTTACCAGATTGACACGATATTTTATAAATTCTCCCCTTCCGCAGTAACAAATCATCCATCACCGATCCCGGCAGATCCGAAATCTTAGAAGGTGGACGAAAACCCTCTTTCACATGAAAATTATTAACAATCCTCGTTATTCTGAATGAGATATTTCCAACGAAGATAAGAAAAGCTAGGGACTTGGTTGGCGCATTCTCTTCTTTATCAACTTCCCACTTGGCTTTGGTTGAGAAGGTCATGTTAATTTTCCGATTTTGGCCACAGCAACAACCTTTTGGGACTCCATTATCAAAAAATCCGTTGAAATACGCATTGCGCAAAATGTAATGAACCGTCACAGTGGTTACCAAATGAATAACGCGTGGAATCCCATCATCTCCAAAATTTGCTCGAGTCGAAGACTCCAGGAGACTTCGATAGCTGCGGCCAGCTATAATACCGACGATAGCTGAGTCTTGCAGTTGCACCTGCGAGGGCGCTGCCGCTGGGCGGTGTGGCCTTCTGTCTCCGCGACTTCAACGCATGCGCGGCAGTACCATCAGTGCCCTATATAAGACGGAGCGGAGAACGTCTTCGTCGGTCCTCGTTCGGCTCATCTGAGGATGGCTAGCAGTTGCCCAGCCCAAATATCGTGGAATTAAGTTTACGACGACCGTCTGATACTCTGAAATCTCTTTGAACAGTTGATTCACCGGAAAAATTTTCAATTTTACAACACAGATGCTCACTGGTGATATTTCTACGTTTCACACAAAACTGCAACTATAATCTTTTCCACAGCCACCGATATATTGAAAGTACTAAGTTACACTGATATCCGGCTATGTCGCGCTTCACTCTTTTCTCAGGAGGTACATACCCACTGAGACACTGGTAATGCTTATTTATTCTCGTATACTCCTTGACAGAATCAATGGCTTCAATTTTTGGAAATATTTTGCTTAAAAATCAGTGAGAATTAACGTTTGAAGCAGGGCTGGAGAGATTCCAGGTTGCCCCACTGGTTGTTGTGACTGCGTGCGAAAACCAAGCATTCCGTGTTCGAGGCACAATGTGGTTCGTATTTCCGATTCTCGTGACATATTGATAATAGTCTTAACCGAGAACATTACAATCCTTCTGAGACACCGCCCTGTAAAACGTCGTGTCTGGTGTAGAGATTCTGTGACTAGTAAGAGGACTGCGACGGTCGGCGGAATGGAATGGAGCTGCAGATGCTCGTGCTCTCTGGCTCTCGACGTCTTACTCGCGGATAATGTCTAACCTTTTCTCCCGCCAGACACGTGCGCTTAACACTTGCTAAAGTGCATAAATAAAATACTGTCGATACTGCTGACCGACAAGAACAAATGTTAACCAGGGAACAGTCTACCAGGCTGAAATCAAATGAGCAATCCAATCTGTGTGTTGAGTTCCTGAAAATTCACAAGTTTTTATTCATAACTGAATACAGTTCACTATTGATATCTTCCAGTTACGTAACGTTGTAATTATTGCTCGAGCGCCCCCTTAGTGATACTGAACACGCTATAAATTTTAATAAAAGTTGTTGAACGCTGAAGAACATCGATTGAAATTTAGTAAAGTGACCAGTTCTCTGTCCCGATGACCTAAAGTTCACTCGACACTAACGCGAACTCCTCAGTGTCGGATGCCACAAAGTATTCAAAGTTCCGACTGATTTGGACACAGTTAAAGTCCAGTGACACTGTTTCCGAATCTCTCATCTAAATGCTGTGAAAATAATAAGAGTCAAGTCCGACCGTATCAGAATCTAAGTCCCGTTAATATCCCAAAACACAGTTCGGAATGCTCAAACATAGAGTTCCACAGTAGCACTTCAGCAGCTAAGTGTGACGGCACTCCAAAGGAAAAAGAGTCCGACAGCTACGATTCTGCAGTAACGTCCCGTTTGTTACAAAAGCAACCACCAAAAGGCACAACGCGTGAAAAAACACAAGTCCCTACTGGGTTCCACATCGAAAATATTCTAAGTCTGGATTCTTCGCGAAAAATTCTATCTTCCGTTTGCGTGCACACGTGAAATTCGACTGAGTTCAACACTTCTGGAGTCGCAAAATTACCACGAAAGTGTTGCGTCGAGCAAAACAGGTCCGTCGTCGGCAAAGGCGCGCAGACCTCTGACTTGGAGCTTTGTATCAGCTCCGCTTAAAGACCCGCGATCCGAAATTCCCCAACCTACGTCACGTAACTGCTTTCCACTGATCACCACTTCTTTGCATAACTTTGACATAGAAGAGCAACATTAACTCTATTAGTATCACTATGCCCGAGGTCAAATTCTCATCAAAAACATACATTACACAAATTTTTAGCAGCAATGGTTTGCCCAGAATTTTGTTTTAATGTTTTCCAAACGTATTTGCTGAGTGTGAAAATAGTTTTTGTCCGTCTGTGCCGCTGAGTAACATTACAGTTCTTCATAAGACACAACTTTCCATACGGATTTGAAGGGCTCTTTTTCATGTGCTAATCAGAATTTCTGTATAAAAAAATGTATATGGATAAAATTATGCCATAATTATCAATAAAAAAAGATGACAGATCATAATAATAACAAATATCACAAACTAAACACGCTGAAACGTGTATAGCACCACCCGTTTCCAGACAGTGCCTTGCTGCTCGTGTATCTGTCTTGTCTTATTTGTTTTAATTAAATATTAGCACCAAATTAATAAAATTTGTGTTTTATCAGTGGAATATTAGTGCCGGAAAGTATACAAGTATGTCGGTTGTTGCGTTTCTACGAGGCCCTCAAAATGAGCGCTTGCTCTGCTCCGTACCTGCACTGGTTCAGAAGTTAAAACTTACTCGATAAATTGCACATGTTGCAGATTTGCGTATTCAGTATCTTTTGATGTGTTAGCAGCTGGGTTAATTTGTCTCAGACCCCTCCTTCACTTGTAACTTCGCACTTTGTTGTACTAATTTTGCGTCTGCGTGTGATCAACGCGAACGTGGATAAAGCCTTGTCTTAAAACTGTGCGCTGGAATGGGGTGAACCCTGGTGACGTGACGTAATCGCCAGCCGCTTGCAACTGACAGGTCCACTGGAGCGATCTGCTGCTGATACTCGCTCGCCGCTGTCTTCTCCCACTGCTCTCAACAGCCGCCGTAGGCGCCCATTAAGCGTATCCCGCGATCAAACTTCTCTTTCCAAATGACAACAAATAACTGTAGTGCCACAGGAAAGACCTGAGGCTCGCAGTTACACTCCAGCGGTGTAATCCACGACTTCTGCTTACGTACTTCGTTTACTGTTTCCTCACGCCCTTACATTTTACTTGCTTACTGTATCGCATGAACCCGAAATAGTTCTTTGAGAGCAGTGAGAACATGTGTAACGCAGCTGTGAACATTTCGTGAAATAAACAGGTCTGATTGTCACACTACTACACTACCATGGATATGTGCTGTGGAGGTTCGCAGGTATTACTGAGACACTAACTGTAAATCAGGAATGGGCTTCCCACGGGAAATATCAAATTAATTTTCCTGTAAGATTAAATTTTAATTCCAGAGTATGCAGAAGAAAACATTGAATCTGGAAATGGATTTATATTCCCATCATGCTTTTATTTCTCGTTATCACCCCAAAAAGAGGATGGTTGAAGCTGAAGGTTTCATCTTTGTCATGGGCAGCAGAGCTACAAGGTAAGGAGCAGGGCATTTGGCTTATAGCTTTGGCATAAACCATACCAGAAATGTCAGCAAGTCATTTAAAGGAAGCATCAAAATTAACTGGGCCTTCAAAATCCGAGATTAGTATCATAATCACTGTACCACCCCACTTAGTAAAACACAAGGAAGCGCATGAAAACTATTTCTTATCCTGCTAGAAATTCCATAAAAATTTAATGTAGCTCATTTAAATTTTGTAATGCATCCCTGGAAATAAATGTGCGCAAACTTCAATAGAATGCAATGAAATGTGCTGATGTATAGAAAATATTTCAAAGGAATGAGCGTTTATCTGAAACTTCCTGGCAGTTGAAATATATGTTTCAGACCGGAAAACTTAACAGGAATGTTTCACTTTCGTTGGAAAATGCTGTAGTCACTGAACTGCCCAGGCAAGACTCACGATGCGCTCTCATTTTTATTTCCACAAGTACTCATCTCCTACTTCACACAAGTTCTCCAGTATATGTTTTGGGGGACTAGCGCTCCTGGAAGAAAGGTGGTTACACAAAACTTGCATTTCTTGTTAATATGAGAAGGTTGTCATTTGGTGTAAGGTAACCAGATGGAGACATATGTGTTAAAGGAAAATAAATGAATATAATTTAAAACTGAAATAAACATACATACACAGAAAAGATTAATAATTTTATGAGTTATTTATTTTCTGGTGAATTTTTCCTGCCGATCGCAATTTGTTTGTGTTCACTTTCGACATGTATCTTCAAATTGGAACCAATTTTTCGCGTGACTACGCCTTCATTAAACAAAACATTGATTGCTGAATGTGATTGCTTTTTTAAAATTTCAAATAAATACTCATTACGCTGGATAAACTTCATGTCAGTTGTTTGGGATTCCGCCTATATGTGGCTGACTTTCAAATTAACACAATTTGATATTCTTGGATTGATGCAAAAACGGCACATGTACATGGTTAGATAGCTTGGCAGTAAATCTGCCGACTCGACTTCAGTATATTATAACACGGCCGTACAGAACGAACAGTGAGCAGGTTCATAGGAATATTTTAGAACACCTCAGACCTCCTTTTGAACTAAAATTTTGTGTATAACGAAAAAGACGTTAGTGAAGTGTTATGATATTTTTCGCCTTTTTTGTGTAAAATTTTGACCCGAGAATTCGATTTCTTTGTTTTGGCTGATGTATTAAGAAGTTGGGGGAACTGTCGCAATGAAATGAAGAATACAAATAAGGCTTAAAATATATTTTAAATGAGTACAACATGAACTGAGAAATGTTGCTGCTAATGACTTCCTTGCTGAAGGCCAACGCAATGAACAGTTTGTGCGCTTACCAACTGAAAATTGAAATAAGAATATAAGACCACTTGTGAACATCTCATTAAAGCAGTATAAAGCCTGTAAATTTCTGTTGGATGAAATAGAATCAAGAAAATCTATAAACGGTTTTTGTTGCTCTTCAGTAACCCAAAAAGAAATGGTAATAACCAGATTGCAGTCGCCCTTCAACAGATCAGTAGGAGAACAAATCAGCTAACACTAAAATCAGTATAAAAGAAAAACTCAAATACTGTTAGAATAAGAGAGGTTAGCGTGTGCCATGGTCTACACCAGCAGACCAACACATACTCTATAGATATTTATTCTAGATTATGTCCCTTTCAATAACGAAACGATGCTGTTGATACACAAAAGACAAAGTATATTGATGACACTTAAAACTCAGCAACGAAATATTGCTCTAAGCAGTACTAGGTAGCAACGGTCTCATAATAAATTCAAATGCGTTGCTCCATGAAAATGGCCTTCGCAGCGGAATATCATACCAATCATCTTACAAGTGCAGGCAGTATCCTCATGATGCGTGCACCACAGAACATAGTGCCCAAACAGCGAGTGAGGAACATAAAAAAATACCTTAGTCCTTGCTGTTCAGCCAAGCACACTTTAGGTTTGGTCTGATTGTTTTTAACACAGTCTATTAATAATAACTTTCCAAATTATAGTGCATAGCAAATTACAACAAAAATTTAACATTCACCAGTATGAAACAAACTTTGCCTTTCGGCATATCTAGAGTTTATTCCGTCATGTGACTGATATCTACACATTGTACCACTACATACTTAGCTGGAAATCGTTGTGGCGTCCGTTTCTCCTTCTTATTCTCTTTGTTTCCGTTTTTCTTCTTAGTCTTCTGCATCTTAATTGTGGTGGTCAGATCATTGTGTTCAGCCTGTTATCAGATAATTCTGCATAGTTATCGTGGAAGTTTATTGTTTGATGTTCTAGTTCTATGAGTGAATAGCAAGTCAGTAGTGTCTTGACGTCATCGGAAAATTCACTCTGTAGCACCTGCAAAATTGCAGATGGTGGTAAATGGAAGTGTATAAATTTACCTTTACTAGGCTACTAAGAACTCTAGTGTGCTTTAGCAGATAAAAAACTGGGTGTAGAGTGTCTTTTCACTTCATTAATGAGATGTGACAACCTGCATAAAAATAATCTGGAAGACATTACTTAATGCATGGCATTCAACATGTTCAGATATGTAGTAACCATTATTTCATCGCAGAAATAATGAAATTAAAAATTTTACAACAAGGGTACAGATTTTGAATATGTCTTCAGGGATTCATTCACGGAGAGGTAGTCAGCACCACCTCAAACAATCATCTCATAAACCGCTGTTTATCAATACGGGCGACAGAATAAAATTTTTCTGAGCAGCATAGCTGATCCACTATCAATCAATTTAATTTAGTTATCACGCAAATAAAAGTGATTAGAATTAATTGCAGCGCTCCTTTGTCGCTACACTTCTTATGCTTGGTGTACAATCATGCACAACCAGCGTGTCTGTCAGAGTGAGTCTGCAAATATCATGCAGATGAAGGGCCAAGATATATAAATATAGACGACACTTTGTTATAATGATGCCTTATTGTGGATGGTCATGCATTATTATTTCCCTGCATCATTCATGGCCATTTTTTATTTTACTAAAACATATTATGACTTTGCTGTAGCTTGTTTGGCAGTTAGCTACAGTTTTGCTGTAACATAAGGCAGCTTATTAGAATTTTGCTGTAGCATGGACCAATATGTTATAATTTTCTGTAGCATGTATGTGAATTTGAAGATTTTTTTTAACAAAGGGTCAATTTGTTTCATTTTCACTGTGACACGGAGGGCAATCTACTGTAACAAGGCGATGTATGGAGGTGTGAAGTCACATGTCGTCTCTATCGTGCGACAGCGTAATTTTGTAATGTTATTATGACAAACATTTCGTACTGTAAGATAAAGTTAATACAATTGAACGGGACCACTATAACTGAATGGTTTTGAAAAGTAGTCGAAAGCTTAGTAACAGTTTGTTCTTACCAGTACTAATATGAATTGCTATTGTTTATTATGTTGTTTCATCAAAGTTGCAGATACAGTGCTGTCCAAAATTAAAGCGACAATTGGGTATTTTTCAAGGTTGCGTTTATTTTGTCACAAAACAATATAAGCAGAAATAATGTAAAGAACACAGAACATAAACAAGTGTGACATGCCCTTCTTCTTTCCAAACTAACGTATTGGCACACACTTTTTGACAACTGGCTAATACTCTCAGTACGGGGTGTGACAACCTCTGGCAGTAATACAGGCCTAAAAACGATGGGTCACCCTGTGAACGATGCCATCAATCTCGTGTTCACGCGGTAACGCCCATTCTTCCTGCAGAACTGTTCGCAAGTCTAGGTTTGGTTGATGGATGCTGGCGTGATCCAACCTGTGTTCCTACCGCATTAGAGACATGCTCTATGGGATTAAAATCAGGCGAACAGCAGGCCACAGCCATGGGTACAATGTCTTCCATTTCCAAGAAAACATCAACCACCCGTGCACGTTCAGGTCGAGCATTATCGTCCATCACTAGGATGTTTAGGCCTACAGTACCTCACATTAACCACACTTGAGGTCCCAAGATCTCATCATGATACCTGACAGCGGCTACACCTTGCCGATTCAACTGTACAATTGCATGAGGAGGTGATCGAGTGGTCAACATAATTCCTGCCCACACCATTAGGGATCTTTCTCAATATCGGTCTCTGGCCACAATGTTGTCATCGTATTCGACATTCCATCCAGATGCAAATCCGTCGAGTATCGCACTCCAGAACAAATCGGGAACCATCTGTGAAGAGGACATTGGCCCACCGTTCGACTGTCCTGGTGGCTTGTTGACAACTCGACTATACACCTTCCCTTCTGTGAAGATCTGTCACAGGTACACACACAGCAAATCTCCAACAATGGAAGCCACTTGCCGAAGCCTTCTGTGCACCGTTTGCCATGTTATAACACATAAAGTTTTGAACATGGCTGCGTTGTCAGCGACTGGTTACAAAGTAAAATTAAAGCAATAACAGCCCTCTTTTGCAAAAATGAAGTCTTTTTACCGACGTTTCGGCAGCTACTAAGAGTGCCTTCATCAGAAGTAAAACATTCAAACTGGCATGCCACGTATATAATAAATATCAAGCGATAAGGCTATAGTCACAAAATATTAAAATAGAAAACTTGGGAGGCATCAGAGTCTGATGCTGGGCATGTACAGTTGTAGTGATATGGAACCACTGATACACCTAGAAACGACTCTGACGATCACCTGCATCCATCCATGTCCAGGGTGCGTTCCGACGGGTTTGGGCGATTTTAACAGGAGAACGCGATACCTCACACGTCCAGAATTGCTATAGAGTGGCTCCAGGAATACTCGTCTGAATTCAAACACTTGCGCGGGCCACCAAACTCTCCAGACATTAACATTATTGAGCATATCTGGGATGCCTGATGGGATATCGCTGATCAGAAGAGATCTCCTCCCGCCGTACTCTTACAAGTTTATGTACAGCACTACAGTTCCCTCCAGCATTACTTCAGGCATTTTTCAAGTCCATGCCACTTCGTGTTGCGGTGCACTCCTGCGTACTCGCGGGGGCCCAATACGATATTAGGCAGGTGTACCAGTTTCTTTGGCTTTTCAATGTAAATCATCTATAAGCTGCCTCTTGAAAGAACCAACATTTCGGCTACCTTGTATAACGGTACTTTGCGGGCAGGCGTGTCAATTAGCATCATATTAATTAAATTCGCGGAAGAATTAAAGGGGGAAAGAAATACGAAACTTTAATAACTGCACAGTATTACTAAGATGCAATATAATGAAAAGTAATAAAAAGTAAAGTGGCAAAGACCAAGCGGGACAGAAAGATATAGGGGCGCGTTTGTTTTTTAATATATACAAAAGAACATGTAACACATTATTGAGCTCTCTACCTTCAGTTATCGTGATCGGGCTAGTCGATGAAAAAGTGGTACGCGACTGCGAAATTCGTTAAGGAGATTATTTAAAGACTCTTCAAGCACGTTTAAAATACATTGCGTGCGACGAAGTGATCAGAGACGTTTATTTTCGGGTGAAGTGAAAATGAATCCGACAACATCATTTCAACTTTGTGTTAGCTGGGAAAAATATTCTTGGGAAACAATTATGGTTGTGGAACCCACGAAAGTTGTGCGCAACGGAAAGCTATAGTTTACGTAATTCTGCATATTATGAAATGGTGAAACGCGTGTGCGCGGAACATTAATTGATTCTTATCCTTGGACGCTTGCGGGGGTAACTGATACAAACAACGCGCCAGAATAAAAAATACTTCGCTTATTAAGTACCAGATATTAATTAACGGGAACCTAAAATACTAAAAAAAGAACGATAGGATCATCACCTCCAATCCCGATTCATATTTCATATTTAATTAGTGAAAAGGGAAGTGTTAATGAACAAACTACATTTCAATTTTATCTACGATTTCGGCTTCATTAAGTAGTCTTGACTACATGATAAACAATATCTGTGGAAGTTGTACGCACGTATCGTCATAATATTTAGGCAACCAATATTGTGGGACACCAAAAATGTAAATGGATCAAATTGTTCTTACAGCGGATGTATAATGTGTGAGTGCGACGAACTATATTGAGAAACTGAACATCCATTACGTACCTGCATGTTTACCTGCGAAAATTGTCCTTGTCGGTACATCAGCATAGAGTTCGAATAGAATCGCTGGAACATTTCAAACCATTCAGATTAATCGAACATCTAAATACGCATAATGCTGGTAACAGCAGGATGTGTTCTTTCTCCTCACCCCCGTGGCAGTAATTGAAATAAGAGTCAGCCGGGAAATACATTTAAATCAATTGACGACCATTGAGCTAAAGTCGCGAATTTTTAAATGTCCACTGCCATGCATGAAGGCGAGCGACACTACAAGTGCTAACGCCGATCAAGGGGTGTCGTCGTGATCGTATTGAATGACATTGAGCGGTTACACTTGGTTACGGAAGCAACGACAGTACGAAGTCATACAATTCACTTAGCTCCAACATAATGCACTCATAGCTATACAAAACACAGTTATGGCCACTACTGGCACTTGAAACGTGTTAAGGACATTCCGCAAATAACATTCGTGGTCAAATAGAACTGTGAAAGCTACTGGCTTGGCTGGCATCAGCATTTATCTCCGAGCATGCGCGACGTTTCTATATTTTGGTCCGGCCCTTTTTTTGTATCTGTTATTTTGTATGTCGTTACCCCTTTGATTAATTGGATGCGATGTAATCTGCAGTTGACAGGGATTCCAATGGTAGCTATCCACACTATCGGTGGATGTGTACGGCGCACGGATTGATGTGTTGCGGAAGCAGAAAATGGTCCGTATTTGTGAGCACCACCTGGGCGTTGCTGCACGGCACTGAGAGACAGTGAGTTAGCAGTTGTGGCTTGGCGTTGACGGCCTCTCGCAACATTAGTTGTGTACCTCTTGCTTGGTAAACAACAGTATAGAAAGAAAAATGAACAGGTAATCGTCAATAACGTACAATTGGGCAGGAACCTTTTGCCCAAAAACAGTGCAGGCAAGAGGAATCACCAAGCTCGTGGAAATTATGTGCTCCATTATCAGAAATCACCATCCACCGAAGTTACATAAGTACAGTCGAAGTACAGTAACATTATATGATGACAGGAATACCTTTACGGTACGACTAATTTTTACCTTCACATGAACTGAATCGCCGAAATCAGTGTTCAGTCATTCAGAAGAACGAAAGTGATGAAAAAAATATGCATGTCGTGTTGTTGGTTCCTAAAACGACAGAATTCTGGAAAATCAAAGTTGCAAAGAAATGTAGTTTATCACTGAACAATGGAACAACAGTCATTCTTGATGTTGGCGCGCATTCTTCTTAACAAGAACGCAATGATGTCAAAATAAAGTTGTCTCCTGAAGCCGATACCGTTTAGGAGCCGCAGTAATTTAACACTACCAGCAGTTCTGAGGGGCCTGTATCTGACAGAAGAAAGAGCAGCAGATTCACTGTTCTGAGACGGTGGACGGATCAAACGTAATTTGTGCCTGCTCTACATGATTGGAGGTCACTGTTAAATGATCCGCAATTAATCTCAGCGACGCGCTTTGCTTGTAGAAGAATGAAATCAATGGCTGAACACAAATTGCATTCGGCACATTGTGTCTGTTAACCATGACCCCTTGAGCTCGGATTTCAAGCTACCATGTCTAAGCAAATATTACAAAAAATCGTAAATCATGTACATCCTAATAACTGCGGAGAGTATATTTCTTTTTAAACTAAACATAAATGTAATGTGTATTTATCATACCTAATTATACATGAAAACTAATTCTACTTCAAAAATCCCTACGTCTTCAGGCCACAGTGGCCCATGGGGAACATCCGACCGCCGTGTCATCCTCAGCTGAGAATGCGGATAGGAGGGGCGTGTGGTCAGCACACCGCTCTCCCAGTCGTTATGATGCTTTTCTTTGACCGGGGCCGCTACTATTCGGCCGAGTAGCTCCTCAATTGGTATCAAGAGTCTGAGTGCACCCAGAAAAATGGCAACAGCGCTTGACAGCCCGAATGGTCACCCATCGAAGTGCTGGTTACGCCCGACAGCGCGTAACTTCGGTGATCTGACGAGAACCGGTGTATCCACCGCGGCAAGGCCGTTGCCCCAATCCTACTTCAAAGGGACATATAAATTACAGAACGTGTGCTCAGTTGAATGGAGACGAGAGAAAAGAGCGCTTTGCTCCTCGCTTGCGTTTTAAAATACAATTTTTCCGATTCGTTTCTACCACAGGCTGACTTCTCTGATATCGATAATCGGAATTCGCAGTTCACACACGTTGTACTACATTTTTCATACACAACACGATAAAAATGGCTCTGAGCACTATGGGACTCAACTGCTGCGGTCATAAGTTCCCTAGAACTTAGAACTGCTTAAACCTAACTAACCTAAGGACAGCACACAACACCCAGCCATCACGAGGCAGAGAAAATCCCTGTCCCCGCCGAGAATCGAACCCGGGAACCCGAGCGTGGGAAGCGAGAACGCTACCGCACGACCACGAGATGCGGGCACACACAACACGATACATTTCCTTTAGAAAAGCGTGCATACTCACTGAAGCAAATCACTTTGAAATATTTTGTATATTCAAAAAAGACGAGTTCCTTCAGGGAAGGCTTCAGTATCGACAATGCACGTTCTGCAAACGTCTGAAACCAGCTGCGGGGGTTTTCCGGCACAGATACCGTACAAAAGTGAAACACTGTACGTGATGACGACCACTAAATAAATTATTAGGGAATAAAATGTACAGGTAGATAGTCTCGTGTGTGGGGCGCCTGTGTGATACAAAGCGGTCCAAGCTATAGGCGAGCAGGGCCTTTGTGAATTTGTGGCGACGCGAGTGTAATTCAGGGACGCCCACGGGCTCTGCCCGGTGTTTCGCAAGCGGCGTAAATATCAGCAGCGTAATGAGTGCGCCTTTCAGCTCTCAAAAGCGGCGACGGAGCAATCAGCCGCGCGCCGACCGCTAAACTGTTTTGATAGGCGCGCGGCGCCCACGCGCGACCACACACTGCGCCGCGCCGCGCGCCGCCACAAGCGCCGCCCGCAGGCCCCGCGGTTTCGGCGCCGCGCCGGACAAATGGGCTCGCCGGCGCTAATGACGCGGCCGTCGACGGCTGCGACAAAACCCATTACTCTCCGGCGCGTCGCAGAGATGGGCAGTCGCCGCGCGTTGCGTTTCGCCTGTTTGCGACGAGCGTCCTAAATCACGGTCGGATGGACCGACGGCGCTGTCCGCGCCAGCGACCGCGCGCCGCAGAAAGGCCCGCGGGGTCCGCGCCGCTTGTTTTCCTTCCCGAGGGCGTCGGCTCCGGAGCTGAGCGGCTTCTGCGCTAAAGCGATTTTCGCCGCGCCTCTGATCGGGTCCCTCCCGTAATTTTGTAGCCGGTGGGAAGGAGTTGTTGGCACAGCCGAGCACCTATTCACCGTAATGGGTGCCGATGGATTAAAACGGAGTCAACTCTACCTTCTGGCTTTTCTCGTCACGGGCCACACAGTTTTACGCAGTGCTTTCATACAGATGTTTCAGTAAGTGCGGAAGTTATAGTTTTGCTCATAAACACTATCGCAGTTTTCATTAATTGCTCTTGCTTGCCAGCTAACGTGCGTTCCACATCATCACAACGTCTATGCGTATCCATATCTATCCCACATCAGCGATACTTTATCTACACCATATAATTAACTAAGACTTTTCTGGAATGAATGACGTTGAAACATGTGACCAGTCTCTTCGATTCATTACTTTCTCTATTGCACAATGTTTCTCTTCGACTTGTTGCGAGCAGTCCTCATTCCACACTCCATCAGTCAGTGTAGTCTTTATTTGGAGAAGATTGTAATCGTTTCCTTTTTAATGTCTTCGGCTGACTGGCTCTTTCCTGTGATCTGCTACATTTCAAACATGAGGTTCGTTAATGAAGGGACATTTATTGTCTCTATCGAGCACGGTGTCTTCTTGTTTCTTGTCATCCAAACAAATTGTTCGTTCGAAGCGGCCCACCACAAATTCTCCTGCTGTTCTAATAAAAAAAAAAAAATTCTTTTAGCACTATGGGACATAACTTCTGAAGTCGTCGGTCCCCTATAACTTAGAACTACTTAAACCTAACTAACCTAAGGACATCACACACATCCACGCTCGAGGAAGGATTCGAACCTGCGACCGTAGCAGTCGCGCGGTTCCGGACTGAAGCGCCTAGAACCACTCGGCCACCGCGG
The DNA here is from genome assembly GCF_023864275.1 of Schistocerca cancellata. Classification (NCBI taxonomy): domain Eukaryota; kingdom Metazoa; phylum Arthropoda; class Insecta; order Orthoptera; family Acrididae; genus Schistocerca; species Schistocerca cancellata. The sequence continues at coordinate 171,656,156 of NC_064633.1, read as the reverse complement.
CCGGCTCTCCTGCTCTAACTTCTTCATCTCGCTCTTGTAGTATTTCAATATTTGCATCCTACGTTCTCAATTATTTCCTGGATGACACCAATCTTTGTCTTCTACTACAGTTTTCAACGTCTGCAGCTGCCTCTAACGTCATGTAAATTATTCCCTGATGTCTTAACACGTGTCAAAATGTCCTGAATTTTCTTCTAGTCAAAGCTTTCCACATACGTCTATCATCACCGATACTGCGGAACTTGTTATCTACGTATCTTATCAGCCAATCTAATTTTCAGCATCCTTCTTTTTATGACTTTCTTTGCGCACTGTGTGGTTCTTTAGTGGATTCAGGAGCACCTAATATCAAATAGCAAAAATAATATATTGCTTTGTTGGTGTAGTTCCAGCGTCAGACGCTAACAGTACCTTTGAATATTAGAAAATATACCGATACACAAGATTTATGAATCTGTCACTCTATGCAGAAGATATCGAGCCCTGGGCACTATGAAGGTCTGTAAATGTTATTCAACCCGTAAACATACAAAAAGGCCTAGTTCATGAATGTTCGAACTTAAGTACCATCGCTACTGGAGCTCCGTAGAGTGGATGCTTGCATCTCATTGGCAACACCGTTGTCGTTCGTGGCAGCGCCGTCGTGACACCCTGGCGGCTGCAGCAAACGCGGCAGCGTCACTGGCGGCGCACGTATTTAAAAGTGAGACGACGGGATAGCGGTCGGTACCGCAACACTATAGCATCACATTTCAAATGCTTGGACTTTCCTCGCAGCTCAATCCATGTTTCACTTCCGTACAATACTTCAGACCTACATCCTCATAAGCCGGCCGCGGTGGTCTAGCGGTTCTAAGCGCTCAGTCCAGAACCGCGCGACTGCTACCGTCGCAGGTTCGAATCCTGCCTCGGGTAAGGATGTGTGTCATGTCCTTACGTTAGTTAGGTTTAAGTAGTTCTAAGTTCTAGGGGACTGATGACCACAGATGTTAAGTCCCATAGTGCTCAGAGCCATTTGAACCATTTGAACCATACAACCTCATAAACATATTCTTAGAGCAGAGGCCGATGCTTGATTATTAGCAGACTTCCTTTACCCAGGGATGGCAATCATTGCCTGCCATAGTCTCCTCTTCACGACCTTCTCGCTTCGACTTCATACGTTATTTTCCTTCCAAGGTAACAGAATACCTTAACTTTAATGTTTCCGTTGTTCCGAACCTTATCACTCATATTATTTTCGCCTTCGTTCTGTCTTATCGAAAGCAGTGTCATCAACCAATCATATCGTTGACATTGTGTCACAATGAATTTTAATCCCGCTCGTAAATCTGTCTTTTATTGTTGTCATTGCTTCTTTGATGTACAGGCTGAGGTATAGAGCAAGGCAGTATTCTCTCTTACACCATTTCAGGCCGAGCAGTTCGCTTTTGGGCCTCTGGGCCTCCCTTCCTTTTATGATTTCTTGGTCAGTATTTCTTTCTTGAGTCATAAGTCTTCTGATTTGATGCGGCCCGCCAAGAACTCCTCTCCTGAGCCAACCATCTCATCTCAGAATAGGAGCTTCAGCCTAGCTAATCAATTATTAGCTGGATGTGTTCCAGTCTCTGACTTCCTTCTAGTAACACGGGAGTCATTCCCTGATGTTTTAATAGACGTCCTAACAAATAATTGGCACTGAGCGCTATGGGACTTGACATCTGAGGCCATCAGTCCCCTAGAACCTAGAACTAATTAAACCTAACTAACCTAAGGACATCACTCACATCCATGCCTGAGGTAGGATTCGAACCTACGACCGTAGCGGTCGACCGGTTCAAGACTGAAGCTCCTAGAACCGCTCGGCCACACCGGCCGGCGATGTACTACCATTCCTTAACACATCATTCCCCCTAATCGTCATGATTCTTCCGTAGCAATAATTCTCAAATGCTCCTGTTCTCATCTTTTCCGGTTTTCTCACTGTCCACGTTTCACTACCATAAAATGCTGTGCTCCAAATGTACATTCTGAAAAAACGTCTTCCTCAAATTAAGGCCTCCGTTTAATACTAGTAGACTACTCTAGGCCAGGAATGCCCTTCTTGCCAGTGCGTGTCTGCTTTTTATGTATTCCTTGCTTCTTCCTGAATGGGTTATTTTGCTGTCAACAGAAACTCACAACATCGTCTGCTTCGTGATCCCGTATTCTGATGTTAAGTTTATCGATGTTCTCACTTCTCCTACTCTCTAACCGTGTTGTATACTCATTAGACTGTTCATTCCATTGAACACGTCCTCTAATTATTTTTCACTTTTACTCAGGATTTCACTGTCATTACTGGATCCTATCATTGCTACCTTTTCACTCTCAATTTTAATACCAGTCTTGAACTTCTGTAACTGCTTCTTCGATGTGTAGATTAAACAGTATGGGCGAACGACTACATCGCTCTCTTGCGCCCTCTTTAATTCTAGCACTTCCTTCTTGTTGTTCCAGACTTGCTACATTTGAGTTCTTGTAGGTTATCCTACTTTCTCTATAGCCTACTCCTATTTTTCTCAGAATTTCAGACTTCTTGAGCAATTTTACACTGTCGAAAGTTTTCTCCCGGTCGACAAATCGTATTAGCGTGTCATGAATTTTCTTCAGTCTTGCTTCCACCGTCAACCGAAACATCGCTACTGCCTCTCTGGGGTCTTTACCTTTCCTAAAGACAAACTGGTCGTCGTCTAACAGAACCTGAGTTTTTTTCCATTTTCTGCATTATATTGTAGTCAGTTACTTGGATGCGTACCAAGTTAAGCAGATTGTACAATAATTCTCGCACTTTTAGACTGTCGGCGATTTCGGAATTGTGTGGATGATATTTTTCCGAATGTCTGATGGTATATCGCCTATTTTTATTTGAATTCAGAACGTCTTGCACGATTTTATATTACTGAAAACGTTCCTGTGGGTCGAAAAACCCTACGAAAAATTTTAGATTTTTCCTAAATGTTGAATCCATTATCAAGCTCAACGTCTAACCTGGGGATTAGTAAATTTACCTTTTCTAATGCTGCTTAGGGACAATATAAAGGGCTGCACCAAGGCATAAATTTAACTTGGCCACACATACAACGTCGAATTATGCTCTGGGTGCGTGGTTTACCACTTGAAACCACTGATCTCTCACTGGCTCTCCAGAGCACGCCCTTATTAAGAAGCCTTACCTAATCTGGCCTCTGATTTAATAGTTCTGAGAGCAGAGATTCTAAAACTGTCTGACATGAAGCAGAGGTTTCAGTCCGTGAAAGTAAATGGAGAAAGACGTGTGTACTGTGAGAGAGCTTTTTAACCTCCCTCAGTGGTGTGTCATTATTACAGTGCTTGATTATGTGTGGAACACATTCCACAAGGACAGTTTTTGTATTAAATGAAATGCATAATTACATCCCTAATTTTTTTGTAAAAATACGATGCCAACAGCCAAATAGCATACATAACTTGTATGGATCCCGATAACTCTCATGGTGAGTGCACTCAGTGCACCAAGCGAGGTGGTGCAGTGGTTCCCACACTAGACTTGCATTCAGTAGGGCCACTTTTCGAACCCACATTCGTCCAATCAGATTAAGGTTTCTCAACATTTCCCTACATCGTTCCAGGCAAATGCAAGGACTGTACCTCTGAAAGGGCATGGCCAACTTCTTTCCCCATCTTTGAGACAATTCGAGCTCATGATATGTTGATAAGTCTCTAATGATCGCCATGTCGACGGGATGTTAAACACAATATCCCTTCCTTCCTTGTAATCAACAGACCCATGACTGTCCCGTATCTTCTGTGAAGTGCCCAAGTACATAAGACACAAGAATAGTAAGCCAAAGAGAGCATCGCTCCACCTTGCATTGTTGCCAGATTTATTCAAGATGGTGGATCCAACATGGCGGCCATTGCTGTGGAAACATTTCAGTGACACTGTGACTGTTAATTCAAATGTTGGCGAGAAAATAGGTCAGTTGGGCTACCTTCACTAACACAATCCCCCTTCCCATCCCCAGCTCGCCTCCCTTTTCCCATCTGGAAATTGGTGGCAAAATATTCAGTCTGTGCAGCGCAGCCACATAGGTTGGACATAAATCTTTACTTTGTATGCGTTGCTCTCCTACCCCATCCTGAAATTGGCAGGAAAAGAACTCAGACTTGGCTGGACTGCCAGATAGTTTGGATGTAAGTCATTACTTTCTATGTATTGTTTATTTAAACAATTTGAGTTGTCATAGACAGTAGCTCCATCCAGTGTGTTCACCACGAGATATGAAGTCGAATTGACCTAGTTCGCAACACCACCACAAGTGGCCGCTGTCGGCCCTCCCCCTCTCCATCATGACGAAATCCAAGTTGGCGGTCTGGGAAAAAAGGTGGGAATAGGACTCAGACTGTATCTAGCTGCTAGACTGGGAGGACGGACATAATTGTTTACTGTGGCTACTAGAAGAGTAGTTTGTGCTGGAGAAGCACGAGTTTCACGGGTATATTAGTGGTAAACATGCATCTGAGGACTGTGCCAACAGCATTGATGTTCGGTGAAGATGACTATGCTTCATCAAATAATGAATATGAAGCAGGATGGAGCTAAGTCACATTTCGCAACTCATGCTAATAAATGTGTGTGATGTATCTGTAGATCATTTGATAAAAGTTCAGTGAGTCTGAAGAAGGAAAGAGCTCCACTGGAAAAGAGGCCATGCTCCAGGTTCATGGCATGATACACAGTAGCCACATGAGCGGTCACGTACTACCTGTCACATTGAAAATACCTCATTACAATCTTTGGCGCAAAGATAGCATTTGTCATTGCACACGAACTGTTTCACAAGTTATTACATCTGGTGTTTAAGCAATGTGTGGAATACTATCACGTATATATCTTGATTATGTCATATGAACTAAATGTACCACAGCGCAAAGAGAGAGAGATATATATACATGTAAATACACAATAATATTTTTAAAAATTTGTTCGTTTCATCCCGAGAGATACCACCGCAGCACTTGAACATTAATTCTAAAAAATGGATCGTGACACGCTAGTGAAACCGTCGTTGAGACACTTCGCAGGCTGTTGTGGGAAATACCATTGTCTTTGAACAAGAGCTGCTTCAGGAGTTACTAAATCTAACTGAACATATCTCTATAATAATATATAAGAGATCACTGCACAGCAGTCTGCGTCTGTTTTCTGATGTACACTCCTGGAAATTGAAATAAGAACACCGTGAATTCATTGTCCCAGGAAGGGGAAACTTTATTGACACATTCCTGGGGTCAGATACATCACATGATCACACTGACAGAACCACAGGCACATAGACACAGGCAACAGAGCATGCACAATGTCGGCATTAGTACAGTGTATATCCACCTTTCGCAGCAATGCAGGCTGCTATTCTCCCATGGAGACGATCGTAGAGATGCTGGATGTAGTCCTGTGGAACGGCTTGCCATGCCATTTCCACCTGGCGCCTCAGTTGGACCAGCGTTCGTGCTGGACGTGCAGACCGCATGAGACGACGCTTCATCCAGTCCCAAACATGCTCAATGGGGGACAGATCCGGAGATCTTGCTGGCCAGGGTAGTTGACTTACACCTTCTAGAGCACGTTGGGTGGTACGGGACACATGCGGACGTGCATTGTCCTGTTGGAACAGCAAGTTCCCTTGCCGGTCTAGGAATGGTAGAACGATGGGTTCGATGACGGTTTGGATGTACCGTGCACTATTCAGTGTCCCCTCGACGATCACCAGTGGTGTACGGCCAGTGTAGGAGATCGCTCCCCATACCATGATGCCGGCTGTTGGCCCTGTGTGCCTCGGTCGTATGCAGTCCTGATTGTGGCGCTCACCTGCACGGCGCCAAACACGCATACGACCATCATTGGCACCAAGGCAGAAGCGACTCTCATCGCTGAAGACGACACGTCTCCATTCGTCCCTCCATTCACGTCTGTCGCGACACCACTGGAGGCGGGCTGCACGATGTTGGGGCGTGAGCGGAAGACGGCCTAACGGTGTGCGGGACCGTAGCCCAGCTTCATGGAGACGGTTGCGAATGGTCCTCGCCGATACCCCAGGAGCAACAGTGTCCCTAATTTGCTGGGAAGTGGCGGTGCGGTCCCCTACAGCACTGCGTAGGATCCTACGGTCTTGGCGTGCATCCGTGCGTCGCTGCGGTCCGGTCCCAGGTCGACGGGCACGTGCACCTTCCGCCGACCAGTGGCGACAACATCGATGTACTGTGGAGACCTCACGCCCCACGTGTTGAGCAATTCGGCGGTACGTCCACCCGGCCTCCCGCATGCCCACTATACGCCCTCGCTCAAAGTCCGTCAACTGCACATACGGTTCACGTCCACGCTGTCGCGGCATGCTACCAGTGTTAAAGACTGCGATGGAGCTCCGTATGCCACGGCAAACTGGCTGACACTGACGGCGGCGGTGCACAAATGCTGCGCAGCTAGCGCCATTCGACGGCCAACACCGCGGTTCCTGGTGTGTCCGCTGTGCCGTGCGTGTGATAATTGCTTGTACAGCCCTCTCGCAGTGTCCGGAGCAAGTATGGTGGGTCTGACACACCGGTGTCAATGTGTTCTTATTTCCATTTCCAGGAGTGTATATTGCCGCTTTGTAAAAAGCGATCACGGCACAACTGTGAAACTAACCCTGAGACATTTCATACGCTTTTGTGGGAAACAGATCCCGAAAGCGAGATGAGCTGCTATATCTTATTATACACTCCGAAAAGACGACATTTCGAAGTCGAAATAAATATCATTGTAACTCTAAACAAAACGCCTATCGCTTTTCGAGTTTATGCTGCTTCTTTAAAGCACTACCAGAGAGAGAGTAATTTCTGAATAATACAGTTACTGTGGTGTTCATCACTTTTCTGAAACAGTGTGTGGGCTTAGTTTATATTCGCTGCTGCTGCCATCAGGAAACTGTTTTCCTCACTTCTTTATGCATGCCCTGGTGTCTAAGCACACAAAGGAAAATCAAAACGATTCCACAAACAGAATTCGAAGTATGGTCCTTCGAGACAAATGGGTGGAATTTTCGGTGAATTTTCGATGTCCTACGAGTGTTGTCTCTAGATGCTCCTATGCTCCACACAAAGGGCACTCTGACGTCATGGGGCTTCATGTGAATGGAGCATTCTGATTGGTTCTTACTGAATTTACCCTCCAAAGAGCTGCTGATGCTGTCCTCCATTTTCTGCAGACAAACAAATTACGAGACTTTCAGTGGCAAATTTATTTTGTGAAGATCGAAAAAAAAAACATACAGCAGTCATACTGAGCTGACAGTTTGAAACGTTTTGTTAGATTCGTTTCATCCAATTTATGATGTATTTCGAGCTGTCACACTCAACCACTTGTAACTTTAGTACTAGCCCGCCCAGCTAACTGTGTGGTCTGACACGCTGCTTCCTGAGCGGGAAGGCGTGCCAATTCCCGGCACGAATCCACCCTATGGATTAGTGTCGAGGTCCGGTGTGCCGACCTGTCTGTGGATGGTTTTTAAGGCGGTTTTCCATGTACCTCGGCGAATGCGGGTTGTTTCCCTTATTCCGCCTCAGTTACACTATGTCGGCAATTGCTGCGGAAACAGTGTCCATCTACGCATACACCATAATTACTCTAACACTCAAGCATTTGGGGTTACACTCGTCTGGTATGGGACGTTCCTGGGAAGAGGGCGGCGGTTCCCCATTATGTGAGACGCAATTTCATTAGAGTATCAGTTTTTCCAGTAAGCATCAGATCCTATTTACATTAGCTAAATTATTTTGTGCTGCCAAATTTCCTTTGTCTGTATATCATCTGAATGACTGACTGAGTGAGAGTATATGTTGAATTTGTCTTACATATGGTTGCAGTACATCTGGCTGTCTACTGTGGTAGCAACAGTGGAGCCAACATAGTTTTGTCAAGGCAAAGAGATTTGTACCAGTTAAGCAGTCATTCGACAGCGGTTAGATTAGTTGCGAAAAGGACTCTCATCCCTTCTGGCTATTTATTTTCAGCCATAATGCCTATGACTGTGCTTCGTGACTGTGTGGGATAATTAATTATTTGAAGTTTCTGCTACCAGTCACTTTTTATTTTATGCTTAATCTAACATAATGCAAAGCGTTTCGAACATGTTATGTTCATCTTCAGGCGTTTGTACATACATACATGCATATAGAGAAATGTTACTTAAAAATAAACAGTCTTAAACTACATTAATCTAGGGCTCTTTTTCCATTGTTTCTTTCTGTAGCTGCTGGTGTGGCATTTGGGGGGGGGGGGGGGGGAAGGAGGGGGACAGCGTATGGCTAGAAATCGAAATCAGTGATGTCTTTTGCTGGTTTTCTTCTTCGTGGTTTACTATGTATATCACAGCGTGTATAGGATGTAGATAGATTTGCATCAGTTATGTGTTACGAAAATAGTGTGAAAGGCTTTTTTATGACAGTTGATCGCTTAAGATTTCATCTTCTTGCTGATTCACTTGCATCACTGGTGTAATGGTGGAGCTGTTGACTGACATTACACCATTGCACGTTATATTTGTCCACTGATTGCCAACGTAATTCACTGCACAAATTGCTTCGATATTATACACACAACACAAGCTGGTGGACTGTAGCATTTGAGTCTGTATCGATTATCGAGTTTTTCAATCGATATTCTTGGTACTGACAGATTTATAGTCAATTATTTACATTGACGTATCTTGAATCTATTGAGTTAGAAATGGCTTAAGACTGTTGAAGGAGTCTGAGTTTTTAAATTTGGTTATTTCATTAAGAATGTTATCTCCATGCTTTGTGTTATGTATGAAAATTTCTATTTCTTGCATGATATCCATTGTTTTACTTTTTCTTATTTTGTGTAGAATTTCGAGGTTGTCTTCGATTTTCAAAGGGTGGCCTGTGTCTTTAGTGTGAGTTGCTACTGCTGATTTGTTACATTTATCAAGCCGGTAGCAATCCCAATGTTCTTTGAATCGGGTTCTGAAATTTCTGCTTCTTTGGCCGATTTAATATTTATTACACTGGCTGCAGGTCATTTTGTAAATGCCAGATGCATCAAGACTTGTATCTGGTCGTTTTATATTGTGAATAAGCCTCCTACTTAGGTTGTTGTTGGCGCTGAAGCTGATTTTTACTTCTGTGTTGTGAGTGTAGTTTGATGTCGTTTGTTCAGTTTATTTTTTATCTGTTGTGACATGGTATTAATTAGAGAAGGGCCATATCCATTGTTTATTGCAGTATATGTTATGGTTTCTATTTCTTGTAGGAGTTCTGTATGTTGAAGTGGAAATTTGGGTTCTCTGTATATCACTGATCTATAAGCAGCTTTTTTGTGGGAAGAGGGATGTGTTGAGGAATTTGGGTGTCAGTGCCAGTAGGATTTCTGTAAACATTGAAAGCTACATTTTGGTTCTGTTTTGATATTTTTATGTCTAGAAAATGTATGACATTCAAGGGTGAATTTAATATTTTTATGTAGGTTATTGAATTTGTTAAAAAGGTATGTCACTTCATCCTCTGTGCCATCAAATAGAATGACGGTGTCATCGACGTATCTCCTATAGTATTTAACTTTGTTTGTGATGTTATCATTTAGTGTTAGAATTTTCTTTTCTTTATGGTTGATAAATATGTCAGCCAATAGGCCACTGAGAGGGCTTCCCATTGCTAGTCTTTGGTCCTGCTTGTAAATTTTTTGTTGAAAGAGAAGTAATTATGTGAGAGTACTAGATAAAGTACATCTACAAGTTCTACGATTTCTGCTTTGCTCATTGTCTTGTTTCTCAATAGGTTCATTCTTATTATCTCAACTGTTTCATCTACAGGTATACTGTTGTAAACGTTAACAATATCTAGGGATAGAAGCAGGGCATGAGGTGGTACTGTCAAATCTTTCAAACTGTTAACAAGTTCATAGCTGTTCTTCATGGAACATGATTTTTCAAATGTGAATTTTTCTACAAGTATGTAATTTAGTTCTCTCATTAATTTGTAGGCTGGGCTATTAATTGAGTTCACAATAGGCAATAGGCCCGATAGGTGTGTTGGTTTTATGTACTTTTTGTTGTGCTCTGAGTTTGGGGGCTATTGGGTTCATCACAATGTGGTCTCATACTTCATTCTTAGTGAAAAGGAAGTTGCTGTTGTTGAGGCATTTTCTTATCTTAGCTGGAAACTTTGGTGTGGGGTCAACGTGGACTCCCATCATGTGGTTGTCTGCAAAGAATTCGAGTGCTTTGTGTATTTAATCATCCTTAAACATAATAACTGTTGTGCAAACTTTATCACATTTTACTGCCAGGGCATTACGCTTTTGTAGTTTATTATTGATTGAGTGGAGTACTTTTATTTCAAAGATGTTTGTTTTTCCTGCTTTTGTTGTTATATGTCTCTGTATAATTTTATTAGCCTTGTGGCCTAGTATTGTTTGTTCAGTGTTCAGTTTTACAAAGTGACTGGCTATCTTTAATAACACTGAACAAACAGTAGAAGGCCACAAGGCTAATAAGATTATACAGAAACAAATAAACACAAAAGCAACAAAAACAAACAATTCCCGTCAATCGCTCCGTTCTTAACAAGAAGTCAATGATATAGTTATTTTACCAGCTGACAAGGGTAACAAAACTGTTTTTCTGCCAGCTACATCTTATTTTGTCAAGATGATGGGCTTACTACAGGATACATCGTATCGTCGTCTCCAAAAAGATCCGACGAATGCCGTACAACGGAAGACACACGCTCTCCACCCAACTTCCTGACCAACTGAAGAAGAGTTTAAGAGAACGAGCACCAGTTCTGCCACGACTTTATGGCCTGCCAAAGATACATAAGGAGAATGTTCCGTTTCGCCCTATCGTCAGTAACATAGGTGCCCCAACGAACCACCTAGCTAAATACACTCCTGGAAATGGAAAAAAGAACACATTGACACCGGTGTGTCAGACCCACCATACTTGCTCCGGACACTGCGAGAGGGCTGTACAAGCAATGATCACACGCACGGCACAGCGGACACACCAGGAACCGCGGTGTTGGCCGTCGAATGGCGCTAGCTGCGCAGCATTTGTGCACCGCCGCCGTCAGTGTCAGCCAGTTTGCCGTGGCATACGGAGCTCCATCGCAGTCTTTAACACTGGTAGCATGCCGCGACAGCGTGGACGTGAACCGTATGTGCAGTTGACGGACTTTGAGCGAGGGCGTATAGTGGGCATGCGGGAGGCCGGGTGGACGTACCGCCGAATTGCTCAACACGTGGGGCGTGAGGTCTCCACAGTACATCGATGTTGTCGCCACTGGTCGGCGGAAGGTGCACGTGCCCGTCGACCTGGGACCGGACCGCAGCGACGCACGGATGCACGCCAAGACCGTAGGATCCTACGCAGTGCCGTAGGGGACCGCACCGCCACTTCCCAGCAAATTAGGGACACTGTTGCTCCTGGGGTATCGGCGAGGACCATTCGCAACCGTCTCCATGAAGCTGGGCTACGGTCCCGCACACCGTTAGGCCGTCTTCCGCTCACGCCCCAACATCTTGCAGCCCGCCTCCAGTGGTGTCGCGACAGGCGTGAATGGAGGGACGAATGGAGACGTGTCGTCTTCAGCGATGAGAGTTGCTTCTGCCTTGGTGCCAGTGATGGTCGTATGCGTGTTTGGCGCCGTGCAGGTGAGCGCCACAATCAGGGCTGCATACGACCGAGGCACACAGGGCCAACACCCGGCATCATGGTGTGGGGAGCGATCTCCTACACTGGCCGTACACCACTGGTGATCGTCGATGGGACACTGAATAGTGCACGGTACATCCAAACTGTCATCGAACCCATCGTTCTACCATTCCTAGACCGGCAAGGGAACTTGCTGTTCCAACAGGACAATGCACGTCCGCATGTATCCCGTGCCACCCAACGTGCTCTAGAAGGTGTTAGTCAACTACACTGGCCAGCAAGATCTCCGGATCTGTCCCCCATTGAGCATGTTTGGGACTAGATGAAGCGTCGTCTCACGCGGTCTGCACGTCCAGCACGAACGCTGGTCCAACTGAGGCGCCAGGTGGAAATGGCATGGCAAGCCGTTCCACAGGACTACATCCAGCATCTCTACGATCGTCTCCATGGGAGAATAGCAGCCTTTCATTGCTGCGAAAGGTGGATATACACTGTACTAGTGCCGACATTGTGCATGCTCTGTTGCCTGTGTCTATGTGCCTGTGGTTCTGTCAGTGTGATCATGTGATGTATCTGACCCCAGGAATGTGTCAATAAAGTTTCCCCTTCCTGGGACAATGAATTCACGGTGTTCTTATTTCAATTTCCAGGAGTGTATCTGGCTTCTGTTCTGAGTCCCATGTTGGGGAAATGTGAACACCATATTCGAAACTCAGAAGATCTTATACGGCGACTGAAGAACCTGCGCCTTCATTCCACCGAATTTTAGTGAGTTTCGATGTGGTTTCTTTGTTCACACGACTGTCTCTGACGGACTGATTACAGGTCATATGAACTAAGCTGGAAGGGGACATCTTACACCTTTACAAACACATGCTTACTTCTACTCACTTTTTATTGCAAGACCAGTATTTTGAGCAAATTGACTGTGTTGCTGTGGGTAGCCCTCTGTCTCCCATAGTAGCTAATCTTTATATGTCAGAATTCGAGGACAAAGCACTTCAGACGGAGGTTTTGAAACCCAAATGTTATTGGAGATATGTAGAAGATACGTTTGTGGTATGGCCGCATGGGACAGCAACGATTTCTTCTTTTGTGAATCATCTGAAATCCTTCCATTCAAGCATCTGTTTCACCATGGAGCTAGAGAAAGATGGAGAGCTCCCGTTTCTGGATATTTTGGTTCGTAGAAAAGGAGATGGCTCCTTGGGCCACAGTGTGTTCCGGAAGCCTGCACACACAGACTTGTATTTACAAGCTACGAGCTGTTATCATCCCTCACAGCGCAGCGGTGTATTACGGATGCAAGTGCATAGGGCTAGAGCCACCTCACATCAGGACAGCTTATCGGAAGAGCTTTGCCATCTCCGCTCTGTGTTTGCCCAGAACGGGTACTCCGAGAAGCACATCCGGAATGCATTTCGACCAGCACGCCCCTAACCTGAAGAACAGCCTGAAGAAGCAGAGAACACTACGGGGTTGGTTTTTCTACCGTTTGTCGGTGGCGCGTCTTTTAAGATGGGCAGAATTACCAAGAAATACCGGATTAAGTGTGTTTTCCGGCCTCCAAGACGAGTGCAATCAGTGCTGGGCTCCGTTAAAGATAACCCCGGCCTGAGGAGACGTGTCGTACGGTTGAAGACAGAGGCGACGAACACAAACGTCAAACGAAGTTGGGTCAGTCAGAGAAATCTGCGGTTGCTTAACGCTGCCTTTACACGGGACACGGCACGAACTACGAAGAAACCAAGATTCTCTTGTATGCTTCCACATACTGGGACTCCATCATGAACGAGACGATCAAAATACGTATAAGCAGTGACCTAATAAACAGTAACATGGGGCGTCACCCTCAGCAAAGCCTGGGAACAAGCTTTGGCGGCACTAAGCGATCGTCAGCCGCAGATTAGCATCTGCACCGAGTTAACGCAGATGGGAAAGCTTAGTGCAGATGCCTCAATCGCGCCCCAACACCCTGCGTGCGCGAACGGGGTCCGTCGCTCCCGGCCGCATTTTCCCGTGCCACGGTGCGCTTCCGCAGACCGCGACCCGTTCCTCCAGCAGAGGGCTCTGGTATTCGACGCCGTCTACGATTGGCCTTCGATGACGTTATGCCCCCGCGGGCGCCTGTGCTAAAAAGCCAACATATAAATTGGCAAGCTTCTCAGCGACGCGACATTAGCACCTGAAGATGGCGGGCAGTTGTCTCGCTGAAATATTGTGCGGTTTTTACAATATTATCCGGCGTAATTTCCGGGAACATATCAAGCAGTTGCAGCGCCGGGAAAGCTTCAAACAGCATATTTTGTGAATTTTTATTATGATGTTTGTTTTGTGTTGTATGGTACTGGTGATCTGGAACTGACGAAGAGGTTTCGTCCCCACCATAGTCCTTAGTGGTTGACGACCCCAACGCCGCTCCACACCAAACCCAAGGTCATTGTGCAGTTATTTCCCCCGCTATTGGACCACCCCCCCTCCCCCCCCCCCCTCCGCCCACCCAGCTCACACCAGACGTGTGTAAATTCAATGTTTGCGTGGTAGAGTACGTCGAGAAAGTGTTTGCGCAGCAGTCGACGACATAGTGTAACTGAGGCGGGGTAAGGGGAACCAGCCCGCATTCGCCGAGGCAGAAGGAAAATCGCCTTAGAAACCATCCACAGACTGCCCGCCATACCTGACCTTGACACTAATCCGCCGGGCGGATTCGTGCTGGGGACCGGCACGCCTTCCCTCGTGGAAATCAGTGCATTAGACTATACGGCTAAGCTGACGGGCATGGTGTTTCATTTTAACAAACTTTGTTAAACTGTGACGACTGTCTCTTAGACTAGCCCATGCCCTTTAGTAAGATTATTTTCAGAATATCCAATGTGGCGTTGCTGAAGCGCAAATGGCGGGCGTTATATTTGTGGACTTCGTCTGAACGTATTATTTTCTTTGTTGGGGCTGTAAGTAGTCTGCTTAGGTTTTCATGTTGGTAACGTCACGTAGCGCTTTGTATGAAAATCACTGGCTGTGCTGTGTGTAGTCTGTGGCTGGTTGGCGTTGTTGGAATATTGACTATTGTAGTGTTGGGCAGTTGGATGTGAACAGCTCGTAGCGTTGCGCAGTTGGAGGTGAACCGCCAGCTGTGGTGGATGTGTGGAGAGAGATGGCAGAATTTTGAGACGATCTGAACGTGTGTCCATCAGAAAGAGTAAATTTGTAATACATGATGTCATCCACTGCTATATATATATATACACTCCTGGAAATGGAAAAAAGAACACATTGACACCGGTGTGTCAGACCCACCATACTTGCTCCGGACACTGCGAGAGGGCTGTACAAGCAATGATCACACGCACGGCACAGCGGACACACCAGGAACCGCGGTGTTGGCCGTCGAATGGCGCTAGCTGCGCAGCATTTGTGCACCGCCGCCGTCAGTGTCAGCCAGTTTGTCGTGGCATACGGAGCTCCATCGCAGTCTTTAACACTGGTAGCATGCCGCGACAGCGTGGACGTGAACCGTATGTGCAGTTGACGGACTTTGAGCGAGCGCGTATAGTGGGCATGCGGGAGGCCGGGTGGACGTACCGCCGAATTGCTCAACACGTGGGGCGTGAGGTCTCCACAGTACATCGATGTTGTCGCCAGTGGTCGGCGGAAGGTGCACGTGCCGGTCGACCTGGGACCGGACCGCAGCGACGCACGGATGCACGCCAAGACCGTAGTATCCTACGCAGTGCCGTAGGGGACCGCACCGCCACTTCCCAGCAAATTAGGGACACTGTTGCTCCTGGGGTATCGGCGAGGACCATTCGCAACCGTCTCCATGAAGCTGGGCTACGGTCCCGCACACCGTTAGGCCGTCTTCCGCTCACGCCCCAACATCGTGCAGCCCGCCTCCAGTGGTGCCGCGACAGGCTTGAATGGAGGGACGAATGGAGACGTGTCGTCTTCAGCGATGAGAGTCGCTTCTGCCTTGGTGCCAATGATGGTCGTATGCGTGTTTGGCGCCGTGCAGGTGAGCTCCACAATCAGGACTGCATACGACCGAGGCACACAGGGCCAACACCCGGCATCATGGTGTGGGGAGCGATCTCCTACACTGGCCGTACACCACTGGTGATCGTCGAGGGGACACAGAATAGTGCACGGTACATCCAAACCATCATGGACCCTTCGTTCTACCATTCCTAGACCGGCAAGGGAACTTGCTGTTCCAACAGGACAATGCACGTCCGCATGTATCCTGTGCCACCCAACGTGCTCTAGAAGGTGTAAGTCAACTACCCTGGCCAGCAAGATCTCCGGATCTGTCCCCCATTGAGCATGTTTGGGACTGGATGAAGCGTCGTCTCACGCGGCCTGCACGTCCAGCACGACCGCTGGTCCAACTGAGGCGCCAGGTGGAAATGGCATGGCAAGCCGTTCCACAGGACTACATCCAGCATCTCTACGATCGTCTCCATGGGAGAATAGCAGCCTGCATTGCTGCGAAAGGTGGATATACACTGTACTAGTGCCGACATTGTGCATGCTCTGTTGCCTGTGTCTATGTGCCTGTGGTTCTGTCAGTGTGATCATGTGATGTATCTAACCCCAGGAATGCGTCAATAAAGTTTCCCCTTCCTGGGACAATGAATTCACGGTGTTCTTATTTCAATTTCCAGGAGTGTATTACAACTTTTGAACACTATTAAGGTAAATACATTGCTTGTTCTCTATCAAAATCTTTCATTTGCTAAGTACGCCTATCAGTAGTTAGTGCCTCCAACAGTTAGAATCTTTTATTTAGCTGGGAGCACTGGCGCTCGCTGTATTGCAGTAATTCGAGTAACGAAGATTTTTGTGAGGTTAGTGATTCATGAAAGGTACAGGTTATTGTTAGTCAGGGCCATTCTTTTGTAGGGATTATTGAAAGTGAGATTGCGTTGCGCTTAAAACATTGTGTGTCAGTTTAGTGTTTATCAGAATAAGTAAAGAGAGAAATGTCTGAGTACGTTTAGTTTTCTCAGCTGTTTGAAAATCAAATAACGTAAGGGGTTTACCAGCATTGTAATTCATAAATTTTTCTAAGGGGAGGTTTCAAGGCTTAGACGCGTGCTCACTCTGAATTATGTAATTTAAATAATGCACTTAAATTATTCCCATATGCTCATTCCATATAGTCTCTTGCATCTTTTTATTAATATTAACACATTACTTATGCTTGCAACTTCTGTGATTAATTCAGTTATTATATTAACCCTTTGTTTCCTGACTTAAGAAAAAATTTACTTTTTAACATTTTCTTTGCAGAATTTATGCTATTGTGGCCTCAAATGACGGCAGGATTTTTTGTAAAATTTTATTTTATTTTTCACAACTTTTTTCTCTCCTGGTACTCAGAAGTACCGTCAGACTCCATGGACAGAATCACAACATGCACAGAAAAATGCTCCAATTTTTATAAGTTGTACTTTATTCCACATAAATATTAAATATTTTTACATTAGAAAATTAATTAACAGAAATATGATATTTCTGAATTTTTTTTTTAAATTTCACGTAGATTTATTCTAGAGCAACTTCACAATACATAGTAACTTAGCTATACATTTTTGACAGTATATACATATCACATATTTAGTGATACCTCATGAAATTGTTGGAAAAAGTTCTTTTTCTCATTGCAGCACAAATACACTTTACATGTACTACATTGTGAATGTGGTCTCGGCTGAATTTTATTTTTCGCACACATTTCGCATCGTCCTCTTTTACAACTGAACACTACAAAATGGTTTCCTCTGTTGCCAAGACGTACATCCTTCGGAACAGAAAAGTTATCCTTCCTTCTATTTGGGAGAGTTATTTCATCTTTACCAGAGTTTCTCTTTTTGAGACTTGGCACTTGCTGTTCATTCATTAGCCCTAGTGCTACGGCACGCCTGGATTCCAGCAGTGGCAGTGCCCCATGTAGATCACTGAAAATGACGTAAGCATTGACAAAAGCAATTTCTATTGCTCCCCAGAAGAGACGGTGCCACCATTTCTTTGATCGCTTGTCAAGACCATAAGTTGAACGTAATCTGTCTGCATGATCCACACCACTCATGTTTTTATTGTAATCACATACAATAACTGGACATGGTATAGTCATACTAGTTCCATCTTTCTGTTTTCTTGTCACTACGCTCTGTTCAGTGCCATGGAAGTTTGACGCAAAATACACTACATTATTTTCCTTCCATTGAAATACTGTTAGGTCTAAAGATGACTCTCTGTGATTTGATTTAGACATTTTTCTTTAGGTAAATTGCCTGGCAAACCTTTCCTGTTTGTTCTAATTGCTCCACAGGCAAATGTATTTACCGATTTCTATGTGAGAAAAAGTGGACAGAACAACTAGTGAGAGGTAACGCATTGTTGCTACAAAAAGTGTTCACACAACCTGACGGTACTAATAAGTCCGCCTTATATTTTCCACTTTATCTCATTCACATCTAACGTAATGCTTCAAACTATTATAAAAAAACAAAGAAGATAAGTACGTGCAATGGGAAACTCAACGGAAGTTTCAATAAATTGCGCACAAATTCAGGCAACACCATGGAAACAAGCACATACAATCTTCTGTTTTCACAGCAGCGCGCGAAAAACAATTTCAAGCTCTGACCGCCAGAGAGGTCTATGTATTGCACAATAACATCTATGAAACAGTAGAGCAGAGTTACTGTTACGTACCGACAGGCTCTCAGATCACGAAACTGCACCACGAGAAAATAATGAGAGTCAAAACTTACTGGTACTTTTAAGTACCGTCAGGCAACAAAGGGTTAAATTTTCACAATTTTAATTGAACTGGGTGGCGACCCAGACCTACTTTACTTTTTCGTGTCTGGAGATTTGTTTCAAAGCCTTTCAGCCCAATGTCGGGCCAAGTCCAATGTTTCTCTCTTCTCAAGCCATAGTTTGTCAAGGGTACATCTTGTGGGGCAGATGGAACACTGTAGAAGGTGTTCCATGTCCTGAACTTCACCACAGTCACATTTGTTGTCTCCTTCGTCCTTGAAGCCCCATTTGACTAGGTTTGCTTTAACTGGTGCTACGCCTGTTCTGATGCGGTTCAGTGTTCTCCAAATCTTCCAGCTTGATGTACTGCCGCTGGGTATTTCTCGTGAGGCAGGGTAGTCCTTCGGAGTCTCGTTCAATTCAATAGAGAGAAATCTCTTGCGGGATTTAAGTCTGCTACGTCCACATGAAGAACCAGGCAGCGGGTGGCGCTTGTCGATAATCTGTTTAAATTTTTCTGTATGTTCGTGCGCATTTCTTCGGGATTCAGGAGATGAGAATCCAGCTGTTTTTTATATTTTCCCAAGTGGAGTGGGTTCCATGCATCCTGTTGTTAGCCTGCAAGTTTCATTAAGGACTGTAGTGACTTTTTTGGCATGTGTGGATCGGGACCATACAGGGCATCTATATTCTTCCGTGGAGAAGCAAAGTGCTTGAGCAGTTGTTCGTAATACAGTGGGACTAGCTCAACATTTACTATTCGTCAGTTTTCTTAAAATATTGTTCCTGGTAGCAACTTTTTGGCAGGTTTTTTCACAGTGATATCTGTACGTCGGTGATTATCCAGCACGACACCAAGGTATGTTGGTTTGTCCGTATGGTTCACTTTGTTGCCATTCCAGGTGACGTTCAGCTTCCTGTTTGCCTGTTTTATGCGGAGGTGGAAAGCGCTAACCTGTGTCTTAGGTGGATTAGGGTTGAGGGAGTTCTCTTTATAGTATTCAGACATTACGTGTAGCGAGCTTTCTAATTTCCCTTCTACTTCCTCGAAGCTATTTCCTCCGGCCGCGGTGGTCTAGCGGTTCTAGGCGCTCAGTCCGGAACCGCGCGACTGCTACGGTCGCAGGTTCAAATCCTGCCTCGGGAATGGATGTGTGTGATGTCCTTAGATTAGTTAGGTTTAAGTAGTTCTAAGTTCTAGGGGACTGATGACCACAGATGTTAAGTCCCATAGTGCTCAGAGCCATTTGAACCATTTTTTGAAGCTATTTCCTTGTGCTGTAATGGCCAGATCATCGGCATACAAGAAATGGGTAGTACGTTCCGGTGTTGGTTGATCATTGATGTATAGGTTAAATAGTAGGTGGGGGGGCAGCATACTGCCCTGGGCGAGACCGTTATTTTGTCGACGCCATCCGATTTTTTTTCCGTCCAGCATTACATAGAACAGTCTGTTTTGCAGCAGAGATTCAGTGATTTTTGTGAACTGATGATTCTTAAATGTACAGTACAGTTTTTCCAAGAGCTTTCTGTGGTTTACGGTGTCGTATGCAGAACGTAAGTCCACCAGTGCTACACCTGTTATTTGTTTGTTTTCAAACCCTTCCTCTACGTGTTCTGTGGGTGCTAGGATTTGACTGGGGCATGATTTCCCGGGTCTGAATCCAGCCTTGTTGGGGAATGAGCTTTTGGTCTGCGATATTTGCTATGCGGTTTAGGATTATTCCTTCGTACAGTTTGTACAAATGGTACAGGAGTGCTATTGGGCGGTAGTTCTTCGGTTGACCTGCGTCTTTCCCAGGTTTTAGTAGCGCCACTACCTTTGATTTCCTCCATATCTTTGGGATCTTACACAATTTTAAGCAATGATTAAAGAGCTGCAGGATCCATTTCTTGGGACTAGGACCGAGCTGTTTGATCTGTTCCACCATCGTCGACTCCTGCTGCTTTCCCGTTTTTCATTGAGTTCATTCCATGATTAAGATTTTTCATGGTATATGGTATTTCGAACATGCTTGACCCTTGACTCTGAATTCTGCAGATTTTTATTTTCTGACATATCTTGTTGGGTTTTCCATTTAGTAGGAGCTGATGGGCAATTTCATTGGGTGTTACTGAAGAGCACTGTTTAGCTGTCCCAAGGTCACAATTAAGTTTTTTTATTCAGTTCCAAGCGACTTTGCTACTATGGGTCATATCCATTCTTTCCAGAGTTTCGACCCCTTCCCTTTGTCTTGATTCACTAATCATTTCCATGAGTGTTTCTCCACATTGGACTACTTCTTCACTAAAGAAGTCCTTTTTGTAAAGCATTTCGTACTCCCTCAGGATGTTCTTTGACTCGTCAGAGAGACCTGGTTTGAAATGCTCTCTGCAGCCTCGGTGTATTGCTTTTCCGGTGTTGGAAAAAACCCTATCCAAGCATGCTTTCTGTATTTTTCTCGTATAACCTCTCAGTGCATTTCTTCAAATTCATCGCAACTCATTCTCTTATAGGCTACCCCCTCTTAAGCTAACTTAAATCTACTGAGCTCAGATGCTAAACTAAGGGACGAGGCAATGCAGCAGCACAAAACAATTAACACGAACAGCAATGACAAAAAATTCAAATTGGCAAAGTAAGCAACAATATTACAACTAATATAAGGCAATGAGCAGCAAACAAGAAAAATAAATCAGTAGTAAACTGGCTTAGCAGAGTAACACAAAATCAAATTGAGTAACACTATGCCTGGCAAACAGCAGCAGCAAATGAAATAACTTATATCTAAACATGACATAGCTCAAGCAGAAAAAAAAAACATTACACTAAAGACAACAATGCAGATAAAGGAAATGTCTATTCACATCTTAATGTCTATGTAATTAAAGTGGTGCACCACAAATTATTCTACAAAAAAGTTACCAAGTAGTTGAAAATAAAATTCTGTATGCAATTCCTGTGAAGGGAAATGTGTTTTTGTGCTCCTTCGTTTTTTTGAAGTACATCAAAGTTATTCTTTTTTTCTGGATCTGTAGGCATAAAATATTTATATTAGTACATCTATAAAATTTTATTTTAACCAATGCTGCAGTGCAGCTAGGAACTAGATATTAAAGAAAATGAACAAATATGTACAAAGGAAGCCATGAAACATCATTCATTAGCCATATGGCATTTCATAAGGTAGTAAAATATCTCTCAACTACACTCCTGGAAATTGAAATAAGAACACCGTGAATTCATTGTCCCAGGAAGGGGAAACTTTATTGACACATTCCTGGAGTCAGATACATCACATGATCACACTGACAGAACCACAGGCACATAGACACAGGCAACAGAGCATGCACAATGTCGGCACTAGTACAGCGTATATCCACCTTTCGCAGCAATGCAGGCTGCTATTCTCCCATGGAGACGATCGTAGAGATGCTGGATGTAGTCCTGTGGAACGGCTTGCCATGCCATTTCCACCTGGCGCCTCAGTTGGACCAGCGATCGTGCTGGACGTGCAGACCGCGTGAGACGACGCTTCATCCAGTCCCAAACATGCTCAATGGGGGACAGATCCGGAGATCTTGCTGGCCAGGGCAGTTGACTTACACCTTCTAGAGCACTTTGGGTGGCACGGGATACATGCGGACGTGCATTGTCCTGTTGGAACAGCAAGTTCCCTTGCCGGTCTAGGAATGGTAGAACGATGGGTTCGATGACGGTTTGGATGTACCGTGCACTATTCAGTGTCCCCTCGACGATCACCAGTGGTGTACGGCCAGTGTAGGAGATCGCTCCCCACACCATGATGCCGGGTGTTGGCCCTGTGTGCCTCGGTCGTATGCAGTCCTAATTGTGGCGCTCACCTGCACGGCGCCAAACACGCATACGACCATCATTGGCACCAAGGCAGAAGCGACTCTCTTCGCTGAAGACGACACGTCTCCATTCGTCCCTCCATTCACGCCTGTCGCGACACCACTGGAGGCGGGCTGCACAATGTTGGGGCGTGAGCGGAAGACGGCCTAACGGTGTGCGGGACCGTAGCCCAGCCTCATGGAGACGGTTGCGAATGGTCCTCGCCGATACCCCAGGAGCAACAGTGTCCCTAATTTGCTTGGAAGTGGCGGTGCGGTCCCCTACGGCACTGCGTAGGATCCTACGGTCTTGGCGTGCATCCGTGCGTCGCTGCGGTTCGGTCCCAGGTCTACGGGCACGTGCACCTTCCGCCGACCACTGGCGACAACATCGATGTACTGTGGAGACCTCACGCCCCACGTGTTGAGCAATTCGGCGGTACGTCCACCCGGCCTCCCGCATGCCCACTGTACGCCCTCGCTCAAAGTCCGTCAACTGCACATACGGTTCACGTCCACGCTGTCGCGGCATGCTACCAGTGTTAAAGACTGCGATGGAGCTCCATATGCCACGGCAAACTGGCTGACACTGACGGCGGCGGTGCACAAATGCTGCGCAGCTAGCGCCATTCGACGGCCAACACCGCGGTTCCTGGTGTGTCCGCTGTGCCGTGCGTGTGATAATTGCTTGTACAGCCCTCTCGCAGTGTCCGGAGCAAGTATGGTGGGTCTGACACACCGGTGTCAATGTGTTCTTTTTTCCATTTCCAGGAGTGTATAAAGACAGTAGTCATAATCAGGTGTATAGACATAAAATATTTCTCGTCAATTCATTAGGCATTTCAGTAAATCATAAATTAAGAGCTCCACAGTGTAATCATATGTTTTCAAGTTTGAGCGTATCGTATTTGGGATGAACTGCTGTATATATTATGACTTTTGATGAATATTAAGGTAAATACATTGTTTGTTCTCTATTAAAATCTTTCATTTTGCTAACTATGCCTACTAGTAGTTAGTGCCTTCCGTAGTTTGAATCTGTTATTTAGCTGGCAGTAGTGGCGCTCGCTGTTTTGCTGTAGCTTGAGTAACGAAGAGTTTTGTGAGGTAAGTGATTTGTGAAAGGTATAGGTTAATGTTAGTCTGGGCCATTCTTTTGTAGGGATTTTTGAAAGTCAGATTGCGTTGCGCTAAAAATATTGTATGTCACTTTAAGCACAGTCGTATATCAATTGTTCTAAGGGGACGTTTCATATGTCGACCCTTAGCCGAGGTTACCTCACTGGAATCTTCTGATTTTTTCTTGCAGTTTGTGTAATTAGTGTTGCTTTTGTTTATTGCTAGCGCGTAATAGTAGAGAGAATCTCCTTCGTAGATGCAGTCTTTCATTGTTGTACAGTAAAACTGTTGTGTCATGCATGTAGATTTGCACCAAGTATTTCGCAGCTGCGCTTGCAATTAACTAGATATTATTTTCAGTGCTATGTTAATGTGTTCCCCTGTATTTGCTCTTCAAATTGTGTTTTTCTGTGTTGTCGTGTGAAATATTGTGACAATAATGGCGTGTGAAAAACGTAATACTAGGCTCCAAAGTAAACTGAGTAATGACAGTGAAGACGAAAGCAGTGTGTTAGCGCCACTGTGTAATGAATTAACTAATGTTCAACATAGTAATTTGGTAATTGTGCATAGGGAAATGGAGCGGGCGGCAAACAATGGCGTAGGCAGTGAAACAATTAGTGAACAGGTAAGCATTTACGATCGATCGCTCGGCAACAGCTCGCCTCAGGAATCCGAAATGACAGGACACAATTTTGCAAATACTGTAGATTCAGGTTTTGCGTCCTCACCGTTTTCTCAAATAAGTCAAGACACATTTTATGCTTGTCAAAATTCGAATATTGCCGGTTCAAATGCACTGCCGAATAGCACTGAGGAACATGTTTCAGACACCAGTGCATTGTTATTACAGTTAATGCAACAAATGGGACAAAGGCTACTAAAGTTAGACACAACGCCTTAACAAAATTAGAAACAAATGGGACAAAATCTCCAGAAGTTAGACACGATGGAACAGAATCAGAGACAAACACAGCAAAAGCTTCAAAAGTTAGACGCAATGGAACAAAATCTTCTAAAGTTAGACACAATGGAACAACACCAGAGACAAACACAGCAACAGTTAGACACAGTGAAACAAAATCTTAAAAAGTTAGACACAATGGAACAAAATCTTCAAAAGTTAGACACCACACTTGAACAAACACGTGAAGATTTAACTACTGAGTTACATAACATCGAATAGAAATGTCAAAAAGTCTGTAATGACGTAAAAACACAAATTTCTGTGCATTTCCAACCTATTTTTTCGCGGCATGAAAATGCATTACAGAATCACGAAGCAGCCATAAAAGAACTGTAAACTATTGTTCATGAAAATCATGAGACCTTGGAAGCTAAAATTGACTCAGTTGCATCTACCGATTCGGTTACGCAACTTGCAAAATCTCAGGAAAACTTAACGGACACAGTAGAAAGACACATGGAGGAAATTAGTTCATTATCAGAGAAAGTAGTTGAACTTTCGGATCAGCTAAGGAATTTATCTACGAAGGTACATGATAATCTGAGTGACACAAAACCAGTAGTCTTTAATGACACAGAAGAGTGCGAACAAATTAGGAAACTGAAACAAAATCTGAATCAAATTAATACGCAACACCAAAGAGAATTCCACGAAGTACAAGATCAGCTGACACAGGTAATACAAGAATTACGTATTTCAGAGGACACTCGCGCTCCAATACGGGAAGAGGGACATAGAAATACAGAACAGCCACAAAATAATAACACAGGGCACTTCGGAAATTATGAAAGAAATTGGCAAGGTACACCGAATTTTGAGATGGAACCGCCGAAACGACGTAACAATGACCGACATGCGACTCGCCGACATGATGATTTTGACTATAAGCTGTTCATTACTACACGTAAATTCAAAACGTTTAAGAATTCTGCCAACGACATTCATCCACAAGCGTGGCTCCATCAATTCTCTCATTGTTTTCCTCCCAACTGGTCATTAGAGCACAGGTTAGAATTTATGTGTGCCTACTTGGATAATGAACCAGCTGTAAGAATGCGATCGGTCATTCACGATTGTCACAGTGAAGGAGAATTTTACCATGCGTTCCTCTCGGCATATTGGTCTCAAGCTACACAAGGCCGAGTAAAACATAAACAGCCTACTTACATAAAGAAAACATTAACAGCCTACTTTCAACCTATATGGTGGGTACCTTAAGGGAATGTTGTCCGTTAATTCGACCTTGGCTTCTTTAATCTCACCTAACCGAACGGTTTGCACTTTACTGAACTCTGTACACAACTAGAAAATCTGCTGCCTCTGCTCCGGTAACAAATGCTGCAGGTCATACACGGAAACGGTTTCCACTGCGTTCATTGCGTGTCTGGAACCTTTAATCCGGCGATGAACACGATGTTTACAGCAGGCATACCTTCCAGATATAATCGGCACCCAGTATAACTGGTACCGACAGATTACGCGACACTTGGACAGGAAATCTCCACGTAAACTCACCGATTCGGATCTGAACCTTTGTTGCCCCCAAATTTGCACTTGCTCTGATTTGGATAGTAGATAATGGCCAATTTTGTCTGATGTCCGGCAACCTGCAATGTACGTGGCGTGCGGCACCCGTCTTTCATCCACTAAACATGCGGAAATCCAGGTGTGCAGTAGAGCACACACAGGTCCCTCATTGAGTGCTGCGCAAACAGAAGGAACTCTGTCGCTGGGGACCGCTTCAATCCTCCTACAGAATCCCCTACCACGCGATCCCCGCTTACAATACTGTCAGATTCTTATCCTTTCCCGTTTCAGTACAATTCTCGGCAGTATGCCCCCTGTTATTGCACTTGAAACACGTTACTGTACGACATTTCCTAACAATATGCCCCTGCTCTTACACTCAAAGCACTTTGCCCCTATTGAAACCGCCTATCGTATGAGGCTACAGCTATACAGCTCTTGCTGTTGGGCACCTTTTCCCTCATCCCGTTGTTGGTTGGCGTAGACGGGAGCTTGTACCCTACTGATCAACTCAATTGCCTAAAGCTCTGTGGGCGTTCACACAAAACAAAACCATGCAACGGTCGCTAGGTCTCATCACTTGGAGAACAATCTCGACTACCTCCGCTTCACTATAATTAAGACATAAACTTCTGGTACCACCCTTTTCCCTTATAACATACTTCTCTAACGGCTTCAAGATATGCCATACCAATAGGTTCATGGCGCTCTCAGGTGGAACATATAATTATGGCAGATTAACTCCTGAAATGCACTAAACGACAGCCCACGATGTCTAGCGTCCATTAACAGTTGTTTCTGACACCCACACACTATTGGACTCAATTATCGATAAAAATGACAGACAGTCAAGTCAAAACATTCTCCTCCATCCTGTAACCTTGATAGAAAACACAAAGCTCTAAGTACCTGATCAGTTGAATCTAGTGATAACGTACTTGCCTCCCGTATTAAATCCTCTAAAGGCTTCTACATCTACATCTACATCCATACTCCGCAAGCCACCTGACGGTGTGTGGCGGAGGATACCTTGAGTACCTCTATCGGTTCTCCCTTCTATTCCAGTCTCGTATTGTTCGTGGAAAGAAGGGTTGTCGGTATTCCTCTGTGTGGGCTCTAATCTCTCTGATTTTATCCTCATGGTCTCTTCGCGAGATATACCTAGGAGGGAGCAATATACTGCTTGACTCTTCGGTGAAGGTATGTTCTCGAAACTTTGACAAAAGCCCGTACCGAGCTACTGAGCGTCTCTCCTGCAGAGTCTTCCACTGGAGTTTATCTATCATCTCCGTAACGCTTTCGCGATTACTAAACGATCCTGTAACGAAGCGCGCTGCTCTCCGTTGGATCTTCTCTATATCTTCTATCAACCCTATCTGTTACGGATCCCACACTGCTGAGCAGTATTCAAGCAGTGGGCGAACAAGCGTACTGTAACCTACTTCCTTTGTTTTCGGATTGCATTTCGTTAGGATTCTTCCAATGAATCTCAGTCTGGCATCTGCTTTACCGACGATCAACATTATATGATCATTCCATTTTAAATCACTCCTAATGCGTACTCCCAGATAATTTATGGAATTAACTGCTTCCAGTTGATGACCTGCTATTTTGTAGCTAAGTGATAAAGGATCTATCTTTCTGTGTATTCTCAGCACATTACACTTGTCTACATTGACATTCAATTGCCATTCCCTGCACCATGCGTCAATTCGCTGCAGATCCTCCTATATTTCAGTACAATTTTCCATTGTTACAACCTCTCGATACACCACAGCATCATCTACAAAAAGCCTCAGTGAACTTCCGATGTCATCCACCAGGTCATTTATGTATATTGTGAGTAGCAACGGTCCTATGACACTCCCCTGCGGCACACCTGAAATGACTCTTACTTCGGAAGACTTCTCTCCATTGAGAATGACATGCTGCGTCCTGTTATCTAGGAACTCCTCAATCCAATCACACAATTGGTCTGATAGTCCATATGCTCTTACTTTGTTCATTAAACGGCTGTGGGGAACTGTATCGAACGCCTTGCGGAAGTCAAGAAACACGGCATCTACATGTGAACCCGTGTCTATGGCCCTCTGAGACTCGTGGACGAATAGCGCGAGCTGGGTTTCACATGATCGTCTTTTTCGAAACCCATGCTGGTTCCTACAGAGTAGATTTCTAGTCTCCAGAAAAGTCATTATACTCGAACACAATACGTGTTCCAAAATTCTGCAACTGATCGACGTTAGAGATATAGGTCTATAGTTCTGCACATCTGTTCGACGTCCCTTCTTGAAAACGGGGATGACCTGTGCCCTTTTCCAATCCTTTGGAACGCTACGCTCTTCTAGAGACCTACGGTACACCGCTGCAAGAAGGGGGGCAAGTTCCTTCACGTACTCTGTGTAAAATTGAACTGGTATCCCATCAGCTTGGCCAACGTAGTAAAAATATCACTACATTTTATAGAAGAAATAGAAGGTGCCTCGTCGCAACTTGTCCTAAGGCAGGCTGAGGTAATTCTCCGCCCATGGTGTCTCCTCCAAGTACTAACATCCTCTGGATATATCCTAATAATGCGTGTAACTGTTCAGATAACTCTTTATACTGGGTGTTGGACGGGTTGATGGTACACAGATCCTGCTACCTACCGATGTAGTGTGTAATCCGATCTCTCGCTCTATTAATCTGTGACCGTGACACCTAACTGAATTCAAAGAAGGAAACTATTGACTGTAACTCGCCTAGCGTACACTGATTCTGGATACGGCGTCACTGACCTCGCTTTCCTCCAGTTGGGGCTATACAACTGGACTGTCAACAACTTGCCGCAACCGCAGCGCTAACTAGACCGCGCTGTCCGGTGTATTGCCACCCCGTACACTTACTTCGTACAATAGTTCCTCCTTCCGCAACTCCGACACCCCAATCACACCTCTGGCTGCCATGCTGAAACAATACATCACCAAAGTACAATCGGCTTTACAAATACAACACAGTTCAATCTTAGTGAACTGTTATAAAAAGAATAATATACTTTGTACTACCCCTACGGCCTCACACCACTCACTGCTACGATAGTGTAACAGGGCATTAAGTGGAAGGGCTGGAGGTGAGGAGGTAGGCGCAATACAACAGTTCTAAGTACAATTAAAAAAAAAGAGAACACGAAATAATTGACTTAAAACAATATGCCAAAACAAAAAGTTTACAATGAAACCTTTAGTTTAGTTTAATGTGGTACCTTAGGCAAGGAAAACCTTACAACCAGACGTGAATGCAACACATGTGCAGATACTATCAAAATTACTGCAGTTCCTCATTCGTCTATCTTTGCTCAATGCAAACAGTTAGAAAATAAACACACCTATCAGATATATGCCACATGTGAGCCACATGGTATGCGCACGGTAGTCAGATCCCTGGGCGGCGACCGTTCCAACCACCACACCTCGCTATAATTCAGAAATGTAATTAGAATTAATTTAATACCTTCAGCTGCTGACGGGCGTTGATATTCATCAACGAGGACAGGTGAAAATGTGTGCCACGACCGGGAATCGAATCCGGGATCTCCCGCTTACACCGCAGATGCTCTATCCTTCTCTTTTTTTTTTTTTTTTTTTTGACGAGGGCCAGAATGTGGTTAAAAATGTAAAAAGGTAACAGTTATCCACCTGAGCCACCGAGAGCATAGAGGATAGCGCGACTGCAGGGACTACCTCGCGCAAGCCTCCCGCGAGACCCACATTCTCACCTTGTACGTCGACACACTACATTCGTAGAGTCAAACCCCAACGCACTCATTACGCACTCATTACCCGTGGAAGACATTCTTACAAAGTCCCGTAAGAGTTCGGGGAATATGTGTGCATCCGCATGGAAGAAGAAGGTTATGGCCGGTATTGCCAGAACTATATACTTATATGGATATGGTGTCGGTTCTTTCGGACATAAATATATAACTCAGAAAGGTTAATGATCGGTACTATCTACGGTGTCACCGATACCGACCAAAGGCATCTTCTGTCCGGAACAGTCGTGTATCAGGTTGATGCAGTCCGGGGCTCGCTCTTCCGTCTCGCTCCCTGGCTGCAATCGTTCTCCACGTCGCTGGGTCCGGTCGCCACTCTATGCAGTCGGCAGAGGGCGACACCTGAGTGACGGTGGTCGCGACACTGCAGTACCGGCGCGGGAAGGTTGGCGCGGCCCTCAAAGGCATCGGACATGTGGCGATGATGACATCGGCACAGATAGCAGCTTCCCTTTCATATCACTCCGTAGCTTCCTCAATCTAGCACATGTCCTCAACACTCCAGTTTTGTTATGAAGGTATCACCATAATCATTGAACTATGTAATTTTATTGAAAGCTTTAGAGACCTCATCGCCTAGGTACTTCGTATACCTAACGTTACCAACGGCACCGACCTCTTAAATATTTTTAGAGCTTCATCACACTCCATACCTCCACTCTAACCATCATAGTTCTCAACACTGATGTTCAATATGTCCTTCAGTGCTACCATGGAAGGTGTATCAGTACGTACATAAGCACTCAACATCAACATCTTTTCCAGTCTCCAGAGAAATAGCACTTACAACACCATTCAAACGACGATATATTCGACATTGCCATGTCCCTGGCTCCTCTAATATTTATGGTTTCTTCTACTGCACGATTCATAAATGTTTTAGACACAACCGTCAAGGCACCTAAGCACCTAAAAGTATTTTTACGTACTTACTGAACCTACTAGGAGGAGGAAGGTCCATCAAACGACAAAACGTTTGAGCAACCTTTCTTTTTCCTTTCCCTATTGCACGCATTGTATACACTAACTTCAAATTCACGTCATATTAATAATGCACATTCCTCGAAGTCATTTTCGGTATAGATTTATTGCAGAATCTACACAGAACAACTGATTTTGACGCTAAATCCTTCTTGCTCCTTGGTTATTCAGTTATTTACAGATAGCCGACACCACCAGCTTATATTTCGCCGTTTTCTCTATCAAAGAAGATAAGATGCCCCCATCAACAACCACAAATCCACTACAAACAGCGTCATCGTTAACACAAAAAATTGAAACACCAGAAAGTTACACATGTGGGAGTTTCTTCGCCGAAGAACTGATACATAGGTTACTTACAACAGTGTGGCTTGGTCTGTTTGTAGTTACGACGGAATTTTCTTTTGTTGAATTTCTTGATGCGTGACATAGTTCGTATTTATTGCACACTACAGGATATATACTTCCACAAATATATGTAGCACTTGCGCAACAAACATTCAGTAACACGTAAACAAACTGCTTCAGCGAAACAAAGTAAATACTAGCAAATATAATCATTTTACAGACATTAGAAACCTGCACTTTTACCAGTAAATGCAATTTATCATACGTATAATCGCTGGAAACAGAAAGCTCCCATTTCTTTTTGAAATAATACTGGTCACAGACCGTAACTGTAAAATTTTATATATATATATCATTTCTCGTTTAAAAACCCATAATGTATATATCAATGTAATCAGGAATGGCTATAGAATTTAATAAGTTCATAAAGAATTTCGACTTTTCCACCCTTTATAAGTACCCTAATAAAGGAAATTAATTTCAGTATAACAGTTTTAAATTACTGAAATTATGATTTACAGTACCTTGGATTCAAGTTAAGTGAGACACATGAGTACAATGAGAACAATGAGAAATAATGTAGTTACAGCAAAACAGTAATATTTTTATTACAGGTGCTCGTTTCAAATAAATTTACGAGTGGTAAGCAACCGTCTTAATATCAGATGAATAAACATTAGCAGCAGGAAATGTGTGTCGTTACTCCATGTTGGCTGCCCATAAACCACAGGTGTAATTCAGGTCAAGAACTGCCGCAGTAATTTTCTCCTTGAAATGGCCAGTCTTATAGCGAGACACTAATTAATGAGTTGTTTACATACTTGTTGACTAAAGAATCTGTAGTCTGCGATGTCGACCAAACGTGGTACACATTAATGTTTATTGTACACAGAACGTATTCAGTGTCAAACAGCCCACATGATAAACATGTTACTTCACAGTCAGCACATCGTAATTTTCAGGTTTCTTTGCGAATTTACATTCCACGACAGGAACCATTTTAATATAATTGTCTTTCTAGCTTCATGGCTCGCTATATGGGTCGAAACCAATCCGTGTTACACAATGAAAACACTGTCTGAAGATGTTGCTATACATGTATCATTTTCTCTCACACGCACGACGACAGTCTCTCACTATTCTTGAGATTCCTTTGTGTTTGCTTGACATTGTCTACCTATCGTCTCTCTCACAAAGTAATACAGTAGTTCAATAAACGTAACAGTAAACACCGCTCACGGATTAGGTCTTAGCTGGAATTTACACTGATCAATACGCGATGAAATTGAGTGCACTTTTCCCAAAGCGGCTGCACGTTCGCAGTGCAGACGATGCAGTGCAGTCTGGCGAAAGGGGATTTGTGATTGCGGAGTAGTCCTGGACCAATTTCGTATTTCTTCGATCCAGTAAATTCATTTTTAGTAGGAAACAGTGCTCTCAGTATGGAGGACAGTCGGGTAACAGTGCATAATATCAACGAGAGGATAACTACAGGAGAAACTCATCTTTCTTATGGGTAACTTGACAAAAGATTAAAATGAAATTTACTATTGCTTCAGAGGGACTATAGAGATACTTGATTATGTAGTTGAGCTGTGCTGGCCCCGGCTTATGCGTTGGATTAAACATTGACTTTTACTCAGCCTCTGGTTTCCCACGGTTATACCTTGGTTCTTCCTCTTTCAACGTGTGGCAGCAGGAGTGTTTTCGATATTCGCACCATTTACTATCTTTGGACTGGTGCTTATAGTTTCTGGGTAGCCGGTGTGAGGCAGTCAGCCAGGAAATCTCCACGCGGTGCAGTAGTCCGGGCCCGCTGGCGGTCTCTACGCAGTGTCACATTGCGTGGCAGCTGTTCCGATTGCTACGAGGTTCGTGGCTCACCGACCCAGGACATCAAAGTTGAGTGGTGGTTTGAATACCGATGCAAATCTTTGAACATTGTGCCGTTGGTTTTCATGGTTGGCTCTTGGAGGTATTCCCGTAAGCAACAGCGAGCGTTCGAGTTGGCGAAATGTTGGCCACCATCCGGTGGCGTTTAAGTCTATTTTGCTTATTTGAATTCAAAGTGCACCAGCGGAATAATCTATGAGTGCCTTAAATCATAATCAAGGTTACTACAATTAAGACGCAAGTACGCTATAGCGGTGAATAATTTCATTGCCTTCATGTTATTATTTCTCTTCAAAGTAATTTGTGTCAGGCTGTGCTACTTGTCCTCATATACGAGTGGATAAGTATATTTATGTTAGTATAACACTGAGTGAGCTAGTTGAGCAATGGTGTCTAGTTGCATCCCGTTTTGTCAATGGCTGACGAGAAAAGAAGAATGCAGAAGAACCAGGAAAATAAAAAGATAATCGTCTGAAACATATGTTGGATGAAATTCCATCACAGTGTTTCTATGTTGTTGTTTACCATCTGCGCTAACAACTAGACGTCTCGATTTAAATATTAACTGTATTTAATCAAAACACTACATATCCCCTGAGGACCACCTAATTTATTTTAGTCAATTCGAGAGTTCTTCAAAATAATGATCACATCTGATGTAAAGTTCGTCAGGTGTTACAGATTCCTCCTTTCATAGTTAAGTTACTGCAGGTCACCCAAGACCAGTCGATATTTGACTTGAATTGCTGGGTATAGGGACATATACGTGACCTACAATACAATCTGCGTCGTTGTACATCATAATAAACACTGTGGTGTCCTTATCTTATGTGCCTGTCTGAATGGCTAGGAAGGTGGATGCTTTAAATACGTAATTCAAACTACTACTTTGTATACTTTACACCACAGGATCTACAGGAAATCAGGCGACGTTACACAGGATTCACCACTGTGACAAGTGGCGTGATTAAATGGAATACCTAAATAATGCTTACACAAATATAAAAATATAAACAGTAAATCTGAAGGTTTGGGTATGTACATGTAAATGTTTGTATTTACGGGTTCTAGTGACTAACCTTTAAATAACCCAATTTTCTGTCGTTGAAATGAATAATAAAGGAAACCTCCTTCAATAATTGACGTTGCACAGGAAAATCAAGTTCGTCTTTTACCAAGCTGCTAGCCGAAGCAGTTTGAAGGTTACAACCTTTCGATGATTTTCTTCGTAGCAGTGAATGGTGGAAGTGCCAATACTTCTTTTTTTGTTCGACTAGCAGTGTTCAGGCATTCGCTCCTGTTCCCAGCAGGAAACCAACGGCAAACCTGGCTTCCATACAGAATTTACATTAGTGTCCTCTACTTTTATGAAGTATACCAATTCATCCATACATTTCGTAGGTGATATTCGCTGCACAGTAAAGATACAAATAGGCATCAGGAATGTTGTCAGCTAGGAGTGAGGTGATGATTGCCCACGGCCGGCCTGCGTTTGGAGTACGTCCTTACATGAAACAGGAAAAAAAAAAACTTTCGCACAACAAGCACTAGCTAGGACAAAAAATCGCATATTCTGGCAGCAAAGCAGTCGTTTGATTAAACCATAGTTTTAGCCAAGCAGAGGTGTAAAATATATGTAAAATATATTACTAAGGGTTAATATACATATATAAATGTCTTGCTGGTGAAACATTTTCATGTCATGATATTCTGTGTTCAAATTGGTTTCTTTTTTTATAAGCATCCTTATTTATTTTATATTAATATTCAACCAACTAAACATTCACATTTTTAACATCGAGTTGGTGACTGGACTGAACACACGTGGCATTTAAATGTAAATTTAACGCGACAGGTTCACACAACACCACTTAAATTACAAGGCTTTACAAGTGTCTTCCAATAGGCGAGTGACGTTATCAACTTCAGGCGTACAGCCAGTGCCACCTACCGGTAGCAGAGCGACCTAGATGTCTGTAGGAATGCTATGTGGAGCCATATAGCTGTGGTGTTAGTTAGTTGAATTCCCTTGTGAAATCGTTTGCTTTTCTGCTCTTTGAAGTGTATATTGCCTGTTACAGTTTAGAAGTGATCACCACCATCGTGAATAGGTGTTATGTTCTGGTTGTGACGGTAATTACGACGAGAAGAGGTAGATTCGCATTTTTATATTTCCAGCAGATGAGAATACGCCAAGGAAGTGGTTATCTGCGATAAAAAGAGAAAATTTCGTTATCGGCAAGCATTCTGTGTTGAGTACCTTTCATTTTAAGCCGCACTTATTGACGAAGGTATGTGGCAGTTTAAGTTCGATTATCAGTACAAGTTTTAGCAACATGAGTCTGGTATATTATTTTTCAGTTCGAAGGTCTGCCATTTGACTTCTGCGAAGACGATATATTGTGGGAAACACAGGTAGTAGATTAGAAACCTGGGGCTACGTTGACTGCACCACTAAGCAAGCCACAAATCCTACAAAACGCAGTCGCAAGCAAATTTTCTAGCTGCCCAACGTATATCTCCAAAGTGATGCCAAAAAACAGAAAATCTCCTTCTGAAAAACAGGACAAAAGGGAAGCCGCTGGACTGAAAGCATCCATAGACGACAGTATTATACCTCTAGAAGAATATAATAAGTT
The DNA here is from genome assembly GCF_023864275.1 of Schistocerca cancellata. Classification (NCBI taxonomy): domain Eukaryota; kingdom Metazoa; phylum Arthropoda; class Insecta; order Orthoptera; family Acrididae; genus Schistocerca; species Schistocerca cancellata. The sequence continues at coordinate 171,620,561 of NC_064633.1, read as the reverse complement.
TTCCTTGAGTTCATTTCAAGAACTGATAAAGAAGATTGGTTGTGTTCTAGTCAAAAGTGATCGAAAACAATGACAGATTCATATATACTATTTTTTTATGTAGACACTGAAAGAACGCCACATCATATTTTGTACATAATTACTTATCAGAAACTCAGTATAAGCATTTATGTTAAGGGTTGTGATATCACTTCCATGAAAGTTCCAGTAACTGTAAGTAATATTCATGATCTAGACAAGATTATAATATTTGTTGAAAGGTTAGTGTGCAAAAAGAAAGAATGACATCTTCAAGACATCCTTGTTGCGTTGTTAGATAACATATAATGTGTGGCGAAAAATAAACCTGCTGTTGAATTCTTAAGAAGCCAGTTTCAGTTTCCTCCACATGTTTTAGTATTTGCTTCTTTGTTGTATTTTATTTCAAGCCGTGTCCGCCCCCAGTAGCTGAGTGGTCAACGTGACAGAATGTCAATCCTAAGGACCCGGGTTCAATTCCCGGCTGGGTCGGAGATTTTCTCAAACTCAGGGTCTGGGTGTTGTTTGCCCCAATCACCATCATTGCATCCCCATCGACGTGCAAGAAGCCGAAGTCGCGCCAAATCGAAAGACTTGCACCTGGCGAATGGTCTACCCGACGGAGGCCCTAGTCACACGACATTTTCTTTTAAATTTCAAGCCATGCTTCTTAATGAGCGGTGGAAATGTTATTCTGCCCCAGCCTAACAATATCAGAAACATCTTTGCTAATATTGATGTTGAACCTAACAGTCCAAGCTTTCTAGCTTACCTTAGGGACAAAGTATCAAACCTGAATCATCATGAATGTTTTGTGACACTCATGTTAGATGATATACACATTATGCCAGCCAAGGACTACAGAGGAGGAAATTTAATTGGCATGACACACTTGCAACAACTGCTCATGTGTTTATGGTGCAAAGTGTAATTTCGTCATTTAAATATGTTGTCCACGTCATTCCTGTAGGTAAAATGACTGCTGACCAGTTCTTCAATGTAATAAAAAAGTATTGATTGGCTTAGGAGACTTAGGTTTAAAGATTATTTGTATTTGTTCTGACAATAACTCAATTAATAGAAAAGCAGTTAGTAATTTTTAAAACCCACCACAACTCAGTATTGCTAACCCACACACTCCAGATCATTCCATATACTTATTTTATGTTGTATACCCAGTACACATTTATAAATTCATCAGAAGTAGCTGGGTGAATTTGAAATATGACACATCGGACATTTTGCTGCTCCAGCTTTGAAAACACATCTGTGAGAATGCAAGCTTCATTTTCTGCTATTAGGTCCATATTTGACACTGAAATGAACAAATTATTGAATCTGGGTATGGTTTAAGTATGAAAGATCTGTGGCCCTCTTCATTAGAAAAACCAAATGTAAAACTTGTTTGTCAGATTTTCAGTGACAACATCTAGTGTATTTTACTGGATTTTAGGCCTACAAATATAAAAAATTATGAAAAACTGATGAATTTATTAAAATTATAAGCACATGGTGAAAATTGTAAATGTTTAGTCCCTTTTTAAATGCCTTAGACTTGGAGAGAAAGTGAAAAATCCTGAAACAAGCCACAAGGATGTCGAGATGTGTAAATTTCTAGATAATTTACTGAGTTGGGTAGACAACTGCAACGCCATGAGTTTTTCAAGTCGTAAGCTCAGCAAGGAAACACACATTATTAGAACTGAGCACGTATTCTCTGTCACAACTAAAAATGTCGTACTTCCTGCCTGGAAAATTTCAAACTGATGCCTTGGTAGCCAGGTTTGGATTGCATCAACAGCTATCTGGGTCCCAGTATCCTGTGTCAATGATGCAAATGTTTGAGGCAACATGAGAGTATAAACTTTATTACAGCTTTCTTTACAAGGTGACTCAGCTACGAAAATTGTAATTAGATCTCTACAAAGCTGCGATTTTTCTGATTGCCTTGATGTTCGCTGCGACGTCACAGCATCAGGTATTTGTAAATTAAGTGTTAGTCAATGTGATTTGAAACTGATCTGTCCAGAATTACTAGTCCTTACATTCATTGCTGGATACTGTTGCTACAGCACAATAAGGAAGTTAAAGCATGGTAACTATGCTCAGGTTATAACAATATATAAGCAGCTGGCATATGATGCCGAGCACAAAGTAATTAAAGATATTGATAGACGTGGCTTCCAATATCCACAGTAAATGCCATTTCTGATAGTAATGTATTATTTTTGTTTCATGGGAAAACTATTATCAGTTGAACACTGTGATTCCATTCTCAGACTTCAAAACCAACGGCAAACAGCATATAAATTAATTCTTGATTGTGTTATGGCCAATGATGATTTTGCAGTAGACATCTGTGATAAATATTCAGCACAGGAATTGTGTAAATCTGTTATTTGTGGACAGTTATTAATATTTTGCTTAATAACTATTATAAAATCGAAAATAATAAGATGTGTAGGTCGTTATGCAAAAGGAAACTGAAAACTGTGGTGAAAGAGCATATTTTTAACAAAAATGAAAAGAAATGTTCATAATTTTCATTAGTATTTACCCACTTTTGTTAACATCACTAAGCAACTGCTTGGTTTTAGTTACATTGCATGTAAGCTCTCCCTATGCATATTTATTTTACAAGAGTTTCACCATTTTCAGTTCAGAGAGATTATACTTAGTTTCTACTTTGTGACTGTAATGAGTATTACTTATTGGAGTCTGGGATGTTGAGTGAGTTGTTAGGTGTTAAGAGGAATGACTGATAATTGTATGTAGTCATAAGTGTTTGTCACGTTTCTTTTATTCCATATTCTCAAAGTGTTTTAAAAATATTGCTGGCACTTGTAATTCCGACATCTGTGACTCATGTCTCTGATGTAAGATATTATTTTAGATACTATGCAATGGTCAAATACTTGTGTGGGTGCAATGTGGTGTGAGTGCGCATTTGTATGGTAAGAGAAGGGAGAGACAAGTGGCATTAGTCATAATTGCTTCCCTTGTTCCTCCTATCATTTTGAATATGTTTTGAAAATATTTAGTTTCCGATATCCAACTGGTCATTTAAGAGTTTTATAATTTTTGTTATCCTTTGAGTGCTGCTTTCATTAGGAATGAGATTTGTGCTATTGTTGACCATTTTTATCCAGTTGCTTTGACTCTTTTCCTTGATGTGAGGTGTTGTAGTTTCAGACGGTGTGCAAATGTCAAATGGTGTGGATGTGGGATGGTATGAGTGAGTTGTTAGTTGGTAAGTGGAATGGCAGAAAAGTGTTTCTGCCATAATTGCTTGCCTTGCTCCTCTTATTGTTTTCACTGTTTCCTAATATCCAGCAGGTTATTTACGAAATGTCCATTTTCTATTATTTTCAGCTGGCCGGTGTGACCGAGCGGTTCTAGGAGCTTCAGTCCAGAACCGCGCTGGTGCCACGGTCGCAGGTTCGAATCCTGCCTTGGGTATGGATGTATGTGATGTCTTTAGGTTAGTAGTTCTAAGTCTAGGGGACTGATGACCTCAGATGTGTAGTCCCATAGTGCTTAGAGCCATTTGAACCATATTATTTTTATTTGAATTTTGCTTTCTGGATGGATGAGGTGAGTACTTTTGCTGACACTTGTTGTTCCCATACCTTTGAATCTTGTACCTGATGTGAAGTGTTACAGTGCTAGTTAGTTAATTTCATGTTCCGAGGATCATTTTGCAGGATAAACTGTAATTATTTTGAATGAGTCATTTTAAATTCACATAGCAAATTAATTTGTACATATGGCTACATGCTGAAGGATGTTAAATGTATTTTGTTACGCAAATGTGAAATGAGCTGTTCCATACTTGTGACCTGAAATGTTGTCTGCTTTTCTGCAAAATATTCTGCTGGTGATATGTACCACTTTTTATTTTGACATTTGAAGTAGTAAATTCCTTGATCCATAATGTTTTAATACGTAATTTCTCTTAGCTCAGGTGTCTTTTTGTGCTGCATCGTGTGTTTTCCGAACATTTTACTTACTGTGTGTACTCACCCTAATATTTAGATAGGTCTTCTCTGCTATATATCACAACTTATTAATTCAAAACTAAAGCTGTTTCATTAGTCCAACAATCTGCTTGTAGTTTTCCACTGACATAGCACACTACTGTGTCACATTCAGTATGCAATGATAGAAACTTTACTGTCTCTAAGATGGCTCTCATTCATGTTTTCATGTTGCTACATCGCCATTTCGTAGAGTTTGGTGACAAGTATTTGTATGTCTTTGACCATGTTCTATGTTGATACTGCTTTGATAGTTAATTGTGGTTGGATAAGGGTGTCATGTTTGTATTTCCTTTATGTGTCATGAATTTGGATTGCCCTGTTTTTCTTCCTCTATTTGCGTGAAAGTTATTTTTGTGTAGAAATCTGTTAGTGGGATGTGATCTCCCATTTGAAAACTTAAATTTATGATATTCCCTACATATTTTGCTATGTCCATTAGCATACTAATTGAGAACCACACTATTAATATTTAAGATGTTATGTAGAAGAAACTTTGCTGTCTAGAAATGAAAATGTGACATAGTTTGAGTAATGATTACCATCTGTTCTTACATGAACTCTTAAAAGGCTGTGGCATCAGTCATTATGGCTGTGAATCAAACATAGCAAATGGAAACAAGGTTACATTCATGACGACTACTACTTTGTAATTCTGTGCAATGTTTCCATAAGCGTAATGTGGAATGAATACTTTCATTGTTAGAGAAATGATAGGCCATTTCACGCAATTCATAGATACTTCTATATGTTTTGGTTGTGCTCATAGGTTTAGTGGAAGTTATCAGTAGACTTTTTTCCACTTTTAGGACTATTGTTTACAATTTACTTCAAACCATATATTTGAAATATGTTTTAGATGTAAATCTGTTGAACATAGCTTAGATGTGTAGGCTCTAACAATTTAGTTTGCGTCAATGTTACGAGAATAAAACAGTGTCAGCATAAATATAAACTTTGGTACAATTGCAAGGGTCGCTGGAATAAAATGCTACACATCGGTTAAGGAATAAACTGATAACTTTATCTGAACACTCTCGGAAGTAGTAGCTTCATTTGCACCATCAGATTGCGCCTCCCACTCTGTTTATGTCCTTGTCTTTGGAATTAATGAAACATAACATACAAGAACTCAAAATACTCTGTTGTTAACGAGCACATTCTTCCACCATTTCCTTATGTGTCATATGTTATTTTAAGTTTCAGTAAGGTCACGGCTCAACAGCTTTTAGTGCCTGAAATTTTTCAGCATCGAAAACTGTGTTAAGTGCAAAAAATTTATATGATTCTATGTATGACACAGCTGAAAACAAGTAAATGCTTCAGCTTTTTTCCCCGAGATAACAAATCAACTCGCAGTAATTTCATTAATGAAATATGTTTTAGATGTAAATCTGTTGAACATAGCTTAGATGTGTAGGCTCTATATCTTACAATTTTGTTTGCGTCAATGTTACGAGAATAAAACACTGTCAGCATAAATATAAACTTGGGTACAATTTCAAGGGTCGCTGGAATAAAATGCTACACATCGGTTAGGGATTAAACTGATGACTTTATCTGAACACTCTCATTTGCACCATCAGATTGCGCCTCCTACTCTGTTTATGTCCTTGCCTTTGGAATTAATGAAACATAACATACAATAACTCAAAATACTCTGTTGTTAACGAGCACATTCTTCCACCATTTCCTTATGTGTCATATGTTATTTTAAGTTTGAGTAAGGTCACGGCTCAACAGCTTTTAGTGCCTGAAATTTTTCAGCATCGAAAACTGTGTTAAGTGCAAAAAATTTATATGATTCTATGTATGACACAGCAGAAAACAAGTAAATGCTTCAGCTTTTTTCCCCGAGATAACAAATCAACTCGCAGTAATTTCATTAACAGTCAAGTTTGATGGTCTTAACGTCTTTTACCGTCTTATATTTATCCGTCTCTAAAACGGTGTTAGCGCAACTACTTGGCGAAAGACAGGGTTGACACTAAGTGCCTCACCTGGATTGCGTGACGTCGTAGTTGAGTTGTGAGGCCTTGCCGCTTAGATGGCGTTGGCTCACGGCACAGTCACTTGTCTACAGCTGTTGCACTTCCACGCAATCTGCCTAGTCCTCGCTACGCTGCGCTGGCATTTGTTGTCGGTGAGACGTGACGTCACAAGTCTAACGTTTGAACTAAGCACACAGATTATCCACCAGACTGGTAGAGCTTTGGTGTCCTTTCCGTGCTGCCGTTTGAAACTTGACAATCATGTTTTCAGTTTGAGCAAAACATCCAGTGGGGTTATGCGCTCGGTACTGCGTGATATCCAGTGCGTTTATTCGTGTGATGGTGCGACATTTCAAAACCCGCTATAGTGTTCCACAGTACACTAACACAAAAGCTTGGATTACACACTGCACACACCTACACCACAGTCGCGGTCTCTGAGGACACGTGCAGCAAAACCAGTTGGGCGCTTGGCACAGAGCTGTAGCAAAATTTGTCTCTCATGGCATCGCTATTCACTACCTATTTAAAACAATACCATACGCCACACAACATGGATAACACAAGTCTTCCAACTTCTTATCGTAGACGGTCTATATGCACAGATAACTTCCAAACGTAACGTCGTTACAAAATATATTCCACCGAATAACATTATATATCAAGCCTCTACCTCTGATTGAGGGGTACCAATCATTCTGTACAAAGTCTAACACTTACTAAAGCACTGGCTCTAAATATTTACTTTCAGTTATGAACCTGTGCGTTAATTTACTTAATATTTCAATTAGAAATGAATGACCAAGCCCTCATCATCATTGCTAACTGAGAACAGCATTCAACAATACAGACGTCTAGAATCCTAAAACTCTTCAGAACTCATACCTATTTCCAATACTTCAGTTCTTAGCACAGTGCTGTTGCATTTCACCAGAGTATTCCAGGATGAAAGTCTGTGAAAACGGGAAGAGTGTAACTGATAGCAATTCTCTTCGACTGATCTATTGTGGCTAACAATACTAGTGTAACAGCACGTTCGCTAACACAACAGTGTCTGATAAAAGAACCTGTAGTGTGTTACAAGCAGAAGAATGAACTGAAATACCTAATGACATGAGTGTTGACTACGTGTATTTGCAAAAAATGTAGATGGAGTGCGAAAACATTACATAGAACACATAAAGGATAACATTTACAATGTATGAAACAGTGGTTCCGTAGGTGATATAAAAATTATATGGGAATCTACACTACGTGATGAAAAGTATCCGGAACCTTGCTGAAAATGACTCACAAGTTTGTGGCGCCCTCCATCGGGAATGCTGGAATTCACTACGGTGTTGCCCCCCCCCCCCCCCCCCCCCCCCGCCTGAGCGTTGATGACAGCTTCCACTCTGACAGGCATACGTTCACTCAGGTGCTGGAAGATTACTTGGGGAATGGCAGCCCTTTCTTCAAGTCAAGGAGTGCTTCACTGACGAGAGGTATCGATGTCAGTCGGTGAGGTCTGGCATAATTCGACGTTTCATAACATCCCTAAAATGTTCCACAGGATTCAGGTCAGGACTCTGTGCAAGCCAGTCCATTACAGGGCTGTTATTGTCGTGTAACCACCCCGCCACAGGCTGTACATTATGAACAGGTTGTAAGTGGGCTGTCTAGGTTGTTATGTTGGTATCGCCACGTAGTACTCTGTGTGAACATCACTGACTGAGCTATGTTCAGTCTGTGGCTGGTTTGCATTGCTGGAATATTTGCTATTGTACTGTTGGGCAGTTACATGTCAACAGCGTGTAGCGTTGCGCAGTTGGAGGTGAGCCGCCAGCAGTGGTGGATGTGGGAAGAAAGATGGCAGGGTTTTAAGAGGGGACGATCTGGAGGTGTGTCCGTCAGAAAAACGAAATTTGTAAGACTGGATATCATGAACTGATATGTATATTATGACTTTTGGACACTATTAAGGTAAACACATGATTTGTTCTCTATCAAAATCTTTCATTTGCTAACTATGCCTATCAGTAGTTAGTGCCTTCAGTAGTTAGAATCCTTTATTTAGCTGGCAGTATTGGCGCTCGCTGTATTTCAGTAGTTCGAGTAACGAAGATTTTTGTGAGGTAAGTGATTAACATGAAAGGTATAGGTTATTGTGAGTAGGGGCCATTCTTTTGTAGGGATTATTGAAAGTTAGATTGCGTTGCGCTGAAAATATTGTGTGTCAATTTAGTGTTGATCAGAATAAGTAAGGGGAGAAACGTCTGAGTACTTTCAGTTTTGTTCAGCTGTTTGAAAATTAAATAACGTAGAGGTTTCCCAGCACTGTCATTTATAACATTTTTCTAAGGGGATGTTTCATATGTCGGCCCTTAGCCGAGGACACCTCACTGGGATCTTCTGATTTTTTCTTGTAGTTGGTGTAATTAGAGTAGCTATTGTTTATTGCTAGCGCGTAATTGTAGAGAGAATCTTCTTTGTAGCTACATTTTTACATTCTTGTACAGTAAAACAGATGTGTCATGCATGTAGATTTGCACCAAATATTTCGCAGCTGTGCTTGCAGTTAACTAGATATTATTTTCAGTGCTATGTTAATGTGTTTTCTTATTTTACTCTTCAAATTGTGCTTTTCTGTGTTACCGTGTGAAATATTGTGACTATTACGGCGTGTGAAAAATGTAATACTAGGCTCCAAAGTAATCTGAGAAATGACAGTGAAGACGAGAGTAGTGTATTAGCGCCACTGTGTAATGAATTAACTAAAGTTCAACATTATAATTTGGTAATTGTGTATAGAGAAATGGACCATACAGGAATTACTTGTGTAGACAGTGAAACAATTAGTGACCAGGGAAGCATTGTCGATCGCTCGGTCTGCAACAGCTCGCCTCAGGATTCCGAAATGACAGGACACAATCTTGCAAATACTGTAGGTTCTGGTTTTGCGTCCTCACCATTTTCACAAATAAGTCAAGACACATTTTCTGCTTTTCAAAACGCGAATATTGTTGGTTCAAATGCACTGCCGAATAGCACTGAGGAACATGTTTCAGACACCAGTGCATTGTTTTTACAATTAATGCAACAAATGAGACAAAAGCTTCAAATGTTAGACACAATGGAACAACACCAGAGACAAACACAACAGCTTCAAAAGTTAGAAACCACACTTGAACAAACACGTGAAGGTTTAACTGATGAGTTACTTAAAATCGAATCGAAATGTCAAAAAGTCGTTAATGACATAAAAACACAAATTTGTGAGCATTTACAAACTATTTTTTCGCGTTGCATTACAGAATCACGAGGCAGCAATAAGAGAACTGCAATCTGTTGTTCATGAAAATCACGACACATTGCTAGCTAAAATTGACTGAGTTGCCTCTACCGATTCTGTTCATCAACCTGCAAAAACTCAGGAAAACTTAAAGGACAAAGTAGATACGTTTACAACACAAATGGACACTCTGAAACTGGTTTCAGAAAAACACACTGAGGAGATCAGTTCATTATCGGAGAAAGTAGCCGAACTTTCGGATCAGATCACTAACTTATCTACAGAGGTAGATGATGATCTGAATGACACAAGACCTGTAGCCTTCACTGACACAGAAGAGTATGAACAAATTAAGAAATTTAAACAAAATCCAAATCAAATTAATACGCAACACAAAAGAGGAATCCGGGAAGTACAAGATCAGTTGGAACAAGTAATGCGAGAATTGCACATTTCAGAGGACACTCGCGCTCCAACACGGGAAGAGGGACTTAGAAATACGGAAAAATCACAAAATAATAACACAGGGCATTTCGGAAATTATGAAGGAAATTGGCAAGGTGCATCGAATTTTGAGTGGAACCGCCGACACGACGTGACAATGACCAATATTCGACTCGCCGACATGATGATTTTGACTATAAGCTGTTTATTACTAGATGTAAATTAAAAACATCTAAGAAATCTGGCAACGACATTCATCAATTCTCTCATCGTTTTCCTCCCAACTGGTCACTGGAGCACAGATTAGAATTTATGTGTTGCTACTTAGAGAGTTAACCAACTGTAAGAATGCGATCGGTCATTCAAGACTGTCACAGTGAAGGATAATTTTATAATGCCTTCCTCTCAGCATATTGGACTCAAGCTACTCAAGACTGAGTAAAACATAGCATCATAATGATGAAACATTTCTAACAATCTGAATTTCACAGTCGCGTCAAATGGTTTGAAGACATGTTGCAGAAGAATCAGTATCTCTCAAACCCATACCGCCCCTCAAAACTTATTCGCATTTGCTTAATAAAATTGCCTGAACATTTACGATATATGTGTAATACGTTGCAAAGACGACATTGAAGCGTTTCAGGGACTGTTACAAGAATTGGAAATTGACACTGACAATCAGGGGACGAGAATACAGGAACACAACAATTACAGGCTAAATCCGTTACAATTTCGCGATGACAGAAATAATAACTGGACATAACAAGCCTGTTCTTACAACGCAAATCATGACCAAAACAGACACCATCCGTATGACAACCGTTGGCAGAGAAAAATAATTACCGAGAAAGATCGCATTTCCATAGTAATGAATGTGACGGAGACAACCATAGAAACAGACAATATTTGAACCAAAACAATTATTATCAAGGGATACAGTATAGCTTCATACACAACGGTCCACTGCGCGGTTGCGACTCAGGGAGAAGCTCTCTACCACGTGACCGACAAGAAAGAAATTACAGAAATTACCGACATGACGACAGACGATATAAACATAACGACAGACCTGAATTTCATCAGAACTGGCGAGATTCAAACAGGGCAGGGCCCTCTCGACAAGGTGAATTTGTAGAAGGTAGGTCTCCTAATTCTAATAACGATGGGCGCCAACAAAGAGACAGACAATGACCCCCACTGCAGGAAGCCACGTGCGCTGGCTCGCTCATGGAAAAATAACATAGATGCTAAACCTCGAAAAAAATTTTTGCGTTCCTTACCGACGTATACAATAGAAATTGCTTTGAAGTTGAAGCTCTGCACACTAGAAAGAGTAAAAGATTGCACCCCATTTCACTTGTAAAACCGTTTATTGAGAGATAATTTGCTTTTTAACTTAGTCTTTGCCAGAAAGTTTTTCACTTCACGTTAGTAGTACGTTTTGTCACACTTAGAAACTGTTAACATGCAACAACGTTTGAAGTTAACTATCCAGTCAAGAACATAGAGAACTTATTTAGACAGTAATTACGAATGCAATGTTATAGTGAACAGACGACACATTGTTGTTGTTTGTACATTCTTGCTTGTTAGTTGCACGATTACGTAACGACTATAAGGCTTACATACTTAGAAAATATACTGCTAATGGATTTTAATGTGACATTTTGGTTACTTGAAAAGACATTCTTTATTTGAAATACTTTGTGTGAGATTAAAGATGACTTAGTATTTGGTTCTTTGACAGCTACACGATATCACGACGCTACTAATGGGTGATACGTTGCAGTATAAATACGTTGCAGTACAGTACTCTCTTCATCACGGCAATGTACGTAATAACTGCGATATCTGTTCGCAAAGCATTTAACTTTTGTTTATTACAAGGTAAGTACATTGACTTCTACAGAACTTTGCTTGTGGACAACGACAATTACGACACTTGGCACATTTTTTACCCTTAAGTAACGACACAGATTATCTTACAACAAGACGCACAGTTTAGCGATACAGTACACGTCTTTCAGTGATGAATTATGTACTTAAAACATTTATTTTTAAAGATTTTTGAATTACAAAGATACAAAGGTTTCCCGTGATGCATTTCATTCCATTGCTGTAATCTGTAACACCTGAGGGTATGTTTCAAGTGGTTCAAATGGCTCTGAGCACTATGCGACTTAACTTCTGAGGTCATCAGTCACCTAGAACTTAGAACTAATTAAACCTAACTAACCTAAGGAAATCACACACATCCGTGCCTGAGGCAGAATTCGAACCTGCGACTGTAGCGATCGCTCGGCTCCAGACTGTAGCGCCTAGAACCGCACGGCCACTCTGTACAGCCAAACCTGAGGGTATAATAACACTAATCGTCAGGGGTACACGCTTACTTTGTGTACCATGCGTGTGACAAGCACAAGGAGCACTAGCTAACATGGTACTTGCTTATACAACATTACACATTGGTACCATATTTTTCTAACACATAATTACACAGCTGTCTGATCATTTAACTGAGAGAGACAAACATTTTTTTTACTGCATCAGTGACACATGTTTACGCAATTACACAGTAAAATAACGTCACACTTATGAAATTGTATTTTGTCTGTACTTTGTGAACTCTTCATATTTTTTTGGAACCATTGTCATACTATGAGAGCTTTGAATGGTGTATTTGGTAAGGGATCATGATTTTTTAAGTATGTTTGAGGTAGATGACACTACTGAAATGAGCAAAGAATTTTTTATGTTTTGAAATTATTGCAGAAAGCTATGACGTTTTTGAGATTTGGCTGAGGTTTTATGATGTTATAATTACGATGACGATGTGTATTATGCAGTTAAGGTATGTGTATGATCAATAAGCTGATGCTACCCTATGTGAGGAATGTGATTATGTGTTTATTTGTATATGAATTATGAATAGAAGTTAGGCACTCTGTATTTTGAAAAAGGATGTTGGAAACCAAGAATCATACTTTAAGAGTTATGACTTGTGTTAAAATGTGTGAATGTATCAAAACACTGCTACTCATGGGATTTCGCTTCTGCGCATTTCTACTGTAATTTTTCAACCTGTGAAATTTTTTATATGAGACTGTCACTGTAGCGGAAGCTGCTGTTGTAAATTTTTGGGTAATAAAGCTAAGTGACCTAGCTGTAATGTGTTGTGAGCGTCCAGCTGGGCCAGTCACCTGGAGAAAAAGCCATTAGGTGGAAAAAAAGAGGCCACTAACCTCACTATTGAAATTCCTTTGTAGAAATATGATACACTATTACTGGGAAACATATGACTATACTGTGGAGCTCGTACTTTATGTTACTTACTAAAATTCTTATGAATTGATGGGAAATATTCTTACATCTGCACACCTGATTATGACAAGGGTCTTTCTACGAGAATTCAGAGGATGTCTACTGACTTATGAAATGCCACATTGCTATTGAATGGTGTTTTTATGCTTTGCTTTGTACATAGTTGCTTATTTCATTTGATATCTGGTCTCCAGCTGTGTTGCAGCATTGGTTTTATAAAATAAAAATAAATTCATTTACTAATGTGAACATTTTCTGTCAACAGATCTGTTAAATAATAATTTTATGATCCACATTCTTCAAAAAAGCAGCACTTGGAAAGGAAAGAACAATAAGAAGGGACTAATAACAGTAACTGCATACATAATGTTCTTTTCAAGTACTTGGTAAATTTGTTTTGTAGAAAAAGTTGTTGTGGTGCACTACTTCAATGACATAGACATTAAGATGTGAGCCGGCCGAACTGGCCGAGCGGTTCTAGGCGCTACAGTCTGGAACCGCGCGACTCCTACGGTCGTAGATTCGAATCCTGCCTCGGGCATTGATGTGTGTGATGTCCTTAGGTTAGTTAGGTTTAAGTAGTTCTAAGTTCTAGGGGACTGATGACCTCAGAAGCTAAATCCCATAGTGCTCAGAGCCATTAGAACCATTTGAATCATTAAGATGTGAATTGACATTTCCCTTATCTGTATTGTGGTCTTTAGTGTACTATTTTTTCTGCTTGAGGTATGTCATATTTAGGTATAAGCTAGTGCATTTTGCTGCTGCTGTTTGCCAGGCATAGTGCTACTGAGTTTCACTTTTACAACTGCTTTATTTTTGTTGTGGCTGCACATTGGCTCATATTAGTTGTAATGTGGCATTTGCTTTGCTAATTTATATTCATTGCTGCTAGATTTGCCAATTTGCATTTTTTTGTCTTTGCTGTTTGTGTTAATTGTTTTGTGCTGCTGCATTGCCTTGTCCCCTAGTTTATACTTCTGAGCTCAGTGGATTTATGATAGCTTAAGAAGGGGTAGGCTGTATAAGAGAGAAGTTGTACTGAATTGGATGAAATGCGTTGAGAAGCAATATGAAAAATGTTTGGCCAAACAGGTTGTGTACAATAAAGAGTAATTATTTTGAAAGAGGATATGAACAAAAATGTAGGGTTTAGGGAGAACAGATTTAGGTAGAATTTTCTTGGAAACAAATGATGAAGTTTGATAATGGATAAGAGGAAAGATCCATGGAATGAAGTTTTGGGTTGGACTGCAGTACCAAATGTTACACAGAAAACAAACGCTGTCCTTTCCTTTTGTGTTATTCAGCTATGTGTTTGTGTAACCTTGCGTATTTGTGTTCTTCCTGTCTTTATGTGTTTATCTGATAAGAGATATGTTGTATAATTTTTCTAATAGAATATTATTTTCTTTGTAAAGATGTCTAGACATTATTTATTCTGTTCTGTTTTAATGGTCATATGTGAAATTAATGTTTCAAAAACTTTTCTCATTGTTTTGTTTATTTACTTATGTCATTTTGTAAAGCCTGTATTACTACAAATGTTATCTGTATTATTATGTATTTTAATGATACTTTCTGTAATTTTGAAATTGTATTCTCATGTTATAAAATTGTACTTGACACCAGTTCATCAATTAAGTAACTTGTAAGCATTCATTTCAGTGAACACATTTCAGTTGGTCATAGTACATGCAAAATATGTGAGAAGTTGGGACTGCTAGTGTTTGTATGTGTGTTAATAATTCAGCAAAGGACTGGTTAACAGCATTGCTGGTTCTAATTTCAAAAACTTTCTGAGTGTACAAGTGGTGGTTTATGGACTTGCTATTTCGATGGTGACTGTGCACCTGCACAGTCGCAACAGATGGCTGCTGGCCGTCTCTACAAGGACTGCAGTGGGTCTGCACCTTTGATGGCCCACCAATACCATACTCTCTACCAGGACTACAGTGTGTCTGCTCTGTGATGACCTACCTACCAATATTCTTCAAAACTTTAACTGACTCTGCTGTGGGTTTGCTCCGTTATGGCCCATTACCTGTCTGCATGTCAAGAGTCAGCATTGTCTGTCCGTTGGAAGGACAACACTACTTCTTCAAGACTGCAAGGAAAGCCACTATAGTCTGTCGGTAAACTGAAGAGCGAGCGAGCGAGTCCGCACTCTGCCTACCCAGCTACGTCACGAGGCGCTTCTACAGGCTGTTTCACAACTTAGTACCGGTTCTGCCGCGGCGCGCGTTTTAAATCTTTGTCGACGCCGTGTACAGATACGTCCTGGCAGCGTTTATTTTTGAACAAATGCGTTAAGACCATAATGAATCCAAAAGACGATAGCTTCTACCGAAACACAACATTATAGAGTAAGAAATATTAACGTAGGAACGGAAGTCAGGATTCTGCTACAAATACAGAACCGAATGCCTGTTCATGTGAATGTATGTACCCTCTACTGCTATTCGCAAAACGAACCCCGTATGGTGCAATCAATCTGTAGAATTTACGCCTTGTTCTTACTTTATGTTTCTATTAAAAGCTAGAAATTTCCAGGTAAATCCCATTTTACGCTGTGTCTTACGTAAAACATCTTTCTGCCAAAGAAAACAGATTTTTATTTTTTTTTTTTTGACGGCAGTAAGCAATGTCCATAATGTCGTCATTATTTTTTGGTTTATGTGGAAGTCCTCCATCGTTTGTCGAATGACCGATTTTGTGAAACTGCCTATAACGAAGAGTTTCCTCCCAAAATTATCAGTTTTCTTTCGTGGCGGTACCAGTAAACCACGATGTTTATTTTCGCGTTTCTTCCTTATGCGTCCTGTTGTGGCGAGGCTGACGTTTGCATAACTTGCAGCCCTCTGATTGGGACTGGTAATATTAGCCCACAGTTCTTTTGTGCCGCCTCTTTAACACATGATGTTGTAACATTACAGACAATCGAACGCTCGTTACTCCATTAATACCTCCTCTTCTCCATATTCTGCACATTTTCTTGCAATGCAGAGCGATTATCCATCACTTCCGGATACCGAAGTATATCAGTAAGCATACAAAATTAACTGTCTGACACTGGCAATTAAGATCCCATGAACAGAACGACGTGTATCACTGCTCGCTGATCTACACCGCTAGGCAGGTAACGGGCAACTGATTTTGGGTGCCCCTGTAGGCCAGTGGCAGGGTTCTTCTGGGAAAGGCCGCTTCCCCCATCAAAAGCACTGCTCGCTCTTCAGTTTACAGACAGACTATACTTCTGTGAGGATTTTCTTTTACTGCTCAGACTTTGAGAAAAAAACTGCAATTACTAATGTGGTGAATGATCAGGATTGTCTTTATGGACGATGAGAACATTTTAGCTTTTCAGCAACATTGTATCAATAAGTGTGTGCATTTATTATATTTGTTAACGTTAATACCAAAAAATTAGCAAATATGTATTGGTCAGTGCCCAATGTTATTTGTAAAATTTTTTGTGGGGAGCATGGGAGCTATGTAAGTAGGCTATTTAGGTTTTTATGTTGGTAACACCACGTAGCGCTCTATGTGAAAATCACTGACTGCGCCGTGTTCAGTCTGCGGCTAGTTTGCTTTGTTGGAATATTTGCTATTGTAGTGATGGGCAGTTGCATGTGAACAGCACGTAGCGTTGCGCAGTTGGAGGTGAGCCGCCAGCAGTGGTGGGAGTGGGAAGAGAGATGGCAGAATTTTGAGAGCGGACGATCTGGACATGTGTCCGTCAGGAAAACGAAATTTGTATGACTGGATGTCATGAACTGACATGTATGTTATGACTTTGGAACACTATTGAGGTAAATATATTGTTTATTCTCTATCAAAATCTTTCATTAACTAACTATGCCTATCAGTAGTTAGTGCCTTCAGTAGTCAGAATCCTTTATTTAGCTGGTAGTATTGGCGCTCGCTGTATTGCAGTAGTTCGTGTAACGAAGACTTTTGTGAGGTAAGTGATTCATGAAAGGTATAGGTTATTGTGAGTCAGGGCCATTCCTTTGTAGGGATTAATTAAAGTCAGATTGCGTTCCGCTAAAAATATTGTCTGTCAGTTTAGTTTTGATCAGAATATCTAAAGAGAGGTATGTCTGAGTCCGTTCAGTTCTGCTCAGCTGTTTGAAAATAAAATAACGTAAGGGGTTTACTAGCACAGTAATTCATAAATTTTTCTAAGGGGATGTTTCAAGGGGCTCGATCGGGTTGAAAGATGCAGTCGCCATCCCCGAATTGTTCTTCATCAGTGGGAAGC
Organism: Schistocerca cancellata; assembly: GCF_023864275.1. Classification (NCBI taxonomy): domain Eukaryota; kingdom Metazoa; phylum Arthropoda; class Insecta; order Orthoptera; family Acrididae; genus Schistocerca; species Schistocerca cancellata. The sequence continues at coordinate 171,603,212 of NC_064633.1, read as the reverse complement.
CAGAAGGTGTTTAAAACATCAATGTGGGCATGTGCTGATATGGTGCCACGCAAAGGAACCAGGGGAGCAAGCCCTGTCTATGAGAAAAACTATCACACCATAACATCACTGCCTCAGAATTATACTGTTGGCATTACACACGCTGGCAAATGACGTTCACCGGGCATTCGCCATACCCACACCCTGCCATCGGATCGCTACCTTATGCACCTTGATTCGTCACTCCACACAACGTTTTCTCACTGTTAAATCGTCCAATGTTTACGCTCCTTACACCATGGGAGGCGTCGTTTGCAATTTACCGACGTGATGTGTGGCTTATGAGCAGCCGCTCGACCATAAAATCCAAGTTTCCTCGCCTCCTTTCTAGCTGTCGTAGTTCTTGCAATGCATCCTGATGCAGTTTGGAATTCATGTGTGATGGTCCGGATAGATAACTGCCTATTACACATTACGACCCTCTTCAACTGTCGGCAGTCTCTGTCAGTCATTTGAATTTCCAACAGACGAGTTCGGCTGGTACGCTTTTGTGCTGTATGTGATTCTTCACGTTTTCAATTCACTATCCCATCAGGAACAGTGGACCTAGGGATGTTTAGGAGTGTGGAAATCTCGCGTACAGACGTATGACACAAGTGACAGCCAATCAACTGACCACGTTCGAAGTCCGTGAGTTCCGGGGAGCGCCACATTATGCCCAATCACCGTGTCTACTGGGGTCGCTGATGTGGAGTACCAGGCAGTAGGTGGCAGCACAATTCACTTAATATGAAAAGCGTACGTTTTTGGCGGTGTCGGTACACTTTTGATCACAAAGTGTAACAATGTAGAAGTGTAGCTAAATATTAAATAATGTACTGTCACGGAATGATTTCTTCAAGTTTAGGCGTGACATGTGGTCTAGTTTTAGATCGTGAGAAGGGGACAATCCTTTGATTCTTTCTGATTCTGGATAGACTTGTAAATAGCTAAAATGATAATTTAAATAGAAATTAGTGTTCTGGCCTGTAAGTAATAATCTATCATTTCCTTGGTTATGACTGGCCGATCAGTCCAGGAAACACTGTAAAAAGTATGGCAATATGTTTGAGGTGGAAAAATGTTATTTTATATCGGTACACAAGGGTGATTGCGGAGTCCTCGTCGAATACTTTATTATGGTTTAGTAGTACCTGCTCTAATTTTTAGTGTTGTGTGGCGTGAAGATAACTTAACTCTCACTCTTTGAACGGTTAGTTTCGGTAACTGTTCATACTGTATTCCATCGTATGCTGGACTGGAGTCTGAAACCCCACCGACATTTCTTATTTGCATTCTCTGGCACTCTTCGCCACGTTTGTTACTGAGGTAATCACGCCCAAAACGACTTGCACGCAACCTCTTTTGGCATTAATGTGTGCAGAGGTTGATCACTCGTCCCAGATGGCCATAAACACAATCCTTACAAACATTTAGTTCTTATACCGTCGAACACGAGGAATGAGAGCTTACACCTCATTTCCCTTAGCCTGCTTTCCCACAGGGCCTGGTGTTTTAGTGCTTCGTACCTTGGGCTAACAGTTCCAAGGATCTTGAACCGACTAACTGTTAATGTCGGGACTTTTTCACGCTCATTTCTCTCACCAAACAATCCGGCTGACACTGAACTTACCTGCGCACCAGTGTCCAAAATGATGAATACAGGAAAATAATTTACTGTGGTGTGAATAGCTTTGCACCTCGTGTTTTAACGGTGGTTACATGCGCTGTGCACTTGGCACAGTTCATCCGTCATGATTACACTTTCATTATGACGTGGTAACTGTAAGCTATTGTCGACGCCCGTACAGTCCACGGGGACCGACCTAGTGGGGCCCATTCCAGTCTCAATTAGTTCGCAGATTTAGTACGTGGACTGTCGGAGTGAACCTCTACTACGTGGTCTCCATGTTCACAGCCGAGTGAACGGTTGTCATGTCGTTGCGACAGGCGGTCATGTTATTCTGATTTTGGTCATGGTGTTGGTCAAGTCCGTGGAAAGGACGATTTTTTCTCTATCATGACTTTGAGGGCTGTGACTTTGCGAAAGGGACCGCTTGTTAGATCGGCGTCGTTCACGTTTACTGCAGCGGAAGTCGGTGCGATCAGTTTGCTTACTGTTGTCAGCACCCTAGAGGTAAACAAGGAAGGGAATTGGCACTATAGACTTAGTGCTGTACGTTGTTTTGAAGTCGGAGGGGGCGGGGCCTGCTGCCATCTTAAGTACGCCAAAACAATAGCAGACGATTGCTTCTTGTTCACTGTTGTCATGTGTACGCAACAGCTCTTTTAAATAGAAAAAATGACAATGCTTAAATGAGTAACATAGTGTCAAAAAGACCGTTTCGAACGTTTCTCTGTTCTAGAATGTATAGTTTCCCTGGTAATACGGTATATTTGGCCTTGTAGATGATATATTTCAAATAACCAAGGAAAGGAAGCTGGGATGTCAAAATGATACTTTCGTAATCTGTATAATTCCTCTTTTACTGTATTTATATTGGTAGAAAATGAAGCAGAAACACCGAAACCACTGTTTGTTTGATTACTGGTTATGCTTCTTGTTCGTTCCATTTGCACCTTTCAGGACGTATGTTTAAAGAAAAGAAAAAAAAAAGAAAAAGAAAAAAAACATACCTGTGGATTGCTTGTTAGTCCAATAACGAGGGCAGTGAGGGAAGAAGCACGGTATGCTACGGTACTATTATCTTGTCAACAAAGTGAAAGATTATAATGATCCCAAAGAAACAAAACTGCTTCCAGAACAGTATCTTTATGTACCAATTACATCTCAACACAATGAAAGCACTGGATTTTATTTGGGATACGATAACGAAAGCCGACAGTTATTCCCAACGTCTGAGTGACGTCACGGGGAAGTATCAGCACGGTGAACTATGGAGGTATAAATGCAGTGAACTTAATATTTTTGGTCGAAATAAGAAGACGGACGTATGCTTCAAGTTTGTGACGTGATGACACCTCCCTTCTATTTTTCCCTCCTTGCTGAGCCAACCGCGGGACTGCTACGGTCGCAGGTTCGAATCCTGCCTTGGGCATGGGTGTGTGTGATGTCCTTAGGGTAGTTAGGTTTAAGTAGTTCTAAGTTCTAGGGGACTTATGACCTAAGATTTTGAGTCCCATAGCGCTCAGAGCCATTTGAACCATTTTTTTGCTTAGCACACGATCTCATTCTGTTGCCGCGTGCTTTGCGTTGCGCGCGCCTCTCAGTGAATTAGATCTTTGTTGTCTAGTACAGACATGAAAGGATCACCTGGCGCATTAAGAAATTTTTCACATAGCACGGTCGGCAACTTAGCCTTGAGAAGTCGCAGTATATCTCCTGCCGTTATTGCCTCGTAGTTTTCATATACTGACTAAGGGCTCTGCTTCTCTCGTTATATAATTCCGGGCTAAAGGCCTTGTTACACAGAAGTTCCTGCACGCCCATTGACCAGAACTTGGACAAGAATGTCTACTTGAGGTCTCCGTAAGTTTGACATGCGTCGTTAGTTTCTGTAACCCATTCGTTTGTCAAGAAACCCTCAACAACCCTTGTCTTCTGGATCTCACTCCGGGATTTGAACGTGTTCCGATCTTCAAACTTATTTTACTTCCGAACGATATATCTTCGGACATGGGTTCGTTATCGAAACTGTGTCTATTCCTTCCATTTTACAAAGAATTTAAGCATTTATAATTGCACATTTGACGCTCGATCGTAGTCTGCTAATAAAGTATTTCATAGCAATAAAATCAAGTCAACAACTGGTTAGTTTCTGCATCCAACCAATGAAGCACCAGCTTATCAAATAAGAGGAAAGCGATATATCTAGCAACCAGTCACTTTTGAGAACTGTTTATTGGAAAGTCATTATCTGATTCGACGATTTATATGTGTAATGCCTTCATATATACAAATGTCAGAAATTTTTACTACATATAAGAAAAACGTTAAAAAGGGAATATTTTGTTACTGACATAGCGTTCCAATGAAAACCTAAGAGAATGGCATGTTAAAGAATGTACATAGCGCTTTCGATATTTTTTGTGAAGAGAAAACGTAGAAACAATAAAATTTTATAGGCAGTTTTGGTTCTGTCCGTCCTTTAGACAAAAGCTCAGATGTAAGCTGTCTAAAGCATCACTTATGTGAGAATCTTCTATATTTATTCTTTCTTTCAGTCTCTTCGAAACTATGTTGACACTTGGTACCGACTTCGTACTCGTATAAAAATTCTGTCCATTTAAGAAGACGTCCCGCATGAAGTGCAAAAAATAATCTCCCATCTCCATTTGTTATTGTCTTGTGGGTCCGGTAGAACTTACGTAATGAAGTAATATGGTGTGTTCGTTTTTAGCTAAAATTGTCAGTCAGTAAACCTACGTTGTCCTGTTATTGGTTTTCGACGTAAAGGATCACGAAACAATAATCTTAAAATCATACGCATGCAGAGAATTATTTGAAATAAATCGTCATGTCTTTTTAGTGAGAGTGTTTTAGCGGAGACTGGTTACATTTATTAATAGGCTTCTTCCTCGTTCCTAGATTCCGAAATGAAATCGGATACTGATATGCAATTCTACTAAGAGAGTTTGGTGAATCTCAATTGTAAGAAAATAAACTTTACTAATTTTTTACTGTCCTTAGTCACGTAGTACATCTGTACGATGGGTCACTATCTATATGGTATATAGGAGTGGCCTGCAGTAATGGGATAATATCAGTTCATTCCACTGAAATTAGTAACGTCTTTATGTATTCCAAATTGTTTATTGGAAATGCAATAGTGATTCGTGAATTAAATGAGAATGTTTACATAAATGCAGGCCATATGAAATGTATCACTTAACAGTTAACACTCCCACGTAATACTCCAGGAAACTTTGAAGTAGGATCATGGAGTTTCCAGTCTTTGTAGGCAGAAGGACGTCTTCAGAGACGACGTCAAACGAATTCCACGTTAACGCATTGTCATATGCTAGAAATACTGATATGTTTATGGTAGAACAGTTTGAGTGTATCTCTAACCCACCGAAACTTACTCACATTACTACAGCTGCATATGATCACCAAAATTCGTTATACACTCCTGGAGATGGAAAAAAGAACACATTGACACCGGTGTGTCAGACCCACCATACTTGCTCCGGACACTGCGAGAGGGCTGTACAAGCAATGATCACACGCACGGCACAGCGGACACACCAGGAACCGCGGTGTTGGCCGTCGAATGGCGCTAGCTGCGCAGCATTTGTCCATCGCCGCCGTCAGTGTCAGCCAGTTTGCCGTGGCATACGGAGCTCCATCGCAGTCTTTAACACTGGTAGCATGCCGCGACAGCGTGGACGTGAACCGTATGTGCAGTTGACGGACTTTGAGCGAGGGCGTATAGTGGGCATGCGGGAGGCCGGGTGGACGTACCGCCGAATTGCTCAACACGTGGGGTGTGAGGTCTCCACAGTACATCGATGTTGTCGCCAGTGGTCGACGGAAGGTGCACGTGCCCGTCGACCTGGGACCGGACCGCAGCGACGCACGGATGCACGCCAAGACCGTAGGATCCTACGCAGTGCCGTAGGGGACCGCACCGCCACTTCCCAGCAAATTAGGGACACTGTTGCTCCTGGGGTATCGGCGAGGACCATTCGCAACCGTCTCCATGAAGCTGGGCTACGTTCCCGCACACCGTTAGGCCGTCTTCCGCTCACGCCCCAACATCGTGCAGCCCGCCTCCAGCATCTCTACGATCGTCTCCATGGGAGAAGAGCAGCCTGCATTGCTGCGAAAGGTGGATATACACTGTACTAGTGCCGACACTGTGCATGCTCTGTTGCCTGTGTCTATGTGCCTGTGGTTCTGTCAGTGTGATCATGTGATGTATCTGACCCCAGGAATGTGTCAATAAAGTTTCCCCTTCCTGGGACAATGAATTCACGGTGTTCTTATTTCAATTTCCAGGAGTGTATATTATCAGAAATGTTTTACTGTGCTTAATTATGTGCTAAAGCACAGCTCCACACACGTAGTTGTTAAGTGCATCGTTATAATGATCGAGATTTTATATAGTTTCTGTAAATAAGTACAGGGTATACATAAAGTCCTGTAACCCTTTGAATTATTAATCGCACAAGAACTAAACATTGTGAGGAAGTCATACATATTGCTTTTTGAAGATAAACTCTGAAAGATTTTTACAAACATTCGATATGCGTACAATAAGTGAACCAGCAGACGTCAATACGCTAATCGAATTCTTGTCATGCATGGCATCGTGAACACTGGCAGTCGCTTTCCGTATTCTCTCCCGGATATCTGCTACATCACGTGGTACAGGCGGTACATACACCAGATTTTAATGTGTCCCCACATAAAAAGTCACACGGAGCGAGAAATGACCGGGGAGCCCATTTCATGAAACAGCTGTCCCCTTCTGTAGCACGGCCGATCCATCGATGCGGCAGTTCCGTGTTCAGGTACCCACGAACTTCACGATGAAAATAGGGTGGAGCTCCATGCCGCTGAAAGATGAACGGAGAGTCCGATTGCATTTGAGGCATGCACGACGCTCCGATTTCTTTGGACTCCTAATGAATGTCTGTCGTACACTCTCCACATTCACTACACTCACACTGGGGCGTCTGCTTCTCTTTGCCGGGCGCAAGCAACTTGTCGTAACAAACTTGTTGTGCCACTGGTAAATGGCCTTCCTTGTTGGTGGCATCTTACCGTACTTGGTTCTAAACATCCGTAGAACAGCTGTAACACACTTGTTTTTGTCTATCTCCTACACACAGAAAGCTCGCCCCCCACTTGATCTCGCCATGTCTGCGTCTACCGTTGACTATCGGCAAATTATCATACTACGCTGTGACGGTATACACGAAATAAGCTTTCAATGTATCTCTTGAAAATGACATATGTATGATATCTGCACAATGTTTGGTTCTTGTGCAGTAAATAATTGGAAGTGTTCCCGGACATTATGTATGCTGTAATTGTATTTATATTGTAGGAATAGTTAATCCGTTCCCGTGCAGATCACGCTACAGTCATCTAATCCAATCACTCTGTTAGAAATGAGCCCAGTTCGCAAATCATTATTCGTTGCTGTCCTTACCACAATAAAACGTATTCAATGCTGTCAACTACATTAAGAGTACAGTATGGACGATATGATATGCAACATCGGTAATAACACCTAGGGACTTCTGGTTCCAGTTATGGGCTATGATGCGCCTCCATGGCAGCTCTTTTGACATTTGACACTGGTGTAACCAGACGCAGCCACAGACAGGCCACTCTGACAGTCGTTTTTTTGTAATTTGTAATTATAAATTTTGAAAACATACTCTGATGAGCCAAAACATCACGAATACTTGTTTAATAGCTTGTTTGTCCATCTCTGGAACGAAACACATCACTGATTCTGCATATCAGGTATACGGCTGTTTGTTACTAGATCTGCAGACATACGTGGCATTAGATGTCCACACATAAGCTAAGTAATTCCCTTAAGTAACGAACCGCTGATTTCCGTGCGTGGTGAGGGAGCCCGTTAGCGATCCAGGTTGGTTCCTTAGGATTTACATCAGGTGAATTTTGTCGCCGAGATATCAACTTGAGTTCATTATAATGCTACTCAATCCATTGTAGCAGGGTTCTGGTTCCGAGACAACGACAATTATACAGCTGAAAGATGACGTTGCCATCGTGGAAGACTGTAACGTCTAGTAGAAAAAAAAATATATTATGTAGTAACGAGAAAATTATATGTATCATATTGTGTTATTGTATAAAATTGTGTATTTTTTTTATTATTTATTTTAGAGAATATCTGCGTCGGCGAGTAATGAAACCGCCACAGACGATAAATATCAAACAAAGATTAGAATAGGTAACTAGTATATAATACTTGATGAACATTAATTTCTCTGTCTTCTTCTTCTTGGAGTTAAGCGAGTAGGATATCCTGTGACGTTGTATTGGACGCTAGCGTAGCATTCTTTTGTCAAGACTGAAAGATGTACGCCATTACGTTCGCATTTTAAAGGTGTGTATTTAAATGTTTGAATAGAGTTATTTAAATGAAAACTTGCATGATTAATTGTTATAGCTTGCTTGCATATTATCCCATTCCGTTGAGGCATTTTTCAGTTATTTAAAATATTATCTGTGGTTCCGAGCTGCGCGGCGAACGAAAGAGCCGCTGCCGCGGCGTATTCAAACTACCTCAAATAGAATCTATCATACCGCAAGGAAGCGGGAAGGTAACAGTGAAATAATATTATTTCTTTTAGCTTCCGGACTTGCAGTGCAGAGCAGCAGATTTTATGATGTCTTGCAGGTTGACGCGGGCTGCCGATAATATATAGCTAACAGTACAAAAAAAAAGATAATGTACCTTCAAAATCTAATAGGAATCTTGCTGTGCTCGGTTCTGATCTGGCAAACTTTATAGTGAAAACGGATTTTTTCAATAAGAGTCTCATGTTCTTGTGCTAGTCGTGGTATTGAATGGTGTTTTACCGAGAAACAAAATCCACTGCAAAATCTTGTTGTTGAACAATCATACGAACTGTAACATCAGTATTCATAACAAAGTAATTGTCATTTTCAACAACTATAAGGTAGGAAAGATATGTTGATTTTTAGAATGAGTTACAGTCACGAAAAATGTTCCTTTAATAGAAGGCCAGATACAGAACAATAAGAACTCAATATATTCTGTTTTGTTAAAAAGTAATGATGATAAAGAAATTCATAGCACAGCATTACTAAAAGATATTTCGCGGCTCTTTTCATATATGCGTTGTTACGCAAACAATAATAATAATAATAGAAAAGAGTGAACGAACAACGACGCGAAAAGACATCAAGCATAAAAGGGGTGGAGGTGGTTCGCAACTGTGAACGAGTCTTCATTTACTACCGCAGATCCCATGCAAGAGCTGAACAACGTCTACCATAGCATAATACTGCCCCACCAGCCTGCGTCCGTAGCGCTCTGCACGTTTCGAGCCTCCGTTCACCTCGATGATAGCGTTCCTGGAGACAACAATCGACCTAGTGCAGCAAAGATGTGATTCACTCGCAGAGTCAACACTTTTCCATTGATCGAGGGCCTAATCCCGATGGTCCCGCGCCCACTGCAATCGTAGTTGACGATGTCGTTGGGTCAACACTAAAGGTGGTCCACTACGGAGCTCCATGTTCAACAATATACGATGAACGTTGTGCTCTGAAACACTTTTGGTTGCACCAACAATGTGCTCCTTCGGTAGAGATGCCACAGATTACCATCTATTCTATTTTACAGAGGAGACAAGCCTCAGAACCTTGCTTTCTGCGAAGAGTCGTTGACGTCCAACCATTTTGCTCCTAGTGGTAGTTTCAATGTCATTCTGTCCATGTCATTCTACCTCCTTCCGCAGATGCTCACGAGAGCAGCAAGTGAATATTCGAAAAGCCTCTTCGTTTTCGAGATACTCATTCACAGGTTCTGCATAAGTCTTTAGAATAATAATATGTCCTTTGTCAAAGTCGTTTATGTCAATCGATTTGCCCATTTACAACCCATATCTTCGTTAAGGTGAGCCCCCGGTTCGTGTCTGTTATGCTTACTTACTTTTCTTAGCGCGCCACGTACCCGCAACGCCACCAGGCGACATCCAGCGTCGCGGTGGGAAATGATCATAATGGTTTGACTCATCTGTGTATTCCTTTGCAGCTTACATAATGAGTTACCGCAAGCCTTTCTCTGAAATCAGAAACAACTTTTAAAACCAAAGAATTAACACAAATATTGGAATGTTAGTTACAGTTCATGTGACACGATGCTATTACACTCTTTCCCTCTCTTCTCTACAGTGTCTTTACTGTTGTTGAGAGGGGAAGATTAATTTGTTCTTCAGTTAAGAAGGATATCTATCTAGTGTTTAATGACTACCTGAAAATGGCGATCGCTTCTGTTTCGGATAACCGTTACTAGTTTCACACGACGGCAATTTGGAAACCCTCAACCCCACCCCAAAGTGAGCACAGTTGACTAAGCTTCGTGCTGTTTCGTGTTAACACGTACCCATCGAAATATGTCTCCCAATCCTCAACGGCACCCCTTTCATTTCCCGTACGCTGACGGATCGGAGAAGAACATTTCAGGTAGTTCCTTTCGCCAGCCTTGATCGAACCAGTGACCTAGGTAGTATCTGGTAATTTAATGATAAGCAAAATGGAATGCTCACGTAGCTAAAAATCTGCGACTTCTACGTCTGGCGACATATATGTATCTTCGTTTATATTCCAGAACCGAATAAATACATCCTGCTGCAATCCTTTTCTCTTGCTGCATTTGATATTATATCTGCCGACGGAGTGAGAAAATACCTTGAAATGTTGATCCGTAGACAGAAGCCTGCATAATTGCTTAGAAGGCCTCAGAAGCAATCTTAATCATATAGCCATTCGCGAGCATTCAGTTGTTAATAGCAGTACACAAAGGGAAGTACACGCGGCTTTTCACCATTATTATGAATCATAGTTTTATGATAGCGCAAAGATAGAGCAGCATGAAATACGGTGTTTCCTGCCATATTAACAAGAGAATCCAGTTTTAGAAATCTTTATTGTGTTGTTTATGGCGTTCGTGATATGAAATTCCGCTTTTAACGTCGCTATAAAAGGCTTGTTATTGCATTTCTGTACTTGATGTATAGAAGCATTTTTTTGTTGTTGTTGTTGAGTGCTCTGATATCTAGTATTTCACCCGCTCGTAGAAGATTGATGGTACGCCATGTATATCGATACAAGCGAAGAATAGACATTATAATTCAGTTATTAGGACACAAGCAACATATGGCTCTGAGTGCATGAAATTGAATCAGAAAGGCAAATTAAGAGAACTAAAAAAAGAGAGAGAAAAATACTAAGGAAAATTCTAGGTCCTGATAAAAACAATGAAACTAGGTGGATTAAAAGGAGAAATGAAAATTTATACAAAAATAGAGAGAAGGTCACAGACACAATGAGGAAGAGACGGTTAAAGTTTGATGGACTTTAAAAGGAGTGGAAGAAACACGGATTACAAAGAAAATTTTTAATTGTATTAGTAGGATGAAAGAAACAGTGGGATGGATAGAAGCAGTAAAGAAAGATCCCAGCAAAATAGGTGTTACAGGAGAGATAATACGTGACAGGAATCACTTCAGGCTACTGATAAAATACTCAAACTCTGAAGACGATGAGCCAAAACGTCGACCCAAGAGACTGTGGACTGATGAGCAGAGACTAGCAGTTGGAGAAAAAATGAAGTACTGGAATGAAAGGAAGAAAAAGAAGCACCATAAGTCTTAATTTATATGCGGTCCATAGCTGGCCGAAGTAATATATATATATATATATATATATATATATTGCTGAGAGTAAGGGAAAGACTTCTGATGACTTCTGATAGTTACTGGTTTGCTACTTAAAATATGTTGTGCATGTTATTCCTAACATCAATGTAGGTAAACTTACGTACATTTGTCTCCCTTCCCCCCTCCCCTCTCTCTCTCTCTCTCTCTGTCTTTCACACACACACAAACACACACACACACACACACACACACACACACACACACACACTTCTTACAGGGCTTCTATACATATTTTTGTGGCTGTCAAAATGTCCTCGAGACAGATTATGTTGTATCCATTTCTCGTGGTTCTGAACAAGATATTAGAGAGAACTCCGCTGCGTATTTTCAGTTGGGGACATTTAAGCACCTCTTTCACCATGTAGAAATTTTATTGAAATGCATCGAGTCATACAAACTGTTCTGGATAGAGACGGGAATATAAAAGAAATGCAAATGTTCATAGGAGTTGCTAACACAGACGACACGTACAATGCAGTACGCCTCTAGGAATTTCCTTAATATTTACGTAATACTTAAATACACTTAAATGCATGTAAACTCACCAGTCACGCATATATTGATCTACAGTGGATTTTGCTAAATATAATTCTAATATTTTAAATAATCCCGAACCAACCAAGGTTACTGTGTGGTATTTGATGCTCTTCCCTCTAAATACTAGTACTTGATTATCCCCTGCCCCGGTCACACCTAACTGGAATCCTGCAGAAAAGTGCAGCGGGGATCTCCCTTGCCCAAAAGGGGAAGAAACTAAAGGAGTTAAACGTAGTTACAGTTCAGAGTATACTATTACATTCAAATAATTTATAATCGTACCTTTATTTAGTAAATGGATCGCAGGTACCCTGGAGATAGAAGTAGGGGGAAGTGTTGTGCGTAGGGAATAGCATAACTAGGAACAAATAGTGTATCCTAGTAGGTGTTCCAACCTAGAACCTGATTTTAGAAACTCAGAAAGGAATGCACATTAAAAACGGTCATTTTCTACGGGTTTTGTCATTGTGGGATACCAGATTGTAGTTACCGCAGTGTTTGTAAATATTACAAGTTCTACATGTTTAATTGCTGTGTAATATATTTAAACTATTTGCTGGCTATTGTTAATTCTTCAGTTACAGACTACTATGCTGATTAACTTTTGGTGTGTTTTTAAAAGCTGGTTAAATAACATGTGGGTTCTTCAGAGGCCCTTCATTGGTCATGTACCCCCTAGAACCTTGAAATCGAAGGTCTTCTACCATGCAACATATGATATTTGAAAACCTGTTGATTTTATTAAATGCCTCAACAACAATTTTCTTGCTTGTATATGAAAATTTATGTTCGATGGCAATAGTTTCATTTCTATAAATTTTTAACTAGTGACTTGTTTTTGATCATACTTGTGCTTAGTTTGATCTCCCTTACTGGTCACTGGTGCGTAACAGATAAATAACGTAACATATAGACTGACTTTTGTAATTTAAGATAAAGACTGCAGCACAGATTAGTGATTGCTATGATTTGCAAACTCAGTAAGAAAAAAATAATAAATTTCTTTTCAGGGCTGGCTAAAGGTGAAAATGTGGACGTCTTCCAGGATAAATCACTTTCCTCTACAGTGAGGAGAGCACTGGGCTGTGTTCCTCGCGTAGTCGGAAACTCTTTAGTTGGAGAATTGTTTGTTTTCGCTATCCTTAATAGCTCATGCATCCAAGTTGCTGACAAGAATAATATGCAGAAGAATAGAAAAGAAAGCTGAAGATGTGTTAGGTTATGGTCTATTGGGTTTTAGGAAAGGTAGAAGCAACAGCGAAGCAATTCTGACGTAGCGGCTGATAATGGAAGTAAGGCTAATGAAAACAACACACGTTCATAGGATCTGACGACCTGGAAAAAGTATTTGACTGTGTAAAATGATGCAAGGTGCTCGTAGTTCTGAGAAGAAAATGAGTAAGCTATAGGAAAATATACAATATGTACAAGAAACAAATGGGAATAGTAAGACTGGGGGACGAAGAAGCAATTGCTCGGTTTAAAAATGATGTGAGACAAGGAAGTCGTCTTTCGACCCTACTGTTCAATCTACACATCGAAGAAGCAACGACGGAAATAAAAGACACATGCACGGGCGCAATTTAAATTCAAGGTGAAAGGGTATCAATGAGAAGATTCGCTCATGACAATGCTGTCCTCAGTGAAAGTTAAGAATTATAGGATATGCTAAATGCAATGAACAGGGCAGTGAGTACAGAATGTGACTTGAGAGTTAATCGAATAAAAATTGAAGTATTGATAAGTAGCAGAAATGAGAACAGCTAGAAACTTAATATCAGGACTGGTGACCAGGAAGGAGACGAAGTAAAGGAATTTTACTACCTATGCAGCAAAATAACCCATGACGGTCGGAGCAAAGAGGACATAAACAGCAGAGTAACACTGACAAAAAGCCCAATTCTGGCCAAGAGAAGTCTATTAGTACCAAATTAGACCTTACTTTGAATAAGAAATTTCTGAGACATACGTTTCGCAGCATTGTATGTAAGGGAAACATGGACTGTGGGAAAACCAGAAAAGAAAATAATTCAGGCGTTTGAGATGTGCTGTTACTGAAGAATGTTGAAAATTAGGTGGTCTGATAAGGTAAGGAATGAGGAGGGTCCCCGGAAATCGGCGAGAAAAGGGATATATGGATAACACTGACGAGATGAAGAGACAGGATACTAGGATATCAGTTAAGACATCACGGAACATCTACGTGGAAGAAGAGTGAACTGTAGAGGCTAAAACTGTAGTCTAAAACATAGATTGGAATACATCCAGGAAATAACTGAGGACATAGATTCCAAGTGCTACTGTGAGAGGGGAAGATAAAAGAAAAAATTTTGGACCATGCATCACTTCCTGCAAAGACTGCAAGGAAAAAAGAGGAGGGTAGAGCCCCCCCTCGGGTATAATTTTCTGATTTTGTTTCCAATGCAAGATGTGGTCAGTCAGGATATGGTTACAGATTTCGCTGAAGTACCAGATTTTATTGTGTAGCTCTGCTCTGAGATTATCTTCAGACATGTGGAAAGATAAATGACGGTGTATCACTGAGTAGAATTTTGCATGATGGTACTGGGTGTTATGAGCAATTAGTGATACTACCTGTAGTTGTACGTTCGTCTATAAGTTTTGAAACAATGTGTTTGTGCATTGACAAGGATGGCTCTATTTAATTTTATTTATTACATTGCTATTGTTTTTACGGGGTTTAAGGTTAACATATTCTAGTTTGTTCCCTTTGTATTTACCTGTCATTTAATTTTAGAATTTTAATCAGTTATCACTAAACTGTCTAAGATGACGTTTATGATGTATTCGTATCTCTCTCTCGATGGGTAAAGTCTCTTTCAATGTTGTTCTAGAATACTGTACCATCTTTGATGACGATATTTAAAGACTGCTTATGTGCTCGTAAGCCGACAACCATTAGACGAAACAAATAAATAATAATTCTGTTGATTTACCGGTACGGCGTCTAGCTCCGTTTTGTGGTCAGCCGACCAACACAATTTGTGTGTATCTGATATTCGACCAACACAGTCAGGGAAGTTTGACTTCGCGGGTGAATGGGAAATAGCTGTCTAACACGAAAACTTCAATAGAAATTAAGAGATCTTAATTTATGATCTAAACATCTGAAGCAATATTTCCGTAAATGGAGGTTACAAGCTGAGTAAGTAAAACATAAATCGTATGTTTCGACCTGTCCAATAGATTGGCACACACAGCCCTTAATGTCTACTTACAGGAAGACGACCTACGACGTAACATGCATCCAAAATACCTTAGGATCTCATTAAACCAGATATTTTCTTATAAAAAGCACGTGACACGAACATCAGTTAAACTCAAATGCTGGAACGTCATTCTCCAAAAAATCTCTGGCGTTACTTGAAGATTGTCGGCAGACACTCTTCGATTATACATTAGGGAGCAGAGAATTGGGTGTTTGATGGCTAAATGTTGTACAAACTCTGGAGACAAACATAAAGAAAATGGTCCATATGTGATGAAGATAAATGTACAACTCAAGGAAACCATGTGCATTTTTATTGGTTCAATATAATCTACTGCCACATACTGGTTACCTATCCTGAATCGCATTTTACCTTTTGTGTACCGGAAGAGTACACGGATGCGTGAGTACCAAAATATTGCTTATAGGCTGACCTTCCCTGTGAGTCGAAAAGGCTTAACATCAAGACGTCATATTCTCATCAAACCCAGAATTCTTACTCAAAATTAATTCAGTATAATCGATGAAACGAAACGCTTTTGGAAACAAAACCCTCTTCCTCAAAGCCTAAAACTTCTGTGCATCCCGAAACAACCTCCTGGATGTGAACAACTTGAGGCAATTTGGACCACCCAGAACCGCATTCGTACCAGCTTTGGAAGACGTGCAGAAACTGTCCACAAGTGGGGCATATATTTATCAATATTTTGTGGCTATCGTGCAGAATGACAGACAACTGCTCATGTTATATCATCAAGTCCGGCACGTGGCCACAATAATCCCTTCGAAGATTTCCTGACAGTGAAGATTATTGCATCCAGAATGAGATTTCCTCTCTGCAGCAGAGTGTGCGCTGATAATGAAACTTCGTGGCAAATTAAAACTGTGTGCCGGACCTAGACTCGAACTCGGGACCAGTTTTTAATCTGCCAGGAAGTTTCAAGAGTGGTGTAGTAAACAATATAGATAACATTGATATTCGCCTAAAGCCGTTTTCATTTGAGTATATTATGCTGGAGAACTGTGATGAAATGCTGATATGTAGTAGTTCGGTTATATTTGTATATATATAGAGCTATGCTTATGATTCAAAACCTCCTAAATCATGCCATATGATAAATAAATGAATGCCCTTTGGAGATATCACGTGACAGACAGTGTTTCTAAATAGTAACGGTACTGCTGAGACTCGAGCAGATTGAGTTTGCTACTTACATTCAATGAATCTGACTGAAATGAAACTTTCTAAATGGTTTGTCGCCATGTGTCTCGATACTGCACTGATACAAACATTGAAGAATATTTCCCTCTTATACTCAATACAATTCTAATGCAGTTCTTTGTTTATGTTGAGGTACAGTCTATTAAGTGCTGTATATACTGTGGTAAATTGAAGAAACTGATATGAGAAATGACATATGAGAATTCCCACAGTGGGTACCCAAATGTAGTAAATTGAACATCTGACAATCAGTTGACAAACAAGAGACCCCACCTTGGGCGCTAGAATGTGGTAAATTGAGGAAATTGACATACAGATGAATCAGTTTACTTAAGAGTTGAAAGATCCAACATTTATGTTTATTACCATATCATTAATGTGTGTGAAATCTTATGGGACAACTGCTAAGGACATCAGTCCCTACGCTTACACACTACTTAACCTAAATTATCCTAAGGACAAACACACACATCCATGTCCAAGGGAGGACTCTAAACTCCTCCGGGACCAGCCGCACAGTCCCGCGCGGCCATAGCATTAATGTAAGTATAAATATCAGCCATAGTTTGACTAGGCACAGATATGACTCAGTAACTGGCAAGTGAGAGATGGAATCGACCATCTTACCACTCGACAAAGTCAATTTTTGCGTGCAGAGATGTACGGCAGAGTGAGGTTCTACCCCACTTTTGCTTCTCAGTGAAAGTCATGTGAGCTCTCCCGCTTTTTCGATTTGTCACACTTCGTAAAATGGATATTTTTCCAACAGAAGATTTCACTACCACATTAGTTCTATCACAGAGGATCTGAGTATAGGGAATGTGTGTGACCTTTAGTTGTCTGTAAGATTGTCGTTGCCAGTGTAGTATGCAGTGACAAGCAAGGGGGAGAGAGAGGGAGAGAGAGAGAGAGAGAGAGAGAGAGAGAGAGGGAGAGAGAGAGAGAGTTGTGTGTTGGTTACTCTGCTCAACGGTCTGGAAATAACTAGCGGGACAAATGAAAACACAGATGATGTTGTTTTTTGGAAATATGATTTTGTAAAGACTGATTTGAGTACTGTGAAGATACTCAGGTAATGCAGTCCTGCATTGCTGGCTGGCTCGTATTTCATAATCAGTTTCAGAAAGGCGTATTTTTACCATGATTTTTCTGTTACTGGTTCGGATCAGTTAGTCGGAGTGTTAAGATGTGACTAAGCAAAGTTATCTGCGCAAATAGTTATAGGTTTACCAACCTCTTTTCATTTCATTAAATGACATAATCATTTTTTATGAGAATCGATTTTTGTAAACAAGGTTGTAATTGCTGAAGGATGAGGTTAATACTACAGTTTTAAATGCCAGTCGCGTTTTAGTCATGCACTAAGTACATTTTCTCCACTGTGTTCTCACGAAAATTTTGTTTTGTAATTCTTTGGCGTTGCGTTGCACTGGGAGGAACAGCAAAACATGACTGCATTGCTTTATTTGTAATTGCATTTGCAAGGTTTCTCTTTAGCTGGTTTTCTGTTGTACTTAATTTTAATTTTCACTATTTCCGAGCATTACTGAGTTTTAAAAACTAAAACTAAACTCCGTCCCAACGGGTCTCTAAAGACCTAATTTCTTCCGCCAAAAGATAAGTTACGAGAGTGTGTTAAAGCCAGTGTAACATTATAGTCAGGACACAATAACATTATTTACAGTTAAGCTTTGCATTTCCAAACTGTTACCAGCTTCAGTTTAGGCAAAGTTTATTGCAGATTTCATTTCTTGGTCAGACATTCTCATTCTTACAGTGCAGTGTTGCATGTAGGTATGTTTGTGTGTGTGTGTTTCACTTATTGTTTGGAGCTCCACACGAAAAATTACAGGGAATTTTAACAAAAGAATATTGGACAGCTGTTCTTTCGAAATTCGATTTATAATTTTATGTAGAATTTCTTCCTGTTAGTTTTGCGTGTTACAACTGTAAGACAAGCGCTGTGATTTCACGTATTGTAGCACGGCACTGCACAACACAGAATTTCAGGAGGACAGTTTATTTAGCGTACACTTTCACGTTTTCTAATTATTTCTGGCGGACGTTAACTGCAACACGTTTATATACTTCCAGATGGATTTGGTGACTCTTTTTATCTATAGCGTTTCCGTTTAGGTTCACATTTCAACACAGATACACAGGAAAGTTAAAAGAGTAGGAAACCAGTATACATATATACACTTACATACACACAAGTGTTACAGCAGATGCGAGGTTAGAGCGCTGCACTGAACATCTCGTTGCTATGTAGCGACGAGTTGACAGCCGGCAGCTTTCATCTTCCGCGTACCTGCGCTGCCATATCTGTCACGCATAAACTGTGTTATCGCAATGTTTGGAGGTAGATATGAGGCATGGAAAATGCTATGTGCTGTCTCCTGCATAAGGAGACAGCATTGGACGGCAACGTTTAGTCCATTCAACATGAAGCGGGAAAATTTTGTCACAAACTGGTGACAAGTACGGGAATGAAAGCATGGATCTAACTCTAAATCGGGAGACCATTTCGGTAATAGGTTGCCATGCCTCCAGAAGCAATCTCGTTGTCACTGGTTGGCCGAAATTGTAATTCTAACCAACGGTTGACTGTCGTTTCATGACCGTGGTTTCCAGTCTTCATGCAGCGAGAAAATTTCCGATCTTGCCATGACCGGCGTGTGACTCAGCAACACTCGTCTTGTTCCCGTGATTTCTACAGAATGAGGCCTAAAGTATGGAAAGAGAAAAAAACTGTACGTAAAAGAACGTACAAATCCCGCTGCCCTACAAAACAGTATCCAGTCGACTCGGCATGGATAAGAACAGGTCCTGTACGGCTTCAAAGGTAATCTTATACCTTTCTTCCTGAAAAATAGTGGATGTTCCGGCAACGAATTTGGAGCTGTATAGGGTTCAAAAATGGCTCTGAGCACTATGGGACTTAACTTCTGAGGTCATCAGTCCCCTAGAACTTAGAACTACTTAATCCTAACTAACCTAAGGACATCACACACATCCATGCCCGAGGCAGGATTCGAACCTGCGACCGTAGCGGTCGCGCGTTTCGAGACTGTAGCGCCTAGAACTGCTCGGTCACCCCGGCAGCTGTATAGGGATCAGGCACCCTTCTCACCAGAGCAGACCACAAATGCAAAACAGTATTGAGGGATGGTGACTGCAGTAGCTAAGGTGCTCACAAAGCCAGTCCTGGACGACGCGAGCTGTGCGAACAAAGGGCCTGTCATATAGAAGCACAGCATGACCATTGGGCAACAAACATTGTACCTTGGGATGGGCTTGACTAATCATAATGGTATCATAATCTTTGGCAGAGATGCGACGACGCAGAATAGCATTCAAGCACGTCTACCACCAGTACTAGCTGCCCAAATCATCACAGAATCCGCGCCATGTTCCACTCTTGTAACGTACACTCGGCCAGATGGTGGAAAGAGTGTGAAACGGGACTCATCCCACCCATTGTATTTCTTCCATTGCATCATAGTCCAGGATTTATAGCTCGTTCTCGACGCTTACTGACACAGGCATTTTCATCCCCTATGGGTGATTTTTGAGTTCCAACTTCCTCTGCAGTTCACTGCATACGTAGGTGCCTTTCGGACATTTTTGTGCTGACAGGATTCGTGAGTGCGAAATTCTGTTCTGTAGTGATATCTGAGGTAATCATCTTCTTATTTTTCGGTACAATTTTCGTTGAAAATCGTCCGTCACGATCACTCAACCCACAGTTTCGTGACTTAGTGGATGCTGTATTCCCGCTGTGTCTAAATGTGGTACAAATCTTCGATACTTTGCCTCTTCAAACTTCAAACACTTCGGCTACCTCGGTTAGGGAAGCACACGCCATAAGAGCACCAACAACTCGCAAACGGTCGAATTCACATAGCTCCGACATGATAAACTCACAACTACGCAGAACACAAGTCTGATCACGACTGACACGTGAAATGTATTGGACATATTGCACAGGTGCTTTTCGTGATCCAATAAAACAGAGAAACCTTCAACCGTCGCTAGCAGCTGCACTTAAGTTCAGGCATGCATTTCTCGCTGTGTTTGTATTTTAGACGAATCTCTGTATTTTGTGACAATTCCTAGCACTGTCATTTCCCCAGTGAACTTTTTCGAGTGTTTGGATGCGTTCCTCAGTTGTCCTGGAAGCAGGCACACAACAACAAACCACTAACTTGTAACTGGAAGGCCCGTGGTTCGTCAAGAGTTTGTAAGTATCCGTGACTAGGCGACACCCCTGTTGTCGTCTGTTAGACTACACCAAGGTCTACTCTCTATTAGCGAGCCAAACACTGCAGATGTCGCCCTTGGGTACGATCTGAGAAAGTCTCAAGCGCACAGTGTCTGCAGATGTACGTGATTTACCGGCAGCCACCTGGTTTTCCGTCGGACCTTAAGTAGAGTAACTCCTTTTCCTGTGTGCAAACACTTCAGGTATGCCGACACTGCCTTATGAAGTGGGAGACACAGCGTCTCATAGCAGCTTATCAGCTGCTTCCCAAACGGCCGTCCTGTCCATAATGATGATGATGTTTGGTTTGTGGGGCGCTCAACTGCGTGGTTATCAGCGCCCGTACAATTATCCAATCTTTGCGCAGTCCAATTTCGCCGCTTTCCTGGATGACAAACACCCAGTCATCTCGAGGCAGGTGAAAATCCCTGACCCCGCCGGGAATCGAACCCGGGACCCCGTGCTCGGGAAGCGAGAACGCTACCGCGAGACCACGAGCGGCGGACCGTCCTGTCCATAATGTTCGGCAGTGAAGTATTACAGTACGTTGTGCTTCAATGTCTTAAACCTTAGATCTATGATGACAGCAGTCTAACGGTGGCTGTATGATTCGTGCAAAGATGTGAAAATAAAAAAAAAATGTAAATAAAAATAGAAAAACGAACTTTCTAAAAAAGTTTCACCATTATCATCTACCATTTGGTTCATTTTACTAGCTGAAATTTGTGACAGTTGTTACTGTGTACAGAAGCAATTTCACTAGTACGTTTCCTCAATGACACTAACACATTTTAGGCAGTAAAGGGAAATTAACTCCTACCAATGGTACATACCACGGTTTCTGCCATGCTTCCCTTAGTTGTTAGAGACATGACAGATATGGTATTCATCGCTGTATTACTTCCACATTTTGGATCCTTCGTTCATACTTCCAGTCTACCGGTGTGTAGCTGAAACTAAAGCTACAATACTTAGTACTTCTGTCCGAACTCTTGTGTACGAAATAGAATGTGCAAAATGAAATGATAGTCCAGCATCGCGCTAAGCACTCATAAGATGAGTTGTGTAATTCTACTGCTCTCGTGTTCAGAATCGAAATGTAATAACAACAACTGAATTTACACTAACATCAAACACTGATCCTTGTGATAAATAAAAATAAAGATTATGTGTGCAGTGTTCTCTCGAAACTGACGTCAGTGGAGACAGAAGACTGAGAGGGATAAAAGACAAAAAGGTTCATCTGTAGTTACACTGAAAACAGTATCCTACGATTAGGCTCAGCTGATGTAATGAAATGACAGAAGTAAACGAAAACAATACACCGAATGAAACTATATACTAATATATAATACCTGTGTGTTTAAGAAATCTGTTAATGTCTATAAGGACTGTACATCTACCATGAACAGATCATCACAGAGCTTAGAGTTTAGAAAATAATAATGATTGCAATATTTTCAAAAAAGTGCTTCTAACTGTGGGCAACACTTATTCAGCGACAGAGTAGAGAAACTCATACAGGATGAGGAAACAAGATCTTACCGAGAAATGCATAGCACAGTTCTGTATTGTATTTGTTACCTCTACATCTACTGCATCTGTATTCATACTCCGCGAGCTACTGTATGGTATGTGGCTGACGTATGTCCCCTCCTGTTCCAGTCGCAAGTAGAGCGAGGGGAAAACGGATATTTATATGCCTCCATATGTTCCCTAATTTCGCTAACCTTACCCTTATGATGCTTGAAAATGTACGTTTGTGGCAGGAGAATCGTTCTGCAGTAAGTTTCAAATGCCTGTTCTCTACATTTCCTGAACCGTACGTCGTGAATGTGAGATGCCCTGCCTACAGCACGCATTACCTCATTAGAATGAAGAGTTAGTTGTGTTTCACCCCAGATATTTTTTCTGAATCAGTGCCATGTGTGTACAGATCGTTTTACTTCGACGAATTCATATTGTTAGAACACAAAATACTTTACAAAATCCTGCTGCAAATCGAAGTCACTGACATGGGTCTGTAATTTATCCGATTACTTCCACTTCCTTTCTTGAGTACTGGTGTCACCTGTGCAACTTTCGAGTCCACAGGTGCGGATGGTCTCCATTGGAGTGACCACATTCCACTGTGGATCCTACTACCGGAAGAAGCATTACTTGGAGGGAAGCCACTGAAATGGATGGTCAACACAGCGACTGGACGCAGTTCAGCCGGCTGCTGTGAATGATTATCCAGGCAACGTACAGAAACGGGTGGAGCGCTTCACACGAGTAATCCAATATTCCGCTGAGTTATCCACACCTAAGTCCTCAGGTCATCTATAGCTTTTAACGACAGAGTTATGTTGATACATACACTTAAATTCACTCACTTGCAATACAAATAATCACAGCATAATTTTTGTATAAAAGTTTTTACTTTCGATTCGTAATCTGATTTTGCATACTTCAAAGTATGGAGCAATGTTCTGAAATTGTAACCAGGAACGACATATGTCAGTTGCCCAAAAAACTGTTTGCATAAATACTGTCATTTCTATCTGATCACCTTGGTATTTCTGGATAATATTGTTTGTGTAATAAGTTGTTTCAAAAGTTAAACTATACCGGAAAGTAGAAAGCGTGTTGGAAGAAAATAAAATGTATAACATGTCTTGTACTTGTACGAGAGCTGCACTAGTTAGATAGAGTGTTTCTTTTTCATGAAAACTTTGAAAAGAGTTTGTGGCAGTTGGTTTATTGTAGCTATTGTCTGTGGTCTGTGTGACACTGTGAGCGTTATGTGGTGTATGGAAGAAGATTTATAATGCGGCTTTATATGGAGATACTGAAAAAAAAAGAAATGCCGCTGTGCAATAATTAACGTAACATGGCTGTAAGAGAAACGAGCACTGATGTCACAGTAACAATTCAGTTAACTGATGATTACTTGTAAAATGCAGTTTTTGTTCAAATGTGTGTGAAATCTTATTGGACTTAACTGCTAAGGTCATCAGTCCCTAAGCTTACACACAACTTAAACTAAATTACCCTAAGGACAAACACACACACCCATGCCCGAGGGAGGACTCGAACCTCCGAAAGGATCAGCCACACATGCAGTTTTTCACAAACAGTTAGAGTTCACATTCTGAGACTACTGAATTAAAACCCGTGTAAACAACTGATTCCTTTTATCAACTGTTTTCATAGACTTTCATTACTAATCATTTAGGTAGTCAGGTATAAAGTTTTATTACGAGCATACTGTTTCAGGCACTGTAGAAAACCATTCAGTTCAGTTACAGCACAATTTCATCTGTGAAAGTTGTTATTTTGATGAATCCTCAAATAGTATTTTAGCGTGCGAACATGACGTTGTGAATATCTATTGTAGTTATTAATTTATTATGTGGTTCAGTGTTGCAGTATTATACATCCTTAGCTACTCCATGTCAACCTGTCTTTCGTCAAAACTATTTTGTTTTACAACAGCCTCCAATTATCGTCAATACGTCAGCATAAAAGTGGAATAATTTTACAGCGCTTAGCGGAATTTAGTTACATCTAGGCACCGTGTAGTCCGATGTCTTCACGGTTATATTATCAATAAATTTTCATTTCTCATAGTAAATCCCGACGGCATCGTTATAACGTTGGTGAACCGGTGAGTGCCGCTAGCGTTTCATGTCAGGTGTGCATTTCTAGGAAGGTTTAAACGCCGCCCAAAAGCAAACAAACTCCCAGCCTTTCGAGTAGTGAGGACCAAGTCTAGATGCTTAACTAATATGAGTTGTTCTATAAATGTACGGGAAGCCATGTGGAAATTTCGGGAAATTGCAGTCATTTACAAACAGGAAAAGTGCCGAAACATAGGCCATCCAGGATCCAGCCTTCCGCCGCTACGTAGGACCATGGAGAGGGGCAAGTTGGACTTCAGAGCCAACAATTCCGAGCATTACAACCGCCCTTTCTCCGCAAGGGATCTGGATGTGGCACTGCCTGAGGTTCGTCATACTCTCGACCAAATACAATACTGCACGCTTCGGTATGTGCAAACAACATGAAAGGAAATCCTCCTGTAATGTTTTAATTTGCTGTGGCAGCCAGGCCACTTTCCCAACTCGCAGGGAGAGGAAATTTTGATATCTCTCCTCAAACAACAAACTGATCGAATTTGCTCCAGTAGTTACTAGAGAGTCACCGTAACTAGCAATGTAGGGAATAGCATGCGACGAATGGTTAAACGTCGTCTGGCCTGGGTGTTAGGGACCAGGCAAGTCCTTAGCCGCTCTCAGTGTGGATTCAGGAAATTCTGATCCACTGCTGAAAACTTGGCCCTGTTAGAGGTTGCTGTCCAGCATCACTGTATTTGTATATTCTTTGACATCAGGAGGTATTTGACACTACGTGGGGTCCAGTAGGTCTCTCGTGCCACCTCTCCACCTTCCTACGGTCCAACCTATCTAAACGCTTTTTTGGGTCATGAGTTGGTGTCATGTTAACGGATTGTTTTGAACTGGATAACGATCTTCATCATCGCAGTGTTTTAAGTGTTAGTCTCTTTGCCTTAGCCACAAACACGTTTTCGATGCAGGGCTCTGCGTAATTGTCCTTATTTGTGGACGATTTTGCAGTTTTCGATTCGTCCTCGAGAACCACAAGATTGCAGATGTTACAGTGTAACGCTGGAAATGCATATCCTCTTATTTCCATCTAGTGTACTATTTTTTTCCTTGCTTTGTTACCTCAAGATATGACATTTCTGTCTCTTTGTATATTGTAATTGTTTTACTATTTGTATATTTATGCATTTATGTCGATGTATAATTGGTTTGTTTCGTAAATATTATTTGTAATTTTACGCTGGGTCTTGCCTAGGGAAAACTGCTATCGAACGATTACGTCGATAGGTCGTGTGAAGAATCAAAGTGTGTAGGATCTTTGGTAGTGTTAACTCTGCCGCGTGGAGCGCGGGCTGAGAGAAGGAGTCTGGCGGGAGTAGCGAGTGGAGCAGGTGTGTTGTGTGACGCTCCCGCGAGTTGCCGCGCTTTCGGGGTTTGGCAGCATGTAATTGCGCTCGACTTGCGATGATAGTTTCTGACATGGTGTCGCGGACGGGAAACATTAACTAGCGCACATCAAGAGCCCGTTTCGCCTGGTGACCGTGTCGAGAAGAAGGCGCGCCAACATCCAGCTTCTGCAACAGCGACGGCCGACATTGAGGGACTGTCGCCACCTCCTCGATCGACGGCTTCGAACCTTCAATCAACCAACAAGGAAGACTGGAATCACGTAAAGTTTTAGAACTGTATGGCAGACCTCAGCTTTTAATCTTGTTCCATTTGCCTCGCAAAATTACAGCAACTTAGCATGAACCTTTGTTGCTCATTGTCCCAATTGCATTACCAAGCAGGGTCCCTTCCTTTTCCGAAATGAACCCGAGTGTCGTTGAAATTTAAACGCCAGCACTAAAGTAATATAGCTAATTCTATTTCACTGCTTTAATTTCAAAGTCAGCTGGCTACAATATTCAGATTACATAAGCACGAATTAAGAGTGCGAGTTTTGTTAGCATATTTAGCTTACCTGTGACTGCAGTTCAGCTTGGTACGTACTAAATTTTACTATTGTTAATTGTTCAGAATCATTTAATTCAAGTTCAAAGTTAAATCTCTTCTTTCTAAATTGCGTAGATTCAAGTAGCTTTTGAAATGATTGTTGAGGTAGTCCAAGACTAACCGTATTTTACTGAATTTCGATGTGCTTCAGAAAGAAAGCTCACTATTAACTTCAGTCACTAAATTAACTTTCGATTTTCCGGTTTTATTAATTCTTTTGCTAAATTAAGTCTGGGTGTAGCGAAATTTATTACTTCTGACAAACTTTCAGTTTTCACACTACGCGTGTCAACCTTCAGTTGCCACGCTTCTAGTGTTAATTATATGTGTAATAACCTTTCTTTTTCAGTTACTATAGTAATTGTCCTTAGGACTGGCGACCGTTATTTCCCCCAAATCTCAAATACCTAATTACCGCTAGTTAATTGTTAACGTAACGGCTGCACATTTACTTTCTTTATTAACTTTACCCCTTTTCAAAATTAATTTCCACCAGTTTCATTAGCACATTTCCTTTCATTTAGATGTAACCCTTTCCTCCCTCTTTACCGACAGGTTAACTTCGGTGACGATTGCTTTTCCAAAACTCCCATTAGGTACACGCGGTTTCATTTCTCACTGTCATTAAGGTCGGCAAGTGAGGGGGAGGTTACACGTGGCGACCTGGTGACAGGACAATCTTTGGATTTGAGGTTGTTCTGGACACGAATTTTGCATTGTGCAAATCTCGTAACAAAGTACTGGTTACGTACAGGCCGTTACGTCAGCGAGAATAAGTAGTGGGAGTAATCCTAATTATATTTGAGGTTTGGCATTTATATTGAAAATTATTAAAATGAGTGAAGGCAACAATTGCCAAAATTTGGTAGACTTGGATACGGAACAATCGGTCGAACAGTGGGAAACGCGCACCGCGGTACCCATTGTTCAGGGGCAGGCGGCTAGCATGAAAGACGCGACCGCCGAAACGCAACAAAGAGCAGAAATGGAATTTCACACTTTAGAAAGTGTTTCGGAATCGGAAGTGAAAATCAAATGTGAATCCCTTGATGACGAATACGGGGGGGACAATTAAAGAGGAAGCCGCTACGGAAGTAAAACCGGTAGTTTCCGGGAATTTAACTGATTTATTGAATGTTTTGATTAACGAAATCAAGAGTCAATCGGCAGAAATTAAAGCTCTGTCTGCCAAGCAAGAAGATCAGGCTGCCAAGCAAGAAGCTCAGGCTGCCAAGCAAGAAGCTCAGGCTGTCAAGCAAGAGGCTCGGGCTGCCAAGCAAGAAGCTCAGGCTGCCAAGCAAGAAGCTCAGTCTGAAAAAATTGAACGGATGCTAGACAATCAGAACAAAGCTATTAACGTTGTTAACAACAATGTTGGAGTTGTTAATACAAAAGTTGATAAAATC
The DNA here is from genome assembly GCF_023864275.1 of Schistocerca cancellata. NCBI lineage: Eukaryota > Metazoa > Arthropoda > Insecta > Orthoptera > Acrididae > Schistocerca > Schistocerca cancellata. The sequence goes on along the minus strand of NC_064633.1, from coordinate 171,575,515 downwards.
AAAGAAGATATTGTTGTAATTAATACCGAAATCGGTAATCTTAAACAGGAAATGATAGGCGTTCAGGCGGAAATTGCGAGCTTAAATACTCGTTTTGATTCGGAAATTAGCAGAATCGAGAAAAGTGTAGGAGAAGCAGTTGCTCCGATCATCGAGAATAAGGTGACGGAACAAATTCAATTAGTGAAAAAAGAGGATCAACAGAAGGTGGAAACTTTAAAGGCTTTAGTGTCCGAAGTAGACACTAAAGTGAGGGAGCAGGTAATACCTGCGAAGAGAAAAAGAGGGAAGTGGAAACGCTTGCGACAACCACTTGCCAAGTAATTACGAGAGTGTCGGAATTAGAAAAGAAACTTGACGAAAAACAGAGCTATGTGCCAATCTGTGCACATAGTTCGGAATTGTTGACGAAAGAGGAGCGGTTCGACCCCTTGAAAAAAGGCGGTATACACGCGACGGATTTCATTAAAAATTGTGAAAGAGTTTTACCCAGATCATGGACAAATGAGAGAAAAATTAATGCGGTTATTGATGTGCTGGCTGGTGATGCCAAGCGTTGGGGCTTAAACCTCAACATTACGAACCTGACTTTTGAGGAGTTTAAAAATTTCTTTCTGGCTGAATACTGGTCAGAGCAAAAACAGCAAAGTGTCTGGCGCGAATTTGTCGTATCGAGGCCTTTCGATGCGAATTCGCGCGGTTCGATGAAGGAGTTTTGTGAGGGCTGGATCCGCAAGTTGGAATATTTGCGTGATCGCCGCACGGAATCCGAAATAGTCTGGGAACTCCACAAGAAGCTTCCAGATGATACAAAACGCTACGTAGGAAGCAATTACAGGACAATAAATGATTTCCTGGAAAGAGTGGAGGACGAGGACAATTGGCGCAATAATCGCGACAGTGGTAGAGGCCGTGGTAACAACAACGAGTACCACAGCAACCACAACAATGATAACTATGGGAATAATGCATACCGCAATCTTGGCAGCAATAACAATAGTGGTTGGGGCCGTAATGACAATCGGTACAATGCAAATAATAACAGGAATGACGGAAACCAGTATCACACTAGCGTGATACGGGCTTCGCAGAATGGTAATAACGCCAGAGAGTGTGATCAGCCGCCTCAGCAGCATCAGGGGAGCGTATCTGCTGGGACGAGACAGGGAAACCATTAGCCGCGCCGGTGAGGGGCCGAGCGGGCGTGGAGAAATTTTGGCGGCCCAATAACAAGAGAAAACCCAGGTGTCGCCGTTATGAAAATTCCGTATGGAATAATCAACGGCGGGAGAGTGTGCCAGTGTTAAGAGAAAAGAGTGCGCCCACAAGTAGTAGATCAGCTGTATACACGGCAGTAGAAAATACATTCGCTGTCAGTGAGAACAATTTAAGTAGTGTTCCCGAAATCGATTATAAAGTGGCAGCTGTAATACCCACAGCGGAACTGGAGATTAAGTTTAAGAATGATTCGCAATTGTTGAGAGAAGATCAGATGTCGGATAACACGTCCGTCATCGAGCGAGGGGATGCAGAGAGGGATGAGGTCTGGTTAAGGCAGTTCGGTCGCTTATACGACGAACTAAGAGATTATAGGGGGTCTGTATGGGAGAAGTGTTTATGGGGAGCGCGTGCAGGATTTGCCGCGTCTCGTCCCGCAGGAAGATAGTGTTTGTGAAGTGATAGAAAGTTCTGGCCCTAACCGGCAGACTTTACCAGAAATAGTTGATGTTAAGGGGGAGCACGAGCAAGATTCGTCGTGTTTCGTCCCGCAGGAGTTAGATGTTGAAGTAGTAACGGAAAGTTCTGGCCCTAACCGGCAGACCTTACCGAAAGTTTCAGTGGTAGAAGTAACCAACCCATCCGACGCAAACCTCCAGTTTAAACATTGCGAGAGTATTAAGGAGAAAGATTGCGAAAATTTTAGTGATAGCCGGACACGATTGGTAGAAATGCACATAGATTACTGCGTGTATGAGGTTAGAGCTGACATTATACGGTCAGACGATAGCAGTGTGGGTTGTGCAGATCTAGCGGAAGTAATTGCAGAAACTACTGGGCACATTCCTCCAGGTAGATTGGCAGATGAGATCAATCTGACCAAAGTGGAATCAACGAAGGTGACAATTAGTGAATTGATAGCAAAGCAACACTCACTAGTTGACGAGTTAGAGGAAAAGGTTTCGGTATTTGAGGCGAAGCTACAGACTAAGCCTCAGGACAAACGTGTTGAAATTAAAACTGTATATGAACAGAGGCTGAAAAAGCCGCCAGATAAGCCGGATTTAGGATCAAAGCTGGATGGTTTTTTCTGGAATGACCTGGATACAGACGAGGATTTACTGTGGGAAAATGAAGAAACAGTCGAGGACAAGTGTAGACAGATAGTAGTGTCTGTTAATATGTACGACCTACAACTAAACGTGTTGATTGACACCCGTGCAGAATTGAGTGCTGTATCTGGGAAAATATTTGAGTTACTGAAAGACAGACCTGGCATCGTAGTTATGCCAGTAACAGGAGTGAAAATTATCGGTGCTACTGGGAAGGCCAGTAAACCGGTCACAAAACAGATTTTTGTCAACTTCGAGATATGTGGGGCACGATTTCAACAAGAGTTTGTCGTCGTGCCAGACTTGACTACGGAAGTAATTATCGGGTTACATTGGCTATTAAAGTACGGTGCAGTGATTAATTGCGAAAGTAAAACTTTGACATGTACGTCACAAGATAAAAAATTAGTAGTTAGTTTTGACGAGGCAGGAGACGGTGTGCATAGGCAATACCAGCCTATACACATTGTTAACTGGCCGGATGCTATTGACGTAGGTATGAATTTGAACTACTGTAATGTGAGGAATCTCGGCATTGACAATAGTGTAGAAAGTGAATTGGAAGAGATAATCAAATTCCCTCCACGGATTGACATTAGTATTGGTTTGGAAAAAGGATCGTTTGCGAGAAGTAATGAAGCTAAAAGTGGATGCTCGCATACGTCGTCATGACGCTAAAGCGCGTTTTGCTAAGTTTGCAATCGGAGACTTAGTACTTGTAAAAGCTCATGAGAAATCGAGCGAGATAGACAATGAAATCTCTAAATTTAAGTTTGTTTATAATGGACCATATAAAGTCATCGGTATACCTCACACAAATGCTTATTGCTTAGAGTATCCAAGCTCTGGAAAACGATTAGGTATACGGAATATTGTAGACTTGAAATTGTACCAACCTAGGATCGATTAATACCACACAATGGGTAATTTGTACACTATGTAAATATAGAGTGTAAGATTTAAGGATGTGCCATGTTACGATGCTTTTGCCTGACCTAGAGGTCATTAAAGAAGTTGTAATTAATTAGTAATTAATTTTGACTAAATGATTTAAGAGTAACTGATTAGTAATCATCTGAAAAATCCAAGCTGCTAGTTTAAGTTTTCAGCTGAGTCAGAGTAGATTAAGGAATGTAAATATGATATTGTAACTTGCTGTAATATTTCATGAATGTGTGTTTTTATTATTCATTGCCGATGTACTTAGACGCTGTTTTAAGTTTCAGGCTAGTACATGCATGTCATGATAGACAGTGTTGAGTTATCCGCTGTGATAGTGTTTATGGACTCCTTGAGATTACTCGGGAGTGAGTTTTTCCTAAAGAATTCGGTGAAACGGACGTTCTGGAAATGCCGTCACACAGGCAGGTGAGATCAAGCGTGCCGCACAGGCGGGCAAACACAATACTTGCAAGGCGAAGCCGCTGTCGGCTCTGTGCCACTGTCGGCTCTTGTGCCGCTGTCGGCATTCTTTGTACTTGCGGGTACGGAAGGCGGAACTGTTTTTCTTCCTGGACAGCTGAAAGAATTCTACTGTCAATATTTATGTTTTTTTCGATCTGCTGTATATTATTTTCTTGTTTAGCGTTAATTGGACATGACGAGAATATTAATTATGAAAAGGTTACATAAAAATGTTTATTCTATGTAATTAATTATTAGTTTGCGTATTTTGATATACCTGTTTTTATGACCATGTACTCTGATTAATTTTGCAAATAGTATTCCATTTCTTATAGTGTTACGAATTTTAATGATTTTGGAATAGCTAAACCATTTTCTATGATTTCTATGAATTTTGATATGTTGTCAACCTGTTTTATTTTGTGCAAGATGACAGAGTGGAATAAGATTAGGAGTGTCTCCACTCAATTATTATCGTCTCAAAATTGGTTTACGATTAATTAGACGAATGCTAAATTTTGTTATGTTTTGAGCATATGCATTTCCGCTGTTTCTTTTTTTGGGACATTTTCTGAGTCTGTTTACGTTGCACGAACATCCTCAGACAATGTGGGGCACGTGTAACGCTGGAAATGCATATCCTCTTATTTCCATCAAGTGTACTATTTTTTCCTTGCTTTGTTACCTCAAGATATGACATTTCTGTCTCTTTGTATATTGTAATTGTTTTACTATTTGTATATTTATGCATTTATGTCGATGTATAATTGGTTTGTTTCGTAAATATTATTTGTAATTTTACGCTGGGTCTTGCCTAGGGAAAACTGCTATCGAACGATTACGTCGATAGGTCGTGTGAAGAATCAAAGTGTGTAGGATCTTTGGTAGTGTTAACTCTGCCGCGTGGAGCGCGGGCTGAGAGAAGGAGTCTGGCGGGAGTAGTGAGTGGAGCAGGTGTGTTGTGTGACGCTCCCGCGAGTTGCCGCGCTTTCGGGGTTTGGCAGCATGTAATTGCGCTCGACTTGCGATGATAGTTTCTGACATGGTGTCGCGGACGGGAAACATTAACTAGCGCACATCAAGAGCCCGTTTCGCCTGGTGACCGTGTCGAGAAGAAGGCGCGCCAACATCCAGCTTCTGCAACAGCGACGGCCGACAATGAGGGACTGTCGCCACCTCCTCGATCGACGGCTTCGAACCTTCAATCAACCAACAAGGAAGACTGGAAGCACGTAAAGTTTTAGAACTGTATGGCAGACCTCAGCTTTTAATCTTGTTCCATTTGCCTCGCAAAATTACAGCAACTTAGCATGAACCTTTGTTGCTCATTGTCCCAATTGCATTACCAAGCAGGGTCCCTTCCTTTTCCGAAATGAACCCGAGTGTCGTTGAAATTTAAACGCCAGCACTAAAGTAATATAGCTAATTCTATTTCACTGCTTTAATTTCAAAGTCAGCTGGCTACAATATTCAGATTACATAAGCACGAATTAAGAGTGCGAGTTTTGTTAGCATATTTAGCTTACCTGTGACTGCAGCTCAGCTTGGTACGTACTAAATTTTACTATTGTTAATTGTTCAGAATCATTTAATTCAAGTTCAAAGTTAAATCTCTTCTTTCTAAATTGTGTAGATTCAAGTAGCTTTTGAAATGATTGTTGAGGTAGTCCAAGACTAACCGTATTTTACTGAATTTCGATGTGCTTCAGAAAGAAAGCTCACTATTAACTTCAGTCACTAAATTAACTTTCGATTTTCCGGTTTTATTAATTCTTTTGCTAAATTAAGTCCGGGTGTAGTGAAATTTATTACTTCTGACAAACTTTCAGTTTTCACACTACGCGTGTCAACCTTCAGTTGCCACGCTTCTAGTGTTAATTATATGTGTAATAACCTTTCTTTTTCAGTTACTATAGTAATTGTCCTTAGGACTGGCGACCGTGATTTCCCCCAAATCTCAAATACCTAATTACCGCTAGTTAATTGTTAACGTAACGGCTGCACATTTACTTTCTTTATTAACTTTACCCCTTTTCAAAATTAATTTCCACCAGTTTCATTAGCACATTTCCTTTCATTTAGATGTAACCCTTTCCTCCCTCTTTACCGACAGGTTAACTTCGGTGACGATTGCTTTTCCAAAACTCCCATTAGGTACACGCGGTTTCATTTCTCACTGTCATTAAGGTCGGCAAGTGAGGGGGAGGTTACACGTGGCGACCTGGTGACAGGACAATCTTTGGATTTGAGGTTGTTCTGGACACGAATTTTGCATTGTGCAAATCTCGTAACAAAGTACTGGTTACGTACAGGTCGTTACGTCAGCGAGAATAAGTAGTGGGAGTAATCCTAATTATATTTGAGGTTTGGCATTTATATTGAAAATTATTAAAATGAGTGAAGGCAACAATTGCCAAAATTTGGTAGACTTGGATACGGAACAATCGGTCGAACAGTGGGAAACGCGCACCGCGGTACCCATTGTTCAGGGGCAGGCGGCTAGCATGAAAGACGCGACCGCCGAAACGCAACAAAGAGCAGAAATGGAATTCCACACTTTAGAAAATGTTTCGGAATCGGAAGTGAAAATCAAATGTGAATCCCTTGATGACGAATACGGGGGGACAATTAAAGAGGAAGCCGCTACGGAAGTAAAACCGGTAGTTTCCGGGAATTTAACTGATTTATTGAATGTTTTGATTAACGAAATCAAGAGTCAATCGGCAGAAATTAAAGCTCTGTCTGCCAAGCAAGAAGATCAGGCTGCCAAGCAAGAAGCTCAGGCTGCCAAGCAAGAAGCTCAGGCTGTCAAGCAAGAGGCTCGGGCTGCCAAGCAAGAAGCTCAGGCTGCCAAGCAAGAAGCTCAGTCTGAAAAAATTGAACGGATGCTAGACAATCAGAACAAAGCTATTAACGTTGTTAACAACAATGTTGGAATTGTTAATACAAAAGTTGATAAAATCAAAGAAGATATTGTTGTAATTAATACCGAAATCGGTAATCTTAAACCGGAAATGATAGGCGTTCAGGCGGAAATTGCGAGCATAAATACTCGTTTTGATTCGGAAATTAGCAGAATCGAGAAAAGTGTAGGAGAAGCAGTTGCTCCGATCATCGAGAATAAGGTGACGGAACAAATTCAATTAGTGAAAAAAGAGGATCAACAGAAGGTGGAAACTTTAAAGGCTTTAGTGTCCGAAGTAGACACTAAAGTGAGGGAGCAGGTAATACCTGCGAAGAGAAAAAGAGGGAAGTGGAAACGCTTGCGACAACCACTTGCCAAGTAATTACGAGAGTGTCGGAATTAGAAAAGAAACTTGACGAAAAACAGAGCTATGTGCCAATCTGTGCACATAGTTCGGAATTGTTGACGAAAGAGGAGCGGTTCGACCCCTTGAAAAAAGGCGGTATACACGCGACGGATTTCATTAAAAATTGTGAAAGAGTTTTACCCAGATCATGGACAAATGAGAGAAAAATTAATGCGGTTATTGATGTGCTGGCTGGTGATGCCAAGCGTTGGGGCTTAAACCTCAACATTACGAACCTGACTTTTGAGGAGTTTAAAAATTTCTTTCTGGCTGAACACTGGTCAGAGCAAAAACAGCAAAGTGTCTGGCGCGAATTTGTCGTATCGAGGCCTTTCGATGCGAATTCGCGCGGTTCGATGAAGGAGTTTTGTGAGGGCTGGATCCGCAAGTTGGAATATTTGCGTGATCGCCGCACGGAATCCGAAATAGTCTGGGAACTCCACAAGAAGCTTCCAGATGATACAAAACGCTACGTAGGAAGCAATTACAGGACAATAAATGATTTCCTGGAAAGAGTGGAGGACGAGGACAATTGGCGCAATAATCGCGACAGTGGTAGAGGCCGTGGTAACAACAACGAGTACCACAGCAACCACAACAATGATAACTATGGGAATAATGCATACCGCAATCTTGGCAGCAATAACAATAGTGGTTGGGCCGTAATGACAATCGGTACAATGCAAATAATAACAGGAATGACGGAAACCAGTATCACACTAGCGTGATACGGGCTTCGCAGAATGGTAATAACGCCAGAGAGTGTGATCAGCCGCCTCAGCAGCATCAGGGGAGCGTATCTGCTGGGACGAGACAGGGAAACCATTAGCCGCGCCAGTGAGGGGCCGAGCGGGCGTGGAGAAATTTTGGCGGCCCAATAACAAGAGAAAACCCAGGTGTCGCCGTTATGAAAATTCCGTATGGAATAATCAACGGCGGGAGAGTGTGCCAGTGTTAAGAGAAAAGAGTGCGCCCACAAGTAGTAGATCAGCTGTATACACGGCAGTAGAAAATACATTCGCTGTCAGTGAGAACAATTTAAGTAGTGTTCCCGAAATCGATTATAAAGTGGCAGCTGTAATACCCACAGCGGAACTGGAGATTAAGTTTAAGAATGATTCGCAATTGTTGAGAGAAGATCAGATGTCGGATAACACGTCCGTCATCGAGCGAGGGGATGCAGAGAGGGATGAGGTCTGGTTAAGGCAGTTCGGTCGCTTATACGACGAACTAAGAGATTATAGGGGTCTGTATGGGAGAAGTGTTTATGGGGAGTACGTGCAGGATTTGCCGCGTCTCGTCCCGCAGGAAGATAGTGTTTGTGAAGTGATAGAAAGTTCTGGCCCTAACCGGCAGACTTTACCAGAAATAGTTGATGTTAAGGGGGAGCACGAGCAAGATTCGTCGTGTTTTGTCCCGCAGGAGTTAGATGTTGAAGTAGTAACGGAAAGTTCTGGCCCTAACCGGCAGACCTTACCGAAAGTTTCAGTGGTAGAAGTAACCGACCCATCCGACGCAAACCTCCAGTTTAAACATTGCGAGAGTATTAAGGAGAAAGACTGCGAAAATTTTAGTGATAGCCGGACACGATTGGTAGAAAAGCACATAGATTACTGCGTGTATGAGGTTAGCGCTGGCATTATACGGTCAGACGATAGCAGTGTGGGTTGCGCAGATCTAGCGGAAGTAATTGCAGAAACTACTGGGCACATTCCTCCAGGTAGATTGGCAGATGAGATCAATCTGACCAAAGTGGAATCAACGAAGGTGACAATTAGTGAATTGATAGCAAAGCAACACTCACTAGTTGACGAGTTAGGGGAAAAGGTTTCGGTATTTGAGGCGAAGCTACAGACTAAGCCTCAGGACAAACGTGTTGAAATTAAAACTGTATATGAACAGAGGCTGAAAAAGCCGCCAGATAAGCCGGATTTAGGATCAAAGCTGGATGGTTTTTTCTGGAATGACCTGGATACAGACGAGGATTTACTGTGGGAAAATAAAGAAACAGTCGAGGACAAGTGTAGACAGATAGTAGTGTCTGTTAATATGTACGACCTACAACTAAACGTGTTGATTGACACCCGTGCAGAATTGAGTGCTGTATCTGGGAAAATATTTGAGTTACTGAAAGACAGACCTGGCATCGTAGTTATGCCAGTAACAGGAGTGAAAATTATTGGTGCTACTGGGAAGGCCAGAAAACCGGTCACAAAACAGATTTTTGTCAACTTCGAGATATGTGGGGCACGATTTCAACAAGAGTTTGTCGTCGTGCCAGACTTGACTACGGAAGTAATTATCGGGTTACATTGGCTATTAAAGTACGGTGCAGCGATTAATTGCGAAAGTAAAACTTTGACATGTACGTCACAAGATAAAAAATTAGTAGTTAGTTTTGACGAGGCAGGAGACGGTGTGCATAGGCAATACCAGCCTATACACATTGTTAACTGGCCGGATGCTATTGACGTAGGTATGAATTTGAACTACTGTAATGTGAGGAATCTCGGCATTGACAATAGTGTAGAAAGTGAATTGGAAGAGATAATCAAATTCCCTCCACGGATTGACATTAGTATTGGTGTGGAAAAAGGATCGTTTGCGAGAAGTAATGAAGCTAAAAGCGGATGCTCGCATACGTCGTCATGACGCTAAAGCGCGTTTTGCTAAGTTTGCAATCGGAGACTTAGTACTTGTAAAAGCTCATGAGAAATCGAGCGAGATAGACAATGAAATCTCTAAATTTAAGTTTGTTTATAATGGACCATATAAAGTCATCGGTATACCTCACACAAATGCTTATTGCTTAGAGTATCCAAGCTCTGGAAAACGATTAGGTATACGGAATATTGTAGACTTGAAATTGTACCAACCTAGGATCGATTAATACCACACAATGGGTAATTTGTACACTATGTAAATATAGAGTGTAAGATTTAAGGATGTGCCATGTTACGATGCTTTTGCCTGACCTAGAGGTCATTAAAGAAGTTGTAATTAATTAGTAATTAATTTTGACTAAATGATTTAAGAGTAACTGATTAGTAATCATCTGAAAAATCCAAGCTGCTAGTTTAAGTTTTCAGCTGAGTCAGAGTAGATTAAGGAATGTAAATATGATATTGTAACTTGCTGTAATATTTCATGAATGTGTGTTTTTATTATTCATTGCCGATGTACTTAGACGCTGTTCTAAGTTTCAGGCTAGTACATGCATGTCATGATAGACAGTGTTGAGTTATCCGCTGTGATAGTGTTTATGGACTCCTTGAGATTACTCGGGAGTGAGTTTTTCCTAAAGAATTCGGTGAAACGGACGTTCTGGAAATGCCGTCACACAGGCAGGTGAGATCAAGCGTGCCGCACAGGCGGGCAAACACAATACTTGCAAGGCGAAGCCGCTGTCGGCTCTGTGCCACTGTCGGCTCTTGTGCCGCTGTCGGCATTCTTTGTACTTGCGGGTACGGAAGGCGGAACTGTTTTTCTTCCTGGACAGCTGAAAGAATTCTACTGTCAATATTTATGTTTTTTTCGATCTGCTGTATATTATTTTCTTGTTTAGCGTTAATTGGACATGACGAGAATATTAATTATGAAAAGGTTACATAAAAATGTTTATTCTATGTAATTAATTATTAGTTTGCGTATTTTGATATACCTGTTTTTATGACCATGTACTCTGATTAATTTTGCAAATAGTATTCCATTTCTTATAGTGTTACGAATTTTAATGATTTTGGAATAGCTAAACCATTTTCTATGATTTCTATGAATTTTGATATGTTGTCAACCTGTTTTATTTTGTGCAAGATGACAGAGTGGAATAAGATTAGGAGTGTCTCCACTCAATTATTATCGTCTCAAAATTGGTTTACGATTAATTAGACGAATGCTAAATTTTGTTATGTTTTGAGCATATGCATTTCCGCTGTTTCTTTTTTTGGGACATTTTCTGAGTCTGTTTACGTTGCACGAACATCCTCAGACAATGTGGGGCACGTGTAACGCTGGAAATGCATATCCTCTTATTTCCATCTAGTGTACTATTTTTTTCCTTGCTTTGTTACCTCAAGATATGACATTTCTGTCTCTTTGTATATTGTAATTGTTTTACTATTTGTATATTTATGCATTTATGTCGATGTATAATTGGTTTGTTTCGTAAATATTATTTGTAATTTTACGCTGGGTCTTGCCTAGGGAAAACTGCTATCGAACGATTACGTCGATAGGTCGTGTGAAGAATCAAAGTGTGTAGGATCTTTGGTAGTGTTAACTCTGCCGCGTGGAGCGCGGGCTGAGAGAAGGAGTCTGGCGGGAGTAGTGAGTGGAGCAGGTGTGTTGTGTGACGCTCCCGCGAGTTGCCGCGCTTTCGGGGTTTGGCAGCATGTAATTGCGCTCGACTTGCGATGATAGTTTCTGACATGGTGTCGCGGATGGGAAACATTAACTAGCGCACATCAAGAGCCCGTTTCGCCTGGTGACCGTGTCGAGAAGAAGGCGCGCCAACATCCAGCTTCTGCAACAGCGACGGCCGACAATGAGGGACTGTCGCCACCTCCTCGATCGACGGCTTCGAACCTTCAATCAACCAACAAGGAAGACTGGAAGCACGTAAAGTTTTAGAACTGTATGGCAGACCTCAGCTTTTAATCTTGTTCCATTTGCCTCGCAAAATTACAGCAACTTAGCATGAACCTTTGTTGCTCATTGTCCCAATTGCATTACCAAGCAGGGTCCCTTCCTTTTCCGAAATGAACCCGAGTGTCGTTGAAATTTAAACGCCAGCACTAAAGTAATATAGCTAATTCTATTTCACTGCTTTAATTTCAAAGTCAGCTGGCTACAATATTCAGATTACATAAGCACGAATTAAGAGTGCAAGTTTTGTTAGCATATTTAGCTTACCTGTGACTGCAGCTCAGCTTGGTACGTACTAAATTTTACTATTGTTAATTGTTCAGAATCATTTAATTCAAGTTCAAAGTTAAATCTCTTCTTTCTAAATTGCGTAGATTCAAGTAGCTTTTGAAATGATTGTTGAGGTAGTCCAAGACTAACCGTATTTTACTGAATTTCGATGTGCTTCAGAAAGAAAGCTCACTATTAACTTCAGTCACTAAATTAACTTTCGATTTTCCGGTTTTATTAATTCTTTTGCTAAATTAAGTCTGGGTGTAGCGAAATTTATTACTTCTGACAAACTTTCAGTTTTCACACTACGCGTGTCAACCTTCAGTTGCCACGCTTCTAGTGTTAATTATATGTGTAATAACCTTTCTTTTTCAGTTACTATAGTAATTGTCCTTAGGACTGGCGACCGTGATTTCCCCCAAATCTCAAATACCTAATTACCGCTAGTTAATTGTTAACGTAACGGCTGCACATTTACTTTCTTTATTAACTTTACCCCTTTTCAAAATTAATTTCCACCAGTTTCATTAGCACATTTCCTTTCATTTAGATGTAACCCTTTCCTCCCTCTTTACCGACAGGTTAACTTCGGTGACGATTGCTTTCCCAAAACTCCCATTAGGTACACGCGGTTTCATTTTTCACTGTCATTAAGGTCGGCAAGTGAGGGGGAGGTTACAACAGGAATGGGCTTCAAAGGCTGGTTTTCAGTTTTCTGCCGATTATTTTCTGCTTGTTTGTTTTAATCGTTCTCGTAGTATTTTTACTTTACCTTACTTGCGTATAATGGACATCATACTACATTTTAAATACTTGGTGATGTTTCTGGGTCTCCTTTTTTTATTTAAACTGCCATGGTTTCCACACCCAATGGGGCTGAATGCCAGGACCGAAAAATCACCGATCATCATAATGTGCCGCAACCACAGGTCTTGGGGAGAGGGCAGGGAGAGTCTCTTCCGTTTTATAAGTTTTCAAGCGATCGTGGCTAGACTACAGGTGCCCAGTGTATGGATGAGCGAAGCTTCTTATCTGAAGATCATTAAGGCTATCCTAGATTAGTGGATTTGTATGATCATGTCTGCTTACAGGAATTGCCCCGCACCAATCTTTATGCAACTCCTCATGACGCATCAGGCATGTAAGCTACGATTTTATCAGTATAACTTGCTGCTGCTTATCCAGTTCTGGGACGCTCCTTATCTAAGCGTTCGCTAACAACGAGGCCATTTAGGATCAGCGTGCCGCGTCAGCTCGAGTCACTTGGAGTGGAGCCAGTACAACCACAAATTGATGGCTCTAACCACCTGCCACCCTTTTTACAGAGAGCCGTAAAGTACTTTTAGATATTATGCAGTGCAGGAGAGGCTAAAGCGTGCATGCGTTTCAATACATTATTTAACGCCGTTTTGAATGAGAACCACAACACTGCAGCGTTATTTACCGATAGGTCTAAGCAGGGCCGGCCGGGTTGGCCGAGCGGTTCTAGGCGCTACAGTCTGGAACCGCGCTACCGCTACGGTCGCAGGCTAGAATCCTGCCTCAGGCATGGATGTGTGTGATGTCGTTAGGTTAGTTAGGTTTAAGTATTTCTAAGTTCTGGGGGACTGATGACCTCAGAAGTTAAGTCCCATAATGCTCAGAGCCATTTTGAAGGTCTAAGCAGGGTCAATCCGTTGGTTCCTCTGTAGTTTTCCCTGATTTTTTCCTCGAGATCTGAGTACCTCAAGACTTCACTGTCTTTGATGAGGAATTATACGCGAGCTTGTGGTCACTGGAGGAGATGAGATGAGTTGCGAATGCTATATTCCTCATCTGTTCCGACTCCCTCAGTGCCTTTCACTTCCTACGTTAGTACCCAGCAGACGGAGTAGTGCAGTATATCCAGGACGCCCTCCTCCACTTATAAAGGGAGGGGAACGACGCGTCTCTCTGCTGTTGGGAACGAAAGGTCGGCAGTAGCAGCCAAGGAGAAGTGGGGAAATCTTCAGATACTTCAATGCGCTATACCACTATATTCTATCTCCTCGCTCGTGATGCACAATTGTCGTTAGGGAAAAGAGTGGCTGAAAGTGACAGATTATAAGCTGCGTCTAGTAAAGTCCACAACGTGGCCGTGGCGTATTTCCTTCCAGCCATGAGGGCAGGATCAAGTCCTCCTTACTCGTCTTTGCATAGGCCACAGCGCTATGACGCATGGCATACTGCTTTTGGGTGAGGTTTTTCCAATCTGTAGTGCTTGTGGCGCACTGATCATAGTGCGCCATAATTTACTAGACCGTGTTTTATTTTCGGACCTGATGGCTGCAGCATGATTGTCGATAGATTTCCTCTGCATTTTAACTGACGATCAGAGATATCTATTACGACTTTAAAGGTGAAACGTCCCCTTTGAACAATTTATACAAGACTGTCCTTATAAACCTCTTACACTATTTGCTTTTCAAACAGCTGAGCAAAACTGAACGTACTCAAACATTCACTAAAGTGACACACAATATTTTTAGCGCAACGCAATCTGACTATGAAAAATCCCTACAAAAGAATGGCTCTGACAAACATTAAACTATACCTTTCACAAATCACTTACCTCACAAAAATCTTCGTTACTCAAGCTACTGCAATACAGCGAGCGCCACTACTGCCAGCTAAATAAAAGATTCAAACTACTGAAGGCACTAACTACTGATAGTCTTAGCAAATGAAAGATTCTAATAGAGAACAAACAATGTTTTTACCTCAATATTCATAATATATACAGCAGTTCATGACATTTTTCAAAACTCCGCCATCTCTCTCCCCACATCCACCACTGCTGGCGGCTCACCTCCAACTGCGCAACGCTACGCGCTGTTCACATCCAGCTGCCGCTGCCCAACACTACAATGGCAGACAACAATGCAAACTAGCCACATACTGCACGCAGCACAGCCAGTGATTTTCATACAGAGCGCTACGTGGCATTACCAATATAAAAATCTAAACAGCCTACTTACAAAGGTTCTGTGAAATGTCCGATTAGTATCCTAAAACTTATAGGGCGACGTTTTCAATGAGTTATCAGTACGGCTGGATCACCATCATTTTTTTGTAAGTGATCACTCAGCCAGATATTCCTGTGAATCTGTTTCATATGAAACTTCCTGGCAGATTAAAACTGTGTGCAGGACCGAGACTCGAACTCGGGACCTTTGCCTTTCGCGGGCAAGTGCTCTACCAACTGAGTTACCCAAGCACGACTCACGCCCCGTCATCACAGCTTTACTTCTGCCAGTACCTCGTCTCCTACCTTCCAAACTTAACAGAAGCTCTCGCAGGAGCATACAAACGTTATCACAATCACAGGTGTGTGTCCTAACTTCTGTTTTAATAAAAGACAGTAGTCGAGTGCAAATATTCACAGTTATGAATAAACTGGAAGCTGACTGGGAAAATATTGTAATTTATTGATACAAAACACCACTGTAAATAACTAGACGGGCACTTAGAAAAGACTAGACAAAGTGCTGGGGTATCAAATGGAACACTTCAAGACGGTAAACTGTGCAGGACCTCGATAGCGACTTCCCAAGTAAAGGTTAGGAGAAGTAGTACAGGGCTTATGTGAGTGCAAAAGAGGCCCTGGCAGAAGCAAGCAAAGTGACATATCAAGTAATGGTTCAGGTTCCGCTTCCACTTAGGTGTACAGTTTTTATTTATCTGGATTCTTTGTTACAGTATGTTTTCTAGTGCAAAAAGAAAGATTCGGTTATATGTCACATGATACTGTGAAGCATTTTGTGGAGGATCTAAATTTAGTATAGTACTCGATAGATATTCTGTTGAGAGTAATACTTACAATCAAGCTGTGTACTCACTGTTAAGTTGATTTCTTAGAGAATGTGCTTCCGTAGGCAGCTTCTACATAAATCGTGTTGCAGCAAATACCATCCTAACTGTCAAAATTTCCGAGGCAACTTCTGTGATGGTGATTCCACCGAAAGAATTATAGTCAAAGTCTTGACTGCCAATAATTATAAAAATTATGCATCCGTAATTTACCAATAGAGTTGTGGTCAACCCCACATTGTCTGAGCATGTTCGTGTAACCTAAACAGACTCAGAAAGTGCTTTAGAGGTTCATTTTATAATGTGAGTATAAAACACAGTAAATCTATATTAAAGTCTAATCAGAAGTTCCGATTATGTATGCGCAATTACGTTGTCTGTTGGTCTGTCCGACGCTATTAATAAACGGGAGTCAGTGGAAATTTCTGGTGCAGCATTAATGCATTTTTTAAATTATCTCACAGATAAACACAGTCCGCAGAATTAGTCATAGAATGCCACTGGTGCTTTGCGCACTGACACGACTAGCTTAAGATTTATATACAGTGACATTCTTGAAGAAAACATAGGAAATAGTAGCAAATATTAACGATTACTTTTCCACGTTCTCAGTCCTCTGACGCAGAACGCTATAGGTAAAGAGACTACATTACGGGATAGTTTCCTCAGCATTCGAATAGTGGTTTGTTAGGATTGTATACTACGAGGTGCATTCAAGTTCTATGGCCTCCGATTATTTGTCTAATTAACTACTCACCCGACATCGATGAAACTGGCGTTACTTCTCGACGTAATCGCCCTGCAGATGTACACATTTATCACAACGCTGACGCCGTGATTCCATGGCAGCGGCGAAGGCTTCTTTAGGAGTCTGTTTTGACCACTGGAAAATCGCTGAGGCAATAATAGCACGGCTGGTGAATGTGCGGCCACGGAGAATGTCTTTCATTGTTGGAAAAAACCAAAAGTCACTAGGAGCCAGGTCAGGTGAGTAGGGAGCATGAGGAATCACTTCAAAGTTGTTATCACGAAGAAACTGTTGCGTAACGTTAGCTCGATGTGCGGGTGCGTTGTCTTGGTGAAACAGCACACGCGCAGCCCTTTCTGGACGTTTTTGTTGCAGTGCAGGATTGAATTTGTTCTTCAAAACAATTTCGAAGGATGCACCTATTACCGTAGTGCCCTTTGGAACGCAATGGGTAAGGATTACTCCCTCGCTGTCCCAGAACATGGACACCATCATTTTTTCAGCACTGGCGGTTACCCGAAATTTTTTTGGTGGCGGTGAATCTGTGTGCTTCAATTGAGCTGACTGGCGCTTTGTTTCTGGATTGAAAAATGGCATCCAGGTCACAACCGACGAAAAGAAAGTCCCATTCATGCTGTCGTTGCGCGTGAACATTGCTTGGCAACATGCCACACGGGCAGCCATGTGGTCGTCCGTCAGCATTCGTGGCACCCACCTGGATGACACTTTTCGCATTTTCAGGTCGTCATTCTGGATTGTGTGCACAGAACCGAAAGAAATGCCAACTCTGAAGGCGATCTGTTCAACAGTCATTCGGCGATCCCCCAAAACAATTCTCTCCACTTTCTCGATCATGTCGTCAGACCGGATTGTACGAGCCCGAGGTTGTTTCGGTTTGTTGTCACACGATGTTCTGCCTTCATTAAACTGTCGCACCCACGAACGCACTTTCGACACATCCTTAACACAATGGTTCAAATGGCTCTGAGCACTATGGGACTCAATATCTTAGGTCATAAGTCCCCTAGAACTTAGAACTACTTAAACCTAACTAACCTAACGACATCACACACACCCATGCCCGAGGCAGGATTCTAACCTGCGACCATAGCAGTCCCGCAGTTCCGGACTGCAGCGCCAGAACCGCTAGACCACCGCAGCTGGCCATCCTTAACTCCATCACCACATGTCTCCTTCAACTGTCGATGAATTTCAATTGGTTTCACACCAGGCAAATTCAGAAAACGAATGATTGCACGCTGTTCAAGTAAGGAAAACGTCGCCGTATTAAGTATTTAAAACAGTTCTCATTCTCGCCGCTGGCGGTAAAATTCCATCTGCTGTACGGTGCTGCCATCTCTAGGACGTATTGACAATGAACATGGCCTCATTTTAAAACAATGCGCATGTTTCTGTCTCTTTCCAGTCTGGGGAAAAGAAATCGGAGGCCTTAGAGCTTGAATGCACCTCGTACAACCTGTGTTGGCAGCTATCACTCTAAATTTGGTATGAAGAGATAATAGTCCCAAATTTAAAATCAAGCTTTTTATGAAAGCACAAGTATCCATCGGAATATTTCAGTCGGCATTTGGACAGACTGCTCGAAATAAGATTTCTATGTTCTTCTTTTAAACAAATTTTCCACTTAAGAAAAATAGTCTCGAAGTCGAACTATGCAACAACTGAACGATTAGACATCGTTGGCTGGAAGGAACGAAACTTCGATTTTAATTCAATGTAAGTGTAGAATAATGCATGCTGTCACTTCTTTTAGACACCACATAAACAAGATTTTCATATTTTCAGATTCATCGTTAGCTGGAGTACGTGAACGGTACATGACTAGTTCATGACATGATGCTGGGTAATGTCTCTGTGAACAAAGGAAAATAATGTAGGCCTATGAGTGATGGTTACATGACGAGTTGTATTCAGAACTGAATTCTGTAATTCTGTATTTAAAAAAGTAACTCTGAAAGAGAGATGTATTTAAGATCTAAAAATGTTGTTTCCAAGACTGTTGCTATGTATGTCTGCTACCAAGCTGGCAAAAATACTTGCGGTTGCCAGCCATATCCCTGATTATAAACTTGTGGTTAAATTAAAATTAGTTGCGCGCCTATATAAGTTGCAGAATCTCAACCAGTTCATAGGTTTCTGCTGTACCGATTGCTGTATGCATAAGTATGTTGCTTTTTATTATATCGATTGTTTCCTTGTCAGGAATTTTTGGATGTAAGGTGAGTAGCATATTTAACTGTGACTGTGAGGGCGACATCTTTTATGGTATTGATGAACTCATAACTATTTTTGAGTGAGAAGTTATTTTCAAATATGTATGCATTATGGATAGTATCATTACGATTACTGTTCATTTAATAACTTGGATTATTGATGGAATTCACAATGGCCTGCATGGGACATACTAGTTTGTGGTTTTTAGGTTGTGGTATACAGCAATATCCAATGCTTCCTTCTATTGGTATCAATGTGCTTTTGTTGTCTTGGGTGATATGCTTTCACTTGTTTGTTTTAGACTAATATACTTCGGAATAACTTTTTCAGAGAGATGCATATTGTTAAATGTCACTGTAAGATGCAGTGTTAAAGATGCTTTTTAATTATACCTTGGAATAGGGGGATGGGTCTTATTCCAAATCTTTAGTGTTACTTTCCTGCAGAATGCATTAGTTTCGTTAGTTTAAACTCATACTTACATGATAAATGGTGCGCTACCCTTGTCTTTTTTAACAACGGGGACACTATTGGTTGAAACTTTCTTTTTTATTTCACTTGTTCATCCTATTGCAATTTTTTCTGGTCTATTTTAATCATAATCATGTTGTTTAACTTATGGGCAATAATTTTTTTTATTGTGTTTGGCAGCTGTGCATACTAATTTTATGCTCACTATTTGAGATTTAATACTTATTTATTTGCTTTGAGGGGCTATTATGCTTAGAGCATCTGTTTAGCGCGTAGGGGATTATCGTTGAAGCAGGTGTCTTTAGTATTTACCACTTTGATCAAAACCTTATAATCTGGTTGTGATAAACGCATGGACGACTTTAATGTATTATGTCTATCCCTCAATGACATAAATATTGGCATAATCTAGAAGGAACATGAACGCATGGGGAATAAGTTTATGGCTTAGTTCTAGAAGATTATTGTACAGTTGTTAACTGAGTAGAGCTTTCTTCTGGAAAATAGGTTAAATTTCGGATGTAACCAAGTAATTTCACAATGTGCTTTTGCCTTCTTGGATGATATGCTTTCACTTGTGTGTTTTAGACTAACATACTTTGTAATCTCGTTGTCAGAGAGACGCATGTTGTTTAATATCACTGTGAGGATAGTCTTCCTACATTTAAGTCTGCACTTCCGAAATACACCTAGTGATATAATTACCTAGTGTGGTAGCAAAAGATTACATGACTATTTCATAGCGCGATGCTGAGAACTTACTCTGTGACAAGAAGATTAAAAAATAGTTAAATCTATCGAATTGGGTAACGGTTAAATGGCATACTGCGACAGTAAGGGCGGTTTTGTAATTATTATTCATCTAACAGTCTCCACTTCGATCGCCAACTTATTATAGATCAATCATTTTTCGCCGGATGTAAATATAAATACCGAGAGTTATGGTATCCTGTCGGCATGCAGAATGTGCCGTAGAACTGGTGGTTTTTTACAAAGATCTTCGCACAAAGATATGACACACAGCGTGTTTATAATTAAAGTTCCAGTTTTAAAGCGACGCAGAAGGAGAACCATTTCTCAAAGTGACGTCAACTTTGTGCAGCATATTATTGACGAAGGGGAAAACGGCATGGAACAAAAACAATGTAACGACAATTTTACCAACAGACGACACTGTAAGCATCTTAACGTAAATGAGGTCGGCTAGAAATGATAGCAATAAGACGGCTATGGTTGTAAATCACATTGTTCTTACTGTTCAATGTGCATGACTGCGCAAGTTCGGTCTTCAAAAGTTGTGGCACAGCTAGTTAAGTACGCCCGTCCACAACATGGAAAGAGAAGAAATTGTTTTAATTGCCCTGAGACCAAAGACTCTACAAAAATCAAAGTGACGTCGGTTTTTGATTGTCCTGGGGCCGAGAACATCATAAAAAGCGAAAGACATCGGTTTTTAAATGTCATGGGGCCAAAATCGCATAGAACGCTAAATGATATGGCTTTTTAAGTGTTGTGAGATTGGTGCAAGGCAATTTCAGTATACAGTCCACCGTTTCCTGCCACGGTCTGAAATCTAGATACACCATATTCCACAACAGACTGGGGTGTATCGGGGACAGGGTTCAGGAGGCGTTGCGCAATGCATGTCTTCATTTCAGCTATGTTCGTAATTGGAGCACTGAACACAAGATCATTTAGATAACCAGACAGCCAGAGGGCACACGGACTACGAATAGATTAGCCGGACGGCCAAGCTGTAAAGAAATGTCAGCTGATATTCCTAGCATTCCCGAAATGCCCCTGCAGCATCTGCTTCACTGGCTTAGCAACGTGCGAAGGAGCACCATATAGCATTAAAATGATTCTATCCATACATCCACACTGTTGAAGCATTGGATTGACGCTGGTGCGCAACAGATTCTCATACCATCTACGAGTGACGGTACAGGTAAAAGATCGAAAGGACTCATCTCCTCGAAAGAATTGCGGCCCTACTATAAATGATGTCGAAAACCCGCACCGCACAGTAACCTTTGCAGGATGAGGTGCCATTGGTTGATGTGTGTGCTGATTTTCCGTTGCTCATATTCCACATTTCTGCATATTTACATGTCCTTGGAGTCTTCGTCTGTCCAGAGATTGTTCCACGGCCATTTACTGTTCACTTACATGCAAGCAAGAAATTCCAGAACAAAAGTTTTCCCGCTGGCAGGTCAGCAGGAAGCAACTGCTGAATATGTGTGATTTTGTGCCGATAGCAACACAGGATGTTTCGCAGGATTTTATGCGTCGTGCTCGCAAGCATGTCCAACGTTCGGGAATTCCCCTTTCACTGCGTGTTTGTACACCATGACTCAACTCCTTCTCCAGTGCTGTGGCTGCTTCTTCTACAGACGTCGGATCAACTGCTTTCCTCTACCTGCCAAACTGCACTTTAAACGAACTGAGGAACATCCGGGCGTCGCGCGTCAATTGTTGTGCTTCTTCTGACGCTTACAGTGCCAAACCGCTGGTCAGGTTTTCGTTGTTCTTTTTCCATAACGTCTTCCCGTCTGTCAAAATTATGCTGTTGAAATGTGACCTGATTCCGAGCAGTGGTTCTATTTCTAATGCGCTTTTAAACTGAACCTTTAATTATGGGCATTCTGTACTTCAGAAACAGCACAGAATATAACCTCCAAGAACATCATTCTGCTAACAAGGATATACATATTGGTCATCTTTAAGAAATTAAAATCTTTATGTCAACACAGATAGAACACTAGACCACCCACTCAGTGTCGAGACTTAAACCAGATACAGATTTTTCCTTGAGAATTTCGAAGAATTATCAGCTCAAAACAGCTAACCAGCCAACAAACACCCCCCACCCCCCCAAACTTCTCATCTATCACTCTCTCTACATTTTGGCCACCTTTATACCACATAATTAATCTCGCACTATGCTGTCAATTATCCAAGCCTTCTCTTGTTGAAGTAACTTATTACTCATCTACATACTATCATGTCAGCTGCTCTAACCAGATTAATGTAAAGTACGTGGTCTTGCGGTAGCATTCTCGTTTCCCGCACACGGGATCCCGGGTTCGATTCCCGCCGGGGTCGAGGATTTTCTTCGCCTCGTGATGACTGGATGTTGTGTGTCCTTCATCATCATCAATGACTCGCAGGTCGCCGACGTGGCGTCATCTAAAAAGGACTTGCAATGCGGCGGCGCATGGGGCCTCCCGGTCAGCAGTGCCCTACGATCATTTCATTACAGTGTAAGAATGGAGGTAAGGCAGCAGTTCACTTTGAAGTTTTGATTTTGTTTTAAAAGAGATTTTCATGTAGATGTAAACAGTAGCAAATACCTGTTAATATTAAGGCTTCACTTTATTTTCGGGCATCAATATGAACGTCGAAGCCCGCATGTCGTGGTCGTGCGGTAGCGTTCTCGCTTCCCGCGCCTGGGTTCCCGGGTTCGATTCCCGCCGGGGTCAGGGATTTTCTCTGCCTCGTGATGGCTGGGTGTTGTGTTCTGTCCTTAGGTTTGTTAAGTTTAAGTAGTTCTATGTTCTAGGGGACTGATGACCATAGATGTTAAGTCCCATAGTGCTCAGAGCCATTTGAACCATTTTTTTTTTAACGTCGATCTGATCAAAATATTTGCTCACACATTCACACAAAAGCAATAACGTCTCTGAGAGAAGTATGTCATCTCATTGCCTAAACATCTTTGTAAGAAGCACGAGTTGTACCGCACAAACTGGATGCTGGCAGTCTGCCGCGTCGGTTGGTGTATTTATCTATGTCCAGTGGGAACTACGTGATGTGTAACTACTGGCGGTCTCAGTGGTAGCTGCTAGATCGATTGTAATTACAAGACCGCCTATGCTGTCGTAGAAACAATAAACTTCGTTTGAACATACAAATGGCAACATACTGATATTGATACATCAAAGAATTTTTCTATTGTCTTTTCAAAGAGCCAATACTCCGCTTCACGCTATGAAACAGTCTTGCAACTCGCATGTACATCACCCGAAGATGAATCTGGAAATATTCGAAGAACGGTTCCTGGAATACACGAACATTTAGCAAAATGACTGGTTGCAGTTATCTGTATTTATATTGAACAAATATTCACGGATTCTTAAACATCCCTATGGATAAACTTAAGTGTAATCCAATTCGAACTCTTAAGTTCTTCAGATACGAGTTACTAACTCGGCTGTGTGACATGTGTTAGCAAATGATCCCTTATAATATAAATTTCAGTTCTGTTGCACGAAATTTGTGTTAAGCGTTAACTCGGTTAGCTTCTGAACAAATTTTAGTCTGATATGTGAGATATCACTTTCTAAAGGCAAATGAAAAGTTAGGCACTTTATTGTGAATAGCAGAGCAATCATGTAGATGTAGATGTAGATGTAGATGTAGATGTAGTTGATCAAAAGCATAAGAAATACCTTACAATATTATTCATTCATTTTATGTAGTATAGGATTCGTTCTATTCCACAGCAGATATTGGCTAAAATAAGACGAATTTCTAACAAAGATAGTAACAAGGTTGCAGATTCTGCAAGATCATTGGACACAAACTTACCATTAGGATTTCTTTAGTTATATAGCTTTCTGGCTAACTTTTTTTGAAGTTATTATCTAATTTTATCGATAGAATAGAAGAAAATATCTGGAGCCTACCACTAACAGTAAAAAGAAGGAAATCATCTAATTCTAAATTGCCCACAGGACTGTACAGAACATTTATGGGCATATGAGGCACCTCCTAACTTTCCATCTTGTTTCTGTGTGTCCATCTCTTAAGTGATGTTTGCGGGACTCAGCTGTTCGATACATGGTGTCAAATCAAACACCTTTTAGCCGTCTAGTTTCCAAACGTATTTTATTTGACTAGACTCCCTACGCCACCTTCAGGCCCCTGACCTACCTCTATGAAGATCACACCTCGGTTTTCCTCAAAAAAAGGACCAGCATTCGAACACTGGTACCTGTAGATCCATCAGTCTCGTTGATCTGGCCACGTACGGTGCCTGAAAATTTTCGTAAATGGACTTACGGCCACCTCGTTATGTTAATTTCAATTACTGGTGTCACTGAGTTGCCACCCTCTCTGCACGTGAGCGGCAGCTGCGGCGCTTATCGATATAAGCCCTGGCATATTATTTTGCTGACTGCTATTACTTCCCGGTTGTCGTTTGTTCAGGGTGCATTCCGATCTGCCAATGAGTTAGGAGGCGCTAGCAGTGCAGTTCGGACCTGGCGGAATTTGACGCGGCAGTAGTTCAGTCGGGGCGTGCCTGAGTGAGGTCTGGACAGCCATGTCTCGCACGATGGTTGCCGATACATATCACGTGATTGCGGACCACTTTGGTTTGTTGTCGGTCTGTCGTCTTGTCAGACGACGTGTATGTTGACCGGTGATGGCTTATGGGTAGCCTGCATGTACCGACTCGTGATTCGTCCTTGTTATTGCACAGTCGCCGCCGTTAGTATTGTCTAATCCTTTGTACAAGTGTTCGTGAAACTGTGTGTAGTTTGTGATGACGACTGCTCAGTTACTGTAGTGCTGTCTCCGTGCTGATGTGTGGCAGTCGGTCGGCTGGCGTGGAGCAGCGAGATCTCCACGGGGCATAGTTTGGGCGGGCCCGCTGTGGGTCTCTACGCAGTGTCGGAGTGTGTGGGGTTGTTCCCATTGCTACGAGGTCCGTGGCTCACCGACCCGAAAGTACAGTTTGGATTTAATTTATCAGCAATTCAAGACTGTTCACATTGTGACGTCTGGTCCTCATTGTTGGCTGTTGGGACGTTCCCACGAGCAACAACGTGTGTGTTCGAGTTGGTTAAGGTTTAGCCAACGTTCGGTGGAGTCTAAATGTATTTGGTTATTTGCAATTGAAGTGCACTAGCGGAAATTTCTGCCTCGTGGCCAGTTAACGTTCCGGTTACCTGCCCTGTCCGTAGACGTAAATGTCCCTTCCTCACCGTGTTGTCGCTGTCCAGCACGGTGTGCTTAATGTATGCTTGGTTGTGCGCGTCCATGCCTTTTACGTTTTGCATTGAACTCCCGGTTGACTACTGATCGAGTGGAGCGCAAGTTACCTTGTCGATGAGGCCGTTGACTGTCTGTTGGTTGAGTTGTCGTCGGATCGAGAATGGTTGGGCCGACTTCCTGTCTCACCTAAGTGAACAGTAGTATTTCAAGTGCTGGCCGACCCCCGAAACTTCTGAGAACCGTTAGCTGCACTGCCTTTTCTTATTTCCTGTTGTGTGTATTTGTATGGCTCATAGTCGATGGTTTTGAATTAAAGTTGAATTGTTTTTAGTGTTATTTTAAGTCATGGGCCCTCAGTCGATTTAAAATTCTTTGCTGGTCAAGTGTTAGATTGTTTGGGCATTCAGCCTGATTAAAATAATGCTTAAAGACAAAGCTTTTGGCCTTCCGCCTACTAACAATTATTTTAGTTGTGTTTTAAGTCATGGGCCTTCAGTCATTTTAAAATTAAAGTTCCTTGCTTGTCAAGTATCACACTGTTTGGGGCCTTCAGCCTAGTTGAAGATCAGGCTTTTTTGTTTAAGTTTATTTTACCTTGAGTTTTAAGTCATGGGGCTTTCAGCCGTTTTTAAATTAAGGATCTTTGTTTTTCGAGCATCAGACTGTTTGGGGCCTTCAGCCTAATTGAAGATAAGGCCTCCTTTTTTGTATTTAATTTTACCTTGAGTCTTAAATTATGGCCCTTCAGCCATCCTTAAATTAATGTTGTTGCTTTTCAAGTTCTCCATTTTGGGCCTTCAGCCACGTCCGCAGCTCGTGGTCGTGCGGTAGCGTTATCGCTTCCCACGCCCGGGTTCCCGGGTTCGATTCCCGGCGGGGCCAGGGATTTTCTCTGCCTTGTGATGACTGGGTGTTGTGTGCCGTCCTTAGGTTAAAGTAGTTCTAAGTTCTAGGGGACTGATGACCATAGCGCTCAGAGCCATTTGAACCATTTTTGAGCCTTCTGCCAAATTGTAGAATTTACTTAACGTGAGGCCTTCTGTCCTCTAAATACTCTCTGTAGCGTCTGTATTTTGAGTTAATGGCTTTTAACCGCTTTTTTTAAAATTAAAATGGTTGTACCCTTAAAGCATAAGATAGTCTGGCGTATTCAGCCGGTACCTAACTTCAAGAATTTGTACTGTAATGTTTGATCAAATAAATAAAGCTATATGTGTTCGAGTGTAGCTGACAGCCCCTCATTTTGACCCCTTTCCACAATTCCAACTACCTGTCCTGCCCTGTGGGCTTAGCAGGGCGTTTCAGAAGGTTAGTGTTTGACGATGCAACGACGAAAACGTCATTCAAGACGGATTTGGATGGGGGAAGAAGATCAGCCCTTTCCGTTTCAGTAGAACAATATCAGTATTTAAATTCAGCGATTCAGGAATGTACTGAAAACTTAAATCAGGTAAGCTGGACAGATGTAGGAACGAAGTGTAAACGTTTTATCTATTCGTTAGCATTCTAACATTTATTCCACTAAGCTGAGACCCCTGTGCTGGCTGTTGTCGGGTTAGTAGCTCTTCATATGCCTTCTCAAAGCTGAGCACAACTAGCTCCCGCATTCGCACCAAGGAATTATTCGTGGGAGTACCAGGTATCAAACCCAGGTCCTCAACATGCCAGTCAGCTAGGCTGACAACTCACCTATGTAGACGAATGCGATTTTTCTACAATGGAGGATGTTTTGTACGTTACGCAGCGGTAACACAATCCAGTTTGTCGACTGCGAATAGAGTGTTAAACAGAATTGTTGAAAACGTAAAATCTGTCCACGTTACTAAATTGTTTGGGGTTTGTGACAGTCTTGAATTCTTTGTGAGCACAATGAAGTGATATCATTTTCGTAGACGTATATATTACGAATGATTTTCATTGAACATATGAACATCTCTATGTTGAGATGAGGACTCCCGAACTGAGCTGTTGTAATTTTAATAATTTCGTTTGAGCATAGTGTTGATACTGTTGCACAATGTTCAAGAAACACATTTAAATTTGTGTGTTGTTTAGTTCTAACATACATTCAAGCTGCGATTCAGTTGACAGATCCTGCAATTGCTTGTTACTCCTGCTACGCATTAAAATGTTTGTTGTTGTGAGAGTTTCCTTTGTGTTCTTTAAAGCAAGCCAGGCGCATAATTGTTACAGAAAGTGTTTTAGTTGGTTGAAAGGTACCGTTGCAAGGACATCCAAGTACATGCTGAGCAGCGATATTTCATGATGTAAGATTAGTCACGGAAGATCACTTTTTTTCCTTTTTTTCTTTTTTTGTAAGAAGGTCAGCAAATTGATGGTCTCAAGTCTTCGTAACTATCTGTCTTCACCACTAAAGCTGAAAAGCTCGTAATCTACCACCGATCAGGTCTTCCTTATCATATTTGTTTTATAACTGCATTTTAAGCTCCACTACCATTGGTGCTATCCCTACAGTCAGCTACTTCGAGTTGAGACGTAGTCCTAGTAATATTTTAGTACAGCTGATCCTTTTAATCAACATACGAAAATATTCTGCTTATTTACATAGATCATTCCATGTGTGAAGGGATAAGTAAATTGTTCCGATATAGAACAATGAGTGCTGCACTGAATAAGTGGCGATACGCTCAAATACAAATAAGGGAAGCAAAAAAAAAAAAAAATCTAAAGTAGAAACAATATCGCAAGGGCACTTAAGAAGCGATATCGTCATATGAGAGAGTTGATGAAGCATAATGAAGGAAAAGTAACATTGTGAGGCATTTCTTGTTAAGTAAGGCAAGGGTTTGAAAGCCCGGCATAATTTCCTCAGCGTAAATCCTTCCATGAAGCAGCCATAAATAATTGCCTACCAACCATCCTTTCTCAGTACCTGCCCAGTCACACGATTTTCTGTAGCTAAGGACAACTGCAACATCCTACGTTGCTTGTCTTCTTAAACCACTATTAGCGTGGCTATATTTGCTGCCTTATATCACAATGAGGCACCACATCGACACAGTGAGGGCATGGAATCTAATAGCTCGTTTGATATATTATTTATGTATCATATATTTAACTCTGATCAACAAATTCATAAACAACATTTAGTTACTAATTTATAAAATATTTTAAAAAATGTGGAAGCTTCCAGCTAATGTAGCTATCACTGCAATGTTTTAGTCTATTGTGACGAACACACACACAGGGGTGTAAGGTACAAAAGAATTACAGACATTGGTTGCGAGGGTGCATTGATTTAAATCAATGGGGAAAATGGAAAATTTGTGGGTGGTCGGGATTCGTACCCAAGTCTTCTGCTAACTGGTCAGATGCTCGAACCACTAAACCATCCAAAAGCAGAGGTCATGGAACGTGAACAGACTACCCTAGCAC
The DNA here is from genome assembly GCF_023864275.1 of Schistocerca cancellata. Taxonomy (NCBI): domain Eukaryota; kingdom Metazoa; phylum Arthropoda; class Insecta; order Orthoptera; family Acrididae; genus Schistocerca; species Schistocerca cancellata. The sequence continues at coordinate 171,546,875 of NC_064633.1, read as the reverse complement.
GGTTCTCGTCAGAACCAAATTGTCAACTTATCCAAACATTATTAATGCAGGACCCCTGGCCCATCATCAATCGTAACATTTCGAAGATTCCCGTAAGAGTTCCAGGCTGGTGTGGATGCACACTGAAGAGGTGATAGGCCGTTCTTGATTTTAGTATGTATACATATCATACTTGTTCTTTCGGACGTGTCCAGAAGAAAAGAAAAGAAAGTTCTCAACTTGCATTATAAGACTTCGGGTTTATCAACTAATTTACTTATTGTCCGCTGGAAGCATATTAGAAATGAAACCTGCTGCATTGACAGCAAGATGGACGACGAACGCTAAATGCCAGCGCAACGATAGACGATCTTTCACTTCTCAATGCGGACGATGCCTCACTCACTTGATGCATGAAAACTTGCAAATTACTAATGAAGTTCTGCTGCCCACCCAAGTTTTCTGGCAAGGCGCCCAACTATCGGTCGATGGCCGAGCAAAGTGGTAAAGATGCGGCAGATACCGGAATAAGCGGCTGTCAGGCAGTGCTATCACGTTCGACGACCGTTTGAAACTGCACCGACGGCAAAGGAGTGTTAATGTGCCCTTCATGTTACAGACTCGATATGATGGTGACCAACCCAGCGTCTATTCATCAAGCAGATTTTGAAATTTCTGTCGCCGAGGCATTGTGTTGAGGGGTGTTCTTTTGGCTGTGGTTGTGGTGGTGGCGGCGGTGGTGTAGGTTCCGATGGGGCCAAACTGCTGAGGTCATCGGTCCCTAGGCTAACACACTACATAGCCTAACTGAAACTAACAGCTAAAGACAACACACAGACCCAAAGACAACACACAGACCCAAAGACAACATCCCCGAGGGAGGACACGAACCTCCGACAGGGGGAGCCGCACGAACGGTGTCATGGCGCCTCAAACCGCGTGGCTACCCGGCTCGGATTTGGTTTTGAGTCAGGCCGAGTAGAGTTAGGTCGTTCCCCGTACCACTTACATTGCCACAAGCATACTGAACTTTTATATAACGTGATCCGACTTAACGTTTCGGCAGGTCGCTTGTGTTGTAATCCTCTCTGACGAGCGTTCGGATTTGTGTTTGGTAATTATTCTGATACATAAATTTTCTGGTAATTAGAGAGAGTAGTTAACGCTTAAAATTGTCTTGATGTCTTTTCACGATGTTACTTTCTAACGGTGTGGGTTTATTTTGTGTCAGTGGCAGTTCATATTTAATTCTTTTCACCATGTGCATTCAGATTTGTCTATTGTACTACTGAAATTTAATGTACTATTTCGGTTGTAGGCAGCCTGCGTGCCGGTCATGGATTCTGTATTGTACTAGTAGAGGCAGATGGGTCGCGCCATTGAATCTGAGTACCTGTATCATTTCTGTTAGTCAAATGTTTCGCTATCTATCACGAACAAACAAGGTAGCAGGTTAAACAATTGTTAGGTTTCTGAACTTGAAATAAAGTCTTAGGTGTTAGACAGTTTGGTGTTCTTAGGAAAATTAAAGGTGGTGGGAAGAGAAAGGAAACGAAAGGGAAGGAATTCATAATACCAACTGCATCACAACTGTATGCGGAAACGCGTGCGACGAGTGAATATGTGTGCTGGACCAGTGTGCTCGAACCAGTGATTTCCTGCTTACCAGACATTGCGTTAACCACTGGGCCATAGAAACACAGCGTTTAACACTAATGCACAAATTATGTCAGCACGCTGTCCAGTCGACCCTCATTCTACTTAGTGCCACCTGCCCGCAGTCCCTATGCATCTCCTATATGTTATATAATTTTAGATTCCCGCCATTTGTCGAACCATGTTTTAATCCTACTGAAGGTGGATTCATTGCCCATTGAGACAAATCAATTATATGAATATATGGTGTCTATTCTTTCGAACATGTCCCAAAAAACAGTCACCAAGCATTCGTCTAATTCGATGTTAAAGTGTTCCTTTTGATTTTGCAAATGTGTGTAGTTGTTGGTTAGTTGATTTGGGTGAGGGGACCAAACAGCGTCGTCATCGGTCCCATCGGATTAGGGAAGGATGGGGAAGGAAGTCGGCCGTGTCCTTTCAAAGGAGCCATCCCGGCATTTGCCTGAAGCGATTTAGGGAACTCTAGGAAAACCTAAATCAGGATGTCCAGACTTGGGTTTCAACCGTCGTCCTCCCGAATTCGAGTCCAGTGTGTGTACCGTTGTATTTTATATGTATCAGTGGAGGCCAAGTTTTTTGAATGCACAAAGGTAGACCACTGCCTTGTGGCTGATGTTTGAGTGCCTAAGTGTCGTGAATCAGAAAGACCTTAACCATAAAATAATAATTAAATCGAAACCCTCAGCTGCCGACAGGTGTTGTTAATATGCATCTATGGGGACAGCTGAAAATGTGTGCCCCGACCGGGACTAGAATCCGGGATCTCCCGCTTACATGGTAGACGCTCTATCCATCTGAGCCACCAAGGGCACAGATGACAGTGCGACAGTAGGGAGTTACCCCTTGCACGCTTCCGTGAGAGCCACATTCCCAACTGTCCACAACCTACGTTCGTAGCGTTCCTAGTAGATATTTGCCCAATCACGTATTACTCGCGCCAGACCAAGCTGACGAGTTCCGTAAGTGTTCGGCTAAAGCGTGCGCATTCGCAGAGAAGGTCAATGACCGGGTAGCCCCCAACTAAATGAAGATGGTATCTGTTCCCGAAAGAACAGATACCATTCATGGCCGTGCAGCTTCTCTAGAATGAAACAATGAAATGGTAATTAAATCGAAACCCTTAGCTGTCGTCAGCTTAGTCTGGCGCGAGAATCGAGTAATTTCAGATTCTTTGATTAATTGTCTTGAGTAACTTGACTAAGTTACCTGCAATACCTCATGAATGTAGGTTCATATTGTGAGGCCTGAAGCAGCTGCCACTGCCAAAACTTACTTATGTAGAGCGTCTCCATATTGTACATTAAACATGTTGAGTGTGCTGTTTTTTCAACTAGTAAATCTTTCGCTGTTGAATCTACGTTACGAATTTCTTTGCCTACAGGGCGGATGTAAATCTTGGAGCAGCGGCCAAGTGAATCCTTTTAATTTTTCTAAGCTTGGTTTAGTTTCAGTTAATGATTCTTCCGTTTATTCGACAAATTTTTTCATCCTTTTCGAATTTAATGCAGTGCTTGTTTAGGTGTAAAGTTTAAAGTTGCCGTTACTGTTCTTCTTCTTTTTCTTTGGCGTTTTTTAGGCCTGCTGGCAGGGTCGGCTGAGTGGACTTGCTGGTTCCATCTTGGTCGATGTCTGAATGAAGATTTACGGCCTTCGGGTCACTGTGCAGAGTGTCGTCTCATCGTTGTCTGGATCGTCCCTTGGGTCTCTTTCCCATGACGTTCACTATGGGTACTGCTCTGCAGCAGGAACGTCCTTCACACGCAGCAAAAGTCCAAACCAAGCTTTCTCGTATTTTCTACTGGATCGGTGCTACCCCGAAAAGTTTCCTGATAATGTCATTTGAGAAATGATCCAGTCGAGTGATGCCACGGGGCCGTGCTTGGCTCGTGTTCCCGCCATCATGTATTTTGCACCTTGTTTTTAACGTATTTCCACCTCACTACGTTAATTTAAATTACTACTGTCACTGAGTTGCTGCTTTTCCTGACCGTGACCGACGATAGTAGCGCGTATCGATATATCCCCTCTCGTACTATCTTTTCTCAACTGCTATTACTTCCCGGTCATTGCCTGTCGTAAGTACACTCCTGGAAATGGAAAAAAGAACACATTGACACCGGTGTGTCAGACCCACCATACTTGCTCCGGACACTGCGAGAGGGCTGTACAAGCAATGATCACACGCACGGCACAGCGGACACACCAGGAACCGCGGTGTTGGTCGTCGAATGGCGCTAGCTGCGCAGCATTTGTGCACCGCCGCCGTCAGTGTCAGCCAGTTTGCCGTGGCATACGGAGCTCCATCGCAGTCTTTAACACTGGTAGCATGCCGCGACAGCGTGGACGTGAACCGTATGTGCAGTTGACGGACTTTGAGCGAGGGCGTATAGTGGGCATGCGGGAGGCCGGGTGGACGTACCGCCGAATTGCTCAACAAGTGGGGCGTGAGGTCTCCACAGTACATCGATGTTGTCGCCAGTGGTCGGCGGAAGGTGCACGTGCCCGTCGACCAGGGACCGGACCGCAGCGACGCACGGATGCACACCAAGACCGTAGGATCCTACGCAGTGCCGTAGGGGACCGCACCGCCACTTCCCAGCAAATTAGGGACACTGTTGCTCCTGGGGTATCGGCGAGGACCATTCGCAACCGTCTCCATGAAGCTGGGCTACGGTCCCGCACACCGTTAGGCCGTCTTCCGCTCACGCCCCAACATCGTGCAGCCCGCCTCCAGTGGTGTCGCGACAGGCGTGAATGGAGGGACGAATGGAGACGTGTCGTCTTCAGCGATGAGAGTCGCTTCTGCCTTGGTGCCAATGATGGTCGTATGCGTATTTGGCGCCGTGCAGGTGAGCGCCACAATCAGGACTGCATACGTCCGAGGCACACAGGGCCAACACCCGGCATCATGGTGTGGGGAGCGATATCCGTACACCACTGGTGATCGTCGAGGGGACACTGAATAGTGCACGGTACATCCAAACCGTCATCGAACCCATCGTTCTACCATTCCTAGACCGGCAAGGGAACTTGCTGTTCCAACAGGACAATGCACGTCCGCATGTATCCCGTGCCACCCAACGTGCTCTAGAAGGTGTAAGTCAACTACCCTGGCCAGCAAGATCTCCGGATCTGTCCCCTATTGAGCATGTTTGGGACTGGATGAAGCGTCGTCTCACGCGGTCTGCACGTCCAGCACGAACGCTGGTCCAACTGAGGCGCCAGGTGGAAATGGCATGGCAAGCCGTTCCACAGGACTACATCCAGCATGTCTACGATCGTCTCCATGGGAGAATATCAGCCTGCATTGCTGCGAAAGGTTGATATACACTGTACTAGTGCCGACATTGTGCATGCTCTGTTGCCTGTGTCTATGTGCCTGTGGTTCTGTCAGTGTGATCATGTGATGTATCTGACCCCAGGAATGTGTCAATAAAGTTTCCCCTTCCTGGGACAATGAATTCAATTTCCAGGAGTGTAGTTTGCGTCGCCCAGTTCGGGTCGCGAGTTCGGGTCAGTCAGTCAGTTGGAACGTGTCTGGAGCGCAGTGAGGACATACTAGTCGGGGAGTTGCAAATGCGGCACTAGTGCAGTCGGGTTGGAGCAAAAGTGAGGTCTGCTTCGACATGGCTCGCCGAACTATCGCCGCCACGTATCACTTGAGCCGGGCCACGGTCTTGGTGGATCGTCGGTCGGTCGTCCTGCCGGACGATGCGTTTTGGCTCGCCGACAGTTCATGAGTCTGCTGTGTGTGAGTGTGTGTGTGTGTATGTGTGTGTGTGTGTATGTGCATCGACTCCCAATGTGTCTTCACACGTGCTTACTTACTGTTGGGTAGTGTGAGTGTGTGTGTGTGTGTGTGTGTGTGTGTGTATGTGCATCGACTCCCAATGTGTCTTCGCACGTGCTTACTTACTGTTGGGTATCGTTGAGGTCTTCGTGCAGTGTTTGTCAGGTTGTGTGTGTAATTGGCCATAAGTCCACTAACGACTATTTGAGATGTTGTCGGCATTCTGCAGAGGGTCGGTCGGTTGCTGCGGACCAGGGAAGTTATCTCAGCGCGATGCAGTCGGCTGGGTCCGCTGGCTTTCGCTGCGGAGTGTCGGAGCATGTGTGGAGCTGTCCGATCAGTACGAGATTCGTGGTTCACTGACCCAGGACGTCAGAACTGAGTAGTGGATTCAACAACACAAGCCAGTCCATTCATGTTGCGGCGGCTAGTTTCAGAGGTTCGCTGTTGGGGAGGTTTTCCTGTGAGCAACACCGAGTGTCTCGATTGCTGAAATTTAGCCGCTATGCGGTGCAATTAACTATATTGTTTGACTATGAGTGCACCAGAGGAATTTTCTGCCTTGTGGCCGTTAGTGTTCTGGTTACCTGCCCTCGCCACTAACGTAATATCAGTCAGCATCCTTTCCTCACCTGTAGTTGTTGTCCATCATGGTGTGTAATTTTGACAGCTAATACATACTACATTGTTGATTATAATGTTCGTAACCTTTTGTGTTTGAGTTCTCATGTACTGATTGATGGCAAGCAAGTCGTTGTGTCAGTCGGTCCGTGGCTGTCGCCTGGTTGGGTTCCGACGGATCAAGTAAAGTTGGGCTTACCACCTGTCTCACCTAAGTGAACGAGGGCTGACCGACCTCCCTGGAGGCTTCTGAGTACCGTTGTCTTATTGTCTTTCATACCGGTTTTTAGTTACCTGCTTTCAGCTACATAAAATTTGAGTCTTATGGCTATATTTTTTTTTAAATTTTGGAAGAATAGTTGTGGGCTTTCGACATTTATTCTTAAAATTATGTTTCAAGCTTAAACATTGCAGCCTGCTGCCTTTAAAAGATTATGGTAACATATTTTAAAATTTTGAAACTTAATTGTGGCCTTCAGTCGTTTGTATTGCACCTTGCTTACGTTTGTTCTGTCTACTTTGCCTTGAGGTTTTCCACCTAGCTGTGAGTATGTATTTATAATTATTTAATTTGTTATTTTAACTGCATTTTTATGTTGTTGATTTTTAAGATTTTTTGTTTGGAAGCCTTAAGCCATGAAAGAGTTTCATTCGGTGAAGGTTCAGCTATGTGCCGCTTTGGTTGTAAATGTGTAATTAAATTACAATAAATTACAATTAGAAGGTGAAACTGACCTCAACCCTACTTGGCCCTTTCCACAATCCTAATCACCTGTTCTGACCAGCTTGGTTAGAGGGCGTTTCAGCCACCTGTGAAAGCAATTTGGTCTCCATCAGCCCCAATCGTCGTTGTGTCTCTTTTGTAGCTGGCCAACACTCGGTGTCGTAGAGAGCAACAGGACGAATGACAGGTGACGCCTGTTCGCCACGACATCCACCTGTCTGCGACCTTACGTTGATCTCGTCTGTAAGATGGCCATCGCTAGATGTTGCAGAAACGAGATACTGAAATTTTTCTAGTCATATCTTCTCATTCAACGCTGATGGTTGCAACTTCTCACGGGTCTGATGTTATATACTCAGATTTCTTTTTGTTGAGCTGCAGACCACATCGCGCGAGTCGGTCATTCCACTCTTGTGTTTGGTGCTGCTGATCAAACCTGTTCTCTGCAACCAACATGACATCATCAGCATAGAGAAGTGTCCACGGTAGCAGCATGTGCAGTTCGGATGTGAGAATGTCCATCACAAGAATAAACAGCAGTGGTGATAAGGCCGAGCCCTGGAGGACTCATCCTATGAAGTGATAGTCATTTGACGCTCCCGCTGCCGCTTCGACATAGCTCACCGGTTATACATACAGAAGCCGAATCCGGTTGACAAAATTCTCCGGAATGCCGTTGTCTCAGAGCGCTAACCGGATTGTATCATGTGGTACTCAATCGAAAACCATTTCGAGGGCTAGAAAAGCAAGGTGCAGTGGATTGTTCTTTTCGCGGTATCTTTCAACGAGCAGCCGTGCTGCATGGATAGCGTCAGTTATAGTTTGGTAGAAGGTATGACGGAATGGTAAGGTGCCAGGCTCACACAGATTCAGACATCCTTTAAGGCAAATTTGTTAACAAACAATTCTTTCTCAATAGTCAGTAGAAAACATTGTCCAACACATTTATTTTTTTACCTTAAAGGGCACCTTTTAAAAGACAACTCCTAGTTAATAATATTTACAATGATCTAAGATGAAGGAAAAAATACCGGTGATACAGTAATGCTAAATTTTAGCCCAAAACAAATATAATATCAATTAAAAGTTTCAACTCCAGCTCGATAACTATTCGTAAAAAAATATTTCAAATGTCCCAAGCTATCATAAAAATTTATCGAGTAACTTTGAAACAAATTTATAACAACAAACTGACGGCAGTTCGAACCTAAAAACAGTATGCATATAAAGCAAGTTTAAGAAAAGCGCATGAAATACACAACAAGAAATGACGGTGGGATCGCGTTACCTCAAGTTTTGTACGCACCTGTTTTTCTCGTGTTATAGAAGAGATTTGCACATCTACCGTGCAGGGGTATCGAATAATTTCAAAATAAGTTTAGGTGGAAAACTCCTTCAGATGAATGGCAAATTAAGAGACGTCAACTGTTCAATTACAAAAGGTAACTATTTAACTCAAGAACAAATATGCAACTTTGCAGCTCACCCGCTGCTACCGCAGTGGATTTAGAGAGCCGTAATCTCGCACCCTTCTTTTATTTCACATGTTAGTCTTGCTCACACTTCCTCGCAATACATTACGCACATCATTAAATTGACGTGATAAGACCGGAAACATGAATTACTTACCACCGGTTCCACACCTGCATACAAATAATTGGCACCACTGGGGCAAGCTCAATGACAAACTTATAACACAAAGAGTTAAACCAAAAAAATTACGGGTCCCGAAACAATGGAAGTAATGGAGCCCTACAAGGGGAGACTCGGTTACAATTTGCCAATTACAGTTTCAATTTTACAATCACACAAATGGGCCAGGACTCAGTAAAGTAACCCAGCTTCACCTGTAGTTAAGTAGTCCTCGTGTGCCAGTGCAACCAGTGCGCAGTGACCGTACAGAGAGTGCGGAGCTTAAATGTGGGCAAATGAAACATTTATTAAAACGCCAATTATTAAAACAAAAAACAAATAAAAATCCTTCTACACGTAAATAGCGGTATCTTTTAAGAGTAACATTACTCAATGTAACCTCCTTCAGCCGCAGTGATCGCCTCTAGTCTTGTCCTGAAGCGATCACAAGCACTTTTTAAAACAACGCTGTCCATATGTGCGAATGCTCCTTCGATAGCGGTGCGTAGAGATGCAACATTATGGTGCCTCATCTTATTCGTAACTCTTTCGACTACGCTCCAATCATTGTTGTCGCGGGTCTCAAATCCGGGCTTTTCGGGGGCGAGAACTCCTTTGACCGGAGCATGTCAACGTTATCCGAGAGCCAGTTTTGTACTAAATGGCTCGTATGAGGTCCTCCACTGCCTTCCGCTACGGTCGCAGGTTCGAATCCTGCCTCGGGCATGGATGTGTGTGATGTCCTTAGGTTACTTAGGTTTAAGTAGTTCTAAGTTCTAGGGGACTGATGACCTCAGATGTTAAGTCCCGTAATGCTCATAGACATTTTCTTTCATGTTACAAGACGTTGTCATTGCAGCCCGATAGGTAGAGTTTGGAAAATGAAAGATACTCCAGCCGCGCCAGATCTAATAGCATCGGGGTCAGAAAAGAACAAGAAGCGGTCGAGGATGGCCAGATAAGAAAGATAAAAAGAGAGGAGGCTTGTATAAATAAACGGAAGCAATGTCAGACTCAGCTCGGGACCCTGTAGTCGCCAACCACGTACCCACTAGGTGTGAATCCCTGAGCGAGAGCAGAAGCTACTCTTGATCTCTGAAATTTCAGCAATGTTTCCTTGAATACCTTAGAGTAACAAGCACAGTTACATTTTGTTAAGGCTGGACTGGCTGCAGTCGTTTGTCATGCAAAATTGTTTCAACACGAACATCTGTAATTTGACAAGATACCGAGACTGTCTGATGAATTTGCTGATGAATTTGTATTGTGCACAAGATTGGTCATTTGATGCCGGCCGGAGTGGCCGAGCGGTTCTAGGCGCTACAGTCTGAAACCGCGCGACCGCTACGGACGCAGGTTCGAATCCTGACTCGGGCATGGATGTGTGTGATATCCTTAGGTTAGTTAGGTTTAAGTAGTTCTAGGGGACTGATGACCACAGCAGTTAAGTCCCATAGTGCTCAGAGCCATGTGAACCATTTTGTTCATTTGGGCAGCACCAAGTTATCGCTCCACCATATCTCAGTACCGCCTGCGCTGCTACATTTAGGGCTTTACATAGTAAAATTGAAGTGCAATTTATCATCCTCCTAGATAAACAGTTCAGAGATGTACCAGTCAGTCATTCAAATTTCTTGTTCAGTGGAAAATAACATTAATAAGACATTTATTTGTTTTAATGGATGTGGTTTATTTTTATACGATTTTCTGTCATGCAGTTCCTTCCCACTTCAATTTCTTTGACTGCAGCAGAGATACCTTTATCGATCTGGCTCACAGAATAATAAACTGGCTGACTGTGCTGGAGAGACACTGTATTAGTTTGTTGATGTTTATTATGTAGTTCTAATTAACCATCGGATACTTGATATGTGTTTTTGTATCTTTTTTTACTCACCGTATTTGTCCTTAGTTTATTAGGCGTCTTCAGTGTCCTACTATAAACGTTTTATAGTGAAATATTGGTTACTTCGTGGCGGTACGTTGGCGTCGTGTTAATTTTTAGACTGTTTAATAGTACTGGATTTTGAATTGGCAGTTTTATGTGTCCCTATCTCTTTACTTCGCCCATTGGCTCTCGCATAAGCTCTACATCAAAACAACATCAGTTATAAACTAAAAGTATCTCAAAGTTACGAATTTTACCTCCACCCTCTAGACTTCTCATGGTGTCTTAGCTAACCACGCAGGTTCATTCTAATACCGCTGTAAGATCGTATTATCATGAAACGCAATATTAATAGCATTAAATGTGGAATTACTATAATATTCAGAGCGTTGTAGGTGGATATCACAACGACTGCTGCAAATCAATGTGTTATGTAAAGCGACTACGGATTTTTCATTACAGGAAGAACTAACCAAACAGTTTCTGTGCGGAAGTGAGAGAACTCGCTTCCTGGGCACATTGTTTCCTACTACAACGAACCTCAAATCGTATATCATGACTTCCTGTATGCATTGACCAGAAAATTCTGTTGATGTGTACACATTGTGTGACTAAGTGTACGGAAATAAGAGAGATTATCGATTATATTTTTTAATTAGTGTTTCATTCTTACGTATAATAAGACGCACAATGTTAGGCAAAGGCCATAACCTTGCGTGTTATTCTTTCATTCTGTGTCTGGGTTTAAGTAAAAATAACTGTCTAGGGTTTTGATATAAGTACGAATATTCCTCGAGAAGGGATTTTTCTACTCGCGTGTGAATACTATTCTATCTAACTCGAATCTGCATTTGGAGTTTGTTAGGCTCGTTTCAGAAGTAGCGTGACGACATCTGATGCTTCAAACATATATCATGTTGTACGATCAGATTGTCTTCCCACAGCTGAGGTGATCAACGGCAGCACTTGATAATGACCTCAGGCTATGCTACGTAAATCACCCACGAAGCCGGTCCGGTCACAACATTTGTATTTTACTCGCTCATCGCTAATGGTTCAGATTTATTTGTACCCTATGTATATAACCGTTCATAAATCTAGAAGCTTCGACACTGTACTGACTGTACATGAGTAAGCACAATGAATTAACTGGAACTTCCAGGTTTTAGTAACATGACAGGCCAGACCTACTTCTATGTTACGAAATAAGAAATTGAAAATTCCCGTGGAGTGGCTTTTAGAGACTTCGAGACACCAAGATTCCACTGGATGGATCGTAATTTGAGGAGAACTGTTGGTAGTTATCGCTCCCTTTTGCTGACTCCCTTGGAGAGTTAGAAGGAAGGAAAGACTCATTAGCCAACACACAGTTATCTCTTCGTGAGACTGCACGGGAAACTCGATGATGCATTGACTCTAATGAACCTGAAATGTAGTTTAACTCTTCTCTAGCAACTTTTCTCCACACAACACTGGTGATGCGTATCCGTATTCTGTTATTTGTTAATTACCCGAAATTACATCTGACAATTCTTACTTGTATGCTACACACAATGAATTATCTGTCACTTGTCTAAACCTTTTTGATTTACTCATTCGTTATCGAAGATTTAACATCAGATTCTGCGCTATTAAAATATTACAACAAGGTAAACCTTTGATCATAAGAAAAGTAATGTAAAAAAATTGTTGTGAGCTAGACAATATAACTAGCAATAAGAAATAAGAAGTCTCTGGTGGCGAAGTACATCAAAAACCTGGTGCAGTGTGATTCCTGTTTTCGTTTCCGAACCTTTTAGTAATGGATTCATATATATCGTCAACAAGATTATGTAAAATTTCTAGTGGAGGGTAAGTAATATCAGTATTAGTTAATTTCGGCGCAGAACCATTTGCATTTGGAGTGATGAAAATTAGATATCTGTGTATCTATGTGGGCATCCTAAACGAAATCGTTATCGATGGTGATTGTCTGTCCCACATAGCGCATATTTCAATGATTAGCTTCACTGCTTTAAGAATAGATGCTTGCTTCACACCACAATATGTGGCTGCTTGAAGTCATAGTTGGAATTAAAAGGCCCGTATAACAACGAGACCAAAATGACGTAGCATGTGGGCTTTACATTGCACTTTTGGGACTCCTTGTTATATCATTTCAATTAAAATGCAATAATAATCATATCAATATTCTATACGTATATTTCAAGAAGAAACAGAATATGCAGTCATCATCGAAAAGAAAAACGCACGTTAATTAAGTAGAAAAAAGCTCACCGATGGCCTCCGTAGCTCTAAGTACAAAGTCTTTAATGTCTTTCAAAGTATTTATTGTCAACATAGAGCCCTACACTGGACTCGAGATTTTCTACGAACAAAACTACGTGATAAATCTGTAATTGAATATGAAGTATAAGACGGAAGTAAGACTTGGTACTGTTAAGAGAAACACCAGCTACTGCTCCTGCTGACTATACTCTGTTAAAAGGTGCCGTTTCTGTTGAAAATGAGGTATAAATCGAGGTATGTGAAGAGACTAAAGTGCTTAAATTCATTATATCGGCACTTTTGTCGAACAGAAAAGACATTTTTAGCAGTTTTCCTGTATGTACCATAGCTCGTTAGACGATGTTACGTATATTGCTACCCTCTTCTGAGCATAACGCAGCGAAACATATACACTGAAGAGACTAAGAAACTGCCTCAAATCGAGTAGGTCCCCCGCGAGCACGCAGTAGCGCAGCAACACGACGTGGCGTGAACCGATTAATGTCTCAAGTAGTGCTGGAGGGAACTGACTTAATTAAAAGTTTCCAGTAGTATTAACAGACATAGTTGACGTAACTGTTCAGTCATATATCTGAAATGGCCTTCATCAATGGAAACATTCGTACTTAATTCATGAATGTGGGATGTATTTCCAATAAGCAATCTAGGATACAAAAAGCCATTACTGACTTCATTGGAATGATCTGATGTTATCCTGTTACCGCCGGCCACCCCTAGATCACATATGCAGGGTAACACATCGTACAGAGGTACTCTGAGGCAAATTTTATTTCCTTACAATTAGGTTTCACCAAACACTCTTAGAGACACAAGAAGTAGAACTGTAAATCAGCATCCGATTACATTTCAGAATCTGGGAAACAGACAGTAGCTCGTCGATAAATGTAGCCAGTCTGCACTAAAATACTCTCCCTAAAAAGACCTGACGATTTATTTCACATAATTCTCAACAAGCCTACGATGTAATGATTATTGTTTTCATGGATCTTTCCGTTGAAAAGCAATAACAGTATAGCACAGGTTTATTGACTAGCAATTTAAAGAACATAAAAATTTTTTTAGCTAGAAACGAGCGTACCATAGTACTTCATTACACGATGAAGAACCAAAGACACTGGTATACCTGCCTAATATCGTGTAGGGCCCTCGCGAGCGCGCAGAAGTGCCGCATGGCATGGACTCCACTAATGTCTGAAGTAGCTCTGGAGGAAATGGACACCACGAGTCTTGCGGGGATGCGCGGAAGTCCGTATGAATACGAGAGGGTGGAGATCTCTTCAGAACAGCGTGTTGCAATGCATTCCAGATATGCTCAATAATGTTGATGTCTGGAGAGTCTGGTGGCCAGCGGAACTGTTTGAGCTCAGAAGAGTTTTCCTGAAGCCACTCTGTAGCAATTCCAGACGTGTGGGGCGTCGCATTGTGCTGCCGGAATGAAAAATGGAAGCAGGTGATCAAACAGGATGCTTACGTACGTGTGACCTGTCAGAGTCGTATCTAGACGCGTCAGTGGTACCATATAACTCCAACTGCACACGCCCCACACCATTACAGAGCCTACACCAGCTTGGAACAGTCCGCTGCTGACAGCCAGGATCCATTGATTCAAGAGGTTGTCTCCATACCAGTAAACGTCCATCCTCTCGATACAATTTAAAAGGAGACTCGTCTGATCAGGCCACATGTTTCCTGTCATCATTAGTTCAATGTCTGTGTTGACCGACCTAGGCGATGCGTAAAGCTTTGTGTCGTGCAGTCATCCAGGGTACTCGAGTGGGCCAGATAATGAAGAGATAACCACATCGTGGCTAAACACATTTAAAAAATCCACACGCAGCAGGAAAGAATTACCTGAATGTAACGGACGTCGATAGACGTGATGTACATGTACAGACAAACAACTGATTATAATTTCAGAGAAATTTGATGATTTGTTCAACAGAAAGAACTTCACAAATTGAGCAAGCAAATCAATAACGAGTTGGTCCACATCTGGCTTGGTATTGACTGCTAGAGCTATTGAACGTCCTCATGAGGAGTATCGTGCCAGATTTTGTCCTGACAACAAAATCCCTGACTACAGAATTAATGAAATGTCCGGAAAAAGTATTTAGGGAAGAACGGGAACTTGAACTCGTTAACTACTTAAAACGTATGGAGGCTACGTTATTCAATATAACAATGAAATACTTGTGTAACTTAGCTTGTTAGTTGGCTTAAGAGATGGTATAGCTCATAGACGTATAAGTGAAATCGCAGGCGATGATTGGGTTAACGGATACTTCAAAAGACATTCTACTTTATCTGTTCACGTACCTGAAGGAACATCTGTTGCAAGAGTCACAGGCTTTAATAAAGTTGCTGTACATACTTTTTTTTCTACGTTGCCAACAGGTTTAACTGACAAGCAAAAACTATCTGTTTCTCAAATAATTCATTGCAATGAAATAGGCGTTTCGGTGCACACTAAAAGCCAAAAAAATTTTAGCTTGGAAGGGACCATCAAGTCGGATTGCTAAAGCCTGCAGCAAGGGACGAAACTGTAACCTGCGTTATTTTTATTTCGGCAAGCGCAGTTTACATGCACTCAAAGCCCATTTTTCCACGAAAGAAGAATCGAAGGAATATGAATTAAGAATGCTATCAAGAGTTTGGTCTGAGGTACACAACACTGGATGGATTACTGCAGAGACACTCTTTGAATGGTTTAGATAATTTGTGGGATATTCTAAGGCATCAAAAGACTTACACTTTTTTTTTAAAATATTGGATGGGCATTCGACGCGTACCAAAAGCTTTTCAGTTACAGGCTATACGAGGGAGTGTTGCATTTCGTTGTTACGTCCACCACCATATTGCTGTCACAGACTTCAGTCAGTTCACGTTTCTTCCATGAAGCGTTTAAGTCTTGATTGTAGCAATGAGCTTCGAAAATGGCTAAGAAGAAAGCCGCGGGAAGTTGAAACTTCCTTTCAAAGTGCGGCCTCAACGAAAATCGTGATTAAATGTTTCGAAGCTCCTGGAATGTGTCAAAGTGACCCATCTGTATTCACCTACGCCGATTTTCTCCAAGCAGACACGACTGACATCGGACCTGGGGGGCATCTCAGTAAAGAAGTAATCTTTTGTGGAGCTGAGCAATTGGAATTTCCTTAGTATAGTAAGCATACACTGTTTAAGAAAGACATTCCTGGCAGGTTAAATGAGAAAGCTGGCGAGCATTCAGCTAACTGTAATGACGACGGTGCCGCTAAGACGGTCTGCTTTGATGAGGCTGATTGATCCGTTCCTGGGTGCTCTTCGATGACAATTGACAGTAGGGCCCATTCATTTCATGTTTCTCCTTAAATTCTAACGCCTCTGCTAAAAGTTATTGGAAGCACGAAATGGGCGATTCAGAAGAATAGGTAGACGGTGGTCTTAAATGATCCACTATACAAATAAGAGTTAGAAGCCCATCTTAAGGAAAAAGACGAAAAGAAATACGCCAAGAAGAAAGAGAAGCAAACACGATTCTAGAATGATGAAGTGAGGATTGTATAAAGCAGGAGGAGGAGCCTGAAAAAAAATTATCAAAACGAAGCGAGAACTCAAAAGAGAGACAGCGAACGTTTATACCGTGGTGATTTTTATTCGAAGTCAGTTGAACGCTGGGTCGCTTGTTTCATGTGCAAAACGTGGGTACATAACTCAGGTGCGTCTCTAGACTGCGGAGATAATGAGGCCGTCCTAGTGTGTGAATTCCGTGAACAGGTTTAAGAAAAGGACAAGGCGATGAACACTGCAATTAAAAAATTACAATGTGTTAAAACAAAATAAATGCAGCGTAAAAAATAAATTCTGCATTTCCAATAGATCTGTGTATTTTAAAAAATACACACTTTTCCTTACCACTTCATTCTGCCTATGTCTTTGGCGTAATGGAACAAATGACATACTAGCCTGTTTTCGAGTGAAACATTTTCTTCTTTAGTTTTGCTATTATATTATCGTATTTTTGTGATGGCTACTTTGTGGTCTTCAGTCCGAAGATTGGTTTGATGCAGCTCTCCATTCCACTCTATCCTATCCAACCCTCTTCATCTCCGAATAACTACTGCAGCCTACACCCTTCTGCATTCATCTTTTGCTCTCCCTCTACTATTTTTACCCCCACCCCCCTCTCCCGCCCGCCCAAACACACACGTTTCCTTCCAGTACTAAATTGGTCCTACCCCAATGAACCATGGACCTTGCCGTTGGTGGGGAGGCTCGCTTGCCTCAGCGATACAGATGGCCGTACCATAGGTGCAACCACAACGGAGGGGTATCTGTTGAGAGGCCAGACAAACGTGTGGTTCCTAAAGAGGGGCAGTAGCCTTTTCAGTAGTTGCAGGGGCAACAGTCTGGATGATTGACTGACCTGGCCTTGCAACACTAACCAAAACGAACTTGCTGTGCTGGTACTGCGAACGGCTGAAAGCAAGGGGAAACTACAGCCGTAATTTTTACCGAGGGCATGCAGGTTTACTGTACGGTTAAATGATGATGGCGCCCTCTTGGGTAAAATTTTCCGGACGTAAAATAGTCCCGCATTCGGATCTCCGGGCGGGGACTACTCAGGAGGACGCGTTATCAGGATAAGAAAAACTGGCGTTCTAGGGATCGGAGCGTGGAATGTCAGATCCCTTAATCGGGC
This sequence comes from Schistocerca cancellata, assembly GCF_023864275.1. NCBI lineage: Eukaryota > Metazoa > Arthropoda > Insecta > Orthoptera > Acrididae > Schistocerca > Schistocerca cancellata. The sequence goes on along the minus strand of NC_064633.1, from coordinate 171,529,597 downwards.
AGGTAGGTTAGAAAATTTAAAAAGGGAAATGGATGGGTTGAAGTTAGATATAGTGGGAGTTAGCGACGTTCGGTGGCCGGAGGAACAAGAGATTTGGTTAGGTGAATACAGGGTTAAAAATAGAAAATAAAATAGCGGTAATGCAGGAGTAGGTTTAATAATGAATAAAAAATAGGAGTGCGGGTATGCTACTACCAACAGCATAGTGACCACATTATTGTGGCCAAGATAGACACGAATCCCATGCCTACTACAGTAGTACAAGTTTATATGCCAACTAGCTCTGCAGATGATGAAGAAATTGGTGAAATGTATGATGAGATAAAAGAATTTATTCAGGTAGTGAAGGGAGACAAAAATTTAATAGTCATGGGTGAATGGAATTCGATAGTAGGAAAAGGGAGGGAAGGAAACATAGTGGGTGAATATGGATTGGGGGAGAGAAATGAAAGAGGAAGCCGTCTGGTAGAATTTTGCACAGAGCATAGCTTAATCATAGCCAACACTTGGTTCAAGAATCATGATAGAAGGTTGTATACATGGAAGAACCCTGGAGATACTAGAAGGTATCAGATAGATTATATTGTTATGTGTCGACAGAAGTGCCGACACAGTGTTATTTTGAAGGGGCCGAATAGGCACGCTATAAGCTCACCCAGAATATCGTGAAGTCTGAAACAGGATGCTCAATGAATGCTAATAAGAAAAGTACGTTGCTTTGGGAATACTTAACTTTAATCCATCCTTTTGGTATACATCGTTTATGGTGAATACAAGTAAGACTCTCTCCAGATATGGTTAACTGCGCCTTGCTAGGTCGTAGCTATGGACTTAGCTGAAGGCTATTCTAACTGTCTCTCGGCAAATGAGAGGAAGGCTTCGTACGTCTAATCGCTAGCAATGTCGTCCGTACAACTGCGGCGAGTGCTAGTCCGCCTCTCTAGACCTGCCATGTGGTGGCGCTAGGTCTGCAAGTACTGACAGTGGCGACACGCGGGTCCGACATGTACTAATGGACCGCGGCCGATTTAAGCTACCACCTAGCAAGTGTGGTGTCTGGCGGTGACACCACATATATAATGGTAAGACAGAGATTTAGGAACCAGGTTTTAAATTGTAAGACATTTCCAGGGGCAGATGTGGACTCTGACCACAATCTATTGGTTATGAACTGTAGATTAAAACTGAAGAAACTGCAAAAAAGGTGGGAATTTAAGGAGATGGGACCTGGATAAACTGGCTAAACCAGAGGTTGTACAGAGTATCAGGGAGAGCGTAAGGGAACAATTGACAGGAATGGAGGAAAGAAATACAGTAGAAAAAGAATGGGTAGCTCAGAGGGATGAAGTAGTGAAGGCAGCAGAGGATCAAGTAGGTAAAAAGACGAGGGCTAGTAGAAATCCTTGGGTAACAGAAGAAATATTGAATTTAATTGATGAAAGGAAAAAATATGAAAATGGAGTAAATGAAGCAGGCAAAAAGGAATACAAACGTCTCAAAAATGAGGTCGACAGGAAGTGCAAAATGGCTTAGCAGGGATGGCTAGACGACACGTGTAAGGATGTAGAGGCTTAGAGGTAAGATAGATTCTGTATACAGGAAAATTAAAGAAACCTTTGGAGAAAAGGGAGCCACTTGTATGACTATTGAGAGCTCAGATGGAAACCCAGTTCTAAGCAAAGAAGGAAAGCACAAAGGTGGAAGGAGTATATAGAGGGTCTATTCATGGGCCATGTATTTGAGGACAATATTATGGAATTGGAAGATGATGTAGATGAAGATGAAATGCGATATACAATACTGCGTTAAGAGTATGACAGAGCACTGAAAGACCTGAGTCGAAACAAGGCCCGGGAGTAGACAACATTCCATTGGAACTACTGACGGCCTTGGGAGAGACAGTCCTGACAAAACTCTATCATCTTGTGAGCAAGATGTATGAGACAGGCGAAATACCGTCAGACTTCAAGAAGAATATAATAATTCCAATCCCAAAGCAAGCAGGTGTTGACAGATGTGAAAATTACCGAACTATCAGTTTAATAAGTCACAGCTGCAAAATACTAACGCGAATTCTTTACAGACGAATGGAAAAACTGGTAGAAGCCGACCTCGGCGAAGATCAGTTTGGATTCCGAAGAAATGTTGGAACACGTGAGGCAATACTGACCCTACGACTTATCTTAGAAAATAGATTAATGAAAGGCAAACCTATATTTCTAGGATTTATGGACTTAGATAAAGCTTTTGACAATGTTGACTGGAATACTCTCTTTCAAATACTAAAGGTGGCAGGGGTAAAATACAGGGAGCGAAAGCCTATATACAATTTGTACAGAAACCAGATGGCAGTTATATGAGTCGAGGGGCATGAAAGGGGAGCAGCGGTTGGGAAGGGAGTGAGACAGGTTTGTAGCCTGTCCCCGATGTTGTTCAATCTGTATACTGAGCAAGCAGTAAAGGAAACAAAAAAAAATCGCAGTAGGTATTAAAGTCCATGGAGAAGAAATAAAAACTTTGAGGTTCGCCGATGACATTGTAATTCTGTCAGAGACAGCAAATGACTTGGAAAAGCAGTTGAACGGAATGGACAGTGTCTTGAAAGGCGGATATAAGATGAACATCAACAAAAGCAGAACGAGGATAATGGAATGTAGTCGAATTAAGTCGGGTGATGTTGAGGATATTAGATTAGGAAATGAGACACTTAAAGAAGTAAAGGAGTTTTGCTATTTGGGGAGCAAAATAACTGATGATGACCGAAGTAGAGAGGATATAAAATGTAGACTGGCAATGGCAAGGAAAGCGTTTCTGAAGAAGAGACATTTGTTAACTCCGAGTATATATTTAAGTGTCAGGGAGTCCTTTCTGAAAGTATTTGTATGGAGTGTAGCCATGTATGGAAGTGAGACATTAGCGGTAAATGGTTTGGACAAGAAGAGAATAGAAGCTTTCGAAATGTGGTGCTTCAGAAGAATGCTGAAGATTAGATGGGTACATCACATAACTAATGAGGAAGTATTGAATGGGATTGGGGAGAAGAGAAGTTTGTGGCACAACTTGACCAGAAGAAGGGATCGATTGGTAGGACATGTTCTGAGGCATCAAGGGATCACCAATTTAGTATTGGAGGGCAGCGTGGAGGGTAATAATCGTATGGGGAGACCAAGAGATGAATACACTAAGCAGATTCAGAAGGACGTAGGTTGCAGTAGGTACTGGGAGATGAAGAAGCTTGCACAGGATAGAGTAGCATGGAGAGCTGCATCAAACCAGTCTCAGGACTGAAAACCACAACAACAACAACAACAACAACAACATTCTCAATAACCGGATTTGGTAATCAACGTCACCGTCTTCAGATCCTGACGGACTGGCTATTTCATATTTCTTGAAATAGCAGTATAAGTACTCTTTCTCATGAATAGGGAGGTACGTAATAGACTGGAAAACCGATGTATCGTCCGGCGGGGCGGTTTGGTCGCTCCCTGTCCTTAAAATAATCACTCCATATACATGTGTAGGCTTCAGGCTGTCCGCCCTTTCACTTTGCGATGGTAGATACTTGTTCAGTTAAAAAAGCAGCGTTGACGTAAATTCGGCTGAACAGCTACCACTCAAAGAGAACAGTCGTTGGGCGGTAGTCGAAAATTAGTTGAACTATCTAGTGTTCGGGATTCTTGCATCGTATGAAAAAATGTCTAAAATTTTCTTTAAGTTGGTTTATTGTCTTTAAAACAAGGAAAATGGCTATCAAGTCCGTATCTAATATCCCGACATTAATAATGCAATGTTACTGTCATTGTAACAAGTTCACACCCAAAGCAACCAGAAGATATTTAGTCCGACTCGATATTTCGAACGTCCTAAACAGTCACTGACCACGACTACTTGCGAGTTAACACTTTCAGTCGTTCAGTAGCCTTCCAGTAAACATGTGCTCGCCATAATACCTCGTAATCTGCACGGAACACGCTACGCAAAGATTATCTACGGCTTGAAATTTGCACATGTGAATATCTTATAAAATCAACCACTCACAACTTTCACAAAGTACTCAACGCTCGAAGTTCTTCATTTTCGTCCAAATTTGATCAGCGCGGCTTAACATACACGTTTGTCAGAAGACAGCTGCGAGCTACTCTCACGACTCCTAGATCTGTGCCGGCCGGTGTGGCCGTGCGGTTAAAGGCGCTTCATTCCGGAACCGCGTGACCGCTACGGTCGCAGGTTCGAATCCTGCCTCGGGCATGGATGTGTGTGATGTCCTTAGGTTAGTTAGGTTTAAGTAGTTATAAGTTCTAGGGGACTGATGACCACAGATGTTAAGTCCCATAGTGCTCAGAGCCATTTTGAACCTAGATCTGAGGCACAAAGTTCTACTGAAAGGAGCGTGATAAGCTGAATTTCTATTGGCTAGTTGTGAAGCAACCTCTCAGACCATCTCGAGCCATTCTAAACTTGCGGTATTTCTAATGTCAGCCAATCAGACTACCACACGTAACTTAGACTACGTCTCTTGTAAATCAGAAACCAAACAAATTTTAATGAAAACAAAATATGACTCCTTTCCACAAAATAAATTACTAATAAATTTAATACTCTTCGCCTCCTACAAAATCAGCCTCACTCGGACATACGTCATAAATTCCTCTAGTGCACAACAACTTCCTCACACATTCCTTTACATAGCTTTAATAGAATATTACATTCTCACTCAACGTATGTCCTCCATTCACTGTCTCAGTCTCTCCAAAACACTCCAATAGCCAAAACACAATGAAATAATAATTTTCCAAAGTACTTTTTATTACGTCAGAAATCTGTGGAATTTTCTTTAGTTTTACTAAAGTAAATTGCAGAAAATTAGATTATAAGAACATATACTCTTAGTTGTGGTTTCAGTTGATACTATAGACCAATACGTTGCAGTTCCTAATGAGTCTCACAATGCCAGAACGGTTATTATGTGTTCTAGCTGAAAATTTATATCTCTGAAACTACGGAAGTTACTGATTTGAAATTTTAACAGTATGGTTTTGTTGTCCATAGAATTGTTTATACTAAATATGTAAATGATCGATTAATATTTCATAGGAGTTCTTCACATTCATAGAGAGAATATGTAAAATATTTGCACGCAGTGTTAGCCAGGTTGGCGGCTCGCTCGGCGCAGTAGGCGGCGTCAACTGTGCCAGCGTGAGAACCAAATCAGCTTTCCTCCAGGCTCCATTCCAAGCTACTTTTTGATGTAAGATAGCTTATTTTTATTTATTTATTTTGTTCTTCGGCCACCAGTCTTCTGACTGGTTTGATGCGCCCAGCTACGAATTCCTCTCCTGTGCTAAATTCTTCGTCTCAGAGTAGCACATGAAACCTACGTCCTCAATTATTTGCTGGATTTATTCCAATCTCTGTCTTCCTCTAGAGTTTTTTTCCTTTACAGCTCGCACTAGTATCATGGATGTCATTCCCTCATGACTTAACAGATGTCCTATCATCCTGTCCCTTCTCCTTATCAGTGTTTTTCACATGTTCCTTTCCTCTTCGATTTTGCGCAGAACCTCCTAATTCATCATCCCTCCACCTAATTTTCAACATTCGTCTGTAGCACCACATATCAAATGGTTCGATTCTCTTCTGTTCCGTTTTTTCCACAGTCTATGTTTCACTACCACACAATGATGTACTCGAGACGTGCATTATCAGAAATTGCTTCATCAATTTAACGCCGATATTTGATATTAGTAGACTTATCTTGGCCAGGAATGCCCTTTTTGACGTTGCTAGTCTGCGTTTGATGTCCACCTTGCTCCGTCCGTCATTAGTTATTTTACTGCCTAGATAGCATAATTCCTTCATCTACTTTGTGACCCTCAGTCCTGATGTTAAGTGTCTCGCTGTTCTCATTTCTATTACATCTTATTACTTACGTCTTTCTTCGACTTACTCTCAATCCCTGCTCTGCACTCATTAAACTGGTCATTTCGTTCAGCAGATCATGTAATTCTTCTTCACTTTCACTGAAGATAGCAATGTAATCAGCGAATCGTATCTTTAATATCCTTTCACCTTGACCTTTCTTCAACTCCTGAAACTTTCTGTTACTTCCGTCATTGCTCCCTCGATGTACAGATTCTAAAGTGGCGGCGAAAGGCCACTTTTACACTCTTACACACTTTTTAATAAGAGCACCTCGTTCTTGGTCGTCCACTCTTATTTTTCTCTCTTGGCTCTCTTACATATTGTATACGACCCGTCTTCCCCTATAGCTTACAACTACGTTTTTCAGAATTTCGAACATCTTGCACCACTTTACATTGTCGTAAGCTTTTACCAGGTCAACAAATCCTATGAACGTGTCATGATTTTTCTTTAGTCTTGCTTCCAACCGCAACCGCAACGTCAGATTTGCCTCTCTCGTGTGTTTACCTTTCCGAAAGCCGAACTGACCGTCCTCTAGCGCATCCTCAATTTTCTTTCCCAGTCTTCTATATATTATTCTTCTAAGCAACTTGGATACATGAGCCGTTAGGCTGATTGTGCGAGAGTTCTCACACTTGTCCGCTCTTGCCGTCTTCGGAATTGTGTGGATGATGATTTTCCGAAAATCTGATGGTATGTCGCCAGACTCATATACATTCTGCACTCCTACGTGAACAGTCCTTTTGTTGCCACTTTCCCAGAGATTTTAGAAATTCAGATGGAATTATATCCATCCCTTCTGAATTACTTGTTCTTAAGTCCTCCAAAGCTCTTTTAAATTCTTCTTCTAATACTGGGTCCCCTATCTCTTCTAAATCGACTCCTGTTCCTTCTTCTATCACATCAGACAAATCTTATCCCTCACAGAGGCCTTCAGTGTTTTCTTTCCACCTATCTGCCCTCTCCTCTGCATTTAACAGTGGAATTCCTGTTGCCCTCTTAATGTTATCACCTTTGCTATTAATGTCACCAAAGGTTGTTATGACTTTCCTGTATGCTGAGTCTGTTCTACCAACAATCATTTCTTGTTCAATGTCTTCACATTTTTCCTGTAGCCATTTCGTTTTAGCTTCCCTGTACTTCCTATTTATTTCATTCCTCAGCGACTTGTATTTCTGTATCCTGAATTTCCCTGAACATTTTTGTATTTCCTCCTTTTATCGATCAATTGAAGTAATCCTCCTGTTACCCTTAGTTTCTTCGCAGTTACCGTCTTTGTACCTATGTTTTCCTTCCCAATTTTTGTGATGGCCTTTTTTAGAGATGCCCATTCCTCTTTAACTTTACTGCCTATTGAGCTATTCCTTATTGTTGTATCTATTGTCTTAGAGAACTTGAATCGTCTCTCGTAATTCCTTAGTACTTCCGTATCCCACTTCTTTGCATATTGATTCTTCCTGACTAACGTCTTAAACTTCAGTCTGCTCTTCATCATTACTATATTGTAATGAGCCTATATATGCTCCTGGGCACACCTTACAATCTTGTATCTGATTTCGGAGTCTGTCTGACCATGATGTAATATAACTGAAATCTTCCCCTATCACCAGGCCTTTCCCAAGGATACCTCCTCCTCTTGTGATTCTTGAAGAGAGTATTCGCTATTACTAGCTGAAACTTGTTACAAAAATCAATTAGTCTTTTTCCTGTCTCATTCCTTCTCCCAAGCCCACGTACTCCTGTAATCTTGTCTTCTACTCCTTCCCCTACAACTGCATTCCAGTCCCCCATGACTATTAGATTTTCATCCCCTTGTACATAATGTATCACCCATTCAATATCCATATACACTTTCTCTGTCTCTTCTTTTTGAGCTTGCGACGTCGGCATGTATACCTGAACTAAGGTTATCTGCGTTGGCTTGCTGTCGATTCTGATAAACCCTGTCATTGAACTGTTCACAGTAACACACTCTCTGCCCTACCCTCCTATTCATAAACAATCCTAGTCCTGTTATACCATTTTCTGCTGTTGTTGATGTTACCCTGTACTCATCTGACCAGAAATCCTTGTCTTGTAAGATGACAAATAGTAATAATTTGATACGTTACAATAGGCACGTCCAACTTAAAACAACTACATACAGTATACACAGTTATTCACCATATACGCTTGTCTTACGTCCTCACAACACCACTCATCGTTAAAGCCAGACAGCCGCTAGACTGTAATTACTGAGAGCCGAGTGTAGCAAATTTGTTTGTATTCATTACAGGACTATACAGATTCAGTCGTACTGAAATTAAAACTAATACATTGATTCAAAGTTGTGGAACATTTATTGTTGGAGAAACAACCTACGCAGGTTCCATAACGTATAATACCTAGAGGAAGGACGGGTAGAACACTGTAATGTATTATTACAGATCGCCGCTTGCGGCTCAAAATTATTAAATTAAAAAAGTAAACCGAAAATAAATGTGAATAACAATTAACGAAACTTTTATTCGTGTACGCACTGTGGGAAATGCGTCGATATTGCTAAAAGTCGACTAAAATATATGATTTGGACACTACTTAAGAAATTACATCATTACCTATGCAAAACGAATGTTGTTAATCAAACTTAACAATATGCAATCTGGTTTCGCAGGACAGAGCGGATCAGGTTGTGGAAAGGGGCCAAGGTCAATTACTGTTTGTTATACAAGAATACACACAACTTTACTCCTCAAACCAATGCACAGTTTTCTCTTTAAACAACAAGGATCAATTCACAGCTGAGGGCCCAAGTAACATCTCCAAAATATGTTTAACTGGTTCCTTCTTAAACACCAGGATCTAGAGTAACGACTGAAGGACTTACTTGAGTAAAATTGCTGTATCTTCTCGGCTAATACCCGAAATAATATTCCAGATCAGCCAAGGAAATTCCTTAGAAGCCAAGCATTTACAAATTTCGGCTAAAGGCCATATTAAGGAAAATCCAAATTAATTCTTCGTTTGAAAGCCCAATCAATTTCTTTTTTTACATAATAAAATAGAGTATTTAAAGAAACCTTTTACACAGTATAACAGAAAAACATCGTAAGAAAGCTTGAAGTACCTTTTCGGCTGAAGGCCCAACAAATGAAAGACAACCTTAAGATAAACATTTACAGAACATTTCTGAAGGCTGTTTCAAGAATTCAAGATAATTAAAGAGAAACCTTACAGACAAGGACTTACATATTAAAGTGACAGACTCTGAAATAAATGTGGCTGAAGGCCTAAATACAGAGCAACAAGAATTTAAAATGAAACACAGCTGAAGGCCTAATCTTAAAATAGTTGACCAGAATTTCGGCTGAAGGCCATATTCTAAGGATATAACAAAATATATTAATCCACGGCTGAAAGCCTGGCACAGTACCTGCGACCAAATAAAATGACAATCACAAACAACAGTGGTTTTCAGGAGTGTTCCAAGGGTCGGCCTGGTGAGGAAATTCTAACCACAGTTTAGGTGAGACAGGCAGCCAATGGTAAAACGAAAAAATTGGGTTGCAACACGACCTAGGCAGGGCTGAAAATTAATAACAACGTAATCCAGTCCCTCTGTCGCTACCGGCCAACTGCATATTCCAGTACGCAGTCAACATTCATCTACTCAGTGGAAATCACAGAAGCTACACACAATTGCACATATACACAGTTGCACAAGAACTCGAATAATCACAAAAGCGATCACTGTGGAACAACAAGGACGAATCAATTCGACACACAGAGAGTTTCCACAAGAGGTGGGCGACCAAATACACGTCGTCCATTGCGACGACCTGCCGAACGACCATCAAGCTCATTTCCACTGAAGTTACATGTGTCGGCAACGATCGTGCAAGTCTTGGCTGTCCGAAGCTGACTACAGCTCCAACCCGACTCAACTCCATGTCGGTTCGGAATTCGGAGACACGGTGACCCATTCACACTGGCTGGGACACAACCATGCAGAGGTAATGCTTGCCCATTGGCCATGACATCTCTGCACAAAGATGAAACCGTCCCACGTCCAGCAAGGTGACCAACTGATGAGGCCCAGAAACGGTCAAAGGACCTAATACACGTCGCCCGATGAGACGAGCAACACAACAACCAAACAACGGTCGTCCCCCTCCAGTCGCTTTCCGTCTGACAGTTCATGTGTGTCGCCAGCGGTCGGCGAGCACTGGCTGTCCGCAACTCACTGGCGCTCTGTCCCCGACTCCACTGCTGCTGCGTGCCGACTGACCTCCTAACTGCATTCCAGACACACGACGACCTGGATATACACGCGGTCGCTCCAGAGATAATACGACGGTGCACTCATCGATAAGCCCTGCTGCTGCCACTCATGGGCAAGCAAAAGAGCAACTTAGTAACGGCAGTATATCGAATTAAAAGAAAAACGAGCCGACAGAACCATAAAAACAGGGTGACGAGCAATAACCGGCATGACCGTGAGACGTGCATGGCTCACAGCAGTCAATGAAATTTGTTTTACGAGGGCTATCAACAAAGTTCATTACGGTTGGGAATTAATAATAAGTAAAGTATTGGAAAATTTTTTCATTATATACAGATGAAAGCCACACTTAAATACTACTTTTCTACAGAGTTGCCATTTAAATTAAGGCACTTATCGTGGCGATGGACGAGCTAGGAAATTCCTTCGTCGTAAAATTCGGCCGCCTGCGCCTTCAACCACGTGGTTACCTCTTCTTGAAGCTGTGCGTCGTCATCAAAACGCTGCATAGCCAACCACTTCTCCATTGCTGGGAATAAGTGGTTGTCGCTCGGTACCAGGTCGGGACTGTACGGCGGATGAGGAAACAACTCCCACTTAAAAGATTCGAGAACTTCACGAGTGGCATTTGCCGTGTGGGCCCCGGCGTTGTCGTGAATCAACAAGATCTTTAAGCCCAACTTTCCCCTGCGCTTGTTTTGTATTGCTCTTCTGAGGTTGTGCAGAGTTTGGCAATACATTTGAGAGTTTATTGTTGTGCCTCTTCTCAGGAAATCCACAAAAACCACACCTTTTCTGTCCCAAAAGAAGAGGTAACCACGTGGTTGAAGGCGCAAGCGGCCGAATTTTACGACGAAGGAATTTCCAAACTCGTCCACCGCTACGATAAGTGCCTTAATTTAAATGGCAACTATGTAGAAAAGTAGTATTTAAGTGTGGCTTTCATCCGTATATAATAAAAAAAATTCCAATACTTTATTTATTTTTAATTCCAAAACGCAATGTACTTTGTACATAGCCCTCGTATTTTTAATTTTTTTTGGTGGTGGGCATAAAGTATCACCCTCCCCCCCCCCCCCCCCACACACACACATGTTTCACGTTATTGTACATGCGTTGGTATTGCTAGGGATAACACTGAATACCTTAACTCCGTTTCATAATTTTGAACTTATGCATCAGTTTTATATTCATTACGAATGCGTACTGAACTACGAATATTCCTGTAACTAATGCAAACACATTTACTACTCCCAGATACCAATAGCTCTTTTTGCTGGATACTTTTCGACAATCGGAAGAAAGGTATGAGACTTCAGACTGTACAGAGGTGGTTCGGTTATCATCGCTTTTTCATAGACATTTTTCTCTTGACTACTGACTACATAGATGTATTAGTTATTTTGGAAGTATGAGAGTGATGCATATTTCTGAAATTATGAAGCTTAATGTAATTTATAACTGTTATATTACTTCAATGCTATATTTCATTTCAGAGCACGAGGTTATTACGAACACCGTCTGCCGAATGGCCGCATGTTACACACCCTGCAACGCACTCTGTATACACGCAAATTAAATGAAGAGCTCCGTGAAAAGCTTTTATTAATTTCGGAAAGCGTGTCGAGATTAAATTCACTGCAAGTGATTGCAAGGTAAATTGTGTAAATCTTATTCATAGCAAAAGTAAAAAGGAAAAAAAGTGGTAATACTGTGTGAAGTACAGCTGCGGAATGGACTGAGTTCCTGTTTTCCTGCAGAGCCTGATAAAACGTGCAGGAGCAAATAACGGGTGCGGTACACTCGACAGGCCCACGGCCTTCCAATAATCCTCGGCGAGTGGTGAACAGCTGTTGAATTCTTGCGGCTTTAATTAAAAGGGAAGCTACAGCCCATTAAAGCAGTGTTTGCCGAGAGAAGTGCAAGACACTGGCTCCTCCCCACACCCACTCCGGTACCTTCGACTCGATTGTTTTCAGTGGAGAACGTCGGCTTCTGTCGAATTAAACAGCTCCTAAAAGTATTGGTTCATCAGTTAATGGACCAGATCGCTGTAGGTAAACGCTGAAGAGAGTAGTATCGAGCCGGTAGATTGCCCGTAATCCTCTGCCCCGACGGGGGTGGCTCAATTACGTTATGTTTAGCATAATAACGACTGCGATTCGCGTAAGCGCTCCCTTGTTAGGCATAAAACAAATTTACCGAGTAATGAAAAGTCTATAATTTTTGTAAGGACTGAAGATAAGTTTTATTACATTAATAATGCCCATGATGTCCATATCACGTCCTGAAATTTTAAACACTTAACAGTAGTTACTAAGTTTGTTACGGACAACTGGAGAACGACATTTTCCTTGGTATTCGTTAAAATACTACCGTCATGCGATTGTCTTTTACATGTGGTATACATTTCGCTGTGATGAAAACTAAAGAGAGGAATTGTAGCCACATTTAAATGTTGTGTATAATTAATTCATTTAATTATTTAGGAAGAGGTAATTTCTAGCAAGAAACTAATGTGAGACTAACAAAATAATACGAAAAATTGTACTCGTTTCATTTACTTCACCAACTTACTGTTCGTGAAATCCAATGATGTTTCTCCATTACTGAATTTACTGACGACAGATTCATAGATGGTTGATATACCGTGCGGGTAGGGGGGGGGGGAGGTTTCTTTACAGTCAAGTGTTATAGTTTTTCCAATGTAAAAAATGAACTTTTTACGGAAGCTGTTCAACACGGGAGAAATGTGTTTTGCCGAGGCAACTAGTAGTCATTAGATGATGCTGGAACTAAACACTGGAGTCTTAGATATCTGCTAATGTGTTCTTCAAGTAAATGAAGTAATAGGCCATTTAGTGTGACGAATATAAGTTATTTTGTCGAACTTACGCCACATTTTTGAATATAGGAATACTAAATTAGCCTGAATAGTGTGAATAATACTTGGAGAAGTCTTAATGAGAAAGACAGCAGATGTATTTTTAAGTTCGTCCTCTATATTTCTTACTTTTAGAGACCTTAACAATGAAAGGTGTAAACATAAACTGGCCTATATTCTACCAGAAATTTTAACGAGGCTTTCATGAATGTTGGACCTGTAAAGCTTTCACTTATATATACATTATCGAAATATAAACAACAATTGCAGTAACGAAAGTTCCTGAGTCCTGGCGTAATTCTGAATCGCTGTGGATAAACCGTGTTGTGTAAATCAATAACAGGCGGACGACTATACGGTAAAATTGCGAGAAACCGAAAACATCACTCACGATGTCAGCTTACGTGTCTGCTCCCCGACGATAAGCGTGATGCATGCTCTTTTTGTGTTCGCGAAAAACAGCAGATATTTCGGAATGTAAACACGGCTGTTTAAACGCGAATGCAGCAAATGTCGCTGAGGGCTTGGCTGCACACTTGCAGTAACATAACAGCAGTAACGCTTTTGTTTGCCTTTCATTTAGCGTTTAATACATCGACCGCTTCATTTGAAAAGCGTAGGAAAATATATACCCTCAAAACGAAAGCGGTGAACGGCGCCTCGTTTGCAAAATAAAGAATTCCGTATTAGGCACCTAAAGCAAACTGAAGCGACTGCAATATTTTTGTAAATTTAGTTAAACTATTCTGACGCTATTAGTGACATTAACACTAACATCTTCTACTATTAGTACTCGCTTGAAATTCATTTACAGAAACAAAGATAATAGCGACAGAACCGGAAAAAGAGGCCAACATGTGACTTGAAACTGAATATGAAGTCGTCTGAGAACATTTAAGCAACCTTGACACACACCAATACAATCTGTAAAGACATTCAAATATATTTCGCGTCAGTCCTTTGGGTCTATCTCACACTGAGATTAATACTCCTTTTCTCGTATTTATGACTGCCACAACTTGAGAAACCTGTATGCGGTAGGCAGCGACTGGTCCACAGATACCTCTCTCTCTCTCTCTCTCTCTCACACACACACACACACATACACAACTACTGGGGTGTTCGGCTGTAAGGAACAATTGCATCGAAGGGCATTCAATGAGTAATGCAACATACACTCCTGCAAATTGAAATAAGAACACCGTGAATTCATTGTCCCAGGAAGGGGAAACTTTATTGACACATTCCTGCGGTCAGATAAATCACATGATCACACTGACAGAACCACAGGCACATAGACACAGGCAACAGAGCATGCACAATGTCGGCACTAGTACAGTGTATATCCACCTTTCGCAGCAATGCAGGCTGCTATTCTCCCATGGAGACGATCGTAGAGATGCTGGATGTAGTCCTGTGGAACGGCTTGCCATGCCATTTCCACCTGGCGCCTCAGTTGGACCAGCGTTCGTGCTGGACGTGCAGACCGCGTGAGACGACGCTTCATCCAGTCCCAAACATGCTCAATGAGGGACAGATCCGGAGATCTTGCTGGCCAGGGTAGTTGACTTACACCTTCTAGAGCACGTTGGGTGGCACGGGATACATGCGGACGTGCATTGTCCTGTTGGAACAGCAAGTTCCCTTGCCGGTCTAGGAATGGTAGAACGATGGGTTCGATGACGGTTTGGATGTACCGTGCACTATTCAGTGTCCCCTCGATCACCAGTGGTGTACGGCCAATGTAGGAGATCGCTCCCCACACCATGATGCCGGGTGTCGGCCCTGTGTGCCTCGGTCGTATGCAGTCCTGATTGTGGCGCTCACCTGCACGGCGCCAAACACGCATACGACCATCATTGGCACCAAGGCAGAAGCGACTCTCATCGCTGAAGACGACACGTCTCCATTTGTCCCTCCATTCACGCCTGTCGCGACACCACTGGAGGCGGGCTGCACGATGTTGGGGCGTGAGCGGAAGACGGCCTAACGGTGTGCGGGACCGTAGCCCAGCTTCATGGAGACGGTTGCGAATGGTCCTCGCCGATACCCTTTATCGTATGATTATATGATAGCGGAACAAACACTGGTAGCAGTTACTTCTGTAAAATATCTGGGAGTATGCGTGCGGAACGATTTGAAGTGGAATGATCATATAAAATTAATTGTTGGTAAGGCGGGTACCAGGTTGAGATTCATTGGGAGAGTCCTTAGAAAATGTAGTCCATCAACAAAGGAGGTGGCTTACAAAACACTCGTTCGACCTATACTTGAGTATTGCTCATCAGTGTGGGATCCGTACCAGATCGGGTTGACGGAGGAGATAGAGAAGATCCAAAGAAGAGCGGCGCGTTTCGTCACAGGGTTATTTGGTAACCGTGATAGCGTTACGGAGATGTTTAACAAACTCAAGTGGCAGACTCTGCAAGAGAGGCGCTCTGCATCGCGGTGTAGCTTGCTCGCCAGGTTTCGAGAGGGTGCGTTTCTGGATGAGGTATCGAATATATTGCTTCCCCCTACTTATACCTCCCGAGGAGATCACGAATGTAAAATTAGAGAGATTAGAGCGCGCACAGAGGCTTTCAGACAGTCGTTCTTCCCGCGAACCATACGCGACTGGAACAGGAAAGGGAGATAATGACAGTGGCACGTAAAGTGCCCTCCGCCACACACCGTTGGGTGGCTTGCGGAGTAGAAATGTAGATGTACCCCAGGAGCAACAGTGTCCCTAATTTGCTGGGAAGTAGCGGTGCGGTGCCCTACGGCACTGCGTAGGATCCTACGGTCTTTGCGTGCATCCGTGCGTCGCTGCGGTCCGGTCCCAGGTCGACGGGCACGTGCACCTTCCGCCGACCACTGGCAACAACATCGATGTACTGTGGAAACCTCACGCCCCACGTGTTGAGCAATTCGGCGGTACGTCCACCCGGCCTCCCGCATGCCCACTATACGCCCTCGCTCAAAGTCCGTCAACTGCACATACGGTTCACGTCCACGCTGTCGCGGCATGCTACCAGTGTTAAAGACTGCGATGGAGCTCCGTATGCCACGGCAAAATGGCTGACACTGACGGCGGCGGTGCACAAATGCTGCGCAGCTAGCGCCATTCGACGGCCAACACCGCGGTTCCTGGTGTGTCCGCTGTGCCGTGCGTGTGATCATTGCTTGTACAGCCCTCTCGCAGTGTCCGGAGCAAGTATGGTGGGTCTGACACACCGGTGACAATGTGTTCTTTTTTCCATTTCCAGGAGTGTACATATATACTCGAAAGCCACTGTAGGCTGTATGGAGGAGGGTACCGTGTATCACTGCCAGCCAATTCCTGGCCTATTCCCTTCGCAAAAGAAGAGAGGGATCAACGACATTCAGTTTATGCTTTCGTACAGGATTTGATTAATGCTGTCGTATCCTCGCCGTCTTTGCGCGTTAGTGGCAATAGAATCGTTCTGCAGTCACCTGCAAATGTTGTTCTCTAAACTGACTCTCTACTGTTTCGCCAAGAGATAGTCTTCCGGCCGGTGTTACCCACATGAGTTCGCAAAGCATCTCAGTAACGTTCGCGTGTTGATCATTCCTTATGAAGACAAATCTGGAGGTATCCCTCTATATTGCTTAGATATCATTCCTTAATCCGACGTGATGGGGGTCTCAAACGAATGAGCAGTGCTCGATAATGTCTCGCACTAGCGTTCTATACAGGATCTTCTTTGTAGATGAGCTGCATTTTCCTTTTCCTAGTAAGCCGAAGCAGATTATTCGTCTTCCTTAGTACCGTCCTTATTTACTCTTTCCATTTCATATAGGTTTACAGCGTTACGACTAGAGATACAATAATGATACGCTTCACACTAGTAACATCGTGTTTGAATATTATAGGATTGTTTTTACTACTCATCTGCATTACATCTTTTTCCTACATACACCTGAATCCATCTATAATCAGTTAACGACGATAAATTACAAGGTTACCACTCACCAAACTTACACTAACCTAATAACTGCATCGGCTCCAACGTATCTTTCAGTAGTGTGTGGTCGATTGTAGAAACAGGACACGTGCTGACAGATACACAGTAAAAATTCTAGACTTTCATATTTTCATCTGGAATATACTGCTCCTACAACGAATTATAAGAGCAGCAGTCTCACCATGGTTCCAGGATTTTACTTCATTAGAAAGCGAATGCCAAAACCGAAATCTTCTATCAAATATTCCCAAAGTTCTCCCCCCGTGTAACACTACGGGCTAACCTAGTACTTGCTGGTTAAGGACTTGCACCTCTAATACACCGTGTCTCAAGTAATACAGCACGATAAGCAATGAGAAGTATAAAATAAAAGTTACAGTAGGTGTATAGGCAGACAAAAGTCTAGCAAGTCATCAACTTCACTTTTCATCTACACATAAATAGGTACACAAACTTTTGCTAAGCCGTTATGTACTTCTTTGGAACAAATGTCTACGACAGAAGTCTGAGACTAATATGTGGGATGTATGTATGGATAATTTCTGAGAGCATTTATCGTGGAGAACAGCTGTTTTTCTTAGTACTTTGGGATTCACAAACAGTTTCGACCGCTAGGACCTTTATTTTCGCGGTCACCGGTTTCGGTCAGTTACTGACCATCTTCAGATCCCATACCACGATGGTAGGCGGTGGCGGAGAACGGAGCAGACGTTAGGATCTCAGCTACTGAGCAGTGCTTTCCTTCTCCAGCATGATATGTAGTCTGGAGATGGTCAGTAACTGACCGAAACAGGTAACCATAGAAATTAAAGTTTCTAGCGGTCGAGACGTTTCATGTTCATGTTCATTATTGGACAAATGTCTGGGAAAAATGTCAGGGGCAAATGATTGTGTCAAATGCTAGTGACTTGCTGAGAAAAATTTCTGGGACGAATTTGTAGGTGAATGTGTGGGTGGATGTCTCGGACACACTATTGTTTTAACCACCCAGCCAGAACCATGGTTATCAGAGTTTTTCCTTAGTATTCAACAAGATGGCAGAAAGAGATATTTCCAGAAAAATCTTGCCACTTGGCTGTATTTGGCTATAAAAAGTCTGTGAAGTGGCTACAGTCAACTCTTACACATGTAAAAAGTCTTCAAAATTTCGTTTGGTACGTGAAAGCCTCCAGCTCTCCGCTTTCTAGATTCTCTAATACAAATAAAAACGGTCACTGAAAAATTTTCCGATGAAAGTTTTTGGGTGTAAGCAAAAGCGATGACTGAAAAATTCAAATGATTTACCCGAAAATCTTTCAGATTCGACACGGAGTGCTGCAAGTTTACAGCATCTACTTGAAGTACGGTATGGCAGTTACACGACTGCCTGACGATCGGTAACTGCGCGCAGCGTTGCCATAGCAACAGGATATTACGTGAACTACCTGCAGTCAAACTGGTCGTCGGCCTCTTCCCGGAGCGACGCCCAGTTCTCCAGCTGATTCGAACTTCCTCATCACCTCCGCACAGCAGGTGGAGAAAGAGGACCCTTCCGTAAACCCTTTAGCACGGCGATATTCTGGAAGTGCAGCTGCTGCATTACTGTAGTTTTGATAACAGTGGTTCACCAATAATACCTTGCTCCTCATTTCCAATTTCATTTGGACACATCAAAATAGTTCAAATGGCTCTGAGTATTATGGGACTTAACTTCTGAGGTCATCAGTCCCCTAGAACGTAGAACTACATAAACCTAACTAACCTAAGGACATCACCACACATCCATGCCCGAGGCAGGATTCGATGTTGACACATCAACAAGTGCACTGCGACTGGTCAGGTGTGTGAGACTACGAATCTCGATGACTCAACATGGCACCTAGTGGTCATAGTTGGAACTGGACAGTGGCTCTGTGATTCATGGACATCATGCACCACATACTCTGTACATTAATGCTACCATGTTTGGTACTCTTACGGTAATTGGTTTCGGTGTTATAGCGTGCTAAACAGAGAAAGTTCAATCATAACCACCCGTTACATGTAGCTGGGGAAGGATTCGGTACCAATCGACGTAGAACAGATCCCTTACGCAATAAGGAGAGAAAATCGATGTAAGATTATTCGATCCTTCACGGAGCAGCATACTATAACTGCCACAGGAAAGACCCTGCCTTACGTTTTTTGTGTATGCAAGGAACCATCCCGGAAATTTGGTTGGACAGTTGAGAAAACAGTTGATGAGTTCACTCATAAACTGACAAACCAAATGAGGAATGTTCACACAAGTGCTGCAAGAAGAGCTTTTAAAATCTGTCATTCTTCTGTACTTGGAACAAGATTCCTTTTGTTTTTATTTATCTATTTTTTACATTTCATACACGTGCTGAATGCAGAAGCTTCATGATGAAGTCTTTGTAGATGAATGTACTATACTTTTCCATCTGTGTGACGGTTGTTTTTAGAGGCGCGTTAAAATATTCAAGAAATATACTAAAAACTGCTAAATGGTAATGGAGAAATAACTCTGCGGGTACATTCAGTAAATACACATTCTTTAAATCTTGTCAGATTTGTACACCTGTTTCCACAGGAATGGTTCGTTTGTAAGTTAAACGTAAAGGAAAAAAGTATTATTTTTTGAACCGAACTGAATTTTCCGGTTTGTTTTCTGAAAATGTACGCTTGCAAGGGAGTAGCCTTTGTTAAATGTGCCTGGTGCTCATCCAGTTTCGGATTCCGATGCTTCTACGACAAGTACCGCCAGGAATTCTGTTCTTGCACGAGGTAAACTCTTGTGTACATAGTTCCGTGTAGTCAGTGCGTACACAACTTTCCCACTAGAGCGCACCCCGCTAAGCGCAACAGCGCAGGCATAGCGCTCGTCGTCTCCACACTACGAGATGGCGCTGCCTTAGAGACGGACCAAATTCTGCTTCCGCCAATCACGTATTAATATGTAACACAGCCAATGAGGTTGCTGCTAACGTAGAAACTTTTCTCCTTGCGGATCACACTTGCAACGTGATACCTGAACGTGCGAGGTATTATAATGAGTGTACAGACCTCCGATTACCAGTCTGCATTTGTCTGCACCAATCTGTACCAGTCTATAGTCAAGTTTCAGTCGGCGCCTAATAAGATTACCATATTCCTGTACATAGCCATGAAGATAAATGAATAGACACTTTGTCAAGTATCAGAGATATGTGAGAATACGATTAACGTACAAAGACCAAAGGAACTTTAGATTGTCAATTGTAAACAGCATCCAGAATCAAATTACGTAATGTCTATGCTTTTTATTATTTTAATAAAAGTGTGTGAAAATTAATCAAGTTCTGTTTAAAGTTGTTCACTGTCAATTTGATACTCTAAGTGTGCATGTGGCATTTCTATCGTCTGACCTAACGGCAGGAGATAAACACGCCACAATAAGATCACGAGACATATTGCTGACACTCGCCTGCTTTGTTAGAGCGTCAAGTCTAATAATCTGATGATGTGTGTACCGAAGGTCTTACAGTACGCACGCGACATAAACTATAGCAAATAAGAAGATTCTGTAATCTGTTCTGGAACAAACGGAATGCGCACCTCAAGAAAGCTTGCTGTAATGACTGATTTATTAATGAAATTACCACTGCGAAAATCACAATTTTTTTGATATTTTTTGCGTAACATGTTCTATGTAATGAGATTCTGTACGATAAAATTACGAAAAAACAAAACGAAGGAAAAAGTACCCCAGGCAGGGTTGAGTGGTAGCCGCGAACCTTACCCACAGCAGTACGCTCGCTGGCTGAAATATGCGTAACGTCACATGTATAGGAGTTCCACATCAAATTTACACATCGATTTCCTCGAAAACTAGGGCCGTCGCATGAAAAGGACAGGTTCCTCCGCAACATACCTAAGACCCACTAAAATCTCTGATGAACAGGTCTGATAGCCCCCTTGTGAGGCAACGTCCGCACCCGCAATAGGCTGCTCATTTCCCGCACATCGTTGTCCACTTCTCAATTGACAGGCAGCTCGCTCTTCCTTTCTTGAAAGCGCCGCTTAACTGCAGAAGCGGCACAGCAGCCGCCTTAAAGTGGATGGGCGGTGATCATGCCTAATGACTGCATACTGTGCATGAAAATAGTCTAAACCCAGATGTGATAGCTCCAAGTTTCGAAGCTTTCCACACGTCCTTCTCTATTACCTTCATGAAAATGAGTAAAGACAAATGAGATTTTTTGAGGGGATCATCAAGTTTCCAAACTTCTTCGAACCATTTCCGTTACCTTGAAAAATTCCATTTACAAATATGACTTCTGCACAGCGACATTCGAAGTGCTGTATTTCTTATTACTCTTGATATCACGATCATGCATGTTCTGTTCAGTCAACTAATATAAACTTTTCCCTCCCCGCATAAAAAAATTCGTATTACATGCTACTGTCATTCCTATGATGCTGATTCCTCTAAGTTACGTTATACCAGGAACACTGTCCTTCTCTTTGCTTTGTTTATTGCATTTACATACATCAAAAAACGTTTTGCATCACTTCAGTTCCGAGAGTTTGTAACATTATGTGATTGTCTTATCATTTTAAATCATTCACTAATCGAGCAGTCGCTCGGCAACAGCTACAGTTAGCAAATAATGTTGCGAGAATGTAAAAGGTGAACGACCTGTGACGTAACTTGTTTATTGTCGAAGCGCCGTCAGAGATGCAGTGAGTTATTGACTTTGAAAACCGCGGCGCGAAAAACGGACAGAAGAAGAACACTTTTACACATTTTTTTTTTTTTTTTGAGGTACGAGATATTCTCGATGAACAGTTACTCATTCTTCTCTTGTCTCCTGTAACTTGTGTCGGACGTGCATGTCTTGCCGCCTTATTATTATTGTTAAAATTAATATTGTTGTAGCGTAAAGTAAATGTGTAATACTAAAAGTGCCTAGCAGTAGATTTATTGTGCGACGTGTATGTGAAAACGTCAGAGGAATTGTTTTCATTAAGAGAAGTGCCAGTCAAAACGGCATCCATGTTAAATCCGTCATTGCAGTGTAAGTTTGTCTATTACTTGCCATAAATTCAGAGTTAAATGGAACTGGTGTATGGACTATTCATTTACTATAGAATCTATGTCGCACTTCTTCATGAAATTATTTAATTTTCTATATGTTTATGCCAAATAGAGAGTTCACAGTCACGAATTCTTTCGCCGAGTTCGGACGGAAGTAGCATGCGGCGAAATATTTTCTCCGCGCCATATTCTACTGGTAAATGCATGATAAACAACGGTCCCTTAGGAAATTCATGTTGAGCTATCCAAAATAATTATATTTTGAATAGGCATTTACTCTCCTCTGCAATGCAACTTCCGACTGATCAGACGATCCAACAAGAAACAGCCGCACACGGTCGGCGTTCGCAAATATGTTTCCACCGCTGATTATAGCTATATGTTACAGCACAAAAGTAACATATTGTTATAATTAGAGACTACGAACGGGGACATTTATAACTGTATGTTTATGTATACACATTACGTAAACATATCGTTATAAGTTCCGGAATCTATACAAAAAATTGCAACAGATATCAACATAAACATCATATCCGCCCTTTGCTCGTGAAAACCACACATTGCATGTTGTACCACCATACAGGGAGACCTTCATAGGTGGTGCTCAAGACTGCTGTACACACCGGAACCACCAATACCCAGTAGCACTACCTCTTCTATTGATGCATGCCTATATTCGTCGTGGCATACTTTACGCAAGTTCCTCAAGGGTCTGTTGGTTCAGATTGTCCCACTCCTCAACGGCGATTCAGCATTGATCCCTCAGAGTGGTGGGTGGGTCACGTCGCCCATAAACAGCCCCTTGCAATCCATCCCAGGCACGTTCGATAGGGTTCATGTCTGGAGAACATGCTGGCCACTCTACTCGAGCGATGTCATTATCCTGAACGAAGTCATTCACAAGATGTGCACGATTGGAGTGCGAATTGTCGTCCATGTAGACGAATACCTCACCATTATGCTGCCGATATGATTGCACTATCAGTCGGAGGATGGCATTCAGGTATCGTACAGACGTTTGGCCTCGTCCAGGACCGCCAGTGGCGTACGTCGGCCCCACATGACGCCACCCCAAAACATCAGGGAACCTGGACCTTGCAGCACTCAAGGCGATCGGCCTGACCGCGTGGCCTCCAAACACATCTCCGACGATCGTCTGGTTGAAGGCATATGCAACACTCTTCGGTGAAGAGAATGTGATGCCAAACCTGAGCGGTCCATTTGGCATATTGCTAGGCCCATCTGTACCATGCTGCATGGTGTCGTGGTTGTAGATGGACCTCGCCTTGGACGTCGGGAGAGAAGTTTTATCATCATGCGGCCTATCTCGCAGAGTCTTTATACGACGTCCTGTGGCTGCACGAAAAGCACTATTCAACAGGGTGGCGTTGTTGCCTGGGTTTCTCCGAGCCATAATCATTAGGTACGGGTCATTCATTGCTGTAGCCCTTGCGCGGTCTTCGCCAGCCATGTCATCGACAGTTTCTGTATGTCTGTATGTCTTCCATGTCCGAACAACATCGCTTTGGTTCACTCCGTGACGTCGGGGCACTTCCGTTGCTGAGAACCCTTCCTGGCACAAAGTAACAATGCGGACGCGATCGAACCACGGTATAAACCGTCTAAGCATAGTTGAACTGCAGACAGTACGAGCCGTGTACGTTCTTTGTGGTGGAATGACTGGAACTGAGTGGCTGTCGGAACCCCTCCGTCCTATAGGCGCTGCTCAAGCATGGTTTATTACATCTCTTGGCGGGGTTAGCGACATCTCTGAACAGTCAAAGGGACTGTGTCTATGATACAATATTCACAGTCAATGTCTATCTTCAGGAGTTCTTGGAACCTAGGTGATGCAAAACTTTTCTTGGTGTGTGTATTATATATGCCTAGGATTGCCGTATCTAGCTGGGACCCCGTTGGGACACTCTGGGGTGGGGGCGAAATGTCAGTGGACGCCCCAGGATGAAGCAACAACAAAACGGGCATGGGAAATTGGAGACTGTTTAACACAAGTCATTTGTTACTTCACAAGAGACCAACAATATTTTATTGCGCAGAAAAATCTTACAATTCAGCTGTCTGGCAAAAATTACATTCCTTGTGAATTATATTATTCTATCTACATTAAAAATGGAAACTCTTCAATTCAGACTTATAGCTAAACAGCACACGAATAGATTCTAAATAAATAAATGACTGTCCAAAGTCTAGTCATATAATTGTGAAAGCTTATTTAAACAGTGAAAGTAGGCTATTGGGCATATTCAAGATACTGACGTGTGTAACATCATAGATTAAGGACCGACCTGCGACAGCAATCGCACGACTTGCGTACGGGCCGCTAGACGCCGCCGCGAGCGCTCAGAGTGCACTGCGGTCGCAGGCGCGCGTGTTGCGTATGGGCCGCGAGGTGCCGCCACGAGCGCAGCCGTAAAGTGCCGACGGAGTTCGGCCAGCTCTCATTTTGTTGCCATCTCATTTTTGCCTATTCTCTTATTTGCTTAGCTCTTATTCGTTTATGACTCATGTTATTGTGCTCTCTTTCAGCCATTCTGATTTACTCTTAATTGAGAAGTGCTCATTGTGGCATTTCACTTTTGCATATTTCTCATTTTGCTAATAATATGCTCCTTAGCTTTTTACAGTTGAATTGATTAACATAGTCTCACGTACTGGTTGTTCATTTCAGCCTGTTCATATATTGATGTTCTTTAAATACTGTAATAATTATCGGAATCATTTCTTCCCTTAAATTTGTGTAAAGTATTCATGATGTAGGATTTGTTCTCTGACACAGGTTTAAGGTTTTGAATATAAATTATATACGAAACTGTGCTTTAAAAGGAATTTATTTTTTCAGTTTGTACTACATTAGACGACGATTTTGTGATAATGGGGGAGAAATTTGAGGGGCGAACCCATGGAAATAGTCTTAAGTGATACCCTTTAAAAATAAAAATTTGTGTGACTCTGAAAGACGTGACACTGTAGGCACTGAAAATTTATATATATAGAATTATACGTCACACGTGGAATAATAATAAAACACCTTTGAACAGTTGAGACTTACGTCAATATTAACACTATTTCTTTAAAAACCGTACTTCAGACAGGGAAACCGCGGAAGGGGCAGATACGATAGGCTAGGCCTTAATGAAAGATTTAGAACAACGGCCACTACTGGGTAAATTACACCCGATTGCTACGAGATAGAAACTCAACTTACGAGGGATGCCGTAGCGAGCCAAAATTCCGTAACGTCTCAGAGGCTACGGTGATGACACCCGCACGCACTTACACAGCCGACGCGGATAGGCTACGCCAGTTGGACCGGCGGGGATAACACCCCGGACCAGCACCTCCAAACGCTACGAACATCTCGGAAACAGAAGAAACAGGCAAGCATATAAATCAATCATAATAATCATGGAACATATGAAAATGCTCATACCACAACAAGAAGCTAAAAGTCAGCGAGGCCCCAATCAAACCTTACGAGTAACAATAAGAATTTTAGAATAAGAACTGCTAAAATGATAATTAACCCTCACTTTACCAAGCGCGGTATTCTGATTACCTCCAGGTTGATTCTTTCCGTATAATAATGATATCTGAAGGGCCAAAATCGTGTGGTTCATGACTTTGTGTCAAAATGATTGACTTTGAATTCACACTAACGACTGTCTAATTTTTATGGTTTTAATTGTTGAAGTCATTTATTGGTGGGATTGTGAGACTACCCCCCTTGGTATGAAACGTCTTATTTTCTTATTTGTAGAAAAAGAAGATTTTGGGAAATATATCTGTCATACATCTTCTTTGTTGAGTTTTGCCATAGAGCTAATGTTTGTTATTGTTGCTGGACGAACTGTTCCTATTCTGGACTCCGACATACGGTTCTGAACCCAAACTTCCCCCCTCCAAGCCAATCGCCAGTAGACGATCCTGCAAAACGCTCACGGCTTCGCGTAACTGCTTATAAATGCCTGACTCCGAGGTACCTGGATCGACTGAAAACACATCAGCTAAACAACCATTGTAATGCGTAAGGTGGGTCTGAATTCTACAGATTTGCACATAGGTGGGCTGAGTGGAACTCAAAAAGGTAATGGTCTGGGTCAGATCGTCAATGGCTACCGAAATACGTGAGAGAAACTCACCCGGAGGACCGATGACGTCCGACGGCAACACTAAATTTAAGTGGCTCGCTTCGCAGAGGCGGGCGGTAAGGTCAGTAACAGCACCCTCTTTTTGCAATCCACGTATCTTTAATTCGTAGATCAACTGTTCCTTCTTGAGATCAGCAATCCCGGGTATTTGGCGAATATAACCTGTGGCCATGGTCTCCTGTGAACACACAAACAAGTAATCAATACCAAAGAAGATAAAAGTACATAAAAGAGACGTATAGAAACTGCAAGTCATGTGTACAATCCTTGGTCTCCCTCCCGCAGATCTTCTGTACACTGCTACCAGTTGCAACGTGGCGGTTACGTGCAAACCGGTAACAAGTAAAATAATAAGTACAGACGACTTGCAGGATACAACTAATTTATTACTGATCAACAGTTTAACCCAAAGGGCACAGTATCTATCCACAAACTTGGTACAAGTGTCTCTTATGCACAAATCAGAAATATACATTGCACAATACCTTCCTTATTGAATTAGGTGCAAACAAGAAGTTCTTACAAGCGCTTCAATAATAAAAGATAAAATCAGTACCATTTAACAATTTAACAAGGGCAGTTGAATAAGTTTCTTTTGAACAGGATACGCGAGTAAAAAAATACATTACACTAAACCTTTCTGATTGAATTACTTACAAACAAGAACTTCTTTTAACTTCTATACTAACTGTAACCCTTTTCAATAATAAAAGTTCCGAAGCCAAAACCCATTCTGCCCGCCAGCCGACCAGCACCACCACCGGCCAACGAAGCAAAGATAAGCAACGCCAGAGGGAAACAATCGATCCGGGTGTATCGAACGGAGAAAGCAACTGGCGCCGGAGCCTCCCCACGTATCAGCAGGAAGTGGGTATGACATCCTTTTTAACTATTTATTACAATTTTAAAAAGAAAACATCACCAGAAAGTGAAATAGTTAATATAATACTTGATACAATAAATGACACAATTTCCAACAGTTGATTCCAATGACTCAGGCCAGTTAAACGTAGAATTGAATGACTAACTACCAATCGAGTACAAAGATAAATGCTTTTGAGATTTTTTTTTTTGGTCATCAGTCTACTGACTGGTTTGATGCGGCCCGCCACGAATTCCTTTCCTGTGCTAACCTCTTCATCTCAGAGTAGCACTTGCAACCTACGTCCTCAATTATTTGCTTGACGTATTCCAATCTCTGTCTTCCACTACAGTTTTTGCCCTCTACACCTCCCTCTAGTACCATGGAAGTCATTGCCTCATGTCTTAGCAGATGTCCTATCATCCAGTCCTTTGTCCTTATCAGTGTTTTCCACATATTCCTTTCCTCTCCGATTCTGCGTAGAGCCTCCTCATTCCTTACCTTATCAGTCCACCTAATTTTCAACATTGGTCTATAGCACCACATCTCAAATGTTCGATTCTCTTCTGTTCCGGTTTTCCCACAGTCCATGTTTCACTACCATATCATCGTGGTATGAGATCTGAAGATGGTCAGTAACTGACCGAAACCGGTGACCGCGAAAATACAGGTCCTAGTGGTGGAAACTGTTTATGTTAATCTCAAAGTACTAAGCAAAACCACTGTTCTCCACGATAAATGCTGTACTCCAGACGTACATCCTCAGAAATTTCTTCCTCAAATTAAGGCCGGTATTTGATATTAGTAGACTTCTCTTGGCCAGAAATGCCTTTTTTGCCATAGCGAGTCTGCTTTTGATGTCCTCCTTGTTCCATCCGTCATTGGTTAGTTTATTGCCTAGGTAGCAGAATTCCTTAACTTCATGGACTTCGTTACCATCAATCCTGATGTTAAGTTTCTCGCTGTTCTCATTTCTACTAC
Organism: Schistocerca cancellata; assembly: GCF_023864275.1. Lineage (NCBI taxonomy): Eukaryota > Metazoa > Arthropoda > Insecta > Orthoptera > Acrididae > Schistocerca > Schistocerca cancellata. The sequence continues at coordinate 171,501,485 of NC_064633.1, read as the reverse complement.
TTCTCATTACCTTCGTCTTTCTCCGATTTACTCTCAAACCATACTGTGTACTCATTAGACTGTTCAGCAGATCATTTAATTCAGCAGATCTGTTCAGCAGATCATTTAATTCTTCTTCACTTTCACTCAGGATAGCAATGTCATCAGCGAATCGTATCATTGATATCCTTTCACCTTGTATTTTAATTCCCCTCCTGAACCTTTGTTTTATTTCCATCATTGCTTCCTGGATGTACAGATTGAAGAGTAGGGGCGAAAGGCTACAGCCTTGTCTTACACCCTTCTTAATACGAGCACTTCGTTTTTGATCGTCCACTCTTATTATTCCCTCTTGGTTGTATATGACCCGTCTCTCCCTATAGCTTACCCCTACTTTTTCAGAATCTCGAACAGCTTGCACCATTTTATATTGTCGAACGCTTTTTCCAGGTCGACAAATCCTATGAAAGTGTCTTGATGTTTCTTTAGCCTTGCTTCCATTATTAGCCGTAACGTCAGAATTGCCTCTCTCCTCCCTTTACTTTTCCTAAAGCCAACCTGATCGTCACCTAGCGCATTCTCAATTTTCTTTTCCATTCTTCTGTATATTATTGTTGTAAGCAGCTTCGATACATGAGCTGTTAAGCTGATTGTGCGATAATTCTCGCACTTGTCAGCTCTTGCTGTCTTCGGAATTGTGTGGCTGATGCTTTTCCGAAAGTCAGATGGTATATCGCCAGACTCATATATTCTACACACCAACGTGAATAGACGTTTTGTTGCCACTTTCCCAACGATTTTAGATATTCTGATGGAATGTTATCCATCCCTTCTGAATCATTTGTTCTTAAGCCATCCAAAGCTCTTTTAAATTCTTCTTCTAATACTGGATCCCCTGTCTCTTCTAAATCGACTCATGTTTCTTTTTCTATCACATCAGACAAATCTTATCCCCCATAGAGGGCTTCAGTGTTTTCTTTCCACCTATCTGCTCTCTCCTCTGCATTTAACAGTGGAATTCCCGTTGCACTCTTAATGTTACCACAGTTGCTTTTAATGTCACCAAAGGTTGTTTTGACTTTCCTGTATGCTGTGTCTGTCCTTCCGACAATCATATCTTTTTCGATGTCTTCACATTTTTCCTGCAGCCATTTCCTCTTAGCTTCCTGCACTTCCTATTTATTTCATTCCTCAGCGACTTGTATTTCTGTATTCCTGATTTTCCCGGAACATGTTGGTACTGCCTGCTTTCATCAATCAACTGAAGTATTTCTTCTGTTACCCATGGTTTCTTCGCAGCTACCTTCTTTGTACCTATGTTTTCCTTCCCAACTTCTGTGATGGCCCTTTTTATAGATGTCCAATCCTCGTCAACTGTACTGCCTACTGCGCTATTCCTTATTGCTGTATCTATAGCGTTAGAGAACTTCAAACGTATCTCGTCATTCCTTAGTACTTCCGTATCCCACTTCTTTGCGTATTGATTCTTCCTGACTAATGTCTTGAAGTTGAGCCTGCTCTTCATCACTACTATATTGTGATCGGAGTCTATATCTGCTTCTGGGTACGCCTTACAACCAGTATCTGATTTCGGAATCTCTGTCTGACCATGATGTAATCTAACTGAAATCTTCCCGTATATCCCGGCGTTTTCCAAGTATACCTCCTCCTCTTGTGATTCTTGAAGAGGGTATTCGCTATTACTAGCAGAAACTTGTTACAGAACTAAATTAGGCTTTCTCCTCTTTCATTCCTTGTCCCAAGCCCATATTCTCCTGTAACCTTTTCTTCTACTCCTTCCCTTAGAACAGCATTCCAGTCGCCCATGACTATTAGATTTTCGTCCCCCTTTACATACTGCATTACCGTTTCGATATCCTCATACACTTTCTCTACTGGTTCATCTTTAGCTTGCGACGTCGGCATGTATACCTGAACTATCGTTGTCGGTGTTGGTCTGCTGTCGCTTCTGATTAGAACAACCCGGTCACTGAACGGTTCACAGTAACACACCCTCTGCCCTACCTTCCTATTCATAACGAATCCTACACCTGTTATACCATTTTCTGCAGCTGTTGATATTACCCGATACTCATCTGACCAGAAATCCTTATTGAGAATGCACGGAAAATTCAACACTCCATTCATGAAGAAGACATCCCACGTAAGTTCTATACCCAGGGCAGCCCACACTCCGTGTCTGTTTAGCAAAAGAACAAATTTGCTTGCATTAAATAGCACCGGTAGAATAACCAGACTCAGATCCCGCTAATATATCTCGGCGAAGTCTTTCAGCAGAGCCCAATAGTTTCCCGTACCAGCAGGAAGTCTTTCTTAATCACTTGTAAAAACAATAAGTTCAGTGGCGGCTGCACTGACACCAACCAAAAATGTTAACACGGTGGCGTGCTTCAGGAAGGCGAGCCGACTCATCCACTCTCTCAAACGGACAGCTCGATCACCAGCGAGGTTGCGTTGTGGCCGGCCAGGACCGGCTGCCAGCAGACGGCGCCACACTTGCACCGCTGCCGCCGCCGCGCCGCAACAAGTCCAGACGAGCCGGCGCGGGAATTCAATTCGCCGCAACGCTTGACGACTTCATGTCGACATAATTCTTCTACTCTAATTTCTGTTCCAGCACAAAATCCGTAGTTGAAACGGACAGTTTCAGAGCCAAATAAACAGGTACACCTGCCTAATGTCGTGTGGGTCCCTCGTGAGCACGCAGAAGTGCCGTAACACGACATGTCGTGGATTCCACTAATGTCTGAAGTAGTGCTGGAGCGAATTGACACCATGACTCCTGCAGAGCTGCCCAAACATCCGTGAGAGTACGACGGGGATGGAGGTCTCTTGTGAACTGGACGTAGCAAGGCATCCCAGAGTTGCTCAATAATTTTCATGTCTGCGGAGTTTGGTGGGCAGCGGAAATCTTTAAACTTTGTTCCTGAAGCCACTGAAGCAATTCTGCACACGTGGGGTGTATCACTGTCTTGCGGGAATTGCTCAAGTCAATAGGAATGCACATTGCTCATGAAAAGGTGGACAAGATCCTTACAAACGTGTCATCTATCAGAGTCGTATCTAACCGTGTCAGGAGTCCCATATCACTCCAACTACAGACGCCCCATACCATTAAAGAGCCTCCACAAGGTTTAACAGGCTCTCCTGACATGCAGGAACCATGCATTCATGAGGTTATCTCAATACCCGTACTCGTCCATCCGCTCGATACAATTTGAAACGAGACTCGTCCGACGAGGCAACATGTTTAAAGTAATCGACAGACCAATAACGGTGTTGACGGGCCCAGGTGATGCGTAAAGCTTTGTGTCGTGTAGTCATCAAGGTCACACCAGTGGGTCTTCCACTCCGAAAGCCCATATCTATGAAGTTTTGTTAAATCGTTCGCACGTGTTGATAGACCGATATTGAAGTCTGTAGCAATCTGCGGAAGGGTTGCACTTTTGTCACGTTGAACGATTCTATTCAATCGTCGTTAGTCCTGTTCTAACCGGATCTTTTTCCGGCCGCCGAGATGGAGATTTTGTGGTTCAAATGGCTCTTAGCACTATGGGACTTAACATCAGAGGCCATCAGTCCCCTAGACTTAGAACTACTTAAACCTAACTAACCTAAGGACATCACACACATCCATGATCGAGGCAGGATTCGAACCTCCGACCGTAGCAGCAGCGTGGTTCCGGACTGAAGCGCCTAGAACCGCTCGGCCACAACTGCCGGCAGAGATCTGATGGTTTTCTGGATTCCTGATATTCACGGTACACTCGTGAATTGGTAGGACGGAAAAAACACCACTCCATCGCTATCTCGGAGAAGGTGTGACCCATCGCTCGTGCCCCGACTAGAACACAACGTTCAACCTCACTTAAATCTTGATAACCTGCGATTGTAGCGGCAGTAACCTATATAACAACTGCGTCAGACACTTGTCTTATATAGGTGTTGCCGACCTCAGCAACGTATTCTGCTTGTTTACATATCTCTGTATTGGAATACGCATACCTACACCAGTTTCACTGGCGCTCCAGTGTAAAACTCACGAATGTAGTAGACTGATAGAAGTAGAAGGTACGTTCCAATGTTTTAACAGTTATTTCACTGTGCACCCTACTCTTAATTTTTCCAAAGGACATTATTTCGACATAGTTGAGGCTTAAGTTATTTAACCCACATTACGATTTCAATGGTAATTTTCATGCTTAACTGCATGGAAAGCGATGTGGGAAAAACACCTTTAAAATTGACGTTCGACAGTACACATTAAATTCAATGTTCTAACATTAATTTTTGTAAGTTGTTTAATTCACATTATAATTTAAAAAGTGATATACATACACACATTAAAAATAGTTTTGCATCACCCAGGTTCTCAAAACTCATGAAGATAGACGTTGAATGTGGATATTACATCACAGACACAGTCCCTTTCATTGTTAAGAGATTCCACTAAACCCGCTCAAAGATGTCAACAACCATGCATGAACAGGGTGTATTAGACGGAGGGGGTCTGACAGCCGATCAGTATCAGTCATACCACCAGGAAGGAGGTACACGATTCGTGTTGTCTGTAGTTCAACCATACCAAGACGGTCAATAACGCGGTTCGATGGCGTACGCATTGGTACCGTGTCCCAGTAAGGGCTATCAACAAGGGAAGTGTCGAGGCACCTCGGAGTGAACCAGAGCGATATAGTTCGGACATGGAGGAGTTACAGAGAGACAGGAACTGTCGATGACATGCCTCGCTCAGGCCGCCCGTGGGCTACAACTGCAGTGGATGACCGCTGCTTACAGATTATGGCTCGGAGGAACCCTGGCAGCAACGCCATTAAGTTGAATAATACTTTTCGTGCAGCCACAGGACGTCGTATTACGACTCAGACTGCGCCATAGGCTGAATGATGCGGAACTTCACTGCCGACGTCCAGGACGAGGTCCATCTTTGCAACCACGACACCATGCAATGCGGTACAAATGGGTCCAACAACATGCCGAATCGACCGCTCAGGACTGGCATCACGTTCTCTTCACCGATGTGTCGCATATGCCTTCAACGAAGCAAACGTCGGAGACGTGTTTGCAGGCGACCCGGTCAGGATTAACGCCTTGGACACGCTGTCCAGCTGTTTTGTGGTGTTATTATGTAGGGCTGATGTACGCCACTGGTGGGCATGGCCGTACTTAACGTAAATTTCATCCTCATACCGATATAGCAACCGTATCGGCTGCGTATTGGCTGGGCATTCGTCTTCATGGACGACGATTCGTGCCCCCGTTGTGCACATCTTGTGAATGACTTCCTTCAGTACAACGGCATCGCTCGACCAGAGTGGCCAGCATGTTCTCCAGACATGAACCCTATCGAACGTGCCTGAGATTGATTGAAAAGGGCTGTTTATGGACGACGCGACCCACCAACCACTCTGAGGGACCTATGCCGAATAGCTGTTGAGGAATAGTACAATCTGGACCAACAGTGCCTTGATGAACTTGTGAATAGTATGACATGACGAATACAGACGTGCATCAATGAAAGAGGACGTGCTACTAGGTATTACAGGTACCAGTGTGTACAACAATCTAGACCACCACCTCTGAAGGTCTCACTGGTGATACAACATGCAGTGCGTAGTTTTCATGAGCAATAAAAAGGATGGAAATGATGTTTATGTTGAACTCTATTCCAATTTTCTTTATAGGTTCCGGAATTCTCGAAACCAAGGTGATGTAAACTCTTTTTGATGTGCGTATTAATTAAACCAAATTAAATTACTGCAACATAGCTGAGGCTAAAGTTATTTAACACACATTACGGTTTCAACAGTAATTTCCATGTATAAACTTATGGAAATCGCCGTGCAAACAACACCTGTAAAATTGGTTTTCGACATTACAAAATAAATTTAGTCTTCGAATATTAATTGTTATAAATTATGTAACCCACATTATAGTTTAAAGAGTGATATAAATATTTAGAGGTATGTGAAACGTTATATAAAGGTCACTTACAGAATCGATATCGAACAATAAGAAACAAAGTTAATGTTCAATTTAATGTTTCACACTGATTAGCTATCTCCTAGAAATTATTTTTTCTTTGAACATGCAGACTGAAGACCTACAGTTTGGCATCAGGACTTAGGGTGTTTTCGTTTTGTAGGAACTTACAGTGGTATACGGCAACATATTTCTTTACAAAACTAGTATATCATATTTAGAGTGGAAATGCTGACGCAGAAGAAGTTTCACAATTTAAAAACAAGGAGAATGCATCTATTCAGCTCTGTATCAGACTACGTACTTACTTTTCATGAGTATTGCAACAGCTTAATTTTCATCTTCAACAACGAGCCTGCTCCATTTCCCTCTAAGACGTTTACTCCTATTTGGTGTATGAGCCCGTTATGTAGCTCGTTATACTGTAATGTAAGTGTATTAACTGCTTAGGATTGATTTTGTTGAAGTCATAAGTCTTCTGAAATGGTAAATGCAGTGCAGTATCAGTTCCTATCATGTGGCAAGATCTTTCTCTCCAAGATAGTACAGCTGTCCCCTCCCACATTTCAAAGTCTCTTCTCTTCTGTATGATCCCATCCTTTCTCCCTGATAATAAAATTCACAAGATATTATATCCATATAATATGCTACACATCTGTGAAGTCTTTTGTTAAGTCCATTCATATACTTATCACGCCTGTGTAGAACGTAATGTTTTATTTGTCCATATCTCCTTTGTGTACTACATTACGTTTGTGTTTTTTGTATAGATATGAATTGTTTAGAGGTCACTTATCTTAGGATAAACGATCCTTTTACAGCTACGAAATGTGTTTGATGTTTTGTAAAAATTTTATTTATTCCTGTCTGAGGATCGCCTTGAAAGCTAAAAGCCGATACACAAAAAACTAGGAAATAAATGTTAATGTAGAGTCTCAGAACAGTGTATTTCATTGTAAAAAAAAGACATATAGCGTTACGTAGTTGCTTGAAAATGAAAGGAACACCGAATTCGCAATACTGCGTACTGTAAAATGCGTACTGACGCTGTGGACCCATGTTAAAAGAACTCACTCATCTAAGTTCTTCGCCTTCACTGTCATAATTTCAATCGTTTGTGTCATTCGATGCTTGCTCAACGTATAGATTCAATAACACTGGGAATAGGCTACACCTCTGCCTCACATTGTTATCAACTACCGCTTCCCATTCACATCTTTCGATTCTTATATTCAAAGAAGGGCAATAAGTAGCTATGGAGAATGAAACAGAATATGTATGCGGCTATTTATGCTAAAAGAGAATCATCCATTCAACGTAGATATATCTCCTCTCCACGAAGTGAAGCATGAAGTCTGACAACTAACAGAAATATAAAATGTGCTCTACAGTCTCCACCTCATTAACTGGAATGTACCCACTGGAATTTAATACTGGCCAAGAGGATGGCTTTTGGCTTTAGAGAGGCTTTACCCCTCATTTCACCTAATGGAGACGTAAATGCTGAGTCCGCTTTAAATTTCTAAAATTATTCATGTAGCCAGCTTTCAGAGACCAATGGTATGTACTAAGAAGGGCCACTGTTGGTACGTGCCCCTTCGGTGCCACAGTGATACCCCGTTTCTTTTTGCAGTGTAATGAACTCTCGCACAAAGACACACTGAAGAATTCACTTGTTGGGTGTCGCATTTTTATCTACCGTTGCTTGGAAGAACAACGTAAGTGTAGTGGAAGAAGACCAATGTTAACTGTTACTGACGAAACAGATTTTCCGTCAAAAAGGAACAAACACTTAGCAAGCCGTTCAATGTGGCGTAATGTGCACTTTGTAGCAAATTAAGATAAACAAGACACAAAGTGTACGCGATAGTCATCAGAGAAACGATAATATGAGTTACGAAACAACGAATCCTGGAATTTTCATACAACATAAAATAAAAATGAGTGGTCACATTGGAAGCGCGGTTACGGAAGATACCTAAAGCGGAAATTAAATTAGTATATTAACGGTGCAGATTATTAAATTACTATATTGCAATAATATGTAGGTATGAGTTCTTGTAACAACTTTCGAGATGTTTGAGGTACCTGAAGGGTCTTGTCTCCATAGCACTAGTAGAAAATTGTAAGTCAACAGCCAATTCTTAATGTGGAGAAGTGTATCCATTAGACCTCTTTTGTTAAAAATTACATCTGTTTTTCACTGATAGGAGTCGATATTGTAAGTACAAAATGTTCAATCCTCAAGCGATCAGCATGGTAATCGATGTACTACACCATCCTCAAGAATATCGGACTATTAGGCCTTTCAAACCTTGAAACAGATTGCAATCAGAGAAGAAGGTACGTACAGCCAGTTTTACATAAACGTGGCGATGAAAGTAAACATTTAATGTTATAGTCTATAATAATTTACTGCATAATAGAAGCATGAATTCCTAAGAAGAAGACTGTGGAAGAGGGATCTAGAAGGCGTTAGAAGCATTTGATATGTAGTGCGACATAGCGATGTTACTATATAATCGGCAGGATATCTAGCAACACTTGCAAGAATAAACAATGTAGTATATTTAACTTAAAATTTCAATCGAATCTGTATTTCATGTCAGAGTATAACACACAATAAGTTAAATTATCACAATGTGTTGTGTGCTATAATCAAAACGCACTGGTTGGTTCTAGCATCAGATCAAGAGTCCATGAGGCGGTGTGGTAAATGCATAAACGTGTTAAAATGATTTCTTCTCTTCCTCTCACCGAACTGGAACTACAGCATTACCTTGTTGTTGGGTTCGCGTGTCAAAGCCAGTGCAGCCTCTGAGTCTTTAACAGGTGTAACACCTATAGCGCCTCTCGGTGCTGAAAAAACCAAAATAGCTCCCAAATTAGCTCCCATGTCCTTAAAATATCAGTTCACAAAATGACCCAAGTCCCTCCACAAGTAATAACTACGATAAATAATAGAAAAAAAACAAATAGAGGGAAATATCTAGTACAGAAAGCAAAAGAGAAGAAAAGGAAAATTTAATTATAAATTTTAGAAACATGGGAATGGGGAAAAACAATAGTGAATATAAAAATATTAGTTATTCCAATACGTAAGAAAATCAATATTATAGTCATAGAACGTAGGTCTGGGACACCAAAGACAGTGTTTATTAAAGTATAAATAGCCATACGCTGTAATTACGATACTCCAGTCTCTATTCTGTTCTGGTTCGGAAGTTATTTAGGACGTACAGCTATAGAGAACAACAATTGGGACTTTATTAAACGGGGATGAAGAATAGAACGTGACGAGATTTTTTTTAAGGATTGTCAATTCAAGACTTTAATTTGGACATTTATCAGATTAGATAAATGGGAAGGTCAATAGTAGTACTCTCTTTGGCTTTAATGTCAATTCGTGTGAATATTTAAACGCTTTACTGAATTGAGAATTTTAACCGGATTCCGACTCTGAATTGCGATAGTGGGAAACTTTAACTTGACGCGACTAGTGACCATAGTTAATGACAGTGTGCAGACATCAAATAGAAATAACTTATTTACCGAAAGTAACAGGATATTATCTACCATCTCTGATGCTAGCGGGAATCTTAGACATCTAATTATAGAACTTTTTTGAATGAGATCGTATGAGTGAACCTATTTATTAATAATACTTGTCAATAAACTGACGTTGTTAATTTCAAGCATAATACAAGTCTTGAAAATTAATTTAACTTAGATTCATAAAAGTTAAGGTCACGCAATCTATGACAAGAACAAACTGGCGATTCGTAACTAAAACAATTGAGCGAAAGGTTAAAATATCGTCGTCTGTAAACATTGGCGGTAAAGCTAATGAAGATTTTTTCTCTCAGGGTTGGGAAGACTGTACGTGTAGTGACCCACGTTTAACATAGGGTTTTTAAAAGTAATCAAACTGATACATAGCTGGGACAATATTAAATAAAAGTTAAACCCTTCAATGACAGTCAATGTGTAAAAAATAAAATCAAACTTTCACCTATTAGACGAAAAAGCTAACACAGAAAAAGGGCTGCTACACAGGACACACGGGAATGAAGTTTTTTTCTGTTTTCAAGTCATGTAAATTCTGAATAATATCTTCAGATGGTGCAAAGCTTAACTTGATTCAAATTATTGCACTTCATTCTGACCTAGGGCACCTTCTTTACATTTAAAACTACACGAGCCAAGACCGTTGTCTTTTCAGTTGTTGTTTGAGTCCACTCTCTAGTTAATTTTCTGCGTGGGTCCACTTATCAGTGTCCCCTACTCACGTGGTGCGCGATCTTAGCATAACGATCAGCGATATTGCGAATCGTTTCACCTTTGTGGATTCTGCCTCATTCACAGGGAACTCCATAAACACCGGTCTCCTGAAGAACCGTATTACCTCTGCCGAGGTCTGACATACAGTATGAGGATATTAGTGGTGGACCTAAAATAATAGTCTCATCTCTCTGTAGCTACAAGCATCTCATTTCTTTTGTCGTCTCCCTACAGGAATGCTGCCAGCATGTTCTTTTCCGATGAGTCATCCGTCAGAGGCATCAGATGACGTTAGAAATTTTTTCTCAACAAGTGGATGATTCGGGCCCTGTCAGTGTGGGTTGCTTTCCTGTACACTGAAGAACCATGCTTGCATCTCGGCTTTCGTTCGTCTAAAACAGTCAAGAACGGTAGCTTGTCATTCCTCTCTGTCTCAGTAATAAGCTTAATATCACGTTGGATACCGTCCATGTGATCGACGAATGAAGCCGAGCATTTATACTGTAGGAAGAAAGACTGACGCAACGTCGCTGAGGTTGCTTCTCTGAAAGCTCCGTGACCAAGTTCGGTATGGCCGGGACGGTGCAGATGTCACCACTGTGTCATACTTCATATTACTATACTCATGGGGTACAGAAAGTCCATTGTCGTTAATGAATGTCGAAACAATTTCACGACCCCAGGTGGATACTGTTTAGCCTACGGATCTAGCGTGTCTCCTACAAGCACCCCCCAAAAGAAATCGAAACGACATCGACATTACCGGTATTATCATTTCGGGTTACTTCATTTTATTGAAAGGTGTCGACCAGTATCTGCTAATGAGAAATAAGATCTATTAAACGTCTCAACTTGGGTGCCAGTAGCCCTACCAAGCATTTCGCTAGTCTGTAATGAGACTAATTAATGGCAACGAGTCTAAGATCGTTCCTTCTTGCATATCTGCAGAATTTCAAACAGCCTGGGGGGTCTCGAGCCCAGCTCTCGGTGTCGGAGGTTAGATTTCTACCTCGGGCATGGATGTATGTGTTGTCCTTAGCGTAAGTTAGCTTAAATTAGATTAAGTAGTGTTTAAGCTCAGGGTCTACTGAAGTCGTCTAGATGCCGGCACGGTAGCTCAGCGTCTTCGGTCAGAGGGTTAGCTGCCTTCTGTAATAAAAAAACTGAGTTCACCGATCAACAACGAACCAAAACCGGTGTCTTAAGACATGCGCCCCGAGCAGATACAACGAACAAAATGAGATTAAAAAAAAGTGAAAAGAAAAAAAAAATGGGGTAGCGTCTTTGATTCATAATCAAATCGTCTTCGGTCCCGGGTTCGATCCTCGCCACTGCCTAAATTTTGATAAATAATCAGCATTGGCGGCCGAAGACTTATGGCATGAGAAGTCAGCCTCATTCTGCCAACGGCCTTGTCAAAGAGGGCGGAGGAGCGGATAGAGGTTCAGGGCACTCTCTTGTCCTAGGGGTGGGAAATTGCCCCTAAAGGTGGAACAATCAGCAATGATCAACGACATGAGGATGCAGAAGGCAATGGAAACCACTGCATTAAAGACACGTAACGTGTATCCACAGGACATGTAGACTGTATTTGAAGAAGTGTCGTGATGATCTCTCCATTGGCAAAAGATTCCGGAATAGTCCCCCATTCGGATCTCCCGGAGGGGATTGCCAAGGGCAAGGTTACCATGAGAAAAAGATTGAATAATCAACGAAAGGATAACGTTCTACGAGTCGGGGCGTGGAATGTCAGAAGCTTGAACGTGGCAGGGAAACTAGAAAATCTGAAAAGGGAAATGCAAATGTTCAATCTAGATATAGTAGGGGTCAGTGAAGTGAAGTGGAAAGAAGACAAGGATTTCTGGTCAGATGAGTATCGGGTAATATCAACAGCAGCAGAAAATGGTATAACAGGTGTAGGATTCGTTATGAATAGGAAGGTAGGGCAGAGGGTGTGTTACTGTGCACAGTTCAGTGACAGGGTTGTTCTCATCAGAATCGACAGCAGACCAACACCGACAACGATAGTTCAGGTATACATGCCGACATCGCAAGCTGAAGATGAACAGATAGAGAAAATGTATGAGAATATTGAAAGGGTAATGCAGTATGTAAAGGGGGACGAAAATCTAATAGTCATGGACGACTGGAATGCAGTTGTAGAGGAAGGAGTAGAAGAAAAGGTTACAGGACAATATGGGCTTGGGACAAGGAATGAAAGAGGAGAAAGACTAATTGAGTTCTGTAACAAGTTTCAGCTATTAATAGCGAAAACCCTGTACAAGATTGACAAGAGAAGGAGGTATACTTGGAAAAGGCCGGAAGATACGGGAAGATTTCAATTAGATTACATCATGGTCAGACGCAGATTCCGAAATCAGATACTGGGTTGTAAGGCGTACGCAGGAGCAGATATAGACTCAGATCACAATATAGTAGTGATGAAGAGTAGGCTGAAGACATTAGTCAGGAGGAAACAATACGCAAAGAAGTGGAATACGGAAGTACTAAGGAATGACAAGAGACGTTTGAAGTTCTCTAACGCTATAGATACACCAATAAGGAATAGCGCAGTAGGCAGTACAGTTGAAGAGGAATGGACATCTCTAAAAAGGGCCATCACAAAACTTGGGAAGGAAAACATGGGTACAAGGAAGGTAGTTGCGAAGAAACCATGGGTAACAGAAGAAATACTTCAGTTGATTGATGAAAGGAGGAAGTACAAACATGTTCCGGGAAAATCAGGAATACAGGTCGCTGACGAATGAAATATATAGGAAGTGCAGGGATGCTAAGACGAAATGGCTGCAGGAAAAATGTGAAGACATCGAAAAAGATATGATTGTCAGAAGGACAGACTCAGCATACAGGAAGGTCAAAACAACCTTTAGTGACATTAAAAGCAACGGTGGTAACATAAAGAGTGCAACGGTAATTCCACTGTTAAATGCAGAGGAGAGAGCAGATAGGTGGAAAGAATACATTTTTGCCATAGCGAGTCTGGTTTTGATGTCCTTCTTGCTCCGTCCGTCATTGGTTATTTTACTGCCTAGGTAGTAGAATTGCTTAACTTCATTGCCATCGTGACCATCAATCCTGATGTTAAGTTTCTCTCTGTTCTCATTTCTACTACTTCTCATTACCTTCGTCTTTCTCCGATTTACTCTCAAACCATACTGTGTACTCAATAAGACTGTTAATTCCGTTCAGCAGATCATTTAATTCTTCTTCACTTTCACTCAGGATGGCAATGTCATCAGCGAATCGTATCATTGATATCCCTTCACCTTGTATTTTAATTCCACTCCTGAACCTTTCTTTTATTTCCATCATTGCTTCCACGATGTACAGATTGAAGAGTAGGGCCGAAAGGCTACAGCCTTGTCTTAACCCTTCTTAATACGAGCACTTCGTTCTTGATCGTCCACTCTTATTATTCCCTCTTGGTTGTTGTACATATTGTATATGACTCGTCTCTCCCTATAGTTTACCCCTACGTTTTTCAGAATCTCAAACAGCTTGCACCATTTTATATTGTCGAACGCTTTTTCCAGGTCGACAAATCCTATGATAGTGTCTTGATTTTTCTTTAGCCTTGCTTCCATTATTAGCCGTAACGTCAGAATTGCCTCTCTCGTCCCTTTACTTTTCCTAAAGTCAAACTGATCGTCAGCGCCTTCCCAATTTTCTTTTCGATTCTTCTGTATATTATTCTTGTAAGCAGCTTCGATGCATCAGCTGTTAAGCTGTTTGTGCGATAATTCTCGCACTTGTCAGCTCTTGCCGCCTTCGGAACTGTGTGGATGATGCTTTTCCGAAAGTCATACGATATAACGCCTGACTCATATTTTCTACACACCAACGTGAATAGTCGTTTTGTTGCCACTTCCCCCAATGATTTTAGAAAGTGTGATGAAATGTTATGTATCCCTTCTGCCTTAATTGACCGTTAGTCCTCCAATGTTCTTTTAAATTCCGATTCTAATACTGGATCCCCTATCTCTTCTAAATCGACTCCTGTTTCTTCTTCTATCACATCAGACAAATCTTCACCCTCATAGAGGCTTTCAATGTATTCTTTCCACCTATCTGCTCTCTCCTCCGCATTTAACAGTGGAATTCCCGTTGCACTCTTAATGTTACCACCGTTGCTTTTAATGTCACGAAAGGTTGTTTTGACTTTTCTGTATGCTGAGTCTGTCCTTCCGACAATCATATCTTTTTCGATGTCTTCACATTTTTCCTGCAGCCATTTCGTCTTAGCTTCCCTGCACTTCTTATTTATTTCATTCCTCAGCGACTTGTATTTCTGTATTCCTGATTTTCCCGGAACAAGTTTGTACTTTCTCCTTTCATCAATCAACTGAACTTTTTTTTCTGTTACCCATGGTTTCTTCGCAGCTACATTCTTTGTACCTATGTTTTCCTTCCCAACTTCTGTGATGGCCCTTTTTAGAGATGTCCATTCCTCTTCAACTGTACTGCCTGCTGCGCTGTTCCTTATTGCTGTATCTACAGCGTTAGAGAACTTCAAACGTCTCTCGTCATTCCTTAGTGCTTCCGTATCCCACTTCTTTACGTATTGATTCTTCCTGACTAATGTCTTGAATTTCAGCCTACTCTTCATCACTACTATATTGTGAACTGAGTCTATATCTGCTCCTGGGTACGCCTTACAATCAAGTATCTGATTTCGGAATCTCTGTCTGACCATGATGTAATCTAATTGAAATCTTCCCGTATCTCCCGGCCTTTTCCAAGTATACGTCCTCCTCTTGTGATTCTTGAACAGGGTATTCGCTATTACTAGCTAGAACTTGTTACAGAACTCAATTAGTCTTTCTCCTCTTTCATTCCTTGTCCCAAGCCCATATTCTCCTGTATTCTTTTCTTCTACTCCTTTCTCTACAACTGCATTCCAGTCGCCCATGACTATTAGATTTTCGTCCCCCTTTACATACTGCATTACCCTTTCAATATGCTAATACACTTTCTCTATATGTTCATCTTCAGCTTGCGACGTCGGCATGTATACCTGAACTATCGTTGTCGGTGTTGGTATGTTGTCGATTCTGATTAGAACAACCCGGTCACTGAACTGTTCACAGTAACATACCCTTTGCCCTACCTTCCTATTCATAACGAATCGTATACCTGTTACATCATTTTCTGCTGCTGTTGATATTACCCGATACTCATCTGACCAGAAAACCTTGTCATCCTTCCACTTTACTTCAGTGACCCCTACTATATCTAGATTGAGCCTTTGCAATTCCCGTATCTGGTAAGGACCATTTATCGCGCAGCATAATTCCAGAGGAGGACGGAGCAGCATACTGTAAGCAGTCTAATAGAATTGTGGCATAGAATATTAATATTCTGTGCATTACAGCTGTTCGAATGTGAAGCTTAACGACAAAAAATCGAGATATTAGTCTTTCCCCCGGCGGTGATTTTAACATCCTAATAAAATCATAAATTGTGAGAGGGTTTTAGGAATTTTTTCTAACGTTGGCGTACAGTACATTATGGGCGCATCGTAGAAGAAATTTCTTTGTCCTCATATTCTTTCATGGTTCCATTCCTAAATAATATCTTATCGGTTTCAAAGCTGCGTCAATTCGACTAAAATCATACAACTCTCTCCGTCAGTGTCATGAGTAATTAATCTAACTACTGACCCGGTAAATCTGTTGTACAAACTATGCAACAGCGTCCTCGGGCTTTCAACAGCTGCCTGCTGAAACGCCTGGTTAAATCCACAGGACAGAACAGATAGTTGGAATTGTGGAAACGGGTCAAAAGTGAGCGACTGTCAGTTACACTCGAACACATATAGCTTTATCTAATTGCCCTAACATTACAGCCCAAATTTCTGAGCTTAACTATCGACTGAATATGTCACACAATCTTATATCTTAAGGGCAGAACCTCTTTAATTTTTAAAATGGCTAAAGGCCCATGATTTAAAACACAACGACAATAAATTTTCAAAAGGCAGAAAGCGCAAGATTTTATGCTTAAATAATATTTCAAATGAGACTGAAGGCCCAAACAATATAAAACTTGACAAGTAACAAATTTTCATTTTTTAAACGGCTGAAAGCCGATGATTTAAAAACACAACTACAATAAATTTTTAAAGGCTGAAGGCCCAAAGTATTATCCTTAACTAATTTTAAAAAAGGGGGCAGAAGGCCCAAACAATGCAAGACAAGACAAGCAAGGAATTTTCAGCTTTAAAACGGCTGAATGCCCATAACTTAAAGCCCAACTAAGTGCATACAAATTCAAACAATCGGTTATGAGCAATTAAAATACACAATCAGACACCAATAAGAAATGGCAGTACAGCCAGTGGCGCTCAGAAGTTTCCGGTGGTCGGTCTGCACTTAAAATGTTAACGTTCGCTTAGGCGAGACAGGTAGCCGGCCCAACTGTATCCCATCCGCCGGCAACCCAAGCAAGTGACAGTCAACGGACCCACCGACAAGACGACTAGCTTTCCACCCGACCAGTAGACAAGCAACTCCAAAGCCAAAACGTAAAAGGCGTAGCCGCCCACAACCAATTATGCAGAAGCTGTCAAACCACAAACACGTGTTGGACAGTGACAACACGATGAGGAAAGGACACTGCCTGAATTTTACGTCAGCGACCAGGGCAGGTAGCCGGAAAGTTAACGGCCACAAGGCAGAAAATTCCGCTGCTGCACTAGGATTCCAGATAACTAAAATACAGCCAAACTACACCGGACGGTGGCCAAACTTTCGCCAATTCGAGCACTTGTTGCTCAAGGGAATACCCCAACAGCCAACCATGAAAACCAACGGCACAATGTAAGCAGGCTGGCTTCGGTAATTAAATTGCCACTCAACTTTGATGTCCTGGGTCGGTGAACCACGAACCTCGTAGCAATCGGAACAGCAGCCACACACTTCGACACTGTGTAGAGACCGCCAGCGGGCCTGACTGCGTCGCACGGATATTTCCTCGCTGGTCCTCACCAACCGTCGACTACTCGCACACAGCACGGAGGCAACACTATGATAACTGAACGGTCGACATCCTAAGCTACGCACAGTTTCACAAACACTAAAACGAATAGCGCAACCAATGCTAAAAGCAGTGACCGAGCAATGACACGGCCGAACCACGAGTTGAGACACACACCGCCAACCTATAAGCGATCGGCGAGCAAATACACGTCGTCCGGTATGACGAAGAACCAACGATCAACAAAGACCGTCCCCAGTTCAAGTCATGTGTTCCGGCAACGGCCGGGCGAGTCATGGCTATCCAAGCCTCACTACTGTTCCATCCCGACCGACTTCCGCCGCGTCACAACTCTACGACTGCCAGGTCAGAACTGCCCTGCTAGCGCCTCCCAACTCACTCGCGCATCCGAACTAACTCCGAACACACGACAACCGGGAAGTAATAGCAGTCAGCAAAGATAATACGCCAGGACTTATATCGATAAGCGCCGCTGCTGCCACTCACGGTCAGACAAGGCGGCAACTCAGTGACATCAGTATTGAAATTAACGTAACGAGTTGATAGTACAGTGAAAACAGGACGTCAAATAAGTTATGGTACGAACACCAGCCACGAACGGCTCACCTACGTAAACGTCATCAGGAGAAAATATGTTTATTGCCAGCACGGTGTGCCGCTTACACTGGTTATGTAACTGTTTCATGAAGTTGTCAGAAGAGGGCTAAAGGCATGCATTCTAAGATAGGCGAATTGGACAGCGTTAAACACTACAAATAAGTCTCTGCTTCTACTTAGTCTCTTACTCACGCACCATGCCTTAGAAACTATGAATAATATTGTATGAATGTGCTTCACGCTAGACCCTTGCCTTTACACTTGTTTTTTTTTTTTTTTTTTTTGTCTTTTGTGCAGTCAGTGTTCAACCAGGGCAGAAATTAGAATAAATGGCACCAATTTAAAAAGAGATTAGGGTTACACACTTACAGAGGAATGGGGGACGGCTTCAGACATCAAATGGAACTAGACGATGTTGCTTGGCGCTTAGAGAAGGCTTCATGCTCTTTCGCCAGCCGACGTCACTCGGCCCTGTTGTGGACCGGAAATGGCCAAAGCTCTCCATCTCGGCTCGAGTTCGCCCTCCTCTGTAAGGTTGCATTCACTGCTGCATTGTCCACGTAAGCTGAACACTGTATCGACATTCCTCTCTTTCGGCGTTAATCCGTATTATTTAGTATTTTATTAACTATTTGTTTCCTTTATATTTCAGTTTACTAATTACTGCAAATTCTTCATCTGAATTCTTGATCTTAAAATGAATGTTCTGTACAATGGTATACAAATTTCTGTAGCTATTAGAAAATACAACCTACGTTAGATTCCAGATGGCATGTGTCGAAATTGCAAGCAGTAATAGATAAATAAACCTGTGATAAAATTTCCTCTTCTTCATAGAAATCCAGTTGCCTTAGATATCCTGTCCAGCTGCTCCGCCTACACCATCACTTCCTACTGAGTTGTCAGTAGCGTTTGCAATCTACGTTCCCAGTTATATGCCAGTATGTATTCCAATCTCTGGCTTCTCTTATAATTTTTACTCTCTACAGTTGTCTGTAATGCTGTGGGTGTTATTCTCTCATGTCTTAACACAAGTCCTATCATACTATTCCTGCTTCTTGTTAGAGTTTCTCGTATGTTCCTTCCCTCGTCGGTTCAGTGGAGAACCGCCTCCTTCCTTGCCGTACCAGTCCACATAATTTTCAACTTCACATCTCAAATACTTCGGCTGTCGCCTGTTGAAGTTTCCCCACCTTCCTTGTATCTCTACCAAATGGCTCTGAGCACTGTGGGACTTAACATCTGAGGTCATCAGTCCCCTAGACCTAGAACTACTTAAACCTAACTAACCTAAGTACATCACACACATCCATGCCCGAGGAAGGATTCGAACCTGCGACCGTAGCAGCAACTCGGTTCCGGACTGAAGCGCCTAGAACCACTCGGCCAGAAAGGCCTGCGTATCTCTACCATACAATGCTGCGCTCCAAACGTGCACTCTCAGAAATTTCTTCCTCAGATTAAGACGTATTTTTGATACTAATTCTGTCTAAAGATAAACTGAACTCTCTTACTTTTCATGGCCCAGAAACCTGTAAAGAAGTTAATCACTATTCTTTTTCAGTTGCCTGGTTGGGAGGTGACATTTACAATTCTTCAACAGTGACCAAGAGTAATCACAAGAAAACGCAAACACAGGCTTCTAGTTCACAAAGCTTTATTACACACATCCGTAAAACAGTTTTACAAAATCTTCTACAAAACCGGCAATCCAATAGCAATCAATAACATAGATAATTGAAGCCCTTGTACAATTTTTACATGAGTACATAGAATAAAACCAGTTAAGTAAAGATCATTTTTAATTCAACAAATAAACGGATCGCAGTGGATATGAGTGGCAATCGTAATTTCCCACAAAGCTAACAGGAATCTACCGGGACAAAGTCCCCACAGGTGCATTAAGCAACAGTATGGAAAATTTAATAACAACTTGTTAAAGAGCAATTTCAGCAATGGGAAGCTTAGTCCATTAAACAGATCAACGAAATTCCACTAATAATATAATGACTATTCCGCAGAACTCGCTCATGGAATTCCTTCCAAGTATACCACCAAATATGAGCAAAACAGTTATTTTAATAGTCACTTTAAATTACATGCAACAGTGGGCACATCCCGACGGATGACCCACAAAAATGCAAGAGAAACCCATTACTACGAATCGGGGACGCACCTTGGAGTAACTGGAACGTCCTAACGAGGAAAATCCCCAAATAATAGCGACAGAGAAATACTCGACTTCTGTTAACTACTGGGGCGAGCAGCGACATCGACAAAATACAGCCAAGTAGCGTGGAGCGCCCCAAAACGTAGCTGGCCGAACTAACGGCGTTTTAACGCATTTCGCCCAAGGCGCCGCCCCCTGTATCGGTCCTATCCGGAACTGGTTGTGCCCGCCTCTGGCGGTACACTGGAACATTTTTGAAATAAAAGGACAGACAACTAAACCAAAAGAGGCAACACAAGACACTCTAATTTCAAGGTTATGCCCCCTTTAGATTTGACACCCTTATCAGGAAGAAAACCTCAAATAAATGACACGGAAAATTGTTCACTTCTTACAGTTCATAATTCAAAAATTTTACATATAGTCACCCCATTAACGAGAATAAAGTCAGGAGAAGTTAACGGCTTCCCAAACCAAGAATATGAAAACTATAATACAAGACAAGAAGGTCACGGCCCCTTCAAACGGGGACCACACGTTACTCAAGTACATTAGAAACCCACTGTCTTAATACAAAACATGGCGTGTGCACTGTGCTACGCAGGTTTCATACTACTCATGCTTAGTACTCTCTCGTCACTGGGCAGTGTTTTATACTCTCAACACCACTATTCATATATATATATATATGGTGTTACAAAAAGGTACGGCCAAACTTACAGGAAACATTCCTCACACACAAAGAAAGAAAATATGTTATGTGGACATGTGTCCGGAAACGCTTACTTTCCATGTTAGAGCTCATTTTATTACTTCTCTTCAAATCACATTAATCATGGAATGGAAACACACAGCAACAAAACGTACCAGCGTGACTTCAAGCACTTTGTTACAGGAAATGTTCAAATTGTCCTCCGTTAGCGAGGATACTAGCATCCACCCTCCGTCGCATGGAATCTCTGATGCGCTGATGCAGCCCTGGAGAACGGCATATTGTATCACAGCCGTCCACAGTACGAGCACGAAGAGTCTCTACATTTGGTACCGGGGTTGCGTAGACAAGAGCTTTCAAATGCCCCTCTAAACAAAAGTGAAGAGGGTTGAGGTCAGGAGAGCGTGGAGGCCATGGAATTGGTCCGCCGCTACCAATCCATCGGTCACCGAATCTGTTTTTGAGAAATGTACGAACACTTCGACTGAAATGTGCAGGAGCTCCATCGTGCATGAACCACACGTTGTGTCGTACTCGTAAAGGCACATGTTCTAGCAGCATAGGTAGAGTATCCCGTATGAAATCATGATAACGTGCTCCATTGAGCGTAGGTGGAAGAACATGGGGCCCAATCAAGACATCACCAACAATGCTTGCCCATACGTTCACAGAAAATCTGTGTTGATGACGTGATTGCACAATTGGGTGCGGATTCTCGTCAGGCCACACATGTTGATTGTGAAAATTTACAATTTGATCACGTTGGAATGAAGCCTCATCCGTTAAGAGAACATTTGCACTGAAATGAAGATTTGACACATTGTTGGATGAACCATTCGCAGAAGTGTACCCGTGGAGGCCAATCAGCTGCTGATAGTGCCTGCACACGCCGTACATGGTACGGAAACAACTGGTTTTCCCGCAGCACTCTCCATACAGTGACGTGGTCAACGCTACCTTGTACAGCAGCAACTTCTCTGACGCTGACATTAGGGTTATCGTCAACTGCACGAAGAATGACCTCGTCCATTGCAGGTGTCCTCGTCGTTCTAGGTCTTCCCCAGTCGCGAGTCATAGGCTGGAATGTTCCGTGCTCCATAACATGCCGATCAGTTGCTTCGAACGTCTGTCGGGACACCTTCGTTCTGGAAATATGTCTCGATACAAACGTACCGCGCCACGGCTATTGCCCCGTGCTAATCCATACATCAAATGGGCATCTGCCAACTCCGCAATTGTAAACATTGCACTGACTGCAAAACCACGTCCGTGATGAACGCTAACCTGTTGATGCTACGTACTGATGTGCTTGATGCTAGTACTGTAGAGCAATGAGTCGCATGTCAACACAAGCACCGAAGTCAACATTACCTTCCTTCAATTGGGCCAACTGGCGGTGAATCGAGGAAGTACAGTACATACTGACGAAACTAAAATGAGCTCTAACATGGAAATTAAGCGTTTCCGGACACATATCCATATAACATCTTTTCTTTATTTGTGTGTGAGGAATGTTTCTGGAAAGTTTGGCCGTACCTTTATGTAACACCCTGTATACCGGAACCAAGAGTGAATTCCTTATTTCCGCCTCAGCGGGGATGATCACAGCCAAACACTGTTCCCGGCTGTGAACACAAATTACTATCTAACTGAACAGCAATATCACTTTTAAAAAAAAGCGGGTGCCCACCGTTAGTTGTAGCATACGACGAGACTCCACGTAGCTAGTACATTCGGGGGCCATCACCACTAGTCCAGCGCCGACACACTTCTGAAGTCACAACACGGCGCCGGGAGCAACTAACGCTCCACGTAACGGTCACTGCGAGACTCCAAAAAAACGCCCATAGCACAGGCAAGCACGACCTCTAGTGCCCCGGAGTGGAAAACCAAGACACATCGCCGGAAGCGCAGCATTTAAATAGCGTCCAGAAAAAGAAAACCAAAGAGAAAACACGCCGACCAGAACAATCTGGATTGCTGCCCCGACTAGAAAGAGAATCCTTGGTGGCAGAGATTCCCCGACGGCTCATAGTATCAACAGTGATGTGTACGTGGTACATGTTAAAAGCGATTACTGTGCCACAGATGAAAAACCTGCAACGTCATATCATCAGTTGCACTGAGCACCATTTCATATCATTTTACTGCATATCCATTTTTCAGTAATATGCTCTGGGATAGGTAGACTGGAGGAGATATTTTGGCCTGATGACCGCTACAATCACCTGATTTCGTACCAGTAAGCTTCTACCAATGGGCTTTTGTGAAGTATCAGACGTACCGAAACAAAGTTACAGAGTTACAGTACTTGAAGATACGCTTTCGCTACGTACTTTAACGTGTCGTCGGAATTTTCTGGAGAGGACACGGAGAGAAACTGAGTACAAGATGCTGTCCATGCTGCTAGAGGCGAACACATTGTCCGCTCTGAATGAGGAAACAGTACAGAATTGTTCTTAAGTACCTACAGCGGTATCAAAGGACGACTTAGCGTAAACCACAAAACGTATGGAAATCAAACACATATCAGTCGGTGGATTATCCAGCGTTTATACCTCACATTACAGATGTTCAATATGGGCACTGTTTGAGACGCGGCGAACGTCAATACGTGAGTCAGGTTCGTTGAAGGATCTGCTGATACTGGTGCCTTGGCATGTGATGACATCAAACTGTTTCAAAATCTGTACATTTGGTTGCCTATCAGCAGGAGCTAGCTAATACGAAGGGATAATGTGGAAAGCATGGTTTGTCAGCGTGCTTTGACACGCCCGCTGCTCTGCAAGTACTCCACAGCGCTTGGAGAAATCGTCATTGCACTGAAGTCACTTCTCTGATAGTTTTGTAGCGTTTGCCTAGGAACGGTCTGAAATCCCAGATGTTCTTACGAGTAACCATGTTATTTTATTTATGAGTTTTCTTGTAACGTATTGAAATCCAGTTTCTTTTGGGTAGTAAGATTTTAAAGTTATTAAAATTCAGATTCCTATATGGACGACATAGTACCAAGCACCCAGGGGTAGAGAAACAAATGAAAGAGCTGAAATCAAGTAAGTCACCAGCTGCTTGCTCATGATGCTGTGGTGTACGGTAAGGAGTAAGGAGCCGAAGTTGAGTGACTATAGAAGGATACAAGACGAAATTTCTAGTTTGTGTGATGAATGGCAAGTAGCTCTAAATCTAGAAAAATTTAAGTTAATCCGGGTGAGAAGAAAAACCGAATGTTCGGATACTGCAGTAGAGTTGTCCTGTTTGTCACAGTGACGTTGCACAAATATTTGTGTGGAACCTAGCAAAATGATATGAAATGGAAATAGCATGTGAGGACCTTGGTAGGGATGGCAAATGGTAGACTTCGGTTTATTGGGTGGATTTTAGGAATGTGTGGTTAATCTGCAATAAAGAAAGATGGTTGAAATGGCTCTGACGACTATGGGACTCAACATCTTAGGTCATAAGTCCCCTAGAACTTAGAACTACTTAAACCTACCTAACCTAAGGACATCACACACATCCATGCCCGAGGCAGGATTCGAACCTGCGACCGTAGCACTCCCGCGGTTCCCGACTGCAGCGCCAGAACCACTAGACCACCGCGGCCGGCTAATCTGCAATCTAGGGCACTAGTGTGACCTATTCTGGAGCTCTGTTCGAGTGTTTGGAATTCACACCCGGTCGGATTAGAGGACGTCGAAACAGTTCAGAGTCGGGCTGCTAGATTAGTTACCGGTAGGTTCGAACAATACGTAAGGATTGCGGAGACGATTCGGGAACTCAAATGGGACATACTTATCAAGGAAGATTACTGAGAAAATTTAGGGAACCAGCATTTCAAGCTGACTGCAGAACGATTCTACATTGTACTTAAAGACAATGCAGATAAGATAGGTGAGTTCTGGGTTCATACGGAGTCTTGTAGCCAATGGTTTTCCCCTGGCTATATTTGCGAGTGGAAGAGGAAAGGAAATGGCTGATACTGGTAATGGGTATTCTACACCAAGCGCCAGACAGTGCCTTACGAAGTATTTTTCTAGATGTGGATGTAAAGTCTGAAGCCGTGAAGATAATTTATGATCACACTGTATATTGAATTCCGAACTAGCGACTATGCGACTGTAAGTGGAACTTCGTTGAACGAGGAAGCGCCGTAGCCTTAGAAGCTCGCATACAGGATGGTGGCCGTGTAACTGGTGGTGAGTTGATGCTCCGGCAGCCGTTGGCGGACTGTGTGGAGCCGGTTCCTGCACGGCCTCCGGCGTCAGAGTCATGTGGGTGGTGGGCCGCGCGCCGCTGCGTCCGGGAGCGCGGCGACAATAGAGGCCCGGGGGCTGCCGTGCAGAACAAAGGCGGGCGCCGAGGGGACAGGAACACGTGAGGCCGCCCCCGACCCCGCCCCCGCCGTCACGCCCAAGCCTCGTACCTGCTGACGCTGCCGGGCCGCAGGGCTGCCCACCGCTCCGCGACACGTGGCTACCACTGCGAACCGCTCTGTACTATTCGCTGTTACAGACGAGTTATCTACATTCCGCGCTGAGGCTGCCTGTGTTACGGCGCTATTGCCTGCCAGATGCTGGTGCCCGTGCACGTCGTTCCGATTTACGATAAATAGTTATAATTCGATTTTTCGAAAACTTCGCACATTATCTTCACTCGGTAAAGAGCTTTCCATTATCGGTCACATTTACTGCACTGCATTAAATTAAGTAAAATGTGGCATGAAATTTTGTAGAGTTCGCAGAGGTAAACATGCATTCCTTAAACATTGATTTTAGCTCGTACAGTGCAGGGAATGAAATTTTTATAAGTTATCGAAATTTTATATAAAATTGGGAGCAGAACGGTATCTCATCTCGTTTCCGATTTAAAGGGTTTTATATCCTACGGACAGTAGCTAGCGTCGTGACCTATTCCGTCCATGCGGACTAGCCATCAGCTGTGAAATACTATTCACCCGTTTTAAAGTAAACTATCAGGTGAAAAAATTGATTTTATCACATATTACAGTCTGATACCTTCGATTTTAAAACAAATGAGTTATAGTTACAATGTTGCATCTAATTAAGTAAAACACTGCGTGATTTTTAAAGATTTTACAGGGATAAAAAAGCATTGGATACACTTCATGTAAAGTTGACTTAAGCTTATACATTGCAGTGAATGAAGTGTAGATAACAGATCGAAGTTTTATTTAAAATTGAGATCACAAAGATATCTCACTTCGGTTGTGAGTCAATCGGTTTTGTATCCGAAGGACAGCACTGCGACGTGTCCACTCACGCCCTTGCGCGTTGCGAATCATGTGGTCGTAACAACCAAGCATCATATCACATAAACGAAACAAGTAAACACTAGCACGCAATGAGACATATACGTTGTATTGTACATACTCACCGAGGTATGGAAGCAACTCATCAGCACCAGTGAGAGATCAGTGGCTCAGGTCACATTCAGATGTCCACAGCGCTGTAGGATAATCCAGGCAGTGCACGCCATTTCTTCAGGTGCAACAAGTTTCCAGATTAACGCTGAAGTATTGTGGTTCAGCAAATCTGCCGATGCCTGTACACGCAGTGCAAGTCTCATCACCTCTGCAAAACAGTTAGTGGAGCCTTCTTTCTCCGAGGAATTTTGGAAAAGAAGTGTGAATGGAAATTATCAAATGGAAAACTGTACTAAATATTGTAATGGACCTGGTCAGTGACCCTGTTTTTACCACAACTCGAAATGTGCGATAAAAACAGTCGGGCTACACGATACCCACTTACAACACTCAGTACGTATGGACAACCACGTCACACTAAAATGTATCAGAAATCTAGATACTGATTTTGTTTGTTATGTTTACTCAATAATAAGAAAACTTAAGTAGAAATATTCTCTAATGCAGTGATCGTCAACCTGTTTTGCTAGAAAATTTAATGCTGGCAGTGTGAGGTGGCCCCTTGGTCCGCATCTGAATATTTAATGGTAACCTACATAAATTAGTATCTCCTGAGCGCAAAACACTATAGCTATTGTAAGGGCGCTATATATCGGCCAGGAAGTACTGATCGTTAAGAGTCGCCACCCTTGGGAATACTTTCAGCAACCCAAACGTCGTTACGCTGTAATGTCCTTATGAAGTGTTGTCTTGTTTGCGACGTGAGTGGATGATTAATTAAATGAAAACAGTAATTGAAATTCAGTTTACATCATTTCGCTGTATGCGACTCAATGCCAAATAGCTAGTAAGTCTAGTAAATATGTTTTTTCTACTTATTTCTTTGTTTTACTTCAACATCAATTTTATTTCATATGTCTTGATAAAAATATGTCCGCATCTGAAATTGACCATCTCTGTAACGTGCATTGACGAATCTTGTTTTTTACGTGTCACAATTTATTTCATAGCAGGTAGTCAGCATGAAACATGCATGCCAGTGACCTGCTAGTACTGGAATACAAACTAGATATTCCCCCTCTGACATCCTATAACCCAGTAGTGATCGCCCTACGTACCCCTCTGCCTGTAAAGTAAGCGGCCAAAATTACTTATCTCATGGGCGACTTCAATAAAATCAATTAAAATCACGGCACATCAAAAGTTACTGTTTGTGTAAGTATTATTGTCTATTATTGAGCCCTTAAGAATCTCTTAATGTTATTTGACATTATTGGATTCAGCTGTACTTTCTACATTCATGTTATTAAGCAATATGGATGAGAACCGCGGTCCACGTGAATGCTTAATTCGAGGTGCATACGGCTCATCGGCTACCGTTTTTACGACCGCTGTTATAATGTATACTGAGAAAATACGTCAAAATGTGGTATGCTTTGTCCACATGAATTCTGAAAGAGACCACTGTCAAATGTATTATTGTTACTGTTTCAATAAATATTACGTCATATTTTAAAGAACTGCAATATAAATATTATAAATTATTATTAACTTACTATTTTCAGATTTCGATGTAAACAATCGATATCTAATTGTAGTATCTCTAAATTACGATGGAAAATGAGCCCCCTCGTTCGTTTGGTATCTGAGTTGGTGTTTTGGTGCGAGTTATTACCGGTAAGTAGTTTGGAGTCTATGCTGTTCTGTTGTAATTTAATGGGTTCTGTATGTGTTATGATACAATGTGAAGTTTTTTGTGTTGGGCACTTGAAACTATGTCATGTGAAGATCGATATTAAATATCTTATTTCAGAGTACATATTTAAGGCGAAACTCCAACTTTCCGTTACAAGAAGAATAGCATTAGATACTGAATAGCAGTAACCAAGACAACGAACACGTCGATTCAGGAAAATGAGTTGAGTAAAGTAGTAATTCCTAACCAATTTTTTCGTAGCAAGTAATACACAAGCAACTCCACTACCTGAATACATCACGACAACAGATACAACAGGCTGAACTGGCAGGCCTGAAATCAAAATTATCGAACTTTTATTAGAATTTCCGAGAGGAGCATGTTTGAAGGGTTGCGTGGGAAACACTTATATTCAGAGTCATGTTGAGGTAATTCTATGCCCGTGGCAGAGCTATGTAAATAAAACTGCCATGTTGCAATTCTTTATACATAGATTTGGCATATCTTTTTAATTTTGTAAGTAAGTTCTAGAAAAACGAATCACTAATGCTAAAATCTGTTAAATGACAGTACTGGAAAATAATTTGGAAACAAACCTTAAATATATGGGTACAATAAATAAATTAGACATTGTAAATACTTTACTAATCTAGGTCAAGGGAATATACTGGAACTGTTAAGGTAATGTTTAGAGGATGAGACTAGCAAATAGAAATTGAAAGTGCGAACCTATAGTTTGTTATCTGGGCAGCCAAACAAGCAATTAGAAGACAAGTAAGGACGATCTAAAATGTGCATTAGCACTAGTAAGGAACGCGTTTCTGGAAAAAGGAAATACGTTAAAAACATATATAAATTAAACGCTAGGATATCTTTCAATGTTTCTTCATTATTTACTTGGTCTTCACAGTGACACATTACATTCTTCTACAAAAATACTAGGATATCTTTCAACGTTTCTTCATTATTTACTTGGTCTTCACAGTGACTAGTTACATTCTTCTAGATGACCATCTGTTGCCTTCTTGCCTGTACTCTCCATTGCCCACGTTTCACTCCCATGCAAAGCAATTTTTGAGGCACAGACTTTCAGAATTCATTCTACGTCTGCTGTCACGGACATATCATAGCGACCTCGAACGCCAGAGCAGTACTCGAGCACTGGAAACACAAGCTTCTTGCAGTTTCCCAGAAAATTAACTTTAGATCGCCGGAATTATTGTTATCGGGTATTATTCGGCTCATTCCCTCTATTACTTGTTTTTATCCGCATGTTATATCTCCCAACTACTTTTCTGAAAATTCTGAGTTAAACCTGGTGTCTCATGCAGAATTCTACAAGAGGCGTGCTCAGTAAGGGTTAACAAGAAATGGGTTCCACCAGTTGGGATAGTGGGTGTTACAAGTGTGACCGACCATGGGAAACTGGACATCCTTATAGAGAGATACAAAATTTGGAAATGATAGGCGATGAGGCCACTGAAATACCAGAGCGTTATGAGGACGGAGTTGAGGATCGAGTTCCCATAGGCCAAGGTAAAGGTATTTAGAGCACTAAAGTGAAAAATTTGTGTATTCTAATACACAGTCAATGAAAATATTGCGTATACGGACGCATGAAATGAGACAGTAAGTCACCAATAGAATAAGCTAAAACGGAGATAACAGAATCAGGTGCGATGGTAGTTGTGAATGGGTGAGAGAGATCTGCAAAGAAATTGAGAGCTAAATGATGTTAGGAAAACTTAAGATAGCATATACCATTTTCTAATTTCATCCATAAAGAAGAAGTTATGTAAGGCGCGAGTACCAATAGAATCTTTCCGTTCAATGCAGAATACGAAAATGGTTGCCATTGAAGATATGTACATTGAAGAATTGACTCATTGACTCATTTTCAGTTCAACTAATAGTTTTCAATACATTTCTTAAAAATTCTCTACTAGATGATTAACGTACTAACGCGTTATATTATATTGTGAACATGACCGTGTAAATAACTGGTGAAAATGCTTTTTATTTTGAACATATATCTGAATTTTTTGTTCTTTGTTTTGCCTTCGACTGACGTGTTGCTTCCTGATTATTTGAGGCGCAGTATCTGGTTTTGTATTTTGTTTTTTTGTGTATGCATTTTATTTTTTTGACACGACTAGGGCCTTCCGTGTAACCAGAGATCCTTAGGCAGTCTTTTTATGGTTAAAATTTCGGCGGATGAGTTTTACTTTGTAATACTAATAACATTAAAAGTAATACTAAAATCATGTAGGTCATATCTGTCATCGGATATAGTAAAGGTACTGTGAAAACAAGACAGGAGCCGATCCGGAAAATCTGAACAGGAAAACAAGGAAATAACACATGAGGTTTTAAACCCTTGAAATTTTGAGGACACGTTGAACCATTCATGAAAATCTGTTTGCAGTGGACATATTTGAAAGAACTAAAAATACGAGTAGATGCTCTTGTAGGTTCTATGAAAGTAACAGAAGATGCTCCGCTGAAGCACGCGAACAACTATTAGCTGTGGATATTGCAACGAATGAGAACCAGTACCAGAAACACATGAGCGGACACGAACGTATAGCTGGTATTCAGTTTTCGTTCATGTCGTAAGGATTCTCATCGAACAATCCATACGCCGAGCTCCAACATTGTTAGTGTTACCTGTCAGGCAAAAATTTTTACCTTTTTCTCTTTTTTACCTGAGATTAATTTCAGATTGGGAAGCAGATTAACATTCGTGTTATTTCGTTTGTTGGAAAATCTTTGAGGTGATAACTGGTTACGTCTCTTTTCAAAAATATTTCAGTACGCTGTTACGCAAGCTTGTAAACAGATCATAAGGTAACATTCTAAAGTATCCCAGGTTCACTAAACAGCAAACAGCAAGCCAGGAATTGCCAACCATTACCTGGACTCCTGGTCGGCCGGTCAGTTCGCAAGAACGCAGAGTATCTGCCCAGCAGCCACAGATGCAGCAGCGGAAAATTAGAGATCCTAATGAATTAATTCAGCGCCCCAACAGCAAGATAAGAGTGCATAGCTACAACTTGACAACACCCTGCATGCCAGCCATCCCTGAGGGACAGCTGGTGTTCGTCAACCAGCAGCTCGTCGAGATTCCGATACACAAGCACTAGAAAACTGTCGTGCAGCTGCGACGTCTTGCTGTAGGTGTGAATAAGCGCATCCAATGAATACACGTTGCCGATTCTCTGTTGTCTACCAGTCGCCTGCTAAAGCCATACAGGCTATAACATCTCAGCAGGCATCTTGACTTTGACCTCTCGAATGACTTTGAGGAAAGTGACGTCTGTTGTCCTGTGATAGATGGTGCGTGGGACAATCATCCTCAGAAGCCACCATGAAGAGGACTACTTCAAAGTCTCTTGAAACTTCATTTTAAAATTGTAGTTTTAGTTTCAAAATAATGCCACTTAGTGTCGAAAGAGACTTCATTCAAACTGACAGTGACCATCGAAGTGCCCGAATTTAACTCAGTTTAAATTGAATATTTGACATCATGAGCTGTGTAGTTTGACCGGTAATTGTAATTGTAATTTGCTATCTGACAACATGAGCCGTGTAGTTTGACCTGTAATTGTAACTGTAATTCGCTTTCATTTCTAGATTCAGTCTGCAGAAATATGATCACCACGCAGGTACTTTACAAAGCGTTTATGTTCCTCAATATGACTGAGATCAGTTAACATGTTTAGTACTTACATTTTTTGTACGAAAATTCAGAATAAATTTTATATGCATAAAGACCGGCTGGATATTTGGACTGAAATAATTAGGAATAGTATAATATTATTTTACTCGTAAGTGCATTCATTTACCTAAGATGGCTTTGTTTACGACATTTCATTTATCATTCGAAGGATTAACTGAAGCAGAGCGCTTGAAAAAATTTACCGCCTGACAGCGGTTCATATGAAACATTTATTCCACAACTTGTAACACTACCGCCCTGTCGGACGTGCGTTAGCTCAATAAAGCCTGTACTGTAATAAGTTCACGGGCTTCACCTTGTAAACAAGGATTTAGTACATAAGTTGACCGCGTGTACCTAATGGAAGCAATTCGGACTTATTCAGTCAGTAACTACGGTGATGCGTCAAGCAAATGTAAAGTATAATTACGCGTTCGCATGGACAAGAAGTACACACAGTAGATACTACCAATGATTAATAATACGGTCGCCAGCCTAATTAGGCACTGAGTGAGTTTTTCCTTGTACAAGTGGTTGTATGTACCAGCATAACAACACGTAGTAATGTTGCGTTTTATAGCAAAATTTAGAACCAGAAAGAATCTACTGAACTAAGGTTTCCTTCTTTTGTATTAGTTTGGATGAACTAAAATTACACAACACCACACAGCAATGATTACTACGAGCTGCACTTTGTATATTGATCAGACTGAAATCGGGCATAGATTACCCTAGAATCAGTAATTTTGAAAACACACATACAATGTCACTATTAAAATTGGAAAAAACACTAATACACTTAGGTTTAATATAGAAATTAATTATACTGTTCAATTCTGATCAGTACACTTTAAAATGTGCAAGAATAGGCAAGAGGAGAGAGGGGGGGGCCTGAAACTGTTATGGTTGTTATACTGAAACTAGCAAGTCATGAAGGTACATTAACACTCGAAATTATTAATCTATGGATTACTATTCTTTTGTCACGCTTCTGGATTAATAGCCTAACATTCTTTCAGTCTCAAATGAATTAAATAACATTGCTAGCTCAATTCAAAATTTATCTTTCAATTTGATCCCACTGATATTCTTTACTAACATTTACATTTGCACTCCTAACTTTCAAACTGCTTTATAGCATAGATCGATCTGCAGATAATTTAGTACTAACTGTAACTTTCAGTTCGGGATACTCGGGTTGCACAATATGCGGTAAGGACCCTGTCTAGGTCAATGATAAGGATAAGTGATGTCTAAGGCAATTCTGGTAAAAGTCACGTTATTATTGAACAGTTAGAACAGTTTCAATACTGGTCCACACAGATACACTTCTAAAGATGAAATAAATGTTTGACCTGTGCACGTAGTTGCGGCGGATGGCGGGCAGCGAGATAGCGGGCAGCACAGCACACATACAAGCACGGCTAAGGCTCTCACAGTATCGGCACTTTCATTCTTCTTAGCGTCGTAATCTTTCCAGTTTTGTGCCTGAGAATATAGCCATGCCAAGTAGTCGTCGGAATCGGCCCATCCGAGGCTCAATGGAATCCACTTTTCCTAGACAGCCTCCTCGGTACAGTACTTGTTCCTCTGACCGATACTCAACTCCGACTGTTTCACTGAGCCCGTTGTGCCGAACCGCGCCAGTGTGCGTTTTCCCGCGCTCGCCTGCATCCACCTTTTCCCGCGCCCCTACAGGTAGGGTATTCACCACAGGTTTTCTACTACACATATTCTAATGCATTACCTACGTACGGACCAATTGTTTAAATTACAATTTACACATTTTACAATAGTTTTAACATTAAATACATTTTCCTTTGATTATCAAATTGCTTAAAACCTAACATAAGTAATGACATTCATTTCAGAAGTTGTGTACAGTTTCTTTAACATGACACGAAAAGGAAAAAAATCCAAAATAATATTTACATCATTTTACATAAATTCAGAAAGAAACATTTATCTAAATGCATAAAGAAAAAAATTATTATAGGTACATTATTGTTACACATGCCCCTGTTTCCAGAAAATTTTCTTAAGTCCAAATTTTATGGGAACACTAAATTTAACAATGATACACTGGTTCTGAATCTTTACGTAAAAGTTCAAGAAGATTTACACTACATATTTCGTTCCACTCACTGTATCTAGGTTCATACTATTTTAATATATTAAGACCAATATCTTGTTATTTACTTAAGTGCCTTTTGCACAGTCCAACTTCCCATTTAAACATTACTAAAATAGCAATTTAATCAATTTTTCCCTAATTTTTTAAAGAAATAATTTAAAATTCTGGAATGTAAATATTTAACTACAAAAACAAATGCATATTCCTTATATACTATAAGATAATTTGTCGCTGCTTGCTTTGAATAGCAGTCCAGTTCTTAATTTACTAAACAAAACACACACACCAAATTTTCAGAAAATTAACTACACATATTTACTGCCAATTATGTGGATTTGGGCAGTCCATTTCACTTCATATTGTCACATCCTTTGGATTACATCTACTATTTTCCATCGACTATTTATCTGCCCTCATTGGTATTTGGCAGTCCTTCCTATTCTGGTTCATACACTGCCCATTTTCATTTTTGACAGTTCCACCTGTTATCTGGCTGAAAGCATTTACCCTTTCCTTTCAGTCCTTTCCTCCATACATTTTTATATTTACAGTACCATTGGTAATCTGAAACTCACATAACTACATTAGTAAACTTTCAATGGTATACAGACATTTACAAAGAATAGTTACCTTTGAAACAATTTGTGTTCAGCATAAGATACAGCACAATTACTCGTTTCTGGGAACATACAGTTTCAGATCCACTATATTTCTTACACCTAAAGGTCTTTTGGATTTTGGGTAGATTAGGTAGTAAGCATTTTCGTGTGGAATGTTCTGTATTATATATGGTCCATTATAGATATATTTAAATTTTGAAATTTCATGGTTTAGTTCACTAGATTTTTCGTGGGTTTTCAGAAGAACATGATCTCCAATTTTAAATTTTGAAACCTTTAGATTTTTATCGTGTCTTCTAGATCTAGATTCGGCTTTTTGCTTTGCCCTTTTTATTACCAATTCTTTCTTTTGATTTAATCCCAAACTTGTACAAGGTGGAAACTCTAATTTTTCTTCAATTAAACTTTTACTACTTCTGTCTAACAAAATTTCTTCCGGTGGGAACCCTGTAGTTTCATGATGTAATGTGTTCATGACATTCTCAAAATCCGATATGAATCTGCCCCAGGCTCTATGATTGTGACTACAGTATGTTCTACACAATCTCCCGACTTCACGCATGTATCTTTCAACCGGATTGCTTGCAGGATGGTAGGCTGCAATATATTTAACCTCCACACCATTTTTCTCCATTCCCTCTTTCCAAATTTTGGATATGAACTGGGGTCCATTGTCCGATAGTACTGCCTTGGGTTTCCCGATGGTCCTGAAGTATTCGACCATCCTACTAAATACAGCTTTTGCTGTGGCCTTTTTCAAGGGGTATAGTTTCACAAATTTAGAAAATACTTCCAAAATCACCAAAAGATATGCACAATTTCCCGAAGTCTTTGGGAGGGGACCATATAAATCTACCGATAATAAGTCTAGGGTGTCTTCAGGCAATGTACTTTGCATTGGTCCCCTACTAGTTTTGTTCGGTACTTTGGTCTTTTGACAGATATCGCATGACTTAATCCGTTCCTTTACCTTCTTACTTACATTACCAGTAATCACTACGACCTTATTCAGTTTATCCAAACATTTTTTCGGCCCACTATGCCCCAATGCCAAATGAAAATAATCTATGACATCAGTATCAAACTGGTTTGGCCAACATACCCTCCATTGTTCAGTAACTAAATCTTTCCTCCTATATAAAATGCCTTTATAAATTTTGTAATATTTCTTAATTTGAGGGTACTGCACACTGTCAAAATTTACTTTCACTAATTTCCAGGTTGAATCCTCATTCTGATGGTACCTCATATTTTTACATATCTGCTCAATTTTCCTATTTCCTGAAATCTCTTTCATATATCTTATCTGAAAAGTACCCTCTTCCCCATTTTCGTTGGGCACTTCACTCATACCATTAGGCAATCGAGATAAGGCATCTGCCACGTAATTTTCAGTACCTTTAACATAGCAAATATCGTAATCAAATTGCTGCAGGTACAAAGCCCAGCGAGTTAACCTACCATTAAGTAAACGGCAATCTTTAAGAAAAGTCAAAGCTTTGTGGTCGGTATGTATAATGAGCTTATGGCCCCACAGATAATTTCTAAATTTCTTCAGCCCCCATATAATGGCTAAAGCTTCCTTTTCCGAAATAGTGTAATTTCTCTCGTATCTTGTTAGGGTTCTACTGGCAAATGCGATAGTCCGGTGTTCGATTTCCTTGCCCTCACAGATATCTTGGAACACTTCTATGCCAATTCCATAAGCACTGCTATCAGTACTCATATGGAAAGGTTTTGACAGTATGGGGTGATGCAAAATATTGTCATTCAAAAGTTCCCTTTTTAAGTTTTCAAAATCTCTCCTGCATTCTTCAGTCCACACAAAAGCACTATTTTTCTTAAGTAAATTGTTCAAATGAGGACTATTAAAAACTTGGCCCTTG
Organism: Schistocerca cancellata; assembly: GCF_023864275.1. Classification (NCBI taxonomy): domain Eukaryota; kingdom Metazoa; phylum Arthropoda; class Insecta; order Orthoptera; family Acrididae; genus Schistocerca; species Schistocerca cancellata. The sequence goes on along the minus strand of NC_064633.1, from coordinate 171,465,271 downwards.
ACGAATTTTCTATAGAATCCACACAAACCTAGAAAGGCTTTCAACTGTTTTCTATTTCTAGGAGCTGGACATCCCGATATTGCACTTAACTTTTCCGGATCCTTGCCAATACCGTTGGTAGTAATAATGTGCCCCAGAAACTTTATTTCCGATTTCACAAATTCACACTTCTTCCATTTAAGTGTCATGCCCCCTGCTTGTAGAGCAACAAAAACTTTCTGTAATAACTCGCAATGCTCCTGCCATGTTTCTGTAGCAATCAGTAAATCGTCTACATAAATGGTTAACCGGGAACTCAGTTCTCTACCTAACACAAAGTCCAGTGCCCTAATAAATACTGCCACAGATGTGCTAAGCCCAAATGGCACTACTTTATACTGATAGCATTTCCCGGCGAATAGAAAAGCGGTATATTTACGGGATTCTTTACTCAATGGGATTTGCCAGTATCCGGCGGTCATATCCAGACTGGTTAAATATTTTACGTTATAAAATTTTTGGAGCATTTCGTCCAGATTCTCAGGCCTATCTATTTCCTTCTTTACAATTTTGTTTAAAGTCCTAGCGTCGATAACTACTCTCACTCCCCCATCCCTTTTGTTCACTATGATAAGAGGACTATTATACTCGCTGTTACTTCGTTCGATTACCCCCCACTCTATCATCTTATCTATTTCCAATTGAACAGCCTGCCTCTTTGATATGGGTATCGAAAACGGTCTTACGAAGAAAGGTTTATGCTCTATTGTCTCAATCTGGTATTCAAAATTCTTAACTAGGCCAGGTTTGTCCGAAAATACGGGGCTGTTATTATCTAAAATTTCAAGCAACTCTGCTTTCTGTTCGGGAGATACTCCCTCTAAATTTTCCACCATTCCCTTAAATTCATGCCCCTGCTTGTCACTCTCATTTAATAATTTCTGGACATGGTACATCTCGTACTTGTTCGTCAACCCATCATTCCCATGGTCAATCTCCAACAACAAAGAATCAATTTCTGACTCAAACACTTTCCCAGTTCCCTCAAAATTCAATTCCAAATTCCTAAATGTACTATTGATTTTGATCACTCTCTGGCTACAATCAATAATAACCTTTTCTTTATCCAACCAATCTATCCCCAAAATCATTTCAGTACTCAGGTCTGGCACAACCAAAAAATCGTGTTCAAAGTTTTGTCCTTTTATACTAAATTCAACCAAAATCTGGTTCTTTACCGGCTTGCTAGCCTTGCCAGTAGCCCCAACAATTTTTACACCTGTTACTGACATAATTACTAGCCCAGGCTTATCACAAATGTGTTCGAAAAACGATTGGGAAATTGCACTTATCTGAGACCCAGTATCAAGAAGTACTTGCAATTTCATGTTATAAATTTCAACTGGTATTATTGTTTGTTTAACCGTCGAATGTTTTTCATTATCGTGGTCTTCCTTGAGCAAATCCGGGTCGACGATTACATCGTCCCAAGATATGCTTTTAACATTCACTTCACATATATCAGGCGGTTTCTTTGGCTCCGGGAGTTCAAAGTCATTAATTACCTGAACCCTTTGCGAAATAAACTCTGAGTCGTCCGGTGGTTCTTTCTTTCTTTGTTCAGTCACAACATCTGGATTCTGTTTTGACACTTCGTCATTGTTAGGTACAATATCGTACCTTACTATATCCCCTTTGATTTCACTGATTTTTTCATACCCTCTTTCGGTAAAAGTATATTCACTTTCTTTTACCCCGAAAAATTCATCTTCACTAGAGTCATCACTACTTTCTTCCTCCACATCAGATTCATTTAAGTACGCTACTTTTGCACAACAGGGAAAGCTAGTATATTCAATTTTGTCTGTATTTACGTATATTTCATCATCTGAACTATCGTCGGAATCCGACCATTCCGGATCGCTATCAGGTTCTAACATAAAGGCTTTTCTGAGACAGGCACTAAGTTCCTCCTCGGTATTGTTGTCAGGCTTAGATTTTAATTCAATCTCCTCTTTTGGTGAAACGGCCTCATCATCAGCTTTATTTACCTCTACTGTGACTTCATATTCGGCGTAATCCTCGTGGACTTTAATTACTTTCATGTAATCATCTGCCCCTTCTCCACGGTGCCTCTCGGTAGCAGCTTGCACTATTGGCGGATTGTTAGCAGAAGTTATTTCTTCGTCAATGCTGAGGATTTCATCCTCCAAATCCTTCCTATCATTAACCTTCCCCTTATCGGCAGCACGCGTACTTTTCGCGGCGCTATTTATTCTCCCTTCTTCAAATTTGGGCCACGTCACTATATTGACGCCCCTATCATTTCCCTTTCTATTAACTAATTTCTTCGCCTCATATTCCTTCTTAACATCCTCCCACTCACATTGCTTTAGGCCCTTGTACAGATCGTCGATCTGCACACGCCAATCAGTTACTTCTGCTAATTCATTATCGCCCTTTTCCTCATTGCAAACACTGCTAACCGCACCTCTCTGTGTACTCACCGTCTCATCTATTGTTTCCTTTGCCACGGAATTATCTCTCGTAAAATTTTCATTATCTCTTACGGCTACGTTCGCACCTACTACTGCCGTATTGCTAGCGGCTTCTCTCTGAACAGATGTTCCGCTAGGCTGGGCCGTTGCCCTCTGATGCTCCACTCGCCCGTTAATCTGGAGTATTCTGTGCGGCCTATATGACTCATGCTCGCTCGCACCTGACGCTTGTCTCGCCACTACACATTGCGTCGCTTCGCGCCTGTCTCTAGCCTGTCTCATTACATTACGGTCGGACCGGTATCTTTTCTTAATTCGGGGCCGGTATGTATTGTCCGCTTCCGTTTGGCCCGCAACGTTCGCGGAAATTAGTTTCCCGCGTCGTTATTATTTTGCGCGGCATACCCTCTACCGCGACCTTGATAATTTCCTCTGCCTCTTCCTCTGCCTCTTCCTCTCTGTATTACATTGACGCGAAATCCATCGCCGTCATTCCTTTCGTCATTGTGTCGGGTATTACGGTTGCCAAAATTTTGATAATTGGCACAACTTTCGCGCCAATGGTCTTCGTCTTCGACCCTTTCTAGAAATGCTTGGAAGCTACGATGGTTGCTTCCTACATACCTCTTAGAATCTTCTGGAAGCTTTTTATATAGCTCCCAGATAATTTCCGCATCTGATCTTCTACCTCTTAAATGCGTCAATTTCCTGTACCAATACTCGCAGAAATCTTTCAAAGAATTCCTGCCCCTGTTATCATGCTGTTTGGCCATGATAAACTCGCGCCATAAATGGTCCTGCTTCTGTTCAGACCAATATTCTTCGGTAAATTTTTGCCTAAATTCTTCGAACGTCATTCGTTCGGTATCTAAATTTATTCCCCAGCGCTTAGCGTCACCTGCTAAGGCGCTAATTACAACGTTTATCTTTTCCTGATCAGACAAGTGCCCAGGAAATATTCTCTCGCAATTTTTTATGAAGTCTAACGGATGCCACCCGTTATGTTTCTTGGCTGGATCGAAGCGTTCCTCGCCTTCTAACAGCTTCGTAATTGGTGCGCCATTACAGACCACACCAGGCCTATCTTTAATTCTGCTCTCTAGATCGAAAATTCTGCCTTGAATTTTCGTAGCATTTTGTTCACAATTCTGAACACATCCGGTTACTTTTTGATCTAAATCCCTTTCAGTGTCTAAAACTACCTTTTTCAACTGTGATATCCCGTGTTGACATTCGTTCACGATCTCAGTTTTAAGACCGAAAACTTTTTCGTCTACCTTAGTTTCAACCAGAGGTTCTACTTTCTCTTGGATGTTGAGAATTTCAACATCGAATCTACTATTAATGTTTCCAATTTCCTCCTGCATAGTATCCATATTTTTGTTAATAGTATCAATTTCAAATTTCAGAGTATTTACCACAGAACTTAAATTACCTACCTTTTGTTCTACTTGTTCTATTTGTTTACTAATTTTAATTCCCTGTCCTTCAACCTGTGCTTTAATCTGATCACTCTGTGTTTTGAGCTGATGGCTCTGTGTTTTAAGTTGCTCGTCAACGTGTGTTTTTAGCTGATTAACCTGAGTGCTAACTTGTCTTTGAAGTTGCTCATTCTGTGTTTTGAGCTGCTCATCAACGTGTGTTTTAAGCTGCTCATTCTGTGTTTTGAGCTGCTCATCAACGTGTGTTTTAAGCTGCTCATTCTGTGTTTTGAGCTGTTCCGTCTGTCCTGTAATTTGTTTGGTTAATTGTTCTAATAGATCGTTTATGCTCAAAATTTTTACACTGTTTTGTTCTACGGAATCCGTGTGTTCCGATTCTACTTCATAAGTTTCTTTCGGTTCTTTCTTTATCTGTGGTGAATCAAATATGTCAGTGGATTCGTTCACGTACCCACTATCATCTACAAAGTCACCCTCTACTTCCTGTTTTGTCCCTTGCTGTGTTCGAGGTGATCGCGACATTTCAATCTGTTCGTTGACGTGTTCATGGTATTGTATGTACGCCAATTGTCTTCCGCTAACGCCATCTGTTATCTGGCCGCGCAGACTCCTGCTACTGCTAGCCGCATTCTCCATTTCGCTCGGCACATCTATCCTGTCCCCGTTCTTGTCCATATTAAATGCCAATCACACACACTATTATACTTGACTCACACTGCAGTTTAATTTACTGAACTTTATTGCTATTCGTGCCACTGAACATCCACTGTTCGGTCTTTAGTTTATAACCGACAACAACTGGATGTCCTGTCACCGGGAAGCCACGTGTAACACTATCGCCCTGTCGGACGTGCGTTAGCTCAATAAAGCCTGTACTGTAATAAGTTCACGGGCTTCACCTTGTAAACAAGGATTTAGTACATAAGTTGACCGCGTGTACCTAATGGAAGCAATTCGGACTTATTCAGTCAGTAACTACGGTGATGCGTCAAGCAAATGTAAAGTATAATTACGCGTTCGCATGGACAAGAAGTACACACAGTAGATACTACCAATGATTAATAATACGGTCGCCAGCCTAATTAGGCACTGAGTGAGTTTTTCCTTGTACAAGTGGTTGTATGTACCAGCATAACAACACGTAGTAATGTTGCGTTTTATAGCAAAATTTAGAACCAGAAAGAATCTACTGAACTAAGGTTTCCTTCTTTTGTATTAGTTTGGATGAACTAAAATTACACAACACCACACAGCAATGATTACTACGAGCTGCACTTTGTATATTGATCAGACTGAAATCGGGCATAGATTACCCTAGAATCAGTAATTTTGAAAACACACATACAATGTCACTATTATAATTGGAAAAAACACTAATACACTTAGGTTTAATATAGAAATTAATTATACTGTTCAATTCTGATCAGTACACTTTAAAATGTGCAAGAATAGGCAAGAGGAGAGAGGGGGGGGCCTGAAACTGTTATGGTTGTTATACTGAAACTAGCAAGTCATGAAGGTACATTAACACTCGAAATTATTAATCTATGGATTACTATTCTTTTGTCACGCTTCTGGATTAATAGCCTAACATTCTTTCAGTCTCAAATGAATTAAATAACATTGCTAGCTCAATTCAAAATTTATCTTTCAATTTGATCCCACTGATATTCTTTACTAACATTTACATTTGCACTCCTAACTTTCAAACTGCTTTATAGCATAGATCGATCTGCAGATAATTTAGTACTAACTGTAACTTTCAGTTCGGGATACTCGGGTTGCACAATATGCGGTAAGGACCCTGTCTAGGTCAATGATAAGGATAAGTGATGTCTAAGGCAATTCTGGTAAAAGTCACGTTATTATTGAACAGTTAGAACAGTTTCAATACTGGTCCACACAGATACACTTCTAAAGATGAAATAAATGTTTGACCTGTGCACGTAGTTGCGGCGGATGGCGGGCAGCGAGATAGCGGGCAGCACAGCACACATACAAGCACGGCTAAGGCTCTCACAGTATCGGCACTTTCATTCTTCTTAGCGTCGTAATCTTTCCAGTTTTGTGCCTGAGAATATAGCCATGCCAAGTAGTCGTCGGAATCGGCCCATCCGAGGCTCAATGGAATCCACTTTTCCTAGACAGCCTCCTCGGTACAGTACTTGTTCCTCTGACCGATACTCAACTCCGACTGTTTCACTGAGCCCGTTGTGCCGAACCGCGCCAGTGTGCGTTTTCCCGCGCTCGCCTGCATCCACCTTTTCCCGCGCCCCTACAGGTAGGGTATTCACCACAGGTTTTCTACTACACATATTCTAATGCATTACCTACGTACGGACCAATTGTTTAAATTACAATTTACACATTTTACAATAGTTTTAACATTAAATACATTTTCCTTTGATTATCAAATTGCTTAAAACCTAACATAAGTAATGACATTCATTTCAGAAGTTGTGTACAGTTTCTTTAACATGACACGAAAAGGAAAAAAATCCAAAATAATATTTACATCATTTTACATAAATTCAGAAAGAAACATTTATCTAAATGCATAAAGAAAAAAATTATTATAGGTACATTATTGTTACAAACTGCGTCTTTCCTTCACAAAATTTTCGTGCTCATAGCAATGTTTTTTAGGGAACAGTTTGTGTTGACAAAGAGTATAGAAACGTATGTCCCAGGTGTCACTTAACAACGTGGTTGACGCAGAGGGTGACAATTATTGAACTACATGAAAAGAAATTTAAATTCGTTACAAACTACGGCGTGCAAACCCTTCGGTAACACATGAGCGTCGCTACTGCTATTCAGTTTTATCTTGTGACATGTTCCATATGCCTGCCATCATGGGCGATTACGTGGGGCAGACGAACAGCGAAATTCTGCATGACCCGCTGAACTGTCGGAACTCCGATGCTGGTGATGACTTGAATGGCAATCTTTAGCTCAGCAATAGTTTTGGGATTGTTGCTATACACTTTGTCTTTCAAATAGCTCCACAGAAAGGAGTCGCATTGGTTCAGATCAGGAGAATATGGTGGCGAATCGAGGCCCATGCTACTCGCCAGTGAGTACCCCAGAGCCAGAATGCGGTCCCCAGAGTGCTCCTCCAGGAAATCTAACACTTTCCTGGTTCGATGGGATCGAGCTCCGTCTTGGTGAACAACATCTTGTCGAAATAAGACTGACTTTGGATAACGGGGATGAAATCATCTTCCAAATTCTTCACGTACAATTCGGTTGTCACCTAGACGTCAAGTAATGTCGCACCGATTATTATGTGACGGGACTTCGCAAACAACACTGTCACCAGTTGAGGGTGAAGAGACTTCTTGATCGAGAATTGCGGCTTCTCAGTCCCCCAAAAATGCACCAATTTTGCGTATTGACGAATTCATCCAAATGAAAGTAGGTTTAGTCGCTAAACCAAACAGTTGGTTGGTTGGTTGGTTGGTTGGTTGGTTTGGGGAAGGAGACCAGACAGCGTGGTCATCGGTCTCATCGGATTATGGAAGGATTGGGAAGGAAGTCGGCCGTGCCCTTTCAGAGGAACCATCCCGGCATTTGCCTGCAGCGATTTAGGGAAATCACGGAAAACCTAAATCAGGATGGCCGGACGCGGGATTGAACCGTCGTCCTCCCGAATGCGAGTCCAGTGTCTAACCACTGCGCCACCCCGCTCGGTAAACCAAACAGTACTAATTCCATCAGGCCTCGCGGCCAACCGTGCAGTTTGAAAGTCCTAACGAAAACCATTCAGAAGTTATATTATTTCGTATAATTCAATCATTGTCACCCTCTATTTCTGACAAGACAGTGCCTCCAGCGTTAGAAAACTTTGTTTTTGCAACGAGCCGTCATGGTGAGAAGCAACAGAGAGAAAATCTACACATCATCCATTGGAACTAATTCTCTCATCGGCTGTCAGATGTCACGTTCACGAAAATTTTAGCTGTAATAAAATCAATGAGGCGTGACAGAATAGTCAAGATTCTTACCATTTGTGGTGTTCATTATACTGCGTAATAATTAAAGATTCAAAATTAAGACTTTTTAGAAAGACTAGTTTGTTGTGTTCCACAAATACCAGTAATGAAAGGGAGATAGAAGTGTTACTGAGTCTGAAATACAGTCGAGAGGAAGATACATCTTTAAGTAGTATAACCAAAGGTAAGCTAACAGACATCTATAAAAATTGCGGTGCTTTGCAAATGTGAAAGGATACAGAACGAGATTTAATTTTAATCACGGAAGGAATTAAAAAGTGGAAGAAGAAATGACAGTTGTGGACTTCTGTGCTTTCATAACCTTTCCCATGTCTTTGCTACTTTTGCAGAGACAAACGGGAAAATACTCTTGCTGAAGGAAGAATCAAAGTTACTCGCAAAAAATTGCCACAAAACTTAGTGCGCGCAGGGAATATGAGAATGGAAAACTCTGACAAAAGTGTATCTTAAAATAAGTTGTCCAGTTTTGGTTCAGGGGCCATAAAATTATGCCTGCTTGGTATTTCCTGCTTATGGCAGTCAACACCACACACTAATGTTGTATTTGAGCGCTTTGCTGAACAGGTGGATGTATCTAGTGCGTAGAGTTGTGTGTCGAAACTAACTGCAGTTTGTCCGACGTTGCGTAAACGTTACTATAAGTGCTTGACGTGACTCATGAAATCGCCCCTATCTTATATAAGCACATGACCACAGTTCAATGGCGTGGCAACCCCAATATTTGTGATAAATGCTGAAAATAGCATTTGTTAACCGATAACGCATGACACACAAGTTATTAATTAATATGTATAAGTAGCAGATCCGATTTGATTTGTCCCTTGGCTACATTAATAAAACTGATGTTATGGAACACGTAATAAATGCCCCAGAGACAGACACCAGTCTATACAAAGACGTACTGAGCAGAGACGCAAATCATGTTATTCTGTAACTTATGATATTGTCTTGGAGATCATAGTTACAATTTTGTTAAATTCATAGGAAAGTGAAATGTATATACTGAAAGAAACTCTGTAGAAACTCTGTCATTGCATGTGCTATTTTTCCTTCCTGCGTTGTCAAGTAAAGCCTGAATCGTTGAATAATAGATCTTCAGTTATCTGGAGAACTTCAATACAAATGGTACGCTTTCGAAACTTTGTGTGGTATATAATAGATTCTGTATTAAATGTAAGCACTATAGCCGGACGAGGTGGCCGAGCGGTTCTAGGCGGTAGAGTCTGGAACCGCGCGATCACTACGGTCGCGGGTTCGAATCCTGCCTCGGGCATGGATGTGTGTGATGTCTTTAGGTTAGTTAGGTTTAAGTAGTTCTAAGTTCTAGGGGACTTATGACCTCACAAGTTAAGTCCCATAGTGCTCAGATCCATTTGAATCATTTTTTTGTAAGCACTATTCTGTGAAGTGTCATGAAACACATCAGTTAACAGTTTTTAATCTATATTTAATACCCTTAAAATTCTGCGCAATTCAAATAAGAGTATTTGTACTGTTAAAATCCCTTTTTTAGATCAGGATGGAACTGACTGTACACAAAGTTTCCTTATCCTATAAATAGAATAAAAATGACGTGAACGTTGGCCAAAATTATCTTATGAATTGGAAACCAAAGGGCACTGGAGAAAGGAAAGAATGAAACAAGCTTCCAAGATTATTGTCGTTGTTGTTGTTGTCTTCAGTCCTGAGACTGGTTTGATGCAGGTCTCCATGCTACTCTATCATGTGCAAGCTTCTTCATCTCCCAGTACCTACTGCAACCTACATACTTCTGAATCTGCTTAGTGTATTCATCTCTTGGTCTCCCTCTACGAGTTTTACACTCCACGCTGCTCTCCAATACTAAATTCGTGATTCCTTGATGCCTCAGAACATGTCGTACCAACCGATCCCTTCTTCTAGTCAAGTTGTGCCACAATGTCCTCTTCTCCCCAGTCCTATTCAATACCTCCTCATTAGTTATGTGATCTACCCATCTAATCTTCTGCATTCTTCTGTAGCACCACATTTCGAAAGCTCCTATTATCTTCTTGTATAAACTATTTATCGTCCACGTTTAACTTCCATATATGGCTACACTCCACACAGATACTTTCGGAAACGACTTCCTGACACTTAAATCTATATTCGGTGTTAACAAATTCCTCTTCTTCTACTTTCTACTTTTATATCCTATCTACCTCGACCATCATCAGTTATTTTGCTCCCCAAATAGCAAAACTCCATTACTACTTTAACTGTCTCATTTCCTAATCTAATTGCCTCAGCATCACCAGACTTAATTCGACTACATTCTATATCCCGAAAACCAATGCATTAATTCATGGTAGAGACAAAGCGGTTTATTATTTATTTTGTTATTACCCCATATGGATGTGGTTATCTCCTTTTGCAGTATGTTTCGGGCGAAACTTTTTATGCAGAAAGTTGTAATAGAAGAAGACAAACATTCACAGTAATTAAAGGATAAGAGACGGAAATAGGAGATTTTTGTGAGAGTGTCAAATAGAGAATATAAGTAAACCGCTTATCGATCAGCTATTATTTGTTACACATTTCTAGGTTTTGCAGAAATATTGGTTCAGTCACATGTTGTACAACATAACAGGATGGAACTTTCGAGTTGACTGAGGCTTCTACAGTAACTGAACTCATACACATAGTCGTGAACTGTAGAGTGTCCAATAGTCAAATATCAGTTCATTTGAGGTCCTTTTATGATACCATACCTTAGCAAATAGTTAAATGCACAGGTATGAGTATCGCTCAAAATTTTAGCTTAAGAAATTGCAAGAAAACTACTCACAGCAACCGTATGAAATACATGACATATCTGTCACTGAGTAGGTGAATACGCGGGGCTGATTTTGATCTGCAGTTGCAAGGTGTGAGTGGCGTTATGATGTAGACAACGAATAATGAGAATGGAGGTACTAAGTATGTAAGTATGGAGGTAAGTACCTTACGAATCCTTTTTTGGTATACGACATAGAAGCGCCTTAGACCCTCAACTAACCGTTCCAAGGCAAACATACATATTCATGTGCGGGAACCTAGCATTTTCTTTACATATTAAGTACACCTAATGGGAAGATCTAATATGGCGTGGAATGAGTTGTCGCTGGCTGCCACAGGTGTTTGTGCAGATTACCAACGATAAATTCGAAATCCTTTTGGCTTCTGACTACAAAAGTTTTCCTACATTAGATTAGCATTTGCTGTTTGTTGTGGCTTGAACGGATTTACAGTGACGTAGTAATTTAGAATTTCCGAGCAGGAGACGAAGTGCATCGAAATGAATAAACCTTTTCTCAAATATTTGTGGCGGTGCTAATTTCACTGACATTTATTCTTTATGTTATTTTAAATTGTACGTAATACCAATATTCAACAGAAATATACTAGGACGCCCTGGAATTAATAACTTGGTGCAGCAGGAGAGCAGAAAAAAATAGATAGAGGCCGAGAAAGATTAGAATTTGCAGACGAAATTGTAGATGCCTCACGTAAGTATCACGTATATAAAATAGACAAAAAATTAGAAAGTCAAGGACAGAATCAAAGCAGTCTAATCATCAGAGACTGAAAAAACTGAGTTTGTAAGCTGAGAGATCAAAACTCTTCTCCCACGAATCTGACCACGATCGACTGAAGACTCAAAATGGCTTTTATATGGGCCAAGTGACGTTTTATACGGTAATGACTCACAGTGTGTATTTACCTAAGCTGACTGAATGCAGTTAGCACTTACTTACTCTCTGGCAGCCAATGGAAAGAAATACGTGTCTGAGTGCCAAGTGTTGAATTAGTCACGTTTCATACTTTCCTTCCACCTGATAAAGCTTCATACAATTTGGTAGACACACATGTGGAAAGTTAATGTCCTAAATATTTTCCAAAATGTAGTAAAATTTCCGTAGAAGGTAACGCTAACTCTAATTATAACCTAATATTCTACATACGGAAAAGTATAACGCAATGTAATCGAATGAAGAACAAGGGAAAAGCCAGAAATCCATGACTTCGTTTTGTACTACAAACCTTTCAGAGACAGTTGTTTCATACGAAATATAACGGATAACAGTAGAAAATATAACGCTGTAAAGAGCAATAGAAATCTGAATCACCACATTTGCTGCGGATGTAAAAAGATCGAAATACAAAGACGAAGAAATGTTTACAATCGCAGACTTTGCTGTCAGAAACTTTTGTACAGCCATTGGCAGATTTGTTTCTAGTGTCATGTCTTCAAATCCGCAGCAACACTTCAGTAAGAATCATCGACACAAAATATACAGTAAGAAGACGTTAAGAGTAATGACGATTTACGGACGTTCAGATTCGCTAGTCTATGTAAGTGAGAAATATTTACATTATTGAAGGTTGTCTTAAAACAGATAAATGACAATATAAGATACATATATATTGTAAAAGCTGAAGCTTCGTAGATACAACCGCTCTTCTGCGTCACTGGTTATTCGTTTCAGTTCGATCTGAGTATCACACCCTATCCTCTTCGAGATGTCTTCCCAATACTTAATCCTCTTCCTTTGTATCTCAGCACTTTCAATTCATGAATGTTAACACAAACGTGTTGTCCGATGACATTTACAAGAAATTTTATTTTCCTCTTTCCTATTTTCATTAATAATCCTCTCTATTTTTGACTTTCTTCAAGACTTCTAGGTTGGCTTTTCTTTCCACCCAGTTCGTTCTTGTCAGTCTCCGGCATTCCGCATCTCAGCATCTTCATTACAGTTTCTTTCCAATTTATCCAGACTGCAGCTCTGATTTCCAGAAAGGAGTATACTCCATTCAAACGATTTTGCAAACGGTTTACAGACTTCCGTATTCATATGTTCGCTGGTATAAACAGTTTTTGTTAGTCGTAAATATCTCCTTTGGCAATGCAGTTCTTCCCTTCACTGCTTTCCTCTGTGATTGTAATAGCAAGATATAAAATTAGTTTTACCTGATTAGTTCTGATGTCAGCAGTTTTTATATTGGTCCCATATATTTCAATTCTAGCATTACATTTATTTTCTATTTGTTTACTTTTAATTTATTTAGAGTATGTGACTTGACTTGCAACATTCTATTCACATCTTTTCCACTCTCTTAAGGTAGCGCAACTCATCAGCAAATCTAATACAAATAAAGCTTTCACCGTTAGCATTAATTTCCTTTGTTTTCACCCGCGTGATCTGAACAGCTTCCTCAATGAACGCACTGCGTAAATATGGGGCTATGGGACATCTATATCTAGCTCCTTAACTAATCCTGGTCTCTTCCTCTACCTTATTGACGTATGCTATTGTGCATTGGTTATGATTCAGTTGATTAATCAATCTTCTGTCCTTCTAGTCAAGTACCATTTTTCACAGTTCTGAAGAGTAGCTCCCAATTCAGATGATCAAAAGCTTTTTCAAAGTCAGCGAAGGTAAGATGAGTTCCTCTGTTCATACCCATCCTTCCCTTCAATAGCATGCACAAGATCAGAATTGCTTTCCCTATTCCTCTGCATTCCCCAAATCCGGAATGCTCTGCATCAGTGTTTATATATGCTTTCTCTTTTATCCTGCCTTTAACTATATTAATGATTATTTTGGAAGCAGGCGTTGAAACTGATAGTATTCTACAACTGGTGCAGGTAACTGCCTTTCCCATTTTAAGTACGTTAGTGGATATACATTGTGTGAAGTCTTCTGGCATGATTTCTCGTCCGTAGCAGGTATATACTGCTCCAAATAAAAGGCGTTTCATGTTGTTATCTACATTTTTTAGCAATTCTGCAGGAATGTAACCAGCACCAGTTGATTTTCCTTCTTTGGAACTCCATACAGCTAGTTCAAATTCATGCCACATATCTGGAGGACATTGCACTTCTCTTTAGTACTCATTGATATCTTTAATTAGATTACTAACGTTTTTTGCGTCCTTATCATGTTACAGTATCTTTTACGACTTGCACGTATAATTGTCTGTCAGTAAAGTTCCGTCTCTATTTTAACCACTACAGATTTCATTCTATTTTTTAAGGGTATCTTAAGCAGCGTGCAACCATGGAAATGGAGAATAAAGAGAAAAGGTGTAATGATTGTGTATATCAAGAGAATGTGATATGTTAACCATTAATTTGCTCCTTAGGACAGAATATTTCGCCGTGAATGTACAGTCACAGCTGAATTAAAAATCAGTACCGCTCATACACTTCGAACATACCTTTGTTCGAGATAATGTTAACATTTCATGGCTTCAAATAAAAAAAAAACCTGATGAGTTTCAAACATACACTTTTAGATCGTAATCGAATTTTACATTTTTCCATTGAAATAAGAACCACTACATCAGAATTAAATCACTAGATTCCATTAATAAGATTGGATGGAAATGCGTGAAGAGAAAAAAGGAAACGGAAACACTGTTTCATTCTGCTCCGTGGTAGAGTGTGGAAGCTTCCGAACAATATGTGTGATTACTTTAGCACCAATTAGAGTGGCGCCACATTCCAAATAATTAGTACTTTCTAATTAAGTTTATAGAAATACGGATTGCGTGCCGTGACTAAAGTAATAACCCTTGAATGGAGGATGTCGGCAAAATCAATTCGCAAATAGCTGTCTTGTACGCAGCACGCTCATTGTTCGTTGCGTTATTCAATACAGATTTATGAGCGTGATCTTAACGTGTATCTTTAGGTCTATCTTAGGCTTTATTGAAACTCATATCATTACTAAAGCAAGAACGAAAGTGATGGTAAGCATATTTACTTACACAGTAGACATGTTCCCTTTGTAAGACTTTCTAAATAAAATTTCAAATTGAGAAAACTGAAATAGATAGCAGATACTTCTGTGTGGAAATTTACTCACGATGCAGGTAAAATGCATTTATGAGTACTGTTAAAGAGTTAAACATGCCTAAAATCTTCCACAACGTATTACATGTGTTAAGAGACGGTTGTGATGCTCGATGACATCTAATACCTTAAAGAGGGTTCTGAAAATGGCAGCAATTCTTATATCTATGCTGAATGACTGCGTTTTAGCTGAGAGAATGCCAACCATCTGTTCCCGAGTTTTAATGGTCAGTAATAAAAACAGGTCTGCTAACTGGCTCGAGTGAACCGACCGTAATGGGGCCCAACATAGAACTCACCGATTCTTATTACTGTTATTTTTCTTAATTTAATGTTCTGGCACTTGACTTATCGTCATTCACCTTCTTGCTTCCCAATACAATGTTGTTAAGTCTGAATTACACAGCCGCGCGGGGTAGCTGTGCGATTAGCTGTGCGGTTTGCGGCGGCTTGTCACGGTTCGCGTGGCTCTCGCCGTCGGAGGTTCGAGTCCTTCATCGGGCATGGATGTGTGTGTGTTGTCCTTAGCGTTAGTTCAAGTTAGATTAAGTAGTGCGTAAGACTAGGGACCGATGACCTCAGCAGTTTGGTCCCATAGTCCTCACCTCAAGTTTCTCAAAAGAAATATCTATATTACATTCACTTAATTGTGTGCATTGTTTTACATATTCTTTGTTCGTGATCGAACCAATTTTGCGACAGAAAACACGTTTTGGGGACTGTAGGATGGAACACTTATGCAGAAGGGCGGCCAAACAGTCATGTCCAGTAATCATGCGAAATACGGCTACTGCTTCGCTTCTTGTTACACCAGACTCTTTCAAGAACGTGACGTTTTTACAGATCTGTCCCTCACATGAAATTATATTGGGTCGTTTTAACTTTTCTTGAAATGTGTTTTTAGGAACGCATTTAACTGCAAAATATGGCGTGTTAGTTGTTCCAGTCTGTTAAGTTTTTGTGTCCATTTTGGTCAGGACATCCGGTTTTGCATTACCGTATAAGCCACAGTGAGATGGAATCCACAGTATTGCAGTTACCTTCTTCTTCCGTTGTAGCCACTTAATCACTTTATGGAATTCTTCAACTTGATAGGTTTTTGGAACTTGTGTGTTGATAACAGACATATTACTGCTCTGGATTCACAACATATACACTTTGTTGAATAGGTGTAAGTAGCTGTTTAGTTGAGTAATTACAGTTCTGGTGGTTTCAACTTCACCTTCAAAATGTGGGTGGTGCAGTTCTAAAGTGTAATAGAAAATTTTCCTGTGTGTTCCTACGCTAACGTTACTTTCTATGTAAATGTGGAACCACGGATATCAAGGATATTATAGACCTTGTTGTATCGAATGCTATAGCTCTCATTATTAATTCAGCTGCATCAGGTTTTTTATTGTTATTCATTATGTCTAGCTCGTATTGCAGATGAGGAATCACAATCGGAGAGGCAGATAAAACAATTTTGCCGCTGCAATTTTCGGCAGATGAGATTGCGATCTTCTGTGTTCTACTTCATGGATGAAGTTAATTTGTGTTTTTAACTGTCTACTACTATAGTTACATGAATCTTTGTATTTTAGCCATGTAATGTGGTAGAGTAGACGAATGAGTTTCTCGTAGTGAAGCAGTGCTATTTTTCGAACACTTATGTCAGTAGATACTTATCCCATTAGAAATCTCACAGATACTAATTTTTTGATTTTATTCCATCAATTACAATTCTTAATTCTCCGTTCTGGAGATTTTTTTAACTTGTTGATATTTCTTCTAGTAGTCTTAACTAAAAGAAATATCGTCAGGTTAGAAAAAGAAACGAAACAGGCTTTAAGAATTATACCTCGTAAAATCAACACCTTTGTTATCCATGACAATTATAACTGAATTAGAACCTACTGAAATAGGTATTGACAAGTTAGCACAGCTTCAGTGTGAGAGACCCGTTTGTCTACCATATCAAACTGCTAAAATATAACTTCCTGGTTAAGTGCAACACATATTAGGATACTGAAGTATGTAGTCTGATTGTCTCTGAGTGTCTAGCTTCATACGACAATGGAGTTCCGCCTCTCGTGAAGTGTGATTTAGCCAATAGTTAATTCCCAGTTATTACTAAAAACAATTTCGTCTCCCTATTTCACGTCCATTCATCAACCTACAAGAAAACTGTACTATATCCTATTGACAATAAATTTTTAACACTCACTCATATGCCCTAAAATTATAGAGAAAAAGCGATGCACTATTTTCACAAGCAAATCCTGAGTATATTCCGAATACACATACCGTGTCTGCGCCTTGTTGCAGTACCTATCTAACATTCTTTAACAAGCAAGCAAACAATTTTCAGTAATACTAGCATCTATCGTGTCCGGGTGTAAACGTAAACTTTACGTCCGTCATTTATGAAAATACAACGACTAGGGTGTATTTATTCAAATCTTCTTTTGGCAAGGTGTCACCAAATGTAGACTCTATACTGTCTGACTCAGTATTTTCTTGCCTCCACCGCTTACGTAATCTCTGTCCGCGGACTCGGTCCCCTGGTTTGTGATGTTGCGTGGTTGCTCGTAGACGCAACGTGTAACGGATTTCCCAAAGGCAAATAATATCAGGATTTTCCCCCACTTGCAGCACTTGTCCCATGATTCAGCAAACTCTTTCAAAACATTGTCCTAGCTCTTTATTTGAGATTACTGCTGTGGACAGTAATAAAATTTCGAATGTACGGTGATGTAATCGGTCCATTACAAAACTGAATAACTGATATGGTGCAAGAGAAAAGCAGCTTTCCTGGAGGCCATGTGTCTCGTAGTTATGTAAGTATTAACTGATTAAAAAAATATAATAGTTTATTTGTTTGCCCACAGCTATATTTTCTAAGTTTTAAAATGCAAATATCGTCCGCGATGAACATTGTTTGATAGGTGTTTACAGACAGCACTGAAGCTGTGGCCTTCATGCTTGTCTGCATGGCGTGGGGTGGAGTGTGGGTTGAGAACCTGATGGACGCCGAAGACGTTAGTAAGACTTTTTTTTTAACAGAATGAACATTTATTGCTCTTGAATACAGTGTTGTCCTGCCTGAGGTTTCCAGTTGCTACGAGAGCAGGTGAAGTTGAAGCAGGCCCGGTATGTGCTGACGTCTGCACTGTCTCAACTGCTACAGCGATGGGGCTGCACTCAAGGTTGCTGACCACACGCGCTGCATACGTTCCAGTGACCAGCCACACCACTACCAGTTTACCATGGTACACTCTATGTCGTAGTCGGCACCCAGTGAATGTACCCAACAGCTCTATAAGCACTAGCAGTAGTCACGAAAAATTACGTTACGGCTTCTCGGCGAGAAAAAGGCTGGCATTTACGATGTCTGCTCCTACATGTAAGTCAGCAAGTGGCAACTACTGCAACCTCCTGGGAGGTTGGTACTGCAAGGTAGATCTCCAAGGGATCTGATGGTAGGAGACATCCAAGTCATGGTGGGTGATAATATTTCTGTTCCACAAGGGTTTCACTCTACTCCTCTAGCATGAACTGGGAGATCTGGTCCACACAAACCAAAAAGACATTGGAAAGATAGTTACCAAATTATGCAGTAATTTTTCGATGCTGTGACTACTTTTCTTAAGTCTTCTGGATGTGGAAGTTATTTGCGCAGTGAGAACTGTATGTGTTTTCCTTGAAATTTTTGTAACGTTGATGTACAGTCTTTGCTAGGATTTCACTGACATGTGAAATTGTGCCTTCCCCCTAAATGAGTGCACAGGCAACACTGTACCTGTGTGAGGAGCTCTAACATGTACTTAAAATTGAAGCCTTACATTTACTGTATTAATACAGAAAATCAAAAGCGAATCCTCAACAACTATAATGGAAAAAATCCTTAAGTGAAAAGTTGGAGTAGGGTGGTGTTAAATACTTACAACAACTAGGTGATGCTGCCGGCTCATTCGAAATTGTTTTGGAAAGTAGAAGTTATGGTCTTAGTTCTACTATTGAGAAGGTAAATTGTGTGGATCATGTGCAGAAAACGAGTGAGAGGCAGACTTTTAAGGTTAAAAGTTGAATTAGTAGTTAAAAACTTGGACTGAAAATCTCTAGGCATTACCAACCGGCTCACTGCCAGGGAAGTCCATTCTTTACTAGTGTAGCATGGCAAGGTAGTAGGGAGAAACAGTAGGAATGTGAAGAAAATGCTGAAATATGACAAACCTGTATATAATTTGTGTGACAATACAAGGAAGGATAGGAATAGATATCGCGGTACTCGGGATTGGGAGTTTTGTTAAGTTCTGTATATGCAATGATTAATCAAAAGAATAGATACTGAATACTTAAATATTACTGCATTTACTCTGTACTGCAATATTATTTACTCTGTTAAACATTGTGAGCTAGCATGAGACTCTGATATAACCCCATACCACGATAAAATACGTACGGACATCGGCTATTCCGAAGTACGCACGAAACAATATTTTTATACACTGCCCGCGACTCTCCGCCTTCTAAAATATAGTTCGAGTGAGCGATGCAATTAGGAGAGAAAATATGTTTGGTTTTACAGTAACTGTTATGATTAATTTATTTCTAGTCATTTATGTACCAACTTTCACAAAGAAACCGAGGTACATTTTTATGCTTGTTAAATGGAATATTTTTCTGTATTTACTATACGTTATCTGCACTGCAAAAACTGAAGAGAATCTCATGTGGCATTAAGCGGCCAATCTTAAAGATACTGAACTCATTCAGTACGAAAACGTTAATGAATGGAATTTGTCTTTACTAGATTTGAAACTATTAAAAAATCAAAATGGAGAAGTTTCCCGCATTTACATTTAATATTACAGACTGAATTTCTAACAAAAAATGTCATCACCGTGATGGCCGACCAAATGCTGCTAGGGAAAGAGAGCTCCTCGCAACACGATGTTCTGAAATAGATATTGATGGTGACTACTATGGGAGGTGCTCACTACTTCACTAACCAACACTTTCTAATAACAATTGGACATATATTCTGATAACTTACAGACAGACTTAAATTAAATATCAGACTGTGATAACAAAGTCCAACCCGAAAAAATTATCTCTGTTCTTCTCCTACTACATTACACAGATACTATAAACAAAAGGCTATTTGCTAAACACATCACTGTTTGCGAGCTTTACTGATAATAAACTACACTTTTCAATATTTGATTTCATCACGCACGCGGATGCAGACTCTCAATAATTTATAGTTCAGACGTTAATATTTTTAACACACAAGAAACCTTTTAATTTTTCTCGTAACTTCAATTTATGCGACGTTTTGTCACATAGGCCCCTAGTGAGGGTGTACTTAAATTGTTTACCTTTTTATGTACAGTCTCACTACCATACCAAAGCATTAGTTAAGTGTTCATGTTCACATGGGTATGGTAGGTACATCTGTATGCAATTCACAGTTAATTGTGTCATATGCATTTCGTGTGTTATAGACATATTTACATCTCTTTTCATTATTACAGGTCAGTACATTTACTAGGTGTAACCCTTCTTTTTAGCAATAATGTGAAGAATTCAGAATCCTACAGACCCCATAGGAATTTGCTTACACGCCCCCATTTAGGATTACGGGCGTAAGCAAGAACGTTTCAAAAGCCCCACCCAGAGACTATGGATTGTTGACATCACCGCTTTTTATATTCTTACTTACTTTTATGCTGATAGTACAGCAATTGAATTAATGAACAAAGAAACTTGTAAGTACACTCCTGGAAATTGAAATAAGAACACCGTGAATTCATTGTCCCAGGAAGGGGACACTTTATTGACACATTCCTGGGGTCAGATACATCACATGATCACACTGACAGAACCACAGGCACATAGACACAGGCAACAGAGCATGCACAATGTCGGCACTAGTACAGTCTATATCCACCTTTCGCAGCAATGCAGGCTGCTATTCTCCCATGGAGACGATCGTAGAGATGCTGGATGTAGTCCTGTGGAACGGCTTGCCATGCCATTTCCACCTGGCGCCTCAGTTGGACCAGCGTTCGTGCTGGACGTGCAGACCGCGTGAGACGACGCTTCATCCAGTCCCAAACATGCTCAATGGGGGACAGATCCGGAGATCTTGCTGGCCAGGGTAGTTGACTTACACCTTCTAGAGCACGTTGGGTGGCACGAGATACATGCGGACGTGCATTGTCCTGTTGGAACAGCAAGTTCCCTCGCCGGTCTAGGAATGGTAGAACGATGGGTTCGATGACGGTTTGGATGTACCGTGCACTATTCAGTGTCCCCTCGACGATCACCAGTGATGTACGGCCAGTGTAGGAGATCACTCCCCACACCATGATGCCGGGTGTTGGCCCTGTGTGCCTCGGTCGTATGCAGTCCTGATTGTGGCGCTCACCTGCACGGCGCCAAACACGCATACGACCATCATTGGCACCAAGGCAGAAGCGACTCTCATCGCTGAAGACGACACGTCTCCATTCGTCCCTCCATTCACGCCTGTCGCGACACCACTGGAGGCGGGCTGCACGATGTTGGGGCGTGAGCGGAAGACGGCCTAACGGTGTGCGGGACCGTAGCCCAGCTTCATGGAGACGGTTGCGAATGGTCCTCGCCGATACCCCAGGAGCAACAGTGTCCATAATTTGCTGGGAAGTGGCGGTGCGGTCCCCTACGGCACTGCGTAGGATCCTACGGTCTTGGCGTGCATCCGTGTGTCGCTGCGGTCCGGTCCCAGGTCGACGGGCACGTGCACCTTCCGCCGACCACTGGCGACAACATCGATGTACTGTGGAGACCTCACGCCCCACGTGTTGAGCAATTCGGCGGTACGTCCACCCGGCCTTCCGCATGCCCACTATACGCCCTCGCTCAAAGTCCGTCAACTGCACATACGGTTCACGTCCACGCTGTCGCGGCATGCTACCAGTGTTAAAGACTGCGATGGAGCTCCGTATGCCACGGCAAACTGGCTGACACTGACGGCGGCGGTGCACAAATGCTGCGCAGCTAGCGCCATTCGACGGCCAACACCGCGGTTCCTGGTGTGTCCGCTGTGCCGTGCATGTGATCATTGCTTGTACAGCCCTCTCGCAGTGTCCGGAGCAAGTATGGTGGGTCTGACACACCGGTGTCAATGTGTTCTTCTTTCCATTTCCAGGAGTGTATATACATCACAACAAGAAGTAGATAGGAAATGAAATTACATACACAGTACATTTGTCTTAGAATAACAAGTTTCATCTTTGTGAAAAAATATTTGTCTGTGCCTGCATTAGTTGTAACTGTCTTGGCACACATTTTGTCTAACATGCTCATACGCACCACAATAATAAATAGTTAGTAATTGATATTACGTAGACAGTATGTTTGATTTGAAGAATTAAAGTTCATCTTCATGAAGAAATATTTGTCGATGCAAGAAATAAACGTAACTGTCTTGGCCCACAATGCGCAAATTTTACAAAATTATTTCTTATATACATTCGGTTTTACATACATTCGGGTTTACGATGAAACTGGCGTTACTTCTCGACGTAACCGCCCTGCAGACGTACACATTTTTCAGAACGCTGACGCCATGATTCCATTACAGCGACGAGGGCTTCTTTAGGAGTCTATTTTGAACACTGGAAAATCGCTGAGGCAATAGCAGCACGGCTGGTGAATGTGCGGCCATGAGAATGTCTTTCATTGTTGGAAAAAGCCAAAAGTCACTAGGAGCCAGGTCAGGTGAGTAGGGAGCATGAGGAATCACTTCAACGTTGTTATCACGAAGAAACTGTTGCGTAACGTTAGCTCGATGTGCGGGTGCGTTGTCTTGGTGAAACAGCACACGCGCAGCCCTTCCCGGACGGTTTTGTTGCAGTGCAGGAAGGAATTCGTTCTTCAAAACATTTTCGTAGGATGCACCTGTTACCGTAGTGCCCTTTGGAACGCAATGGGTAAGGATTACGCCCTCGCTGTCCCAGAACATCGACACCAACATTTTTTCAGCACTGGCGGTTACCCGAAATTTTTTTGGTGACGGTGAATCTGTGTGCTTCCATTAAACTGACTGTTGCTTTGTTTCTCGATTGAAAAATGGCATCCAGGTCTCATCCATCGTCACAACCGACGAAAAGAAAGTCCCATTCTGCTGTCATTGCGTGTCAACATTGCTTAGCAACATGCCACACGGGCAGCCATGTGGTCGTCTGTCAGCATTCGTGGCACCCACCTGGATGACACTTTTCGCATTTTCAGGTCGTCATGAAGGATTGTGTGCACAGAACCCACAGAAATACCAACTCTGGAGGCGATCTGTTCAACAGTCATTCGGCGATTCCCCAAAACAATTCTCTCCACTTTCTCGATCATGTCGTCAGACCGGCTTGTGTGAGCCCGAGGTTGTTTCGGTCTCTTGTCACACGATGTTCTGCCTTTCGTTAAACTGTCGCACCCACGAACGCACTTTCGACACATCCATAACTCCATCACCACATGTCTCCTTCAACTGTCGATGAATTTCAATTGGTTTCACACCACATAAATTCAGAAAACGAATGATTGCACACTGTTCAAGTAAGGAAAACGTCACCATTTTAAGTATTTAAAACCGTTCTCATTCTCGCCACCGGCGGTAGAAATCCATCTGCCGTACGGTGCTGCCAACTCTGAGACATATTGACAATGAACGCGGCCTCATTTTAAAATAATGCACATGTTTGTATCTCTTTCCAGTCCGGAGAAAAAAAATCGGAGGCCTTAGAACTTGAATGCACCTCGTACTTAGGAATTATTATGTCATAGTAAGCAGTAGATAAATTTCGAAGTTTCACCGAAGTAAGAGCCGTCGATGATGGTGCAGTGGTTGAGACAGGTCGTTGCTGGCGCCGTGACGTCCACACAGACAGCTAACGAAAAGTCGCCAGGCGCCGCAAGTCAGCTGGGCAGTCAGGAATGTCGGCCGGCTGCTCGCCTTATGGAGAACACGAAAATATTCGACTGAGCATCAGTTCATCAGTAAAGCAGGACAAATACACATATCAAAGGCGCTGAAAGAAATGTTATTACTTTTTTAGGCACTCCTCAGTCACTCATGTATACTGTTTTTGTCTGCACTGATGTGATGTACGAATGTGCGAGATCCTGTTCCTTAAATAAGTTTATGGCTCGAACTGACACATTTCACTATTTCAACTTAATAATTGCTTTTGTTAAGTATTCACTACTCTGCACTAGACACTGTCATTGTGGAAATCGTCCATGTGAGTCCATTTGTGACACCTTTTCACTTCACTATGCTGGCACAATATTGCTTCTAGCATTTGTTTGTCGGCCCCGATATCCGCCGTTTGTGCGCTACCCATAGCATCCTTTCACCGTCCACTTGGGAAGTTTATCTTGTCCTCATAAACATTTCTTCACACTCTGAATGTCAGTACTATTTGCATATTAAATTGTATACCTTGCGGACCGCACCACCGTGAATGCTGCTAATTTAATTTAAATTAAGTCACTGTACTTGAACAACAGCTATACATTGCGAAATACAGTCAACACTGACTGCATTAGCACACAATCTAATGTTCACTTTTCAAATCACATTCCAGTTAGTGATTCACCTTATCCGTATTGCACTATCTCAGCATGCCCGATAGTTTCATTTATAAATTGGAACATATTAGAGCAGAATACTTAGACTATATAAGAAATATGGTTTTGAAATTACGTAGTAATATTTCATACATTAGGTAAATTAGAGTTACTTCTAGAAATGGCTTTTCACGCTTTATCAAGTGATCGATCTAGCCAGCACCTCTTGTTTAAAGTTTCGACCAATTGGTCTTCCTGGACCCATGAGTTCAGTACGTTTTTACGAGCATATGGTATTTATAACCACTCAACACTGATTCAATTCTTTTATTATGGTTGCACTTCCAGTTGCCTTGCTTGTCCGACTGCAAGCGCTTACAAGCTAGAATCTATGCAGACATTAATCATCTGCCATACCCTCGATTATTATACTCATTAAAGGAGAAGTCATTAGATTTCACACATTCTATTAATGATCTGTGGCTAGTACATGTTTCTAGCAACTATGCACAATACCTTTTTTAAAATTTTGTTCTAGGCGCCACTAAGCAGATTCATATATATATATATATATATATATATATATATATATATATATATATATATATATATATAACAAGCATACAGCTCTGTATTTACACCTTATAACTAATCTCTGTACATTACCCAGATGAGTTTTCTGTTCATTCCAACATCTGCTTGCGCATCTATGGGTATGAATTGTTTTAGACCCTTATGAGGATATAATGCTCTTACTTTTCCTGTCTCTGGGTGGGCCAGAAAGTAACACCCGTCGTGTGGTGTATCCATGATTCTGTGTGGTACCGAGTAGCCACTATTTGTTAATCTTTCTAATACTCGAAGTGCTTTAGCATCAACAAGTCTCCTCTGTTGTAAATGTAGAGTCTGTTCAAACTCCTATCATATTTTGCCTTTTTAATTGCTGCATGGCGCTACAGTGCAAGCCAGGCTTGTTGTACATTTTATACTCTAGTTATAACTCTTGGGATACGTGGCAGAGGCTTTAGCCACTAATCATCAGCTACATTCGGCATCATGATTTCACAGGGCATGCATCCTATAGATTCATGAGGCACACTGTTATGAATTCTCTCAAAATGTGGCATCAACTCAACCCACTTAGTTTGTTGGTTTGCTGCATATGTCCGGACAAATCAATTTAAATTGCAGAAACAACGGTCCACGGGATTCGCGCTTGGATTCGAATATGATATTAAAATATGTTTAATAACGTGTTCCCATAGAAACAGTTTCCAGTTCTGGCTTTTGAAATTGCTGGCATTGTCTGTCAGCAAGATCATCTGTTTCCCGACGCCTGGTGAATAGCCTGATACAAATTTCCAGACTATAGTTTTTGTAGTGGAGGTTCTTGTGCGGTACAATGTCAATGTTGAGAGAATATATCAAAAAAATCTACCACATATTTACCCCACCTCTTGCTATCAGTAAGGGTCCGGTTACATCAACAGTGACTATCTGTGATGGTGCTGTTGGATCTATGGGGTGTAGTTCATTCCTAGTACTACGAGTATATGGTTTTATTTTTTGGCAAAGGAGGCAAGACCTCACCAGTGTTTTGAACTTCTGGTGCAAGTTTGGAAAATAATGCCATCTAATTAATAGATTGGCACATATCCTGCCACCAATATGTCCCCTACAATCGTGAGTGCATTTTATCAGATTGTTAACTGACTTTGTCGGTATGCAAACACACCAGTTTTCCGAAGCTTCTTTAATTCTGTGATATTGAATGTCATTTTGGATCTTATAAAATTTGCTAAATTCTCCTTTTGGATTGGTATTCAGTGGGTCAGTTATCATGTACCATAATAGATCGGCACACTGCAAATTTGTGCTCTCACGACACATACGTACATATTTGTTACGTCTGGTGGAATCCTTAAGCAACAAGATTTTAAACTCCCTAGACTGTTCCACTACGCCTGCAAACTGTGATAATCCTCTAGGCCATCTAGACAATTTGTCTGCAACCAAATTGTCCATTCCCTTTACATGTCTGATTTGGAAGTTGTAATCTGGCGATGCCAAATTCCATCTTGTAAGACGTTTGTGCAGTGAGCACATAACTAAGCGCCAGGTGGTCACAAAATATTATTACCTTATTTCCATAGACGTAATAATGAAATATCTTCTGTGCCCAGATCACTGCATGTGGTTCAAGTTCTGTTGCGGAATATTTCCACTCACAGGAATTTAACATATGGCTTGCAAATCCTATTATATTAATTTCAGTTTGTTGCCCCTTGCTATCCACTTGAAACAGACAACATCTGAACCCACAAAAAGATGCATCCGTCACAAGATAAAAATTTTGTGACTTGTTGGGATGGTGGAATATCTTTACTAGTGCTTATTTGATTTGATCAGATGCCCTCTTGCATTCACCATTTAAAATCCTCTTTCGTGGGTAGACATAATAAGTCTTCACTACTTAATAACTGAGCTGCCAGTAATCGCATAAAAGAAGGAGGCAATTCCTAGAAAAGCCTTTAGTAGCTTTTTGGTGTTAGGGTGTGGCATATCCTCTTTTCCCACAGCAGAAATCATGCTACTTAAAATTTTTATTTCCTCATGACCAAATTTGGTTTTTGCAAGGTTGGCAATGACTCCTAATGATGCAAATCTTGTTAACACATGGTACAAAATTTCCTTATGTTCATACCAGGTTTCCGATGCAATTAGGAGGTTATCCACATATAGCATTACCTTTTCTAACTGGTTTGACGCTAATACTGTGTCCAGTGCCATAATGAACACGACTGCACTGACATTGAACCCATACGGTAAAACTCGGAACTGGTAACTTCTACTACCAAATATAAATGTGGTATATTTTCTTGGATCATCAAGGGTACCTGCCAGTACGAACTTTAAGATCCAGGCTTGTCAAATAATTGACGCCTTGGAATATCTGTACTTGTTCTTCTATATTTTCAGACCTGGTCCGAACGGGTATTATTATGTTATTAATGTCCGGTGCATTCAACACCAATCGAACACTGCTGCCTGTTTTCATAACTGCTAACAGCTGACTACTATAGGGTGACATTGAAGATATGATTATCTGCCAATGCAGCATTATTTGTATCACTTTTTCTACGGTTTGCCTTTTAGTCCATGGCATAGAGTAGTCAGCACAACAAAAATTTTTATAGGGCTTCACCTAAATGTCGAATTCATATCCCTTGATAATTTCTAATTTTTCTGAAAATACTTTCACACATCGTTTTAACAATTGTCTTAAGTCAGCTTGTTGTGGCTGGCTCAAGTAAGAGGATTCGGCTACTTTTTCTTCGATTCTTTCATTAATAGTGACATCTTCCTACTCACAATCGGTTTCCTGTTCACTATTGCTCTGATTATGGGTACAGTCATTGGTACACAATGTATATGGATCATTGACAGTTACTCTGACATTCTAGCAGTAAATTACGTATGTATCCGGAGTCCTAATCAGTGCCAGGTCAATTTGCCAGTTACGATAGTATAAAGTGGTGGCTCGGGAGACGTAAATTCTTGCCTTCATTTCCCGTAGCGCATCAAGTCCCAGGATGAAAGGCACTGCAAGATTCGTTACTGTAAGGAATGATAATAATATAAATTCTCTTTCAGTGGCGACCTCAGCCTGCACCTGATCCCTTATCCGTTGCACTTTTCCCCGCAGAGCACCTACGACCTTACAATTTTCCATTGGCAAGATGTGTAACTTCTTTACACGATTAATACATTTGAATAACGGCTCATGTATGACAGAGGCGCTCGCCCCTGTATCAAAGATTATTATCAGTTCTATTCCATTTATTTTTGCGATAAACGCAGGCTGCACATGACCTACATCCTGTAGTTCCGCCGAGCGCGGATCAACTGTTCATTCTTCTTTCAT
The DNA here is from genome assembly GCF_023864275.1 of Schistocerca cancellata. Taxonomy (NCBI): domain Eukaryota; kingdom Metazoa; phylum Arthropoda; class Insecta; order Orthoptera; family Acrididae; genus Schistocerca; species Schistocerca cancellata. The sequence continues at coordinate 171,436,958 of NC_064633.1, read as the reverse complement.
ATCGCATCCGTCTTTATAAGAGAGTAAGTGCACGCCCACACTCTGCTTGACCCTCTCTTTAACCTTGCCACCGTCTGGGAAGGGCCAGAGTTTGATGGCCTGTCGCACTCTGCTGATACTTTGTCTGTAACGTCTGTGATTCTCACCCCGTCAGTCACAGTTTGCGATGTACCCTGAGCGACATTAACTTGTGGCTGACTATTCTGTGGCGGAGGTGAGGCAGTGGCATCGGAATAACGTTAATGTCGTTGACAGGCACGTGACCTGTCACCATGGCTTGTTGTGCTCGCCAGTTCGCTGGCCCTGTCCATTGCCACTGCTCACTGTTTCTTCGCATATTTTTATTTACGAATTTTGTGTTTCCTCCCCCTTCGCTCCTTCTTTTTCGGTTATATTTTGTCTGCCCCCCCCTCCCATTTTCGTGGAGACTGGTTCACGTTGGCATACTAATTTGCACTATTACCACTGCATCTCCAGGTGTCATTAGCAGGCAGCCCATTATTCATTAAGTTCGCCTTCTTATGAAAGTTCTCTCCAGGTGAATATTCATTGTTTTTGCCAAAACCATTTTTATCGGGGCTATCATTCCCCTGATTTCTTGTTTTGTTCCTTGCTCATTTTCATTCCCATCAGGAAATTGATGGGAAAAATACTTTGTTCTGCAGAGGAAGGACCTAACAACAGGAAATTCAAATCAATGTCAGGGATACACTGTTCAATTTCTGTTTGAATGTTCTCTGTTTACTCAATCTGCAGGAGACAGGCATCGTTCAATTGGCCAGAGCTCTTGTCTGCCCCCCCCCCCTTACACACACACACACACACACACACACACACACACACCATGGCTAACGGTAAGCACCAAGGAATGGAATGAAGTGCAATATGTTAGCCACTGTTATGAGTCATCCGCACATCTGTCCCTAATCAGGTTGCAGCTGGGCATCGGGCGGAGCACTCTGAACGGACAGCTCCAAGCAGAAACATTGTTACTGCACTGCATCGGCACCACTAGCAGTGGACAGCAACCGTGCTGCTTCCTTGCACTGCCTGTAATCCACGCAGCACACGTGGTCGCAGAGGCAGCCAATTGCGTACTAGGTATTAGTTCACAATACAGACAGCAAGAGGATGCTTGAAGTGGATTAGCTACTCTTGCCCCCACCACTTTCCTTGGGAACCCATAGGAAAGAGCTTCCTTCCTCCCCCCACCAGAAAAGTAAGGGTGGGGGGGGGGTGCAATAGGAATGCAGGAACGCTCCATCTGCTTATGTCACCATGATATCATGCGAAATAAGATGGATGCAGTCTCAGTCATAGTCTGTCAGTGGGAAAACCATGAAGCATCAACACGAGCCTAGGTCCCCATCTGCCTCTGCCTCGCAGAAAAAGCGTACTGGCCATTTTAGACGGGAGACTGTGAGCCGGCTGCAGTGAGCTGAATCAGTTTACATGTCATGGGTTGAAATGAGAGCGTTCGGAAGAGCGCGCGTGAGCGGCTGCTTCGGCTCTCTGCACCTGACGCTGTGGCTGTTAAGCGAAGCGCCTGCTACTCACACTACACAGGCTCTAACGAGTGCATGCAGACGTGAGGGCGTGAGCCGAACCGACGACTCCCGGCGTCCATTGTTTGTGTTTTTCAGCTGGTAGATTACTGTCGTGCCGAAAACAATTGAGAAATTCGTTTCTGCGTTTGATGTTGAACAATTAATTCATGAAATTCAGGCAAGAGCGGCAATTTGGGATTCCTCCACAGCAGATTAGTCTAATAAAAACAAGAAAGCTGAGGCATGGATGGACGTATGCAGGGTTTATAACGCCAACTTTGACATGCTGCCCCAGGAAGAGCAGAAAATCATAGGTATGAATTTCGTTTGACTAGCTCACGACATTTTTTCCAACAGAACTCATTTGTAATATTTCTCATATGGTACTATTTCGTTCCTTCTGTGCAGGTTAATTAGGTTTTTTTAAATAAAATCACACAAACACTTTGGCCGTTTTTATTTAAACTTTTTGTGTTTTTATTTACAATGCATAAAAATTCTGCTATGAAGACATGAAACACGCTGTTATTTTAATTGAGTTGATTCTTTCTTCCGACGGTTCTTGGTAGAACAGTTTAATATGAGTTTTATTTCTCAATAGCTAAAACAAATTAATATCCCTCGGCAGCTGTCAGCACTTATCCCCGTTCCACTGACATGTCGTGCTTCACAGTTGCGGGATCTGCGTGGTATCTCTTCTTTCCAATGAACAGACACCATGCATTCATATAACTGATAGGTCTCGCTGGGCGATCGATCCACTTTCTGCAGTGCGGTTGCACGAAAGACATTGGGACTCTTGTGGGAATCTCTGACTACCGAAGGGGAGTATAATTGACGGGGACTGTGGATAGACAGCGTACAGAGATAGTCCATGCTGTTACGGCAACGCTGTGACCCGAATGGCACAGTAGTTACCGCACGTGCCTAGTGAAGGACACATACACAGATAGCAGGAGATCCCTTCTTCGAAACCCGGACCGGTACATTTCCGCTCGTCGGCGCTAACTGCGCTTAATGTCCAGCTGTTGAGGTCAGCATTGATCACCCTCATATTTTAATGTAGCTGAAATAGAGCTAGGTGTGAGCCCACTTTAAATTTTTATATGAGGAATACGTGTATTGTTTCAGAAAAGTGAGGCTTCACTTTCTTCTACTGGATTAAAAAGAAAATAAAAGTAAAAAGTAGTCCTTATTTCTGTAAATTAAGTGACAAAATTCCAATACCATTTTCCCGTCTGCTGTGCTAGATGATAATTCAGTAGTACATGAGGTACTCCTTAAGTTTTACACTAGTAAGTATTGCCACGTACTTTTCCGAGGGTCACCGCTGAAACATTCGACACACTTGTTTTTTTTTATATCTGTTGCTATGCTTGATTGCTGTTCATGATCATTTCACTTTTGGAATCATTGAAACATTCAAAACGTAGTATATCTTTCAACTGATAACCATCACCATCTCTAACGAAGTTGAAAACTAAGACGAAAGGTTTGAAATGGTCAAAGGCCAATGGAAAATCCTGCATTTGATACATAGCATTCCGAAACTTCACGCTATAAATCGTCTGGCTCTATTCAACCGGTAATTGAACACTCCCTTTTCTAGTGGTAATGCCCTACCTGCAAACGGACGCATTACATTACGTCACATTGTGAATGCCTCATTTGAAACAAATACGAACGGCATTATGGTTCAACTTTTCCAGTTATTGCGCTTGGTTCAAAATGGTTGAAATGGCTCTGAGCCCTATGGGACTTACCAGCTCTGGTCATCAGTCCCCTAGAACTTAGAACTACTTATACCTAACTAACCTAAGGACATCACACACATTCATGCCCGTGGCAGGATTCGAACTGCGACCGTAGCAGTCGCGCGGTTCCGGACTGCGAGCCTAGAACCGCGAGACCACCGCGGCCGTATTGCGCTTCGATCTGGCAGTTCAGAGACTCTTAAGTTTTCTACCAAAAACTCATTTTTGAACAGAGATGAATCAGAAGTTTTTTTCATATCCGCCAGTGGCCACGGCGGATATGAAACAGAATAGAATCACAGACGGCGAGGAGAATAATAGAGAAGTAGACTTTATAATTATAAAACATTGAGCCACTGTCTTTGGGTTGAATCATTTCCAGGCCGGCCGAAGTGGCCGTGCGGTTCTAGGCGCTGCAGTCTGGAACCGCGAGACCACTACGGCCGCAGGTTCGAATCCTGCCTCGGGCATGGATTGTGTGATGTCCTTAGGTTAGTTAGGTTTAACTAGTTCTAAGTCCTAGGGGACTAATGACCTCAGAAGTTTAGTCCCATAGTGCTCAGAGCCAATCATTTCCACGTGTTTCCCGTCTATTGTTCCAGTTCAGTTTGGAAAATCAACTGCTGCAAAAAACCACTTTGCAATTTCTTCCCATTTTTCTTTAGTTGGTGTCGGCATTGTGATGTCTCTCATGTGATCCAAAATGTTGATGCAGACGTCGTTTGTTATTTTAGATATTGTTGTAATTCCAAGTCTGAAGCTGTAGTATAAGTCTGTCATCCAAGATACCTGTAGTGATGTAAGTACCAATTTAAAAATTGAAATGCATTTTAGGATTTTATCTGTAAATATTCTCTCTACACTGAATTTCAGAAAATTATATAGATAATAAATGGAAAAATGTAAGACTATTTTTGTGAGATATTTTCAATACACAAGAAATTCGAAATCAGGTTCTGCTGTAGGTTTTTACCCCAGTTTTGGGAAACAAACGGTAAGTAATGTTCTATCTCCTTTCTTTGCGAGTGTGAAAGTTTTTTCTTGTGTAAAATTCGTGTAAGTAATGTGTAACAGTGTTTTGGAAATAACAGACAAATAATTTCGAACAAATATTTAGCAATGCAATAAGAACGAAAGCTTTTAATTCCAATATGGTATCAAACATTTCTGATGACGTCGATTTGTCGCAAGATGCAGGGGAATGTGAAGAGGATCAGTGACATGAAAGACATAGTGAGGCTGCCGATGATCAATGACCACAGAACAAATGGAAGCCTAACAGCACAGATGGAAAGCAATCCGATGTTGATAAGCTTTGTAATGTTCTACACAAAAGTATCGAGCAACAGGAGCGTTCAAACGAAACGTCTTCACACTAAGGCAGAATGTTTCTACTACCTTCACTTCCGTCAGTGACTTAAGAGACGTTCCTAAATATATGAAACTGCAAGCTAAATGTAAACTGATAAAGGCATTTGCTAAGTACAAATTTTCACATCAGTCTCCATTATCGTTTCTTCCCAACACACCACTCAGCTGTGTCCACCATACCAAACTGTGTTTGTTCCAGAAATACTTCATCAAAAGACACAGTGTCCATAACGAGCACAACAACTTTAGGAATCACAAAACCACTATCGCTACATTCCTGAATTAGCACTGCCCTAGGAACAAATATCGTGTGATTCCCCTGCATCTTGCGACAAATCGACGTCATCAGAAATCGTGTGACAGTCTTTCTGTCTCTCCTTATGTCTCATGGACCTGCTCTGTCACATCATTGGAATGAATAGTGAAGGCAGCAAAGGATCAAGCTGGTAAAAAGACGAACGCTAGTAAAAATCCTTGGGTAACAGAAGTTATATTGAATTTAATTGATGAAAGGAGAAAATATAAAAATGCAGTAAATAAAGCTGGCGAAAATGAATACAAACGACTGAAAAATGAGGTCGACAGGAAGTGCAAAATGCCTCAGCAAGGATAGCCAGAAGTCAAATGTTAGGATTTAGAGGCAAATATCACTAGGGGTAACATAGATACTGCGTAGAGGAAATTTAAAGAGTCCTTTGGAGAATCACCTGCATAAATAACAGGAGGTCAGACGGGAAACCAGTTCTAAGCAAAGAACGTAAAGCAGGAAGATGGAAAGAGTACACAGAGGGTCTACACAAGGGTGATGTACTTGAGGGCAATAATATGGAAATGAAGGAGGACGTGGATGAAAATGAAATGCGAGATATGATACTGCGTGAATAGCCTGACAAAACACTGAAAGACATAAGTCGCAACAAGGTCCCGGTAGGTGACAACATTCCATTAGACCTACTTATAGCCTTGGGAGAGCCAACCATGCCAAAGCTCTATCATCTGGCAGCAAGAAGTATGAGACAGGGGAATTACCCTCAGACTTCTAGAAGAATATAATAAATCCAGTACCTAAGAAATCAGGTGTGAAAATTACGTAACTATTGGTTTAATAAGTCACGGCTGGAAAATACTAACACGAATTCTTTACAGACGAATGGAAAAACTGGTAGAAGCCGTCCTCAGAGAAGATCTGTTTGGATTCCTTAGAAATGTAGGTACACGCGAGGTAGTTACGACTTACCTTAAAAGCTATGTTAGGGAAAGGCAAACCTACGTTCGTAGCATTTGTTGACTCAGAGAAAGCTTTTGAAAATGTCGACAGGAAAAATCTCCTTCAAATTTTGAATATCGCAGGGGTAACATACAGGGGGTGAAAGGCCATTTACAGTTCGTGCAGAAACCAGATGGCAGTTGCAAGAGTCAAGGGGAATGAAAGGGGAGCCGTGGTTGAGGAGGGAGTGAGAAAGGTTTGTAGCCTATCCAAGATGTTATTCAATGTGTATACTGAGCAAGCAGTAAAGGAAACAAAAGAAAAATTTACAGTAGGAATTAAAATCCATAGATAAGAAATAAAGACTTTGAGATAAGCCGATGACATTGTAATTCCGCCAGAGACAGCAAAGGACCTGGACGAGCAGTTGAACGGAATGAACAGTGTCTTGAAAGGAGGATAGAAGATGAACATCAACATAACGAGGATAATGGAATGTAGCAGAATTAAATCAGGTGATGCTGAGGGAATTAGATTAGGAAATGAGATACTTAAGGAAGTATATGAGTTTCGCTATTTGGGGAGCTAAATAACTGATGATTGTCGAAGTAGAGGAGATATTAAATCTAGACTGGCTATGGCAAGGAAAGCGTTTCCGCAGAAGAGAAATTTGTTAACGTCGATTATGGATTCAAATGTCAGGAAGTCTTTTCTGAAAGTATTTATATGGAATGTAGCCATGTATGGAAGTGAGAAATGGACGACAAATAATTTCGACAAGAAGATAATAGAAGCTTTCTAAATGTGGTGCTACAGAAGAACGCTGAAGTTCAGATGGGTAGATCATGTAATAAATTTGGAAGTACTGAACAGAACTGCGGAGAAGAGGAATTTGTGGCACAACTTGACTAGAAAAAGGGATCGGTTGGTAAGACACGTTCTGAGGCATCAACGGATTACCAGATTAATAATGCAGGGCAGCGTGGAGGGTAAAAACCATAGAGGGAGACGAAGAGAGTAATAAACTAAGCAGATTGAGAAGGATGTAGGTGCAGTAGTCATTCGGAGATAAAGAAACTTGCACAGGATAGAGTAACGTTGAGAGTTGCGTCAAACAAGTCTCTGAACTGAGAACCACAACAACAACAACACTTCAGTGCATTATTTCATCTTTTTCTTGCCTTAGAGTCACGAAAATTCTACCTTCAAGAGAAATAAGTTTTCTCATATTGGCATCTTGCAAATTGAAATATGATTTCAAAATAGTATAGATCTGATCAAAAGATGATACTGACATACGACAGCAATAAACAGCTTTTTTGGATCCTTTCGAAGATCGTCTTGTAGCCGAACAAATTCCCCTATTTCGAATGTGGTGCTAGAACAGGGTGGCACCATAACTTTCTCCTTGTCCTCCTCTTCCTTCTTTTTAATACAGCCAGAGCTACGAGAGGCGCAAGTTCTTCCACCTCCAGCATGTTACGAGAATCACCGACCGGGAAACAACTGTGAGGTGAGGTCAGGCGCGCGTCAACTGCTGGCATAGCAACAGCGAGCAATCCACAGCTGTCGTGTGCGGGTCGCTACAGCGTGCTCGTAGTCTCCTGTCTAAAAGGGCCTTAAGAGTAAGTACATGTGGTTTAGTTCCATGTCTTTGTTCAACTTCATACCTTTGTCTTTGGATGCTTATTGTGTTTTCTCCATCTTCTTCTTCTTTGTTCAGCTATCTCCGCCATGTCCAGATCTGCAGCGACCTCTTACATGTCCGTGCCAACAGCACCCATCCGTAGCTTGTTGGGACATCAGCGACCTCCCGCCTAGCAGGACTGTCAGCAGTACCGTGGGCTCTTGTAGCGCACCTGACTAGCATGTTGGAGAAGGACAATGAGCTGCTCTTATCCATCCTCCTCATCGATGAAGCCAGTCCCCGACTCACAGAATTTATCAGTAACATTCCGCTCTTGGGTGGTTTTCGAGTACCCAGTGCTACCAACCGATAGCAGACAAACATGGGCTATTAAAACCTTTTTGCAGCTAGGGACGCCTAAATTCATCATACTTGCATTTCCAGACTGATAGATGAGGGAATATAACAAATGATTGCACTGTATTCGACAACTGCCAGTTGAGTAATGTCAGTCTGCCTGAATTCAGAGTTCTACCGATATGACAATTTACACCTAGAGTGAGATGAAAATGTATACAGTCTAGCATATGATACGTGGACGAGGTTTCGTGCATCTTATTATGAAAGTGTTGAAGAAGAAGGAAGGGCATCTCAACTCAGTCCACAGAAATTCAATGAGCTATCACCTATCATCATAGTAGACTGCTCAAAACTGAACGAGATAGTTAAGTCTGGACATAGATATATAAGAACTGAATTTGAATCTTCAGCAAATTTACCAGAACACACTGCAGTGTATGCTCTGGTTCTACATGACCCTGTCGTTAACGAGTTGTATAAACGAACAGGTGCTGCGCCATGGCCAAAGCATTCCTCAGTGGTATCTCAAGGTGTGAAAATAATTGCAGACCCTCAAGGTTTATATGATGATGAGTGTAGACAGATCATATTTAAGCATGTCTAATTCGTTGTGTACACAGAAGATGATGGAATAATAGAAACATTCTCAGCAAACATTGCATCATCGATGTTGTTGAAGGATGTGAAGTGCGTCAAAGCATGGAGGAGTGCAAAGTGGTTAACACATTTCTACCAGGGAATTCACTGGGCTGATCCTAGCGCACTCTATGAAGTTATGATAACGTCACTTCGATTATTCGATCACACAGATACCATCATCTACATGAAGGGGGAGGAGAACATCTCAATGATGCATCGAATTTTCAGGTTTTCTGTCATTCAAGACCTGGAATTCTACATGTGTTCCGCTTTCCATTTACTCGAGAAGGAGAGTATGTCTGAAAATAGTATTGCTGTGTCGCTTATGAATATGTAAAAGCACTTTTGAATGGGATGAGAAATAAATGAATTTTTACCTCATAATATGTGTATGATTATTCTTCACCGTGATCCCACTCAGGTAGTATACAGTTTCATACAAATAATATGTCTGCGATTTTCTTCAAGCACAGGAAGTATAATTTTTGACATGTTTGCAGTATGCCTTTGCAAGCATATGCGGTCACATACCTCATGCTTCCACAACCCAATACATGCTGCACGATACGCGTAATTCCATGGAAACATTATGTATATTTCGTTATTCTCGGTCTTAGGCTTCACCTCCTCAATAGCAGTCATCTTCAGAAAGACTAATGTCACTTTTATCCTACACAGCCTTTATCCATACCTACATAATAAAATAGGGGATAGGTTTTTTTGAATAATAAGAACATAGACGTATGGTAATGAAATTTTTGCGTTTATGCAGACCTCATAGGTACATTATAGTTCTTGAGGTTACGATTCAGTTCTTGAGATTACAATTCAGTTCTTGAGGTACAATATACAAAGTGACAATTATTGAACTACACGAAAAAAATTGTAAATTAGTTACGAACTACGAAGTGCACAAAATTTTTTCAACATGTAAACGCCATTACAGATATTCGGATTTAGGTAATGACATGTTCGGTATGCCTGCCATCATTGACAACGAAGTGTCGCAGACGAATAGCGAAAGTCTGTATGACCCGCTGAAGTGTCGGAACATGGATGCCGTCGATGACGTCCTGAATAGCTGTTTTCAGTTGAGCAATCGTTTTGGGGTTATTGCTGTAAGCCTCGTCTTTAATATAGACCCACAAAAAGGAGTCGGGTGTGATCAGACACGGAGAACACGGCGGCCTACACAGGCCCATGTCAGTGGCCTCAGAACCAGAATTCTGTCTCCATAGTGCTTCTCCAGGATATCAAACACTCTCTTGCTTCGCTTGTGCCGAACTCCGTCTTGCATGAACCGCATATTGTCGAAATCTGGGTCACTTTAGGTAATGGGGTTGATATCATAATCCAAAACCTTCACGATCCGTTCGGTAGTCACTGTGCCATCAAGGAATGTCGCACCGATTATTCCGTGACTGGACATTTCACACCACGCAATCACCCGTTCAGGGCGAAGAGATTTCTCGATCACTAAATTCGGATTCTCAGTCCCCCAAATCACCCAAAAAATTCTTATTAACGAGCCCATCCAAATGAAAGTGAGCTTCGTTGCGAAATAAAAACATGTAGGTGAATACTGATTCCCATCATGCCCCACGGCTTAGAGTGCAATTTCAGCGTCCTAACACAAACAGTTCCGAAGATATGACGATTTTATTTCATATAGTTCAATAATTGTTACCCCCAGTAGCTGAGGCACAATATAGTACTTCAGGTACCGATACTCCCATGCAGAGATACTTTTAACTAACGTACTACAACAGTAACACCCATTGAGAATATTTTTTTTTTTTTTACAATTTCCTTGCCCAGTAGCACTGGGTGAGAATGTTTACTATTTTTCCACATATATAAATCTACGCAAGGAGCTAATGCAGAGATGCTGTTGTTTACTAATACAACTAAATTCCACAGTCCCACTAGCATAGCGTTTACAATAATGCCGATGGACTGTGTACACTCAGAAACTAGTTTCTACAGCCCCAATAGCAAAGGTTTTCACAATAATAATTCTGCTGGACCATGAACTCTATTGATATATACACTTAAAAAGTAATCTGACTTGGATGGCTAGCGGCTTACTTAAAAAGTATTATATTTAAAAGACGTACATGGTGTGTGGATATATACATATTACAAGGTACACACACACTGCGTGTGAATTAATTAATAAAGAAACTTTTTAAAACATTTATTTTACTTTTTTATATCCTCTCAGAGGATGCCACCTTGTTGGAGGCACCTTCAGTGCCGGATGGAAAGGCTTGTGCGTCACACTGAAGTCAAGAGCTGCACTGGCGGTAGCATAACTACTCGCAATATCACCCAAGCCGGAATGGTCTTGACGGAGCAGCCAGACGAAGTGTGTCCCACAAGATAGGCAGGGAGGGCTCCAGAGGCGCACTGAAGCCAACTTCCCTAAAGCTTGAAATTCCGTACAATTCCTGGTCCTCCAGGTTGAGAGTTGGACAAGCGGCTAACAACTCCTTGCTATAACAAGAAGCCCTGTCCAGAAACCTCAAAGTATATAAGCTGGACTGATAGATGGACAACGACACAGTACTGTTAAACGGAAAGCCAAAGGTAAACGAAAAAAGGAAAAATGGTGTGTTTATTGGCACTTGGAATGTAGGATCATTTCACAGGGCTGGGTCCCAGAGGTTACTGCTGGAACAGCTCGATAAAACCAGAGAGGAAGCATGAATTTGGTACAGGTTTCGCAGTAAGACAAAAATTTTAACATATAATGGGTAGATTTATTGGACTAATGTCTAGAATCCCACAAATAATATTGAATTCACAAATTATTTTCATTGATCAATGTACTTCCACCAACAGATGACCAGGATAAAAACGCATTCTATGAGAACCTCGAGGACGCCTATGATGGATGCCTTTGGTATGATGTTAAAGTAATTAATGGAGACCTCAATGCACAGACTGGGAAAGAAGAGTATTACGGTACAGCAATAGGAAGGAAAGCATGGTCTCAATGAATACACAAACGGTAATGGACGCCAAGTTGTTTACTTGACAATGTCACAAAACATGGCAGTAGGTATCACTATTTTCCCCACACAAAAGGATCCATAAAGCAAAATGATGTAGCCTTGATCAGCATCCCCTCAACCAAAACGACCACGCTATTTTTAACGACAGGCATTTCTCAAACTTACTTGACATACGTACTTACTGAGGAGTTATTGTGGATTCCACAACTAACTTCTTTCTTCTTCTTCTACTTCTTCTTCTTTCGCTTGTGCCTTTATACCGAAGTTTCGCAGGGTCGGCATGGTTAGGGTCGGATTTGTCCATGTTAATGTTAAGGGATGGCCGGGTGCCCTTCCTGCCATCAACCTGTACCCCCCAGGGTGGAATGAGTGAACCCCAGGTGTCTGTATCAAGTGTTCAGATTTCTGCGAGTCGTGTAACTGAGACGGGACGTGAGGACCAGGCCAGTATTCATCTAGTGGGATATGGAAAACCTCCTAAAAACCATATCCGGGCTGGCTGGCACACCAGCCCTCGTCGTTAATGCGCCGGGGGGATTCGATCTGGGACCGGCACGCCTAGCTGAGTCCAGGAAGCAGCGCATAAGCGTTCTCAGCTAACCTGGCCGGTCATTCTGACAAATAACTTGTAATTGCGAAATTAAAAGCTCAGATACCTGATGCAAGGAAAGTGAAAATAACATCTCAAAGAAAATATGTGATATTATCGCTAAAAAATGAAGAGCCTGCTAAAACGTACTCTGAGAAGGTTACTGAAGGTTTACTCCTAGTGTACGTGAGACTCCGGATCAGGAAAGGTGTGCCTCTAAGGACGCTATAATTTAGGCAGCACAAGTGCTAGGGAAAAAAGGAATTTCTGGTTTTATGAAGATTGTAAGTGAATAATTCACAAGAGAAAATCGATTACACGTTTGGCGATAAGAAATTATCAAGATAATAGGAAAGAAGAAACTGCATCAGAAGAAGAAAAGGGATAGGGAAAGAAAGCTGACTGAAGAATTGGAGACAACTAAAAAAAAACAAATGATGTCAGAAAATTCTATCAGAAAACTAACAGTGAAAGAAGAACATTTAACCCCGTATAAAATGCGGATCACTAACTGATGACCAAGAGATATTGGAACGTTGGGTAGAATATTTAGCGAACTGGTGGATGCTCCAGAGCCCTCTACATAAGAGATCCTAATCCACTCAGAAGCAGATGATAAGGCCGTAGTCCCCCCCCCCCCCCCACACACTCTCTTAAGGAGAAGTATAAAAAGCAACAGCCCGGCTGAACAACAATAAAACACCTGGGACCGATAACATAAGATCAGAATTATTCTGAGCCGAAAGGTTTGAGTTAAATAGCATGGTATACAAGATTTCGTGCCGTATCTGGGAACAGGAAGAATTTCCAGAAGAATGGAATGTAGAGGTAATGTGTCTGGTACACAAGAGAGGAGATATATTTAAATGTGACAACTACAGAGGCATATCATTCCTAAATATTACATATAAAGTATTGTCAAATGCATTTATTAGTAGACTCTCATCCATAGCAGAGAACATTATTGGAAACTATCAGTATGGATTCAACTGTTCAGATGGTTCAAATGGCTATAAGCACTATGGGACTTAACATCTGTCATCAGTCCCCTAGACTTAGAACTACTTAAATCTGACTACCCTAAGGACATCACACACATCCATGCGTGAGGCAGGATTCCTACCTGCAACTGTAGCAGCAGCGCGGTTTCAGAGTGAAGCGCCTAGAACCGCTCGGCCACAGCGGCCGACTAAAGTCAACAGTGAACCAGATATTTACTCTCTGGCAGATAGTAGAAAAGACCAACGAATTTAATGTTGGTGTGCACCATCGTTTCATTGATTTCATATATGCATATGACACAATACATCGGGCTACACTTTATGAGGCAATGCGGGAATTTCTGGTGCCTGAGAAGTTGGTGCGGGAGAGATGGGTTACCCTGAGGCACCCCCTTTGTACTGTGCGAGTGCAGTCTAGGTTACCACCCCAGATTCCCACACGAACTGGGCTAAGGCAAGGGGATGGGATTTTGTGCCTGCTCTTCAATTTGGCACTCGACCAATTGGTGCATTAATCTGGGACTCAGACAAGAGGTGGTACACATTATTAGTCTGTATAACTGTTGGGATATGCAGATGATTTTAACGTAACTAGTAGATCATTTAGAGATCTACAAAGTGCCTTCTCAGCTCCAGAACAGGGAGCAGAGATGATGGGCCTCAAATTAATGAAGGGAAGACTTAGTATATGTATAATGGTACAAATTAACTTTTTAGCCCACAGTAATGGAATGACTTCTGAGCGAGTGGAATGCTTTACTTAACTGGGCGCGAAGATAGAAGCAAACAGTATCACTTCGACCGAAATTATTTTCCCCATAAGCGCCTCTAATCGACGTTATTTTGGAATGCTAAGGCATTTTAAATCCAAGCTTCTATCACTAGAGACTAAGTTCCAACTCTACAAAACGCTGATACGCTCAGTACTTACATATGGGTCACAAACATGGACGATTACGAAGCATGGTGAAAGTAGACTGAGATCAAACGAAAGAAGTATATTGAGGAGAATCTTTGGACATGTGCATGAAAATGGGAATTAGAGAAGGCGAAGGAATGACGAGCTTTATGACAGGTGGAAGGAGGATGATGTGGTCAGGTTCATAATGTTGTGTAGATTGAGATGGGCTGGACATGTAATATGACTCAATGAGACCCTGCGAGGAAATCCTGCTACAGTGAACGTGGAGGAAGAAGAGGAAGAGGACAAACAAGGTTGAGACGTACATATTGAGGTTGATATATATGTGTAAGTTAGATAGTCAGCGAGAGCGTACCGCTAGCTCCTGGTACTAATAAGGCGAATACACCGTTCGCTCGTTATGTATTTTTGCGAGCTTCAAACAGGAGCGGCTTATTTTCATTTATCTGTGTAGTTACTAGTTTATTTTCGTAATTTCTTGCTTGTTCAAGGGCTTACTAGGCACAACCCTTTATTTCAATAACAGTGTAGTGTACAGTACCGTCGTTGCTATTGACCGTTGGATCGACTCTCGTATCGTGCAGGCCTTTATTTGTTTGGTTAGAATAGCGCAGAGTCGGTTAGACCGTCGGCGAGAGAGCACAGCTAGTTCCTGCTACTAATAAGGCGAGTACACCGCTTGCTACATATTCTTACGAGCTTCAAACAGAAGCGACTGCAATAAATGATAGTAACTGTTATTGTTGTATACAGATGCAAGTTCAGCTGGCGACCCTTCGCTCACAGCTTCAGGCTGCGTTGGCTTCCGTCACACAGCTTGAGGCTGCTGCCAAGGGGCGTCACTGTGGGGGATCGGATGCGGGGATGCGAGGGACGTCAAGCATGTCCCACGTGTCATCACATGGGTCCACTGCTGTGACCTCCCCGGGTACTGCCTGCACTGAGGTTGACCCCTTACCCGTGGTCGAGTGGGAGAACATTGCAAATTCTGGCAGGCAGCGAAAAACTTTTCGAGGGGCCGACCGTAGGGCCTCCCGCGCTCGATTGACGAACAGGTTTCGGGCGTTATCTGTGGCCGACGATGTCTCTGAACCGGATGCAGTCGTGCACCGTCTTCCGGAGGAAACTTCTCGACCTGCAGGGTCTGGGCATTCACAGAGGGTGGGTTTGCTGGTAGTTGGGACCTCCAACGTTAGGCGCGTAGTGGGGCCCCTTAGGAACAAGGTTGCCAAGGAGATGAAGGAAGCCAGTGTGCACTCCGTGTGCATTCCGGGGGGAATAATTCCGGATGTGGAAAGGGTACTTCCGGATGCCATGAAGAGTACAGGGTGCGACCAACTGCAGGTGGCGGCTTATGTCGGTACCAATGAATTGTGTCGCTTTGGTTCGGAGCAGATTCTGGTTTCGGGAGGCTTGCGGAAATAGTAAAGACTGCCACTCTTGCTTCCGAGATTAAGGCACCTGCAGCATCGCCGATAGAACCGACTGTGGTCCTTTGGTGCAGAGCCGAGCGGGGGGTCTGAATCAGAGGCTCATGCGGTTCTCTGACCATTTAGGCTGCAGATTCCTTGACTTACGCCATCGGGTGATGGGTTTCCGGGTTCCGCTTAATAGGTCAGGAGTCCACTACACACAGGAGGCGGCTACACGGGTAGCGAGGGCTGTGTGGAATTAACTGGGCGGTTTCTTAGGTTAGAGGGTCTCAGGGAACCACAGAAGGGGCGTCCGTCTAAAAGTGCGTTGGTAATAAACAGTAAGGTAGGTGTAGAAACGATTGGTATTGTAGATGTAAATTGTCGTAGCTGTGTTGGGAAAGAACCAGAGCTTCAAGCCGTAATAGAAAGCACGAAGCTCAAATAGTTGTAGGTACAGAGAGCTGGGTAAAGAAGGAAATAAGTTGAGCCGAAATTTTTTCAAACAATCTAATAATGTTCAGAAAGGATAGATTAAATACGATTGGTGGTGGTGTATTTATTGCTGTCAGAGGTAGTTTACTTTCTAGAGAAATTGAAGTAGATAGTTAATGTGAAATACTATGGGCAGAGGTTATACCTGACAATCGGAATAAATTATTAATTTGATCGTTTTACCGACCCCCGACTCAGAAGACATAGTTGCTAACAGCTCAAAGAAAACTTGAGTCTCATTTCAAATAAGTATCCCGCTCATACAATTATAGTCGGTGGTGACTTCATTCTACCCTCGATATGCTGGAAAAATTATTCGTTTGAAGCCAGCGGCAGGCATAAAACATCATCCGAAATTGTACTGAATGCTTTCTAAAAAATTATTTTTAACATTTAGTTCATGAGCCCACTCGAAGCGTAAATGGTTGCGAAAGCATACTTGACCTTTTAGCAACAAATAATCCTGGACAAATAGTGAGTGTTGTGACGATTACAGGGATTAGCTACCACAAGCCAGTTGCTACAAGGCTGAATACCGTAAAACCTACAACCATCAAAAAACGCAAAGTATATCTATTTGAAGAAGCTGATAAAATGCTCTTAACGCCTTTTTAAGAGACAGTCTTCACTCCTTCCAATGTGATCATGTAAGTGTAGAAAAGTTGTGGAATGTTTTCAAAGAGATACTATCAACAGCAATTGAGAGATATACACCACATAAATTATTAAGTGATGGTACTGATCCTCCATGGTACACAAAACGGGTCAAATCGTTGTACCAGAAGCAATGAAAAAAAGCATGCGAAATTTAAAAGGACGCAAAGTCCCCAAGGTTGGCGAAGTTTTACAGAGGTTCGAAATATAACGCGTAATTCAATGCGAGATGCTTTTAATAATTTCCACAACGAAATTCTGTCTAGAAATCTGGCAGAAAACCCAAATAGATTCTGATCATACATAAAGCAATACCTTCACTGCGCTATAACAGCGGTGAAGTCACTGATGACAGTGCCACTAGAGCAGAGTTATTGAACACGGTTTCTCGAAACTCCTTCACCGACGAAGACGGAGTAGATATTTCTGCCAAGATGAAAAACATAGAAGTAGATATCCTCGGTGTAACAAAGCAGCTTAAATCACTTAATGAAGGCAAGGCCACCGGTCCAGACTCTATACCAGCCAGGTTCCTCTCAGAGTATGCTGATAAAATATCTCCATATTTAGCAAATATATACAACCACTAACTCACAGAAAAATCCGTACCTAAAGACTGGAAAATTGCTCAAGTCACACCAAGACCAAAAAGGGAAGTAGGAGTAATCCGCTGAATTAAATCACTAACGTCGATTTGCGGTATGGCTTTAGAACATGTACTGTATTCGATCATTATGATTCAGAAAATATCGTTCATGTTAAAACACAACTAGCTCTTGATAGTCATGAAGTAATAAGTGCTATCGACAGGGAATGTCACATTGATTCCACATTTTTAGATTTCCAGAGGGCTTTCGACACCATTCCTCACAAGCGTCTTCTGACCAAACTAAAAAGTGGAAACCAACTGTATTGGCCGGCCGGTGTGGCCGTGCGGTTCTAGGCGCTTCTTTCTGTAACAGCATGACCGCTACGGTCGCAGGTTCGAATCCTGCCTCGGGCATGGATGTGTGTGATGTCCTTAGGTTAGTTAGGTTTAAGTAGTTCTAAGTTCTCGGGGAATGATGACCGCAGATGTTAAGTCCCATAGTGTGCTCAGAGCCTTTTGAAACATTTGAACCAAACTGGGTACCTACGGAGTTGCGCTTCAGTTGTGCAACTGGATTCGTGATTTCCTGTCAGAAAGGTCATAGTCCATAGTAATAGACGGAAAGTCACCGAGTAAAACAGAAATAATATCCGGCGTTCCCCAAGGATGTGCTACAGGCCCTCTATTGTTCCTGATCTATATTAATGTCATAGGAGACAATCTAAGTAGCCGTCTTAGATTGTTTGGAGATGATGCAGTCATTTAGCGTCTTGTAAAGTCATCAGATGACCAAAACGACTTGCAAATGATATAGGTAAGATTTCTGTGTGGTGCGAAAAGTGCCAGTTGACCCTAATAAAGAAACGTGTGAAGTTATTTACATGAGTATTAAAAGAAATCACCTAAATATCGATTACGCGATAAGTCACTCAAATCTGAGGGCTACAAATTCAATAAATACTTAGTGATTACAATTACAAATAACGTAAACTGGAACGATCACATAGATAATGTTGTGGGTAGGGCAAACCAAAGACTGTGATTCATTGGCAGAACACTTAGAAGGTGCAACAGGCCTACCAAAGAGACTGCCTACACTACGCTTGTCTGCCCTATTCGGGAATATTGCTGTGCTGTGTGGGATCCGCATCAGGTGGGACTGACGGATGGCATCGACAAAGTACAAAGAAGGGTAGCTCGTTTTGTATTATCGCAAAATACGGAAAAAGTGTCACAGACATGATACGTGAATTGGAGTGGCAATCCTTATAACAAAGGCGTTTTTCGTTGCTACTGGATCTTCTCATGAAATTTCAATCACCGGTTTTCTCCCCTGATTGCGAAAACATTCTGTTGTCACCCACCTACATAGGGAGAAATGATCATCACGATAAAAATAAGAGAAATCATGGCTGACACAGATAAATTTAAGTGCTCCTTTATCCCGCGTGCCGTTCGAGAGTGGAACGGTAGAAAGGCAGCATGAAGGTGGTTCATTGAACCCTCTGCCAGGCACTTTATTGTGAATAGCAGAGTAATCACGTAGGTGTATATATCATCGACATTGTCAGGTGTATCATCCCTTCAGGAAACACATCTTCTAAAATGGCCACCTCATTCTACCCTAGCAGCTCTTTACCTATGGTCATTTCCCTGACCCATTCAGATATCTCATCCTGTTCAGAAATGATATAGCGCCTACGATCCGTCTGATCTACAACAACCGAAAGATACATGTGAAGATTTTTTAGAGAAGAAGAAAACGAAGGAAAACCTTCTATATTACAGATACAAACAAACAAACAAGAAAAATTAAGATTGTTTTTTTTTTCTTCATTCACAGAACTGCTCTGCTGTCTCACTGGGTACCAGAGACTGCTGCTGCAGTTGGCGAATAGCCTCCAGCTGCCTGTCATGGGGCTTTAGCCCCTCTAGAATTGTTGTTGTAGCATGACAATTTTTTTTAATTATATAGTATCTATTAAACAGATATTTCTTTTTTTCTGTATACTTATGCGACTGTTGGCGCTGTGTATTTCCTGCTGTAGGCGGTTCCGCAGCGTGTGGCTGCTGCATTGTTTCAGCCTCCAGGATTGCCTCTGGCTCGACCTCCATTTTAACCATGTGAGCTATAACAAGTATGAAATAGGAAAGAAACCAACGATAGAAAAACAAATTACACTTCTACTATCATGATCTTTTAATACTTATGTGGCTGCTCTAGTTGAAGGTTTTTCAAAGGAGGCTGGGCATCGACAGGTAGTGTTCCTCTTCCTCCCGTCTAAACTAGCAATCCAGTATAAAATCTTGGAGCTGCAGTGTAAACAAGGAAAGTTTTTTAACATACTAAACTTTGCTCCCTGACTTCAACACCATAACCAGACACTTACAGAAACGAATTATTTACTTACGTACCAGTCATACTGTTCTTCATCTACAAATCTATGCAATTTGCATCTAACGTTGATGGCGTTTGATGTAGCTGAACACTTCATATGTATCAAGAAACTGATGCACACATAACTAAAGGAATTACCACACTGACGAACTGAAGCTGGTAGAATGAGACAGCGACTGGAAGCGGAAGGTTTATATAGACACACTGATTTCGCGGGAACCAATCAGGAAGGGCAGTAAATGGAAAGTCCTAAGCAGTAGTTTTAGGAGCCAATAGGAGTGCAGCATTCCATACCACCAACCAATGAATGCTGGTAGCATGGAGGACAAGTTGGTGCTGGTGTGTTCAGCCACGGTTTCCGCGTAGTCATGGATGCAGCTGGAAAACCCCGCCTCCGGTCGGCAGCTCACTCTGTGGCGAGCTGCGGCCGCTGACGGACGCGCCGCCACGTTACTAGTCACCAGTTACCACCCTGCCTAGAGTAGCAAACAACTGTGACGGTGTATTTATCAGTATTTTTTTACGTGATGTAGGATTGTCTTTAGAGTTTCGACACGGTGCATTTGTCCTCATTACTTGTCGTTTGAGTTTATAAACAACATTACCGCACGATATATTTTTGCGGGTGTCTTTCAATGTGATGTATTTCCGTTCCACATGCACCTGAGTAGACAGTGCAGCGTTTTATGTGTGAGATTATTTGAAATAAATTGCTTAAACCAACATTTGCAAATGTATTGAGGCGATGAGCACTTTACCAATTTCTTTATGCGTACAGGCATTCCAGAGTAGTGCAGGCAGACTGAGAGGTTTCAGAAGTGTGCTACGATATTTTTAGAGTCTGTGTTCAAGTGTAGCAGTATACACTACACAATTAAAACAAAGTACAATGTGGCCAACTTTCCTGAAAGTGTATTTAGAGACATATGCAGTTGGATTTAGCAACTCAAGAAGCAACTCGTGCTCAAAGCCAATGGTATTTCCCACAGAACGGCAGTAAGTGTCTCGGTAGTGGTTTCGCAAGTGTGCGGTGTTTTTTTTTTCTTTTTTGTAGAGTGCATGTTCAAGAGTGGTGGTGGTATCCCTAGGAATAAAACGGGTAATTACATCGAAAATTGTTTAAAATTTCTTATGTCATCTGTAAGGTTCTCTCATTATCCTTGTGCAGTAGTACGTTTAGTTCCTGTGACATCTTCAAGTTATGTACGAATATGTGACAGCATTCGGCGCAATGCTTAAACAAAAGATTTAGTAACTCTGAAACAATTCATCTTCCTTGACAAAGTGTATAAAGAAGGATTCCTTCCCCCACCAGTGGATGGAGAGGACGGCCGTGTAGTTAGGTTAGTATAGGTAGCCCAATTCGCCTAATTTCCCGCAAAAAATTGAACCTCCCGCCATGAAACACTCCAACTTTGCTACATCTATGGCCGACATCTTGGATCCACCATAATGAATAAATTTGGCAACAGTACGGAATGGGTTGATGCCCACTTTGCCCCATTACTCATTCCACATGGAGCATGAAGAACAACTGAAACTGTCAGTTGCACAGTGTAGGATTTTCTCCATATCCTTCTCATAATAGAAAATCTGTGCAGTGTCTCGCGCCAGGAGACAGGTCAAAGTCCTCTCTCCAATGGAGTGGCTTGCAGCCACATATTACTCATGCCCTCAGTATATCTTTTGATATCATAATTTGCTACCAATCATGTGGTAAGATCTTATGGGACCAAACTGCTTAGGTCATCGGTTCCTAAGCTTACACACTACTTAATCTAACTTAAAGTACCTTACGCTAATGACGACACACATACCCATGCCCAAGGAAGGACTCGAACCTCCGACGGGGGGAACCACGCGGACCGTGAGAAGACGCCCTAGACCGCGCGGCTGATCCAATCATGATGCTGATTTTCAGTGCGCGGGAAATCGCTTGGTGTGGAAACCATGCTGAACTTCAGTACACAGGAAATCGCTTGGTGTGGAAACCAAAATGTCTCAGAAAAGTACACTAGCTCTGTTGGCAGCAGAAGTAGGTCATCTAGCAAAGTACGGCTACCTCTTGCTCTGAGAAGAGTCCTTCTTACAATGCCAGCACATATGCTTCTCTGAGGAAGCCACCTGGCCTGCAAATACCAGCATATTCTGAAAAAGTATTTTCTGCTGAAAGGGAATAATTTCATAGGAGTCGGAAAGCCATGCGAGACGACCTTAAAAGCACTCTGGCTGCCTTTGTAACAATAAACCATCCTGCGTTAACAGTAGGATACTTCCACAAGTCATACTCTGTGAGTAAAAGAGGCCATCAGCTCCCATACGCCTTCGGTCATTCTACATGTAACCATCCACTTCAGCTTTTCGAGGTTTCCGACCCATTAAGTGGATCCTGCAGTAAAACTCCGAGAAGCACGTCGTTCCTCAAACATCGGTCTCACAAATAGACCATAAAATCTGAGTCAACAAAACGGAAGACACATCATCTCTAGTAACCCAGTGCAACCAAATGCTGAGGCGCGCAGTAAGCGATCAGTGTCAATCCATTTCATTAAACATCACGATAGCAATATAAATTAAAGGAAGGAAATCCGTCAGGACTTACTGTCTTTCAGCTTCTAATTACATATTATACTTTTGAATTTAACCTATATGAAGAAGTATGTGAGTGTCTTAACTGAAACGGTATAGAGTTTTCGTTACCCTGCAATCATTGATCAGTCGCTATTAACAGCTGTGTGCCTGTCTGAAAACAAAATGACTTTTAAGAGCATTTTCTGTCAAAGAAAGCTTCTGCACCTGCGGTAGTAGCTACAGACGGAGCCTCAACTGCATGCTAGGACAAGGACTTCTAATTCTTTTTATTGTGTCATAGTCAGGTTGAGACTCACACTGTACTCAGCTTTTTATAAATGTGGTATTCCCTATAGTTTTCTCCACCTGAGAACGAAACCATCAAGTTTCGTAACATACTGAGTACCTACACCCAAAAGTTACAAGGCGTAATGAAAAGAGCATGCTACGTATGGTTCAGAGTGGTCAGGTGGAGAAAACTATAGGGAATACCACATTTATAAAAAGCTGGATGAACTGAAACTTTAAGAACTTTGATTATAGCAGACAGAATTATACAACCACTCTCTTCTCCCAAGATATTTTTGCACTGTGGTTAAAGTGAACTTATTTTAGGGGTTTCTGTTCTTTCCAACACCAATTGGCCTGAATCCATTTTTGTAGTAGGACCGCAATCAAGCTGGGGAATCGTTCCTCCATTTTGCAGCCAGAATTCACATAAAAATTTCAAAGATACTGAAAAAGAACGTAAGCAACAGATTAGTATCAAATCTAATCAATTTAGACTTCGGAAAGGTCAAAAAGCAGGAACAGCGTGAATAGTCCTGAATTACTTAATCTCTATTTGTATACTTTATTCATTAGTAAAGGTGTTTGACAATGTAGACTGGTCTATAACGATGCGAATTTTAATTCATCTTGAGCTGGACCTCCGAGACAAGAAAATAATCCAGATGTTGATGCATAATTTTCAAGAGTAAATAAAGTTGTTCCGCAGAGATGTACCTTTCCCCACTAGTTGAAAGGGTACAGTACAGCCCGACATAGAAACGATGTACAACAACATACTTTGTTGTTCTTCTCAGAACAGCGTTTTTTGTAGAATAACACCATTTTATTTAGTACACCAAAGCCGGAAACTAATGTAGGGAAGAAGGGCCATTTGAATGTTTAATTATTCAGATGTGCACTTCCTTAAAAGAGACCCCTGAATTCAGTTTGATAATGTTTGTGAATTGAATGAATGGATGGTCATCTGATGACCACAGTTAGTGAAGGTAGATTTTATAATCATCTTTGAGACGGTTCTATGGTCACCTTCGGCCGTACCAAAGGGAAGATGTATACTAAAGCACCAGAGGGCCTCGAATGTGGCTGGCCATTATGGTGGCATGGTCCTCCCCCACTTCTGCGGAAGCTCGGGATGACCGGATGAACGGCTTTGTTTTAGCACTCTGCTGCTGGTTCCTGAAGTATGAAGACGTGCTCTATGTGTGCTTCAGATAAAGAAATTTAAATGAAAATGGTATGCCTGTGGAATATTTAGGAGAAGATGAACTAATAATTTCTCTTTTCAGAAACTTTTGGTGGGTGGTTTATATAAGTTGTTCAGAAAAAAATAGGTAGGTAAAAAATTCATGGAGAACATAGGATTCTTCAGAAGTGACAAAGAAACCACCTTTTGGAATTATAAGACGAAATACTAGCGTGTGATAGTGTTAAGATGAAATATTTGCGTGTGTAAATCCAAGTTGAAAATAATTAAGATTTCCGTGTGCAGAACTTGAATTATAGACAAGCACTTCCACGTGGTGAGTACAGTGTGAGTCTCAATCTGACTATGACACAATAAAAAGAATTAGAAGTCCTTGTCCTAGCATGCAGTTGAGGATCCGTCTGTGTGATAAATAAGATACCAAAACTTCCATTATGAGATACATTCGCCGGCCTGTGTGGCCGTGCGGTTAAAGGCGCTTCAGTCTGGAACCGCGTGACCGCTACGGTCGCAGGTTCGAATCCTGCCTCGGGCATGGATGTGTGTGATGTCCTTAGGTTAGTTAGGTTTAATTAGTTCTAAGTTCTAGGCGACTGATGACCTCAGAAGTTAAGTCGCATAGTGCTCAGAGCCATTTGAGACATTTTTTGAGATACATTCGTGTGATGCCAGCTTGATATTCAGATACTCTGAGAGTGAATTAAGGTGTCAGACATCTACCCGGCAGCTCCATGTGGGATGCATTGTACAGAAAGATGTGCATAAATCCTTCAGAGTATGTGACCCTGGGATGACTATTGTTTGATGTGGGAAAGCAGAACGAGTGGAAAACCTAACATTTTGTTTTTGAGATGTGTTTGATACTGCAGTGTGATTTATTATTTGTATTTAATTTGTGTGATTTGCATGAGACAGTAGAAAATTAGTTTCAATTACGGTGAGACAAGCATGATTTTTCCTAGTACTGCACGAAAGTCAGTAAATTCGTTGTGTTGGTAAGGAAAGAAGTTAAGAGAGTGTGGGAGAGAATGAAGAGTCCATAGAATAGTAAAATGCTCATGTTATGTCATGCCCATTGGGTGGAGAATTCCATGTTTAACAAGCGTTTTTAAGTGTAATGCAAGAAATTTTGCAACATTAGCGTGAAAGAATTTATTTTAATAAAAGAGTAGATATGTGAGACAAATAGTGGTCTTGATTATTGAGCTATGGGTAACTATTTTGTTGAAGTATTATACCATAATCTTCATTTTCTTGCACTTATGTCCAAGCGTTCGATAAAATATATACCACAGGAAGAAAATTTGGCCTTGCCGGGGTAGAGTGAGTCCATCAGAAACGTGCACTAGCTATTTGTCAGATGCGTTATCCTTTCCGTTGCATTCAAAAGTAAGGACGAGAATAAATTATAGCTTAACTGATTGGCACTAGGGCTCATATTTCAAGCATAGTTGCAGTGGGTATAATAATTATAAAAATATTTCTGATGTACGAATAATTATTGCACTCTTCTGGCAAGCCCCTCATCTAGTAGGCCTGACTATTAGATGCCAAAAACTGGGGTAGGAACCTCCCATAGTCTTCAACACGCACAGCGAGGAAGCATTAAACGAATATATAGATACATATTTTGAAGGAGTAACTGTGTAGGGGGTAAACGTAAATTTCTTACAGTTGCGTGTCATATAGCAGCAAACATACGCGCAGATGGAGGGATCCTGAAGCATGCCACCAGTCTTAAGTGTCTGAGTAGTAGTACAACAGACGATGTCAGATAATTTCAGGAGAATAAATGTGAAGCAGTACAAACGAAAACAGCATTTCCCAACAAGAAGTTAGTATTATTGAAAGAACTTTGTTTAAACAGGGAGCACATCTTGTTTGGCGCGTTGCCGTATGTGGGTCAGGGAAAAGCATAGTAAGATGCCATTTTAGAAAAGTGTAAAAGGGTTGGAGATGTGGTATTAGAGAAGACTAAGAGGTCATGAACAGTGAGAATGACCCATGAAGTATTCTTCAACAGCTGAGGAGAGAAAAGGATATAGTGGAGGACTGTCATGAGCAGAGGGGCCAATAGCTTGGATACCTACACAGACATTGCCCATTCACTTAAGAATTAATAGGAATTGAAATACCTGCAAAGAACACACCAAGAAGACCAGCAGTTCTGCACACTAGTAAGGTAAAACAGTATCTGAAACTCACAGCAACCTCTATTCCGATGAGACGTGGAGATGACTGTGAAAACTGACAACGGTAATAGTAGTCGACACTCTATAGACTGAGAAGAAAATAAGAATGAAAGAACTACAATCTCGTGATCTTGGGTTTCTTCTGCAGAATTCTTTCATTACTGAAAACTTTGTCAGACTCTGTACATAAACAGATAATACGAGTACTTTCTCTACCTATTTTAAAGTACAGCTTTTTGTGCTTCTCTGTTGGGCTTATATTTGCAGCTATTCTGAATTAATCTTGTTTCTGACTGGCCTGTTGAGGTCTAGAAATTTCACTTCCCAGCGTGACATTCGTTAATTGTTGACAACAACTGTTGCAGGGAGGAAAAGTTTTCGTCTGTTTGAGTTTTATATTCTAACTTGGTTTCATTACAAATCATGAAGGCTTCTGTCCATTGCAGTTAGAGAAAAAAGCATCTGAGTTGACGAAAAAAATACACTGATCAGCCAGAACATTATGACCACCTACCTACAAGCCGGTATGTCCATCTCCGGCACGGATAACAGCGGCGACACGTCGTGGCACGGAAGCAATTAGGCCTCGGTGGGTCTTGTCACCAGATATGCGCACATAAGTCACCTAATTGCCGTATTTTCCGGGGAGGGGCGATGAACTCTGACGCCCCATGCAGTCACATCCCAGACGTTTTCGGTCGGGTTCAGATCTGGTGAGTTGGGGGGAGGAGGGAGCAGATTATCTGTAAATCTCCAATGTGTTCTTCAAGGATCTCCATCACGGTCCTGGCGTTGTGACATGGAACATTGTCTTGTTGAAACATTCCTCTGTTATCGGGACAAATTGTCATTATGAGGGGGTGTAAGTTGTCTGAAACCAGAGTGTCCTTGTCCATCGTGATGCCTTGCACGAGCTCCACTCGACCCATGGATGCTCACGTGAATGCTCCCCAGAGCATAATGGAGCCGCCGCCAGCCTTCCTCCGTCCAGTAGTACAGGTGTCAAGGAGCTGCTCCCCTAGAAGACGACGATTTCATTCTCTCCCATCCTCATGACGTAGAAAGTGTCCGGATTCAATGCTCTGCCACTAATGCCTGTGGTCAAGTGCCCATTCAGTCGCAGTTGCCGATTTTGTTCTGTTACTATTGGCACATGCATGAGTCGTCGGCTGCGCAGGCCCATCTTTTGAAGTGTTCAGTGCACTGTGTGTCCAGAAACACTTTTACTCGGCATAACATTAAGGTCTGATGTTAGTTCCGCCACAGTCCGCCACCAGTCTACCAAGCCTATGACGTTAGACATCTGCAATGACACGTGGCCGGCCAAATGCACGACGTCTCGACGAGTTTTAAACTTGGTTTCGTCACGTGTTTAAGACACTGACCATAGCATTCCTCGAAAACCTGACAAGTCGAACAGTTTCCGAAATGCTCGTGCCGAGCCTCCAGGTCGTCACAATCTGCCTTCGGTCAAACTCAGGTTGATCGCGCACCTCCCCCATACTATACACAGATAGCACGCTCACTGTTAGTACATGCACAGTGCGTGTGTCTGACGAGCAGTCATTCCTTGCTAGGTGACGCTGCTACTGCCTGGACGAGTTTATATCGATAGTAGGTCAGTGATCATCATTTTCTTACTACTCAGGGTATAATAACGTAGAGAAAATAATAGTTTTATCTTCATAATAAAGAATTTGCCTGTTTACATTCCAGCTGTATGAAAGCCATTGGATTATGTTATTTAGAAAATCTTTTACACCAAATCTATCGAACAATGTCCGTTTTATTTGTGTGGTTTTTTATAGTGCACAAAATATCATCCTTTCGAGATAGATCAACACTTCGCTGCTGCCAGTGCTACAATCTGACATCTAATCTCGAACTACAAAATTGTTCACTGGTCACAACTATAAGGGGTTCATCTGATACTCCGCAATTTTCGATGACGGAGCCTTTTCCAGCAGCACAGCAAGGAATTTATCGGAGTATTCACCTACATTGTCTGGCAAGAGGGTGTACTGACAGAGAATTATAATGTGGCAGCAAGTCCAACCTAGCGCCCTGCTATGGGCGTACTGCGCTATTCATGTACACAGGGCAAACAAGGCCGAGCTCTGAGCTTGGCGGAGGGTCTGTTTAAGTTGAATGAGAGCCCTGCCACTAGTTGCGCTGGAGAGGGAGAAATTCGGGAGCCAGCTTCCACGAAGTCTTGTCTCACTTGTGGATCCGTTTTCCACACGGTTGCTCAGTGTTTGTTTAGCGATTCCCGACGGACAGAAATTCAATGTGCTACATTTGAACAGATTCACCGCCTAGTAGACGTGACGAAACTGTGCGCTCGGACATGATACCACCTTAGCGACACCCGACACGCATTTCACGCCTCATACCCCGAAGGAAAGATACTGCAAGCGTCTAAAATGCTCACACTTGAGAATGTTTCATTTGTGTATTTTACTGATTGTATTTGGTTATTCCGATCTCTTCTACTGTAACGTTTTTGTGAGATAGCCTGTCTCACTAAACTTTGACTGAACACAGTATATACAGTTCCACACAGTAAATGGAATGACCCCATTAATAAATATAGACTTCGATCAGAAATCGGTAGCTAAGGTAGAATATTCAAAATTTCTAGGTGTATGCATTGATGAGGGGTTGAACAGGAAAAAAGACACTGAGGATCTGCTGAAACGTTTGAGTTCAGCTACTTATGCTATTGGGGTCATTGTATATTTTGGCGATATACATCTGAGTAAATTAGCTTACTACGCCTATTTTCATTCTCTGCTTTCGTATGGCATCATATTCTGGGGTAACTCATCATTGGGTAAAAGGGTGTTCATTGCTCAAAAGCATGTAATCAGAATAATTGCTGGAGCTCATCCAGGATCATCCTGCAGACACTTATTTAAAGAGCTAGAAATCTTCACTGCAGCCTCACAATATACATATTCACTTATGAAATTTGTTATTAACAATCCGAACAAATTCATAAGTAATAGCAATGCACATGTCTACAACACTAGGAGAAAGGATGATCTTCTCTAGGCAAGGTTAAATCTAACTTTTGCACAGAATGGGATAAATAATGCTGCCACAAAAGTCTTTCGTCACTTACCTAACAGCATCAAAAGTCTGACAGATAGCGATATAGAATTTAAAAGTAAATTAAAAGAATTTATAATGGCAACTCCTTCTACTCATTAGATGATATTTTGGGTATAGTAAGTGGGTAATTTCCCAACCTCCACAAAAAAATTAAATATTGAGTGTCTTGTAATATTTTGTCAAATGTCATATCTTGTATAGACACCTTTTATTAACCTGACACGTTCCACATCATTACGAAGTGTCGTATTCATGATCTATGGAACAAGTACTAATCTAATCTACAATATTTTTCTGGTGAATTTCATTTTGCGCTAACCAATAAGGCCAAATAAAATGGTGAACCTTACGTTGCATGGAGGTTGGTGTGAGACGAACTAACATTAGACTGGACACATGTGGAGAAAGTGGTACACTTGGAAAGAGGTCCCAAAACTGAATATTTTTTGTCTAACGAATTATGTTGTCTATTCGCAGGTATATTACTATCGTAAAAATTATTTATAGAAACGCGCCACGCCATACCATGTCATTCAGCTGTCATAAGTGAGAACTGTTTAGTCTAGATGCTGCAATACGTGTTTCTTCACTTTTATACCACTTACTCAAGTCTAATTAGAAGTATTTTGGTGGTACATTGAATACTCTTCACTTTATTTATGTTGTTCCTTCTGATCTAGATTGTTCGCCCAAGAGGTATCAGGTACGATTATGCTATTCGTAGAATTTTTCCTGGCTTACCTACAAGCAGTGAGGGCTTATGAGAAATGTATCGACATCATCAACGTCAGGCAAATCCTTGCGACGATTAGGCACGCATTGGCAGTATTATCTAAGTGTAAGTGACACACAATCGTAACAAAAGAGTAAAAATACATGTTGCAGAGAATACAAATGCAGATATTCTTGCTGCCACGAGTATCAATCAAGATATTTCTGCACTAATAATTGCACGGGATTTTGATGTGAGAAGAAATACGTCTGGGGATCTGTATGGTAGTTTTTTACATTTTCTTAGAGAAGCTTTAAGCAAACATGATTTACTGACAAGAATTGTCCTGAGAAAATGGTTTATAAATAGAAACTGGACTTCATGACAGGTATGCAGTAGACTGATGACGCAACTTTTATGTATTATAGCATGATAAATGTCCACAATTGGAACTGTTGATTAGACGATGATCCTCACAGGTTTCGTCATCACAAGAGTGGCACGTCTGGAGGAAAAATACTTGTTATAGTCGGTGACAAGAAAATCAGAGCTAATGTTTCCGAGAATTTTTTAAAAAAATTTTCAGAATATAATGCAGAATGTAATAATTACAGTAACTCAAGTTACAATATTTTCGATAAGCAGTCCGTTTTCTCTTTCAGTCTCCCATATAATGCATATTACTTTCTCAGGTGCTAGCCATTTATATTCTACGTTAACCACTATCACTGATATATGAGTGTCAGTACTTTGCCATGTCTTTAAGTGAAAATGTTTTCCTGTTACATAAATAAAGTCTGTTAGCACTGACAGCTCTACGCTAACACTGCTGCTCTCTGTCGTTAAGGCCGTCAGCCACTGCCATCCGTGTGTTGCGAGGTAATGCCTTAAATTTGGTATTCTTGGCATTCTCTAGAGAATGTGTATCCCGGAATATTAAATTCCAAAGCGATAGCCGAAATGGGATGTCCCATGCGTCTAACTCTGATAACCATTCCGCGTTCAGAGTGTGTGCGCTCACAATCACGTCGGACACCTTTTCACATGATAATCACCTGAGTACAAATGACAGATCCCCCAGTGCAATGCCCATTTTTTAGTTGTGTACGCGGTACTACCACCATCTGTATATAAGGTGTTACAAAAAGGTACGGCCAAACTTTCAGGAAACATTCCTCACACACAAAGAAAGAAAATATGTTATGAGGACATGTGTCCGGAAGCGCTTACTTTCCATGTTAGAGCTCATTTTATTACTTCTCTTCAAATCACATTAATCATGGAATGGAAAAACACAGCAACAGAACGTACCAGCGTGACTTCAAACACTTTTTTACAGGAAATGTTAAAATAGTCCTCCGTTAGCGAGGATGCATGCATCCACCCTCTGTCGCATGGAATCCCTGATGAGCTGATGCAGCCCTGGAGAGTGGCGTATTATATCAAAGCCGTCCACAATACGAGCACGAAGAGTCTCTACATTTGGTACCGGGGTTGCGTAGACAAGAGCTTTCAAATGCCCGCATAAATGCAAGTCAAGAGGGTTGAGGTCAGGAGAGCGTGGAGGCCATGGAATTGGTCCGCCTCTATCAATCCATCGGTCACCGAATCTGTTGTTGAGAAGCGTACGAACACTTCGACTGAAATGTGCAGGAGCTCCATCGCGCATGAACCACATCTTGTGCCGTACTTGTTAAGGCACATGTTCTAGCAGCACAGGTAGAGTATCCCGTATGAAATCATGGCGGTGAATCGAGGAAGTACGGTACATACTGACGAAACTAAAATTAGCTCTAACATGGAAATTAAGCGTTTCCGGACACATGTCCACATAACATCTTTTCTTTATTTGTGTGTGAGGAATGTTTCCTGAAAGTTTGGCCGTACCTTTTTGTAACACCCTGTATATACTTATCGCTATTCCATGAGTTTTGTCACATCAGTGTATTTCACACACAATAAAATACCAT
This sequence comes from Schistocerca cancellata, assembly GCF_023864275.1. Taxonomy (NCBI): domain Eukaryota; kingdom Metazoa; phylum Arthropoda; class Insecta; order Orthoptera; family Acrididae; genus Schistocerca; species Schistocerca cancellata. The sequence continues at coordinate 171,405,322 of NC_064633.1, read as the reverse complement.
ATATTGACTAAAAGGACATCAGCTGTAGAGAGATGTCTACTTTCCTTTATGGAGGCACATCTTTATAAACAGCATCACCCTAATATACACAAACGAACTCGTCTGTGTCTCCATTCCGTAGTCATGGAATCTTTGGATATCATGCACAATGCACGAAAGCAGCAACAAATGCTGTACGAGCATTTATCATAACTAAAAAAAAAATACTGATCTACACCATTAGGGTTTTGTCTGTTTTCTCATGCATGTCTGCAGTAGTGACACACACTGAAACTCCCGCCCAACAGTAGCGTGGAAAACCGGCAGAGGAGCCAAAATGATATGGCACAACCCATTCATAAAAATGAGTATCCTCCAATAATTCGCCTTCTGCATTTGCAGAAGAGCAACGCTGCAGCAGTTCATGCTACATTGATGGTAGTTGCGGCATATGACACACATGACTCCTGCACAGATCACGACATCGCTGGGTAAGTGGAGAGCCAGGTTCTAAAAATCTGTTTTATCACAATCCACGGTATAGTACGAGAAATGACAATTAGTTACGAATAAACCTCCACCATCTTACGTGACATTTTAAAATTGTCAAAGTTCACCAACCATTGAGCTCCATGAATGCTCACAAACATTCAGAAGCAGGACGAACAGAGGCAGCACAGGAAATGTTTCAGCTGTGTCAGATCAGTCCAAATGACTCCGTTAGCCACCTGATCACAAAGCAGGAATGCTGTGGTCCCGAGACAAAAGAACAAACAAGCAGTGAAAACATGTGGATTCACTACTGCCGCAAAAGGCGAAGACCAAACAATCATTGGGCTATCTGATGCATAATTGGTTTTGGTATTGTCACGGTACTAACAGATTCTGTTTATAAGAGACTAATCGAGGTGGAGCATGCTGTCGATATATCCAGATTAGGTTATGGGTGCTGTCAAGTCGAAACATCATGAGAAATCGTCTAAGTTTTTCACCGAAGCACCTAATTTCTGTCTCCTCAGTGCTGCTTCTTTGGGCACCCAAAATTTCCCTCGTGCCAAGTATCCTTCTGAGAACGTGGGTTCCAGTTACTTCTCCTGCATCCTCAGATAAATGAACCATTGTGCAGCAGCCATTTCAGAATGACAAAAACGGAAGTTTCGAGGCGGAATGTTCCTTGATAATCTGAAATGCAGACTTTTACAACCAGGGTCTCCAACAAATTATCCATCGTTAGGAATAAGCATCAATAGGAAGATGAATGTGTACTGAAGGCCAAGTACCATTGCCTAGTTTCGTGGTCGCCAGTTGAGGATATTTTTTCGAGATGATACTTATTCGTGATTACTCCTCGTATTTAACTGTCATCGTTGAAAAACACATCTCCTTGTGAACGAAGAACAACGTACAGGGATTAGACCAAAATGTGGAAACACCAAAGGAAAATCATGCTTGCGCATTAATCCTACAGGTTGCAGTGTTTTATCTGATCACGAGCTGTAGCTGTGCAATGTTCTCAACAGGCTGGAACTTTCAGTTGTCAGATTAATGTTCTGTGTAGTTTTAATGCATTATGCTGGAGCTAAATGACAATGATCGTTTCATCTTGTTGGTGCCCTTATGATGCATGTTTCCTAACCAAGATAGCCGAAATGTTTGTTGTTTCTAGAGGGCCCATATCGAAGATTTACACCACATAAAGCGAAAGCGTATAACATGATTAGTAATGTGACAACGCAGACTGCCCATCACAGAGCGTGATGGGCAGTCATTGAAGAAGATTGGTACAAAAAATAAGAGGACGAGAACTGCTAAAGCGACTTCATTAGCAGGCATATCAGCACAGAAACAACACAAGGGGAATTAAGGGCAAAGGGGAAATTCAAAAAAACTCTCACCTGTGATGCATATGTCCACAACAGATAATCTTGATTGCAAGGTCATAAAACCTGGTCTTTGGAGCAATGGAAAAATGTTATTTTGTCAGACTTGACGAATCTTATTTTACACTTTTTCTTACTTCTAGTTGTGTTAACATCCCAAGAGTCAAAAACAGGCGGGTCTCCAGTGGTCGTTTTGGAAAGCAACCTCCGAGTTTTCCTTTGCTACCGTAAGGCGATATGCAATTGAACTATTTAATAAATTCGAAGTTAGATTAAAAATTCCCTCAATGCGTTTGCAAAATGCTCACTTTCATCTGAGTATGCAATTGAGGTTTGTGTTAAAGAATCTGGTCGGGTGAGGCCGCTACCCTTATAGGAAATAGTTACAGATGTATGAGTAAAGTTATCCCCTCCAAAAAACATGACTTAGTCGTATGAAAGGACTACAGTGTCAATATATGCAGTCTGAAATACAAGGAAAGATGATTGGATTTATTATATTTGACAATTTATGTATATATTAACAAAACGAATTAATGAGGTTGCCTCTTGACTGTGGGCAAATTAATATCTGAATAAAGAGAAAGAACTCTAATCAACAACTATGAAACTTAGCAAAGCGGATTGGCACTTTCCTTTAACTGACTGAAAGCACAGGATTTTGAGTCACGTTATTACTATCAGAATCCAATCACAGAATCAATGAGAATGAGCTGCGGTGCTCAATGGGCCACACAGAGGAACGGAACGTGTCTATTTAGACGCTGACTCCAAGGAAGCGTCTGGAAGCGTTTCGGATGAGCGGAATTTTCCAGAGGCGACCGCGATTGTCCCATTCGCAGAGTTACATTCCTTGGTGACGATGGCACCTGCGACATGGCCAAAAGGGAAACAGTGCCTCCCAGCATTATTCGGGAAGAAGTAATAGGGAAGTGGGCAGACGCAGTCCATCTTCATCGTCGTTACCTACAGTTGCCACTATTTTGCAGGAAGAGTGGTGTAACATTCTATCGCAAACGAAATATGACCTGTTTTTATCCATTATGAGACGCTTCAAAGCTATTTTGAATACCAACAGGTTTACTAAGCTGTATTAAGCATGGTATTGTGTAATATTTTTTTCTAATTCCGTATTTCTGTCAACATCCAGTAGCATCCTGTACGAAAAACGGAATGATTCGTAAAATGATAGCGTTTTAAAGTGTTAGTATATTTTCTTGAAGCAATCCGTTTGCCTAATGTATGCCAAATGATAAACATCCGAAGACGAGACTAAAGGCTCAGAATGTAGCCTAAACGTTAGAATTCCACCAAACACTCGATAATATTTACTCTACAAGCAGGCCAAAGTCACTAGAAAGAGTGTAGAACGCGAATACAGACAGTAACGAAATATTTCATGTTGTTAAATCACTTCTAGGTTACAAACACACCGGCAATAAAGATTATTATATACTGACTATCCAAAAATGTTCGGACACGCCTGTCTAACGCGAAATTCGACTGCTAGACGTAACTAGAGACGAATCAACCTTTATCTGAGGAAGCGGCGTGCACTGTGTTGCTAGTAGAGAAGTATGCATGCGAACTTCATAGATTAGTGATGACATTTCAGTCCGTCTGATGCTCAGTAAGTCGACTATCGATTATGTGATCGTCGATTGAAAATCCGAAGGAAAAATCAATGGCAAACCAAAATCAGGGAAATCTTTATTTCTGATGGACAGATGGCATCGAGTATAGTGGAGGACGATTTAATAATCGTATGAAATCTGCTATGGGGATTACTCGTGAGTTCAAAGAGCTACCAGCAGTCGAGCTCGTACAATGACTATACCAGGGGAATGAAAGTGATTGGAGTACAATGAAAGGTTTGCTCCTCATAAGACACACATTTCTGCAGTGAATGCTAAGCGACGAATGAGGTGGTGTAAACAGCGACGCCACTGGAAATTGGATCACAGCAAACGTGTGGTTTGGGGTGATGAACCGTGCTATACGCAGCCGCTACACGATAGTCTCATTTGCGTTTGATGAGTACCCCATGATATACACTGAAGGGCCAAATAAAATGGTATAGGCATGCGTATTGAAATACATAGGTATGTTAACATGCAGAATGCAAGTGTCTGGCGCAGTTGTTAGAACGGTTACTTCTGCTACTATGGCAGGTTGTCAAGCTTTAAGTGAGTTTGAACGTGGTGTTACAGTCGGCGCACGACCGATGGAACACAGCATCCCGTACGACCATTTCATGAGTGTACCATGAATATCGGGAATCCGATAAAATATCAAATCTCCGACATTACTGAGGCCGGAAAAAGAGTCACTAAGAATGGGACCAACGACGACTGAAGACAATCGTTCAACGTGACAGAAGTGCAACCCTTCCGCAAATTGCTGCAGAATCAATGCTGGGCCATCAACAAGTGTCAGAGTGCAAACTATTCAACGAAACATCATCGACATCATTGAAATACATAGGTATGTTAACATGCAGAATACAAGTGTCTGGCGCAGTTGTTAGAACGGTTACTTCTGCTACTATGGCAGGTTGTCAAGCTTTAAGTGAGTTTGAACGTTGTGTTACAGTCGGCGCACGACCGATGGAACACAGCATCCCGTACGACCATTTCATGAGTGTACCATGAATATCGGGAATCCGATAAAATATCAAATCTCCGACATTACTGAGGCCGGAAAAAGAATCACTAAGAATGGGACCAACGACGACTGAAGACAATCGTTCAACGTGACAGAAGTGCAACCCTTCCGCAAATTGCTGCAGAATCAATGCTGGACCATCAACAAGTGTCAGAGTGCAAACTATTCAACGAAACATCATCGACATCATTGAAATGCATAGGTATGTTAACATGCAGAATACAAGTGTCTGGCGCAGTTGTTAGAACGGTTACTTCTGCTACTATGGCAGGTTGTCAAGCTTTAAGTGAGTTTGAACGTTGTGTTACAGTCGGCGCACGACCGATGGAACACAGCATCCCGTACGACCATTTCATGAGTGTACCATGAATATCGGGAATCCGATAAAATATCAAATCTCCGACATTACTGAGGCCGGAAAAAGAGTCACTAAGAATGGGACCAACGACGACTGAAGACAATCGTTCAACGTGACAGAAGTGCAACCCTTCCGCAAATTGCTGCAGAATCAATGCTGGACCATCAACAAGTGTCAGAGTGCAAACTATTCAACGAAACATCATCGACATCATTGAAATACATAGGTATGTTAACATGCAGAATACAAGTGTCTGGCACAGTTGTTAGAACGGTTACTTCTGCTACTATGACAGGTTGTCAAGCTTTAAGTGAGTTTGAACGTTGTGTTTCAGTCGGCGCACGACCGATGGAACACAGCATCCCGTACGACCATTTCATGAGTGTACCATGAATATCGGGAATCCGATAAAATATCAAATCTCCGACATTACTGAGGCCGGAAAAAGAGTCACTAAGAATGGGACCAACGACGACTGAAGACAATCGTTCAACGTGACAGAAGTGCAGCCCTTTCGCAAATTGCTGCAGAATCAATGCTGGGCCAGCAACAAGTGTCAGAGTGCAAACTATTCAACGAAACATCATCGAAATGGGCTTTCGGAGCCGAAGGCCCACTCGTAATACCTTGACGGCTGCACGACACAAACCTTTACGTCTCGCCTTAACCTCTCATCACCGACAATAGACTGTTGATGAGTGGAAACATGTTGCCTCGTCGGACGAGTCTCGTTTGGTTGTATCCAGCCGATGGACACGTACAGGTATGGTGAATCCATGGACCCTGCATGTCAGCAGTGGAATTTTCTAGCTGTCTGAGGCTCTGTTATTGTGTGTGGCGCTGCCGTTGGAGTGATACAGGATTCCTGACACGTCTAAATACGACTCTGATGGGTGACACGTACGTTACAAGCGACACGCCACACGTCCAGAACTGCTACAGAGTGACTCCACCTTTCTGAGTGTAGACACTTCTACTGGCCACCAAACTACCCAGACATTAATATTATTGAGCACCCCTCGTACTCTTACAGATTTATTGACAGCCCTGTCGGATTCATGGTGTCAGTTTCGTCCAGCACTACTTCAGACATTAGTCGACTCCATGCCACGTCGTGTTGCAGCATTTCTGAGTGCTCGCGGGAGCCCTACACGATATTAGGCAGGTGTACCAGTTTCTTTGGCTCTTGAGTGTACAATGCTAACAGTGAATTACTGGAAAGATGGTCATAAGTCGATATCTGTGAAGCAATATTTGCTGACAGTAACATTCCTGAAGAAGACTGGCATGTCCAGACTTCCGAGGTGAACACACTGAAACACCATTTGATGTCCACTAATAGGTCTCAACATACTTTTGAACAGTTAGTGAATTCCTCATCGTTTTCATTTGTTTCTGTGGTTTAGAGGTACTAAAAATATTTAATAAAATTTCAATAGTTAGCACATCAGCATAAAAATCAATTGCCGGTAATATGTCATAATTTAGCCATATAGGGATGCCACTTTCCCTTATTACTCTGCACTAGAATTAAGTGTATATTCACACCAGATACAAAATTTAAATGAGATCTTTCCCCTTCTCCTAATGACTTTGGTATGAAAGAGAGCCACAGGTTTACAATTTCGTCAAGAGGCAATATTTCAAAGTTTGTATGCTTATAACATCTGGATCGCCACGTTGCGAATACATAGCAACATACCTCCCTGAAAAGCCCTCACCAAACAGCTATTTTATTGATTAAGTACTGACCATGAAAGTGCACTATATTGGGAACCGATATTGTCAGGCAGTGAGTAACACCACTGCTAAATATTCATTACTTAATGAAACAGAAAGAGTTACGGATGGTACTAGGATGCCTTACTGTCTTTTCTAATTTCTTACAGTGAATAAATTCATAAAACGGTACACAAACAACACAGGCCATCGAAAAATTATTTTTCAATATTTTTTACTTTGATAGCTGATCAACATAGATGTTTATGATCTGAATCCAAATCTAGCCTTACAGTTTTTGTATTACCCATAGCTTTAGAGCAATATGCTTTTTACTACATAGTATAAATATCCTATGCTATACAGTAAATGAGGAAATTAATGAAAAGGTTGGTTATAACATAAGTATGGTTTGTATTTACAGTAAGCTACTTAAAACAATCATACGTGTTAACTGAGTTTTCCCTTGCCACCTGGAATTGATTTGTATTTTCCTTCTCTGTTTTCTTTGAAGCTTCTTTTCCTACGAAGAGTAGCTTGTTGAACTTCTCAGTGAAGTGACGCAGTCCCTCATTATGTTGGTGTTCCAGCGGCCTTGGTAGCGTTTTGCCGCACTAGTTTTGGATGAATCCATAGACAGCCTCCCGTCTTCTTTTTTGTATACAATACGAAACACATTCAGTAGACTTGGAATGTCTGAGCAGTACATTAAATCACGTTCTTGTTGATAAAACTTGGAAAATTGCTGCTCTCTCTTACTATACATGTATATGCTGGTTCCAACTGCCAATAAGTTCTTTTCTTTTAATCTAGAGCCAAGCAATTCAGCTTTTTCTTTCGTTAAGCCCAGATCCTTAACCAAATCGTTAAGCTCGGTCCGAGTAAACAATTTGGGCTCTAGACTTTCTGTATTACAATGGAATTCAACATCATCTGGTTCATCTAAATCAGATTTCACATCAGAAAATGCTTCTGTTTGAATATAATTTAAATCATCTGGTGGTTCCGGAGCTGGCATACCTACACCATGCCCTACTGGTCGGATGGCGGACTGAATGTTAGGGTAGCTTATTACATTCTTGTTTTTCGAATTATTAAGTAATATTAACACTGCAAAAGCAGCATTCATCCGAATTATTTCTTGTCTCCCTCCATGTCACAGGAGCAGCAAATGTAAAGGCTTATTACTTCTTTTTGGACTATTTTCTCAGATTTTCAACACATACACAACTAACTTTATGTGGCGCCCAAGATTTATCTTCATCACCAACGTTAGATCCAAAGTATGATATATAAACCTTTTTTACAGAGTCTGTAATGTTTCTTTGGTGTTTTTTCATCACAGATTCACCACAAATATAACAAAAACTGTCAGCAGAGCTTTTACAGCCACGATTAGACATTGCACTGAGCACCTGAACAGGAAACGGGAAAGTGAGGTTCGGTTGACAGTAAACAAAAGACCATCTAATAATGCAAAAATACAATCGACCTCCTTTAGCCGGCGTATGTTTTTACAGCAGTGCTAGCAATGACTTCTACATTCATTGCACTTCCTTTTCAAATTATTTTAACTGTGTAAAAGCTGTTAAATCCGTTAAAAAATGGCTTAATTCAATAAATTTAACAGCAAAATGTGAGGATATGGTGAGTGATACAGTTTTTTTAAGTATCATGATTGGATATCCCACCCTAAAAAACATAATAATAATGTATGAAACTTTCTGGCAGATTAAAACTGTGTGCCCGACCGAGACTCGAACTCGGGACCTTTGCCTTTCGCGGACAAGTGCTCTACCAACTGAGCTACCGAAGCACGACTCACGCCCGGTACTCACAGCTTTACTTCTGCCAGTACCTCGTCTCCTACCTTCCAAACAAAAGCTGTGAGTACCTGGCGTGAGTCGTGCTTCGGTAGCTCAGTTGGTAGAGCACTTGTCCGCGAAAGGCAAAGGTCCCGAGTTCGAGTCTCGGTCGGGCACACAGTTTTAATCTGCCAGAAAGTTTCATATCAGCGCACACTCCGCTGCAGAGTGAAAATCTCATTCTGGATAATAATAAGGTATTTTCAGCAAAAACGTTTTTCCATCGTAGGCCTGTGTGATAGAAGAGATAGTACGAAGTATAGTTGCGGTAACAGTAAATTATAAAGAAAATTAACTAGTTACGATTAGTAGAGAGGAGGGACTGTCTTTAAATCTGTCAAAACTTCGCACATACATCACTCTCGTCAATAAGCGCTTATGGCCTACTAATTGGCTTGGCACCGACAGAAACATAGCTGTCGGAAAACAAATGTAGTCCTGAAAACGTGTTAATTCCTCAGTAAACTGTAAATATCTTGCCACAAGGTGACATTACGTCAGTAAGTTGTTCGGGAGACGTTGATAGGCCAAATATTAATGTTTCCGCACGTCGTCTCGTACAAACAGTAGCCGTAAGAATGCCTCACCCGTGCCATCTGCTGGGTAACAGACAACTCAAAGAGAGACGCTTCGCAGTAGCAGCTTCCGCCACGAGATGTCAGACGTTACCTGAGGCGAACCATAATACAGCGAACTGCCTTATCGACATGGCAGTGCTGAGTTTCAGCTAGTTGTCCACGTCTCCGCCTGTAGCGCTCCTATAGAAACGCATAAAGCGGTATCGAAAGGGCGCTTTCGTAAATAGTTACTAACCGGGAGACATTTCGTACATCTATTGTAATACTGCGTAACATTTTTTCATCTTTTTTTGTCGTTTTGAGTCCGACGAATGATCTGACGGAACTGCCTTCGTCATTCTATCCTATGGAGGCCCTACCATTTGTGTATAATTACTGTAACCTAAACGTAGCTGCTCAGACTCCATTTGCGGTTCCCCAGCGGCTTACAAATTTATACCCACAGTCATTAAAAAGTTTGGTCATTCCCAGCTTCTTCAACCAGTGCAGTTATTTCAGCTACATAGTGAAAGTGCAGTGTTTCACTTTAACGGACGATGTCGTTTCATTTCCATTTGCTGTTATAAATGTCCATTTTTATTTTTTCTATCTTTATGTGTCAGTCTTTTTATTTGGTAGTTCAACGTTAAACAATGTACCACTCTGTATATTTGTAACCACCTCCATATTTAATTTTAAAACTTCTTTTAATTTTTTCATCGATAAATGTGTGTTGTCATTTCTTCATCCATTTTAGTAAATTCTCTACGCCGAAGAGTGGGATATTGTAGTGCTGTCAGCTTTCCGCCTCTCTTCACCCCCTCATCCACCCTCCTTGGGAGGCTTGGAATTGAAATAACAATAAAAGAATTAGGGTTCTTATGCCTCACCGTTCCATGCATTACCGAACTGGCCACCACTTGAGACATCAACAGATTCCTTCCCAAAATTAAATCGTACGATAAATAATTCTGCTTTCCAGTCCTTCATTAATTAATCGGCCTACAAACGTAATCATCAGAATTCTTTTCTACCGCCTTATTTCAGTAACTTAAATTCGCTCCTTGGCTGAACTACTCATAATGATTTTACTTTGATGCAGAGACACAGTCACACAAAGTTATAACCGCCATTACACTGTACAGCACGTTTTATTCCACAGTCTAGATTTCGGCCTTAGGCCAGTTTCGAGTTTCACAACTGCAACATATTACAGCACAATGGAAGTATAAGTGTCAGAAAAATTAGCAGGACAAATAGTTAAATTAATGTATGGGCTGCATGATTTGTTCTCTGAGAAAATTTGTGTAATAGGCTAATCTACTGTCAATTAGCATGATTTATTGAGTTGATATGATTGTGGAATAAAATAGATGACCAACTCACACGTTTCAACTTGGCTACACTGCCTCTAAGCATCCACTGACATGAACGTAAGTGAAATAATAGTCAAATTTCATCATACAGATATCCAAGTTTGTACCATGTGATAAAGGGTATGTCATAAGAATAGGTGGTGGGACTTTCCAGTTATACAAGCTGGTTAGTTATATGAAATACATGGTCACAAATATCACTGGAATTTAAAACTCGTTACATGAAAGCGTCATTGTTATAAAAGATCAAGCGTGCAATGATAAAAAATTGCGGAAAAAGTGGAGGAGGGGAAAGCGGAACAGGTTCTTGGTAAGTGTGGGAATAGTGCATATTGGATTAACAGGAATGGTTGAGAGGTATTAAATAGACAAGGGGTGGAGGGGTATTGACGTGAGGGGGAAGGAAAGATGGGGTATATTACGTAGATACTCGCTTCAAAGATAATGCAACCAACTTGTGTAATTAAGAGTCCAACTACCTATTCCTATGACATAGCACAGATGACATTGTGCAAACTGGGTTTTTTTGCGATGGCCTTCGACGATTATTTCACTTATGTTTATGTCAGTGGCTGCTTAGACACAGAGTATCCTAGTTAAAACCTGTGATTTTGTCATCTATTTTATTCCACAACCACATCCAATGAATAAGTGATGCTAATTGACAGTAGATTTAGCCTAATAAACAAATTTTCTCGCATTTGCTTTTGACAAAATTAGTTTATATAAAAGAAGATACGTACTTTTTACATCACTCGTGTTCTACTCAAGTCTAATGATTTTTGATATGTATCTAAGAGAACGAATCATGCAGCTCATAATTTAATTTAACTGTTTACCCTGCTATTTTTCTGATGCTTCTACTGTCATTGTGGTTTAATCTGTTGCGGTGGAATAAATCCTGTTTCACAGTCAAATGGCGGCTATATCTATTTTTTTTTAATTTAATTACTGTCGGAGATTTACCTTTGTGCATATACCCAAAGGAGAAGCTTCCTAACCGATAGTTTTATATCGGATATTATCAAGTACTCTTTTTTAGAAACGATTTGCATGCTGTTGCCAGTCTCATTGTACTCAATACTCTCTGTCCTTTGGCCATCGTCCATTATTTTCGTTCTTAAATAGAATAACTCATTTCGTTGTTTGATGTCACATTTCCTAATCTCACTTCAGCAGCATCACAGGACATGTTTTACATTTGTTGAAATTTATCTCACACCCTCTTATCCACATACTATCCACTCCATTTACAAAATGTTCCATGTCCTTTGCCGTCACTGGCAGAAATACAATCTCGTTGCCAAACCTCAGACATTTTATGTCTTAGTACTGAACCTTCACTTCCTTATCCAATTTTTCTTCCGATTCCTTCAATGCTAGTGAATATGTATACCCATTAACATCACAGGTTGGTAGGCTACAAATTCGTCACGCTGCCTGCTTCCCTTTCATGTCCTTTGATTCTTATTAATAAAGCCTAAGTTCCGTACAACTTGTTGATAACCATTTTTTCACATACTTTGTACACTTGACAGCAAAAATGTGGGTCACTACCGAATACAACCAACATAACGTAGCTGTGTTGCAGGTCCTCTAAACACTAAAACGCCATGGGGTACAGTAGTTTGTCTACACACAATGGGTACCACAAGAGACTTATAGAGACCAATGGTCTTTATGGCTGTCAGTCTAAGCGTCAATTAATATCGTCATACAAAATATATTAGAAAACACGTTCTTAGCGATGCGACACCCCATAACACTCATAAACTAACCTTAATTACAACAAGTGACATTCCAAAACTTCCGAGAAAATGGATTATTTTACATATATCATACAGTAATCCTTAGTCAACATTAAATACTTGAGACAATATATGGATTTTCAAAGCTGTACAGCAATTGAAAAAAAGTTTTCCGCTCTCGAAAAGGTTTTCCATCGACGGAAATGTCAACATTAACAGCGGATCACCAGATATATCATTGGCCTCGTAACACATCAACAGCTACGCGTACACAAATTTGAACTTTAAGTGACATGACCAGCTTCGTCGTTCTGGACATGGATTCAAACCCAGCACCTAGAGCCATTGCTAACTACGATAAGCTTTGTTTATGCCTTATTGAGACCCGATCACTAGGCATAAAGAGACGTGAAGTATAGACGTTTGCACCAGTATCATTTATCAATTCAGATCCTGAAAATAAATGACGAAAATGTTTGTACTGAACTGGGAATCCTGTCATTACAGTTACGTCCCTGGGAACTTCCCCAAACGACGTTTAGTATGTTGTCATTCACGAGGAACAAGGGATGCTCATGTTTAACTTTGATATGCCATCATGTAAAGCTTGTCACAGGGATCCGAATTCAGCACCTAATCGGATTGTTAACGAAGTACGTAAAATCAGAAGTTAAATATCAAATGTTTTCACCAATAGTGAGATGTTGCAACCTTAAACGACGCTAGAATAGTTTTTGCCTGACTGGCATTCGAACCCAACATCTAGCGTCGTCATTTTCTAGCCAGGAACAGACGATAAATAGCTATCGTTGGTTCACCAGTAACGAAATGAGCGCATGTTTAGCTAGACATCAGGCGACGAAAAGTTTTGTGCTGAATGGAATTCAGACCCCACACACATGGTCATGAAGACACTAACTATCAAATTCTATTCCAATAATAGCTAGGAGTGGCATGTTTGCACTCTCAATGATGTGATGGAAAATACTCTGCCGGCCAGAAGTTGAATCCACAACACATCCTCGTTGGTGATCACAACGAACAGAACGTCAAACCCAAATCCGTGTTTGCCAGTAGGATGGAGAGGAATGTTTGAACTTGGAAAGATGTAAGGAAAAGTTTTATCTTGTAATGTTGTGATAAAAGGCTCATCATGTGGCTGTGAGTTGAAACAAACACGTAACAGCTGACAACGCACGAAGAGACGTTGAAAATGCAACTATTTTTCACTAGTAGTTCAGAGGGCTTGAAATGAAATAATGAATATTTTGTGCTGATCAGGATTCGAAATCAGATAGGTAAAGATTTCTGCCTCCCTCGTTACAACATGAGACAGAAGAGCGTCTGATCGAACAATGGCAAAACATTTCACTGGAGACTATACAATATTATATGCCAGTACTCCAAGAAGGTTCCCAGCTGTATTACGGCAAACGGGTGTACCACTCTTTATTAATAAACCATTCCCAAGTAAGAACAGAAGTTTACATTATTTTGCCTGTCTCCTGTATGTGCCTGTCGGATGGGTCCTCTTGGGAACAATGATTGTTGGTAAGCCTCTATATTGGCTCTAATTTCTCGAATTTTCTCCTCGTAGTAGTACGCGAGATGTATGTGAGTGGGGGGGAGGGGGAGGGGGATGCAATATGTTGTCCGACTCCTGCTGAAAAGTTCTGTCCCAGAAGTTCAATAGTAAATCTCTCCGTGATGCACAGCGCTTCTCTTGTAACTCCTGCCAGTGGAGTTTGTTTAGCAGCTCCGTAACGCTCTCTCGCTAGCTAAATATCCCGTGACGAAACGCGCCGCTCTTTATTGGATGTTCTGTATCCCCTCTATCAGTACTACCTGACAGGGATCCCAGATAGGTGAACAATACTGAAGAATATGGCGAACAAGCGCCTTAAAAGACACTCCCTCCGCGGATGAGATACATTTCATTAAGATTCTTCTGATGAATTTGATTCTGGTATCTGCTTTTCCCACTATCTGTTTTATATGGTCATTCCACTTAAGGTCGCTCTGGATAGTTACGCTTAGATATTTTACGGCAGACGCTGTCTCCAGCTATTTGTCATCAATAGTGTAGCTGTACCGTAGTGGATTTCTTTTCCTATGTATGCGCAATATGTTACATTTATTTACGTTCACCGTCAACTGCCAGATTCTGCATCAATCATCTGTTCCATGCCGGTCGCTCTGCAAATTCTTACTACCTTCTGGCGTTGCTACTTTGTTATAGACTACTGCATCATCTGTAAATAGCGTTAAAGAGCATCCGACGCGCAGTCATGTAACAAACTGCAAGAATGACAATGACCGGAGATTGTGACGCAAACTGTCAATAACAATCGGTTACCAACGGGGCTGGAATTCACTTTCTGAATAAATGCAGAGCCCATAGTATCCACCTTATGAGAGAACATTATACAACATCTTCATGTAAATGGCATTTGAGTCAAGTACTTCGCAAAAGCCCATTTCCCACAGCGACAGTAAGGATACACGGCTTCAGAAGAACAAAGAACACAGAATATGAACAGTAGCTGATGACCGTACTGTGATCCGATGAGTCGTCAATTTGCCTGTTTGTAACTGATATAAGTCGAGTGAACGTATGGCCAAATTAAACAGTAAAACTGATTTCAGTGTGGGGTGTGGTCCCGGCTGGAGCTGATTCATTGGGTTGTTTTCCGTTCCATGACCTGAGCACAGGTATTCGTTTTACCAAGAAAGTGAACCACTATGGTTATTTCAGCATTCTCGGTAAAAAACTGTTTGTTTTTCTTCTACATCTACATGACGGGTATCTTGAGGGTACCCCCGTCGTTCAAGACGGCAACAGCAGCGTTCACAAGGCTGGTCTGACAGATATTCATGTTCTCTGTCGCTGCTTGATTGTCACACTAAATCACTTGATGTTGACTGCGGTGAAAATGTGTTACACTATTCCTTACACGCGACCTACGCTATCTGTTATTCGGCACAATATAGTATATCCCGATTCGTAATAATACTGAACGCTTACGGCTGAGACTGAGGGATTTAGCATAACACTGAGAAAATCAGAAAGTTTTGAAATACTGTGCCGTCTGTGGACAGTATTGACCATATCATTGTCTCTCGTTTCCTGAAGACAGTGGATAACTTTGTACTCACTCTCGTTGTTGTTGTGTTGAAAATAAGTTGAGAATAAGACGAAAGAACGTTATTACTAGAGTGCATCGAAACAAATACTTACAAACGTGAGAGCAGAAATAGAAATTACTAGAGGAACGTATCTAAATCCGGACCCCAAAACGGTCCCCTTGGGCTCCAGATTCTGCATTGTGCGGAACTCTGCTGGGAATTCCTCTAAACATTTGTTTAGGCTTGTGCCACTATGTAGTGGAGAGCCCCAGTCATCCGCTGAAGCTGCCGCTTGCTCATATAACAACACGTGGTTTTCGTGAAATCAAAGTTTTGAGACAGTGCTACTTATTGGTACTTTTCGTTAGGATACTGGAAGGTGAGTAATAATGTCCATACACATTCTTTAATGGCAAGAATGGGGGATCATGTTTATATCTAAGTTATGTTATTTTGAAGTTTATCTAAAAAGTTACTTTAATTATAAATATGATACTCTGATCGGACCTCCTTTTGGTTCCCAAATCGGACTCCTTATTCTTTTGTATTTCTGTTCCAGAATCCAAGGAAAGAAAGTGGTAGAAACGAAGCCGAAGGGGTTGAGTCCAACCTAAATGAAAGAGGCCATAGATGTTATTAGAAGTAAAAAGATCGTCTGGAAAGAAGCAAGTAAGCAGTATAATGCTCCCAAAACTACGCTAATTAGATTATCTAACATGAAATACTGCACTCCAGAGGAAGCGGCGAATGTTAAAAGCGGCAGACTTACAATTTTAAGGCAGTGCCCTGGAATATGAGCTTGTCAGTTATTGTCTTGCAATGGTGGCTTCGTTTTTCGAGCTTACCCGTAGTGACCCGAGGAGAATGGCTGTTCAAATGGCAGTAAACAATGGCCTATAACTTCCTTTCAATAATGACATCGCTGGAAGAAAGTGGGTTAGACTTTATTTAAATCGTCATCATGCTAAATTCTCAGAAAGGAAATCTACTGGTACGTCTTACAGCAGGGGCTTTGGTTTCACCAAAGAAAATACACAGAAGTTCTACAATCATCTAGAGGAAGTTTACAATACAGGCAAGTTCGCCCGAGACAAAATGTATAATGTGGAGGAAAGCGAAATCACTGTCGTACAATCTAAAGTTGCGAAAGTAATGGGCCTGAAGGGGAAAAAGCCAATAGCTACTTTAACATCAGCAGAAAGAGGAGCTCTTAAAACTTTAGTCTGCTGTATGAATGCTGCTGGTGCATTTGTACCTCCTCTGGTAATTTTTCCGCCCAATAATATGAGTGATCAATTGCAGAAAGGGCCCCCGCCAGGCACAATATCTGCAGTGCCACCTTCTGGTTCGGTCCAAGCCAATGTATTCGCTCAATGGTTCCAATACTTCACAGAAAACATCAATCCTACAAAGGCCAAGTCTGCGCTTCTGATCTTGGATGGGCACTTTAGCCATACACAGAACATTGACTTAGCTGGTCTGGCGAGAGCAAACCACGTTACCATAGTGTCATTGTCTCCTCATAGCTCGCATACATTGCAGCCGTAGGATAGGATGTTTGTGAATCCTTTGAAAGTCTACTGCAGCGAAAAAGTCAGGCAGTGACGGAGACAAAACATCAATAGGCTCTCTGTGCTTAAGACATCATGGAGCTATTTGGAAGAGCTTATGTCAAATGTCAAACAGCTCAAATTTCTATCAATGGTTTTAAAGTTACAGGGATACACCCCTTGAAGAAGACGCTTTTATCAGATGCAGAATACACTGAAGAAGCCAACAAAAAGCAAACAGCCTCTTTTTAGGAAACCTTTAAGAGACAACCGTTGATATCAGATAATCCATCAACTTGTTCTGCAAACCAGGCAGAGCCGTTCGACCTAAACAAAGCATCGAAATTTTCAGCAGTTCAGCAAGAGCAATGCAATCCAAACAAGCCATCAACATCTTTGGCAGATCAGGGGTTGACTCCACCACCATGTGGAGCATCACCAGAATTTAGCTCGTCTACCAAAAACAGCCCATTCGACATATTTTAGGTTCCGCATACCAAAAAGCGGACCTCTACTAGGGGACGAAAAGATAGTAGATATACTGCGATCACTTCCCAGTCCTACAAAACACAACTGAACTCAGAAAGCTAAAGAAAAAAAGAAGCTACAAGGCAACAGAGACGTGATAATGAACTAAACGGTAGACGTGATCGCCGTCACGGTTCCGTATCAGTCACATCTTCAGGAAAAGAAAAAGCACCATTAAAAAGCGACTTCACTTCCTGAAAGAAGAGAAAGGAGACGATAAATACAACAATGAAGATGAACATGCCAGCATCTGTAGTGGAACGTCTGAATTATAAGTCATTCCAGCAGTGACGCCTTCCAAAGATAATGAAGATGCTGAGTGCATCTTCTTTTCTGGGAAGTTTTCAGAGGACACAAAAGGAGAGTTGTGGCTCATGTGCCTGATGTGTAGTTTGTGGGCACATAAAGAGTGTGCATGGGCTGAAAAAGACAATTACGTTTGTGACTTCTGCCGCTGAAGGCAATGTATTCATATACAGGGTGTTACAAAAAGGTACGGCCAAACTTTCAGGAAACATTCCTCACACACAAACAAAGAAAAGATGTTATGTGGACATGTGTCCGGAAACGCTCAATTGCCACGTTCGAGCTCATTTTAGTTTCGTCAGTATGTACTGTACTTCCTCGATTCACCGCCAGTTGGCCCAATTTAAGGAAGGTAATGTTCACTTTGGTGCTTGTGTTGACATGCGATTCATTGCTCTACAGTACTAGCATGAAGCACATCAGGCATTATTGTTGATGCCTTGATTGGGCCCCATGTTCTTCCACCTACGCTCAATGGAGCACGTTATCATGATTGCATACGCGATACTCTACCTGTGCTGCTAGAACATGTGCCTTTACAAGTACGACACAACATGTGGTTCATGCACAATGGAGCTCCTGCACGTTTCAGTCGAAGTGTTCGTACGCTTCTCAACAACAGATTCGGTGACCGATGGATTGGTAGAGGCGGACCAATTCCATGGCCTCCACGCTCTCCTGACCTCAGCCCTCTTGACTTTCATTTATGGGGGCATTTGGAAGCTCTTGTCTACGCAGCCCCGGTACCAAATGTAGAGACTCTTCGAGCTCGTATTGTGGACAGCTGTGATACAATACGCCATTCTCCGGTTCAATCCCGTCTCCGGCCATCCTGATTTAGGTTTTCCGTGATTTCCCTAAATCGCTTCAGGCAAATGCCGGGATGGTTCCTTTGAAAGGGCACGGCCGATTTCCTTCCCCATCCTTCCCTCACCCGAGCTTGCGCTCCTTCTCTAATGACCTCGTTGTCGACGGGACGTTAAACACTAATCTCCTCCTCCTCCTCCTTCTCCTCCAGGGCTGCATCAGCGCATCAGGGATTCCATGCGACGGAGGGTGGATGAACATTTCCTGTAACAAAGTGTTTGAAGTCGACTGGTACGCTCTTTTGCTGTGTGTTTCCATTCCATGATTAATGTGATTTGAAGAGAAGTAATAAAATGAGCTCTAATATGGAAAGTAAGCGTTTCCGGACACATTTCCACATAACATATTTTCTTTCTTTGTGTGTGAGGAATGTTTCCTGAAAGTTTGTCCTTACCTTTTTCTAACTCCTTGTATTGTTAGATTTTTGTTTCATTTTGTAATTTTCTCTACTTCGAAATACTTACTTACTTTCATTAAATCAATACTTCTAAACTTCACTGCGACATCTCTGTGACTCATTTTCATCGCTATTTGAAATATTTTAAAAGGTGGTCCGAATTAGGCACCAATTTTCCAAAAAGAAAAAAGTCAGTTTCTTTTGTAACTTTTTTAGAGTAAGATAATTATTACAAACTGTTAAAAAATTCCCTTAAACAAGTTGACAACTAAATGAAGTATATACAGGGTGTTACAAAAAGGTACAGCCAAACTTTCAGGAAATATTCCTCACACGCCAATAAAGAAAAGATGTTATGTGGACATGTGTCCAGGACGCTTAATTTCCACGTTAGAGCTCATTTTAGTTTCTTCCTCTTACCCTCAATGGAGCACGTTATCGTGATTTGATAAGGGACACTCTACCTGTGCTGCTAGAACATGTGCCTTTACAAATACGACACAACATGTGGTTCATGCACGATGGAGCTCCTTCGCATTTCAGACGAAGTATTCGTACGCTTCTGAACAAAGATTCGGTGACCGGTGGATTGGTAGACGCGGATCAATTCCATGGCCTCCACGCTCTCCTGACCTCAACCCTCTTGACTTTCATTTATGGGGGCATTTTAAAGCTCTTGTCTTCGCAACCCCGGTACCAAATTTAGAGACTCTTCGTGCTCGTATTGTGGACGGCTGTGATACAATACGCCATTCTCCAGGTGATTCCAACAAGCAGCTAATTCACACTTAAGACTCAGGAGACGTTCTTTCAATGGGCTTTGCGAAGACGTCCGAGGGGACGGACGTTGATCACAAGCAGGGCAATAATACCTTTAAGACACTGAGTGTTCATTCGACTTCGGAGACACCAATCCCATTTAGTATACTGTCTGCCCCCGAAGGTAGTGGCAAAGAGATCAAAAACAACAATAATCATCATAACAAGCAGACCACGAAATCCAAACGGACCCGTAAGCAGAGGCACCATGACACTTAGGAATTAGTGAATAAAGTGGAGCGCGCAAGGAGAATACTTAAAAAAGAGAGCACTGAAGTTTTCGACATGGAAAACTTCAGAAAAAGACAACACCACAGGTGTGCCAGCGATGATAATATAGGTAAGGAAGATAAGAGACAGGAATGAACAGACGCAGGAGACACCAGCGTTCCTGACAACATGTCTGCAAGGTCTCACGATACCGGCGAAGAATAGGCGCCTCACATTCATGCAAGCGTGTAAGCTAGTTACTATTAATATTAACAGAATCGAAGACAAAGTCAAGAAGAAATGTCTACGGAATTATTTCTATGAAGCTGCTGAGGAGGCAGTTATGCTTTAACAGTTGGTCACAGATAGACACCTCCACATCTTTGCATACGATGAGACAGGAATGCAGGACAGCACTAATGCTTAAGGTGGACGTATCATGCTAGGCGAAAGCTGCCTCAGCGATTGCAACAAAAATCACGACTTGATGTTAATAAATATTTATGCCCAAGTGGCTCTACAGGCAAATAGGAGAGAAACGCGTTGTGTCGTCACAAAAAATTGATTCTACTAATGAATATTGCAGTTCATGTAACTTTTGGAGGAAATTTTGAGTTTTTGCATCCAGAGGAAACAGTGCCCTGTCGTTCCTCAACGACGACGAATTGCACCAGGCAGTCGCGGAGACATGGACACGATGCCTCCGGAACCAACCAAAATACCATAGGCGTATTATTTGGTAGTTTCAAACTGCAAAACCGTAAAGAAGAAAATGCGGTATTGAACGAAACAAAGGCCTACTGGCGGAAAAAAGACGCTGGAATTCTATTTCTTTTCACTAGTAGAAGTGCACAATGAACCAATGAATTTTGCGACAAAGAGCCTTCAAGTAAAGCGAACCGTAGCGGAAATTACTGCCTGGTACGGCAGTCTTTGGAAAGGGAAACTGTGCCTACTAATCTCAGACTAATATCAGCCAGGAAAGTGTTTCGATATGCCACACTATAAGGGAAGCCGAAAGAGGCAAATAGAAGGTCCTTCAACATCTTCGCGATGGACAAACAAACAGCTACGTTGAAGGAAGTGCAGTTATGCAGTGTATTGTACGATACTTAATAGATCTCTATACTGAATCAGTGACAGACCCGCATACGGAGGAAGTTTTTGTCACCAATATACGACCAGCAGTAAATCCCGAGGAAAAAGATCTTTTAGGAAAAAGCCTCGGAATCTACACGGAATTTCCCCAGAAGGAAGCAACCGCAACAGATTGCTTACTAGTCGAGTTTTACGCCAAATTTTGGATCGTTAGTGGCCTCTAATTGATAATAATGTGTAATGAAATGCTGGCAGGCGATAGCTTTTCCGGTGTGGCCGGGCGGTCCTAGGCGCTTCAGTCTGGAACTGCGCGACCGCTACAGTCGCAGGTTCGAATCCTGCCTTGGGCATGGATGTGCGTGCTGTCCTTAGGTTAGTTAGGTTTAAGTAGTTCTACGTTCTAGGGGACTGATGACCTCAGATGTTAAGTTCCATAATGCTTAGAGCCATTTGAACCATTTTTGATAGCTTTCCGGCAAATTAAGTGAAGGCGTTGTCGTGCTCGTTCCAAAAAGGCTACAAAGCACCACAATGGACGACATTTGACCGTTTAGTTTGCTTAACTCGGACTTCAAAATTTTAACACGTCTGATAAATATCAGAATGAAACGACTCCTCAGGAAGACACTAGCAGCGTACCTAACGGAGCTGGCAGAAGAAGGTCAATGACCGACGTTTTACGTGAATATAGAGATGTGTTATATTTCGACGACGTTTTACGTGAATATAGAGATGTGTTATATTTCATAGGGTTATACAAATTTCGAATTATGCAACTGTTAGATTACACAGACATTCTTAGAGTCTAAAAGATGTTATGACAGTATCAATGCAACATTTTTGTCAAGTCTGATGTGTAGAATTTGTTTTAATATCACTTTTCACATTCGATACAAAAGTGCATAATCGAACACATTCCGGAATGAAAATCATTGGTCAATGAACGAATTTCGTGCTGATCAATCAATCAGTTCGGCAAGGCTACTCGTTATCCATGACTCTGCACAGCGTAGCTGTGGAGCCACTAGTTTTATAAGTGAAATGTCATCTAAAAGGCCGTTTTCAACGTTTCCCACGCATAATGTAAACGTTGTTGTCAGTACCAACCAAGAGGTCGAAACGAGAAGAACAATTGTTACGATTTACACCAAGGCCTGTGATAAAGAGCTGAATGAACATAGATCCAAACTTTTGTCCACAGGGCCGACAAGCGATCATATCTAAACATTATGGTTACAAAGAACTGACTAGGTGAACCTCTTAGAAATGAGCTTAACACCGGATTCGCTAGACATACTTACGTTAAACTTAGAGCAAACACTATTGAATGTGCTACGAGCCACGATGAGAGAGAAAGTTTCAAAAGAGCACTGTTCAGCAATACTTACATTCTCAATAAGACCTACCGGAAGGCAGCTTTGGTACCAATTCCTTCAGATATCGTACAACAAATTTTGGCGCCTGTATACTGGTATGTATGGGGAGGCATCGTATTCGAATTTTCACTTGTTACAATGACACTGACTCCCACTAGCGGTGATTCAGATGTTAAAGATGTCCGTTCACAGTGTACTGCAATGTACGAGGTGCATTCAAGTTCTAAGGCCTCCGATTTTCTTTCTCCGGACTGGAAACAGACTGAAACATGCGCACTGTTTTAAAATGAGGCCGCGTTCATTGTCAATACGTCCCAGAGATGGCAGCACCGTACGGCAAAAGGAATTTTACCGCCAGCGGCGAGAATGAGAACGGTTTTAAATACTTAAAATGGCTACGTTTTCCTTACTTGAACAGCGTGCAATCATTCGTTTTCTGAATTTGCGTGGTGTGAAACCAATTGAAATTCATTGACAGGTGAAGGAGACATGTGGTGATGGAGTTATGGATGTGTCGAAAGTGCGTTTGTGGGCGCGACAATTCAATGAAGGCAGAACATCGCGTGACAACAAACCGTAACAACCTCGGGCTCGCACAAGCCGGTCTGACGACATGATCGAGAAAGTGGAGACAATTGTTTTGGGGGATCGCCGAATGACTGTTGAACAGATCGCCTTCAGAGTCGGCATATCTGTGGGTTCTGTGCACACAATCTTCAATGACGACCTGAAAATGCGACAAGTGTCATCCAGGTGGGTGCCACAAATGCTGACGGACGACGACATGGCTGCCCGTGTGGCATGTTGCCAAGCAATGTTGACGCGCAACGACAGCATGAACGGGTATTTTCGTCGGTTGTGACAATGGATGAGACGTGGATGCCATTTTTCAATCCAGAAACAAAGCGCCAGTCAGCTCAATGGAAGCACACAGATTCACCGCCACCAAAAAAAATTTCGGGTAACAGCCAGTGCTCAAAAAATGATGGTGTCCATGTTCTGGGACAGCGAGGGCGTAATCCTTACCCATTGCGTTCTAAAGGGCACTACGGTAACAGGTGCATCCTACGAAAATGTTTTCAAGAACTAATTCCTTCCTGCACTGCAACAAAAACGTCCGGGAAGGGCTGCACGTGTGCTGTTTCACCAAGACAACGCAACCGCACATCGAGCTAACGTTACGCAACAGTTTCTTCGTGATAACAACTCTGAAGTGATTCCTCATGCTCCCTACTCACCTGACCTGGCTCCTAGTGACTTTTGGCTTTTTCCAAGAATGAAAGACACTCTCCGTGTCCGCACATTCACCAGCTGTGCTGCTATTGCCTCAGTGATTTTCCGGTGGTCAAAACAGACTCCTAAAGAAGCCTTCGCCGCTGCCATGCAATCATGGCGTCAGCGCTGTGAAAAATGTGTACGTCTGCAAGGCGATTACGTCGAGAAGTAACGCCAGTTTCATCGATTTCGGGTGAGTAGTTAATTAGAAAATAAACATCGGAGGCCTTAGAACTTGAATGCACCTCGTATAAACCAAACGTGTAAGATGTGGCAAAGAGACTGCAATGGCGTAGCCAAATATGTATTCGCTACCTTATCCATGAAAGACCAGAGGGCGCCAGTAAACGTGGGACAAATTAATAGCCAGCAGGCACATGCTCGTACATATTATACGGAACTGAATTATCTACAAGAAGGGCCACACAGTTATGTCACTTCCAAATTTTACATCTCACTGACAAGGGAACAAATAAAAAACCGGGCAGAGATGAAATATCCCACCTACAACTGGAAAAAATTCTGGAAGACCGTAAACAATAATTCCCTCACGTCAGACGTGAAATGTGTTTGATATGATAATGTTAATGGTAAAATTGTAACGGGACAAAGGCTGTAGAAAATTAAACTGAAGCCTGACCCTTATTGTGACCTCTGTCATCTGGTTGGCACGGTAGCACATGCGTTAGCTTGCAGAGACTGAACTGAGATCTGGACACGAAAAAGCTAGCAGTTATTAACAGGACGGCGGCAACGGCAATATGCATGGAGGAGGTGCTCTATCCAGATTTCAGTTTATACTCCAACACGAAACACAACAGTTATACTTCGCTGCTTGGATTTTTGGCGAACTACGTCATTATAAACGAAGTTAGAAGTTTTTATTACCGCATAACATTTCAAGTTAAAGAAATTCCAGATACACAAACAGTGTTTTCTAAAGTTGCTTCTTTGCAGTTTGAAGTAAGAACGTGAATGGCTTACCATGACTTGAGAAACTTTATACTCAGAGGTTGTACTTTAGAAATCCCTGGTCTCACCAGGAATATTGGAAGAGACCTACTACGAAGAATCAAAATATGTTATTTCACTAGTTTTCTTAAGAAGAATCAAGTTTCGTTGAAGATGATTATTTTATTCGCATCCTTCCAGTTCCACGTCTGAAAGCCGCTATCTCAAGAGCTCCTACGGTTATTTAAAAAATAAATAAGTAAATAAAAATTTACAGCAATGTTGACCGTTAAGTTACATTTCAGAAGAAATGTACAGTTTTGATCATTTCCATAGGAGGTGATGACGATGATGATCTTTGGTATGTGAGGCACTCAAGTGTACGGTCATCAGCGCCCGTACACATTCCCACTCTGTATACAGTCCAATGCAGCCACTTTCATGAATGAGGATGGAATGATGAGGAGAACACAAAAACCCTGTCCCCGGGCAGAGAAAATCCACAACCCGGCCGGGAATCTAACCTGGGACCCCGTGACCGGAGGTAGCAACGCTAGCCACTAGACCACGAGCTGCGGCATCAATAGGAGGGGTTTAATTGAAGAACTTACGAATACAGAAAAAATGGGCCAGGCAAACAAGTCGACCGTCTGCAGGAAGTCGGAAATCCGGGTTCGGGTCCCGATCTGGGATAAATTTTTACCATTCAATTTATTTTAGTGCCCAGTTGCGGCCGATGTCTACGTTTCTCTTAAAAACCTAAAATGTTAAGATTCAGTCGCATAGCTTGTTGCTCAGGAAATACTGGGAAAGGTCACGAAAGACGACGTTTTAAGCGAAACTAATTAATTAAAAGTCATGAATGACAATATATACAGATATTTAAGTTCGTGTTTATACCTTACCTACCCAAACAAAATCGTTTAGTGCCTATATTGTTGTATAACACACTTCCTTTACTGTCTCACTATACTTGTAAATTCAAAATGTTCCAAAGAACTGGCAGTAACAAGATGTAGCATTACACATAACGCTGACCCGGTGAAATTATTTTTCTCATTTGACTATTTTGTCTACTGATCATGGGCATACGGGCGTTTGCAGAAATTTATCCAGGGAGTGAACAACACTGTAAAATTGTCGACATAAACGAGGTGGTCAGTTCTAAGACTTATCATGCCTCAAGAACTAAATTTATAGGAGACACAAAGAACATTACAAGTCAGAGAACTGATGGTTATCCACTCAATATCAGTTTCACTTATATCATCTCCATACTTAAAATAGCAAGCAAACAGTTATACAGAAGTTGTTATTGCCATACTATTCTCTCGCTGCAACGAGCAACGGAATCATGGGATATCCTTTGTACTGGTGTATAAGATATTTGAAAAGAATAAAAACACCATGACCCAGATTACAATGGGTAGGGAGGAGGGCGGCTGGGGGTTGTGGGGAGGGGAAGGGGGGGAGGTGTAGGTTCATATGCGCAAATACCTTGTCAACTGTTTCTATTAATGTGTCAGATGTTAGACCATCAACGTCAGTTCTCCAAACAAGTTTTCGTGAGTGATCACGGCCGCTCCTTGACCAAATTGTTCATTCACCTTTCATTCTGCTCGCATCGGAGTAGAGGAATTACCACAGCATCAGCATCTTTATTGTCACCATTCCGACATAGAACGATGGAAAAACATCGCAACAACAACAAAAAATAAATGTAGAGAAATATAATTAGGGGAAGACATTTGTTTAGGTAATATATTTAAGTAATCGACACTGCTAGATAATGCAAGCGCGAGACAAGCCATTACAAATGAGACATACTGGTTCGTTAATAACCGCTGAAACCGCCAGAATATTGAATACAAGCATGCAAACGTAAATGAATAATGGTATGGTGCCGGACGTCAATTTTTGAGATGGAGTTCCATGACTGTAGCAATGGGATGCTTAATGCTGGCTGTGGTTAACGCTAGAATTGTCGTCCTATGATGTCTCACATGTGTTCCATTGGAGACAAATCTGGTGACCGAACAGGCCAAAACAATATCTCGACAGTGTGTAGAGCATGTTGGTTTACAACAGCGATATGTTGAGAAGCACTATCCAATTGGAAACAACCATCTGGTATGTTGTTCATGAATGACTGCACGAGTCGAATCACGAGACTGATGTACAAATTCTCCTTCTGGATGCATGGGATAACCACTAGAGCGATCCTGTTGTCTTCCGAAATTCTACTCCTTACCAAAACTCCAGTGTACCTACCACGCAGACATGTTGGTTACAAGCCTTCAACTCCCCTCATTCTAACCAACACAGAGTCATCACTGGCACTGAGGCTGAACCAGATTTCATCAGAAAACACAATAGGTCTCAAACCTGCCTTCCAATGAGTTCTCGCTTGACACCGATGAAGTAGCGAATGGCAGTGGTTTGGCGTCATTGTAATACAGGCTGCAAGACGTCCGGCTCTGAGTTGTCCTTAAAGTAACCGATTTGTAGAATTTTATTGTGTCACTATAGCGCCAACTGCTGCCCAAATTGCTGATGCAGAAGCAATACGATGCGCCAGAGCCATACGCCAAAGACGATGGTCTTCCCTCTTGCTAGTGCCACGTGGTCGTAAGGCGTCCGGTTTTCTTGCGACCGTAAATTCTTGTAACCACTGCTAACAATAGTTATGCCAAATCTTTCAGCAGTAACGTAAAATGAACATGCAACTTCTCGTAGGCATACTACATGACCTCTTTCGTGGTCAGAGAGCTGTTTATTATGGCCTCTTTGTCACCTTAAATTCATTTTTTATTAACATGAACTCACCACGTCGAATCAAAAAGGTACATAACGCCCACGACTGTTACAACGTGTGTGTAAAGCAAACCTGATTTGCATCATAGTGGCGCTGTTAACGCCACTCTTACAAGACGAAATTTTAATATACATCAACTCTCAAATGTAGAAACACGCTTACCAACTTTCGTAAATGTTGCAGAACTCCTTCTTGGTGTGGCGATTCTTTTTCTTTCAGGATACCATATTGTTGCACAATATTGTTGAGAATATTACGGAGCAGTCTGGGGAAAACTTCAGTAAAATCGCACAATATTATTGTGGAATATTATTGACTGACTGGGGCCGGGTTCAGTATATGTAGTTCTGGTAGTTCTGGTGGCTCTAATCAGCAGTAAGGTCCTTGATCATTTACATCACATCCCACGGAACGGGAGGGGACTGCCAAGGGGGACGTGATCATGAGGAAAAGATTGAATAATCCACGAAAAGGTAACGTTCTACGAGTCGGAGCATGGAGTGTCAGAAGCTTGAATGTTTTGGGAAACTAGAAAATCTGAAAAGGAAAACGCAAAGGCTCAATCTAGATATAGTAGGGGCCAGTGAAGTGAAATAAAAAGAAGACATGCATTTCTTGTCAGATGACTATAGGATAATATCAACACAAGCATTAAAGAGAGTAGGATTTGTTATGAATAGGAAGGAAGGAGACAGAATGTGTTACTGTGAACATTTCAGGGTTATTCTTATCAGAATCTTCAGCAAATCAACACCGACAACGATGGTTCAGGTATATATGGCGACGTCGCAAGCTGAAGATGAAGAGATAGAGAAAGCGTATAAGGTTATTGAAAGGGCAACACAGTATGTAAGGGTATATGAAAATCTAATAATGATGGGAGACTGGATGCAGTTATAGGGGAAGAAATGGAGGAAAAGGTTATAGGAGAATATGGGCTTGGGACAAGGAATGAGAGAGACGAGAGACTAATTGAATTCTGTAATAAATTTCAGGCTGTAATAGCGAATACTCTGTTCAGGAATGCCAAAACGAGGAAATATACTTGGAAAAGGCCGGATGATACGGGAAGATTAAGTTAGATTACATCATGGTCAGAGAGAGATTCCGAATTCAGATACTGGATTGGGAGATATACCCAGGAGCAGACATAGACACAGATATCAATGTAGTACTGAGGAAGAGCTGGATGAAGTTTAAGAAATCAGTCAGGCAGAATCAATACGCAAAGAAGTAAGATGCGGAAGTACTACGGAATGACGACATAAGCTTGAAGATCTCTAAGGCTATAGATACGGCAATAAATAACAGTCCAGTACGCAATGCAGTTGAAGAGGAATGGACTTCTCTGAAAAGGGCAATCACAGAAGCTGGAAAGAAAGACATAGGTACAGAAAGTTAACTGTAAATTAACCATGGGTAACAGAAGAAATACTTCAACTGATCGATGAAAGAAGGAAGTACAAATATGTTCAGGGAAATTCTGGAACACAGATATACAAGTCGCTGAGGAATAAAATAAATAGGATGTGCAGGGAAGCTATGTCGAAATGGCTCAATGAAATATGTGAAACAATCGAAAAAGAAATGATAGTCGGAAGGACTTACTCTGCATATAGGGAAGCCAAAGCAGTCTTCGGTGAAATTAAAAGACGGTCTTTTAACATTAAGAGTGCAACGAGAATTCCACTGTTAAGTGCAGAGGAGAGAGCGAATAGCAGAAAGAGTACATCGAAGGCCTGTCTGAGGTGTAAGATTTGTCTTTTGATATATAAGAAGACACAGGAGTCGATTTAAAATAGATAGGTGATCCAGTATTAGAATCAGAATAAAGAGAGCTTTGGAGGCATTACGTTCAAATAAGACAAAAGGGATCAATAACATTCCATCGGAATTTTTTAAATCAGTGGGGGATGTGGCAACCACACGACTCTTCATGTTGGCGTGTGGAATGTGTTATTCTGGCAATATACCATTTGAATTTCAGTAAAATATCATCCACATAAATTCGTATACTGCAAGAGCTGACAAGTGCGAGAACTATTGTACAAACAGCTTAATAGTTCATGCATCCAAGTTACTGACAAACATAACATGCAGAAGAAAGGAAAAGAAAATTGAGGATGTGTTAGATGGTGATCAGTTTAGTTTTAGGAGATGTAAAGGCACCGCAGAGGCAATTCTGACATTGCGGTTGATAATGGAAGCAAGCCTAAAGAAAAATCTGGACATATTCATAAAATTGGTTGACCTAGAAAAAGCGTTCTACAATGTACAATAGAGCGAGATGTGCGAAATTCTCAGATAAATAGGGGTAAGGTATAGGGAAAGACGGGTAGCAAACGACATTTACAAGAACCAAGAAGCAATAATAAGAGTGGACAATCAAGAAAGAAATGCTCGGATTAAAAGAGTGTAAGACAGTAATGTAGCCTTTAGCCCCTACTGGTCAACCCGTACATCGAAGAAGCAATGACGGGAATAAAAGAAACATTCAGGAGTGGAATTAAAATGCAAGTTGAAAGGGTATCATTGATACGATACGCTGATGACATTCCTATCCTCAGTGAAACTGAAGAAGAAGTACATGATCTGCTGAATGTAATGAACAATCTAATGAGAGCAGAATGTCAACTGAGAGTAAGTCGAAGAAAGACGTAAGTAAAGAGAAGTAGCAGGAATGAGAACAGTGAGATACTTGGCATCAGGATTGATTGTAGTGAAGTAGATGGGGTTGAGGAATTCTGATGTACAGGCAGTAAAATAAGAAATGACGGACGGAGCAAGGAGAACATCAGAAGCAGACGAGTACTAGCAAAAATGCCATTCCTGGCCAATAGAAGTTTACTGGTATCAAACATAAGCGTTATTTTTAGGAAGAAGGTGGACTGATAAGTTAAGGAAAGCTGATGTTCTGCGCAGAATCGGAGAGGAAAGGAGAACACTGACGAGGAGATGAGACCGGGTGATAGGACATTGTCAAGACATGAGGGACTGACTTCTCTGGTACTAGAGTGAGCTGTAGATGGGAAAATCTGTAGAGGAAGACAGATGTTGGAGTACGTGAAAAATTGAGAACGTAGGTTGCAAGTGGTACTTTGATGTGAAGAGGTTGGCACAGGAGGGAAAATCGTGGCGGGCCGTCAGATGACTGATGACTCAAAAAAGAAAACATGGCATTAGAGTGATGATGTTGGCGTTTTTTATTTCGGTACGCTTCTATCCGTGGTATAGGAGTAGCGTCTTCAATTCATAATCAGTACGTCATCAATGCCGCGTTCAAATCCAGCCGCTGCTTAAATTTTCATTAATATTCAGCATTGGCAGCCGAAGACTTCTGGCATAAGGAGTCACCCCTCATTCTACTAACGGCCTTGTCAAAGTGGGCGGAGAGGCGGACAGAGCTTCAGGGCACTCTCTTGTCCTATACTTTTATTTAAACTAGTTGTCACTTGACAGGCAACGGGCTGCAGGGCTCCCGCCACCAATAAACCAATGGCAGCCGGCACTGTCGGCTGCCACTGCGTTGCTACTTCGCTCTGCTGAGCTGACTAAGGCATTGTGCCAGCCAGTCCTCAGCGAGCCGTTGCAGACGTGAGGGTGAGAGATTTGAGTGACTTCTAGCTTCGCGTGTTTACGATGCCTGATGAAAGCAGTCGCAAGAGAGGGAGGCCGAGGCTGCACACTCCTCGGAAACCTCCAAAACGTGGCGGACATGTCGTCGTTATACGCAGTCAGGCGCGTGAATACGTGTGTTCCTTAAGGGAGTATTTTGAGAGAGAGAGGGGTGCAGGAGGGCCTCTGGTTCCTTTGGATAAGGTGGTGGAGCGAACTGCAGCTGCTCTGCAAGTTAGCGAACGATCAGTAATAAGAATCTCAAGTGAATCATCTAAATTAGAGACACCTGGGAAAAGGAGGTGACTAGAGAAGAGGGTCACAAAGCTTGACTCTTTTCAGGATGCTGCCATTCGTCGTCAAATTTACGCATTTTATTCGAGGAAAACTACATGTTACCCTCACAGCGGCTGACCTGTTTCAGGGTAGTAAATCGTCTTTCTTACGAGTCGTGAAAATGTTAGGATTCTGCTATAAATCCATCTCTGGCAGAGAGTAACTAATGGAACGCCAAGATATTGCAGCCTGGCGATGCCGCTTTCTTAGAGAATTACTGGCCACAAGTTTTGATGATATCGTTTGACTTGATGAAACGTGGATGAATGGAGGACACAGTTTAAAAAAAGGTTGGACAGACGCAACCAGTATGGCAGCTCCGATCGGCAGAGGAAAAAGGATAATTGTAGATCATGCCGGAAATTCAAAAGGTTTCATTCCAAATTGTCTGCTGCTGTTCAGTTCATATAAGACCCCGACTACCACAAAGAGATGAACCACAATACTTTTGTAAAATAGTTTGAAGACTGTGTGCTTCAGAACTTAACAAAATGCTCTACCATTGTTATGGATAACGCTCCTTATCACTCACTAATATAAGATAAAGCACCCACAAAGGCAACGAGGAAAAACGACATTGTTAGCTGGTTACAGAAACATAAGGTACAGTTCGACAGTAATTTGACAAGGGCAGAATTATTAGAACTTGTATCGCAACAGAAGCCAAAGAACCCGATTTACATTGTGGATGAAGTAGCAAAAAAATTCGGGCATAAAGTGCTCAGATTGCCTCTTACCATTGCAATTTCAACGCAATAGAGCTGATTTGGGCTCAGGTTAAACGGAATATTGCTGCAGGGAATAAGAAATTCACATTAACCGAAGTGGAACGCCTTTTGAAAGAGGCAATTGAAATTGTGACATCGGAAGACTGGCAGAAGGTAGTGCATCACGTGAAAGGAGTGATACAGGACGCATGAAACAACGAAGGTATCTTACAACAAAGTGTCGAAGAGTTGATTATATCTGTCAATACGAGCAGCGACACGGATAGTTCCAGTGACTTTGACTCTGAATTAGGCGGTGTTTTCGAATTGTCTGATTAGTGTATAGTGTACTTACTGCCATTAAATATTGTGTTTGTGAATTTATTTCGATTAATTCTTATTCTTGTTGTAAGACTAAGAAATACTTTTGGCCAGCTCTCGTCAGCTCCTTACTGTAAGTTAGACTGAATTTTAATTCTACTTCATTTTGTATAAACACCAAGATGTTATTCAATGTGTGTAATAGTTTTAGAGATTTGCAATCTAAAGAAGAAAACTTTTCCGCTCGCGAAAATTTCTCACACTTCAATAGTTAATGTAACAACGGCCCTAATTAAAATGAAGAAAAGATATTTGATATGCTTATAGATACCACTGAGACCGATACTGTAAGTAAATTTCTAATTATTTACATAATATTTATAGGAGATAGAGATTTTAAACGTCACACTTGTTTCGAGTTCAGTACTGATAGGGTGGCTTAAAAGTGCTGTTTTCAGAAATTTATATAGAGGAAACGTAATGCACTACGAAAGCTTTTAAGGATTCTTTGCCGAGTGCATTGTTTTGGTAATGAATGGAAAAAAATATTTTGCTATGACACCAATAGTTTTTCAGTAATGACGTGATAAGTTAGAAAATGTTTGCGAAATCGAGAATTTGGTTTCAAACAAATTAACGTAACTCTTGTCCTAATTAAAATTAAGAATAGATATTTGACAGATTGAGGGACATTGTAGAGATGTACATCATATTTGAGTTGAAATTTTTTTCTTACATTGTAGGAGATACAGGCTTTAAAACGACTTTCTATCGCCGGGGGTAGCGATGCACTGAGGCGGCTGCCTGCAGCCAGTGTTTGACGTAAGAACGCCGCAAACGTCAAGTGACAACTACTTTAAATCGGACTTTTATTTTTGTAGGGGTGGGAAGCTGCCCCTAAAGGTGGAAGAATCAGCAATGATCAACGGCATGAGGATGCAGAAGGCAATGGAAACCACTGCATTAATAGCACGTAACATGTATCCACAGGACATGTGGCCTGTAATTGAAGAAGTGCCATGATGATCTCTCCTTTGGCGAAAGATTCCGGAATAGTCCCCATTCGGCCTCCGGGAGCGAACTGGCAAGGGGGAGGTTACCATGAGAAAAAGACTGAATAATCAATGGAAGCATAGCGTTCTACGAGTCGGGGCGTGGAATGTCAGAAGTTTCAACGTGGTAGGGAATCTAGAAAATATGACAAGGGAAATGCAAAGGCTCAATCTTAATAGAGTGGGGGTCAGTGAAGTGAAGTGGAAAGAAGACAAGAATTTCTGGTCAGGTGAGTATAGGGAGTATTATTTGTTATGAATAGGAAGGAAGGGGAGACCGAGAGTTACTGTGAACATTTCAGGGTTCTTCTTATTACAATCGACAGCAAGCCAACACCGACCATGTTAGTTCAGGTATACATGCCGACGTCACAAACTGAAGACGAAGAAACAGAGAAGGTGTATGAGGATATGGAAAGGGTAACACAATATCTAAAGGGATATGAAAATCTAATAGTAATGGGAGAATGGAATGCAGTTAGAGGGGAAGAAATACAAGTAAAGGTTACAGGAGAATATGGGCTTGGGACAAGGAGCGAGAGAGAAGAGAGACTAATTGACATCTGTCATAAATTTCTGGTAGTAATAGCGAATACTCTGTTCAGCAACCACAAGACAAGGAAATATACTTGTAGAAGACCGGGTGATACGGGAATATTTCAGTTAGATTTCATTATGGTCACAAAGAGATTCTGAAATCAGATACTGGATTGGAAGGCGTACCAAGGAGCAGATGTAGATTCAGATCACAATGTAGTAGTGATGAAGAGTTAGGTGAAGTCTGAAACATTAGTCAGAAAGAATCAATACGCAAAAAAGTGGGATCGGGGAGTAATAAGGAATGACGACATACGGTTCTCTAAGGCTATATACATAGCAATAAGGAATAGCTCAGTAGGAAGTACAGTTGAAGAAGAATTCACGTATCTAAAAAGGGCCATCACAGAAGTTTGGAAGGAAAACATAGGTAAAAAGAAGGTAACTGCGAAGAGAACATGGGTAACAGGAGAAACAGTTCAATTGATCGATGAAAGGTGAAAGTAAAAAATGTTCGAGGAAAATCAGGAACAGAGAAATACAAGTCGCTGCGGAATGAGATAAATAGCAATCGCAGGAAAGCTAAGACGAAATGGCTACAGACAAAAGTGAAGACATCGAGAAATAAATAATTGTTGAAGGAAAGACTATCCACACAGCAAAGTCAAAACAACCTTCAGTGAAATTAAAGCAATGGTATTAATATTAAGTGTGTAGTGAGAATTCCACTGTTAAATGCAGAGGAGAGAGCGGATTGGTGGAAAGAATGCACTGAACGGCTCTGTGAGGGAAAGATTTGTCGGATGTGACAGAAGAAGAAATAGGAATCGATTTAAAAGAGGTAAGGGATCCAGTATTAGAATCAAAATTTAAAGCAGCTGTAATCTCCCCACGGAAAATTACCCTCTACCACGCAATAATTAATAATGGTCAATCAAATCATCCACATTTATTTACGTATGAAAAGTATCTGAGCAGATTTTCTAGTAATATATGCGCCGACAGCTCGTCGACGCCAAGGTATTTTTCGAGTACGTTTGTTCTTTGGAACAACAGAGGTACACAGGTGTATGCTCCATGGTCATTATAGTTATAGAAAGAGAGATAGAAAGAGAGAGAAAGGAACAGCTTCGGAAAGTATCGGTTGGAAGATTTTCGTATTGCAAAAGGAAATTTATTTACTCTTCTTCGCGATAAAGCGAGGCAGGAAAGTTTGTGCCGCTAGCGGGGTAGACAAAGAGAAAGAAGGACTTGTAAAAGTAAATTTCATGAGACTAAAAATCCACGGAAACGGAACATGTACGGAAATGGATTCAATATACAATTTTCCTCAGAAATAAGGTTTGTGACCATTTCATTTTAGAGTGAATGACGAATGCGTTCTCTGTCTGAATTGTTGATGATTGTCTGGGGCCTGTAATTAATTGGGAAGTTTCAGCTGTGACGAAGAGAGCCTGCAATCTCTGAGTTTTATTGAAATCGTCCAAAAAGGCTTCGTCCACATCTGAAATTTTAGATCTGTCGTAAACTGAACGAAGTGTTCAAAACGATCGATTTTTTCCCAACTGAATGCAGCGCTTAATAATAATAACGTATGTGAAGATCTTTTCTAGCAAGCCAGCCGCTGAATATTAAGAAGAAGGGCTCCACAAGAGATTTTAATAGGCTGATTTCATGTAACTTAAGACTTTCAGCAAAATCGATTTAAGTAGTAAGGGCATTCATTAGAATGGCCAATCCGTGACAGGACACGTTTTTGGACGTTGTTAAAATAATTTTTTCTTTGTTTCATGTGAACTACGACGAGACAACTTAACGTGGAAAGGAGAAGAAATACTCGCAGGCGCATTATTTCATCGACAAATAAAAGCAGCACGCTGGACGCAGAAATTAATTAAATATCAAAACACCGTTACCCACGGTACGGGACTACAAGTCGCACCGCCACACCCTCACCTGCCCATGTTAGGCAATAAATTCTGCCTGACTCATGTAGCACTATCACCGTCAGAGGGTGGTACGGGACTACAAGTCCCACCGCCACACCTCCAAAGTGAAATGCAGTGACGCAGTCACTGCACAGTGGAAATTTACTGGCTCACCAACACAGTTAGACCGCAATAGACCGGTTATGCTGTATTGTAACCTATCACCCCGGACTACAAGTCCATTTAAAAAAAAGCAGAAAAAGTTTACTGCCTCACCAACACAGTTAGACCGCAATACACCGGTGATGCTGTATTGTAACATATCACCCCGGACTACAAGTCCATTTAAAAAAAAAATAAACAGAAAAAAGGCCAGATCTATAATTATTTTGTAAACTTGATAGTATGGAGGAAGTAGTCGTAGATTTGAACATTTTCTAATTGTGTTCATAACAGAAGTAGTTTGATTCACTTGCCCTAGTTGCATTTATCTGTATAAGTACCATAACAAAGTAGCCACAGAAGTATTCGTGTGAAGGGAGATATATATATATATCTTGACGGTAGAACATTTATATGGTTTTAACGAGGGCAATGTTTAAGATGAGTCAAGCAGAGCAGAGCAATACGCAACAGCCTTCAGCTATGAGCACTGATGATAATGATGTAGTAAGGAGTGTTGTAGAACCGATCGCTACAGATAGCGCAATAGAACGCCCGGTAGACACGGCGGGAGATGTATCAGCCAGTACGCAACATGGATTAGACCCATTGGTCATTATCATGAGGCAGATGCAGATGTTAACGGAGACCGTGAATAATATGAATATAAAATTAGCCTCAGTTACTGAAGGGCAGGAAAATATGAAAACTGACATTAACGCGAAATTAGCCTCAGTTACTGAAGGGCAAAACCATTTGAATACAAAATTAGCCTCAGTTACTGAAGGGCAAGAAAATTTGAAAACCGACATTAACGCGAAGTTCGCCGCAGTGAATGAAGGGCAAAATGATCTGAATGCGAAGTTAGCCTCAGTTACTGAGGGGCAAAATGATTTGAATACGAAGTTAGCATCAGTTACGGAAGGGCAGGAAAAGCTGAAAGCTGAGATTAAGCAGCAATTACACGACAGTTTTTCCGAATTAGAACAACGGATAGAGGCGAAGACAAAGGAACTTAAAGATCAGGCCGAAGAGACGGAACGAAAATTAACTGCACAAATCGAATTGGTTAAAGCTCAATGTGAGGAATCTACTCACCGCGTACGTGTAGAAATGAAGGAGTACGTGGCTATTAAGATAGATACCGTACGCGAACAGGTGGAAATGGTTCCGCAATTAGTACAAAAGCAAGATGCCATGTCGTGTGCAATTGCGCAACTTCCTGAATTGGCACGTACGCAGACGAACATAAAGGAAAGTGTGGAACATCTGACAGAACGTCAAGACGTTATAGACCACCAGATTAATGTATTAACGGGTAAATTATCCGAAATCACATTAGGAAACAAAAGGCTAATGTGTGAAAACGTTGAGCATAATGTTAAAGAAGCATTCCTGAGTCTGTGCGGCAAACAGGAAGAGAATTTGTTTGCGAAAGGACTAGAGGAAGTGCGACAGCAGTTAGGTGCTGATCTCGAGCATTGGAAACAAACGATAGCAGAGTCGATACGCGTTTCACAACAAGGCTCAGAACAAATGAATACCGGCCAGCAGCAGAAGTTGCCAGCGACTATAGAGCCAGTTACTGCACATTCGCACACAATACCGACTTGTGTGAGTAACTCAAATATAAAATTGCCACGAGCTAGTTGTTCGCGTGAAGTTTTATCTGACGGAGATTACGAAAGCCTTTGCCATGCCGAAGAAAAAATGATAAAGCATCGGCAATTTCAGATTTTTAACACTGACAAAAGGGGGGTCCATCCGATTGTTTTTATTCGAAGTTTTAGAGGAGTTCTACCCAGAAATTGGTCGGAGTGGCAGAAGATCAGTTTCGTTACTGGGTATATACAAGGTTCGGGGGCGATATGGGCCTCGGATATGACTTCTGTTTGCTCGACCTATGACGATTTTGAGAAAGCGTTTTTAGCAAAGTTCTGGTCAGAACGAGTACAGGAACGCCTAAGGCAGGAGGTGCTCTACCCAGAGCCTTTCTCCTTTTCGAAAGGAAGCCTTAGGAAGTATTTTGAAAAATATATAAATAAAACTAGATACTGGGACAGACCTATGCCTTTGCCAGACATAATAAACATACTTAAAGCAAGATTACCAACGAGCATCCGGAATCAATTAATTTACGGCAACGATAAAGACCTGGAGTCGTTCCTCACGACGTTAGATCATATAGATATTATAGAAGAGAACAACCAGACAGCCCGTAACAACAGATTCCAATATCGGGAGATAGAACCTCCGCCAAATGGTAGGCAAGGGAACGCACAGAGATCGATAAATAGTGGAGAAACCCCTCAAAATCTCAATAATAATACCGGCAATAGTCTTGCGAGGGGCTATCCAAGGAACAACAGGAATGGGAAACGATATAATCCCGTATGGGGGAACGAAAGGAATTTCAGACCACAAGCTTGGAACAATAACAGTAATAGAAAGTGGAACCAACCGGGGGGAACAAACTCAAATAACCAACATCAGTGGGGACGGACATCCGCGAATCAACCGGTAATTACCGAAGTGACGGATGAGGTCAACCACCAGGTGAATCAAAATCCAACAAACTTGTAAGGACCCACTCGTGCCCCGGAGGAGCGGTCAACAATAGGTTGAGGGGCAACAGGATATGTATACCCATGCTAACGTATAATGATGGACGATTACTGGCAGATGAATTGACCGAGGACTTAGAACCCCAAGATGAGAATAGGGAACAGGTGGCAGTAGCCGAAGTGCAAGTCATTTTGGAAACTGTACCTATAGTGACAGTTTTAGACACAGCTGCAACCACAAATGTCATTTCGGAGGCTCTATTCAACAAGATCAGAAATATAAGACGAGTACCAATTTTTCCAGTTCAAAATTGCAAAATAATAGGAGCCGTTGGGGCTCGATCGGCGAATGTAAAAGTGCAGTCACTACTTAGTGTAGAAGTAGGAAATGTAGCAATATTAAGCACATTCCTTGTGGTGAAAAATTTGGTGGTAGACTGCATTATCGGAGTCGACAGCCTGCGTCAATACGGATGCAGAATAGATTTTAAAACAGGAAAAATTTGGTTAGATGTAAATAAACAAGAAATTGAATTGGACTTGTTGAAAAAAGAAAGCCTTACCAGAAAATATAATAGTGGGATCAGTGTGCAAGTAATCAGGACTGCACGAAATTCTAAACAGCACGCGAATAATGAGTTCAAAGTCAAAGGAGATTTCGGTCAATTAGTGGATGAGAAGTTAAATGAATCCGACTGCATCACGGAAGATCAGAAGAAGCAGCTCAAAGGGTTATTATCAGCGTATGAAAACGTGTTTGATGAAAGGCCAGGAGTGATTAAAGGATACATATGCCATCTCTACGTTAAGCCGCACGAAACGTATTGTAGAACTTTCTATCCTGTTCCCTGGAGGTTAAAGGCTCAAGTTCAAAAGGAAATAGATCGCAGGTTGAAATGGGGTTTGATCGAACCCTCTACAAGCCCATACTGCTCCCCATTGTTGGTTGTGCCAAAAGCAAATGGAACTGTGAGACTGGTACTCGACGCCAGTGAAATAAATAAAATTATAATTCCAGTGAGGACACACCCGGAAAACATAGACGAACTGATACAACGGTTACAGGATGTCCAATATTTGACGAGCATCGATTTGCTGAGTTCTTATTGGCAAGTCAAGCTAAATGAGGTATCGAGGAAATATACAGCTTTCATTTATGCAGGAAGAAGTTACCAATTTACTGTAGTTCCTTTCGGACTCAACATTAGTGCTGGAATTTTTATAGCAGCGCTAGATTACGCATTAGGCCCAGAACTAAGAAGCAGGATAACAGTATTTGTTGATGATATGCTTATTGCATCGAAGACCTGGGAAGAGCATATTACTTTACTGAGGCGGGTGTTGGACGTTTTCAAAACCATGGGAATAACTGCTAACCTACAGAAATCACATTTTGCACTAAATAGAATCAAGTTCCTGGGGCATATAATTGACGCAAAGGGAATTTTACCGACCAAGGAGAAGCTAATGGCGATTAGTAAGTTTCCAACACCAAGAAATAGGAGGCAATTAAAAGGGTTTTTGGGTCTTGCATCATTTTTTAGAAGATTTATCACGAATCAGGCCATGAATGCAGCAGCACTGAATAGTTTGCTGAAGAAGGATGTGCCCTGGCTCTGGACATTAGAGTGTCAAGAAGCATTCGAAGAGATAAAGAAGCAATTAGTAAATGCACCGCTTTTGTACCATCCGGACATGCAAGAGGAATTCTATTTGTCAACAGATTCGTCAAATGTGGGTCTTGGAGCGTGCCTTTTCCAAGTACGCAAGATAAATGGACAGCTTAACTTTAGTCCGATTGCGTTTGCTAGTCGTGTTTTGTCCAACTGTGAACGAACGTACACGACGACAGAATTGGAGGCTCTTGCGGTCGTCTGGGGATTTAAAAAATTTCACTATTACTTATATGGGTCGAAGACTATCGTATATTGCGATCACCAATCATTAACGTTTTTACAAACGTGTAAACTGTTACACCCCAGATTGGCTAAATGGACTCTCGCTCTGCAACAATACCAGTTTCAGATCGTACATGTCTCAGGGCAGCAAAACATATTGCGGACGCTCTATCAAGGTCACCGCAGGGTTTAACCAAAGAGATTGAAGTAAATAATTCCTCAGAATTCCCGATATTGCTGCTGCAGGAAAATCCATATAAGATGTACTACATCAATTTGTGTGTGCATATGGCCCAGTTACAGAAAAAGGATGCTCAATGGGGAAGTGTCATTCAAAGGTTACAACAGCAACCTTCGGATCAGATTGCAAATTATTACAAGCTAGTAAATGGCGTATTATTTTTCCGCTGTGGAAGGCCAAACAAAGTCCGTTGGTGTGTTTGTATACCTGAGGCACAAATAGAGAAACTTGTCTGGTTCACTCATTTGACCTGGGGACATTTCGGTGCGACAAAATGTGCAGACAAGGTAAGTGGGTACTGTTATTTCCCCAACATAAAGCGCAGAGTGCACGAGGTCTTAAAGAGGTGCATAATCTGCCAAAAAACAAAGCCGGTTTCAAAAGGGACTAAGCACCCATTATGCTCTATAGTAGTACAAGAACCAAAAGGATTAATTTCGTGCGATCTGTGTGGACCGTTACCTACTTCAAGAGGTGGTGTTAAATATGTGTTAGCATTTCTGGATGTGTGCACGAAATACGTAAAGCTATACCCGATAAAGACGGCTACAGCAAAAGTAATTGTATTAAGATTAATAAGAGATTATCTTCCACATGTGGGTATACCAAAGGCGATCATAACTGACAATGCTAAAATATTTACGGGACTCCGGTGGAAGCAGACTTTGTCTCAAGTAGGTGTGAAACACGTACTAACATCATTTTACCACCCACAAGGTAATTTGGTGGAGAGGATTTTTAGAGAATTCAATCGATTTATGAGGACGTATTGCCATAATAAGCAAACTGCGTGGGCAAATTATGTGGAAGAGTTTGAGCAAATATACAATAACATGCCACACTCCTCAACTGGGTATACACCTCGTGAATTGATGTTCGAAGAGAAGGAGGAAAACTTCTGGACTCACCATATCCCCAAAACTCAGGAAACCGAGATGCCTAGGGAAGAAAAAATAAGACAAGCTATCATAAATATGACGAAAAAGGCTGATCTAAGAAAACAACGATATGACAAATTGATCAAGAGGGTACAGACATACCATGTCGGCGAGAAGGTACTAGTCAAACGACATACCAAATCATCCGTAATAAAGAAAAGTATAAAGAAGTGGGAGTTACTATATACTGGACCATACATTATCCTACAAATTCCGAATCCTGGAGCTTATCTGTTAGCATACCCGGGATCGAACAAAATAAAAGGGT
Organism: Schistocerca cancellata; assembly: GCF_023864275.1. Classification (NCBI taxonomy): domain Eukaryota; kingdom Metazoa; phylum Arthropoda; class Insecta; order Orthoptera; family Acrididae; genus Schistocerca; species Schistocerca cancellata. Next base: position 171,363,291 of record NC_064633.1, on the reverse strand, counting down.
TATTTCCTCATAACGACTTAAAAAGATATAATGAAGATTAGAAGATAGGGAGGAATGGTGTTCCGAGTGACAGAGATGAACGCTCGTAAAAAATATAACAATAAACTGTGTGTGTGTAATGTTAAAAGCCTTTAAATTGAAATAGTTAGTTAGTGACATAGAGTATAGAAATAATGACTAATTAGTACTATTGAGGGTTGTAAAAAAGGACAGTGGAGATAGGCTTCACCTGTGGTTTGGGTGAACATAGAACTTTAGCATTGCTAATGTTATCAAGATGTATAAAAGATCTGACTGACCTTCAAGAAGAATAAAATGTTTCCCTGCAAATGACGCTGAATAATCTAAAGAGGTTCGAGTGAAGATTCGTATATAATCTCATGTGAACGCTTAAATGTGTAAATATGTGAATTGTGGTAGTGAATCGTGAGTGACGGTTAACGCCGCAACGATTATTTCCCGCGCAAAACAGTTGACGTCAGCGCGGGAATTAAAATCGATATAGACGATACAGATATTCTTTGTAAGAGACTCGCACCAAACGCGAGGATAAATTGATTCATGTTGAACTTTAAAAGGAATAGGTGGTATAATTAGAAGCTAAGAGTTTTACTTTTTTATTGAATGATTAAAGAAAGTAGTATTCATAGATTCACTAGTAATTTAATGGTTCGTGTTCATTTGGGAATTTTGTGTGAAAAATCCATTTCCATATATGAGCATGGATGAACGCCGTATAATCAGAGAGTAAATGAAAGAAGTGAATCCGCATTCTTCAATGCTAATAACTTCTACATTTCAGCACTCAAGTGTAGAAATATATGTATTTAGAATAAAAAGTTTTTTTTGAGTATAGCTAAATTATATGACTTATCAAAGAAATATGGATGATGTCTTGAAATAAAATGAACTACACTTTCCATTATTCGATAATTTGAATCCAAAATCTATAGTCAGTTACATGAATCCTTTAAATTACGAAGAACAAATCAGTCACAGAAAATCTGTTAAAACTTTTGGACTTATAAGCACAAGTGGGGAGGCAAAGTCAAAAGGAGTATTCAAACGAGAGTAAATCGGATGATGCTTTTGGCAACATCATTAATTAAGAGTTGAATTCCTTGAAGTACGTCGTAACAAAAAGGATCCATGAAGCCACAAGGATTTTGCTTTCAAAAAGGAGAATCTTGGACGGTGCTACCCAATCAGTTCTCTTACAGGAAGAGTTTCCCTTTTGGTCATTGCTAATCCTTTTGGAATGAATGTTGCATGTGAATTCGAGTATCCCTGTCCCTTCTACTCTTCCCATTGTGGGCCGCGTAGAAGATCAACGACAGAGGGGGCCGCATAGAAGACCGACTACAACTGTGGACGTCGGGGACATGCAAGACCCGGGGGAGTTTAGCACCGCAAGATATATTGTCCTAGAAGCAAGATTGTAGAACGCAAATTCATGTTATTTATTGTAAAACGTTTTTTTTGCTAGAGGCACAAACCACTCTTCTCCAAATCGTGGTACTAATTAGGCCCTATCTTTCCTTTAGAGATAAATTTCAAAATTATTTTTGTTCTTCTATAGGCTTTCCTATCTTCTATGTACCGTAGGCTGGGGGTCTAAGCTTAAGAGGTTTTCCAAGGTTTCCCTGCTTAAGAAAGTTCCCGAATGGGTAGACCCTGACATACGTTCATGAAAGATCATCTTCCTTGGTTGTGCACAGCAAACATAACACCTAGATGCACGTAAAAGTAATACAGCCGCGGTACCGGTCTCTTCATTTCTTCTGTCTTCAACATTTCTTTTCTTCGTCTAGTTCAAACACAATATTCTTTTTCAGTCGGAGGACTGACAATCATCACTTCCGGGTTATCCACGCTAATAGATAGCTCGCGAAGTGTGTTCGGTGAATAAAAATTGACCTCACAAACTTCCCTCGCTGCGAGGGACATTGTAATCTCCCCACGGAAAATTACCCTCTACCACGCAATAATTAATAATGGTCAATCAAATCATCCACATTTATTTACGTATGAAAAGTATCTGAGCAGATTTTCTAGTAATATATGCGCCGACAGCTCGTCGACGCCAAGGTATTTTTCGAGTACGTTTATTCTTTGGAACAACAGAGGTACACAGGTGTATGCTCCATGGTCATTATAGTTATAGAAAGAGAGATAGAAAGAGAGAGAAAGGAACAGCTTCGGAAAGTATCGGTTGGAAGATTTTCGTATTGCAAAAGGAAATTTACTTACTCTTCTTCGCGATAAAGCGAGGCAGGAAAGTTTGTGCCGCTAGCGGGGTAGACAAAGAGAAAGAAGGACTTGTAAAAGTAAATTTCATGAGACTAAAAATCCACGGAAACGGAACATGTACGGAAATGGATTCAATATACAATTTTCCTCAGAAATAAGGTTTGTGACCATTTCATTTTAGAGTGAATGACGAATGCGTTCTCTGTCTGAATTGTTGATGATTGTCTGGGGCCTGTAATTAATTGGGAAGTTTCAGCTGTGACGAAGAGAGCCTGCAATCTCTGAGTTTTATTGAAATCGTCCAAAAAGGCTTCGTCCACATCTGAAATTTTAGATCTGTCGTAAACTGAACGAAGTGTTCAAAACGATCGTTTTTTCCCAACTGAATGCAGCGCTTAATAATAATAACGTATGTGAAGATCTTTTCTAGCAAGCCAGCCGCTGAATATTAAGAAGAAGGGCTCCACAAGAGATTTTAATAGGCTGATTTCATGTAACTTAAGACTTTCAGCAAAATCGATTTAAGTAGTAAGGGCATTCATTAGACAGCTTTGGAGGACTTTAGATCTTATCAGGCATAAAGGGGTACATAACATTCCATCAGAATTTCTAAAATCATTGGAAGAAGAGGCAACAAAACTACTATTCTCTTTGGTGAGTAGAATGTATGAGTCTGGCGACATACCATCTGTCTTTTGGAAAAGCATCATTCACACAAGAGCTGACAAGTGCGACAGTTACCCCACAATCAACTTAACAGCTCTTGTGTCCAAGTAGCTTACAAGAACAATATACAGAAGAATGGGAAAAAATTGGGGTTGCACTAGGAGACGATCTGTTGGGCTTTAGAAAAGCTAAAGGCACGAGAGAGGCAGTTCTGACGTTGCGGTTAATAATTGAAGCGAGACTAAAGGAAATTCAAGACACGTTCATAGAATTTGTCGACCGGAAAAAAACGTTCGACAATGTGAAATGGTGCAAGATGTGCGAAATTCTGAGAAATGTAGGGGTAAGCTGTAGAAAGAGACGGGTCATATACAGTATGTACAACAGCCCCAAGGGTAGAATATGAGTGGACGACCAAGAACGAGCTCCTCATATTAAAAAGGGTGTAAGACACGGATGTAGTCTTTCCCTCTCTACTGTTGAATCTGTACCTCAAAGTAGCACTGATGGAAATAAAAGAAAGTGTGAGGAGTGGAATAAAATTCAAGGTGAAAGGTAGTCAGTGATACGATTAGCTGACGACATGGGCGTCCTGAGTGAAAGTGAAGAAGAATTTCATGATCTGCTGGACAGAATGAACAGTCTAATGAGTACCGAGTATGGATTGAGAGTAAATTGACGAAAGACGAAGGTAATGAGAAGTAGTAGAAATGAGAACACGCGAGAAACTTAACATCAGGATTCATGGTCGCGAAGTAGATGAAGATAAGGAATTCTGCTAAGTAGACAGTAAAATAACCAATGACGCACGGAGCAGACTAACAATGCGCAAAAAGGCATTCCTGGCCAAGAGAGTCTACTAATATCAAATATCGGCCTTAATTTGAGGAAGAAATTTCTGAGAAGTACGACTGGAATACAGCGTTGTATGTTAGTAAAACGTGGATTGTGGGAAAATCGGAACAGAAGAGAATCGAAGAATTTGAGATGTGGTGCTACAGACGAATGTCGACAATTAGGTGGAGTGATGAGGTAAGGAATGCGGAGGTTCTGCGCAGAATCGGAGAGGGAAGGAATACGTGTAAAACACTGGCAAAGAGAAGGGACATCTGTTAAGACATGTGGGAATAACTTCAATGGTATTAGAGGGTGCAGTAAAGGGTATAAACTGTGGACGAAGAAAGAGACTGGAATACATTCAGCGAATCATTGATGATGTAGGTTTCCAGTGCTACTCTGAGATGAAGAGATTAGCACGGGAGAGGAATTCCATCAAACGAGTAAGAAGACTGATGAGTAAAAATGAAAAAAGAAACCACTTCCATCTTGGCTCATCAACAAATTAACTCTCATTGGTTTATGACGGTGGTACCTCGTATGCAGCTGTTAGGCATTACACCGTGAGAAAAACTAGTATTGTGGCGTGGTATTTCGGCAGCTCTCATTTAGTTAAAAGCTGTATTGAGGTGAGAATATTTACGAATTTTAACTGAATAGGAGTGGTCCCCCCGTGCGCGAGTCTGCATGTTCATTTCATTTTATAACGGCGGGAAATGTGTCAGACGACACGTGCCGCTCACATTCGTGAAGGTCGCACGTGCGTTGAATGGGTCAATGCTTCCTAGGTGCTTTTCGTAGTTGTGTACACGACGTGAAACGTTCTCAACGAATAGCCACTCATGCTACCGTCAGAAATAACTGATTGCGAGAAACCAGCGAACACGATTGCTACTGGGACGGAGCAGTAAACAAAATCCAAAATAAGGGACCAGCGTAGCCACAAACTCGGTCAGGATTTAAAAAAATGCTATATGTTGATATCCAATGACGGTGGAAAATTTCTACGAAAAGCATTTATTCTTCGACAGGGCGCTCCATTTCATTATAGGCCTACGTTTTTGATATGCGCCAACGCACATGTACCTCTTATTAAATATAAATTAAGGCTGCCCACTAATGTTAGCTAAATATATGTATATATATTTACGGGTTGTCCAAAGGAAACACCGACTACGTTAAGTGTGTTGTGCGGGAAGGCAAACTTTTTTCAAGAAAAAACAAATTTCGGCAAACGCCCAGCTTTGGTGTTGGAGAACGACAGAGTCTGAGACATAACCATTACGATGGTTTGTTTCGATTCGTTTTGTTGTCTGAATACGGAAGGTATGCAATCCTTTAACCACCTATGTACTGTGGATGGACGATCTGAGCAAATAACATTCCTACAGATGCGCAACATTCGTTCTCACAGCCCTTGTGCGCATCCTACCTCAGACCTTCTGAGATTTGCCAGTGCTGTATCATTGTTGACAGCAGTGCGAAATGCCTCAGTACACCGGTGCGGAAGTGACCGACATGGTGCTAGCATAGGGCAAAGCGATTTCAGTGAGAGAGCTGCTGCAAGACTGAATGCGGAACGTTTCCCAAACAGACCCACCCCACACCATTCCAAGATCGTGGCCGTCGAGAGTCGCATTAGAAAAGCCGGAAAGTAGGTCTGTCTGAGTTGTGTCTATTACATGGTGAAATAGAAGCACTTTGTGCTTGGTACTTGTGAATACTAACTCAGGTCTACTGCCTGTCGTCTGGTAGGTGCCGAAACATTATGCGGATCATATACATTCGGCTCGAACACTACAGCTGGAGGAGTACATGCTGACAATGTTCGAAGAGAACCCAGCCACCAGCATTCGGCGGGTGGCACAGGCGCTGCACACGTGTAAAACTGACATCCGGCGTGTTTTTTCATGAACACCGGCTCTAATCATACGACCTGCATCAACTCCAGGCTTCAGGGCAGGAGGATTACCCACCACAGGTTTAGTTAATTCAGCGATATTTACATCAGCGAATGCTCCCTCCACAATTTCTTCGTTTCTAGCTGTTAAAGGATGAAATTTAGACTATATGCATGTGCACAGATTGTTCAAAATCACCAATACAGCGTCGGTATTAACACCCTGATGCCGATAGCACTTTGCAATAACATTCGGCCACGTCTACCGTCAACCAGACTAATAGCCTAAATACACTAACGTCACATTTATTAGAGCCATTTTGTGTACCCTGTTGGATGTAGTGCCGTTAAAGATTAGGATGGTCATGTGGCTGCAACATGACACAACTCGAACACACTTTGATATCGATGTGCAGAATCATCTAAGCATCGCATATCCAAATTGATGGATGGTAAGGGTGGACCAGTTCGATGGCCAGCAGTCGCCAGATCTGACGCCTCTCGACTATTTCTTTTGGGCTATTATGAAGTGTAAGGTGTATGGCACACTGTTAACATCAATACAGGGCATTATTGCTCGAGTCCACATAGTGATTGAAATACTTTAAAGACAATCGGACGTATTGGCTCATTTGCGCGAGGCTCAGCACCGCCGATGTAATCTCTGCAGTGATGTAGGGGGACGCTGTCCGAAGCCCATATCGAAGTATAGGTTTCTTCTTCGAAACGGATGAGTGTGCCTTCCCGCACAATGTATATACAGTGCTTGATTTTTAAAATATGATATCCTGGTATTGGTACATTTAAGGAAGTGTTCTTGAAATTGAGACTCCTTAAAACGCTATTTTAACGCTTTTCTGAGCATTTCAAAAGTCTGAGTAGAATGTTAGACTTACAGCGCTTCAGCCTCAGTAAAAGTACTGTAGTACCACCTCTGAGAATATGTGGTTCTGATTTCTTTTTCGTCAGAGATAAAGGTACGACACAAATCGAGTATTATATGTAGTTGCCCTTTGTTCCACCAACAGTCTCAGCTAGTAGAGTGAGGATTGTCCCATGTAGTAGAGAACAGCCAAACATTTGGAAAGTGTTTTTCTGTGTTTTCAGGGATGTATATTTCTCGAAAGAATTTGATTCAACTTAAATGGGTCCACCTATGTATATTTTTAGAGGTATTTTCACTGTACCCACTCAGTGCTTGTTTCATAGTCGCAGTGAGGTGTATTGTGGATCGTGCCGCCGTATGTGCCACCTGCAGCTGATATGAACGTTATGTCACTGACAGAAAGTTATTTAGCCGTCAGAGATGGACTGGGAGGCTGTAAACGGTTTCTCCCAACGCAGGATCTGTTTTATTTATTGATAGTAATTTTCTCCACCTCGCCACATACGGGCAGATTTGAGGGGGGGGGGGAGGGCTGTGAACGATACAACTTTTCGCTATTCGACCAAGAGCTTAAAAAAATCTAACAAAGACGGAGACAAATGTTATTAAAAGGCGACAAGTTTACAGAAAAACGGTAAAAATGAAGAGTTTTGTTGGCGCTTCCATAAAAAGCTTTAACATTATCTTTTACAAAAATTAAAAACAAAGGACGTCGAGATAAAAAATAAACAATATATACTTAGAAACACATAGCAGGCAAGGTGAAATTTTTCTAAAAAACAGTATTGCTCTTTCACGTAATAGCAGAAGGACCTGCCCTGAGGCTACGTTTGCAGAGGAGAAAATGTGTTCTGCAGGCGTGAGCGATGTTGGAAGAAACATATACGGACCGTTAGATAAATAACTGTGGAAGTAAATGTAGGTGTTTGTGTGGATAGTGGGAAGGCAGGATATCAAGCGGAGTTTGGTGTGTGAGTAGAGTGATGTTATGAAGAGGAGGACTGGAGAAAGATCGGGAGGGCAAAGTAGAGGCGAGCGCTAATGTGGAGTGGGATGGACAGAGATGAGCTCTAGATGGTTGCGCAGAATCCAAAACTCACTCCGAGATCCAGAAACACAAACTGATGCATAGCGCCTCTCAATACAAAGTTCGCTATCTTCTGATATCACTGCGCTGTTTGACACGCTCATCAAGCTACAAACGGTGTTAATCCAGAACCAACATTTCAAGATTTAACTGAGGGCTTATGTATGTCGACTATGTCTCTAATTACATTCGTGCAATTGTACTATTGAATCCAGAAGGTCATTGTTATCTGTACGTAGAGTTCACTTTTCATTGCTGTCGTTTAAGCCATACTAGTTTATTCTGATGCTAGTTATTCTTCAGACAGAGAATCTACTATTCGTACAGAAGGTTCAGGTAGTACCGTTTCAGCCTGTTAAACGCGATACTTTCTAAATCACAGAGCATTAAAATTAATTTCAGTTGAAAGTCTTACCAATAAGAAACCCTACGCAATTCCATTCCATTTTATAATGTTGTTTGATGTAAATGTTGGTGGAATCATAAAGTTATCTAAACGGAATTAACGATTGTAATAACTTGCACAGATAACGTAAACTATGTTTTGCATTGCTAGTTGCCTACCTCGGAGAAGATCAGTTTGAGCTCCAGAGAAATATACGAACAGTCTGAAGAATGACGTACCTACAATAATGCAGTTGACATATTTGGAAACATCATTCTATGGAAGTCAGATGTCGTCGGTGATCGAAGAAAGTCCAACAGTCACAGAAACCATTTTTCATTTCCAAGTGTTTAAGAAATAGTTGATATAAGCGTAGCCAGTAACCAATGTTATTCTGTCGATACAATGAGCCAGCAGTGAAGGAATTTAAAATGAAATTTGGAAAAAAGAATAGTAAATTAGGAAGAAAAAGTAAACCGTTTCATGTTAGTCAATGAAAACCATTGAACGCAAGTGGAACAATTAATGGATACTAAAAATGGTTCAAATGGCTCTGAGCAGTATGGGAATTAACATCTATGGTCATCAGTCTCCTAGAACTTAGAACTACTTAAACCTAACTAACCTAAGGACAGCACACAACACCCAGCCATTACGAGGCAGAGAAAATCCCTGACCCCGCCGGGAATCGAACCCGGGAACCCGGGCGTGGGAAGCGAGAACGCTACCGCACGACCACGAGAAACGGATGCTAAGGATGGTGTGTATAAAGAAATACGTTGTACAAAATGCACAGAATACATTGCTCATACTTTGCGTTAGCGATAAACAAAGGTAAAACAATGGCGATGATTGACGTTGCAAAGGGAAATGTTAATCATTGACAAAGTAAAAGAGCCCTGCTGTACTCGTAAATGAAGGTCAGGTTTTGCTGGGGTACTTGCTCTACGTATTTACTGATTAAGCCATCATTAATGTCCTGTAATAACGCATAGGTTAATTAGTGGTTGCCAGTTACCGAAAATTTTAATTTTGTAAAAAAGGAAATTATTGAGAGAAGGAACTAATTAGACTCTAAAGATTATATTTTCATACATCATATATCATGCGGTATTTAAGTCACTAGCGTACTATCAAATCATATGATGTAAAATCATGTACTGGTGAAATCACCGCTTTCAGTAGCTTTGGATTGTAATCATATTATTATAAAAGCTGTAAATATATTAACATTTTGGAGAGCCATAATTTGTAGTTAACAGAACTGTCTGTTGTGATGCCATGATTAATAACGAGATTATAACTTATTTCCTTTCTTCTACTACTTTCAGCTTCATAGATATATATCTGATGACGTAGAATACTCTTCATTTGGTTATATGGTGTAGAATATGAAGTGTTACTAGGTTTACTTTGCTATTTTCTATACGAGTTTTTTATATATGTACTTTTCTCTGATTATCTTTCAAATAGTTTTATTAAATGGATTGTGTGAAATGAAATGCAATATGCAGAATTGTTGTAAGAACTGTAGGGAGAGAGAGGTATCGATAGACGTCAGGTCGAACAATGTGGCAGACAGCCGCGGGTGGCGAGGGAGCGTGGTGGTACGAAAGGAAGTTTTGTGTGTAATAATGGTGTGCGTGTAACGGGATATTGGTGTCCGACTTTTCTGTGTCAGACACGGTTTGAAAGTTGACGTTATAATGGACATTCTAAACGGACTTTGTAATATGCGAGCGCTGCTGGTTTTAGCAGAATGATGCTTGTGGCAGTGACAATGCACCCGTGAGCAGACAGTGTAGTCGCCAGTTTAGAATAAAGCTGTATTACGTAAACTGTGAATTTAATATTGCTTATTTTCCTGACTACGATATATAACGTATGCTAAAAGACTGACAGCCAATGTGGAAGCTGTGAACTGTGTTGCTACGTAAGTGTCTGCTTTTGCGGAAACAGTGTATCGTGAACCATGAATGTTAGCAGTAAATGGACTGTCTGACTTCGCAGTTGGTAAATTATAGCAAATGAAATATTAATTGAAGCACGTAATGTGGACTGTGCCAAACTATCGTTTGTGAATATTGCAGTTGAACTAATACGAGCTTCAGGTCCTGTATGATCAATTACTTTATTCCAGCCTACGACTAACGGATGCTACGCAACTTATTACCACCGCCAGCCGAAACAGGATGTAAGCAAAAGAGGATATATTGACGACAGGGACATGACTGGATGAACGTACAGGACTCACATCAGGAGGTTCAATCTGCTTCTACCGCCAACACGCCAATCTAGAACAGATAAAACTCAAAACCATTCCTCTCTTCCTGAAACTCACAATTGTAACCAACTCAATTTCTTTCTGCTTTGCAATAGACTATCTCTTAATGTATCTCTCTGTAAATAAAAGTTGTGTATTTTTAAAGACTGTTTACCTTCAGTGATTTTGTACCCCACCACTAACAGTAGTTGTTGGCAACTTTTATTTGTTTTTACGTTTCAGTGTACTTGTACTAGTCGTTGCAAGCGTTGTATGTGTCTTTTGGAAGGGTGTGCTTCAATGTGCTCATAAAATAATTTAGACAGGAGAATTTATGTGTTGTACTGTGAAACGTGGCCTGACATGTAAGCTGAAACATCCGCCATTGATGTTATTTAGACTGATCATTACAAAGATGTAGTTTATTCGCCATTGGTTTAAGTTAGCGAATTAGAGGGAACTTTGAATCTGATAGCTGTCAAAGTACGCGATCTTTGTTTACATGCCAATTAAGGTCGTATTTCCATTCATCCATGTTTAGGTGCAAATTTGTCTGGGTTTAACTGTTACTGGTAGCTAAATTACAGTATACTGCGTCACTATTTATGAAATTAGCTTCAGAGTGTTCTATTGTTTTCCACTATCTAAGGGTTTTAGTATCAGAATCCTTTTCTCGACAACAGCCCCAATAAAATTATGAAAGAACAATCGAAAATCGCTTCTTACTTTCCCACAGCTCACACAGTATAAGTACCACATGACGCATGACGTTATTAATTATTTGTTCGTTACTACTGACTGTATTAACGACGCATTTTACATACAGTATACACATATAGTCCTACCACTGAACGTAAGTGCAAAATTATATCATTATGTGTCACATAGTTCAGGAGATATGTCACTGTAAACAGTGAGCCGAGTGGAAAACTGTGACATCGATCACGATCTTTAAATATTTCACTTCCTGGTTACGAACTCCATTCGCAACACATCTTGCAGACACTATCTACTTATGTCCTACCTACAAAATTATATTACTGTACGACACAATTGAGAAGAAATGACTTAACGAACATTAAACACAAAGCCAGAGGCTACATGGTGTGGGATATGAACAAATACCTGGGTAAAACAGATTTTCTTCGCTATTATTTTTCTAACATTAATTTCTAGCATTATAGCCAATATTAAGTGGAGAACTCTACTCTAAGTTCTGTGGAAATGCATCTTGCATCCACAAGTCACACATGTTGTTATGACTGCAGTTATGTAGCTAGAGTTCGGGGTATTAGTTCCCAAAATAATTTTCAGGTGTATACATTGTACAATTCACTATAATTCTCTATCATGTTATGTGATGAATTTCTAATGTTTTCATACATTACGGTTCTTACGTGGATGAGACGGAAGTATCCAACTCTTACTAGCGTTCTGATGATATAAGCATTAGTGACATTATAAGATTTTGACTCTGCAGCGGAGTGTGCGCTCATATGCAACTTCCGGGCAGATTAAAACTGTGTGCCCGACCCAGACTCAAACCCGGGACCCGGCTCTACCAACAGAGCTTCCGAAGCACGACCCACGCCCGGTCCTCACAGCTTTACTTCTGCCAGTATCTCGTCTTCTACCTTCCAAATTTTACAGAAGCTCTGCTCTCCCCCAGGCTGTGGCTAAGCCATGTCTCCGCATTATCCTTTCTTTCAGGAGCGCTAGTTCTACAAGGTTCGCAGGAGAGCTTCTGTTAAGTTTGGAAGGTAGGAGACGAGGTACTGGCAGAAGTAAAGCTGTGAGGACGGGGCGTGAGTCGTGCTTGGGTAGCTCAGTTGGTAGAGCACTTGCCCACGAAAGCCAAAGGTACCGAGTTGTAGTCTCGGTCCGGCACACAGTTTTATTATGCCACGAAGTCTCATTAGTGACATTGTCTCCGTGAAGCATAAAAATCGCATCATATAAATTTATTAGAATCCAGAAGTAGTTTTTACACATTCGAAGTATTTCGCCGAAATTTCAGAAAGTGTTACACGAAAAGGTGAGTCGCTATGCCAATTGAGATTCCGTAACATCATTCATCTCCATCATAGTCAAATTTAAAACACAGGGACAGAACCTGTGTTTCTTACCTCAATGTAGTTGATGAAGGCTTCTGTTCCTTCCATTGAGTGAGTACCAACCTCTTAGTCAATCTACATCGTGTCTCTGAGGCTCTTTGCTACATTTATTTATGTTTAGTCCGCTGGTAACATTTTGCATCACGTGCTGTATGTCTGCTTCTCACCCTAGATTTCGTAACACGTTTTAGTAATGTTACCGGCGTATACACAAATGCGACGTCTTGGAAGAGCGTTGTGCATCTGCAGACAATATCCGCCTCGTCGTTCGCAGCTGCGGCTGTTCCATATTACTTTGTTGCACCTCGAACACAGATAGTATTTCGGATCATGTTTCCTCTACAAAAATGACACACCGCAACTTGCTTGCTCCAAAGCCTTGAATCTAATCGGATGTCATTTTTGATATTCCATAGCCAAGGATTTTGTTTAGTAGGTGACTGTGCGGAGTTTTTTCGGAAGTGATGCAAATTCGCGTCATACTGAGGTTAGCAAAGTATAATCTAGTAAATGTTCAAGATTAAGGGGAGGAGTTCTTGCAAACTCGTTGACGATAACCGTTAAAAAATTACTCTTTCATGGCAAGTTTTTACGTTTATCGTCTCGATTAAAGCCCGACAAAACGTAATACTAAATTAATCAACCAGTCGACACCTGAATATCGTAATTGTGTTACATGTACCAAATTGAACAACACCAGGGTCAAAATTACCTTAGCCTTGAATGTCCGGTAACTTGTTACAAGTTATGATCTCTCTGCGCACATCTGCATAACGTATTGTTATTTGCTTTAAGCGAACTGCTTTTGCTCCCTGTCATCTGGATACTAATCTGTTAGAATTCACGTCCGAACTTCGAGCTAATCTTATACCATTCAGTTAAAATAAGGTGTTGTCTTTGGAATAGTATAATAGTTCCTTTTAAAAGATCTTCACCATAACTAAAACACTCTTTTATGTAGCAGTCTCGTTACAACATTACTGGCAATTAAAAAGCTATAGTCATTGTGCAACAAGTACAGTAACAGTGGTGAGGAAAAGACAAAAGGGGTGAGTCATTTGGAGCATTCTTCATTTTAACGATTGCGTGAAATATGCAATAGCGAAAGAGCCAATCCCATGGGTGGCATGAGGCGGCAACATCGTCGGGAGGCTTAGTGGCCACTCGGTGAGACAGTGTAATGGCACAGGAGTAAGTGGCAGTCAGAATAAAACTTTATTTCCAAGTTATGCACTGGTTCTGCGGTATAATGGGAAGGCAGTCATGTTCCAGCGTCACAGGAGTACGCTGGTAGTCGGTCAGCTGACAGCTAGCATCCTTCAAGCTGGCTGCACCACGTGCTGGCATCCTGCTATTTGGACATCTACCCTCTCCTCTGGGACTGCAGCTATGCTGTGTGAGCCTCGCCATTGACGTCAGCAGTGTGTACTGGAATCTTGGAGAGGTAGCCACTGTTTGATGAATGAATGCAAATGCCAAAGACGAGTGGCAAAAGGCAGCCTGGGGTGTGACCTGCTGCCTCCTGGCAGGAGTCTGACTGCTGCTGGAATGGACCAATTGCCTGCTGGTCTGTGGCACCAACTCTGGCCGATAGGTTTAGATTAGGAAGCATTTACCCTAGTGGGGCATCGAACCTGCAGCTGCAGCTTTTAATCGTCAACACCTTCTATAACCGAAAACCGATTCATTAATTTTGAAGTAAGTTTAAATTTGAGAGGCTGTTCATAGTTTCACACCACTTGGCACGCTGAGATAGTGGCATACTTCAGATGGTAGAATTTAAACAAGTAGTTCTCATAGTACTCGTCTGTTATTGTTCTTCATTGTTGGTGAACGTTGTAGGCTCATGATCCCTGCCTTCGATAGATTCTGAAATGCAACTTCGTATACTGGTCTAGTGGATGCTTGGCTTCATTTTCTTAAATGATATGGCCTCTAGTTGAGTTTCTGTTGTCAGATAGATATATTTTTAGTTATTTCACTTCATAATACAATTAATTTTAACCCCCATGCTAACCCAACACATACATAGCTCGTAACCCATACTGGTATTGATGAAGAACAAAGGTTTACCATCAAAAACAAGTAGCTAAACAATATTATCGTACCTCTACCAGTTCATGAAAAATCGTCTTTCGAACATACATTACAAAAACTAAGTACAAACAACTATTTATCATTATCATTTTAAGAAGTCCATAATAATGATAGCAAATATGTAACTATTTTACATGTGTCGACCTCTATACATTCTCATTTAGCAGTTTGATAGTGGATTCCTGGGTTTTGATTGTTCAACTTGGGAATCAGATGTTTCATATTGTTCAGGATCAGTTACTGATTTTTACCTCACCATAACCAATTTTATTACACTTAACCCCAAAAGATCTGAAAGCATGGAATACAAGAAAAATTTTGATACTAAATAATTAAACTGTTTATGTCAAAAAGATTTGCAGTATAACAGGCGAATGTTCATAGGTTGTTCATTACAAGACATACATCACATTCAACTAAATAGCATCATCACTTCATTCAAATTAGAAAAGACATAAGCCTACATTAACTGATTTTATCATAGTGGCATAACAGTGGATGCTGTATTTCATGTGAAAGTCTTTTAAGATTTTGAGTAATCCAAAACTACTGTGATCAACAAATGTCTGTAAGTAACGACTATACAAAAGATTTTAGTTATAGTGCTTTACATAGTAATATTTATAAATCTGACCTCAGCTAGTGCAATATTATTGGTTGGTAATGCACTATGACCAGAAGAAAACATATTAGTGGACATTGAGTTACTTGAAGTGTTTTAAAGAAAATATAGCAAAATATTATAGATGGCAGAACAAAATTAATGTATTTCATTATGAATTTATTCCTTTTGCCACAATATTTTAAAATCTCTTTCATGTCCAGATAATACAAAATTTAGATTACAACAGACAAAACACTACAGTTTTAACTTTGGATCTCATCATAGAAATTATTATGTACTCATGTAAGTTTCTTTCCAACCTTCCCACAATTTTTATGTCAGTTACATAAAAAGAATATTTTGAGTTATGAACTCCCTTTTTGAGTTTATGTAAACTTAATAAATTGTGAGCTGCCTTATGATAACCACAAAGTTAAGAGTTTCTCAACATTTGATATTTTTCTCACAGCTAATTCTTATTGTTTCATGAAAACTGACTTATTTGGCAACTCATGTAGATTAAATAGCAGTAAGTCATGGCAAAACATCACTGAAACCTGTCTTTAAAGCACTGTTCATTAACTTTCTGTCATTGCCAAATTCAAATCCTTGCTCTACATGTACATAAAGCACACTATTTTAGTGGGGCAACATGAAAATTCAGTACATATATTAAAATAATATTAAACATCAGAAAAATATCCATCATAGTGAATATAAGGAAATTGTATGAAGCACAAGAAATTGCACTTACTTTCTGAGAAATGTTGTGCTACTTTAATCCAAATTTCCAAAACTGATACACAAGAAATATGAAAAAAATTCTTTGGAAAACAACTCATTCTAGACAACAAACAGAAATGTTGTAATTGTCATTTTTCAGATTCCAGAGTCCTTTTATAAAAATATGACTAATATATAATATGGAAATATCTTAAGTGCTAATTCATTATATATCACAAATAAAATTATGTTAGGAACTGGATGAATGCTCAACAATTGACTGAAACTTTTAATCAAAACTTCAGCTTTTTTAATGATTAGTTGGTTAAAACATTACTCTAAATATTAACAAATAACACTGTAAATAACTAATTACTTTTCATGAAATGTTATATTAAAATACAAATCATTAGTTATGTAGAAAAGTGACATAGCATAAACAAAATGAACTTATCATAATCAAATTATTCGTACAAGAATTTAAGAAAAACTGTAACTATGCAATTCGTTATTTATGGTAGTACACATTTTCTTTCTACAAAATTTTTTTTACAGTTATTACAATGTCACTCTCCTGAATAAAAATTATTGCCATTTGCTCTGTTTTCTTCCTTCTGGTGATAATTGTTACCATTGTGGTTACTACACTTGCTGTTGTGATTATTACTGTGCCAATTTTTATTACTGCCTCTTTCAAAATGTGTGAGCCTAGTATAGTTGTATTTCTCTATTTTCTTCAAAACTCTAATTTATTTACATATTTCAAAAAATCGTCTGTTTTGCCATGTTGCCCGTAGACTAGGTCCCACTGTATCTCAGGCATTTGTTTCGATGAGTTCATCAAACGATTTGCTCACATGAGCTCTTTTTAAGATGATTTTTGCAAAACTGTTCCATGCTAGTACACCCTTCCCTTTAATTTGGTCCCTTGAGAAATTTACTTTTCATTCTAGCTTGTTCAGTTTCTGACCAAAACTTTTCTAAACGCCCTTTCACAAAATTTGCATAGGTTGTGTCAACTCTAGTATACTGATTAGTCCAAGTTAATGCTTCTCTCTCTAGAAGTTTCTTAACAAACATAATCTTCAGAATGTCAGACATAGTAGACACAAAATGGCCTCTGCAATGTTGGGAAAATCAGCAGTATGTAATCTACCTTAACCTTCTAAGTTTTTACTGGTACCTGCGAAACATGATTCCAAAATTATTAACTAGATTTCTGTTAGTTACATCATTGGACAACTTTTCAAATTTTCTGCACAGAAGAGAAACAGTATTTTCTAAGGTACTGATTTTGTTGTTACTCAATGTTACATTTTCTGTGAATTTATTGACTACTATTTTCACTACATCCATAAAACTGCTTTCAACAAATGCCAGTTTAGTATCAAGACTAGCTTCCAGAGTTGAAATTCGACTAATTGTATTTTCATCAATGGTTCTTACTTCTACATGACTTTTTTCGATGGTAATTTTTTCTTCTATCTTCAGTAAGTTCATCTTTATTGATTTTTACTTCAGTTCAAATTTAAGTTTTGATTTCTTTCATCTTGGACTCAACAGACTCTTCTCGATCATCTAATTTATCATTGTTTTCAATAATATCGTTTATTTTTACCAATACAACTAAATAATGCTCCTATCGAATGACCAAAGTCTTTGAATCGCTCTTTATGGTTTTCAAGTTCGTCATTGATTTTTGCAAACTGATCATTATAAACTTTATTCATTTTTCTTAACAATGCGAAGATGGTGTTTGTAACATTATTATTATTCTTTGTTGTACTAGTTTACAACATTCTTCAGTGTCTTTTCCCTGTTCTACTTGTTCATCAGTAAAGCTTCTGTGTTCTTGTTTCACAACACTGTTTGAGTCTTCCAAACATGTGTTACCGCAATTTCTTCAGATTCCTGTTGAATTACTGCCATTGTTAATTATTGTGTATTGAAACACATCACCGCTAAAAGAAAGGGAAAAAAGAAAATATTTCCAATATTTAACTTCATCAATATTGTTAGTTGTTCACCTCACTTTTAATTTTTAATCTCTTTCTTCTTCTTGATCGCAAAATCCTTTTGCTCTTATTGTTGTTGTTTTTTACCTGTGGCATGTATTTTGCTGATGGGTCATATAAAATTTTTTCACAGGATGTACTCTTTTAATCTGCAGCAAGGAAATTGGTCCCACACAGTATTCATATTTTACTCATAGAAAGTCCTGGATAAGGACACCATATTCTTACCATCACTGCCCTCTTGTAACACAAAGTCGACTCACTAATTCTGAAGTAAGTTTAAATTTGGGTGGCTGGTCACAGTTTCAAAGCACTTGGTGCACTGAGATAGTAGCACACTGCAGAAAAGGGTAGCATCAGTGGAATTTAAACAAACAGTTCTCATTGTACTCGTCTGTTATTGTATTTCATTGTTGTTGAAAGTTGTAGGCCCTTGATCGATGTCCATGGTAGACTATGAAATGCAAACCCGAACACATACGTAACTCGTACTCCATACAGGTACTGTGCAATGACAAAGATTGACCCATTACAACTGGTAGCATAGAAGATACTATCGTAAAACTTTCTATTCATGTAAAATTGTCTTTGGAACACACATTAAAAAACAAAGTACAAATACATGTTTATCATTGCCTATCTGTTTAAGAAGCCTGTATAATTATGTAATGTTTTATATATGTTGACGTTTATACTTTTGCATATAGATATATCGTGTTAGATTTCTCGGTTATGAGCCCTGAACGTCGTAATCAGTCATTTCACATTACTCAGAATCGGTAGCGTGATTTATCTCACGATAATAAGTTTTATTACAAGCTAGGGGCTCCAGGTCGTCCTCTCGCCTGACATAGCTTTGTCAGTGCTA
This sequence comes from Schistocerca cancellata, assembly GCF_023864275.1. Classification (NCBI taxonomy): domain Eukaryota; kingdom Metazoa; phylum Arthropoda; class Insecta; order Orthoptera; family Acrididae; genus Schistocerca; species Schistocerca cancellata. Next base: position 171,344,596 of record NC_064633.1, on the reverse strand, counting down.
ACTGACAAGCAACACTACATGCATTAACAGAAGAAATTATTTGGCGTTAGTGAACTATGGCAGCAGACAACTAGCGCTGGTGCCTTTGCCGACAACATGACACTGCCTGCAGCACTTCTCCGCAGCTCGTGACCATGTCCAGAGGGCTGGAAATCTGTGGGCTGCTAGAATGATTACCCACTTCAGTTGACAAGACCTGAAGGTATAGTTCAAATCTTGTGTCGTGATGGTATCGTTGCACTATGAATAAATCTGAATAGGGAATATGCCGATACGGATCTAGTCTGCATTGTTGCCAAATTCATTCCAGATGGCGGCAGTAGATGTGACAGTGTTGCATAGGTGGCATTATCAGACCACATTGTGCGTATTCCCACCCGTCGCCGTCCCTCTGCCTCTCTGACCTCTCTTTCCCGTCCTCCCCCGAACTTGGGATTTGTTGGGAATAGCTCAGTCTGTGGTGAGCTGTTGAAGTGGAAGCATAATTTCATTTTATCATATTTTCAGATGTACAGGTGTTGTTCTGTTGGAAAACTTTGCACTAACACACTAAATTGGCGCCAAAAGCTAAAGAAAGTGCAAGTACTACGATGTCCAGCAACTGAATGTAATAAAATACTAAATTACACTTCTACACATCATCAATCTAAGAAATTCATAAGCGCAGGTATGGATCCAGTAACATACTGCAAAGAAAGAAACAAAAATGTCGCTTATAAAGACTGAAACATAATGCAAAAAACGATACAGAATTTTTTGTTTATAAAGACTCGATCAAATTGTGATAAAGAGTACCACAAACGTACTTTAAACCACACCTAGAGATCATACAGAGGTCAAAACAAATTGGAAATATCGTTAAATGCAGTACATCAACAGAGCTAACATGCAGTGCGTATGGAGTCCACAACAATATTCGAACCATACTCTAATAGCTCTGAGTAGAAGCGTGGTGTTAGAAAACACCGTTACTGCACTGCACCAAAAGTCAGGACCACTGATTGCTCTGAGCAGAAACACAGTTACTGCAGTATACCCATATGCCGAGACTGCTGTCGTGTTAACGCAGGACTACTTACCGCCAGTGATAACCACAGGAAGTCTGTCGGCGCAAAAGGTAGTTGCCAAAAACCCAGCAGATGCGTGAGACTGTTCTTAGGTCCTATATTGTCTGACAGACAGCACAACAATAGTAGTAATGTGTAGGACTAACAATGGTTCCCCCTGCAGCCAAACAGACAGGGTTTCAGCGACCTGTCATCTTCCACAACCCCAGACTGGCTCACATCACAACGCCGCCACCAGTGGATATTGGAATTTGTAATGTCATGTGTTTTCAGTACATACCCTCCCCTCAACCTGACACTTCTCCCTGATCTCGACTGTTCTCCCCCCTCACCCACCTAGGATGTGGTGAGAAGAGCTCAATCTGTGCTGAGGTGCTGGAGTGGAAGGATATAGGTTGGTGTTTTATGTATTTCATAATATTTTGGGATGAGTAGCTGTTATTCTGTATGAATAAAAACTCATCACCCTCACCTCAACTTTCCACCGCCCTCACCCCCACTTTTTATTCAGTAATGATGCTCACCTTGACATGTGGGGGACGACTGACCTAGCTCACAATACCGCCGCCAGATGGTGCTTGAAACTGTTACGAGTTTTCTCCCTCCTCCTTCCTGACGGAGACCATTTTGCTAGTTCGAACCTGTCGGGCTATTTACATAACAGAGTGGAGTTCCGGGTGAGACTTCAACAAGGGTCGACTGGTCTAGTACACAACAACATCGCCTGCCACCACTTTCCACTATCCCCACTTGGAAATTGGCAAGCAACAGTCGGTCAGTGCTGTGGAAGGACAACTGATAGTTACTTCTTTTTATTTGGGGAACGTGCAAGTTATATCTTGTTGCGACAAGGCAGGAAGGTTGTGTGGAATGGAGGATTGTGTATAAAATATAACTGCATCTTCATTATTCAATTTTCGAAAATTTTGCTTGCATGTGCAATACATGCCACGAGAACCTCTTTCTGTAATTACAATCCTCAGATCATCAACATAAACATCTAGGTCCAAAAAACGTATTGAAAACATGCAATGCAAATAGATCGTGGAATGCTCACATGGAATTATATTGCTGCAGAAAATCAACATGAAATGGGTTATGAAGAGATACATTTCACGCCACTTGAAGATATGTTTAAACTTATCCACTTTATCCTTTACACTACACACAGGTTGTATACGTTTAGCATAAATCTACTATCTTGTATTTTTTCCGACGGTTTCTGTCACGTACTAGCCATGGGTGCCAGGTTTCTCACGTGAGCGGCAGTATTAATCCCATCAGATGCAACTCAGTCATTCGGCTGTCGTTACTGCCACGAGACATAAGGTGCTGCAGGAAATACTTCTGCACTGGATGTATGACCTCTGAAGCGTTAGCTGGAAGCAGAGCATAAATCCTTAGGCCGTAACGAGCAGCTCCGCTTAGCTGCAGTTGCTTCACAGATCTTGCACCTGTCGTCCCATATGCCCATCGTCAAGTGTGGTAATATTCAATGCAAGTGTTGATAACTATCATTCTACAGAGACATTTATTCGACATGAAATACATTCAGCCACAAACCACCACACAACATCAATCACTGACAACACCATTTAGTTTTCACTCCACCTCTCCCACGTCACACTTTAAACAAATGCTACTCCACCCCTCTCACGTCACACTTTAAACAATTGTCGTCATGGTTTATTTGTGAATTCTTGAATTTAGAGTTGGAGCTGCCAGAGTGGTTGGAGGCAATCTCTAACAACCTCGAGGATATGGTTCCACTTTATCTGCAGAGTGATAGCGGTCATTTTAATAATCATCTTGTTTGTTCTCTACTTTTTGCAGTTTTACATATAATCGGTGTTCTTTCTTAGCAGCAGATGAGTTTAATCGATGTTTGAAACATTGGTCTTATTTTATTTCTTCTTTCTCTCTCTCTCTACTGCTGATGAAGCGACAGTACCTGGAGAGTTTATATTACACATCTGTGAGGTGCTGCACGTAGCATTGTTAAGAAACAAATACGCTCCATACTTTCACGAGACAATGATATGAGGAAGTGTTGAACACTAAGATTCTACCACGGAACTGTCTCTCACATATCGTTAGAGCTCCAACAACACAAAGCTGTCGATGACAAATCACAAATCATGAAATATCGGAACATAGCACTTCTGAGAAGAACGGTTGGAGGGTCTGCCGGCACAGTGACATTTTATAAGTCGACTGTACTACCAGGAAAAGCTTGTGAAACAAATATGCAGTAACTTAGGTCATGTTTCCCATCGTGATGAGACCATTGAAATGTGTTCTGGCAATGTATCCACTGCTACATTGCGATAGATGTATCACAGGGCGCTCACGCACTATGTCCTACGAAGAAGAAGAATGTTATGTTTTATTAAGTTGCTGACCAACTTCGTAGCAGTGATCTGTTTGTCTTTGTGATACACCTCTTACTAAATGTATACCATGTATGTCTCATATTTCTTAGGAATTGTATGTATGTACACCATCGGCTGTTATTAAGAAATAGAATGCTATGGAAGTAGCTCTAGCGATACCAGTAGCCTACAATCATTAAATCAGTCTGGTAAGTCTCTCACAGTTTTGATTAAATTTGATATGTTGTCATAACACACCATGATAATCTTAAACATGTTATGTACGTGATCAATAATTACTGATTCTAGACCAATCGTAGATCCACCGAACTAACAATTGTACTGTGTAGTGGACACATGACATACCTTGAAAAACTATGTTTAAAAAATTGGGACTTAACTGCTGAGGTCATCAGTCGCCTAGAACTTAGAACTACTAAAACCTAACTAACCTAAGGACAGCACACACATCCATGTCCGAGGCAGGATTCGAACCTGTGACCGTAGCGTTCGTGTGGTTCCAAACTATAGCGCATAGAACCGCTCGGCCACTCCGGCCGGCAGCGATGTTTCTATCAGAAATTGCTGCGATAGCGCAAGACATCTAGTCAGCCAGTTTTGATTGTATAGGAAGTAATGTGGACAGATTAGATGACTTGGGTCGTTCAGCTGAGCAACTTCGAGTCCCACCATTAGTTCCGCCACCGGTAAGGTTGTTTTGTGAACTTGATGTCTACGTTAAAACTATAGGTATATAGCACATTTTTCACAATCCATTACATTTCCTGGTGGTCTTGTTTCAAATTGAGTATCGAGATGGTCATCCTATCATTACCAAATAATCTATTACAACTACAGTCATCCAAAACATCTACGTATCCAAATAAAAAATTTAATAATTGTGTATTCCGATTCTAGGAGGCATAACCAAGAAAGATGTCACTATCATTAAGATGTGACCTGTGGGGTCCTGCCCACTCGTCACTTTTAGGGTACTTTAAGGATGCTGCGTTCTCAGAATGCTACAGAACAATTCAAGCAAATCACATTGATAGGTTTTATTACAATACAGAAGTTTTACATTGCTTAACTTTGAATTTACAACGGTGTCGCAAGCGATGGGTGACATGCAAATAAGTCAGAGTCATTTGCTATATGCAAGATCCATGTAAGCAACTGGTATGGATCACACGTCACTGCTATCGTAGTGCTCTCCCAGTAGTGTGCAAATACAGTCCGGCCCAAGCTGACAGGATAGGCGCTTCCATTCACTTCATCTAGATATCGCTTGTATCGTGGTAACGTACTGGTCAGCGCGCTGTTGGCTGACGTCGTTTCGCAGCCTTATCTGCCGTTGCGTTCTTCATCTTCATGTCGGCGCTTTTCGTTACGCCGGGACATGATCGAGTATAGCTCACCCTCCCGTTGCCGACATATGGAATGCTTTTGTAGACACAGATATGACAAACTTCAATAGTTAAGCGTCTATGTACCTTCGACAAATAATGATAAACTACAGGCATACAGGTCTAAAATTGATTATCCTACCTGACTGTCAGAAACACGAGTGGCTCTTTGCACGTGTTTCTAATCTAGGTTAATTCCCAGAAGTTTTGTGTTTTAAATGTCACACCGTCCTGTCTTATTAGTTACTACTTCTCCTTCTCATGTGCCATCTTTTGGATGAATATGATAAACACAGGGTGACGATCATTGGCACCGATGACAGAAAACAACATCTGGCTAAGACGGAAACACTTTCGGTCATACAGAGTCGCTACCATTTCAACCACCTAAAATACGCCAGCTCGACACATTATATCTTTTAGGTATTTATACAAATACCAGTTGGGCCTCTCCTTTGCATTATCAGAAGTACGCTGAGTAGATTTATTCCACAATGTTCTTAGCAAACCAGTAATAATCTCTGCGAATGTTGCATTTCCGACAGTTTTAAAAACTATAAATAACAAACAAATCTTCTTGTGTAATCAATGGCGTGTACCAAGCCCCGAGCTGTTACGTGTTTGACGAACCACTGCTTTCGCACTCAGTGAGTGGAGAAATACGTTTGTACAGCATACTAATTAACTTACGAGTACTATCCATCAGTGTTGCAAAAAATAAATATTGCTTATAAGTAATAATTTTTCAAAGATTTTAACAACCATTGGACTACAAGGCGAGGAGCTCGGAAGGTGGTAGATAGAGCTGTGGTCGATCCTGGGCGATTCAGCAGTTACAGATATACCTACCACACCCAGTAGCAGAGAGAAATGGTGTGATGAGTGTGCCGTAACTTCTGCATCCCTGATGAGTCGATTAAGATGGCAACCGCGACGTACAACGCAGGGCTCCTGTTGTGGTCATATTGTCTGTCGATGACGGTTTTAATTCGGGAATATATTTATTCGATGGTGTTGTGTAGATGTTGCGTGTGAAATCTTATGGGACTTAACTGCTAAGGTCATCAGTCCCTAAGTTTACACACTACTTAACCTAAATTATCCTAAGGAAAAACACACACACCCATGTCCGAGGGAGGACTCGAACCTCCACCGGGGTCTGCAGCACAGCCCATGACTGCAGCGCCTTAAACCGCTCGGCTAATCCAGTGCGGTTATTGTGTAGAGTACTGTCCGGGACTGGGAGACATATATTTATCATACTTTAATATAGTGCTTCTGAGTAATACTTACGTCGTCTTTGTTGGAGTCAGAGTTAAGAATCTCAATGTACTGCATTATTGGAACTGCATGCGGACGGAACATAACAATCTTTCACCGGTCTTCAGTCTCAAGACGGTTTAAGGCGATTTCCGAATAATCTTATAACCTCCAGTAGACAAATTCCTGCTGTTCCGCAAGTTATCCTTAGTTAACACCACATGGATGTATTGATATAGAGTACAGCGGAGCACACAGTACATTCTGTTGGTTATACTTCACAAGCAATTAAATAGTTTTTCACTAGGTCAATTGCACGAGCTATTCTTTAGTTGTACATTGCAGCCTCCGGCCTGGAAATAGAATGGAGTAAGTAAAAGTTCTTCCTAGTCACATGCCTGGAAGCTATATAAAATAAGTGAGGTGGTTACCGACAACTGTGTTCACACCTGTGCGTGTGATCCCACATTCAAATCTATTCAATATATTTACTCTACAGTAGTACGTCATCCATTTTAAACAATCTATTCAAACAGTCGTATCGTTATCCGCAATCGAATTGCTGTTTCTCTGGCAGAGGTTATGCTCTAATGTTAAGTAATCAGTATATGTAGCGTCCCCACTAAACCAAATATCTTCTCACTACTGCTCCTCTCGACCGACTGATCCATCTGTCTAATGATTAAGTTTTTGTTAGTACGGTACATCTGTTACGCCAAATCTGTCACTTCCTCTGTATAAATAAGAAGAAAATCCATTGTTTTCCAAGGAGTCTACGTCGAGACTGCTTTTTCTTAACATTTACTACAGAATAAATCAATTAGGAGGTATATTATGCAGTGGGTATAACAGATCACTCACACACATAGCGTTCTACGGGACGTCGAAGAGGTTTCTCCCAGACGCTTCGATGTAGTGCTTATGGCACATCTCAACTAAACTCAAACTATAAATGCAGATATCCTATGTGGCCATGTAGTATCGATGTTGCGTACCGAATTTTTTGACATTTTCCATACTTTTTTTCCAGTATTTATCCGTTTTTGCCATGTTAAATGTGTAAATGTACAAGTAAAAATATACTCTTACTGCACGACCAGAGGTTGCTTGCAATTTTTTTATGCCATCCTACTTTGATATAGAGTCCCCATCCAGCCAGCCTATATTCCAATTCGTTCAAATGACAACATTAACTCTAAAACACATAGATTCCTGTTGGGGGCAGTGCGTTGACGCTAGTGTACTGTAAAGTCTACACTATTTCCCTGGTTAGCATCTCACTTCCTCAACCCTATCGACTCCAGAGCCGGGGGCGTTGGACTTAATGCGCGATGATCCATTCCAGCAATTATCTAAGACTTAGTACAGGCAGATCCTCACAGGATGTACCTAATGCTGGATCCAGTGCCAAGCACTATTCGTCAACGAATTACACGCTGGATGCAGCACTAGAAACATTCCTGTACGTAGTACTGCAGGATAAGCTTTGTGGATAGCACTTCTGATAGTACGTGGATGGATCCATAAAGATCATTATCGAAGAATTATTGTCCATATACACTCCTGGAAATTGAAATAAGAACACCGTGAATTCATTGTCCCAGGAAGGGGAAACTTTATTGACACATTCCTGGGGTCAGATACATCACATGATCACACTGACAGAACCACAGGCACACAGACACAGGCAACAGAGCATGCACAATGTCGGCACTAGTACAGTGTATATCCACCTTTCGCAGCAATGCAGGCTGCTATTCTCCCATGGAGACGATCGTAGAGATGCTGGATGTAGTCCTGTGGAACGGCTTGCCATGCCATTTCCACCTGGCGCCTCAGTTGGACCAGCGTTCGTGCTGGACGTGCAGACCGCGTGAGACGACGCTTCATCCAGTCCCAAACATGCTCAATGGGGGACAGATCCGGAGATCTTGCTGGCCAGGGTAGTTGACCTACACCTTCTAGAGCACATTGGGTGGCACGGGATACATGCGGACGTGCATTGTCCTGTTGGAACAGCAAGTTCCCTTGCCGGTCTAGGAATGGTAGAACGATGGGTTCGATGACGTTTTGGATGTACCGTGCACTATTCAGTGTCCCCTCGACGATCACCAGTGGTGTACGGCCAGTGTAGGAGATCGCTCCCCACACCATGATGCCGGGTGTTGGCCCTGTGTGCCTCGGTCGTATGCAGTCCTGATTGGGGCGCTCACCTGCACGGCGCCAAACACGCATACGACCATCATTGGCACCAAGGCAGAAGCGACTCTCATCGCTGAAGACGACACGTCTCCATTCGTCCCTCCATTCACGCCTGTCGCGACACCACTGGAGGCGGGCTGCACGATGTTGGGGCGTGAGCGGAAGACGGCCTAACGGTGTGCGGGACCGTAGCCTAGCTTCATGGAGACGGTTGCGAATGGTCCTCGCCGATACCCCAGGAGCAACAGTGTCCCTAATTTGCTGGGAAGTGGCGGTGCGGTCCCCTACGGCACTGCGTAGGATCCTACGGTCTTGGCGTGCATCCGTGCGTCGCTGCGGTCCGGTCCCAGGTCGACGGGCACGTGCACCTTCCGCCGACCACTGGCGACAACATTGATGTACTGTGGAGACCTCACGCCCCACGTGTTGAGCAATTCGGCGGTACGTCCACCCGGCCTCCCGCATGCCCACTATACGCCCTCGCTCAAAGTCCGTCAACTGCACATACGGTTCACGTCCACGCTGTCGCGGCATGCTACCAGTGTTAAAGACTGCGATGGAGCTCCGTATGCCACGGCAAACTGGCTGACACTGACGGCGGCGGTGCACAAATGCTGCGCAGCTAGCGCCATTCGACGGCCAACACCGCGGTTCCTGGTGTGTCCGCTGTGCCGTGCGTGTGATCATTGCTTGTGCAGCCCTCTCGCAGTGTCCGGAGCAAGTATGGTGGGTCTGACACACCGGTGTCAATGTGTTCTTTTTTCCATTTCCAGGAGTGTATATCGAACCTAGACTTTGCGCATACAGATCTGCATCTAATGTACTTGCATCTAATGTACTCGATGGTATATCCAACTTCGAATAATATTCCCCGATGTACGCCCAAACAATTTTCCTAGACGCATCCCAGGTGAATCCGTCTTTCAGACAGTACCTCGGATCATACGGGAATGGATCCATATGAAACCTTGTCTCTGAATTTTTTTTTCTGTAGATTGGTCTACCCAACTGTTATTCCGGCTATTTGGACAGATGGACTCGACCCGAGAGATATTGCATGCTGGATCCACACCTAATAATAATATTCCTGGACATTCAGAGTTGTGGATCAAACATTAGCAATGTCTTACACCTAATCATTCATAATTCGGATTTATCTGTGAATCCATCCCCGAACACTGCCCGTACGCCGGCCGAAGTGGCCGTGCGGTTAAAGGCGCTGCAGTCTGGAACCGCAAGACCGCTACGGTCGCAGGTTCGAATCCTGCCTCGGGCATGGATGTTTGTGATGTCCTTAGGTTAGTTAGGTTTAACTAGTTCTAAGTTCTAGGGGACTAATGACCTCAGTAGTTGAGTCCCATAGTGCTCAGAGCCAGCCACTGCCCCTACCGCCTCAGTCACCCTCGCACCGACGCACCGGCGTTGTTGGACGGAGGGGGTGGGATGCCTACCCGCAAAACGGTGTAACTATGTGTTTACTGGAGAATTATGTCAACACATTATCTCCCAGTATTATGTCAACAGACTACTTCCAACATCAATCTCTGTATATTTAGAGTTAGTGTTGCCACTAAATGGAACAAGTATATACAATGACTGGGTGGAGATTCTGTATCAAAATCAGATGGCGTAAAAAATAGTAACCGTGTAAGCATTAAGGCCATATTTATACTATACATTTACACATCGAATATGTCAGAAATGGATAAGCCGGCCGGGATTGTCGAGCGGTCCTAGGCGCTACCGTCTGGAACCGAGCGACCGCTACGGTCGCAGGTTCGAATCCTGCCTCGGGCATGGATGTGTGTGATGTCGTTAGGTTTAAGTAGTTCTAAGTTCTAGGGGACTGATGACCTCAGATGTTAAGTCCCGTATTGCTCAGAGCCATTTGAACCATTTTTTTTTAAATTGATAAGTACTGAAAAGCAGTGTGGTAAACTTAAAAAAATTCGGTAGGAAATCTCGATACTATACGACCACAAAGTATATCGGCATTTATACCATTGTTATCTAGATGCCACAAGAGCCACACATCGAAGAGTCGGTGGGAGTAACCTCGGACGCTTCCCTAACCGCTTCCTCATACGGTATGAGTATGAGTAATCTATTGGCGTCATTGCGCAATACGCACCCTATTTGACCGAGATCTTTGGTAAATGCTGAGAAAGCAATATTGTCGTAGACTCCTTAGAAAATGATTTATGGATTTCTTCTTACTTACAAAGAGGAAGTGATAGACTTCACGACACAGATGTGTGGTACTAAGGAAAAATATATTAATTATATAGCTGCAGTAATCAGTAGATAAGAGCTGTAGCGAATAAATGTTTGCTTAGCATAGACGCTACTTATACCCATTACAGATCTTCTGCCGGGGAAACATCCATGCGAGTGTGGAAACGGTAAGATCGTTTGAATAGACTAAAGTGAATGACCTATATTAGAGAAAAAATGTAAACAAATTTGCATGTCAAATCATGTGCCCAATTACCGCACACGGTTACACTTACTGGTAAATGCCTCATATATTTTACAAATAGTCCAGGCACGTGACTATGAGGAGCTTTTACGTACTCCTTGGCTGAAGACCATTCTATTTCCACGCTGGAGGCTGCGATATACAGCTAAATTATAGATCGTGCATTTGATCCAGTGAAAGACCATTTAAGTGTTTGTGAACTATAACCAACAATATTTACTGTGTGCTGCAGTGTACTCTATACCAATATATCCATGTGGTGTTCACTAACGATAACTTGCAGGAAAGCAGCAGTTTGTCTACTGGAGGTTGTAACATTATTCTAAAACTGTCTTGAACCGTCCTGAGACTGAAGACCGTTGAAAGATTTCTATGTTCTGTCCGCATGCAGATCCAATAAAGCACTACATTGCGATTTTAACTCTGACTCCAACAAAGACGAAGTAAATATTACTCAGAAGCACTGTATTAAAGCATGAAAATTATGTTTCTCTCAGTCACGAACTTTATTCTCCATAGTTACATCGAATAAATATATTGCCGAATTAAGACCGATATCGACAAACAGTACTGATCACAACAGTAGACCTGTGCGGTACGACACGGTTGCCATCTTAATCGAATCATCAGGGATGCACAAATCTCATCTCACCCACCAGTCCATTTCTCTTTGCTACTGGATGTGGTAGACCATGCGAGCTTCTCCCATCGTGGTCCACTGGTTGTAAAAATCTTTCTGTTTTCCAACACAGAGATATTACTCGTAAGTAAATCAGAAAGCTGCAGAAAGATATTTTATCGCTCTCCGAGTGCGAAAGGAATGGGATGATCGTCTGTTCGTCAAGCATGTAGCAGCTCGGGGTCTGGTACACACGCCATTGACTCTACACAGGGAAATTTGTTTATAAATTATAGTTTCGAAAACGGTCCAAATCGTTGCCTTCCCAGAGGTAAATATTGGTTTGCTAAGAATATTGGGAACAAAAATCTAGTGAGAGTAATTCTGATAATGCAAAGGAGAAGCAAAACGGTGTTTGTATATATGTCTAAAGGATCTAATGTGTCGACCAGGCTATTATTGAGTAGCTGAAAGTGTAGCGAAGCCACCGAAAGCGCTTCTATCTTTACCCATATGTCCAATAGTTTCCTGTCATCGGTACTAATAATCGTTATCCTGTGTTTGTCCTACGCATAAAAAAATATATCATTTGTAAGAGAGAAGTGGTAAATACGGAGACAGGTCGATATATGTGCTAAAATACAACATTCCAGGGAGTTGAGACAGAATCGGGTGATGTGTAACATGCCACTAGTATTTCTGACAATCAGATAGGATAATCGGTTATAGAACTGTTTCCATATAGTATATCATAATTTGTCGAGCAGGCCTAGATGGTTACCTATGAAAGTTCATCGTATATGTATCTCTAAAATCATTCATTAACCTGTCTAAATGGGTGAGTAATGGTAGGTGTTATGGTATTCACCACTACGTATTTTCTGATTACGGCATCCAAATTTAGAATATTTAAGTTTTATAATTTATCTGGACATGCACAGGGTGCGGAAGAATGTAGCTGTAATGGATTACTCAGTAATAGTTGGATGTAATATCTTGACGATATACATAGAACAAGACAATCGCGAACTGTATTGGTTTATAAAACAATGTGCTGTAAATGTGGTATTCCATGCTATTGTACAAACATACTGTCATTTGACCATCGGACAAACTCCTGAATGGATGACATACTAATGAACATCCCGGGTGTAGAGAAACAACTCAATGATTTGAAAACAAGTAAGTCACCATCTCCAGACTGAATAACAATTCGGTTTTACAAAGTGTACTGTACGGCATTGCCCTCGTCCTAGCTTGCATATCTCGCAAAACTCTCGCGAAGCACAAAATCCCAAGCGATTGGAAAAAATCGCTGGTCACTGCTGTATATAAGAAGGGTAAAATAAAGGACCAGCAAAATTACAGACCAACATCTGTAACTTCGGTTTGTTACAGGATCCATGAGCACATTCCCAGTTCGAATATAAAGAATTATCTTATAACCGAGAAGCTTAAGACTTCGTAAGTACACTACTGGCTATTAAAATTGCTGCACCACGAAAATGACGTGCTACAGACGCGAAATTTAACCAACAGGAAGAAAATGCCGTGATATGCAAATGATAAGCTTTTCAGAGCATTCACGCAAGGTTGACACTGGTGGCGACCCCTACGACGTGCTGACGTGAGGATAGTTTCCAACCGATTTCTGATACACAAACAGCAGTTGACCGGCGTTGCCTGGTGAAACGTTATTGTGATGCCTCGTGTAAGGAGGAGACATGCGTACCATCACGTTTCCGCCTTTCATAAAGGTCGGATTGTAGCCTACCACGATAGCGGTTTATCGTATCGCGACATTGCTGTTTGCGTTGGTCGAGATCCAATAACTGTTAGCAGAATATCGAATCGGTGGGTTCAGGAGGGTAATACTGAACGCCGTGCTGGATCCCAACGGCCTCGTATCACTAGCAGTCGAGCTGACAGGCACTTTATCCGCATGGCTGTAACGGATCGTGCAGCAACGTCTCGATCCCTGAGTCAACAGATGGGGTTGCAAGACAACAACCATCTGCACGAACACTTCGACGACGTTTGCAGTAGCATGGACTATCAGCTCGGAGACCATGGCTGCGGTTACCCTTGACGCTGCATCACAGACAGGAGCGCCTGCGATGGTGTACTCAACGACGAACCTGGGTGCACGAATGGCAAAACGTCATTTTTTCGTATGAATCCAGGTTCTGTTTACAGCATTATGATGGTCGCGTCCATGTTTGGCGACATCACGGTGAACGCACATTGGAAGCGTGTATTCGTCATCGCCATACTGGCGTATCAACCGGAGTGATGGTATGGGGTGCCATTGGTTACACGTCTCGGTCACCTCTTGTTCGTGTTGACGGCACTTTCAACAGTGAACGTTACATTTCAGACGTTTTACGACCCGTGGCTCTACCCTTCATTCGATCCCTGCGAAACCATACATTTCAGTAGGATAATGCACGACCGCATGTTGCAGGTCCTGTACGGGCCTTTCTGGATACAGAAAATGTTCGACTGCTGCCCTGGCCAGCACATTCTTAAGATCTCCCACCAATTGAAAACGTCTGGTCAGTGGTGGCCGTGGTACTGGCTCGTCACAATACGCCATTCACTACTTTCGATGAACTGTGATATGGTGTTGAAGCTGCAAGGGCAGCTGCACCTGTACACGCCATCCAAGCTCTGTTTGACTCAATGGCCAGGCGTATTAAGGCCGTTATTGCGGCCAGAGGTGGTTGTTCTGGGTACAGCTTTCTCAGGATCTATGCACCCAAATTGCGTGAAAATGTAATCACATGTCAGTTCTAGTATAATATATTTGTCCAATGAATACCCGTTTATCATCTGCGTTTTTTCTTGGTGTAGCAATTTTAGTGGCCAGTAGTGTAATAGGACACAGTATGTGGTATTCGACGGCGAGGGGTCATCAAAGACAAGAGTATCGCCAGTATGCCCCTGGGAAGTGTGACAGCACCGCTGTAGCTCTCTGTATACATAAATGATTTGTCGGACAGGGTGGGCAGTAAACTGCTGTTGTTGTCTGATGATGCAATTGTGTACGTAATGGTATTGAAGTTAAATGGCTGTAGGAAGGTACAAGATGACTAAGACTAAATTACTAGTTGGTGTGATGAATATTTGATAGCTCTAAATGCGGAAAAATGTAAGTTATCGCGAATGACTAGGAAAAACAAATCCGTAAATTTTTAATACACAATTAATAGTGTACTGCCTGACACAGTAACGTTTAAATTTGTGGCCGTAACGTTGCAAAGCGGTATGAAACGGGACGAGCTTGTTAGGACTGTGGTAGGGATGGTGAAAGGTCGGCTTTGGTTTACTGCGGGAATTTTAGGAAACTGTAGTTCATAAGAAAATGAGATCGCAAATAGGAGACAGGTGCGACCTATTCCTGAATACTGCTCGAGTGTTTGGGATACGTAAGAGGGTGATTTAAAGGGAGACATCGAAGCTATTAAGAGGCGGGTTGCTAGATTTGTTACCCGTTAGTTCGAACTGCAAGTAAGTGTTACGGAGATACTTCAGGAACTCAAGTGTGAATCCCTGGAGGAAGGCGACGTTCTTTTCGAGAACGAATATGGACAAAATTTAGAGAAGCTTCATTTGAAACTGGCTGCTGAACGATTCTACTTCCACCATCTTACATAGCTGTAAGGACGACGAAGATAAGATACGAGAAATTAGGACTCATACGGAGGCATATAGAAATGCGTTTTACTCTCGCTCTATTTGCGAATGGAACAGGAAAGGAAATGATAGTAGTGGTACAGCGTACCCTCCATCACGCACGTCACCGTAGCATCTGGAGGCTGTGAATTCTCCCAGGTACAAAATTTTAATTACACTCCTGGAAATTGAAATAAGAACACCGTGAATTCATTGTCCCAGGAAGGGGAAACTTTATTGACACATTCCTGGGGTCAGATACATCACATGATCACACTGACAGAACCACAGGCACATAGACACAGGCAACAGAGCATGCACAATGTCGGCACTAGTACAGTGTATATCCACCTTTCGCAGCAATGCAGGCTGCTATTCTCCCATGGAGACGATCGTAGAGATGCTGGATGTAGTCCTGTGGAACGGCTTGCCATGCCATTTCCACCTGGCGCCTCAGTTGGACCAGCGTTCGTGCTGGACGTGCAGACCGCGTGAGACGACGCTTCATCCAGTCCCAAACATGCTCAATGGGGGACAGATCCGGAGATCTTGCTGGCCAGGGTAGTTGACTTACACCTTCTAGAGCACGTTGGGTGGCACGGGATACATGCGGACGTGCATTGTCCTGTTGGAACAGCAAGTTCCCTTGCCGGTCTAGGAATGGTAGAACGATGGGTTCGATGACGGTTTGGATGTACCGTGCACTATTCAGTGTCCCCTCGACGATCACCAGTGGTGTATGGCCAGTGTAGGAGATCGCTCCCCACACCATGATGCCGGGTGATGGCCCTGTGTGCCTCGGTCGTATGCAGTCCTGATTGTGGCGCTCACCTGCACGGCGCCAAACACGCATACGACCATCATTGGCACCAAGGCAGAAGCGACTCTCATCGCTGAAGACGACACGTCTCCATTCGTCCCTCCATTCACGCCTGTCGCGACACCACTGGAGGCGGGCTGCACGATGTTGGGGCGTGAGCGGAAGACGGCCTAACGGTGTGCGGGACCGTAGCCCAGCTTCATGGAGACGGTTGCGAATGGTCCTCGCCGATACCCCAGGAGCAACAGTGTCCCTAATTTGCTGGGAAGTGGCGGTGCGGTCCCCTACGGCACTGCGTAGGATCCTACGGTCTTGGCGTGCATCCGTGCGTCGCTGCGGTCCGGTCCCAGGTCGACGGGCACGTGCACCTTCCGCCGACCACTGGCGACAACATCGATGTACTGTGGAGACCTCACGCCCTACGTGTTGAGCAATTCGGCGGTACGTCCACCCGGCCTCCCGCATGCCCACTATACGCCCTCGCTCAAAGTCCGTCAACTGCACATACGATTCACGTCCACGCTGTCGCGGCATGCTACCAGTGTTAAAGACTGCGATGGAGCTCCGTATGCCACGGCAAACTGGCTGACACTGACGGCGGCGGTGCACAAATGCTGTGCAGTTAGCGCCATTCGACGGCCAACACCGCGGTTCCTGGTGTGTCCGCTGTGCCGTGCGTGTGATCATTGCTTGTACAGCCCTCTCGCAGTGTCCGGAGCAAGTATGGTGGGTCTGACACACCGGTGTCAATGTGTTCTTTTTTCCATTTCCAGGAGTGTATTTACCACGAAAATAACATGTTTATGATAGCAGTGGTTTGTTACGACACACTTCGAAATATTGTCAATAGTTTGAGACCTCTACCAGACTGGTTTCATGACTGTAGCCTCCGAAAAAATATTGACCATAGGAGATGTCATATGCTAGGTAAGATGTGTGTTGTAATAAAATCGAGTCATTGCTGTGAAGTTGGTCGGCAATGTTATAAAATACATTGGTTGATCAGGTCTGTTTTCATCTTCGTAGAAAATAATGTGTGCATGTTTTGTGATACATCGATCGTGATGTAACACGGCATACGTTGTCATAACCCTTTCTTTATGAGTCCCGTCACTTTCACAAACTTGATCAAAGTTACCACAGACTTGTGTAATAACCTTTTTCTCCTAGTACAGTCTATATAAAAGAAATACCACGGTGCAGATAGACTGAGCAACCCTTCCGCTCCTATATTACTTGATTTTCTGATTTGTCACTGACAATATTGTGTTGACGAGTATTTGTATGCAAAACATATGCTGAAACTATTGCAAGTTGTTCAAGTATGGAGTGTATTTGTTAGTATGTAATATTTTTTTGTCAATAACACTTTATGCAAGAGCTCACAGGCGCTCGATATAAATGTTCCAGGCGCTGTCGGCTCACCACATGTAGGGAGAGACAAAGAATAACGAAAATAAGGACAACTTTCCATACATTGGTTAAACTCTCCTGCTGCGAAGAAAGAACACTGATTATATGTAGTACTGGAAAATATAAGAACGAGCAGGAATGAGTATATAAATTACCGATATTGCACTGCCTCTACAATGACATCATAGCCCAGAGATCAATAGGGATCGCCTCCACACAGTCCGGAATCTCTGACTCTCAATTCGGGTATTCACGCCTGAACTGTGGACGACAGTTGTTTAAAGTGTGACGTCAGTTGGATGGAGTGTAAACTGAAAGATGGTCGACAGTGAATGATGGTGTGTGGTGGTTTGTGGCAGATGATGTTTGATGTGTGATGATGGTCAATGTTGAATGATAGCCATCAAGACTTACATGAACTGTGACCACACTTGCCAACAGACATACCAGTGGACATGTGCAGGATCTGCTACCCGATTGCAGTCAGGCAGTGTGGCGCGGCTACAGGCTAGTAATGCCCGTGTCCCTGTCAGACAACGCTCGTGACTTGCCGCTCTCATGGGTGAGCGGCTGCGGCCTCGGGATTTCCTCACCGCTTTCCGGCTTACACTTCACAAGGCATGTAGCGTGGTAGATAGTATTTCCTGCTGAACTTTATATGTTGTAGGGGTGGTGCATGACGGAAACGTTGTGACGCATTTCGCGGAATCTTGACTGCAGCTCACGCGATAGACCTGGCTGCCATGGTCTGCATGTGAGAGGAATATGTCAGCGAAAAAATTAAGTCAGAAAATTTAGACTTATCGCATGACAATCGGTTTGCGGTGTCAAGGATAAAGTCGATAAATTTAAAAATGTTTTTTCGAGAGACGTAAAGTGTACCACTTCATTAACGATGCTGATGCTGATGTAATACATCAACGTAATTCCCTGTGAGTATTCCGCGACCTGTTTGAATCGTACGTTTACAACAACTTTTTGCATCTTGACATTATGTTGATGACCTATAGTAGTTTAATTATAGACTGAGCTTTTTGTGGCCCGTGTTGCACACTCAAGCGAAAGTTTCCAAAATTAAGTAATGGAGATGCAATAATACTTTACACACAACCTTCCAGTCCAATCCCTGCCTTGTCTCAACAGGATAACACTTGCACATTCCCATATAAGAAGAAAAACTGCCCAATGTCGTTCCACAGCACAGACTGATAGCTTCTTACCAATATCCAAATGGGAGCAGTGGAAAGTAAGGGCAGGGTGGTGGTGTGGTGAACTAGACAACTCGACCCTTGCTCCAGTCTCAGGCGGAATTCGACAGTGTTGTATAAATAGCCTAACAGTTTTAACTGGCAACTGGACTTTGGCGAGGTGAGGCGAAATCTCATAGCATCACAATTTCGAGCGCCCTTTGATGGTTATATTGTGAACTGGGCTAGCTGCCCCCTCACGTCGAGGTGAGCACACACAATCAGGAAACGGGCTGGGCAGGGGTCGATGGAAAGTTGGGGTGGGGTGAGGGTGTTACTGTGAATTTTGCTTCCACCAGGATAACACCTGTCATCACGAAAAATTGTAAAAGAAAGAAAATTCATACCTATGTCCTTTTACACGAATAGCTCACCACAGACTGAGCTTTTGCAACCAATTTACGGGTTCGAGACCCCTCTGACCGCAGGGAGTATCATTATTAGGTCAGCATCTTAGTACTATTAGAACTAATATTACATACTTGCTCTGACAGACCCCTGTTTGTTACAGCAGGCCGCAGGCAGGCCTGCAGTAACCTGTCAGTGGTGCTGGAGTGCGGGAACAGTGCTGTAACGGTGTTTCTGCATGGTCATGTGAATAGCCCCAGGACTCAATGCAGTCCACTAATGGAGTTTTCTAGAGCAATGCGACCCTGCTCGAAGCCCTTAACTGACGGTTCAAGTACTATTATATATTGCATCTGCAGTGCATGTCAGCTGCGTTGGTGTACTATATTTCACAATATTTGCATTATGTTTAGATCCTTATATGATCTAAAGGTGGAGTTTACCTGATGCTTTTGGTATCGTTTTTTGTCACATGTTTGGTTCCCTACAGAAAAGGATTTCGGTACTGTTTTTTGAAATATGTTTGTATCTTTATAGGTAACGTTCCTGTTACAATTTTTTGCAAAACATTATTGTGCTTATGAATTTTTAGAATGATTATCTGTAGCAGTGTAATTTCACAACTAGGACACATAATTGCTGGACATGATAATACTTGCACCTTCGTGAGTTATTTCTGCCAATTTCCACCAGTACTGGAAAATTTTCCAACACCAACAGCTCAGAACAGAGGTAGTATTTCCCATCAATATGAGCGATGTGGGAAGGGGTGAGAGATGGGGTTGGATATGCATGTAGTGTTAATCGTAATGGAGAATAGCCGTGCTCACCGGCCACCGGCAGCTGATACAGTCTTCCACCGCACCTTGTCTTACAAGGGAATGGTCAGACTTGTCATGCCGAAACATGTATTGATTTTTTTTAGCACTGTTATTTAACTGTGCAAAAGGTCCGTCTGCAAAATTGTAGCTGCTGACATGAACTGGAAGTCGCTAAAAAAATCACGAACATGGCTGTGTTTCCTGCTTGGCGCTTGCAGTGACGGCTGGCCACCCCTGGAAATGGCGAGTCGCGAGCGTTGTGCGCATGGTCGGGAAGAGCGCCGTCTTACCGCGGCGTTCACTAAAGAGGAATATCGCTGCAAGGTTTTGGTGGAAAGGGGGAACAAATATTCGTTTCTGTGGCATGCACGTCCTTTTAATTTCTGGTACGTATTTCGAAACATACCGTCCTGAAACTGGTTAGAGATATGAAAGATGTTCTGTACATGTTCATCTATACTCCGCAAGCCACTTTACGGTGAACATTCAATCTCCCCTCGCAGGTGATGGCGAACCCTGTAAATGTTTTGCTGCTTGCCATAGAGATATACCACAGACGCCAAATGACGCAATCAACAGAAAACAAGCGTGAAGACTATGTGTTGTGCGACATGGTTGTTAAACTTCTAGACGAGCATGTAAATGGCGCAGACATGTGGCTAGAAACAACTGGAACACTCGATATTGCAGACTGTGACTCTACAGACGGCGAAGACACCGACGAAAGTTGCACTCGTGAAAACTCTTCGAGTGATAGTGCCGCGTACCATCATCAATTATCTCCGAAAGTAACACCAGCAACTACAATTACCTTATCAGACAAAGAAAAAGCGGTGACGTATTGGTTGAACGAAAGTGGTAAGAAACGCCTACGTGTCAGTACTGTTCAAAATAAGTATCGCTTTGTCCGTTCTGAACGTGAATTGTATAGAAGGAAAAAGCAAGTCGCTCGACGACGTAATAGTCGACTGGAAATTGTGACGGAGATAAATGCGCGACTTTTTGAGTTATTTACCGATGCCATTCAACAGTCATTTGGTGTGAGCAATACAACTTTGAGTGATTGGGCGTTAGAGATCGCCAACGCGATAGGCACTAAAGAATTTCCAGCTTCTGAAAGTTGGATTAGTCGCTTCAAAAGATCACATAAAATTGTGGCAACAAAAATAACAAAATTTGTATCGAGAAACAGGTCAGAAAATGAAGTGACACAAATCGAAATGATAGAAGCTTTTCTTACGAATGCAAAAAAAAGATCGCTAGTTTTAGTGAATCATACGTGTACAATGCAGATCAGTCAGGTTTTCAAAAAGAGATGCGTGCGAAAAGAACACTGTTATTCGAAGGAGAAAAAAATATTGAGGCGATTGCGCAGTCCACGACTGCACTCACCCATTCATACACTATAATGCCCATAATTAGTCTGGATGGTTCATTGCTGCCTAAAATATATGTGTGTCTTCAAGAACCAACTGGACGTTTTGGACCACGTGTCAAAAGAACAATGTTCTACGCAAACAATCTTGTAGTAGACGCATCGAAGTCTGGAAAAATGGCAAACGAAAACGTTACACTTTTCATGCGTCATGCTTTTCTTCCGTTCTGCGGGAACATATCTCTTCTCCTTCTAGATTCGTGGTCAGGTCATGAAAGGTCTGATTCATTAAAAGCTGTATTTCGAGCCCACCCTGACAAAGAAGTAGAGATGTTTCAGATTCCACCAGGCACGACCAACGTAATTCAACCTTTAGACAGAGAATTTTTCCGCCAGTGGAAGGCATTTTGCAGAAAACTAAGAGAGAAAATTATTGTGTGCTGATCACTGCAATTTCCTGTCTATCACCGTGACAATATTCTCAAGCTGCAATCAGTAGTACATTATCAATTTTCCTCCCCACGTTTTCAGAATTTGATTAAATATGCGTGGCACTCCTCGAAATATGCTGATATTAGGCCTGATTCATTGCTAACACCAGCCCAGTTTTGTCTACGGACATCTAACAACGTCTGTGATTCGCAGGGCTGTCACATGACGTCTTTGCTTGTATGTTCTTGGTGCACAAAAAACCTATGTTTTGAACATTGTATCAATGTTTCGCATTTTTGCGGTAATTACAAGAAATAAAATTTGGACGTGTTCTAAACCGTATATTTATTTGTGCCTATTTCATATCTGTTTGGAAAGAATGTCGTAGATAAGATATCAGCCATATTTGTCAACGAATGTTTAATTATCATACGATCGCTTTCACTGGAGGAATCAGCTCTCTCACCGCTGTGGCAAGAGAGCGGCGCGTAGCTAACGCCACCTTGTCCCTAGATGGCGTTGGTATAACGTAGCGAGAGAGGTCAGGGTTGTACAAGAGGCAGTTATAAGCGTGGAAACCATGCGACAATAATGTCTTACTTCATAAAATTGTTTACAGACTTCCAGGTCATGTCAGCAGCTAAAATTCTGCATACAGACTTCTTGCAATGTTAACTCACAGTGGTAAAAAAAGCAACACAGGTTTCGACATGACAAGTCTGACCATTCCCTTGTTAGCTCTTATGTTTAACGTCGTATTGACGCTACAGTACACTACAAGGTCGTTCAAAGTGACTCTTTAGCAGCAGCTCAGTCTTATATAACACACCGTTACAGGTTACTTGTTTGGCAACTGTGACGTTTGCTAAGTGCCACTAGCCAATATTAATTCTTCACCCAGTTAGGTGCATTTAATGATTGAACTTGATTTTTGAGGTCGTTGAGGAGAAACCCATGTGCTGATATCTGCATAAAACGTTAAGGAAGTTTCCATTAGAACTAATGTCACTGCGTCATAACGTACCTGTAACGCTAATAGTACCTGGTAAGAAATTCTTGGAAGAGATGTGCCAGGGCTACAATCCCGACCGCACAGATATTCGACATAGCTGAATAAAGATCACTATGAACTAGTGCTTTTAGTTTAATGGTGGCCATTTTATTGTATTCCGGAGAGACTAATGCGCCAAGCGAACTTTGAATGAACTCATAAATAACCAGCGTCTGAGAGGCGCAGTACTGGTATTGATTTACGAGTCATACGTTGGTGACTTTGTGATTTATAGTCTGCTGATCACTCAAGTGATATAACTGTGCAGTGATTCCATGTGTAAATCTCACATTGAAGAATTTATTTCATTTGAAGTAAAGAAACAGTTACGAAGAGGTGCGAGTAAATCACTCTTAGAAATTTATATAATCGCTGTGATAAGGACTATCTGTTAGTTTGTGCGCCATGCCATGTTTCATCACAGTGAGCATCCAAAAAGGGTTTCAGTCAGTTCTAACACCTTGACGAACATAACACTTTCACTGGCGATATAAATTAAGCACTCCTGATAGTGTGGGCACCTCGTTCGAAGTTCATAATTTATGCTCTGCCAAGATCAGTAAGGTGTTACTTTGAGCCATCTGTACATTAACGTGTTTTCACATATCTCCCGATAGGGAGATCGCCACAAGATGACCAAGAATAGTAAACCTGTGATATGAACTGTGAAAACATATTTACATTAAAGTGATAACAAAGCGATTATCTCTTACCAGCCTTTGTGAATATGGTCATAGTAGTACACAACTGTTTCATTGGTAATTGTGACCTGCCGACCGTTGTGGCCGAGCCGTTCTAGGGGCTTCAGTCCGAAACCGCGCTGCTGCTACGGTCGCAGGTTCGAATCCTGTCTCGGGCATGGATGTGTGTGATGTCCTTGGTTAGTTAGGTTTACTTAGTTCTAAGTCTAGGGGACTGATGACATCAGATGTTAAGTCCCATAGTTCTCAGAGCCATTTGAACCATTTTTTAATTGTGACCTAATAGAGAGAAGAATGTAAAGAGGAAAGTTAAGGAATCAGTTGAAATGGCTATCAAGATTTCGTCGCAACCGGATTTGGTGTATAGTTATGTGAAGGTAACACTCCCAGCAATATAAAGTACCATACTAAAACATTCAGATTGCCTGTAAGACTACCTGTTAGTCTTTGGTTTGGTCATCAAGGCTCATTTTGCTTTTGATGCAGTCCTTCGTTAGGATCACTCCACCGCTACCTCTTTTATTATATTGTAACTGCTCTGTTCGGCATCATCAAAATCATCCTTCTAGACACATACACTAATGAGAAAAAGAGTTCTGAACTCCTAGCTGACATCACGTTCGTCCACCTACGGAACGCAGTGCTGCAGCGATTCTGAGTTGCATGTATTCGAGAAATCATTAGTAGGTTCCCAAGCTATGTGGCTGCAGATGACTACGATTTTCGTATTTAACACAAACATCTATCCTTCTGCAAGATACCAAGCTCACCAGTGAAGACATCAAGCACTAAGTTACGCAGGTGTGCTCCCCAACAACATTCACGTAGTTCACAGCTGTCATGGCACCTTCGTTTATTTTCGCAGATCCCACCCGTATTTCGGTGAGTGTCTCCAAAAGCGTAACACTGCCCCACTATCAGCTTGCGTTCGAGGCCGCGGTACACGTTTCGAACAGCAGTTCGCCTGGTTGACAGAGTGTCCGGACACGACCATCGACCTGATGTAACAAAATACTTTTTCAGCGATCCATGTTCCAATTCCCAATATCCTGCTGTGCCCAGTGCAGTCGTGGAAAACTCGTAGGTTTCAGTTGCTGTGGAGTCCATGTTCAACGGTGTGCTACGAAACACTTGCGACTGCAGAAGCAGTATACTGTGTCGTCAAATCGGCCAATGATCGTTGCCTGACTGCTTGTAATGCGAGCCAGCATCCATCCTCCACATTCTGTGACGATGTTGGACATCCAGCACCTTGTCGCGCATTTGCGGTTTCACAATCCTTCAATCACTTTCCATAGATATATGCAACAGCAGCACGTAAACAGCTGAACAGCTTCGCATATTGACATATGTTTGCCCCAGGCGCTAGTCATTATCAATGTGCCTTTTATTAAAGTCCTTGGCGTCAGTGGATTTCTCCAATTGCGACCTGTATCGTTGTTACAGTAACTCCCCATTTGTCTCTGAGCCGACTGTATACATTCATTACCACGTCGCGTGTTCACAACGATATCAGGCGGCATTATCTCGTTAGGTGTCAGTGATGACAAGGTCCGCTCATTATTGTATTTTAGTAGCGATGGGGAGTACATAGAAACGACGTTTTCTGATCTTCCAAATGTATGTCGCATTTGTTTCGCTAAGAAAGCAACATTTATTGTACATATTACGTACATTACAGAGGGTACACGGTCTCAGTTTCAGCAGCACGCGAGAATTTTTCTTGTGTGTCCAGATGCGTAGTAACAGTTATTTCCTCACGACACATCACTCATTGGAGAAGAATCGGATGTTACTGAGTACCATTTATTGGTACATGGAGATAGCAATAAGTGCCCAGCGAAACCATTCCTCGAGTATTCAGCTGACAGCATCTCGTGTGCCTAGAGACGATGCGACTATTATCCTCAGATTGTACACGCACGTAGGCTACAATCTGAACGGCATTAGATGCGCTCTCATAATCGATGCAGTTGTTACGTTTTTAACTCCCTTTCTTTAATACAGTGGGACCAATAAAGAATAAAAACAAGTTTTAATATGTTACGTTCGGTACTCTGATGATTTCCTCAGTTATTATTTTATGATAGTCGTGTTATACGTAGAAGTAGTAATCGTCAGATTTCGTGTACTGCTTTTCTGTTATGTAAGTGATGTGAGTGTATAATCGTGTTGCCCTCTTCTTTATTGTGCGTGCATATCGGAGCTTCTACAATAAAAAAGTTATTTCACTTTAATTCGCTATGGTTTTTTTTCTGTCTACAATTACCAGTTTACGACGCAAGTATTCAGAAAACGCCGCGGCTTTCTCGCACGAGAACCTGTGGACTGAGGAATCCTCCTGCCCATAAATTGATCTGAAGCACAGACGAACTTTTCTCAATTGTTTACCGAGATTTTGAGATATACAGTGGAGTACCACTGTGAAGTTATGGACAATGATACATTTCTATTATTCTCCCAGCTGATATTCCGCATCAACAAAGGAGTGCTATTCGACACCATATCTGCTATTGTTTCAGTCAATAATTCGTGTAGTTCGGAGTTGGTTAACGACTTCATGGATTTGATGACCTTATATATGTAACAGTGCTGAAAATAGTGCACCCTGGTGTGGCGGTAAATCAGTGCTATGTTTGCAGAGCTGTTGCCCTTACGGTGAAGCTCAAGTACTGACTGACACCACTCGTCGTTAACGTCAGTTTCGGAAATTAAAACTTTATTATGAACTAGCGTAGCATCCGCCATTGCTCGGTTATGTATTTATTTCAATCTTTTATTGGTCCATCTGCTCCTTACCTCTCTCTCTGTCCTTCTCACACTTCACCCCTCTCTTTCTACTCCCTCCTGCCCCCATTCTCTGTCCATCTACTCCTCTCCCTCTCTCCATTCATTTCCCCATCTCTGTCGATCTCCTCCTCCTCCTATTTGTGCCTATCTCCTTCTTCTCCCAGGTTGTCTGACCATCTCTTCCTCCTACTTCTCTCTCCACGTTATCATGCCCACCCCAATAGGACGCTGATCGTTCTTACCGCCTAAATATTTCCTTCCATATCGTAACTGACATCTGTACCAAACTTTTATTCTTGACATTCCAGCGTATTCATTTGTATAGTTATTTCACGCACATCTCTGGCGAATTTCTCCCTTCAGATCCATTTTCATGCAGCTTAATACTCATGACGCTATATCTCCTGAACTACGTGCTGTACGACAATATAATTTTGCAGAGACAATCAGTGGTATCTTAGGCTACACTCTGCGAAATGTGATGGGAATAGAGTAAGTATTAATAAATAATAAATTAAAATGTCATGCATTATGATCCAGCTTTTAATGCGGCACTATGTTTATGAGGTCATATCTCTTGAAATATATGTCGTACGGTAACTATTTTCCTACGTACATTCAGCGGCATATGTGGATACTGTCTACGGAAGGTATTGCAAATGGAGGTAGTAGCATTGAAGTAACAAACAGTGCTGCAGTTTTTCACGCATGTGACATTACATATCCTGTAATACTTTTATGTAGCGTACAGTGATATAATTTTGCTTGTGCATTCAAGGGTACATGTGAATACCGTCTGAAAAATGTGTTACGAATGCAGTTAATAGTAGAGAAGTAATAGATTAAAAAGCCATGCTTCATTCGGAAGTTTTAGTGCATGATCAGCGAAAACGTTTTAAGCGATAACCTCTCTTCCTTTCTTCATTTTGTGCCGGTTGTCAACGAGAAAAAGTTTCCTAAAGGTTCGAAAATATATTTAAAGTTAGTTTCATGTCAATAAGTGCTTAAATGGGAGTATTAGTGCGTTGTAGGCGGCACTATTTTCCACTTTCACCTCCGCTCCTTCGATAGGCAGGTGGTTCTTATCCTCTCAGTGGTTCTTTCAAGACACATACATATGCGTACGTTTTGTATATATGTACATCCATTTTTGTAATGTGGATGGATTCATTGACCCTCATTAGCAACCATCGCAGAGGTCGCTGGATACTTTCGACGAGATGGTCTGAGACTGGGAGAATCTTACCTATGCAACATATCTTGCTCTCCACAGATACGTTGCATCCATACCTTTTTAAGATATTCTAACTCCAATCTGAAAGGATTGTAATCGGGTCTCTTAGTTTATTTAGGAAGTCTCTCCAGTAGCGAGCGAATGTTCCTTCTGGAGCAACCTGTGTACATGCCAAGAGATTTGTGATTTCCACTCACCACATAATGTTGTTAACAATAGCTGTGTCATTTGCAGTCGAGTGACTTTGACCTTATTGGAGTTGTTCTGTATCTTAGCTCTAAATTCGTCCTGCCGGAACGAGATCTGATACGTTCGTTACTGCTATACTTCTAATCTGCAGGAGAATGCCGTAAGTTAGACGGTCAGGCAGAGTACTTCTTGAGCGAAGTTAACTAGTAAGGCACCACGACACTGACGGAGCACATCATTGACACCAAACGCAGTTATTTTGCTAAGGTGACCGTTAATCACCACACGAAACATTGCATTGCTGGTGCTATTTCTGATAAAGGTGAAGAGACAGTCGTATCCGACTTTCAGCAGTAATTTATCCAGTCGAAAGATTTTTCCATATCTAAAAATAGTAGCACTCTAGGTCCTTTATTTTATGCGTATGTACATACAATGTCTCAGAATTCACAACTGTCACTTGTAATACTTCGTTCTGGCACCCTGCTGTATGGATGTCTTCCTAAGGTCACCTTTAAAAGCTTTTGTATGCAAATTTTTATTGCTCTGGATATTATTCTGAAACCACTATCAAGTAGTACAACGGAGCACGTTTATATATTTTTCCACTATTGTCTTCATTGTGGTATAGTTGCTATGGACTCACGCATGTATTCATTAGACACACTGTCATTGATCGGCATTTCATTTGCCATTTCAAGCAACCGATTTCCGAGGTTGCCCATATGCTTACGGTGTACTTGTTGCAAATTCCACAGTTGCGTACTACAGGTTACGTAGCTGTTTTTAACTCGTTGAAAAGTACGACACATCAGATTCATTTATCAACAATAAAGTCAAAGTGTTCAAGTAAAACAGCAGTTAAATAGCACTCATAGCACTTAAATATGCAGAGTGTAATCAGTTCTGTACAGTGACACAGAACAGTCAAGGTAAGTTTGTATACCATTTCATGGCTCTTTAGCATAGCTCCAATTAATAAATTTCCATCTTTGGTGTCCACTATACACTTCGAGTCGTGGGTGTAATTGTTCAGACCGATAACTCCCTTCTTTTATACTTTTGAGTGGTTTGACGAAAGTTTCTACCGTAACCCAAATAAGCACATTTGATACGGCGAGCGTTTGTACCTTTGTCTTGCTTGCCAAACCTACTTTGACCAGCAAGCTCTGAGCGTTAGGGGCAGGTCCCTACAACCATTTAGGGATTTTGTCGATCTAACGCGGCAACTCGACGGAATTTGCCGTGATTCCTTCACGAGGACGTACCGATAGTATTTCCGGGTCGTCGTGTGTCTGGCAGTCGGTTGGAGACGCACCAGGAGTGCAGGGGGGACGCAGCAGCAGTGAAGTCAGGGTCGGAGCCTCGGTGAGGCGCCGACAGCCAGTGCTCGGCGACCGCTGGCAACACACTGAAACGTCCCCTTAGAAAAATTAGTGAATTACTGTGCTGATAAACCTATTACGTTATTTGTTTTTCAAACAGCTGAGTAGAACTGATATTTTTAGCGCGCCTCAATCTGACTTTCAATAAACCCTACAAAAGAATGGCCCTGACTAACAATAACCTATACCATTCATGAATCACTTACCTCACAAAAATCTTTGTTACTCGAACTACTGCAATACAGCGTGCGCCAATACTGCCAGCTGAATAAAAAATTCTAACTACTGAAGGCACTAAGTACTGATAGGCGTACTTAGCAAATGAAAGATTTTGATAGAGAACGAACAATGTATTTACGTTAATAATGCCAAAACCTTTGTTGAGTCTGACACTCATAAGAAGAGCCTGATAAAAGAGGAGAAATGAAAAGCCTCATGGAGGGAGCTAAATTTTCATTTTCCCAGTGTGATATTCCAGAGTGGGAAGGTCGGAATATAGTCTGAAAGTGGAGCTCTGAACACTCTGTCAAACACTTCAGTTTGAACCGAAGAGTAACAGAATAGTTGCATATGTATAAGTTGCAGCCGGGTGATATTAGCACCTTGCCGGCTCTCTTGGCTTTGCCGCTAGCTAACGTGTATGAAATGCTGAGAAATGTCTATAACATGAATCTACACATTCCGACCGTCCTACATGAAAGTTAACTACCACAAACTGTCTGTACCATAGAGATGGATTCATTGCTCCTTCAAATTCCAAAGTTGTTGAAACTTGTTTACGTTTGTGATTCTTGAGACCCTTAAAACCCCAAGGAGCGCAAATGCATACAGCTATGAAGAAGAACTGAACAGTGACTGAGAGCGGATAGTTGCAGCAGTGGCTGTCTGAAATCATGTATTTTGTAACAGGTCTACTTTCGGTGTGAAAGCCATTTTAATTAGAATTGTTGAAGAGATTAAGTGACTGAACTGCTATTGTAACTGCTTAAGACTGATATGTTATCACATCGGATTGACGTCAAATGTACAAACGCAAAGGACTGATAAATAATGTACTGCTACAGGACGACACGTGTGGCGGGGATGGGCGACGTGTGAATATCGCGCGAGTAATTGAAGTTACACGTTGAAAAAGAAATACCAGCGTTTATTATTGTTTACGACATATACTGGGACCGGTCGATATGTAGATATGGAAACAGTTATGCCGTATACTAGTCGAGTACACTACGATGTTTGGCGGCCAGAACTTAAAATATCAGAAAGTAACGGTAACATTACAGATCAGAGAGAGGAGTAGATGCATGTTACAGAGTAGACAGAGGGAGACGAGAAACGTGTGTGAGAGAGAGAGATAGATGAAAATGGCCTGAAGCCATCTGCCCTTTCTGAGGTAATGCTGAATATCAGAGTAGGGGTAGATGCATGAAGCCGTTAGACGAGCAGGAGGTCTCAGACCCAGATTCAGATGTATATCTCTGTAAAAAGACGGGGGAGCAAATCATATGGCGTCTCCCCTACGCCTTCTGATTGGTTGTTATAAGGATGCTGGGCTACGCTGCGTTTTAGTCCTGACTCGGTACTACATTTAGAGTTTGGTTCATCGATTCAGCACGCATACAGCACCACGTGTATTTGTCTAGAACGTCTGAGCGCTTAGCGTAACAGCTTAACTGAGAAAGAAAAACAACAAAAATTATTGTTGTGAAGCTAGTATCTGTACATATATCATTAGTGATCTTGTAGCCCTCGAAGAATGAAATTATAATGAAATATAGACTTTTAGCTGCTTACAGGCATTGATAAAAATCAACGGGGACAGTCGAAAAAATTGGTTCCCCTGCCGGAACGCGAACCGGGGACCTCCTGCTGACATGGCAGACGCTCTATCTTATTTTTTTCTTCATTTTATTCTGTATTGGTCTGGGCGGACGTCACAAGACATCCGTTCAAGTTGATCGATCGTTTCCTTGTTTTTTTTTTTTTTTTTATTACAGAAGGCGAGCACCCGTCTGTCCGAACACGCTTTTTTTAAAAAAAATCTCATTTTTTTCGTTATAGTTAGTTGCAATTGTTAGTGGCGGATGTCCCATGACGTCAGTTGGAGTTCATTATTGAGCCATTCACTAACTTTTCTTTTGATTACAGAGGGCTGCTAGCCCTCTGATTGAATACGCTGAGCTACCGTGCTGGAGAATCCGAATGAATCACCGAGGACACAGAAGATAGTGCGACTACAGGGACTTATCTCTGGCACTCCCCCCCCCCCCCTCCCCGAGATCCACACTTTCCAATTTTATGTCAACACACTACATTTGTAGTGCCCACATCGGCTATAAGGAATTATAGGTCTAGATTTCATTATGATTTCATAAAAAGTATTAATGCCTTAGTGTCCGCGTTGGGTTCCCTGCTTTGTTATACAGTGCAAACGCAACGAACTGACAATGAATATATATACGCAACTAACTGATAATGTATATGCATCTGACTATTCTGAATATCTAAATGTAACGGAATTAATTAACTGAATTTAACTACACTTTTTACGTTGTAACAGGCCCTTGAAGTTAGCAGATAACTGTCTCTTAGCTCAGATATCGACTGCAGCACCCTTCATAACGGAACGAAAAGCGGAAGAGAAGCGCCCTCTGTACGTTGTAAACAGCCATCGTGCAGTGGGCCAATTTGGTCTGGATCGAGGCATCATAAGAACTTCCGTATCTTCGTTTGCATGTCATCTGGTATTAGTTTCGTGGACATAATAACTTAATAATAAGATGGGTCTGCTTAGGCAGCACAGGATGAACAACTGCGAATCCAAAGTAAAGGTTAATAAAACATAGTAGGAGGAAGATACGAATGCATAATTTGTACACAGGAAAATTTATGCCCAAAAATAGTTTAAACTAAAGGCACAAGTGATCATCACATCTGGAAAGCTGTTCCTCCCGGGGGGAAGATTTATGGTCTAGTGATATCTGTAATCAAGACTCGCGAGATCAGTTTTCATTTAGATTGCCTATTGAAAAAATTTCGAAGGAACCATAGAAACAACACGACCCATATTTATGCAGACTACACGACTGGCCAGATGTTCATGTAGTACTGTATTGAATGTCTTCACTACGTGGAGAAACAAAGGTGAAACCACGTCCAGATGTCGTGGGGTTGGACGGTCACACCTCATTACAGATGTTGGACGTTACAATCTGGGCTGACTGGTACAACAGGACAGGCGGCGAACTGTGGTAGAAGTAATATCGGACTTTAGTGCTGGGCAGAGCACAACTGTGTCTGAACGCACAGTGCACCGAGCGGTCCTAACGACGGGCCCCAGCAGCTGACGACCCCTGTACCGGAATTCCCACTGAAATGGACATTGGCGCAGTGGCAGCGAGTTGCATGGTCTGATGAATCACGATACCTTCTTCATAATATAGATATGAGGGCGCCAATCCGTCGTCTTCCAGGGGGTTAGTTCCTTGACAGCTGTCTTGCTGGTCGGAGACGAGCTGGCAGCGGCTACATTATGCTCTGGGGAACATTCACGTGAACATCCATGGTGCCAGTGGAGTTCATACAAGGCACCACGACGGCTAGGTAATACCGTACACTGGTTGCAGACCACGTTCACCTCCTCATAACGATCACGTTACCTGACAGCAGTGGCATTTATCATCGAAATTATGAGCAACGTAACAAGGCCAGGAGTGTGGTGGATGGTTAGAGGAACAAAGTGGTGACTTCCAGCTGATATGTTGTCGTCCCAACTCGTCAGATCTGAACCCGATCAAGCACATCTGGTATGTGAACGTGGCGTCAGAGCTCATCGCCCCCCTCCACGGAATTTACGGGAATGAGGTGACTCGTGTATACAGGTGTGGTGCCAACTCCCTCCAGCGACCTATGAAGGTCTCATTTCTTCCATTCAGAGACACGTCGCCGCTGTTACCTGGGATAAAGGCAGACATATTGACTATTAGTTAGGTGGTTATAATGCTCTGGCTGATCAATGTACACTTACCAGGCAGCCCTCTACCAAATGTGAGGCTTAAGTTCATAAAAAGACAATAAGAAATAACACACATGCTAATTGCAAGAACGGAGTGTAATCAATGCACCAGAACAGGTTGGTAAAGCACAATATTACAGCGCAATGTGTCACCCCCCCCCCACCCTCGCCCCGGCACCCGTTCGCTGTAAAGCAGATGACCACCGTAGTTCCCATGTTATTTGCGGATGAATTTCAAACCGTGACTGGCCCTTGTCCGCCATGCAAGGCAGCGAATTAAGGGACTCGGACTCAAACCCGCGTCTCGCCGCTACACAAGCAGGAAGCAGCTCAAATGCAGAAATTTGTCCCTCGGTAGTTACACGGTGCCTTTACAACAATGTTGCCGTAAGTCGCAGTACTGCAGTGGACGTTCGACCCACTTCCCTCTTGTTCGCAGATCTTGAGCTTTGTTTATGCTCTTGAAGCACTACGCCGCTATTCCATCCAGAACCCTAGAGCCGCAGGTACCAAGCAACGGACGAAAGACAATATAATGTAGCCGCACTTGTCGACAGAGCCTCCCGCACAGCTCACCATGAAATACAGATCTGAGGAACGACTCTTATCGTAATATATGCAGATTCATTTGTTTTCTTCTTTTTATTAATTTCGTTATCATCCTATTTTCCCCTATAGAAACACACATCAACTACTTAGTCGAAAGATATAACTGATATTGAAGATTTCGAAGGTTTCTACTCATCTTGAGCCTGTCTTACCTATTTCTGGCACTTCGCACTGAAGCTCAATTGTCACCCTAAGAGAGATTTCCTTTAATCTCTTCCAGCACGGAAGCAACATTCATCGTGCGGTTTCATTCCCTTTCTTACAGAAAAGTCAAACTTTACCCTCAAAGAGTAGTAGAAGGCTCTTCACTAGTTCTTCGATAGACACGTTATGTCCAGCACTTTATCAAATGGTTCAAATGGCTCTGAGCACTTTGAGACTTAACATCTGAGATCATCAAGTCCCCTAGGACTTAGTACTTAAACCTAACTAACCTAAGGACATCACACACATACATGCCCAAGACAGGATTCCAACCTACGACCGTAGCAATCGGTCGGTTCCGGACTGAAGCGCCTAGAAATGCTCGGTCACAACGGCCGGCAGGACTTTATCACGCGAATACCCGATTACTCTGTCTTTTGATCTCCAGGACTGCGCATTGGAAGATTAGGTGTGGTGCGGTTTCATCACCCTCGCCACACCGCCTACACGTTTCGACTTCTTTCTATACAATCATGTTCAAATGTTACTTATAGTTCCCGTTTCCTGTCATTAGTTCTACCATGAATTGGATAGGATTACAGAATTTCCCTTACAGATGTATGTGGCACCAGTAGCTTGCCATATTCTTGTTTTTGGATTATAATCCAGTACTCAAGATACTGTCTTCCCATACAGGTTTGTAGCTTTCATTTAACCACTGCCTTAGTGACGGTTAACATACGTTCCAGTCTAATAAATGTAGTCGTCACACCAGTCCGCTGTCATCTTGACCATTGCCACTGTTTCCCGAGTGACGAGGGACCCAAGGCCAGTTTATCTTGTTGCTTTCCCATAGTCTCACAATGGCTTAGTGGCATTCTACAACGATCTTTGATCCCGTTTCGTGGGCTGATAGAGATTTCAGAGTTGTTTGGCGGTCTCAATAAATACATATGCTTTTTAGCGCCTACGTAAATGCTCCTCTGCGCATAAGCTGACAGAGGACACTTTAGCTTAGATATCAGCGGCCAGCTTCCCGAGTGAGACTGCGCTCTCTGGTGTAAGTAAGGTGTACGCTGTGTGTCTTCACACAGGCTCCTATGTCTGTTTTCGACCCATCAGTATACGACTGTATCAGCTCGGTTCCGAAGTTCGTTCTTCCATTGCTCCTTACTTCCAACTGTTACACTGAAAGTGTTAGTGAAGCAGCTGGACGTTATTGTATTGTCAGCCAGCGTCTCCCCGACCATTACCATATTTACCTATTCCCTGTATTGCTGTTGCGATTCATAAACTTACCCAGTTGTTTCCAGTTGTTATCCCGTACGTCCCTGCTGCTGCCTCCATTTTAACCCTGATTGGGGCGTGCCCAGCATGATCACCATCCCAGCAGTAGATATGCTTGCCAATTCCACGTGCCGTAGTTATGCAGGCCAGTCTTTGCACCTTTCCAATCTCCTTAGCAGCCATCTTCTCTTTTACTTTGTTCCTAGATACTGTAGACACACCAATTATCACATGTCTTATTACAATGGTGCACATCCAGTACTTACTCCGAGAGTGTAAATCCAGTTTCTTCATACGGTATAGAACAATAACTGCTACCAGTCACGAAAGAAGCTGACTTTATGTGACACACAACAGGTTTGGGCTTTTGTCAATCTTCATTTACACGTTTCCATACTCAGTGTTGGAGATCACTGTTTAAAACGCTAACAAGCGGACGATGACCAAGTAAACACAAATGGAACATTTGGAAGTGGCTGAATGATATATGTTACAAATTATTACAGTACTTATGTAGCGTGTTTATCCATAAAATTTCTACATTAATTTTACGATATTTTTCTACATAACATATTGAACATTTGAAAGTGGCTGAATGATATATGTTGCAAATTATTACAGTACTTATGTAGCGTGTTCATCCATAAAATTTCTACATTAATTTTACGACATTTTTCTACATAACATATTGAGTTCTTTTACGTGTTAACTGATAGTAGTCACCATGCTAATTACTCGTGCTTCTATAATATGTCTTTGATGAGGGAGTGACACCTTATATGTTAGTAACTTCAGAAGCACATGCAGTCACAGTATCCAACGTGTTTATGTAAGGAAACTGAAGTAATGGTCAAAGAGCCTCGCTTGACCTAATCAGTTTGACCATAACCTCTACTCGTAGGTTAACACTATCAATGTGGTCAGTGCAGGTACTTCCGTGCTTACTAACATCTAAAGGGCCACTACTTTATCAAAGAAATAATACAGTAGCAATAATAATTAGCATGGTCACTAATATACAGGTGACTTGTAAAAAACAAAACACGTTTGTGAAACAAAGTGTGACAAATGGCATTTGAAAACAATATGAATACGTCAGCTATATGTAAGTTCCCTAATAAATTACAACATATGTTGATGAGCGACTGCCAAATGTTTCATTTGTGTATCTGTGGTCATCATCACATTACTTGCCTTTAATTTAAACAGTGATTTCCAACACAGGGCATGAAAACATGTACAAGATGGAAACCACTTGATGACTGGCACAAGCCCGAAACCGGTCGTGTGTCAAATAGCAACACTTTCTATTATGACTGGTGGCGCTATTATTTTACACCCTACAAAAGAACAGTCATAGAGTCATCTGCATCCATTATGAGTCAAATACATTCCAGTTTTTCCACAGGCTGTTCTAGTACTCTTTAGAGTACCTTCCGCCTTGGAACATATGATCCTTATGTCAGGAGTCCGGGATAGTTACACATACAGGATTATACGAGAAACTGCACTAGGCCCTCCACAGGCATTCCGTAGAGAAGCTGAATATTGCAGTACGCATGCTGGACATGCTTCCTCGTAAGTGGTACTAAAAACGTTTGCCTGGGATTGGTATTCAGATACTGTTTCCTGCACAGGTTTTGCTGCATCTTTAATGAACATTGTGCCATTTTCTAACAGTGTTAGCATATCTGTAAGACACTACTAAGACTAAGTCGTCTGCTTAATACTGGAAGATGTAGCCGCTAGTATTTACCTCCTCAATCTGCTCATTTATCGCTATATTCCGTAGTGGTGGGGACAAAATGCCTCTTTCCGGACGCCCTCTGGTAGCGTTGATAACCAATCTTTTATTCATAACTGTGACTTCTACCTTTATTCTGTCAACGTGTGTGCGGACTGCCGGAGTGCACGGAGGGAAGTGAGTCTCAGTAGAACGTCCTCCATCTAAATCACTGCCCTTGTATACTCACCATCCTGTTTGCTTATACTAAAACTAGTTTGCTATGATTACTTTCACATATAAATAACTTTTTTGTGTTCTGAGAAAATACAGCTTACTTGGATCTGATTTTCTGAATATAGAATTTTATTATAAGAATTATATTAGGTGTTATTTCTACTCCGTCATTCTGAAATTTCATCAAAAATCTTATACATAAAGTACTTGAAAAGAAGGTGACAGTACAATCAGAAATACCTCCCACATACATTCCATGGGGGCTACATTAGGATAGAAAATAGTCATGAAACAATTCACAACTATTGGTTTAAACTGAAGCTTACAAGTAATACTGCTTCTTGCCTTTGATAGGTATAGATAAAACTATTTTTCTGTTAGTAATATTGGACAGTGGAGCTAATGCTTTCTATGAAACAGCAAATACAGTGTTGGAATGGCGGACAAATAAAGACACATGGTGTTTCTTCAGTTGTTATCCTTCAAATCGCTGTGATTTTGAATGAACTTGTTGATGTTATCTGTTGCAGCAGACAACTTCGTCACTACTGGACTGTTAGCACAGTGGACTTCAACAGAAAATAAATAAATAAAACAACCATACTATAACAACAATATTTACTTAGTATTTGTGTCTACAGTATCAAATATGAAATAAATACATGAAAAAGTTAAATAAAATTTATTGATCCTTTCCTTAAATTTTCGCCCTTTTCGAGAAGTTAAGAAAACAGTTCTACTCGTTTTAATAATGTCTTTGACAAAACAGCTCGAGAATGTCTAGATCCTAAATGCCAAGTAGTAACATTGTAAACTATACATAAAATACTGAAACTGAAAATTTTGGAACTCAGAAAAGTAAAAATATATACCAAACTACGAGTACCATTGTGTTCCTATGTGACTTGTGCTCTTTCCTTCCTCCCGTGCCGATCAGCAGGGTTGAATTGCCGCCCCCCACCCTCCCCCCCAAAGATAGTCATTTTGCATGGAGTGTCGTGCTGTGTCCACAAGACAATAGACGGTGCTTATACGCAACTACCGCCGCTGTGGCCTACCTAACCGCATGCACAGAAGACAAGACAGATGGAACTAGCAACATGTTCTGGAGGCCAGCGCAGTCGCAGCTGTGGAAGCAGCAATCACTGCCGAGGCGGAAGAAGGGGCTTTGGCAAAGCAAGAGAAGCACTACCTACTGCTTTTGTAACGGGCGGTTGCACTCAGGAGGTTTCATGGTTGATGCAGTCTACTGTGGGGTAACGCTCGATGTGCTGGGTGTATTTGCTAGTGACAACAATCTGCATGGAAGCCTGTGGTTCTCGCGTAACAAGCTGTCGTCCTATATTGACGATACACGTGAGTGCGGGTGTGTGCTCTGTAATCAAGAGTATTGCTACTATTAAATACACAATGTGAGCAGGATCAATTTGTGGCCGTGCCTCCGTTGTTGACACAATTCACATCAACAGCTACATGACTACGCTGCAGTTCGCACTTAACTAATTGACTGACTCTTCATCGAAACACTTTCACACTATTTCTCTACCATTCTCTCTCCAATACCGTGCACTAAAAGCGACCATTTGAATCTTCCTGTTCGAGATCTGGTTTCTCTTACTTTGTTACAATGTTCATTTCTTCCTTTGTGCGTGGGTGTCAACAGAATATTTTCATATTCGGAGAAGAACAATTGTGATTCAACAGTCATGAAAAGATCTCACCGCTACGAAAAACCCCTTCCTCTTAATGATTGCCACTCCTACTCATGCATTATGTCCGTCACACTTTCTTTAGCGGAGTTATTGCAGCTTCTAAGTGTTCTGCCAACAAAACGCAGTCTTTGTTTCAGCTTCTCGGCAACATTATCCATGTGATCATTCCGATTTAATTGTCCGTAATTGTAGTCCCTAGGTATTTAATTGAATTGATGATCCTTAATTCTCCTGAGTTTTCATATTGTTACTTGTTCTATGTGAAAAATCAGTTGTTTGTGTTATTGTATAAGAATTTATTAAAGTATATTCTTTGGTAGTTTGTTAGAGGGTTGTGTGCAGCCTCTTGTGCTAGCTACCTGGTGTCGAAGATAGTAGTAAACCTATTTTAAAATCACCAAAATTTTAAAAAAATGTGGAAATAATGTCAACGCTGGTTACTAGTGAGATTCGGAAGAAGTCATTCTAACCTCAACTGCACACTGCAGCAAATCGCGATAAGCTCTGGGAGTAGTGTAAGTCCATCTAATACTTGTCCTGCATCTTAACCATGTGTTACAAAAAGAAAATTATCCCCTTCAGTAGCAAACTATAATTATTCTGTTCATGAAATTAGAACTGTATAGACGAAAAAAATTATAATTTTAATGTGACACACGTTTCAGGTTTTAGTTAAAAGGCATATAAAGTCTGCACAGTGCTGCAGTGAAGACTCTATACAGATAAACGACGATCAAGATAACAGGAAAGACCTTGCAACAACATTATCATTGATGAGTAATGCGTGGAATACTGATTGATAAAGAGTAACATTACGTAAGAGTGATATGTACTTATAAAATGCAGGTTACTATACGTTGAAGACATGGATCTGCGGGCTCAAAATGCTTATTAGATTGACTCTACCAGAACTCTCGTCTCTTCATTCCACTCTAACTGACGTTCAGGATCTATCCCAAAACGTTTTCTGCTTCGTACACACGTTACTAAGCTCATACCAACATTTTAACTGGAAATGTCTTTCCCTCTATAAATCGAAAAGTGTTCCATTCGTTTTACTTGTGTTCAACAATAGTTTGTGGACTTTTTAGCAATTCTAAGCGTCTCCGAGGATTGAGTTGTTTCTGCGTAGTTGCCCTCCGGTTTTATCACTGACTGTCATTTTGCCATAACCCCAAAATAAAATAGAATTTTCACCCTATTTAACATTTTTCGAATAGCCGATCCTTCAGTCCCAAATTCTATTGTGCGTATTACGTTACTTCGAGTAATCATACTCCCCTGTTTCTCATCTTACGATTGTTTCGTTAAGATCTTTCAGGCGACATGAGCTTTATATTAGTTCATGAGAACAGTTCTTAAGCTACTTGCTGATTAATTTTTTCGCACTTAATATTTGCCGCGGATTGAAATCATCTCATTATTTCCAAACTATTTTGGTTCATATGTTTTATTGTAATCTCATTTCCACCAACAAAAGTATTTGTGGAATTATTATTTTATTCATGGCTGTAAGCTTCACAAACTGTAGTATACTTTTCAGAATAAAATTCAACTATCAGCTGCCACTATATTTTTATTTCCGTTTCCAGGTTTCGACAAATTATCTCCTTCATACAGGCACAAAATTTGGGATATTACAAATCTCTAGACCTTAGCTATACATTTGCGTGGAGTATGAGACGTATGTTACAGAAAGATACTTAGTATTGGCTTAGCATAGTCAATGTCTTCTTCATAGAAGCATAATGCAATGATACGTCCAATAACCACGTGCAATATGTACGCGAGTCATACGGAAAGTAAGGAACCACCGCCAATCCCGACCGCCCACTGATCTTGGTATTCATATGCTTCAGTTTGGCGGCAACTGCGATCCGGCACTGTTGCTTTCTGCTCATGTGTAACAAAATTAACGAACTCATCAAGTATTACCATCTTTTTAACCGCGGAAAAACCGATACATGGTCATTTATAGACAGATAACTGAGGTCAATGGTAATTTGGTGGACGAAGTGTCAGTTTGGAAGTGGTGTATCATTTTTAATGGATGACAGAAGAACGTTCACGGTGGACATAGCTCGGGCCGGTCCTCATTGGTGACTAACAGACTCAAAGCAATGATTCGAAGAAAAATGCAAGAAGATAGGCGTTTCACGATTGGTGGACTGCTCTCATTCTTTCGAAACATTTGAAGACCTGTGTTGTACGAGACTGTTAGTGCAGATCTATTCTATAAAAAGTGTGTGCCAGGTGGGTTCCTCGAATTTGTAAGACGAACACAAAACCAAACGAATGGCAGCTGCACTGACATTTCTCAGTCTAAATAATTATGGAAAATCCGCCTCGACTGCACAGACTACCTGGTATTTACCTAGGTTCCAGCGTGGGTAACCACGCCTTCTACAGAACAAATATAAAACAGCTTACCTAAATAGGCATAGTGAAAGGCTAAAATCAACATCTACAGCGGCAAGACCCCATAATTTTTATTATTTTTTTTATTTTATTTTTTTTTTTACAAATACAAGGTACATATTTACCAAGTCAATAATATTACTTATTTCAACCCTGTGTGTGCTGCCTCGCCACAGCCAACGTACGATGGTCCCAGGCTCTCCACCGAACTGTGCCACCGCAGGCTGCTAACATGCGCTGCTATCGAAATAACTGCGCAGGCGCGCGGTCAGGAAACGCTCTTCTTATGCATGGGAGCGGGATTACAAAAGTAACACGGATCGGGACCTAACCGACTGCCAAAAGTTGTTGCACAAATAGCAAATCGAGCAAATGGTAAAAGCGATACTACAGGGATTAAGACATATATAATAGCAACACACGACAAACTTTGTGCACGGATGGTAAATCAGCCACAAGCTAATATGGAGGCCCTGGAATTAGGAAGAAATTACAACTAAACTACTTAATTCCAAGACCTCCATATTAGCTTGTGGCTAATTTACCATCCGTGCACAAAGTCTGTCGTGCGTTGCTATTAAATATGTCTTAATTCCCGCATCATCGTTTTTATCATTTGCTCGATTTGCTGTTTGTGCGACAACTTTTGGCTATCAGTTAGGTCCTGATCCGTGTTAACTTTGTAATCCCTCTCCCATGCATATGAAGAGCGTTTCCTGGCCGCGCGCCTGCGCAGTGATTTCGATAGCTGCGCATGTGAGCAGCCTGCGGTGCCTCAGTTCGGTGGAGAGCCTGGGACCATCGTACGTTGGCTGGGGCGAGGCAGCACACACAGGGTTGATATAAGTAATATTATTGACTTGGTACATATGTACCGTGTATTTGTAAAAAACAAAAAAAATTATTTCATCTTGCCGCTGTAGGTGTTGATTTTAGCCTTTGACTATGCCTATTTAAGCAAGCTGTTTTATATTTGTTCTGAAGAAGGCGTGGTTATCCACTCTAAAACCTAGGTAAATACCAGGTACACTCCTGGAAATGGAAAAAAGAACACATTGACATCGGTATGTCAGACCCACCATACTTGCTCCGGACACTGCGAGAGGGCTGTACAAGCAATGATCACACGCACGGCACAGCGGACACACCAGGAACCGCGGTGTTGGCCGTCGAATGGCGCTAGCTGCGCAGCATTTGTGCACCGCCGCCGTCAGTGTCAGCCAGTTTGCCGTGGCATACGGAGCTCCATCGCAGTCTTTAACACTGGTAGCATGCCGCGACAGCGTGGACGTGAACCGTATGTGCAGTTGACGGACTTTGAGCGAGGGCGTATAGTGGGCATGCGGGAGGCCGGGTGGACGTACCGCCGAATTGCTC
This sequence comes from Schistocerca cancellata, assembly GCF_023864275.1. NCBI lineage: Eukaryota > Metazoa > Arthropoda > Insecta > Orthoptera > Acrididae > Schistocerca > Schistocerca cancellata. The sequence continues at coordinate 171,302,188 of NC_064633.1, read as the reverse complement.
AACACGTGGGGCGTGAGGTCTCCACAGTACATCGATGTTGTCGCCAGTGGTCGGCGGAAGGTGCACGTGCCCGTCGACCTGGGACCGGACCGCAGCGACGCACGGATGCACGCCAAGACCGTAGGATTCTACGCAGTGCCGTAGGGGACCGCACCGCCACTTCCCAGCAAATTAGGGACACTGTTGCTCCTGGGTTATCGGCGAGGACCATTCGCAACCGTCTCCATGAAGCTGGGCTACGGTCCCGCACACCGTTAGGCCGTCTTCAGCTCACGCCCCAACATCGTGCAGCCCGCCTCCAGTGGTGTCGCGACAGGCGTGAATGGAGGGACGAATGGAGACGTGTCGTCCTCAGCGATGAGAGTCGCTTCTGCCTTGGTGCCAATGATGGTCGTATGCGTGTTTTGCGCCGTGCAGGTGAGCGGTACAATCAGGACTGCATACGACCGAGGCACACAGGGCCAACACCCGGCAACATGGTGTGGGGAGCGATCTCCTACACTGGCCGTACACCACTGGTGATCGTCGAGGGGACACTGAATAGTGCACGGTACATCCAAACCGTCATCGAACCCATCGTTCTACCGTTCCTAGACCGGCAAGGGAACTTGCTGTTCCAACAGAACAATGCACGTCCGCATGTATCCCGTGCCACCCAACGTGCTCTAGAAGGTGTAAGTCAACTACCCTGGCCAGCAAGATCGCCGGATCTGTCCCCCATTGAGCATGTTTGGGACTGGATGAAGCGTCGTCTCACGCGGTCTGCACGTCCAGCACGAACGCTGGTCCAACTGAGGCGCCAGGTGGAAATGGCATGACAAGCCGTTCCACAGGACTACATCCAGCATCTCTACGATCGTCTCCATGGGAGAATACCAGCCTGCATTGCTGCGAAAGGTGGATATACACTGTACTAGTGCCGACATTGTGCATGCTCTGTTGCCTGTGTCTATGTGCCTGTGGTTCTGTCAGTGTGATCATGTGATGTATCTGACCCCAGGAATGTGTCAATAAAGTTTCCCCTTCCTGGGACAATGAATTCACGGTGTTCTTATTTCAATTTCCAGGAGTGTAGTTTGTGAAATCGAGGGGGATTCTTTATAATTATTTCGATACTTATTATTGCTGACCTGCTGCAATGCTCAAAGTTCACAATTTCCCAGTCTGTATGAAAAGATGATAATGAATTTTGGAATCACACTGTTACTGGTGATAAGAATTAGCTACTACATTTCACACCAGAAGCTAGGCGCCATTCAGTGGAATGTCATCACTCGCAATCTCTAACGATACGGAAAGAAATAAAACAAATTCTGAGCATCAGAGAGTTTATGGCTGTGGTGTTTTGGGATCGTAAGGGTATTTTGTTCATCGACTATGTGCGTAGAGGCGAGACGATGCATGCAGCGGCGTATTATCAGCCACTTCACGGACTTATCCGCGTCAATAAAAACAAACTGCACGGAATGCTAACCTGTGAAGTAATCCGCCATCACGATAATGCACCCCAGCGTGCAGCAGGAGTGATACAGCATTGCTTCAGCAGTATTAGTAAGAAATGTGTGAACATCGGCCTTACTGTCCTGACTTAGCCCCGAGTGATTATCACTTACTCTCCAAATTAAACGCCTCTTTTGAGTGGAAAACGTTAAAGAAGTGATCACGAACTTAAAAAAAAGCCGGTAATTAGTGGTTCAACAACTTGGCAGCAACTTAGTATGCATAAAGCATAGAAAAGCTGGTAAAACATACGGAAAGTGCCAAAATTTTAACTGGCACTGTGTAGGCTCCAGAAAATTTCAAATTAATTTCTCGAAACTGGTAAAGTGAAATAAAAATAAATTTGCAGTTGAGAAAAATTTTATTCAGTAATATTTGTGGGACCTCAATACGTCAGTTGCATAGCTGCGTCATCAGGGTGACGAATCACATATGTCTGCCGTTACTTTTGACATCTCTTAATAGACGGAACGAGCGTGGAACCTGAGCTGGGCGCTCACCTGCGTCCGTGTCAGCCTCAGGGGCCCTTAACTGGAGGAGCCACGACCCGCCTGCCACGTGCTGCGGCCTCCGCCTTCTGTTTGGGGCAGAGGGGTGGGGCAGCTGCACGTGTCTGTTCCACACACACACAGACAGGGGCAGACAGATATCCTCTCCGGCCCCTCCTGGCTTCTGGTCATTGTCCTGGCAAATAAAATGGGAACTATCGTGTTTTCCGGAACCGTCTGCTATTATTGATTTCACTGAAAATAAGAAGTAAGAGGATTCAGTCTGTTGTTCTGTCTCGCTTAAATAAGCACAAATGTGCTTCGTAAACCGGTCATATCCAAATATTCACTCTGATAAAAAAGCGACGTCGGTGTGTACGTGCATACGTGTGTGTGTGTGTGTATGTATGTGTGTCTGCGCACGCGAGAGAGAAAGAGAAAGAGAGAGGGAGTGTGTGTCTGAATGTGCGTGAAAGGGATCTGGAGAGAGAGAGAGAGAAAGAGAGAGAGAGAGAGAGAGAGAGAGAGAGAGAGATTTTTTTTTTTGGGGGGGGGGTAAATTCAGACAGTCCACTCATCTGCAACTGTTTCTACATACATGTACGTGTACACCCCTCGAGCCAGCATGGTGGAGGGTACCTTTCACTACTGCTTCTCATTTCCTTTAACAATAGGTACAACCTTAAAGATCTGTGATCTTAATATCGAAGGAATCTCTGAAGACCAACGTTTGCAAAAATTTAAGAACTTTCAGCACTGCAGCGCGTCAGCAACCGTAAGTATCGGAATAATTATGAAAAATGCTCCTCGATTGCGCAAACTACATGGTGTTTACCTAGGTTTCAGCGTGGATAACCACGCCTTCTTCAGAACAAATATAAAACAGCTTTCCTAAATAGCCTTTGTTCTGGGGTCTTGCCTCTATAGGTGTTGATTTTAGCCTTTGACTATGCCTATTTAGCCAAGCTGTTTTATATTTGTTCTGAAGAAGGCGTGGTTATCCACGCTGAAACCTAGGTAAACACTAGGTAGTTTGTGCAATCGAAGCGCATTTTTCGTAATTATTTGCAAAAATTTTCCATGTCTCTCTGAGAGTAATGTGGCCGTAATTCCTCTGCATGGCAGAGGAAATATCGCAAGATACAAGATGGTTGTTGCTCGTCACGATGTTTATCATGTGAATATTTGTATTGACAAGGCTGATTACAGAGTGGTTTTCAAGGACCTACAGACAATATTTTTATCTTGGCAGCGACGGAATCTGGAACTCCTACCACCACAATCTATCACCCGAGATGGCGGATTCATCATCATCTCAGCTCGGACTTTCCAATAACCCAACTATCTACGTTGGAGAATTTCATAGGCACCACCATGCGTCAGGATATAAGGTTAACGATAATAATGGCAACATCCTACAACACTCGTTGTCCTTCAATATTGTATATGTGCTTTTTGGCGCAAAGGACTAAGGAACGTTCAGTTAGGGAGGCGGCAGAGAGACACATCACCAGGCGAATGTTTTATCACTATCAGACGTGAATGGGGATGCACTACGAAACAGGAACATAACACACTCGTACCTACACAGCCAACGTAGGACCGATGGTTACTGAATCCTGCATCCAGATATCGCTAGTAAAACGAACTACTAAGCTCGTCGGAATTTCAGAACAACTAACAACATTACAAACTCTGTGAGCCTGTTGAATTGATTCCTGTGTCAATTAAAAACTACTATAGATATCATAAAGTTCTCAAAGTGGTAGCAAAAATATGATACCCAAAGGACATAGGAAGCACCATATGCCGAGATGCTCGGATCAGTGGAATGAGTTCTACGTGATATATCTACTTACAGATTCAAATAAAACAGCAAATGAATATTTTCAAGCTCTAAATGCCCACAGTAGAAATCGATAGCTAGGAGATGCCAAGACTCGGAATTTAACCCATTCGAGTCGTAAAGCTTGGCTGACTGGGTGCAGATTCTAATCTTTAGTGATACCAACACAACATCAACATCACTGATAGAGAATTTGCGACAAGCATATTGTAGAGCTGTAATGCAGCTGTGTGTAAGGACTGCACTAGACTTGTGAGGACACATTTAGTACTCTCAGTTAGTTCCCCATCCGGACTTACCGCGATAGATCACTACCGAAAAGCTGTTTGAAACTTTCGCAAGTATGTCTTTATACGAAGCGGCTATTTTCGATGAAATGTATTTAGAGTTTCTTGAAATCGCGGGTCCGAAAACAGTGCAGCGGTTGTTACGACTATGCAACATAATTTTGGTTACTGCAAAACTGCAATCAGAATTGAGGGTTACAAAAATAAAAGATGCCAGTAACCTCATAAAGAAGGCTACTAAGTATCACATTACTTACCAATATCATTAGTTGGTGTAGTTTATGAACTACACTAAGTAATGATATTGGTAAGCAATGTGATACTTAGTAGCCTTCTTTATGAGGTTACTGGCATATTTTATTTTTGTAACCCTCAATTCTGAACTACTAGAAAGAATGTTTCCAATTCGAATTCAACCATTACTTGACAAATAACTCCACTTCAACAAGACTATTTTCGAAAGAGTTGCAGTTCTTGTAGAAATCTGTTGACTCTTATCTAAGCAGGCTACAACCGTAAAGGTGGCAGTAGCTTTTGTTGATCATACGGGCGCATTTCATTCTGTACCGCGCCATGACTTGCTAATTAAATCTGCAGACGACCTGCCACTAGTTTGACATAAAAGAACCAGTAAAGGGTGTGAAAGAATTACGACCACAGATTTACATACTAGGTTGGAGCAAAGTCCGTCTAAATTGCATTTAAACGTTCACGTCAATTAGACGAGAACCAGCAGATTTACGAGTGTTACAAAGTATACTACTCAACTGAATTCATTTCTGTGTCACCAGCTCCAGAAAATACCCGCCAGATGATTTAAATAGGGGAAACCAACCTCACCAACGTAAAATGCGGCCCACGAAGACGTTATTAATGCAAATTGATTTAGCAGTACAGATGAATATAGTGTATGTTAGCGAGAAAAATGCAATACCAAGAGCATTTCCTTTCCTGTCCTTTCCTTTAATGGTAAAACTTGAATCATAAACATAGCAAAATAAGATCTATGTTGTGCTATTGATTAGCTATGATACTTATCCTCGCCTCCCTACGCTCTCCCCTAAAAGTGGGTACGACGAGAGGAGCAATGTACTGAAAGTAGAACTCACTTTCGCCCTGACCACACGTACTGTCATTTCATTTCACAGTCATTATGAAGAAAACAAGAAAACTGTATTCACAGTCTGTCGTGAAATATGTAAACTATGTTGTCGTCAGCAGCTGTTTTTCTCACATATAAGAGGCTGGATCGTATTGGATTTTAGAAGCTTCCAGTAGAGTTGCACCGCGATTTTGTCAAGTTTTACATTTCGTGTCGATTGTCGATGGAAAATCTACTTAGATGCTATCAAAGGCATATTTCAGACTCTTTAATGATTATGCAACCTCTCCAGCACCTTAATATTTCGTAGGATACTATTGAAAAATTGCATATATTGCTTTTTCTTTATTTATGTATTTTGGCGCGTCACGAAAATGTCGTCCGACTTGTAATACTGTTTTTCAGTGTTATTACGCGTAAGCCTTGTGTATTTTTGCTAGCTTTGACCTGATAAGAAACGTTTAATCTATGTGGAAAATTGTGAGTGTAGACTTAGCGAATAGTTCACGGTTGGACGCGAAAACGCCTGGGAAGTCCGATATGAACGTCGAATATATTTGTCTAATATTAACTAGTTTGTGCATTACTTGAGAGTCTTTATGTTAAACAACAGAAATGATAGACGAGGAGAGCCCAGTCGAGGTGATCGAGGAAAACCCAAACATGGGGAAAACAATGGAAGAGTAGGAGAAGGAAAAGAGAGGGGAGGGGATCAAAACCGTAACCAACTGGAACACAAAGAAATGCGTGTGTGACGAGCCGCACATACGAGAAATGGCAGTCAGGACCAACTACTTGGTGTTGGCAGCGAACACGACGTAGCAGTTATTAGACACTGAAAACAGACGTGTATACGAAGACCAGATGGCAGGAAAGGAAATTAATTGCAAACATTTGCAGCGAGACAAAATGGTAAGTAAGAAGAACGACAACAATGTGTACTGACTACGTAAGATTATCAGCTATGCGGAGGGGTTGGGAATGGCAGACAGAGAAGGCGCCGTCTTCAAAGAAACTGACAACATGTACATACGCCACGCAGATGAAGCTGGCAGCTGGGAAGTGAGAGCTAAATTCGGTCGAGGTAACGTCACTCAAGTCAACATTACGTGAAGTACCTAATGGATCGAAGTAGACAGATATGACAATAAATGCTACGACTAATGGGAGGCAGAGTCGTTGTATATCAATAACGGAGAGTGTTCATGAATGAAAATACAAAACTTATTGAACAGAAGGAAGAAAGTCAATCCCTGAACTTATAGCGACAAAGGGAATTAGGAAAGAATTAATTCGACCATTAAGTAGAAATGGAGAAAATATAGAAGTAGTAGTTAATGTCGAAGAGATGGAGAAAAGAATGACGGAATAAGTCAGTCGGTAGGGAGATGAAGGTGGCACGGACGTCGTGCACGAACCATACGAGAAAAATGAAGAGTTTTTACCCAGGAGGAAGAGAATCACCAGGACGAGTCTGGGTTTGAACCCGCTGAAGAATGGATGGAGTGTGACAAATAGGAAAATGAGTATGATGGGAATAGTGAAGGAAAAGAAGAGGTGGGGGAAAAGGAAGAGCTGATGCGGAGAGGTAGATGAAGAATACGGAAGGGAGGGCTTCAGCGCGCAGAAGTGCCGCAACACGGCGTGGCATGGACTCGACTAATGTCTGAAGTAGTGTTGAAGGGAACTGACACCATGAAAACTGCATGGTTGTCCAGAAGTACGAGTGCGTGGAGATCGCTTCTCAACAGCACATTGCAAGACTTCTCAGATATGTCCAATAATGTTCATGTCTAAGGGGTATGTTGGCCAGTCGAAGTGTTTATACTTAGAACAGTGTTCCTGGAGGCACTGTACAAAACTGGGCGTATGGGGTGTCATGTTGTCCTGCTGGAATTGTTCATGTACGTCGCAACGCACAATGTTCATGAAGGGATGCATGTGATCAGACAGGACGGTTACATACGTGTCACCTGCCATAGTTGTATCTACACATATGAGGGGTACCATATCACTCTAAATGCACACGACCAACGCCATTACAGAGCCTCCGTCAGCTTGAACAGTAAAATGCTGACACGCAGGTCCATGGATTCATGAGGTTGTCTCCTTTCCCGTTCTTGTCCATTGCTCGATACAGTTTGAAACGAAAGCAGACAACATGTTTCAAGTCATCAGTAGTCCATCGTCTGTGTTGATGGGCCCAGGCAAAATACCGATACAGCGATATTTTGCCAAGAAATGTAGGTATGTATCGGTGACATTTGTTCACCGATACAGTGGTAATTGGTATCGAAATGGCAAAATTTTCATTTTGTATTATACTATTTTCGCAATGTTCAATAAATATTTGAAGTTGCTCTTTTGAAATTGTAGTAGAACATAATTTTACTTTCACTGTGTGAAGGAGTTTCTACTACTTTTGCAGCTATCCTCAAGTCCAGTCTTTCTCTTGGACTGTGTGAAGCAAGTATAGATTCCACGAAGAAGAAGTCTGATAGAATTCCGGGGGAAGAGGGGGGGGGGTAGCGGCGAGTGAAAGAAATTACAAGAAATCCGAAGAAATAAAACGAATTTTAACACATCTAATGTTTGGTATTTGGCAGGAAATGTTTGCTTCATGGATAAATTTTTGGGGAAAAGTAATGAGGGTAACACAGGAGATGCGCTGAAAGACAATTTTTAACTCTACTAATGTGCTATTTCTTGTCATCGGCATTCTTAAAAAGCATTTGCTGAAACTGATGAACAAAAATTTAGATGGCAAGTCTGGTCTTCGGCGTGGGCGCGAAATGTTCACGTAATCTGCTCTCGGTGTTACCGACAGAAACTGAAACTTCACCATTGTCTTTGGCACTACAACCACTAGGTCTTTGGCGTTTGCAGAAACGAAAAAAAAGTCGACATGAAGTGTTCCAGATAAATCCGATGGATGACGAAACCGAACGACGGACCCATCGGACACATTTTATTGTGTCGCTTACCTGTAGTTACCAATGTTAGCAAAGTTGTTATCGCTAACTGTGAAAGTGCATCGTTATCCTTTCAGTTCTTGCTCTGAGGGGGATAAGCAGTCTGCTAATTTGTTGATGTACAGAATATCTGATTGTTATTACTGTTAACTATAATTCCCCTTTAAGGAGAGCCCTAAAACACAATCAGCTTTCATGGATTTTTTTCTCCTCCTTTTTGTGCCCAAAAATCATATATTCACTGTGTTTCTTCTTCCTCTTCTGTCCACTTCTTTCCTGTTTTCTTCTATTTGTACGTTTTACAACATTTCTGTTTCCTGATTTTTTCTCTATATTTTTCCCTATCTGCCATGTCTTTTGTGGATATATCCAATTACATGAGGTCTCCTGTGGTTTCATTTAGCCGGTTGGTTTTCACTGTATTAGTTGTCATTATGTTAAATCAAATATTGGTCAACCTATTTTCGTTTATCCTATGTATGTGACCGTAGAACTATGTCTTTCTCTTCTGATGTTGTTTGTTCTAATCTCTCTCTCTGTTCGTACAGTTCTTTGTCGGTGTCTTTATCCAGATCCCCTCTGAACAGGCCAGTACATCTTTCTCAGTATTTTCCTCTCTTGTTTTTCCATCTCCTTAATTTTCGTTCTTCCCTTGATTGTTGTTCTCGAGGCATGCAGGACTACCGTATTGTAGTGTCTTAATGAAAGTTTTTATGGTTTTTGTAGTTTTGGGTTCCTTTATTCATGGATGTAGCGTTCAATTCTGTTTTCTGTATATTCACTGCCAGGTATTTGAAACTATATATTTGTGTTACCTTTCCATACTTCGTTATCAGCTGGCGTCTGTCTGTTGATTTTGTATCCGTCTATTGCATTTCAGAGACCAGACAGCTCCTTAGCCGCTTTCAGTGTGGATTCCGAAAATTTCGGTCCACGGTCGACAACCTGACCCTCCTAGAGGCGGCTATTCAGCAGGCTTTTCTCCGTCAGCATCACTGTATCGGTATCTTCTTTGATGTCAGTAAGGCATATGATACTACTTGGAGACACTGTATTCTTGCACAACTGCATCAATGGAGCTTTCGTGGCCGCCTCCCCATTTTCATTCGGTCTCTCCTGTCTCAGCGGTTTTTTCGGACCCGCGTTGGTAACACACTGTCTGATCGCTTTGAGCAAGAGAACGGTGTCCCTCAGGGCAGTGTTTTAGGCGTTACCCTCTTTGCCATAGCCATTAACAGCATAACGTCTACAGTGAGGAGTCCGGTAGAGTGCTCCTTATTTGTGGACGACTTTGCTGTTTTCTGTTCCTCCTCCAGTGTTGCAACCGTGAGCCGTCAGTTGCAGCTAACAGTGTGGCGGTTAGAGGAGTGGGCTGCAAAGACAGGTTTTCGGTTTTCTGCCGATAAGTGTGTTTGTGTTCATTTTAATCGTTCTCGTCGTCTTTTTACTTTGCCTGCCTTGCATATGGGGGATACTGCCCTACATTTTAGAGACACAGTGCGGTTTCTGGGCCTAATTTTTGACTCCAGGTTGTCATGACTGCCACACCTACGTGACTTGAAAGCCAGAACGCTGAAGGCACTGAACATCCTCAAGTGCCTCAACCACAGGTCTTGGGGCGCGGACAGGGCGCGTCTCCTACAGTTTTATGGAGCTTTTGTGCGTTCACGGCTGGACTATGGGTGCACAGTGTATGGGTCAGCAGGGCCGTCTTATTTGCAGATCCTTGACGCTGTTCACCATGCTGGGATTCGACTGGCCACGGATGTTTATCGGACCAGTCCCGTACCCAGCCTCTGTGCTGAGTCTGGCGAACCGCCACTTACCATCCGGCAGCAGCTACTGCTGGTGCGCCAGGCTTGTAATTTCTTGCAGCTCCCAGCTCGCCTGCTCACCGTCTTGTCGCCCATCCACCTCTGGACCGCCTTTTTCCCCGCCGTCACCGGGCTACGTTGCCGTTTGGGATCCGTGTGCAACGTGTACTAGAGTCGCTCGGTGTGGAGTCTGTACAACCCCAAATCCAAGGTTTTAACCACCTGGCACCCTGGTTACTGAAGAGGCCCGGAGTGATTTTAGATTTATTGCAGCACAAGAGAGATTGCACTCCTGCTACCGTTTTTAATACAGCATTTTCTGCCATTTTATCTGAGCACTACGACTATGTAACTGTTTTTACGGATGGGTCGAAACAAGGGGATTCTGTCGGTTGCTCAGTTGTTTTTCCGGATCGTGTCCTCAAGATCCGACTGCCTCAGACTTTTACTGTCTTTGATGCAGAATTGTTTGCGATCTTGCGGGCACTGGAGCACATGAGACATTCTTCCTCTCCTAAATTTCTTGTCTGTTCCGATTCACTCAGTGCCCTTCACTCATTGCAACGTTTGTATCCGGCAGACAAAATTGTCCAGACCATCCAGGATGCCCTCCTCCGACTACAGCGACTGGGGAAGGTTGTAGTTTTCTGCTGGGTTCCGGGGCATGTCGGCATTGCTGGGAATGAAAGGGCAGATCTCGCAGCCAAGGAGGCGTGCCTCGCCCCACAAGTATCTCAGTGTGCTATCCCCTTGCACGCACTCACCTCGCTGTTGAGCTCACGGGTCATGCGTCGGTGGGAGGATGAGTGGCTGGAAGTGACTGACAATACGCTCCGTACAGTCAAGCCCACATCGCGTGTGTGGTGTACTTCCTTTCAGCCCCATCGACGGGACGAGGTTCTCCTCACTCGGCTTCGAATAGGCCACAGCCCTATGACGCATGGCTTCCTGCTCTGGCGAGAGTACCTTCCAATGTGTGGTGCTTGCGGCGTCCAGGTCACTGTGCGCCACGTTTTATTGGATTGCGTTTTATTTTCTGACCAGCGGGTCGCGGCTGACTTGCCAGCGGACCTGCCATCTCTCTTAGGCAACACTCGGACGAATGTGGTTAAAGTATTACAGTTCTGTGCCCTGTCAAATGATTTTACAAAAATTTTATGGAGAGGATTTTAATTTGCTCACTGTGTGACAAGCTCGCCCATATTTTATGTAAGTGGCTAGCCAATAACAATTTCCTGTGACATTGTTGTTGCTATGTTTCCCCTTTCCTTAGGTTTTACTTTCTTATGTAGCATTTTCCTACTTTTCCTGCTTTCTTTGAGTGTGTGCTTTAGTTTTCTTAGGTCTGTCCACATTCGTTCCTTTTAATGTGTGTCAGGGCGCTGATGACCTCGATGTTGAGCGCCCATAAGCCCCAACACACCACCACCACCATCTATTGCATTTCTTCATATGAGATTTATATTCCTGTTTTGCCTGAGATATCGTAGGCTTCCTTGGCTTCTTCTCTGTTGTTTGTTATGACGGCTGCATCACCGGCAAAGGCCAGATATTTTATATTGGCGGTTCTTCCTTTGTGCCTCCGCATCTTTACCTCATTGACTCCTTTGTCCCATGTCATGATTATTTGCTCCAGAACAGATTTAAATAGAATGGGGGACACGCCCCTCCCTACCTACCTCCTGTCTTGATTTCAAACGGTTCCAAGATCTCTCCCATGATCTTTACTCAGGGTGTTATATTTTTTAATGTTTCGTGGATTAGCTGTCTGGTTTTTTTGTCCACCTCCATTTCATCCAGTGTGTTGAAGAGTGATTCTCTGTCTCTATAGTCGTAAGCCTTCTTGAAATCCATAATAAATAATAAATCAGCACTTAAATATACAGCTCTGAAACCAGCAGTATATTTACAATGTGCCCCCGACATTTTTTTGCCGGTACAAAGATATCTTTCCGGTCGATACATCGATAACATTTTTCGGCATATCAAGGACAGATAATGATAGTTTTTGAGATATAGATATAACGGGTACCCGATATTTTTAAGAATATCAACAATCCAGTAGAAACCACGGATATGATACTTCGACGGCTGTTGCAGATGTAGCTCACACAAGCATTCATCTTTCGTTCTGTCTTGTGTCATGTTGAATTATCTCCCAATACTGGAGGCTCGGAGAGAGAGTTCTTGCACAAGCTTACATTTCAAGTCATCTAGAAATACGTTCCAGAAGTTTTTGAGAGCATAGAGACAATCCAAAGTCTTCTGGCACATTGCAACAGAATACTATCCCCAACGGAGACGCTCATATTGAGTTGAACACTATTTCTTCACTGTTTTCTGATGTGGTACTGGACTACCGTCGAGCTGAAAAAGAAGCAGGTGTTCACGAAATTATGAACGTAGCTATATCTGGTCGGATACGAAATTTGCTGGTGATTTCTTTGCATTTGGTTTAAGCTCCACGTTTCTCGCCCATGTTGCCTCTGAAGTGGGATTATCATTCATCTAGACACTAGCAGTATTTATATTTTCAGGTCTGGCACTTACGTAAAGCTGGAGGCCGTCGGTCTAGATATGATATTTGTAGAAGGACAAACCAACAAGATAGCATTGACATACGAGGGGAACAAAAGTGGGTCTAAGACTGACCCCTGGGGCAGTCCTGATAGAAGGTATTTCATTTCCACAGATATGACCCCCTTTTGTGTTTCTGGTAAAAACTTTCAAGATATGAAGCACGTAAGTTTCAATATCGTCACGTTGATACGTATGTAATAAGAGACGTAATACGTACATGTGGACATCACATTTCCATTGCAAGCTAGAAACAGTCGAAAAGCCCTCACAAATAACAAAGTTTTAAGTGGCTCGCAGTGACGAGAAAAAGCTTTTGAATTGTTGTATACACATTATCAGCAATAATAAATACAAATGAAAATAGTGGTCGGTATTATTACGAAAGTATGATTATCCTGAAGGAGTGTGATGATTAGACATACTTAATTTGTAGAGATGTATTGCTGAGAAAGGCATATGTACTTTCATGACAATGATTTTCGAACGACGTGATCTCGCACTCACAACGTACACATTCCTGTCGCGCGCGTTATTCTCAGCTGCTGACAATACACTGTCCATTTTGTTGTGCTACACATCACTAGCTTAATTTTGTCAATACCTATTTTATTCGCGAATCACACATCGTCAGTTTGACAAGCCGTAGGTAAGTAACCAGCATCTCGCATGTACCTATCATTACGCCTGAAGTGAAGGCTCATCAGTATTTTAATACTGCTCCGATCAAGAAAAGGAACACATTCCTTTGCTAAGTTTCCAGTCAGTTTCTCAGTGTTAAAAAGACGGTGCATTACGGGGATTCAACCAAAATCCGAACATATTTGGCAATTGCTTTTGTATAAGTTGTTAATCTTTTGTCATACGAAGAAGCATCACCATTTATGAGTAATTGCAACTCCTGTTGACAGGTTCAATTGCTCTTCCATTGCCAAAACACAGTATAATCTGCAAAAACCCGTTTTACAGTTGCTCATGCGACAGAATTCTGAAACAGCGTGCCTCATTAAACAAGTAATTGGCAATCACAGAGCTCAATGCTGCAATTTTAACAACAGTTACGGAAGCAAATGTTGTTTTAGCGCAACGTTTCAAATCAGTGTGTTGTAATTTTCATCACGATTTTGAGTTTTTCCATGCACACACTTTCGTAGGGGTCTGGCCCTGCTAAACACCTAAATGTTGGTTTTATAGCATCTAACACAGCTATAGGTAAACTGTGCTTGTGTGAATATTTGACGCCATCACGCTCAGCCTGCTTGAATTTGCACCATGGTATGTCACATAAATTATGTACAGGTTTGTCATCTGTAGATAGGATATGAAAATAAACAGACCACACAGCCTTCTGTATGTTTTTCTAATTTCCACTGTTGTCCTTTATAGCCTTGCCATAGTACACTTGTAAATAATGAATTTCTTAGTCTGTGAGTCTGTTACGACCACCTAAAAGTATTCTATCCTCAATTTTCGTGCCTTTCAATTCACATTTCAATTTTAAAAGTCTGCCTCCCATTCACTTTTGCACATGGCCAACACATTCCAACTTTTCTATAGCACAACTAGGACCATAAGGTTTACTTTCCAAAAGAGTTTTGAAGGAGCTAGAGTCACCATCACCAAGAAAGTTTGTGTATCGAACATCATACTTTTCCGCACTTCGATGGAACATAAGTTTCATAACCGCATGTTCCATTCCACCACTAGAACCAGAATAATTTGTACAGTTCACTTTTTTGTGTTCAACCTGCCACTTAGTTTCTTCCACTTCATCAGCTATCTTTCTAAGTCGACAGCTATAACAATATTTGCTCATTATCTGAAAATCAAGAATTTTTGAAGTATCAACACTAATTACAGAACATACTTCATACAGTGATGTATGTCCACGCTTCATCCATTTTCCATCACATGACACACAGAAATTTGTGTCTGGCGTTTTATCTGCTTCTGTCTTTAGTTCACTATCCATCTTCACAGCTTCCTTTGCAGAGGATTTCAAGTTTTCTTCCACTTCCTCTTCGAGAGCACTTAGAAGTGCTTTATTTCCAGTGGTGTGCCTAGATCTTGGTTGTGGCATGTTCATGATCCCACAAAACAGTCTGGTACCTACTCTGCCTATGCCCAAACATCTCATGCCATATACACTCCTGGAAATTGAAATAAGAACACCGTGAATTCATTGTCCCAGGAAGGGGAAACTTTATTGACACATTCCTGGGGTCAGATACATCACATGATCACACTGACAGAACCACAGGCACATAGACACAGGCAACAGAGCATGCACAATGTCGGCACTAGTACAGTGTATATCCACCTTTCGCAGCAATGCAGGCTGCTATTCTCCCATGGAGACGATCGTAGAGATGCTGGATGTAGTCCTGTGGAACGGCTTGCCATGCCATTTCCACCTGGCGCCTCAGTTGGACCAGCGTTCGTGCTGGACGTGCAGACCGCGTGAGACGACGCTTCATCCAGTCCCAAACATGCTCAATGGGGGACAGATCCGGAGATCTTGCTGGCCAGGGTAGTTGACTTACACCTTCTAGAGCACGTTGGGTGGCACGGGATACATGCGGACGTGCATTGTCCTGTTGGAACAGCAAGTTCCCTTGCCGGTCTAGGAATGGTAGAACGATGGGTTCGATGACGGTTTGGATGTACCGTGCACTATTCAGTGTCCCCTCGACGATCACCAGTAGTGTACGGCCAGTGTAGGAGATCGCTCCCCACACCATGATGCCGGGTGTTGGCCCTGTGTGCCTCGGTCGTATGCAGTCCTGATTGTGGCGCTCACCTGCACGGCGCCAAACACGCATACGACCATCATTGGCACCAAGGCAGAAGCGACTCTCATCGCTGAAGACGACACGTCACCATTCGTCCCTCCATTCACGCCTGTCGCGACACCACTGGAGGCGGGCTGCACGATGTTGGGGCGTGAGCGGAATACGGCCTAACGGTGTGCGGGACCGTAGCCCAGCTTCATGGAGACGGTTGCGAATGGTCCTCGCCGATACCCCAGGAGCAACAGTGTCCTTAATTTGCTGGGAAGTGGCGGTGCGGCCCCCTACGGCACTGCGTAGGATCCTACGGTCTTGGCGTGCATCCGTGCGTCGCTGCGGTCCGGTCCCAGGTCGACGGGCACGTGCACCTTCCGCCGACCACTGGCGACAACATCGATGTACTGTGGAGACCTCACGCCCCACGTGTTCAGCAATTCGGCGGTTCGTCCACCCGGCCTCCCGCATGCCCACTATACGCCCTCGCTCAAAGTCCGTCAACGGCACATACGGTTCACGTCCACGCTGTCGCGGCATGCTACCAGTGTTAAAGACTGCGATGGAGCTCCGTATGTCACGGCAAACTGGCTGACACTGACGGCGGCGGTGCACAAATGCTGCGCAGCTAGCGCCATTCGACGGCCAACACCGCGGTTCCTGGTGTGTCCGCTGTGCCGTGCGTGTGATCATTTCTTGTACAGCCCTCTCGCAGTGTCCGGAGCAAGTATGGTGGGTCTGACACACCGGTGTCAATGTGATCTTTTTTCCATTTGCAGGAGTGTATTAACCGCCTATTTGCCTCGTATATGCGGTTACTTGATGCTGAAGTTCTGATAGCAATGTCTGAATGGCAGCTTTCACAAGTGAGATGCAAGTTACACGCTATTCCAATTCTGTTTTCTTCGTCATATAATCTCAAACTTTTTGCCCCACAGTAGCACATACACAAGCAGATGATATAATATCAGGCAGAATTTTTAAATAAATAAGCCTAAAACCACTAGCAGCTTGAGTGTCTGCGCCACTTCCTTTTCGAAGCACTCGCTTTTCTGGCTGAAGTCAAGTATTCATTTGTTAGTATGGGGTTGGTTTTATCTTTACATCGAGAAGCACGGCACTTACTAACCTTTCTAAACACCTTACTAGATCGAGGTATGCTGCAAAATATAACAACATGTCTATTAATCACTTTCGTAAAAGTTTATACGAAACAACACTCGTAAACAAACGCTATAAACCAAAGAATACAACATCGGCGGCAGAGATGTTATTCCATAGCCTTCTTCATGTAGTATACAAACGCTCCCATAATTGTGACTGCATAAAAATGAAAAAAAAACAGCATAAATAGATAATACGAGAGAATGAAGAAGATGATAGTGGCGTGGCCCTCTGCAAGCTATTACAAATTATTATTTATTTCGCATTTAGATACGGGATTGGAACGTAATAGCTGGTAATTGAAATTTCAGTACTATGTAGTGAATGAAGAGGCAATAAAAAAAAATTACAAAATTTTGGTTGTTTTCGTGTACGTCGCTCCTTAAAAAATTACAGTCACTGCAGGTAAAAAAAAAAAAGGGAAGTGTAACTACTGGTTTATCACCATAGATAAGAAAGTTCCGTGTGTTTACGAACAGGCAAAATACTCCCATCCATGTTTGCTATCATTCGCCAAAATCTCGTTTCGCTGTCTCTAGCGTTTTAGCAGATATAAGGCATATTGTGAGTATTTCATTCCCTCAGACGTGAGATAGGTAATGAGCGCGCTACTATGTATCTATTTCGTCGAGATCGAAGGCAGATATATACCTCTTCCCAAGTCTAAAGAATAATTCAACATGTTAGCTACATTTCTATCACAGCTACATATGGTGTAATACGCACCAAACGCAGTCATAATGACCCCTATTTTTCATTTCAAACTTTTAGAATTTTGCATAGTGTCTTACTAAAATGTGTATATCCTAATAAGTATGACCATGAGTGCGACGATGGGCACTTCGTCACGAAGCTGACGTATAACGCTAAAATATTTTCTGTAAAATCGTTTGAGAAAGATTCCAGCGTGTACTCGCTTAGTTACTGTCAGCGCAGAGCGTCGCCAACCGGCGTGTGCCAAGTATGTGTACGCGTCTCAACATGTGCTGGACCCGCGCGACACGTGCGGAACGTGCGCGTAGTGCTGTAGTGTCCTGTCACGTCACACGTGCTATACGCGTCACAGTTTGCGCTTAGCCTTACAGCGACCACACTACAGCTAAGAGTCCTTGTGAGCCATGACTTGTCAACTCAAACAGTTGCGAACCGGTTATCAGCAGTGGGGCCATGGAGAATCTCTATCCAGTCTTCCTCTCAGTTCACAGCGTCGACGTGCACGCCTCGACTGGTGTTTAATCACAGGATCACTTGGAAGATAATCTTCAGCGATGAAAGCAGATTCTGCCTGTGCGCAAGTGATGGACCTTTGCGTGTGTGACGTAGGTCAGGCGAGTGCTGTCCCGTAGAGTGCCTTCTTCCAAGACACACTGGCCCCACCACAGGAGTGCGATAAGCTACAACTTTCGGTTGGCGTTTCTGGAGGGGAGGCTAACCAGGGCTCGGTACTTGCAGAATGGCGTTAGACTCGTTCTTTTGTCGTCCTCGCAGCAGGAAGGCGATGTGCTGCTCCAACCGAGTAGTGCTCGCCCACATTTTGCCATTGAAACTCAAGTTGTTTAGCAACACGTGCAGCAACCTCCCTGGCTAACTCGAACCCCGAAAGTGTCTCCAATCGATCACGTTTGGGACACATTGGGATGAGAAGTGACTCGAGCAACTCGTCAGGCAACAACTCTTACAGCAGTACGTGAACAGGTCGAGCGAGGGTGGCACACAATATCCTACGTGTACGATCGACTTGATGCCTGTGTACGTGTCTCCACTGCCGCCCGTGGGGGCTACACCGTGTATTAGTATTTCAGCACAGGTCGATACCTTGTACCTTAGAACCGCTTGCGCTATTGATTTGTAAATGTAATCGTTTCGCGTACTCCATATGCACTGTTGTAACAACAAACGTTGAGTGCATTGGAAACCTATAAAAGAGTGTAAATTTTTTTTTCCAGCAATGTATTCAAGGGTTTTAGGAACAGTAGGTACATGCTATTTGCTTGATAATCATTGGGTGGCTGTTGGTTTCCGATCTTATGGATAGGCTGGATTATACTTTTGCATGTAGTGGAATGTTTTTCATTAACGAGAGAAAAAGTAAATACTTCAGTTGAGACAGATACTACGATGACGGTCTTGATCATGGTTATGCTGATACCATTGTCGCCTATTGCATCAGAAGACATTATCATTTCTGCTTTTCTTGTAGTATTGACTGTCACGTGTTTTAAATGGTAATTGTCTCAGTTACCAATATCGTTTGGTGATTCTCGTGGACGATAGTTCTTCGATGAATGGAGGTTGACTGTAACCATTAGTAATTCTCTCAGCTGAGACCTGAAAAGCAGTTTCTGATTCCGCTTTTTCAACTTCCTACGCTATGAAGATTCTTCCACGGAGTTTCTTCGAAGGCCATTTTATACTACCGGGAAAAATGTAAACGAAGTCATCAAACCAGACCAACAAAAAAAATCAGAACTAGAAATATCACTCAGTTAAGAAAACATTACGGAAGGGGAGGCTAAGCAGAATGGCTGTTTGAGCAAAAATTGGTTAGTGAAAAGAAGTTTAATATGTTATTTGTAATTGGTTTTCTGTCCGCCCCCAGTAGCTGAGTGGTCAGCGTGACAGAATGTCAATCCTAATGGGCCGGGTTCTATTCGCTGGTTCAAATGGCTCTGAGCACTATGCGAGTTAACTTCTGAGGTCATCAGTCGCCTAGAATTTAGAACTAATTAAACCTAACTAACCTGAGGACATCACACACATCAATGTCCGAGGCAGGATTCGGACCTTCGACCGTAGCGGTCGCTCGGTTCCAGACTGTAGCTCCTAGAACCGCACGTCCACTCCGACCGGCCCGGGTTCTATTCCCGGCTGGGTAGGAGATATTCTCCGCTCAGGGATTCGGTTTTGTGTCGTCCTTTTCATCATCATTTCATCCCCATCGACGCGCAAGTCGCCGAAGTGGCGCCAAATCGAAAGACTTGCACCCGGCGAACGGTCTACCCGACAAGAGGTCCTAGTCGCATGACATTTATTTTTATTTAATTGGTTTTCTGTATTTGCTGTTTGCGTAGTGCTACAGACCAGAGATAAACGTCTTGAATAGTGTACACATGAAATGCTGTGGGCTTGAAGCAATCGCTGCAATTAAAACAGTTAAAATAACGACGAGTATGAGCGAATATTTATAACATCCAGGCCTAAAGGTAGAAGTTAGTTTATCCGCACATTGGAGAGCCAGAAGCAGAAATGGGGAAATGTTTATATAAAAAGATATATGGTCTGTGAGGGAACTGTTGCTGTGAGGAAGGCAGAACAACTAAAGATTGCTGGGACACTCAATGTTTATTAACAAAACAATGGATAGCTGCAGGCTGAGGGGTAAGTGTGGCATCACAGCTTTCATGAAAACAGGAATGAATGAGAGAATGGATGTATGATAGTGTGCGTTTCAGAATCAGTTCTGGAACTAATATTATGTACAGGGTGGTTATAATTAAACTAAGGGTGTTTTGTTCGCTGTATTGCTGGCTATATACATCGGAAAGCGGTTAAACATTGTAGGTATTTTTTATCAAGCGAAGTACTTGCGTGAGTTATCGGAAACACTTACTGTCGCCAGGTGAAAATATCTGTAAGCAGTCAGAATGTGAAAGTTTCCTATGTTGACATCAGCATGTCGTTTGTCACTTGGTGACACAAGGTGATTTCTTCCGTGAAGTGTATGTTGGTGTTAAGGGTTAACAAGGTTGAAGTTTCCGATTCGAAACTCCTCGGCTATTGGGAAGGAACAAGGAGCACGGCTGGTAAAGTTATTTTATCAAAACGGCAGGAACACCATCGCTACACTGCGGGAATATCGCTGACAGACGCAGCTCCGAAATGGTCCCATATCTATAAGATGGCTAAATAACATGATCAAGAAATGTCAAGAAACAGGTGAATTAAGTGGTGCAGCAAACAGAGGTAGGCTTCCATTTCCATTGTAACTGTTGATGAAGTTACTGTAGCTATAGACGAGCGAGCAGCACGCGCGTAAAATTCTGCAGCCAGTTCTCGACCAGTGTAACGGGATTTGTCCTTCCCCTGTGCAACAGTTCGAAAGATTTTGTGGCACCTTTTACACTGTTATGCCTACAAGATTCCGAACATGCAGCACTGGGGCATTTCGCTTCGTTTTTGACATGCATGGAAATGGAAGACGTTTGGCCACAGAATATTCTTTGGCCGGACATGGAACATTTTGCTCTACATGGGGCCATCAATGCACACAACCGTCGCATATGGGGTTCTTCTCTGTCACATATTGTGCCGTAACATCAACTGTACTAAGCTTAAGTGATTGCCATGTTGTTGTGTTATGTCCTTAGGTTAGTTAGGTTTAAGTAGTTCTAAGTTCTAGGGGACTGATAACCATAGATGTATAGATGTTAAGTCCCATAGTGCTCAGAGCCATTTGAACCATTTCTTTTTTTATTGTCATGTGATTACACAAGCTTCTTCGTCTTTTTCTGCACGTTATAAGGACCCCATTGTGCAACACGTAATCCAGCTTCGTTAGACGTAATTGCATCCACACCACCATTTTCATGTTATACGGGCCGACACCACACATCACTTGCTAGGCGAAATATTTGCTTTGAGAAACCTTCGGCAACTACTACATCATCTCTGGTCAGTTTGAAAATGTGTGGCCTTCCAGATCTCCCCGACCTAAATTCATGTCACTTGTCGCTGTGGGAGACCTGAAAGGTTGTGTCTATCAGGGATTGTATCCGGACTCTTCCTGATGTGAAGAACAGCACACAACAACATATCCGTCTAATTATACTGGATACGGTACGAGACTTTTATGCCTATGCCATGTTACGGATGCACCACGTTGCGCAGCTGGAATACCATACTCAACACATGTAAGTTGCGACCATACACTAATAAATGTGCCAGTATCAACGTTACAATGTGCTCGAGAGTTCCTACCGTTTTCCTGAGCGCAGACCACATTCTGAGTGCATTAAGTACCATATTTTCACCTGGTGGCGGAAAGTGGAATTATTATTTCTTTTTCACCATATTTCTTGAGTGCAACAATTAATGAACGTACCTACTATGTTTCAGTCTGCACTGCAGCATTCCGAAAACCGCCAGTTTCATCATAACCACCCAGTACGTACTTATGTAACGTTGGGCAGTTGTAATAACAATAAACGGTTCTTAGAACTGAGGAGCCATTTGTAATGGGCTTATTTCAGCCTCTTCAGTGATTACCCAACATCCTCCCTACCAACTTATTTTGTTGTGGGAATTTTTTGTGAATTTATGTGTATACATATTTCATAAATTTCCGTTTAAGACATGTAAAGAAAATATTGTTTGAGTTGTGAAATTATTTTCAATATAACTATGTGCAGCTCCTGCGTATATTTGGCGGCTTTTACCCAGCAGGGAACGTCTTATATTTGTAACAGGTATTGGTTGTTGAACTGACGGTTGATGAGCGAGTAGCTAACGGCAGAAGTTGAAGGTGTTTGGGTCGCTGGATGTGAATGTGGAACAAGTTTGTGAAAAATTCAATAGTTAATTGAAGTAAAATCAGTTATATAGAAGTGAAAGAAAACAAGGATTTGGACAGTCCACTGAGACGGAGAACGAAGTAGTTTAGAAGGAGGAACCAACGGAAGTCACAACCTTCTGGAGAATTTAAGTATGGTCGTAACAGAGAATATCAGATAGCAGTAAAGATAAGAAATGTACTTATGGATATTGGAGACGATATAGGTTGCTATAAACTGGTATGGAACTAACTGGATACATGGAAACCTGACCTGAGAAAATTGACTAAGCGTCCGGTTGTAAATTTTCCGTGTCCTATGAAATGCTTAAATCGTTCACATGTGGTTTTTAACAATCGACATCGACACATACTCCGATTTAGTTGCAAGTATGCTCGCTTGCACTAATGGTAAACATTGTCTTAGATTCGTGTTAGATATTTTGAACGCTTTTCAAACAATGAGGAGTATTGTAAATTAATAGATACCAGGTAATCTTATTTGCAGTGCTCTGAAACGTCTTCCCACGGTATCCCTTCTGTTGCATTTACACGTGTGTGATACTTGTAGAATCTCTTCGACGTACATGCTGAGAGAAACGTAAAGATCCAGGACATTTTCTGTTGATTAGAATATTTGTATTAGGAAATGTAATAGACGGCGTAAATACTACACTACAGAAATTTCAGTGTCTATATCCCAACGACATTGGGTAAGAAACAGCGCAGCAGAGTTTATGGATTACATTAGCCATGTGATTACATTTTTGTCTATGAACAGTTGCGTTGACACATTATAACTAATCAAAAATTTCACAGTATTACTGGGTAATGTGTTTCTACTATCATACAATACAAAAGTGAAGAGATTCCTACAAAACAACAGGCAGGAATACAGTTTCAAAAAGGAAGTCGGTAACTGACGTTAACCAGAGTTGAAAATTCCAGTTTCTTCAAGAAAGTGTGGCATTAAAAGTGCTAACACCAGAAACTAATTGTTATAGATACAGGATATATAAGGTCACAAATTCGGGGTATTTCGAGACCAAAATATACGCTTCATTGCAGCGTAGTTTGCCTGTCTCGTCTTATCATGATTAATGGCCCAATAACAGCGCAACATCATCGTTTAAATGTATGGGTTCTGTCGAGCACCAGCCATTAATCTTTGCTTCAGCGAATTACGTTGTATTCAGCGTATCATCACGCTAGGCACTACTTGGCAATAACAAATCATTATTCTAAAAAAATTCTATAATTACCCCTCCAAATTAATGAATAAGTCGAAGTTTTTATGTGAAGCGATCACTGACATTTCGCTGTAGGATTGTCACCTAACCCACAAATGTTATGTCGTGTTATTCTTTAATTTAACGTTTCAGTTTAAAATCGGAAGCTGTTCTTCTGCCACATTAGGTGCGTGTTTATTTATCTGTTACCGAATAATACAAATAAATGTCGCAAGAAACATGAACAGTGATTGCTTCTTATTATATCGCTGGATATGCCATTATTGATGTAAATGACATTTTACTACTGCTGGATGTAAATGGCATCCTACTACTGTTCTTGTACACCCTTATATCTTCTCATATCACCTGAACATAGAGGCAATCAGTAGTTCATCTGTTCTTACGACTGGTGATAACATAACTGTTACGGAAATACTTGGTTTGATGTCAACGTTTAAAATCCGACCCCCCAATATGCGTGTTAATAATTATGACCAACGGAAGGTCACAGGCCCAGCGGTTCATATTTTGTGTTAGTGAATTGCCCAAAGACGATTTGCTCCCTCCCCACCTCCGTTTCAGAAATTATAAATATCAGAAAAGTTCATCAAATGAGCCTTTTAGCGATGCAACTATAACAAAATTCTCAAATGTTCTTAAATCATTACGAATTTAATTAAGTGCCATTCAATACAAAAAATCACTTGCATAATGCCAAAACTGTGGTGTACTTTGCGTGTCTGGAGGCTCCTTACAGATATATTGCATTTCGTTTCGTATCTTGCCAGTTCGCTTCAATTATGTATTGCATTGAAAATAGTGCACAACAGTTCAGTGTTCACAATTTTAATATCGAAATCATTTTGTTATTCCCCTTCAAGCTTACGGTCATAACTGCTCGGTTCTTTGTCGGATTTGTTTTTCCTGTGGTGTTGTACGTTTTGATTATTGCTTATTACAGGCTTCTTACCTGTTGTGAAGATATTTACACAGAATCCATGCTGATTGCGGCAACAACTCGAGTAAATACCACTTAAATAATTGCTATGTAACAAGCCACCCGAAACCACGGGACCTTTGCTAAACACTCACAATGCATCCTCGAAAAACCTCTTAAAATACGTCGGTGGGGGCCTGGTTCACTCCGTACACCCTGTTGAACAGGAAGTTGATAGAGAAGGTAAACGTTTGTAAGTCTTTCTCTCAGCTTCAATCTGCAGGTCTTTGAGCTGAGTACAGCATTTTGGTGAGTCTAGTACAAAATTTATTATATCTTTTATTATTCCACTAAGTTTTCTCGCTAGTTAAACATTTTCAATTCCATCCGGCACGACGAGATTCAGAATATGAGGATTACGCTGCAGACACTACTGTGGTGGCCCTTCTTTGCGTATTCCTGACTCAGTTCTGAGACTAATCCGAAACATTTGATGCCCCGTCTTAACACTAGACTCTGAGATTTGACAATGGTACCTGTGCAGGAGTAATGTAGTTTCGACAAGACCATACAAGTTTTCTGTCGAAGTAATCTGGGGAAAATACAATGTAAGAAAGACTCATTCGATGCCAAGAAACGTCTCTGAGGCAAACCTAGTGTTGCTCAATTTTTGACACAAGTTTCATATTCAGCAGTTTTCATGTCGGCAATTCCTGACAAGACTGTATAGTTACCATAGACTAAAGAACTTCATTTTGATTATCGTGGTGAAGTCATGTGTAACTATCTGCTTGTAACTAGGATTTTAAATCTACTACTTCTTTGGTCCGAGCCTCTACATCTACATCTACACTCCTGGAAATTGAAATAAGAACACCGTGAATTCATTGTCCCAGGAAGGGGAAACTTTATTGACACATTCCTGGGGTCAGATACATCACATGATCACACTGACAGAACCACAGGCACATAGACACAGGCAACAGAGCATGCACAATGTCGGCACTAGTACAGTGTATATCCACCTTTCGCAGCAATGCAGGCTGCTATTCTCCCATGGAGACGATCGTAGAGATGCTGGATGTAGTCCTGTGGAACGGCTTGCCATGCCATTTCCACCTGGCGCCTCAGTTGGACCAGCGTTCGTGCTGGACGTGCAGACCGCGTGAGACGACGCTTCATCCAGTCCCAAACATGCTCAATGGGGGACAGATCCGGAGATCTTGCTGGCCAGGGTAGTTGACTTACACCTTCTAGAGCACGTTGGGTGGCACGGGATACATGCGGACGTGCATTGTCCTGTTGGAACAGCAAGTTCCCTTGCCGGTCTAGGAATGGTAGAACGATGGGTTCGATGACGGTTTGGATGTACCGTGCACTATTCAGTGTCCCCTCGACGATCACCAGTGGTGTACGGCCAGTGTAGGAGATCGCTCCCCACACCATGATGCCGGGTGTTGGCCCTGTGTGCCTCGGTCGTATGCAGTCCTGATTGTGGCGCTCACCTGCACGGCGCCAAACACGCATACGACCTTCATTGGCACCAAGGCAGAAGCGACTCTCATCGCTGAAGACGACACGTCTCCATTCGTCCCTCCATTCACGCCTGTCGCGACACCACTGGAGGCGGGCTGCACGATGTTGGGGCGTGAGCGGAAGACGGCCTAACGGTGTGCGGGACCGTAGCCCAGCTTCATGGAGACGGTTGCGAATGGTCCTCGCCGATACCCCAGGAGCAACAGTGTCCCTAATTTGCTGGGAAGTGGCGGTGCGGTCCCCTACGGCACTGCGTAGGATCCTACGGTCTTGGCGTGCATCCGTGCGTCGCTGCGGTCCGGTCCCAGGTCGACGGGCACGTGCACCTTCCGCCGACCACTGGCGACAACATCGATGTACTGTGGAGACCTCACGCCCCATGTGTTGAGCAATTCGGCGGTACGTCCACCCGGCCTCCCGCATGCCCACTATACGCCCTCGCTCAAAGTCCGTCAACTGCACATACGGTTCACGTCCACGCTGTCGCGGCATGCTACCAGTGTTAAAGACTGCGATGGAGCTCCGTATGCCACGGCAAACTGGCTGACACTGACGGCGGCGGTGCACAAATGCTGCGCAGCTAGCGCCATTCGACGGCCAACACCGTGGTTCCTGGTGTGTCCGCTGTGCCGTGCGTGTGATCATTGCTTGTACAGCCCTCTCGCAGTGTCCGGAGCAAGTATGGTGGGTCTGACACACCGGTGTCAATGTGTTCTTTTTTCCATTTCCAGGAGTGTACATACATACTCCGCAATCCACCATACGCTGCTTGGCGGAGGGTACCTCGTACCACAACTAGCATCTTCGCTCCCTGTTCCTTTCCCAAACAGAACGAGGGAAAAATGACTGCCTATATGCCTCTGTACGAGCCCTAATTACTCTTATCTTATCTTTGTGGTCTTTCTGCGAAATGTAAGTTTGCGGCATAATCTTGAAAGTTTCATCGCTGTTCGATTGTTGTGCCTTCAGTGTGCTGAAATGGTTTAAACTGAAATGATGATCTCCCTTGGACGATGTTAGAAGTTTTAACGTTTTTTAATGCTTCTTTGCAATTAACATGAAAAGAACAGGTTTTGTGTGTCTCTATCCGCTCTTCTTCGTGTTTCCAGTTTGAAAATCCATCATCAACGAAAGCTTTTCTCCATGTTGTGGTCTCCCTTTCAATAATGGCTATTAAATTTCGCTCACACACTTTACCACAGAATCGGCAAATCTCTTTATTGTCTTTATGGAGTTCAAGCCATGGGTTTTTTAAGAGCTTGAGTCACTGAGGTTGTCTTTAGCAGGTGGCGCTAAAAATCAAATTACACTTTTACGTTATACAATAATACACAAGAAATAACAAAAAAATTAAAGAAATATGCGAATTGCGCTAGTAATCTGTATTAATACGCTTCTTTCATGTATATTTCCCTTATATGACCTGTCTCGAAGTTTCAAATTCTTGTTTGTCTTTGATATTTGATAACAATTATTATTCAGATCACTGTAATACTCTAAAAGTAAACCCACATACTACATATTACGGAACTTAAAACTGTAGCAGTGTGCTCTTCGACTTACAGTACACTATTTACAATTATTCGAAGTTACAAAAAAAAAAAAAAAGAAAAACTCAGTAATGTCGTAATACACTTTCGATTTTCACTGTCAGCAACATCACTAAACGCTCTACGATACAATATTTCTGTGGTTATTTTAGGAGTCTCTTCCATATTCTGCTGCTAAACTGCTTCGTCTACGTTGTCTTCACGCTTCATTTTGATTCTCATCAGGAATCTATCCATGTCCGTTTTAAGTGTGTCTACAATGAGACTTTCCACAATGAAAGGGAAACCTGAGACAGAATATTGTTCAGCCTATTGTAGACAGTCTCTTATTTCCTTATCACTTTCATGACCCAGTGAGATAAAATTCACTTCGTTATATGAGAATATACGAGAATCGAAGAAAAAGCACATGTTTATCAAAATTTTCATGCTATAACTCCACCGAAAAGTCGAATAGCTGGAGCTAAGGAGAAACACTGACGAAACATTTTTACAATAATTATTTTTATACTGTAAAGCTGTCGGGTGTGTGCTGTCAACCAGTTCGTTTCTTAATTTTTTCAAAGATTACTGATGAACTGCTACCTGTTTAGTGTTACATTCACAAATCCCGTTACTTCTAATTTTGTGCAAGTTTCATAAATTGGATCTTGTTATTACTTTAGTTTTGAAAATACAATATTCTCTTGTTTCTACCGGTAACTGATCTGAATGCCATGAAGTACTGCTTACAGATACTTTCTAACTTAAGGTTCCTTTTCCAGAAATTCATTTATATAGATTTTGATTCTTTTATTGTCCATGTATGAAATAAAAGCATTTGAACCTAAACTTTTACTTATTTTAGTATGTCCTTCCATATGCGTACATGTGGAACGGATGTATGTATCCAAAATAATTTTCGTTGTGATCGTCTTAATTTTATATCTATATTTGTGTTATTTTTCCTATCATAGTAAAGAAACTTCAATTTCAAGGACCTTTTCTTAAGTTACATAGCGATATTTTCAGATTCAAAAATGTGAAACTCTGTAATGCAGCTTATGGTAGTAGGCATTTGATTTAGTAACAATATAGAGATTTTCAGATTGGAAAAGTGACTGAAAGCAATAGGAAATAAATATTACAAATTATGAAGGCATTGTGACAGCAAACAAACAGTCATGAAAGTGGGTGCAGTGTCAAGGATGAGGTGAAGTTTCTTAAAAGAGAGAAAATTATTAATAGATAATATCGCTTCTTCATTTTTGTACCATGAATCAAGCAGAACCAAAAGCCTGCATTCACGAAGTCAACATAATATAGTAAATTAAGAGTTTACAGCCTTAAAAACTCATCCTTCCTTGGAAAAGGGCAGTCAAATTTTAGAAGGCCATAAAGAGAATAGATGAGAACGAAGTTAAGGTGCAAGTGAACAGCCAGAATTTTGTTAGTAATAACAATGAGGTAGGTCAGTGAAAATGAAATATGTCGTTTCACTTGTGTGTGTCATTTTGAAAAAAATTTCTCATTTGGAATATTAAGGGGAATGAATGAATATAAGGGATGAGCCCACAAGATGTACTACTATTCGACATGTACAGTCGACAAAACAGTGTTATTCGCGGGGCTTTATCAACTCGGGTACCTTATACTGTGTACACCTCGCACTAGTGGTAACACAACGAAGCCCATACACAGGCACCATGTCCGAATAATTACCGCATATTGTTTGACATATGCAGTATAACACTTATGTCTATCTGTTTGAAACACTGAGCTGCTTCGGCCACGAAGATACAAGCCACGGCACAGTATTTGTGGCCCTAGAACGTCACTGAAATTACTAGTGTTCTCGTCACCTCGATACCGAATTCTTACATGTTGTGTTGCTTGTTGATGTGTTTAAGTTTATCATGAAAATTGCAGCGGTATGAGGCAGATAATAACACACTGCGCCATAAAGCGGTGGATGACATTCAGTCTTTTACTGCCAGAATGTCTAAGCACACAGTGGCCTCCAGAGACAGCGTCCCTCACATTCGTCAAGTATGACGGTGGTGTAGGGGTAGCCGGCGCGGTAGCTCAGCGTGTTCGGTCAGAGATCCGGTTGGCCTCTGTAATAAAAAACTGAGTGGAAGTATCAACCACCGAACTTGAACAGGATGTCTTGCGACGTCCGCAACGACCAAACACAACGATCAATAACGAAAAAATGAAAAAAAAAAGAAAAAAGAAAAAACAAGAAAAAAACGGGGTAGCGTCTTTTATTCATAATCAAAGCGTCTTCGGTCCCGGGTTCGATCCCCGCCACTGCCTAAATTTTGATAAATAATCAGCATTGGCGGCCGAAGACTTCCGGCATAAGAAGTCAGCCTCATTCTGCTAACGGCCTTCTCAAAGAGGGCGGAGGAACGGATACAGGTTCAGGGCACTCTCTTGTCCTAGGTGTGGGAAATTGCCCATAAAGGCGGAAGAATCAGCAATGATCAACGACGTGAGGATGCAGAAGGCAATGGAAACCACTGCATTAAAGACACGTAACGTGTATCCACAGGACTTGTGGCCTGTAATTGAAGAAGAGTCATGATGATCTCTCCATTGGCAAAAGATTCCGGAATAGTCCCCCATTCGGATTTTCGGGAGGGGACTGCCAAGGGGGAGGTTACCATGAGAAAAAGATTGAATAATCAACGAAAGGATAACGTTCTACGAGTCGGGGCGTGGAATGTCAGAAGCTTGAACGTTGTAGGGGAACTAGAAGATCTGAAAAGGGAAATGCAAAGGCTCAATCTAGATATAGTAGGGGTCAGTGAACTGAAGTGGAAGGAAGACAAGGATTTCTGGTCAGATGAGTATCGGGTAATATCAACAGCAGCAGAAAATGGTATAACAGGTGTAGGATTCGTTATGAATGGGAAGGTATGGCAGAAGGTGTGATACTGTGAACAGTTCAGTGACCGGGTTGTTCTAATCAGAATCGCCGCAGACCAACACCGATCACGATAGTTCATGTATACAGGAGAATATGGGCTTGGGACAAGGAATGAAAGAGGAGAAAGACTAATTGAGTTCTGTAACAAGTTTCAGCTAGTAATAGATAGTACCCTGTTCAAGAATCACAAGAGGAGGAGGTATACTTGGAAAAGGCCGGGAGATACGGGAAGATTTCAATTAGATTACATCATGGTCAGGCAGAGATTCCGAAATCAGATACTGGTTTGTAAGGCGTACCCAGGAGCAGATATAGACTCAGATCACAATATAGTAGTGATGAAGAGTAGGCTGAAGTTCAAGACATTAGTCAGGAAGAATCAGTACGCAAAGAAGTGGGATACGGAAGTACTAAGCAATGACGAGGTACGTTTGAAGTTCCCTAACGCTATAGATACAGCATTAAGGAATAGCGCTGTAGGCAGTACAGTTGAAGTGGATTGGACATCTCTAAAAAGGGCCATCACAGAAGTTGCGAAGGAAAACATAGGTACAAAGAAGGTAGCTGCGAAGAAACCATGGGTAACAGAAGAAATACTTCAGTTGATTGATGAAAGGAGGAAGTACAAATATGTTCAGGGTAAATCAGGAGTACAGAAATACAAGTCGCTGAAGAATGAAATAAATAGGAAGTGCAGGGAACCTAAGACGAAATGGCTGCAGGAAAAATGTAAAGACATCGAAAAAGATATGATTGTCGGAAGGACAGACTCAGCATACTGGAGAGTCAAAACAACCTTTGGTGACATTAGAAGCAACGGCGGTAACAATGAGAGTGGAACGGGAATTCCACTGTTAAATGCAGAGGAGAGACCAGATAGGTGGAAAGAATACATTGAAAGCCTCTACAACAGTGAAGATTTGTCTGATATGATAGATGAAGAAACAGGAGTCGATTTAGAAGAGACAGGGGATCCAGTATTAGAATCGGAATTTAAAAGAGCTTTGGAGGACTTACGGTCAAATAAGGCAGAAGGGATAGATAACATTCCATCAGAATTTCTAAAATCATTGAGGGAAGTGGCAACAAAACGACTATTCACGTTGGTGTGTAGAATATATGAGTCTGGCGATATACGATCTGACTTTCGGAAAAGCATCATCCACACAATTCCGAAGACGGCAAGGGCTCACAAGTGCGAGAATTATCGCACAATCAGCTTAACAGCTCATGCATCGAAGCTGCTTACAAGAATAATATACGGAAGAATGGAAAAGAAAATTGAGAATGCGCTAGGTGACGATCAGTTTGGCTTTACGAAAAGTAAAGGGACGAGAGAGGCAATTCTGACGTTACGGCTAATAATGGAAGCACGGCTAAAGAAAAATCAAGACACTTTCATAGGATTTGTCGACCTGGAAAAAGCGTTCGACAATATAAAATGGTGCAAGCTGTTCGAGATTCTGAAAAAGTAGGGGTAAACTATAGGGAGAGACGGGTCATATACAATATGTACAACAACCAAGAGGGAATAATAAGAGAGGACGATCAAAAACGAAGTGCTCGTATTATGAAGGGTGTAAGACAAGGCTGTAGCCTTTCGCCCCTACTCTTCTATCTGTACATCGAGGAAGCAATGATGGAAATAAAAGAAAGGTTCAGGAGTGGAATTAAAATACAAGGTGAAAGGATATCAATGATACGACTCGCTGATGACATTGCTATCCTGAGTGAAAGTGAAGAAGAATTAAATAATCTGCTGAACGGAACTAATGAGTACACAGTATGGTTTGAGAGTAAATTGGAGAAAGACGAAGATAATGAGAAGTAGTAGAAATGAGAACAGCGAGAAACTTAACATCAGGATTGATGGTCACGAAGTCAATGAAGTTAAGGAATTTTGCTACCTAGGCAGTAAAATAACCAATGACGTACGGAGCAAGGAGGACATCAAAAGCAGAATCGCTATGGCAAAAAAGGCATTTCTGGCCAAGAGAAGTCTACTAATATCAAATACCGGCCTTAATGTGAGGAAGAAATTTCTGAGGATGTACGTCTGGAGTACAGCATTGTATGGTAGTGAAACATGGACTGTGGGAATACCGGAACAGAAGAGAATCGAAGCATTTCAGATGTGGTGCTATAGACGAATGTTGAAAATTAGGTGGGCTGATAAGGAGGAGGAGGAGGAGATTAGTGTTTAACGTCCCGTCGACAACGAGGTCATTAGAGACGGAGCACAAGCTCGGGTGAGGGAAGGATGGGGAAGGAAATCGGCCGTGCCCTTTCAAAGGAACCATTCCGGCATTTGCCTGAAGCGATTTAGGGAAAACCTAAATCAGGATGGCCGGAGAAGGGATTGAACCGTCCTCCTCCCGAATGCGAATCCAGTGTGCTAACCACTGCGCCACCTCGCTCGGTGCGACTGATAAGGTAAGGAATGACGAGGTTCTACGGAGAGTCGGAGAGAAAAGGAAAATGTGGAAAACACTGATAAGGAGAAGGAACAGGATGATAGGACATCTGCTAAGACATGAGGGAATGACTTCCATGGTACTAGAGGGCGCTGTAGAGCGCAAAAACTGTAGAGGAAGACAGAGATTGGAATACGTCAAGCAAATAATTGAGGACGTAGGTTGCAAGTGCTACTCTGAGATGAAGAGGTTAGCAGAGGAAGGGAATTCGTGGCGGGCCGCATCAAACCAGTCAGTAGACTGATAACCAAAAAAATAACGGTTTCAGAGCGCGTGAAGCGGCAGCCAGGTGTGACGTTTAATCGCTCCGCGCTCAGAGGTGGATGTAGGAGAGTCTCGAGACAGAAGTAACTGGCCGTCTTCAAGGGTCTGTTTCAGGAATATGACTACTCCTCGGGAAGACGACGTTTTAGCTGAACCGCAAGAAACGTCCGTTTTTAAATTTCCCTGCTGAACCATTGAAAATGGAACCTTGTAGGACCACTTTAATGTGCGTCTGTCTGTCTTTCTGTAGGCTGTTGAAAACACTTTTCCTCAGAAACATGTAGACGTATCAAGTTGAAGTTTATGCCACATGCCAAGGTATAATAAACCTTAGCTTTTATGTCAATGCAATCAATAGATACGGCCATTGTGCCCAAATTGTGAGTCTCGTAAACTCAGTTGTCAACATTTACAGTGTACTTCCCGTTGATCTAGAATCATGAAGCTTGCCAAGAAGTGAAGTTTCATAGTAAAACCAACGGAAAAATTCGAAAAATTGTTAATCTCTAATTACATCAACAGTACACCTTTAATTTGGCATGTCCTATCGGACTGTCTGACAGTCCGTCCGTTAAGAATCGTGTTTCTCAGGAACGGGTAAAAGTGACAAGTTGATATTTATGACATATACTAGGGTATATGTCCCATGGTGGCGTAAGATAGTTTACCTTCTAAGTCAACGCAATCAAAAGAGATGGACATTGATGTCACATATTTAGATACTTCCCAACCAACTCAATAAATGGTACAGGTACTTCCCGTTAATGTACAGCCAAGAAATTTGGCCAGAAGTTACGTTTCACAGTAAAGGTAGAGGAAAAACCAGAAAATTGTTAATTAGCAATTATATCACAAAGAAAACATTTCTTTTGTCAAGTGTCATGCGAATTTAAATTAATAAGGCCGTACACTCTGTAATCGGTATACCAAATAGGCAAAATCGTCTTATGCATTAAGACAATTATCGCACCAATGCACTAGATTGAAGGTACCCATTTCGTAGGTACCAGATCATGTTGAATTAAGAAGTCCGTTAGCACCTGCTGTACATACTTACCCAACAGGAGTTGTAAGCTCTTCAACACATTTTTTAAGGGACCGAAGGCGTGATAATCGCATGGGGAGAGATCAGAAGTATTTGGCGAGCGCTCGAGTATCTCCCACTTGGGTTTCTTCAGCATTACAACATTTGCATTATGAGTCATGCACTATGATGAGATGTTGTAAGACGTCGTGGTCTCCTGACCTTCATTGTTTACGTATTCTGCCCTCACAATCATATTCGACACATCAAGACGCTTCATTCGAACCCAAACTCGATAAGATAATGTTGTATGAATTCATGTAAACTATGTGCAATTAACAAGTAAGTTCACCGTGGTTGAGACTCTCCAGGCTGGCGTACACACATACATTCCAGACACAACGGTCACAGAAGCTTTTAGTTCGGGAGAGAAACCGCACAACGGGATGCCAGTCCCTTCAGAGGACGACCCTGCCTATGTCAGCAGGTGACCGCCCATGTAGCGGACAGCGTGTGCTCAAGTGAAAGGGGGGAACAACCCTGTGTTCAGCTTATAAGCGAATTCCTCTACACTGTGTGGGAGCGGCCAGCGTACGCATTCTTTACACATAGCACACAGTTTCAGAGGTTTTCACAGGGAGACAGCAAACGCCAAACGCCAATGCTACAGGTTTCCAGATTGGTCGCCTAAAATAAACGTCATTTTCCCATTTTATAAGAGCAATGCTGATTGGCAGACGATATTTCTGACGCCTTGAGCTGAAAGAATAATGGAAGGGACCGAAAGATGTACCCCTTCTCGTGGCGTGGACAGACGCCGTTCCGTTGTCGCTCTTGGAGCGAGGAACAAGTCTCTTCTCAGTACTTCACTGGGAGAGCACCTGTATCAAGAGCGAATCGAAGTGCTACTCTATATTGAGTCCTTGTGATTAAGCGTTGTACACTGTGTTGGCCAACACACTTATTGTGTGGTGTGAATGGACAGGGTTATATTTAAACGCCTGCTAGCGAATTTTGAGTGGCATCGCGGTGGGCTGGTTAACTGACCAGTGTACCACGCCAATAGTTAGACTACAGGCGACTAGGAATCCTAGACTTCATCAAGCCATAGGGAGAATTAGATTGGCGAGGGTCAATCCAGATAGAACGAGCAGCAGCGAGCAGTGCAGGCAGCAGTCATAGCAGCATATGGTATTGTGTGCCACTGCTATTGCGAGCCCCATATTTCCTCCACAACAGTACACTTTACTGCATTTCACACGCAACAGCCTTGACCGTACCTAGCAACATTCTAAAGGATAATTATTCAAGTTGAGTAGGCGCGCCTCTCAGCCATTCTGCTAAGTCAACAACCATCTTAAACTTTGTATTGAAATTTCATTAGCGAATCCTATCCTTGAGAGGTAACTTCACATTCCGAAAAGAACCAGGATATAACTTGTTGAATTCATAACTAAAAGTACCATTGTGATTTCTAAGAACTTTTGCAAAACAGATAATAACTTTCGTTAGTTTCATGTTTTTCTTACACTATCACTACTCCACTACCCAAGTATCCCACTAGTTATGTAAGAAATTTTGTGAATTTTTGTGTCATTTCCTTACAGCGGACGACCCCAGAAGATATTTATTTTTTCAGGCATTTCTCTTTAGAACTTTAGGAGCATCTGTCTGACTTCTGTGGTAGTGTGGGGGTGGAAATTGCATCGTGCAGGAGCCACAGGGTAAAGGGTACATCTCAGACCAATCTGTTGCTCAGAATAACAGATCAACCCCACACCTTCGAAAATGGCGACCCTGCCAGGATAGGTAAAACAGGTAAGCTACCGGGATAGGAAAGTGTCAGGATAGGTAGGTACGGCAGGTCACAGCAGTAGCACTTTGAAGAACTTTCTTTCATGTATTAAATAGCTATCTGCAAAGATTGGTATCAGAATAGATACATGTAGGGAAGAAGGCAGAATTGTAGAGAAAAGGGCATTTGTTATTGTGTTGGTAAATTTTGCATTTTTTTTACTATTTTTGTGTAGCTGTTAGAGCATTGAATTTCCAGGTGATAGGCACAGACGCAGAGTGACACAGAGACGCAGTGGGACACAGAATTAATAAATTAGAATTAATTAATATTTTTCTCCCTTTGCAAGCGCACAGGTAGAGATTGGAGACTGTAGCAGAGCAGACAGAACGTTAGCCGAGAAGTCACGATGTTGCTGTTGTTGTTGGGTCAACCAACTGGTAAGTGGTCATACAGGTTTGTAGATAGGGTTGTTGTGTGTTGAAAGAATTTCCGTGTTAACGAGAGCACAAGCCAAAAGGTTACGTGAGAGACAGCAAGTAGACAAGAAGGGGGAGAATCAACCAGATAGACAGCAAGTAAACGAGCTTATTGAGAAAAGGACAGAAGGTGAACTTGAAAATAGGACAGACGTCGAATCAGAGAATAGGACAGACGGAGAGCTGCAGAATCAGCAGGCTCAGTTAGACTGGGATAAAATTGAGACAGATAAGACAGATGGGAATCGAAGGGATGAGATCAAATTTCCAGAATATGAAATTCCAGGTAGGGCACATTCTGAGCCAGAATTAGACAGCCCACGTAGGAAATGGAAAAGATTAGAAGCGAAACGAACACAGGAAACGAGTTTGTTTGCCGCATATTCAGGGACCGAATATGCGTCAATACTGTCAATGAACCGGCAGTTACCTAACGTTCAAACAGAAATAGACAGTGAGGAAGATGGGGAACATTTAGAATACGTCGAACCTATCGTACTCATTCTCAATATGCCCCAACAACAGACACAGAATGTTGCGAAGTTACGAGCGACACGAAAATGTTCCGTAACAGACGCAACTGTACCTGCAAACATAAGACATACACAACAGAGAGGGCAGAGTGCTGAGTTGTTTGCGCCACGTAATGGCTCAATGACAAATGAAACTAGTCCTCAACACAGACAGCATGGGTTATCAAACTTAGAAACGCCACAGCATAGCCCAGTAAACGACGTAACTGACCGTGTAGAAAACAATAGATCGAGAATACATAGTTCAGTAGAATGTAGTGTTACAGGACAGGACGCGATCATGGAGCTGTTAGAAAAAATGAACGCTAGTATGACAAAACAGAATCAGAATATTAATACACAGATAACGAAACAGAATACACAGATGACAAAACAGTATCAGGAATTGAAACAGGATAATTAAGCGATTAAGACACAGATCCAACAGGTCAAAATTCAGATGGTAGAAGGAATCGCAAGAACTGATAGTAAAATCATTCAGATAAACAAAGACGCGAAAGAATCTACAGAAAGAATTCAGGTACTAACACAAGGTCAGCAGCAATTACGCACTGAAGTGGACAAGGTCCAATTGGACATCGTAAACGTTGACAAAAAATTGGAACCTTTTACAAAAAAAGCCACTCGAACAGCAATACAAATTTCGGAAGAACAAGCAATTCAAAGCAAGGTCGCAAAGGTTGCACTGAAAAAGTATGATCAGCGGATCAATAAAATAGAACTCAAAAACAAAGATCAGTTTGAAAAGCTTCGAACAGAGTTGATAAATCTATCGAAGAAAACATCGAGACCGATTACACCTTTAGCGAAACAACTGATGCGTCAAGCAATAATTCAGTACACGAACACGCGATGTCTAAGAAAGTTCAAGTAGAACCAAGGTTAGACGCAACACTCGCGCAGAAATCGAAACAGAAAACCCCGATTAAAGTAATACATGACATGCCACAGGACTAGGCACAGTACCCAGAAAAACGGAACACATACATTCAGCCGATACCAATCGAAAGACAGGCAATTGAACCAGTAAATCAAATGACAGAACATAATAGCAGCACAGGTACTATACCACGAACGACGAGAGTAGAAACACACGAGCAACACTTTTGTTCACCAATGATACGATATGACGCGGATATGGGTCAGGAAACTGAGAATAGGCAAACAGGCAGTAGATTACCAGGGAATGAACACGACGACACAAGCAATGGCTGATTCTTTGAGTCCATGAATCAGCCACAAACCGGATTTATGAGTAGATATGATACAGACCACTTCCTTACAGTTATAAAATTTCAACATTTCAAGGAAGAAGGAGGTAGCTTGCATGCACGCACATTCATTGACCAGTTTCAAGTAGGCTTACCAAACCACTGGTGCGTAGCTCAAAAACTTGACTTCATTTCAGAACAGTATTTCTCGAAAGATATTGGTCCAAGGAGGCGCAAAGCTTCAGATGACACCATATGAAAACGCAGGAGAGAAAAGTGTGATAAAATTCTTTGATACAATGGACAAAAAGAATCAATGCCTAGAGAAACCATACAGTAACGGAGAGCTAATACGTCTGTGTAGAATGAAATTACCGGTAAAGTATCAACAGGCAACAGTAGGAAAAAATGAAAATACCGAAAAATTCAAAGAGGTTTTAAGGGAGCTTGAATTCATGTTTACAGAAGACGAGGT
Source organism: Schistocerca cancellata (assembly GCF_023864275.1). Classification (NCBI taxonomy): domain Eukaryota; kingdom Metazoa; phylum Arthropoda; class Insecta; order Orthoptera; family Acrididae; genus Schistocerca; species Schistocerca cancellata. Next base: position 171,263,683 of record NC_064633.1, on the reverse strand, counting down.
GAAAGAAAAAAGAAAGGAAAGGCAACAGCAAAAGGAGAGGACTAGGAACGTATATTCCAATAATAATAATAATCTTAATCCTAACACCAATAATTTCAGGCAATTTAACAAACAAGGACAGTGGCACAATGGAGACAATTGGCAGAGAAACGATACCCAGAATAATTGGTACCGAAATATGAACGGTAATGCACACTCTTACAGTGGCGGATATCGATTTAGGAATCAAAATGCCAACAGTCAAGGGTACTTTGAAAGAGGTCACGATGTTAGAAACAACAACTGGCGAGACCAGGGCGCGAATAATTACTGAGGAAATTATGGTCCAGAGAGAGAAGAACAACACAGCAAAGGGAAACGAGAAGTATAAATTAGACCACCAAACACTGCAAAACGTAAAGATTGAGTGAAAAATTGCGGAAGAGGTTAGGCAAACTTACGTCCACCCTATCTTATACTAACCACTAAATATAAGTTAAATTAAGAATCAACAAAATAACACATTAATTAAAATAAAAAGAGTCACAATACACACTAACAATCACTTGTAGTATCAGGTACACTACAACATGCACACAAACAATAAATGATGCACCACAATTAAAAGAATGAAGAATTGGTAGGCTATAAAAATGATATATGCTTTAATTGAATTATCATATGAGAAATACATAAAGTTTTATTCATTTTTATAAACACTGCATTGTATAGAGTCAAAATCTCTTATTGTTTGTCTAAAACAAAAAATTGTAAATATTTCTACGCATCAGAGGGACATCGCCACGAACACCAATCACCAGCTCCCTTAACACCAGATGCTTCGAGACAGAGACGGAGAGGGTACAGACATGTTGAGAAAGCACTTAGGGCAATAACAAAAACATGAAGACCAACGCCACATTGGAAATGCAGGTTGCAACCACGTTAGACTTCAGGAGGACAACATGCAGCATGGACATTTCATATGTCTCGACACTGCTACACAACAGAAGAGTGTGGAGAGAATCACAATATGACGAGACGACAATAAAGGTACAAAGAATTACTAAGATCTACAAACTCATCAAGTAACAGTTGGAAAGGCAGTCAGATCCTACAAATCCTATATCACTCCTACACTGAAATTCACATATTCCTAGCTGAAGAAGAAGAGAAGAATGCAAGAAAGAAGTGAAGAAGATGCAAGATGCAAGATGAAGAAGGGCATAAGACAGCAAGATACCTTTCTTTCCTGTCCTACAAAGCAAATTGCTACAAACGTCATTCCATGAGCTTTGAGGCATAGCAACTACTTCAACCACCTCTCCAAAAATAAACCTTGAATCGTCAAACAAATACAAGCGAACGGCAAGCGGAAGTAGTAGCAACCAACATTATCTAGAAATAGATTCGACAAAATGAACAGTATTCTCCCTACCACATCATCAATTTGCCATACCGAACCAGGTGTGAAGTACCAAGGCGCCACAGCACAATATTGGGTGACGATCGTCGGTAGTCAACTACAATCACCGAACTGCCATACCGAAGCAGGTGTGACAGCAAAGGACTAACAAGACATCACTGTTAATACAGTAAACGTCATCATCAGCGGTTAAAAGTACCACGCCATGATGACAATGTCAACAAATAAGACCCAGCATCGCATGCTAGAGTGCTTCTCTCATAATTTGTGACACCCATACAAATGATTCGACGCCTTCCAGCATTTCAGTGGGGATCATCGAGCACAAAAATTGAAGCAGCAGAAAAAAAATCATAAAACACAAATGTAGAGTTAAGAAAATGATATATATGTAAAAGTACCGTTTTCCCTTCTTGTAAAAGTAATTACTTTTAGTATGTATGTAAAATCCACAATTTATTGATACCCTAAACAATTTGTAAAGGAACTTAGTATAGTTATATAATCTCACAAACTCATGGAAAGTCTATTTATTTCTTTTATATGTAAAATTAGAAAAGGATTTGTGCAGGATTTTTTTCTTTAAGTAACATTCAAAAACACCTTTTTGGGGTAATAATATTAATGCCAATGGTAGAATTAAGAGGAAACGCTTCTTCATTCTTGCAAAGAAAAAAAAAACAAAAAAAACAATGACACATAAAGAAAAAGATAATGCCTAAATATATAAGATAAAGTAACACAACAGAGCTTTTGCGAACATATACACAAGATTAACTAAAGAAAAGATATAACTACACTAAAACATGATACACTATACACTTATGAGTTTAGAAAAATTAATATTGTAAAAAGAAATTTTTGGAAATGAAAAAGAAAAAACAGAGACACGTACTGTCAACGACAAAGAATAACAACCTTTGTAAAGCCTATTTGTGCCTAACACAAAAACATAAATTGTACATTTAAAGAATAGAAACAATAGTTATTAAGAAATCATTAGAAAAAATTGTTAAGAATGGCTGAGAAAAGTTTATTGGAAAATCTAAAAGAACTATTTTTGCCTGACTTTGTCAATGCTTTCCTCGGCATTGGCAAACCCCTAGACTAAAACTTTGTCAGGAGGAGGGAGGTATGTAAGAAGTCGCGGTATCCTGACCTTCATTGTTTACATATTCTGCCCTCACAATCATATTCTGCACATCAAGACGCTTCATACGGACTCAAACTCCAGAAAATAAGATCAATATTGTATGAATTCGTGTAAACGATATGCAATTAACAAGTAAGCGCACCATGGTTGGATTACTCGATGCTGGCATACAATCATACATTCCAGACACGATGGTCACAGAAGCTTTTAGTTCCACAGAGAAACCGCACAACGGGACGCCGGTCCCTTCAGAGGGCAACCCAGCCTATGTCGGCCAGTGACCGTCCAGGTAGCAGACAGCGTGGGCCTGAGTGAAAGGGGGGAACAACCCTGTGGTCGGCTTAAAAGCGTATTCCGCTACATTGTGTGGGAGCGGCCAGCATACGCATTCTTTACACATAGCACGCAGAGATTTTCACAGGGAGACAGCAAACGCCAAACACCAATGCTACAGGTTTCCGGATTGGTCGCCTTAAATGAAACGTCATTCTCCCGTTTTAGAAGAGCAATGCTGCTTGAAAGGCGATATTTCTGACGCTTTGACCTGAAGGAATAATGGAAGAGACCGAGAGATATACCCCTTCACGTCTGGCGTGAACATGGGCCGTTCAGTTGTCGCTCTTGGAGCAAGGAACAAGTCTCTTCTCAGTACTTCACTGGGAGAGCGCCTCTGTCGAGAGCGAATCGAAGTGCTACTCAGTATTAAGTCCTTGTGATTAAGCGTTGTTCACTGTGTTGGCCAACACACTTATTGTGCGGTGTGAATGGACGGAGTTATAGTTAAACACCTGGGAGTGAATTTAGCGTGGTATCGTGGTGGACTGGTTATCTGACCGGTGTACCACGCCAATAGTTAGACTAGAGGCGAATAGGAATCCTTGACTTCATCAAGGCATAGGTAGAGTTTGATTGGCGAAGGTCAATCGAGATAGAACGAGAGTTATCTTATTTGTTAGCAGCGAGTGACACAGACAGCACTCATCGCAGCTTACGGTATTGTGCGCTGCAGCTATTGTGAGCCCCATATTTCCTCCACAACAGAACACTTCACTGTATTTCACACGCGACAGCCTCGACCATACCTAACAACATTCTAAAGGATAATTATTCAAGTTGAGTAGGCACGCCTCTCACCCATTCTGCCAATTCAACAACCATCTTAAACTTTGTATAGAAATTTCATTAGCGAAACCTATCCTTGAGAGGTAACTTCACATTCCGAAAAGAACCAGGATATAACTTGTGGAATTCATAACTAAAAGTGCCATTGCGATTTCTCAGAATTTTTGCAAAATAAATAATAGCTTTCGTTAGTTTCATGTTTTTCTTACACTAACTATGACTATTCCAGTACCAAATTATCCCACTAGTTACGTACGAAATTTTGTGATTTTTTGTGTCAGTACCTTACAGCAGATGACTCCAGAAGATATTTATTGCTGAAAGTTTTTCAGTCATTTCTCTTTAGAGCGTTAGGAGCGTCTGTCTGACTTCTGTAGTAATGTGGGGGTGGAAATTGCATCTTGCAGGAGCCAAAGTGTAAAGGATACATCTCAGATGAATCCATTGCACAGAATAACAGATAAACCCCACACCTCAGAAAGTGTACCAGTGTTTGGCCTCCAGTAGCCACGAAAAGAATAACGGCATCTTGGTTCTGTTTGGACGCAACCGATAATTTCGTTTCCATAGTTCGTGTTTGCCGTTTTACCACACGCACATCTAGGATAAATGCCACTGCAATCTCTTGCCCACAATTGAGGCATGTATACGCGTAACGGAGACGCGCTACATTGCATATACACTGTAGCAACGCCCTCAAACGGAAACCTTTTAACCGCCACTTATGAAATGAAAAAATTGAAAACATTCTGAGAAGCCCTGGAACTCCTTGGAACGATACCTTGCCAACATAAATGTGCGGTAACAGGCAAAATTGTTGAGGTTGTTGATTCCTGGGATGAATGAACTGTCTATATACGTAGTTAAGTCTGTAAGGTTTCCTAAAAGTGTAACTCCTACTCGCACCTGAGCAATTTTTAAACGTCGTTTAACTCATGACTGAGACAAATTTACCTGGGCGCTCCCAAACTGTTCCCAAATGCTTACAGGATGCTGGCTTCAGAACCCATGTGGTCCTCTCTGATGAACAGACTTTATACGCTTGCCTTCGCTGAACTAAATATAGACTGTGACTAGGAACAAGCCTTTTTTTCAGATGAATCGACACTTGCCACCATAAATGTGGGTCGTTTATGGTCTACAGGCCATGAGGATCATTTTGGCACCTACAGCACCTGGCACAAATTCCCTAGTTGGCCGCATCTTTATTTTGTGCTGGTGGTGGACGTCGTAAGACAGGGCAAGGATACTTCATCGAATAAATGGTCTCCTCGCTGTGTGTCAGTAACTACACATCAAGAAACACAATATGTTTCCGATTGAGAGAAGCTCTGTCCCAATGAAGAGATCCATTTCCACCAGGACTACTCACAATTTCACACGACTCGAGTCGCTCAGAAATGGTTTTCACAACAGGCTGACGTCGACGAGATCGACTGGCCTTTTCGCGTCATGGACTTCAACACATTTAATGCAACTGTTGCATATTTGTTAATTGGAAATCTATTTGAAATTCAATAGCTTTAAATTTTATTTACTGAATTAGTGGTGCTTACTACTTAATTCATGTACATTCGAAGAAAGCATGTAAATTTGAATAAGTATCGAAGTTGTGCCCCAATACGAAACAGGCGGAGACAACACATAAATCCTAAAATAATAACATTACCTTCCTTACTGCCTATCCAACATTTTCTGCGTTTATTGTCCAAATAAGTGTTGTAAAGTTATACGAAATCTCTTTTTCAAGCTAACTCTCTTCGGGAGTCAAAGGATAGGATTCCAACCACTGTACCCATTTCTCTACCGTAGTCGTCTAAGAAAGTGCCACTGGAGAATATCCATTCAGTGTCTTCTTCTTGAGATTGAAAACCTGAAGCATTTCCCTCAGTAAAATTGTGTCAGACTCCAAAAGAAAGGAAGACTATACTTCGTGTATTTTTTCTTTTTCATTTTTGATCACAACAGTTCCGCTTTTGTCTAAGCCCGCTACAGATTCCTTCTCCTCGAATTATTTCAAACTTGCGCTGTATGGGGACGATGTTAGCTACTTAACACATTGAGAACATGGTGATATTTCCGGAGCTGGAGACTGTTGGTGTGACTTTCTGATGTTTAGAGGTAGCCACATACCTTTAGGACTCTCATTTACACTGTTATTTGCGTCCTGTACGTCAAAGGCCTGGTGTACTGCAAGGTCTTGTCCCTAGATATATACATGTAACTTGGGAAGACTTTAGTTCTCAGGAGGATCTATAACGTTTTCCAATACTTTTGATATCAAGGAGATCACTCCAAAAATACACATAGTCAAAAATGAGGCTCGTCATGGACCTAGATTACTTGCCGACCTATTATCCGTTTCTTGGGGTTAACGCCTTTTCAACGGTCCGATGAACTCCACAAAGGAGGCTGCACGGAATAAGAGGAAATTGGTGATATATGGATGATGCGCACACGGATTTCTCTTCCTTTGTCTATCACACAAATATTACATGATACCCTTCAAGTATCACCGCAACACCATCATCACCATTTGGTTTCAGAAGGTTCACAAATTTGTCAAATCGCTTAGTAAAAATATGAGCCTTAATCCAGCTACCATAGTGGTAAGCTTTAGTTATTCTAATATCATACTGCATGTCTAGATATGCGGTACTGTCGCGTATTAAAATACCATGTTAGGAATAAGCCGTTTTGTGCTGATCCGACTGAAGGACTGTTCACAATAGCGGATAAAAGAGTACGTTGTATTATTACCGTGTGAAAAATTTAATCATTTGTATGTAGTTGCAAAAGATACTCAAACTCAGATGTTAAAGCCCTACAAGCACATACACTCAAACACTTAAAATTCAACGCTTTTAAAAATTAAGGATTCTTGACAACATCCAGGTCTTAGTGGTCTTATTGTCACTGCTCTACGCTTGAGGCGCTGTGAGGACTAAGTAATGAAACTTAACAACGGAGCTGAGAACTCACTTTAGTCAGAAACTACCTGTCTCTCATTGGTAAACCCTCTCATAATACGCATCTCTCCTTTATATTCAATATCATTTTCAGTAATAATAGCATTTTTTGTGTGAAGTGAAAACAATGTAAAATGAGGACATTATATGTCATTACCTCCCCTTCTAATTGCATTAAGGCAAAATGTAGGACATTCCATTATCTGGTGCCTGTATTTTCCTACCATTCAAATTACGAAGTCCATTTTCCTTGAAAATTAGGGAGAAACTAATCATAATTTCTACTCGGAAAACATTCTACGCTTGTCCTGTCGAACGGAAAATCGTACAGTGTGTTACATGTTTATCTTTTTTCCATCATTATACACAACCACCCAGATTTTTAACAAATACTTTCTGATATAATTTAAACGTCTTATTTTGCCAGGCCCTCCTTTAAGGAAATAGAAGAAGGCATGGAAAGTTTGGAAATGGCAAGAAGGAAAGCAAACTCGACTTGCAGGAAGAACTGGAAATCGAAATTCATAAAATGAAACATGCCAACATTCTGGATGCGTAAGGTAATGACAAAGGAATAGGATTTCTCAGAGCATTTTTAGAGTTATTTTAAGACAGATACATAATTATTAATTTGCACTTCTTGTTTGAGGAAATTACTGGAATCCGACGACCATACACTTAGGAATAGGAAAACGAAGGCGACCTATGTAACAGCTTTATGTTTAAGCCGGTAGCTAGACTTACGCAGTAATAACGCCGACACATCAGTTCACAAGAAACACCGGAAATCTGCGTAAAAGTCGACCTGACACTTTGGGAGCCCACAGAAGAAGAACAGAACTCGTCGTCGTCGAGTTTGTGGTGTGAGATGGGACGATCACTGACAGAACTGATCGATTTTAGCGTAAGACAAGACTCAAAGTCAAATGTGTTTGTATTCCAATGTATTTTATGAACGCCGTAATTGTGATTGTAAACTTTTTAGTGTTTTTACCTCATGACCTAAGTTTTACAAGTTGATAATGGTAGCATTGCCTCTTGAAACACGTTTTTGAGCTGTATATGGGACATAAATGGAGTGAAATGGTACCAATTACTACTATTAAAACATAAAAACTGTTTCCTCACATTCGTAATAGATATACTAAATTTTCTTTTTCAGAACAATTACGTTGCATGGTTGAACGTATTTTTCCATAATATTTGCAATTTTACTTCGAGGGCAAAATTTTTGAGAATATCATCAAAGATTTATTATGTCTTACTCGACCTTAACGATTTTTTCTGCTCATCTGCTTACCCGTTTTGCCTGCTACTTCTGTGAATAATACAGGCAAATTTTCTTCTTCCGCAACACAATTTTGACCTCATAGTTTCCGAAACTGAGACAGTGACTTTTAGTGTTCCCACATAGAAGAGCAAATTGATTTCTGTTCAGCGTTGCGCTTTCATTTGAGTATATAATCTGAAAACAGTAAATCGTTACTAGTTTCATTCATTTTAAGGAATTAAATAGTTATTCCATTAGTTACAAACTTCAGACAGTGCAACTCATACAAACAGGCGCTGAAGCGAAAACAAGACAGAAGTAGGGTACTGTACGACATACCACGCCCAAGGCCAGCGCCGAACCCAGTAAGGAACGGCGTAACGTTTGCCACGGTTACACGCCCTGGCGGAACGGCACAGGCTGCGGAACCTCAGCGCCCTACACACACACGAGAAACAACCGCTGCAACAGCCACACAACAGCCACAGACAACACCTGAAACCCAACAAGCATCGGTACCAACACCTATGCCCCCAAACAACACGACCCCACTCCCGGAAATCACGAGCTGCGAAGAAACGCACCATATACAAGAAAACACATCCACACAAGAACCCCCCGAACCCCAAGCCCAGAGGCGGAATAAACGTACACGCAAACACAGAGCGGGGAACACGAAACCACCACAACAGGCCACGCAGCAACAACAGAACAGCAACACACAGGAAAACAGTCAACAAGACACCGAGACTGTAACTCACACTACCATCCCCCTCACCACAGAAGTAACTCAGGCGCCACAACCTCTACCACGAAACACAAATGCCGCCCCAAACAACACACCAATACCTGCACAAGCGGCCGCTAACACCACAACAGCACCTCAGGCTGCCACACCTAACACCAACACATCACCTGGGGGAATACTGGAAACACTATTCCCCCGACACACGACCATTGAAATCCTTACCAAGGTGCTGATGGCCGTCACTACACTTATCACCCAGCTCATTAGCGCCGATCCCGGGCAATACTGGGCTGTCATACACACTGCCATCACAACACTCTTTCACACTCTTACATGAATAATACGCCACACCCGGCCCATAACGCAGACACACACACACTATCACGGATCCTGTTCTGGAATGCTGACTCGATCCACAACAAAAGGGCAGAATTTGCCGCGTTCATGGAGCGCAAGGGAATCCTTGTCGCGCTACTGAGCGAGACTAAACTCAAACCGCACAAACAATTAAACTTTCCTGGCTACTGTGTCTATCGTACCGACCGACCGGGCGGCGCCGTGGCAGGTGGAACTGCAATCGTCATACACAAAGACATTGAGCACACAAACATAGAGCTCCCTGAACTGGAAAAAATCGAGGCTACGGCCGTCAGAGTCAAGTTCAACGGAGCCTACACCACACTGATATCGGTATACAACAGCCCTGTAGGCATTTCAACACGCGATATCAGCACACTACCCAACATTTCACCGCGAGTAATAGTCGCTGGAGATCTGAACGCAAAACACCCAGAATGGAATTCACGCATACGAAATCCCAACGGCAAAAAACTGTACGAACACTCACTTGGCAGAAACTACATCATACTAGCGCCGACTGAACCGACGCACATTCCCTATCAGAGGGGACACGGGCCAGACGTGATAGACATGGCCCTCATCAAGGGCATTACATCGACACTCAACGTTTCCGTTGAAAACGATCTGCCCTCAAACCACCAACCTGTAATACTATACATTGAGGAAACACTGCAGCACATGGAACAACGTAAGATGTTGGACTACGGGCGTGCGGATTGGACAAGGTTCAAGCAAACGCTCGATAGCCACATCCCACCTATACACGAAATTAATGATACAGCACAAATCGACGAGGCAGTAGAAACCCTCACTAACGCCGTCCAGGACGCAATGGCAGGCACCATACCTGATCGCACCTCACAACAACATAGTGCGGCCCTGCCCCAGGAAATCCTGGGCCTAATCTCGATGAGGAATCGCCTCAGGAGACAATGGCAGCGCACCAGGCGTCCGTACTTCAAACGGCACATTAACAGACTACAGGGCATCATACACGATAAAATACAAACACATAGAACACAACAGTGGAACCACACACTCGAAGGGCTGGACACCACACGACCTGGCGTGTGGCATCTAGCCCGACACTTCACCAGGGAGAAAATATACACGCCAACACTACAAGGGCCCGACGGACCTGCATACTCAGCGGAAGAGAAAGCAGAACTAATGGCCCGAACACTCGCAGCGTCATTCACACCGAACCTGGTACCATCAGATCCAGCGTTCACACTTGCTACTGACCAAGAGGTTACACGCATTCTAGCCCAACCATCGCGCGACGACATTCGACATGCTAGCACAGCCGAAGTCTCCTGGGCCATAATGCATTCCGCTGCTAGGAAAGCCCCTGGTCATGATGGCATTCAAAACCGTGTCCTCCAGGAGTTCACGGATAAAGCAACTGAATACCTAACACACATAACGAATGCCATACTAAAACACCAACACTTCCCCGCCTTTTGGAAGACGGCCAAGGTCCTGATGTTCAGGAAGCCGGGGAAAGACCACAGCCTCCCACAAAATTACCGACCCATCAGCCTTCTGAGCTCGCTCAGTAAGATTGTTGAGAAGGTGATTCTCAAACGCATCACTAGGCACTGCATAACAAATGACATCCTGAGACCGGAGCAATTCGGCTTCAGAAATCACCACTCCACAACACAACAACTCCTACGGGTCGTTGAACACATAACACATGGCTTCAACATAAACAAAGCTACAGGGGCAGTGTTCCTGGACATCGAAAAGGCTTTCGACCGTCTATGGCACAACGGCCTCATCCGCAAACTCAGCGACGCGGGATTCCCCGACGGGCTGCTGCGTCTAATACACTCATACCTCACAGACAGGAGTTTCAACACTGACGTGCAGGGAAAACAGTCAACACGACATGGTATACACGCGGGAGTACCCCAGGGAAGCATCCTAGGGCCCCTACTGTTTAACCTCTACATAAACGATCTCCCAACCACACACAACACAATGATGGCAATCTACGCGGATGACACAGCCATCCTTGCGCAAGATTGGAAACCATCAAATATTACGTCACGCCTACAGACTGCACTCAGAGTGGCTGAGCCTTGGTTGGAGAAATGGCGTGTTAGAGTAAACGTCGACAAGTGCGAAGCCGTTCTGTTCACGAGAAGACCGAAGCAACTGCGCAAACACCGCTACTGCAGACCAATAACTCTACATGCACGCCCAATACGTTTCCGCGAGAAAGTCAAATACCTCGGTGTCTGGCTGGACCGGAAATTACTCTGGGGGGACCACATACAACACATGACCAACCGAGCTAGCGCGAGGCTCAAACAGCTTTATCCTATGCTCAACAGGCGTAGCACACTGAACAGAAGGGTGTCGAGGTCCATGTACATGACACTTATCCGACCCCTGATGACGTACGCAGCTCCCGTCTGGGGATACGCTGCGCCTACACGCCTGCGCCGTCTGCAGCTCATACAAAACAAGGTACTCAAAATCATAAGCAATGCTCCACGATACACACGCATCGCGGACCTTCACCGGGAATACCGACTTGAGACTCTCACGGAGGTAATCCACAAACTCACCACAAGACTATACAGAAACTCCAGACATTCGCAGAACCCGTTTATTCTGAATCTGGGGAACTACGACCACAACCATAGATGGAAACATAAAAGACCAAAAGACATACTTGCAAGGACATAACATCTATGGCCAAGCTTACGCAAACATAACGGCACAGGCGAGCCCCTGTTAATCAGACGCATTTACTGGATATCCAGCTGAAATACACTGCCGAATAACTGGCACCATACAGGGAAGCCGTACCGTACACTGCACGAAAACAAGCTCCACACATCCCCCACACAGTGAGATGATCTATGGCCGATCTCCCACTACTGTATAACGATATTGATTGTTCCAGGAAAGTAGCAGCCGCAGCAACTGGGACACATCGCCATCGCCTGTTACGGTAATGATGCATGATACCTATACTAACAAATCCAACCTTGCATGAACTATCGCAGCTAGTAAGCCACTACTGCTCTTACTACCCATCCCACTGTCGCAGAGGTTTTTTTCCCACGGCACGAGCCATGGCACTTTTTTCCCTCTGCTCTTCAAATCGCTACCCTCACTCGCGTTTCGTCCACTATCTATCACCTGATGGACCGTGTTAATGCGTAGCCTTACCCAGACGCACGGACAACATCACAGCCCAGCATCCTGTGATCCACCCACTAGATAACTAACATGTTTACGGAGGTGACAGTAGAACTTTTGGTTTGGTCACCACGTTGGTGCGGGCGTGGAGGGGCCCCATCTCTCCACTTGCACATCAAAATAAAAATATTCTTTCACCCCTTAACAAGAATGCCTTAAAATAGCTTGGATTAATTTTTTGAGTAATGTGATACATTTTTGTTGGCTCGTGCTACAGTAATTCACTTAAAGAGATCAAATAATATGCCCCACTTTTGTACACACAAGCCAACGAATCTATCACAGACAGGTAGTTAGCATTTACCGCGACAGAGACATAAAGATACCGGTCAAATAGCGAAAAAGAACTCTAATTCGACTTGAAAATCCATGCACTTTCCACTTGAGTTACTTATAAAGTGACAATGATACATCCTTCCGTCGGCATCTAGCTCTCTTTTTCAAATCATTACATATTCCGCCATCACTGTCGACATCCTATACCTCCACGTTTCATATTTATTAATTTCCAGTGTCCCGTATATTACGTCTCACAAGAAAGATAATATTTACGATTACAATTCAGTACCGACATGACCGGGGAGAAAGTGTTGCTCCAATTTGTGATGTGGCTGTACAATCCGAGAATGCTCGATGTCGGACTTAGCAATTTTCCGTGCAACAGTTTTCTTCTGCTGACTGTACACTGCACTTTTGCAAGCAAAACTAAGAGGTAAGCTAGTCATCAGAGAAATTTTCTAAAAGCTAACGAATAGTTAATTACAGTGAATGCAGAAAACAACGAAATTTAGAAAAAATTTGTAATGTATGAGAAACAAAGTTTTAGGCCTTCAAGTTTATTGACATACAAATCTGATGAAAGCTTTCTTCGAACAGTGGCCAAATTAATTAGTTAAAATATTGAAATCAATAGATTTATCAAAAAAATTATACAATGTTTAATATTTGAAGACTAACTGATGAGAGGTTCTTTATTGGTAACTAGTTATGAAGTTATCAAAGCTGTAATAGTGGTGTCCTGAAGCTTCTATCAAGAAATAAATCTAGTATAGGTATTTGGAAATGTAATTATCAGAACATAATGACTTCGTGTTACAGTTCTCCACGTTCGCTTGCATTCTGAGCGTATATAGTTTTTTTGTATCATGACTAATATCTCGTCAGTCATTGGGCATCATGGCATAATTATTTAAAAAATACAGTAAAACAGCACTCATATATCACTGACAATGAGAACTTCACAATACCCATCTCTTAGATCTTATTTATAAATTTTCTGCACAGATATGAGGTTTTGATCGTCCACATTCACGATCCAGTAAGCTTGTTTGTAGTTATTTCGGCCGTAGAATTTCCAGAACATATGAGTTACACCAAGACAGAGAAATGATTTCGAGTGTTCACACATACAAAAAGAAAATATGTTATACAACCACTAGTACGTACGTATGGACCCTTGTCGACAGAAAAGGCGACGCCTGGCCATATGAGTCCCGATTTCAGTTGACAAGAGCTATAGAGTTCGGATATGGTGCAGACCCCAGAAAACCATAGACCAAAGCTGTCAACAACTCAGTGTGAAAGTTAGCGGTGGCTATATAATGGTGTGGACTGTGTTTACGTGGACTGGGCTGGGTTCTCAGCCCCAACTAAACTGATCATTGATAGAAAATGATTGTTTTGGTTACTTGGATACCATTTACAGCTATTCATGACTTCATGTTCCAAAACAACGAGATCATGGCACCGGGCCACATTTGTTCGCAACTGGTTTGAGGAATATTCTGAACAATTCGAACGATTAGTTTGGTCACCCAGATCGCCCAACATGAATGCCATCCAATATTAATAGGACATATCGACGCGTCAGTTCGTGTACTACATGTTGCACCGGCACTGTTTTTCAATTATGGACGGCTATAGTGGAAGCATGGCTCAATATTTCTGCAAGGGAATTCCAACGATATGTTGAGTCCATACCACGTCTAGCTGCTGCTCTACATTTACATTTACGTGATTACTCTGCTATTCACAATAAAGTACCGGGCAGAGGGTTCAATTAACTACCTTCATGCTGTCTCTCTACCGTTCCAATCTCGAACGGCACGCGGGATAAACGAGCACATAAATTTTTCCGTGCGAGCCATAATTGCTCTTATTTTACGATTGTCAGAAGGAGATCTGACCCGAAATTAGAAGCTACCGCATGGCATTTGCCGCTGAGTGTAATTTCCTCCTTTGCTTATAGAAGAAATTTGTGAAACCACGTTTTGGCTGTGGTGAAACTGAATTCGGAATGGCAGAGGTGTACTAACGTGTTGACCGGCTGGTATTCGCTGCTGGTATTTCGACAATGGACTGATACCTTACGGAGCTCTGTTCATTTAGGAGTGTCTCGTCCAATGCACAACTTTGTTAAAATCTCTGTAATTGTATCCATAGACACCAACTGAGTGATTACACGAAATAATATAAACTGGTTGTATTTAAGCACCGCTACAGCTTCGGGTTCAAAATAAGGAAAATTACCCGATTACCCAGGTCGTAGAAGGTCACAATTGTTTTAGGGGGATCCGCTTCTACATCTACATCTACATCTACATACATACCCCGAAATCCACCATACGATGCATGGCTGAGGGTATCTCGTACCACAACTAGAATCTTCTCTCCCTGTTCCACTCCCAAACAGAACGAGGGAAAATGACTGCCTATATGCCTCTGTACGGCCCTAATCTCTCCTACCTTATTTTTGTGGTCTTTCCGCGAAGTATAAGTTGGCGGCAGTAAAATTGTCCTGCAGTCAGCCTCAAATGCTGGTTCTCTAAATTTCCTCAGTAGCGATTCACGAAAAGAACGCCTCCTTTCCTCCAGAGACTCCCACCCGAGTTCCTGAAGCATTTCCGTAACACTCGCTTGATGATAAAACCTACCAGTAACAAATCTAGCAGCCGGCCTCTGAATTGATTCTATGTCCTCTCTCAATCCGACCTGTTAGGGATCCCAAACGCTCGAGCAGTACTCAAGAATAGGTCGTATTAGTGTTTTATAAGCGGTCTCCTTTACATATGAACCACATCTTCCCAAAATGCTACCAATGAACCGCTTCGCTCAAGCTCGCTAAGTAGGGGAGTGCCACGTGGCCTATTTCACGGGTAAGGCCAGCTACATGTGGCAGCTTCTCCGCTGCAGCACGTTCGCGCCCGAACAGCACGAAGCCTCGCAAAGTAGCCGTGATGTATGCGGCAACTGTGCCGCCGACATGTAGCGACGTTCTACAGACACCAAGGGCGGACGTGTAGCATGGTTCAGAGCTTTCCAGAAAGGCATGCAGTAGTTTCCGTTTATCAATTTTAAGAATATTCGCCTTTGTAGTAAAACAAAAGAAACATATCAAAGATAGTTATCATAATACGCACAAGGGAAAATGTAAAAGTATTGCAATACTTTTTTAAAGAAGTACTGTAACGAAAACACAAGTTGATTGATATTCTCTGTAATCTCCCACAGCGTTTATGAATTCATTGCATCTCTTGACCAGGTTTCTAATTCGTCCTTGGGGAGGACTCGAACTCCTTCATTGGACCAAAAAGGAGTATGGTTAAGATTTTACGGTGGTGCACTGGATTGTCTTTGCAGCTCTATGAGAAAGGCCATTATTCTGATGCCAACTTAGTTTTGGAATCTTCCTTGTCCTCATGATTTTGGGCTTAGAAGCTCATAGTAACTACCGCTAATTACTTCTTGACGCTCAGGAGTCTAATGAATCAGTAGTAGATATTTATATCCCAGAGCACTGTCCTTATGCAGGTGCATCACTTATGTACTTTTTCGCTGTAGGCGAAGAAGGTTGTTTCGATACCAATCTCTCCTGTTTACTCTGTGGTTCGTAGTGGTGGACCTATATCTCACCACGGCTAGTTAAGTGGCTGAGAATGTTTTCACTATTCTCTTTGAAACGCCTTACATATAATTCTAATATTTCCAGGCGTACCTGTATGTATTTGGCTGTTAGTTGACGTGATACGAAATGAGCACTTTCTTAACTGATAGTCGCTAATGTAGAATGGTAGCTATTGATTAGGTCCTATTTCTAATGATTAGCACGCTATATTCTCCCAGCTGTCTCACTGTTTCTGTCCGTTGCTGAAAAGGATAGCTCTTCATCTCAGACAGCTATACGTCCCCTTTCGAAGGGATTTATTTACTCGAAAATATTTCGCTCACTAAGACAGCTACAACATCTTCGTCCTGCGAATAATTTCCACTGCCTTAGTCCCTTTACAGCGCAGTAAACGAATCACTCCCATCAGTTCATCCTTCCCGCACACCGACAATGGTGCGTTCACAGTGAACACTCTGAAACCATTACGAAAGAGCGGTCATTGATCTAACACATGTAACGCATAGCAATAATAGTTGGGTTGAGATATATCCTTATTATGACAGTGTTGTCAACCTATAGGACAGAACACAAATTTTCTTTGCTTGCTGAGAAGTCCTCGTACGTACAGGAATGTGATGTAAAATCTCAGTGAAGCAGGAATTAACCAACTGAGTGAGACTTATTTCCAGTGATCTCATCTTCATCAGACTTACTAACAGGAAACAGATGCATCCAATAGGAAGTTGATCAAACCAATGAAAGGTATTTGGCAACAAAATTAGCTGTCAGATGAGTGCGTGCGTGAGGATGGGTAGGGGTGAAAGAGGGGGAGAAAACTGAAAGGTTACTGTAAGCTGCTATTTTCCAGTTTCAATTACTTAGGAAACAGCGAATAACAGTTTACGGCCTATCAGTACTTTGTGTAATTTCCTGACTCAGGTCCATTCTTGTAACCTCCTTCTGTATTTATGGACGACAGTAATCATTCACGTATACTTAAGTGTCACCTGAAGAGAGGGCTTTGCTTGGGATGAAACGGTACTATGTATTCTCCATCATCTTAATCATCGTCATCACATCGGTGCCACAACGCCAGCTACCAGGCAGTTACTCAACTACTCCACGTGCCACCTCCACAACCACTAGCGGAGATAGGTGGCCGTCTCCCGAGTGGGGCGTCGTTACAGCATATCAGAACATGCCGCTGATTCCAACACCCATAACAGACAGGGGCTCCCTGCCTCAGCAGTGCGCGGTAACAGCCTAACGACACCAGGCCGAAGCCGCCACCCATTCCTAGAACCAAGCCAGGGTCTTTGAAGAGAGGCGCAGCTGCCTCACTACACCATGTACGAAAACCAGTAATTTCCTTTGGTTTTTATCTTCAGTATGTGCTCTGGCCCTTATGATCTGTCAGTAGCACTCACTCGTCCTTCCGCATGCCCAACAAACTACAGCACGATCCATATATATGTGGCAGAGATTGGTGCGAGCTATGTCCGCTTTCTGTCCACCCGGCGCCAGATTGGTGCAAAGTACATTTTCTGAGTGACTGTTTCACGTATTTCCCAATGGAACATCACCACAAAAATCTCCTGCAACAAAACACCAGTATGATTCACTTCCTGTGACACAACATTGGTAGAAAGCATCCTCTACCACGAAACATTGTGTCTAAAGTCACACAAAATTGGTACAATGCACCCTCTGCCATGCCCAATTAGTACAGAGCTACTTACCTTGCAACGTGGAGTTAAGCACCTTCTGCCAGGCGACAGCAGTATATAGCAACGTCTGCTATGTAAAAATTTATAAAAAGCACCCTATGCCATGCAACATGGTATGAAGTACTGTCTGCCAGGAAACAATGGTACGATATACTCTCTGCCACACAAAATTGGCGTGAAGCATTCTGTGCTGCACAACTTTGGTAGGATTCTCTCCTTTTCCACACAAAACTGGTATGAAACACCCTTTGCCATACAACACTAGGAAGAAACACCTTTTGCCATGCAGCGGAGATAGAATGCAAGATCTTCCAGACAACATACGTGTGAAACGCTCACTGGAACACAACAGCAGTGCAAAGCCCCATATGCTGTGAAACACTGGCACAGAGCTCTCTCTGCCACGCAGGGTTATTACACATTATTCTCCACCGGAAAACGCAGTGCAAAGTACCCTCCTCTTCCCCCCACAATCAATGTGACACTCAGTCCGCCAAGCAACATCAGTACGAAGCACTCACAGTCACCTTTTGAAACATAACATTTGTAAGATACGCCATCTGCCAGCAACATTGACACTAAGTACCGTCTGCAATGTAACAATGTTGCAATACTCCCTTTACCAAGGTACATTTTTATGAAACACACGCTGCCATGCAACATCGATAGGGAGCACATACTGCCACACAACATTTATATAAAGCGTCCTGTGATATACAATGATGGTGCACTAAACCCTCTGCCACGTGATACACAATCTCTGTTACGCAGCATTATTACGAATTACCATCCGTTACCCAGTGCTGATACGAAACAGCCTCTGCCACACAACATTACTATGATTAACCTAACGACACGTAACATGGATAGGATGCAGCTATTGCCACAAAACATTAGTATGATGCGTCCTCTGCCATGCAACATTGGCGAAATACACCTTCTGCCTCATGAGATCAGTACAAAATACTCTTTCCCACTTAGCATTGTTATGAACTAACCTCCACCACACAACACTGATGTGAGACGACTTCTGCACACAACACCTCTATGAAACAAGCCAAGCCACGCAAAATTACTGTGACGTATTCTTGGTCAAGCAATAATTGTAAACAGCATCCTTTGCGTCACAACATTTGTATGGAACTCACTCTACCACAAACAGTCTGTTCATAGCACCATCTGCCGTGCAACATCAATACGAAGCACTCTCTGTTGTGCAACAGAGCATGAGGCACTCTTAGCCACGCAACTTTGATACGGAGCACTCTCTGTCGTGTAACAATGGTAATAACCACCATTCACCACGCGACATTGGAACGAGGAGCTCACTGCAACATAAAGTTGCTGTGAGGCGCCTAGTGTCATGCTGTGTCGACAAGAAGGATCCTCTGCCACGTGTCATTGGTAAGAAGCACCCTCTGCCATGTAGTATTTGTAAGAAATACCCTCCCCTACACCGCATCAGCACAAACGCGCTGTGCCTCTGAACTATGGTACGAAGCACACTCCGCAACGTATCATTACTGCGAAGTAACCTCTGTCATACATCTTTATGAAACACCCTCTGCAGGGCAAAATCGTTAAGAAGCACCGTCTGCCACGCAACATTGGCATGAATCAATGTAACATCAGTGCGAAGTACCCTTTGTCACTCAGCTATGGAAGGACACACCCTGTTCCACCCAACGTAAGTATGAAATGGCGCTCTGTCGCGTGACATCGGTAGGAAGCACCCTATGGCTTGTGTCATTGACAAGAAGCGTCCTCTGCCACACAAAATCAACATAAAATCTCCTGTACCACTTAACACTATTACGAAGCACCCTTCACACTGCAACATTAGTCAGAAGCAACCTCTGTCACACAACCTCAGTACAAAACACCCTCTGCCAAGTAAAATTAGTAACAATCACAGTCCACGAGGCAATATTGACATGAAGCACTCTCTGCAACGTAAAATCGGTGCTAAGTACTCTCTGCCTAGCAACATTTTTATGGAGCATCCTCTGCCACATATTGCAGGGGTGCTCTACGGACACGTGTTATGAAGCTGGACTGCAACGCCAGGCCTCTTAAGTTACAGCGATTATTGGGACTGTGTCAATTATATGTAAGTGGAATTGTTTTCACTTCTGGAGAAGGTTCATCTTTATTCATCATATTTCAACCAATCGGCACCAAACATTAGTAGGTTATACACATACCTTCCTTGTAAACAAGTCTACCGATCTGTGAAAACATTATGAAAACCTCTACAAAATAGTTCCTGAGAGTAGCTCGTACCTACAGACCCGCGACAGGTAACTTCAGATTGTACATGCACAAATAGACAGAGAGCAGGTTAAAAAGAGAGATAGAGCGTGGTTCCAAACATTTTATATTTAGTCCACGAATTGCTTTTTCCTAGTAGCTTTCGGTATTAGACTTACAGAGAAAGTAAAATATGGAACACATCAGCTACAAAAAGAAAATCCAAGAAAAGGTTGTATCTTCAATTACTAAATCTGAGAGTAGATGGATTAGATGCAATGGAGGATGAGTTGAATGCTACACTGAGTCACAGCGCCAGCGATTGCGCCAAAAATTATCATTCCGCCGCCTCCACTGGGCGCAGTAGTAGTTCAGAGGATGTCAACAGCAGTCGTTGTTCTTTTGGGCGAGAGAGTAGACTATCTGAGGGTTCAATGAAATGTTGTACTATTCGGTTGGTGTAATGTATAGATGGAAGAAGATGCAACTGTCAGAATATATTTGAGAAAGAAGATGGACTTTTGATGTATGGTGCTGGTGTAATGGAATATTTTCGTCAATAGTAAAAAGGTACTACACTTTTCTTTAATAACAATCCCTCTTGTTCACAGGTACAGTCAATAAAGCATCGGGCTCGTGTTCATCTATTAGACTTGTAACTCTGGTTTCTATATGCAATTATAGTATTTCTGGTTTTTCAATTAGTTCATTGTAAATGGTGTTTAAAACATTTTGTCGTATTGAGAAAGAACTGAGCCAGATACATCTACGTTGAGCCACAGTACCACACGCAGAACAGTTACCCTTGTGCTTTGTTGTTTCGTAGCTTTTATAGTTGCAGGGGACACAATTGATCAACTTTGGTAATGGAAATTCCTTGTCATTCTTGATTTTTATTTTATGCAGTCAGATTGCGTGCTAATATTAGTCAGAGCCAAACGGTTACGAGACTTCGTAACCGGTCACACAGCTAGTAAAATTATTGCATTTATTCATTAATATTAGTGTTTTCTTTTTAATTAAGCACCCTTGCACGTGGCGACCGCTGCTTCGGATCGTCCCTTGGAATTCTTTTGATAGTAAAAATAGTACACAGTAGTATTGTTCAAGTAATTTGTAGTTTAGTAATTGTAGCCTATATTGCATGTGTAGGTTTTGTAATTGAACGGTTGTAGTTGTCTAGTCATTCTTCTAATAGTATTTTTGTAGAATTTAATTTTTTATGTGTTGTATACGGGTTTAACAATTCTGTGCCATTTCGAAGGTTTTAATGGTTCGTTAATCGTGTTTGTTGGGAGGCATTTCGTGTGGTTGGTATTGTTGGTGATAAAGTGTTATATTGTGTGTAATTTTCGTGTAGTGACGAGTTTTGTATGTTTTGTAAATGATTACGCGATCGATGAAAAAGGCAAGAATGATGGATAGTCACAATAACGAAATTGTTAATATGGCGAATTCGCCAACACAAGAGAACAGTATGGTGAATAATGAAATAGAAAACAATTTAATAACCTGGGAAAATATTCCGGAACCAGTTCAAATTTTCTCACAATCGGAAAATTTTCAGAATACGAGATTAACGATTGAAGATTCTGGAATAGTATCGAACACATATATCTTTACTGCTATGACGAAGGAAGTTAGTTTTACGGGAAATGTTAGGGGCGAAAAGAATTTCGAACCACTTAATATGGAGCAGTTGATGAGTGCAATATTAAATTTGGGATCACAAATAGGAACAATTAAAACTGATATGTGGACAATGGAAATACAGTTGGGATCTGAATTTAAAACAGATATGGGAACAATGGCAACAAAGTTAGACTCACGAATAGGGACATGTTTGGAAAAAATGAAAGATGAAATAAAGAAAAAAATTAGAGAAGAAGTACAAGCGATTTTGAATGCTCACAATAATAGATTAACTTTAACAGAAAATAGACAAAAGGAACAGGATAGAGAACAGGAAGAAAGAGAACGTGCGATAGTACAAAAATTTTCAGAGTTAAATTTACAACGTGCACACGATAAGGAAGAAATATTTAAAAGACTCGAGGAATCCGTACCAAATGACAGAATAAATAACCTAACACAACAATGTAAACAGTTAACTACTAAATGTGTCAATACTGAAACTCAAGTCGCGACACTTACAGAAGACGTAAATAAACAGAAAGAACAAATAGGTGACTTAACGGAAAAAGTTGAGGAGATTCCAAATAAATTGTCAAGTCTTAGTTTGTATGGGAACAGAGATTCAGCTGATACAGCTCCATTGCCATTTGCAGAAACAGGAGAGTACCAGAATATAAACATGTTGAAAATGAGGGAAAATTTAATGAACGCGTTAAAAGGGAATTAGAGGCTTTAAGAAAGCAAATTAAACAAATTGAAAGCGAAATAGTAGGAAAAGACAGTAGATGAAATTTAGAGTCACCGATAGCGAGGGGTTTTGAAGAAAATAGTTTATTTCATTTACAAGATGCAACAAGAGATCTCCAGGCGCGCTACCTTGACAATAATCGACATTCGGACTGGGACAGACGCGGTAGGTCTTTGTCGCGACGACGCGAAAAATTTGACTATAAACACTTTTTTACTGTTCGGAAATTTAATATCTTTTGCAATTCTAATAATGACATACATCCATGTTCATGGTTAGAGCAATTTATGTACGCACCTCCGCCTAATTGGCCACTAAGTCACAAACTGGAATTATAGCCCGACTAAATTAATTCGTATTTGTTTAACTAAGCTGCGACAATCGATAAGACACATTGCTTTAGCCGAAAGAGGTGAAGACGACATTGAAACTTTTAAGACCTTGCTAAAACAACTTGAGTACGAAAACGACGGTGGAAATTCTTGTAATTTTTTTCAGTAACGGTAATCACAATAGATTTTCAGAGGAAAGGGATAATATTCGAAACGGACGTTATAAGGTAATTTTGGAAACGACAGACGAAACAGACAGGACAATAGATACCAGCCTTATGACAGTAACAGACGTTCTAACAGAAATTACACAGACAATTATAATAACAGAAATTCTTACCGAAATGATCAATCATACTGAAACAGTAATAGGTATCATCAAGACAGAAATTATTCATACAATAATAGAAATTCTTACTACAGAAATAACCAGGGTAGTAGACCTAACAATAATTTCCGAAGTGACAGTCGAAATTACACAAGAAGTAGTCATGCAGATAGCAATGAAAATAGAAAATTTAATAACAGGCACAACCTATACATTTAGTATTCATAGATATAGAAAAAGCCTATGATAGTGTGCCTTTATTCAGTTTATGGAAAGCTTTAATATTAATAGGAATAAATCCAAGAATAATTAAAGCAATTCAAAATTTATATAAAAATTCTATTTCAAAAATAAAAATTATTAAATATCTATCACATGGATTCCAAGTCACAAAAGGATTACGTCAAGGATGTAGCATCTCACCTACATTGTATAGAATATATACAGAAGTAACTTTACAGAATTGGAAGATAAAATGTCACGCTATGGGAATACCAATAAATGATAGAACAATATACTCGTTACAATTTGCAGATGACCAACTGATTATAGCCCAAGACTATGAGGACATAGAGTATATGACCAGAAAATTGATTCAAGAATATAAAAAATCAGGTCTAAATGTAAACATGAATAAAACAAAGTACATGGTAATTGGTGGAGTGAATGGAGACTTAATATTAGAAGTAGGGATGGGAACAATAACAGCTACTGAGGAATATAAATATTTAGGTGTGAGAATTACAAATGATGGGAAACAGGACAAAGAAATTAGATCAAGAATAAATTCTGGAAAGACGACAATCTCTTTAATGAATGGAATTCTCTGGGACAAACACATAACAACTGATAACAAAATAAGGATTTTTTAAACAATAGTTAGGAGCATTATTACATATGGTTCAGAAGTGTGGACAACAAAATGGCAACTGAAATCAAAATTATTAGCCACAGAAATGGATTTCTGGAGACGTTCAGCTAGAATATCAAGACGAGAAAGAATAAGAAATGAAGTAATCAGAGACAAGATGAAATGTAAAAATTCTGTTATTGATTTCATCGAGCACAAACAACTTAAATGGTATGGACACATCAGACGAATGGAACAGGAAAGGCTACCAAAATGCATAATCGACTCGGTACCAATTGGAAAAAGAAAAAGGGGACGACTACCTGATACATGGAAACAGGGAGTTCAGTCAGCAATGAGGAAGAACAACATTCCTGAAGATTTATGGACAAATAGAGAAGAGTGGAGAACAGTAATTAGTAACTTACTGTAATCTAGAATAGGTGCTGGAAAAATGTACTCACATTGTAAATCCAGAATAATAATAATAATAACAGACACAACCGAGAATTGGCATCCTCCACATAACAGAAATTCAGAGAGACAAGTGCAAATCGTACAAGCTGATCCTCGAAGTGACGCGAATAATCAAAGACGTGACGCAAACAATTGACAATGACTGGTACCTTCGACTTGTGGCAGCCATACAGACGGTGCAGAAAGTAATGATACTACGACTTTACACTACGTACGCTTGGAAGATGTGAGAGATATTTTGCTGGACGAAAAGGAAAATAATGTAGACGCATTTTTACATTCTGTTATTGAAGTATATGTGAGTAAGTATAAGTTCACTGCGGTTTTAGATTCTGGGAGCCCACTGAATCTTATTAGTGAATCAGTTTTTCGTATATGTGTACGAACTATTGGTTGTCCTGTGTTACCTGTTTCTAAAACCACAATTCAAGGAGCTATTTCTGAAAGAAGTGTGGAAGTTAATCAGCAGACCAAATAAAATTTTTATTTGTCAAGGATATGAATTCTCTGCTAATTTTATTATTGTTCCATTACTCAGTACACATATTAGGTATTGAGTTCCTAAACACATATAAACCAATTTTAAACTTTAAGGAAGGAAGTGTGAACTTGACTGTTGCCGGAATGCCGAGATGTTTGAAATTTTTCGACTGTATAACTAAATCATAATCAGACACAAATTGTTTAAGGTTTCTTACTTCTGATGTTTCCACTGAGTATTATGACGACAATGTGTTCATTCATGACAACGACAATAGATACAGAGACGCGATGGATGACATGATTAATAGTGAAGAACTAATTAATGAAAAGGTTAACAAAGCTGAAGAGAGAGATGACGTTGCAACAGAAGAATTATACAAAATTTTGACTTCAGATGCTACAGTATTTAGTCATCAAACAGGAACTACACATGGCTTATAATATTTATTTAAAGTAAATGAACACACACCATTTCAGAGAAAAACTTACGCAATTCTTTGGCTTATAGAGGCTAGGTTAAGAATGAACTTCAATCCATGTTAGATCAAGACATTATTGAGCAAGCAGTCAGTCCTTACACAAGCCCATTACATATCGTTCTTAAAAAGGATGAGTCAATCGTTTGGTTTTGGATTCCAGACAGATAAATAATATCATCATTTCTGAAACTGACAGTCCACAAAATTTAGATGAACTTCTTCAACATTTCCATGGAATTAAAGGTTTGTCCACCATTCATCTCCACGCATGTTTTTGGCAAATTGAACTCCACCCTGATTAAAGAAAATACACTGTTTTTTTAGCCTTTGGTAACTGTTATCAATTTCGAAAATTACCATTAGGACTTACTGTATCTTCAGAAGCATTCATTCGTGGTTTAAATGAAATTTTACCTGTTTATATTCGTAACAATATTACTTCATATGGTGACGATACTCTTATTGCTAAACGAACTTGGGATTCATTATTACGTATTTTTGCAAGGGTTAGTATTACAGTGAACTTGGAAAAATCTGAATTTGGTCTTTCGCTGCTGAAATTTCTTGGTCATATTATTTCTACAGAAGGCATTCTTCCTGATCCAGAGAAACTAGACGCTATTCGTAATTATTCTGTTCCTTCTACTAAACGTGATGTTCACAGTTTCCATGGCGTCTGTAATTTTCTTAGATGCTTTGTTAGATTGGACAATTTGGCCACACCTCGTTTATGTAAACTTTCTGGAAAGAATTATAATTGGTGTTGGGATGAGGTAGCTCGGTTAGAATTTGAACAACTTCAGGATGCTTTAGTTGCTGCTCCACTTCTTTCACACCCGGATTTATCTAAACAATTTTGTTTGACAACGGACTAATCATACAATGGCCTAGGTCCATACTTATTTCAAGAGATAGAAGAAAACAGCGTTGTAGTACTGAACATTATTGCATTTGGAAGTCGTGTTCTCTCAAAATCAGAAACAATTATTAGATCACAGAACTTGAAGCCTTGGCTGTTGTTAGGGCTTTCACAAAATTTCGCATTTTTTTGTATGGTAGGCATAATAAGGTTTACACCGATCATCAGACTCTGGAATTTCTTATGTCAACAAAATTAACACATGAGAGATTATCACGATGGGCGCTGTACCTTGATTTTAGTATTGTTTGCATCCAGGGTTCTTCTAATGTTATTGCTGATGCTTTACCACGTGCAGCTATGGGTTTGAAACAAAGTGCTGCGGAATGCTGCAAAGAAAACGATTATTGTTTGATTTATATTCAAAGTGTTGCGTTTGAAAATTTCATTTCGTCTTCGCTCCAGGACATCGATAAGGAGCAAAACAAAGATCTAAGCTGCAAGGACATTAAGGAGAAGTGGAGGAGCAGGGAAAGCATAGTGATTAGACAGTATTATTTAGTTCGTCATGATATTCTTTTTAAACGAAAATCGGTTGACAACTCTGGTTTGTTTGCATCCCTGATGAGTGGGTTAATAAATTGATTTGGAATACACATTTCAGCTACGCACACTTTGGCTCCAGAAAATGCTTTCATAAAGTACGATAAAATTGATACTTCAGTAATATGGAAAAACGTATTCGATTTGTTCTTGCTAAATGGAAACTACGTCAAAAGGCTAAGCCACCAACTATTTCTCACACAGCACCGTTGTTTCCTATCGTTCCAGCGAGATTAAAGGAGATGCATGCAGTCGATTTGTTCGGTCCAGTGGTTCGTACTACTAATAGTTTTGCGTACATTATGGTAGTAGTGGAATTGACATCAAAATATTTGTGTTTTACACCTTTACAGAAAGCAACAGCTCGTTCAGTATCTAATACTTTCATCAAACATTTTCTTGATGAAGTGGGACATGTTGATAAAGTTATATCAGATAATGGATCACAGATTCGCTCTAAAATTTGGATTTGTACTCTACGGCGTCGTAAGATTAAACCTATTTTCATTTCACGTTTTCACTCTCAATCTAACGCTTCAGAGAGATGGCTGAAGGAAATTAACAAATTGAGTCGTCTTTATTGTCATCATAAACACAGAATGTGGTATCAGTACCTTCATATTTTTCAAAACATTCTGAACGATCTCCCTAATGATTCAACTTCTTTACCGCCTATATTGATATTAAAAAATAAAGCAAAGTCAAATCGTATTTCTGAAATCGTTCCTTTTCCATCTTCAGGAAAACTGCGGCATTCTGAAGTTGCCAACCAGGCTCTACAAAATATTACATCTGCGGTTGCTAGAAAAGAGAAATCACCTAAACGCCCTGGTCGTTTAAAAACTTTGTCAGTTAGTCAAAAGGTGTTAATTAACTCTCATCGTTTATCTCACAAAGGAAAAGGCTTGTGTCGCAAATTTTTTCTGCTTTATAACGGTCCATATAGAGTTCGCAAAGTTATTCATGGTAACACTGTTGAAGTAGAAACTCTTAAATCACGGCACTCTAAGGGAATACATCATATATCGAACGTAAAAATTTTTGTGGGGTGACGTACTTTTGATAAAATCAACAGTTACACGTAAACACGCAGAGAACATAGGGATACCATGCCGTGTTAAAGCGGCAGCACATACATAAAGTGACAATCAGTCCGCGCGCCGCTCAAGGGAAAACCATTGACCGCAAACAATTACTTTCTACGTCACGCCTACCTACAGCTGATCGAGCGCCCGAGCAACCAGTGCAAATGCACTGACAGCAGTAAACAAATACACAAACTAATTTCTCCGGTTAAAGTCAGTATAAAGCTATAGTGACCTGATAAATTATCATGTTACTAATGTTCAGTTTTTCCTGGATATAGTTGTATAAAATATTTAAGAACTACATGTAAATTCTCTGCGTGTCCGACATTAAGAAGACTTGGTATCGAGAAAATTTCAGGAAGAATGTAATTTCGAGGAAGACAGTAATAAACTAAAAATGTAACTATTAATTGATTTTATTTTTCAGGTAACATATTTCTGCTTAGGTATGTACTTTATACGTAATTTGCTGCTCGCGATTACGTGATGTATACTTTGTGCTAAATTTTATGCTCTACGAATTTACTTGTGAAGCGACATGCTTGCGTACATTTGCTGATTTTGACAATGTTTTATTAATGAACAGGGTTGTTACTTGTGTATATCATGCATCGCTTGGCTGCTATGCTTATTCACTGATGTCATATTTTTCATTACGTGCCTGCTGTGCCTATTTATTTAAATTATATTTCCCACCTGATTAGTTGTTGTAAGTTATACTTTGTGATTTATCTGCTTGCGCCTTCATGTTTACTTATTCAGATTACATATGAACATTTATTTGCTTACGCTGATATGATGCTAATGACTTATTTATTATGTAAGATATATACTTGCGGCTTTGCGTATGGATTGCATATTTACACATTCTGTTTTGTTATCATAACTACTCTTTAATTTAGTATATAGAAATGCTTATATGCTGTGTACGAACATAGAGTTTGGGTTACACTATGGTATTAATTATAGATTGTTCGCTTGGCAGAGCCTCGTTGTAGGGATTTTGCTGCATCCACTTGTTGACATTCTGTCCTCTATTGGTATATTTACTTGCTACTGCATGTTTCGCTTACGCTCAGTGCTTTACATTTTAAGATAAGAAAATGAACTGCTATGATTCTACGAACTACATGGGTACTTAAACTTCATTGAAGTCACAAGAACTGGAGGTTTTAAATAAGATGTATAAATTCATTATTATTATTATGGAAGGGAAGCTGACGACATGAAATACCAACACTAGTTTTAGGCTATTGACGTTTATTACACTGCATTCTTCACGAGCAATTGAAATAACAAGTGACACTTGGCACAAAGAAATACTCCACATGTTTGCTTCTGATTTGTCGTGATTCTTGAAGTGGTACACACACTGTGAAATATTACGATTTATTCATTCGAATTCTTATGTGATCATTATCACTGTATACTCAAACCTATTTACTAAAAGTTATTCAAATTGAAGGCTGTTAGAGGTATGCATTTATTTTATTTTATGATGGACAAGGTAACCAAAATATATTTTATAGTTCATAATGAACAAAAGATTTGCCTCAGGTGGATTACACAGACTTTATGTGTGGACATTGTGTCTTCGGATTCTATGGGATGATGAATTGAAGTTTGCGCTAGGATTTTATCTGTACTTGATCGAGGAGACTGACTAGAGGAAAGAGTTGTTATGGAAGTGAAATGACATTGGTGATAAGATTTATATGTATCGACATATTGAATAGGTATTATTGAAGTATTGAGATTGTGTGTTGCCAATGATTATTGGAGATTTGGTGGATAAGAGGTAAGATGAGTGAGGAGCATATATTTTCTTTTTTTTTTTTTTTGTTTGTTGATACAAAACAAGAAGGATGAAGATGGCAGAGTCGAACACTGCAGTGGAAGGAAGATTGTATACACACACACACATTGTGTATATATATATTGTTCGCTTGGCAGAGCCTTGTTGTAGGGATTTTGCTGCATCCACTTGTTGACATTCTGTCCTCTATTGGTATATTTACTTGCTACTATATATATATATATATATATATATATATATATACAGGGAAAGAAGTATTTGGGTATGTTGGCAAACTGACAGCTCTTCAGCAACCATATCTTTTGATGTGGCTTGGCAAACTTTGCTCTTGACATGATGGCTATGACTTTGACTAACTACTGTTGACTATTATACACTGTTGTCACTACAAATTGATACACATGATACACATCAAATTTTTACAGAATTGCATTTACACAGTTAACACTATTCAATTACACAATAGTACTTAGTATGTGGATGAAATATGAGTGAGTGTGTTTTGTGTGGTTTCCTTTCCTAATCCAAAATAATTGGTACTGGCCTACCTCAGAAATATTATTTTACTTATTTGTTGCGGCTTGCACTGACACCCATAAATATTGTAGGTTTACTGATATTTGTCTATTTGTAGTAGTTAATATGATAATTATCTGAAATCATTTTTACGTTTGTTATAATTTGTATGTTTAGTGTAAGAGCATTGATAATAATTTTGTAAAAGCAATTGTGTGTGCATTCAAACTGTTGTTCGTGCTTACACCTATTATCATCGCTGGCTGTCACTTGGAAATGCTTAATTTTCTGACGTAATGTGATGGAGTGTTTAATTTCTGCTGATGAAATGTGATGAACTATTTAATTTCTGCTGATGAAATGTGATGGACTGTTTAATTAATGATGGTGAATATTATGGACTATTACCTGCACTTGTTCAACATTGCTGGGTGCCACTGTCGAAACTGCAACCACTGTTGTGATGTACTTATTCCTACCTGCACCTGCTCGCCATGGCTGGGTGCCACTGTTGGAACTGCTACTGCTGAGATGATGTAACTTGTTGCTGTCCGCATCTGTTCAACATTGCTGGGTGCCACTGTTGGAACTGCTCAACCACTGATGAGATGTCACTTGTTGCTGCCTACAGCTGTTCGCCATTGCTGGGTGCCACTGTTGGAACTGCAACTATTGATGTGTTGTCACTCATTCCTACCTGCACCTTCTCGCTATTGCTGGGTGCCGCTCTTGGGGCTGTTCAAATACTGATGATGAAATGTTATGGGACTGCTATTTGCACCTGTTAACCACTGGTGGGTGCAACTGTTGTAACTGTAAACTACTCTGAGGAGTGCTACTTGTTTATTGAAGTATTGAAAAGATTTTATGTGAATATTTGCGTAAAATGATTTATTGTGTATTGACTGTATATGAAATGTTATGAGACTCTTATCTGAACCTATACGTCATTGCTGGTGCCATTGATTGAACTGTTTAAGTACTCTGAGAGGTGATACTTGGGTAAACTATTATGTAAAATCAGATGTATGTAAGTATTTGTATTCCTTACTGTATTTTTACATATTAGGTTATTGAACGGTCAGTGTAGAGCCAAAATGTATTTAGGTATGTGATATTTACTTATTAATATCGTCCTTTTATTGTGCGTGTTTTTTGGACGAATTTCGTGGCACTTTCACCACCTATGCTGGCAAAATTACCACCAAATTCTAGCCCGTGGAGGAGAGGCATATGAAAGGTGGGTACACTGAGTCACAGCGCCAGAGTTTGCGCCAAAGATTATTATCCAGTGGGCGCAATAGTAGTTCAGATGTTGTCGAGAGCAGCCGTTGTTCTGTTGGGCGAGAGAGTAGACGATCTGAGTCTTGACTGAAATGTTGAACTGCTCCGTTGGTGTAATGTATAGATGGAAGAAGAAGCAATTGTCAGAATATGTTTGACAAAGGAGATGGACTTTTGATTTATGATGTTGGTGTAATGGAATATTTTCTTCAATAAATAATGAGGTAAAAAGGTATTACAGTTTTCTCTAATAAGAATCCCTCTTACTCACAGGTACAGTCCACAAAGCATGTGGCTTGTGTTCATTTATTAGACTTGTAACTCTGGTTTCTATGTGCAATTATAGTATTTCTGGTTTTTCAATTAGTTCATTGTTAGTGCTGTTTAAAATATTTTGTCGTATTGAGCCAGATACATGTACGTTGAGTCACACCACCACACACAGAACAGTTACACTTGTGCTTTGTTGTTTCGTAGCTTTTATAGTGGCAGGGAACTTAATTAATCAATTGTGTTAATGGAAATTCCTTATTTTTGATTTCTTTTATGGAGTCAGATTGCGTGCTAATACTAGTCAGGGCCAACCGGTTACGAGACTTCGTGACCGGTCACACAGCTAATAAAATTATTGCATTGATTCATTAATATTAATGTTTTCTTATTAATTAAGCCCCCTTGCAAGGGTTTCCTGAAATAGTCAATTACGAAAGCAGCAGAGGAGGTTTTAGGAAGGGAAAGGGAGAGAAAAGTACTGAATGTTTGACCACGAACTTATTGGGGGCCATTGAGGAAATGAAGAAACTGTATCACATACGGTTAAGATCTGGGAATGAAGATGTGCAAGGTATATAAAACGAGAAGTAAAAAATTACTAAGAAAGGTCAAGGGAGAAGAATGGGAAAGAATATATTGGGAAACAGAACATTCGCTTGAATATACGAGATCGGCAGCTGCACAGAGAATAATACGGAAGATAAGATTAGGTAACACAGAACCTATATCAGATAAAGAAGTAAAAGAGGCGCTGAAAAAGGCAAGGAATGGAAAGACAAGTGGGCCTGCAGGAGCTGTGATGAAGATGAGTAAACATGGCCCCCCTCAAGACGTGAGACGTATTTGTATTGATTGTTGAGTGTGAGGATATACCAAGATAGTGATGTGTATGATACATGTATGCTATCTATAAAAAAGGAAACAAGAAGCACCGAAATAATTATAGGAGGATTTGTGCTATGGTCTGTATCAGCAGACGTTTTAGCGCTATACCGTAAAACAAGTTAGTGAAAGAGACTCTGGAAAATATGCGAGAGAAACAGGTAGTATCACACTTGGATGGTCTTGTATGGATCATATTTTTAGCCTTAGGCAAAGAAATAAGAAGGCGTATTCTAAAGGTATCTGTGGAACTAGGGAAAGCGTATGATTCAGCACCCATGAGTGTACTATGTGCAGCAATGGAGTGTATAGGTTTAGAAGCAAAACAAATATCCCTGATTCGGAGATTATGTACCAATCATGGGCAACAGTTAAGTCAGGGAGAAGGATGAGAGGGACATTTCAAACATCGAAAATACGTAGTATGTCACCGATCCAGTTCAAAACGTATATGTACTATATATTCGAATCAGTCTCGTGGAGGTATAGGAATTTTTTGCAGCATGGTACTATCTACTCACTATTACGTGCTGATGATAGAGTACGGATGGCTTAAAATAGAGAGGATGTCAAATTTATGAGGAAGAAATTAACGGAAGGATTTGAACGTGGTAGGCATAGAAAAAAAAAATGATGAAAAGGAATATATAATAGTGGGAGGAGATGGAAGTGATATAGTACCACCACAAGGAACTATTAAGGCTATAAAACAGTTCTAATACTTAGGGTGTGTGCAGCACATATGGAACACAGAATCCACGTGGCAAGAGAAGCAATTAATATGCCAAGTGGAGTTCAGTGGAGTAACGCAATGTCAAAAGAAACAAAGAAGAGGAGTCTGCATACATTAGTGGAAACTGTGCTAACGTACAGTGCAGAAGGATGGACCCTGGGTGAGCGCCAGGGAAGCAGAGTACAGTCAGTAGATATGGATGGAATAGCGAGGGCAGTCGGGATACCCAAAATCGAGCGGAGAAAAATGGGAAAATTTGGGAGATAAAGGGCATGGAACAACCGGTCATACAAAGAACTGAGAATAAATTCTTCAGTGGTATGGCCATGTACGGCGATGCAAAGATGATGGCCAAAGAAATCCAGAAAGGAGGAAGCGTGGACGGCCGAGATTAAAACGGAGAGCGGGAGTAATTGGAATGAGAGGAAGAGGGATGTGACGGAGGAAGACTGGCATGATTATGAAAGCTGGCGAACGGAACTAGAGGGCAACTGCTAAAGACTGTGTAAGCTCTTAAAAGTAAGTACAGACAGAGAGAAGACAGATTAAGAAAACTGAAAAAGAACAAGATGTTATTTGGAAAAAGTAAACTGTTCAGGCAGCCCATCTGTATAATCCACTAAAAACAAATGTCACAAGTAATGAACGTGCTTTCAATATTCATCTTTGGTAAGTGCAGACGTTACTTCTGTTTTAGAACTGCGATAAATTACTAGCAACTCTTTCGTGTGTTTAGTTGGTTGAGAATCATAAAGCCTAACGCACCACAAGAGAATTGTGCAACATAATATCCTGTGCTATCGCTTTTTCCCAGGCTAGAACTTGTTTCCAGATAAACATATAACATTGTGCGATGACACATGGGGGTGTGGAAATTGACAAATTTTAAATATATTGATCTGTTTGATTCTCAATCTAGGCTCCAACAGTTCTAGTACTCAGATGTCGCGAAAGCAGTTCCGTCACTAATGACCTTAATGTTGATGGGACATTTAACCCTAGGCTTCCTTCCTTCCTACGAAAGCTGTTAAAACTGACGTCACCATGTACAAAAATTCTTGTGAAATTCTGGCTGAGAGACTGAAGTCGGTTTAAGTTTACGAATTTCAGCGACTCTATCCGGGCCGTTCTGCTCTGTAGAACGTAAAATATGTCACGAGTATCGATTAATGTGGTGCCACGCGCGATGTGTTAATTTACAAGCAGGGACAGGTGTCAGACACACAGCTGTTCCCTGTTCCCGATAAATAAGCGTGAGCTTGTGGTACTGAAAAACGTGAGAGTAGTCTTTACGTTGATACCAATAGTATGTCGACTGGTTCTGGCTGGTTTCTTACTTCATCTTCGCTTAAATATGTGCTAAGCATTTGAATGTAGGGAAGCACATGAAACAGTGAAGACCATTTAGACTTTGTTATTTTCGTCATCCTTTTCATTTTCTTATTAACAAATAGTGCCACGCTAAGTGCTGGTAGCTAGCAAGGTATGGTATCCAGTCTGGAGAATGCACGTTATCGGAAACGACGCCGAAAACCACTGTAATACTGGTGGTCAGCAGTGACGTTGTAACATTTTGTCATGTATAATACAAAGAGAAAGTCTTTTCGTTTGCTGTCCGTTCAGTTATAAAGCGACCGCCTTTTAAATCTCTCGTTCCTCATGTTCATCCTGCCGTAACTGGTCAGATGATTTACACGAATTGTCAAACATACATTTTATTCCTTAATTTTGTACTCGGAAATCATTTACATCGCCCTCCTCGTCAGTTACAGTAAGCGATGGAAGTTGCGTTAACCACCTCCCTGTTAATCCAGTAAGTTGTGTTCTGCGTGTCGCTGTCGTATCTTATTCTTCTCTGCCTTGTTTCGTTTCTCTATGGGTTTTCATTGTTATACGGTTTGATGCAGCGTTATTAGTAGTTCATGGTCGCCTCTTTTTCTCCATGCTGCATTCCGCCTGGGAGGAAATTAGTTTACCTCATCTGTCTGCGCCTAGAGTAAATAAGTTGAAGTGTGAGACCGTTGTCTACATCTACATCTACATGGATACTCTGCAAACCACATTCAAGTGCCTGGCAGAGGGTTCATAGAACCACCTTCACAATTCTCTGTTATTCCAATCTCGTACAGCGCGCGGAAAGGATGAACACCTATATCTTATCGTACGAGCTCTGATTTCCCTTCTTTTATAGTGGTGATCGTTCCTCCCTATGTAGATCGGTGTCAACAAAATATTTTCGAATTCGGAGGGGAAAGTTGGTGATTGGAATTTCATGAGATGATTCTGCCGCAACGAAAAATGTCTTTCATTTAATGATTTCCAGCCCAAATCCTGCATCATTTCTGTGACACTCTTTTCCATATTTCGCGATAATACAAAACGTAAAGCCTTACTATGAACTTTTTCGATGTACTCCGTCAGTTATACCTGGTAAGGATCCCACCCCATTCAGCTGTTTTCCAAAAGATGACGGACAGGCGTAATGTAGGCTGTCTCCTTAGTAGGTCTGTTTCATTTTCTAAGTGGCTTGCCAGGAAAACGCAGTCTTTGGTTAGTCTTCCTGACAACATATTCCATGTGTTCCTTCCAATTTAAGTTGGTCGTAATTGTAATACCTAGGTATATAGTTGAATATACGTCTTTTAGATTAGACTGATTTATCGTGTAACCGAAGTTTAACGAGTTACTTTTAGTACTCATGTGGATGATCTCACACTTTTCGTTATTTAGGGTCAACTGCCACTTTTCGCACCATTCAGATATCTTTTCTAAATCGTTCTTCAGTTTGTTTTGATCGCCTGATGCCTTTATTAGTAGATAAACGACAGCGTCATCTGCTAACAACGGATGACGGCTGCTCATACTGTCTCCAAAATCGTTTATATATATATAAGGAACAGCAAAGGGCCAACTACGTTGGGGACCGTCAGAAATCACTTCTGATTTAGTCGATGACTTTCCGTCAATTACTAGGAACTGCGATCTCTCTAACAGGAAATCACAAATCTAGTCACTAACTGTGACGATATTCCGTAAGCACGTAATTTCACTTGAAGCCACTTGTGTGCTACAGTATCAAAAGCGTAATCGTAGTTTGTATCTGAGGTGATACTGGGGCACAGGACCCTTATTTACCTAGATGAGAGTGAGAAACCACAAAAAAATCGCAAACAGGCCGTCTGGAAAAACACTTCTTCTCTTTGGTCCACGAGACGGATTCGATTGAGGGCAGGTTCACCTCCTTGAATCCCAGAGGTGATGTGCTAACACGCTTGGGTGTCTTTGCGTGTCTGTGTTGTATCGTAGTGTAAGCATTTGTATTAAAATGCAGACTTTCACGGCCGGAAATATCATGTCCATTATAATTATCCGGGCTGTTATGCCGTGGTCGGTTGATGAATTCTGTGTCGATTCCCAACGTTTCGTCTCCGACTGCGGGAGACATCTTCAAGGGGGTCCGTAGCTCGATGGAAGGTCCAGCACACCCACATTCAGTACTGACAGTCAGTAGCGAGCCAGTGGGTGTGTTGGACCTTCCATCGAGCTACGGACCCCCTTGAAGGTGTCTCCCGCAGTCGGAGACGAAACGTTGGGAATCGACACAAATTCATCAACCGACCACGGCATAACAGCCCGGATAATTATAATGGAAAAGCATTTGTATGTCACATTTTATAATATGAAGATTTGGTTTCTGTCCAGCATTTGTCTAAACGAGCGTGGAACGTAAACCGGCTTCGGCGCACTTGGATTAAGTAACCTGCACTGTTCCACTTCCTCGGCCTGGATTTCTATATATGCTCAATGGCTGCCGTTACATCCGGGTAAGCTGTTTATATCTATGTAACGATGATAAATAAAATTTTACATCACAGATATTCTCTCAACTTACCCCATGGTCTTAACATATCCAATAATTAATAAAGCAATCCAATAATTGATAAACCCACCTCCATAGCTGAGGTCGCTACCGCATGTTGGTGCAGTTGCGCTCGACTAGCTCGCTTCGTGGTGCTGACTGAAATTTTCACTGGCAGTATTTGCCTATGTAGGGGGTATTGGTGAAGGCGTAAGGTTCTCACCCCCAGTCTATGCACCAACGTCTTGAATCAAATTATAGACTTCACAGGTCTCATGACGTTAGGGCAAGTGAGACTGCTAATGGTATTCAACATCTCGGGACACATGAAAAATAAGGACATTATTATGCTATGTTGTCAGACCAAAGACGCTGCTGTTTCGTTATATTGTTTACTAAAATAGCAATACTTCCGAGTGGTTACCATCTTCATCTTATCTGCGAAAAGTACATAGTGTGATACTGTATTTTATATTTTTTAGTGGATAACTTAAGCTATTATAGAAGTATGGTTTGCTACATACATCACGAAATTTTGATGTCCATATGACACCGATGTATAGTTGCTGTCACACTATTTTATGTTACCTCCTTTGATGCTGTTGGAGCTACAGTAGAAGTCAAAATATTTATTTGAATACGTGTTTATGTAATTGTCGAATTACGAGAGTATATTTCATAATAATGTTCCGTGAGAGGTGTCTTAAGATTTGAATCAGCTATGTTGCATGGTTACAAGCGGTTTCCTTCTTTGATGTTCTCTAGGTCATACTTTGTCATTAGCTGTATAACATTGCTCGTACGATTGATTTTTATGTGGTTATAGGATAATGTGTAATTTAATCCTAACGTTTATTATGGAATTGTTGAGGCTAGGTAGTGTTTTGGTGTGCGGCGTTTGCAGCAATTCCCCGATGTTATTTACTTAAATGCATTCTTTCAAGTTGTTACTTTTAATTTCGTGCTAACATGAATTATAATGTGTCTGTAGATCTCATCTGTTCATCCCTTCTTTGGATCGACAATTTCAATAAATTTTTCTATGTAACGTATGTGTATCGTTCTGTTCATTTTGAGTTTCTTGAAGCTCATTTTGTGTGTGTGAATATATTTCGATTTATTTAAAAATACTCAGTAGCAGTCTTTTTCGTGCAATGTGTAAAACCACTATAGCCCCTTCTGTGTGGTCCGATGTATGTCATTCTGTTGTCCATGAAAGAAGATAGTCGATGACCTACTTTCGCTATGTCTAATGTATTCTCTGTATTGAAAATTGAAATTTCGTCCAGTCTGGCCAATATAGAACTATACACCGAATTTGGTATATGTATGATTGGTATTATCCATCCATAGTGTAGTAATGTTCGAAAATTGTGCTGTGTGTAGTATGCAGATATTATGTTATCGTGTTTCAGTAGTAAACTGATGGAGTGAGGTATCACTCCTAAAAACGAAACAGATATTCAGGGTGAATCATCTAAAACTTGCATCGCAAATATTTCTGAAACGGAAACTGCTATGGATGTGCGGTTCTCATAGAATTGGTAGTTATTCAGGAGCTCGTATTGTTAGCCAACAAACAGATTGTAATTATTCTAAGAAGGTGTGTTTTTTGTGGAAACATACACTTTTCTAAGTGGGACGACGCCTATTGACAATCAAAAAGTAGGGTCAGTTAGAATGTCAGTAATGTTTCTTGCAGGATTGTTGTGTGAGTCAACTACGAGATATTGTATTTTGAAACGTTTCCACACCGACACTTGGTTGTGCAGTTCAGTCTACGCAGTTGCTAGGTACGTTGTTGATGTTGATTACAGTGTGCTTGTGTTCATTGAGAGGACTGACTTGCTAGTCAGTTAGTGCGTGACACACAAACTAGAAGGTTGTGAATGGACGATGGGATTTACCAACGCCGAAAAACCTTCCTTAAATGATGGTGTATGGAGAGTGTAAGGAGAAAACAGTTCGTTCTCATATGGTGTATGTGGCAAGATATCCCAAAGGACGTCAACTTTCTCCAGAGCTACCAACCTCTTCAACTCGTTAAATGAAAGTGGTAGTGTAACACCTACACAACGTAACTGAGTGAAGCAAGTGATGACAGAAGAGGTGGAAACTAATGTCCTTGCTGCTGTTGCAGTTGATCCGCAATCGCATGAGAAAGTGTCGTGAATCTAGCAAGTACTCTCCATCGAAATAGGCTCCATCCCTATAAAATCTCTCTCCATCAACAGCTGCGTGGAAATGATTATGGGAATGGTTTTACTTCCTGTACATGGGCATTAAGACAGGATATACAAGATATATCATGTATCTCATTCAGTGTTAGAAGCCACATTTACCAAACAGGGCCAGGTAAACCGTCGAAACATTTATTATTGAACTGTTGACTATCCCCATCGGATTCATCAGCTGCGATTTCGGCATCCATGGGGTGTAAACGTGTGGTGTAAGGTTGTGAACCATGGCCTCAGAGGTCTGTGTTTCATGGACGGAACGTTAAATGCGCAAAGGTATCGCAGCCTCTTAACAGACATTCTTCTACAGATACTAGGATAATTTCTTCTGCAGACTAAGAGGAACCTGTGGCACCAGCGTGATGTCTGTCCAGCCTATAGAGCACGAAGAACTGTAGCGTACCTTCATGATTGTTTCAAGATCGCTGGACTGGACGCTGAGGACCTGTACCTTTTAGCCGGCCTGTTCGATTTGACGCCTGTAGAATATTTTCTGTGGCCTGCCCGGACTTCTCTTCAGAAATACTAGCACGTGTGCAGCAGTCGTTCCATAGCAGACTGTAAGCGTGTATTGCCGCTGCTGGTGGTCATTTTCAACACAACTTGTGGTGGTCAGCTGTCTCGTTACTGGTCAGGATCCACATGACTAGGGTATGCTTTTGTGTTCCTCTACAGTGTATGCTGCCACATGTATTGTGCAACAGTTGATGTGGGAACTTTTCAAAATACGATATCTCGTAAACGACTCACACTAGAATCCTGCAATAAACCACAGTCACATTATATTTACTCCGCATTTAATCTGTTAATGTCAGTAGATATTGTTCAATTTAAAAAAAAATCTATGTCCGCACAAAAAAATCACTTTCTAAGCCTTTGATGTGTTGATTGGTCCCTGACTGCCAGTCCTTTCTGTTAAAATCACACGTCAACAGCACTTACCATTTCTGCAATATCTGCTATAAAAGTTGTAGGTGATTTACCCTGTATATATAAATGTTTGTTTTGTGGTTATTTCTCTTGTCAGCGTTATTTCCTTACGTATGGTGGATTCTGTAGGAGTTGTGCGCTTATCATTTAAATGTGTGACAATTTTAAAATCTATACAATTTCGTTGTGTAACATATTTTTGGATGTGTATCTCTTTAGTGCTCCTAAGGCAGGTTTACTGATCGATTAATCTTTGAATTAAAATATGAATATTTTTGCGATTTTGGATGACAGGAATGTGCCTTAGTGAACCGCGAATTTGTATGCATAATTGAAGTTTTTTATGATCATAACCATGTAATTTCTTGTTATGTTACATTCTGATTTTTATTCTGGGTTGCAGATTGTTGAGAACCTCATGTATTAGTTGCATGTCTTCATTATTTGCGTTTATTAACATTCGTATGTCTCGACATACCTATAGTAGTATACAGTTTCGGAGAATATTTCGTTCGTGTTGTAAAAGAATTTATCTTCCAAATCGTTTATGGAAATGTCTGATATTAAGATTACGATGCTGCATCCTGTGCCTATACCTTCTCCTAGATTTAACAGTTTATTATCGAACTAAAATAAATTTTGTTTGAGTATCAACTTCAATTACTAAATAATGTCACTGACACATCTTATGGCGGATTTCCGTAACATACTATATTGTGTTTTATTGTAGTAGTTGTTTGGGCGACTGGACTGTTCATTCAGAGTTTTGTGATATCAAATGAGACAAAATTGCTGTTTTTTGGTTTTGTGGTGTATTTTCTTGTGCTAGTAATCTAGAGTTTTCTTATTGTGTATTGTTTATTAAAATTGTATACTTATCATAGAACGTTGCGCATGTTTTTGTTAAGCTAATATGTAGGCCTATTATAGTGTTGACCACTGGGCAGACTAGGGCAGATGTTTTGATAATCTTTGGACGTTCCATTAATTGAGGTCTTTAGGATTCATTACCGAACATCACTTTTTGTAGTCAGATGAAAGACAATGACAGTGTTTGATGATCTTTCGGTGTCCAAATCTGTTAATGAGGTCTCTAGAGACTTTTGTTACGTTATTTACTATGAAAAAGTCATTTACTTTATGTACATAGCCTTTCTGTTTAATACGGCTGAACTTTTACATCAACCCATTTATTACTGCGTTATTAGTTACTAGTTTCTCAATTATTTCGTTTAATATCATACAATTTTTGTACTGGCTTTTGTAATTATTGGTGCTTTCCTTTTATATAGCATTCAGTGTCCTAACAACGACTTTGTTTTGTTGTTCTATAGGTAATCTAATTATTGGTTGCTATCTTAGTTGTAGCTATAATTCGTATCCTGATAGCGTTGTGGAATTTGGGTTCTATATTATATTTCAAATTCCTATCTAATAGATTTCGTTCACTATTTTTAAACAAAATGTCAGTCAGGTTTTCTGTTCTTATGTAATATTTAAATGAGGGAGTTTGTGTTTGTGGTAACATTTGTAGGACATTGTGTTTCTATAAGGTTTTTAATTTCCTTTTTGTGTGTAAAACATACTTCTTGGCTAGTAAGGTGTATCTAGTTACCTGTAAATTTTGTAACATAATTGAATATAAGGGCAT
The DNA here is from genome assembly GCF_023864275.1 of Schistocerca cancellata. Classification (NCBI taxonomy): domain Eukaryota; kingdom Metazoa; phylum Arthropoda; class Insecta; order Orthoptera; family Acrididae; genus Schistocerca; species Schistocerca cancellata. The sequence continues at coordinate 171,221,511 of NC_064633.1, read as the reverse complement.
TGATACCAAAGTCCACATGTGCAAAGTACATATTCTGATTGAGATACACATTCTCATAGATGTATTTCATTTACTTTCGCATACATAGAGTTGAGCCATACTGATTGGTGGTTGTTGTAATTGAAACTATTGCGACTGTCTTGATGCTAACATATGTAGGGCTTTGCTGTATGATTTCCATTTTCAGGTTATATGTGAAAAGTATTTAGTTTGCTATAGTTTTCAAATTTTTAAGTGCATAATTTAATCTTTGACAGAATGCTGGTGCTACATACATAATGCGTATTAGGCCGTTGTTGATATTACATGTTGACAGACTGGCCACGACGTTGACTATTTTATCCTACTCTGAATATTTCTTGGAGATACTTTTTCACAAATCACCTTATAATTTGAAAATGGAGTCTCTGACGAACTTGGGATGAACACCAAAATAAAGTAGATATTCAGAGTATATTTTAAGATTTTAAAAATATAACTTTTTTAAAATTTTCAAAGAGTAATGCACCTTAAGGTTGGTAGCACTCTTGCTGCTATTCGTGATGATATCGCTAGGCCGTGTGCCGGCACAAGGTTTCACCTTCCTCCTTCCCCAATCAACACCATACCACGAAAATACAACACTACAGTATATACACATCCATCTCACTCACTACACTAAACAAATAGACATATAGGAGAATTGTCACACATGCATACGCAAAGAGACCAATGTGCCCTTTTTTGCAGTAAAACAATTGTGTACGGCACTGTTGGCTAAGATATCACATGGGGTGAGAGAGCCGTGTAGGCTTATTTTCCGTGCTGTTATATCTTTGCTTACTGGCGCAATCCGTTTTCCTGTTACGCCACTGAGTGGCACTTTGATCGTCTTGTAGTTGGTTCTTTGTTTAGGGGGAGTTGGAGGCAAGTTGTTGACGGACTATGGGGAGTGAGAGAGAGAATCGTTTGACGAACAGCGAGCGTGTGATTACGGGGCTCGATCGGGGATTGCTCGTCAAAACTGGCAGCTATTGGTAAATGGGTGTGATGGTGTGGAGTGGTGGACTCTGTGCTGTTGCGCCCGACTGATTATCTGGATATGGGTGTGACTGTCTGCTGATGTGGACGTTGTGATGACGTAGATTGTCTCTGGTAACTGCCCGCCCTACCTTATTTTTGGAGACAGTACTTCTGTTCAGGAATTTTGGCACAAATGCTCCGCCACTCTTTACCGTCCCTCCGTACTGAAGCTACTACTTCACCTCCCCCCCCCCCGCCCACTCCTCTTCTGTGTAAACTCCCTGTATGGATGATATAAAGGGTGAGTCATGATGAAAGGTACATGCTTTGACAGGTGATACTACTGGTGATTCTGAACAAAAAACTTCTAATAATGATATGCTCTTTTCTTAACTGTCTTCAGGTTAACCTATGGAAACTGCTAGGAGCGGGAAAGGTGCAGGTGACGGTAAGTTAAAATACTGTTATTTCACGCTTTTTTTAATTGTGTACGTTTTCTCACAAAAGATGTTCAAACGGTCCACTGTCAACTTCAGTGCATGTTGCTGCTCTTGTATACAGGTGTTGTGTTGTCGATCGGAGCTCGGTTTTGCATTCCTTTATCTGGTCACAAGCATGAAAAATAGAAGCCAAAAGTTCCTCTCTTGCGTCCACTCTGCGCTTGTAGACGTCGCTCTTCAGGGATCCCCTGTGACCAAGCAATGACTCCACGGCGACCGATCAAACGACCAGTATATGTTGCGTTGAGATACTGTGTCACTGGACGTACGGAATGTGTAGGAGCTCCGTCATGCTGAAAATACATACAAGCTCGTCTTGCCAAAGGGATATCCTCCACATATTCTGGTAACACATTTTGAAGAAACTCAAGATACCCTGTCCTACTATGTCGGTTATCTAAAACAACTGGACAGATGAGTTGGAAAAATTGTACCTCTGTGGTAAGATATTATGGGACCAAACCTCTGAGGTATCGGTCCATAAGCTTACACACTACTTAATCTAACTTAAACTAACTTACGCTAAGGACAACACACACACACCCATGACCGAGGGAGGACTTGAACCTCCGACGTGGGGTACCGCGCGAACCGTGACAAGACGCACCACAGGTTGACTTCGTTGAAAATTCGTTTCCACAGTAGCGTGCACATTTTCGTTTGCCCTTACATGAGAGTTGCGCGTGTTGTTGATTGCGTTTCGGGTAAATGTCGACTCGTCAGTGAACAAAATACGTGGAATTAATCGATCATTGGCAGTGACCCATTGACAGAATTCTTGCCGGGTACAGCATCTCCTTCATACAGATGTTGTACACCCTGCCGATGAAAGGTATACAGATCGTGCTCGTGTACTGTGCGTATCACTCGTGTTCGTGGAATACCAAGTTGGACAGAAATTCTTACAGAGCTAATAGTATCGTTGCGTTTCACTACTTGAAGGATGTTCTCAACTTCATTAACTGTTTGTAGTACGGGACGTTCAGAGACAACATTAACGCTGGGAGGCGTACTACGCTCACGCTATCTGTAAAGCACCCTGCTAAACATCGTGCTATCTGGCACTCTGCGATTCGGATATCGTTGTTGGTATTCTCGCACAGCAGCTCTTTAATTCTCATTGGACAAACCATTGTCAAAGCCCGTCTAAACATACTCACTACACATAACTGTATTCTTTGTTCACGTAACAACACTGCGATACCGTACACTAAGACAAGCACTGTCGGACGGAGATTTGAGGTAAGCAACTGCGAGATGGTTAGTAACGATGATGCTACATGTTTCCCGTTCCCAGTTGTTATCATTGGATAACCAGGAAACGGCTAAGAAAAGGCCATATGTTTATTAGGGGTTTTTATTTTCAGAATCACCACTGGTATCACCCGTCAAAGCATGTATCTTTCCTTCTTACTCACCCTGTATTTGAGTGTATTTAAACTGTGTTTTCCTCTCCATTGCAAGTTATTCAGCATTTCGGTGACCTTCGTCATTATTGCTTGGATGTAAAATTAATTTATTCTAATATATTTTAGGGCATCACATGTATTACTGACCACAGAGGTCCTATATCGAGCCTGACTCTTAATGTGGCAAGTTGTTGTTTGCTCGACTTCGGTAGCTCGAATGAATTGTGAAATCGGGAATAGTCGTGCTAAGCAAACGCCAGCAATCCGGTGATGTTGGCTTATTTTTTGTACTCATATCGAAATGTTTTGGCTAGGTCCAGCACTTCTGCTAAGGAATTTATTCTTCCTGCCAGATTAAAACTGTGTGCCCGACGGCGACTCGAAATCGGGCAAGTGCTCTACCATCAGAGCTACAGAAGTACGACTCACGCCCGTTCTCACAGATTTACTTCTGCCAGTATCTCGTCTCCTACCTTCCAAACTTTACAGAAGCTCTCCTGCGAACCTTGCAGAACTAACACTCCTGAAAGAAAGGATATTGCGGAGACATGGCTTAGCCACAGCCTGGAAGATGTTTCCAGAATGAGATTTTCACTCTGCAGCGGGGTGTGCGATGATATTAAACTTCCTGGCAGATTAAAACTGTGTGCCCGACCGCGACTCGAACTCGGGACCTTTGCCTTTCACGGGCAAATGCTCTACCATCTTTTTTTATCTCATTTTGTTCGTTTTTTTTTTTGTTCGTTGTACCTGCTCGGGGCGGACGTCGAAAGACACCCGTTTCAGTTCGTTGTTGATCCATTAACTCAGTTGTTTTAATTACAGAGGGCAGCTAGCCCTCTGACCGAACACGCTGAGCTACCGTGCCGGCACCATCTGAGCTACCAGAGCACGACTCACGCCCGTTCTCACAGCTTTATTTCTGCCGGTAACTTCCTCACATGGTAGAGCACTTGCCCGCGAAAGGCAAAGGTCCCGAGTTCGAGTCTCGGTCGGGCTCACAGTATTAATCTGCTAGGAAGTTTGATATCAGCGCAGATTCCGCTGCAGAGTGACAATTTCATTCTGGAAACATCCCTCAGGCTGTGGCTAAGCCATGTCTCCGAAATATCCTTTCTTTCAGGAGTGCTAGTTCTGCAAGTTTCGCCGGAGAGCTTCTGTAAAGTTTGGAAGGTAGGAGACGAGATACCGGCAGAAGTACAGCTGTGAGAACGGGCGTGAGTCGTGCTTCGGTAGCTCAGATGGTAGAGCACTTGCCCGCGAAAGGCAAAGGTCCCGAGTACGAGTCACGGTCGGGCACACAGTTTTAATCTGCAAGGAAGTTTCATATCAGCGCACACCTAGTTGCAGAGTGAAAATCTCATTCTGGAAAGGAATTTATTGTTTACTGTATTATAATTTATTAATGCTGCGATCTCGTACATAGGTATTAGCTGTCAAGCATTTCTGGCTACCTCTTCAGTTAATTATGTAAGTAATTGCCTTTAGGTTAGGGGTCTTGTTAATGGCTGCTTAAACAAATTAATTGCTATGTAGGTCATTCCTGTTAAACAGTTAACCGTTAATCACCTTTATTTTGATTATGCAGTCATTGTTACACATAGATTTTGGTCGGGGTCTCGGTCGGCGTCTGCATTAGGTATTGTTGTGTCTGGCCTTCAGAATTTACTTGTTTTTGATGCTCAGTCTAGCATGCATTATATACCAATTTTTTTGCCCTCGGCTTTCCGAGTTGTTCATAGCGTTGGAGGCTTTGGTCCCGACGTATTATCCAGTACTCGCCGATTCACCGAACGTCGCTAGCGTGGCTAGTCAAGTTTTGTGTGCGTGTGTGCGACTTGGTGTCCCGCGTCTTGTCTTGCGGTAGCCACTGAGGAGGCGCGGCCTCCTCGCTTGCTACGGCATCTCTCTGTATGTTAAGTTCTTAATCTTTATGGCATTCGGACTGAAGTTTGAGTCAAAGTCCACCAGCCCGGCCTCGTCTTCTTATTGCTACCTTCAAATCTGTTTTGATTAGAAGATCTTTCAGTCTTTTAATTGTGGATTTCTGAACCTTTAAATTTTAAAGTCGTTGTTACGGCTCCGTTCCAAAGTTGCTAGTGATAAAAGGGCGCTTCAAATCATTTTATCGTTAACTTGAACCTGTACATTTTAAAATATTGTTGTCTTTCCTGTTTGAAAAGCTGCTTATAGCAAAAACAGACGCCCCAGGTTGGCGAAATACTGAATACCTATATTTTAAAAATTTTGCTATAGTTCCGGTTCGAGAAAGTGCTAAAGCCTAAGGAGACCTCAGATTGTCAAATGCTGAACTTGTATAATTTTTAATATTGTTACCTTCGTGTTTGAAAAGTTCTTAATGCCAAAGGGCTTCTGAACCTGTAATTTTTTAAAAAGAGGTTTATTCTTCTCTTTCCAAATTCCTAGCTCCAAAAGCAATCATAATTTATTTTTAATCTTATCGTGAGCTTGTGAAATTTTCTAAACAGGGACCACCTTCGTTGTTTGATGTTTACTGTGTAACGAACGGTTCTCAAATTGTTATGGTAATGCTCTTTCTGAAGCCTAAAAGGCTCTCCAGCTGTATTTTTATGAATGTTGAAACTGTTATTTTAAAGAGGCATTACCTGTCCTGTAAAGAAAAATTGCGACTGCTAAAAGGGGTATTTAAACCGAAGTCCGTAACTCGTGCTAACTTTCGTTAAACTTCCTGATCTCTCAGGGCTGCTTTATTGTAAGTTTCGTATTTCTGATTTGTCAACCTGAAATCAATGTGTATGTGTAACTCTGACGCGTCTGCACAGAAGGGAGCGTCTAGAGTGGAGTCGTCAACAGAAGTTGTTGGCAGAGTGGCCTTTAATTTGGGAGACCTGCTGTGTGTTTACTGCTAACGAGTCTTCAGAGAAGAGAACGTCTAAAGTGGCGTTGTCAACATGCCACCTGACCTGGATAATCGAAAAGTGGGAATTTTTTATTTATTTTTTTTTCACCGGTGAGCTCCGTTTTGGTCTGAAGTGTGATTCTCGACGGATTGACACCTGGGGGGAACGTGGTAAGGTAAGGAATGAGGAGTTTCTACACAGTATCGGCGTTAAGACTTCATTGAATAACTTCTTTTGTACTAGAAGGAGCTGCAGAGGATAAAAATTGTAGAGGATGGGAGAGATTGGAATACGTCTAGCAAATAATTGAGGACGTAAGCTACAACTGCCACTCTGTGATGAAAAGTTGGCACAGGAGAGAAATTCGAAGACTGAAAAAGTAATCATTTTGGCTGCTACACAGCTATGTGGATAAAATCACGCGCAAATTCCTTGTTACTTTCGCCTAGCGGTGCACCCTCTCTCTAAAGCAATACGAATAATGTTATTCTTTTGAGACTTTTATTTGAAAGTATCAGAATGATACTATTAGTATTACTTCGTCCTACTTCCAGCTTAGAAAGAACATTTTCATTTTGCGATATATTTCAAGTGTATTGCCCTCTACAATTTTAGAGCAGGGCAGTCATATTCATTTTTCCTATATGCATTTTGAATTGTCTTTCTCTTTGCAGGGACTCAGCCAATACCAGGCTCATTAGCATTTACGTTAGTCAAATAAGCTGGGAGTTTTTTTCGGAACTCTCCGATTTATGCATTTAGCTGACCTTTTATGAAATATTAGTGCAACATGTGAAATATTACCCACAATCACTTTAGAATGTACTTAGTTCATGTAGTAAGTTAATTACTCAAAAGTAAATAAAGAACAATGTACGCACTCCTCTCTTTTATAATTTGACAATAACCACTAATCCTTTAGAAATCTCTTTTCACAGAACTAACTACCGAACAATGACGGAAGATTAAAGAAATTACATTAGTGTCCAAAAGTAAAGCAACAGACGTATGTTTTGCAAGGTTGCCTTTATTTTGCCGCAAGAAACTATAAACAGGTAGCAGTAAAGTAGAAACAATATAAAGATCATAGAACGTAAACAACTGCAAGGCTGATAACGGTAGACAAAAATGTTCTTCGTTTCTTCCAAGTTAACGGATTTGTACACACATTCCGACAACTGGTTACTGTGTTCAGTACTGGATGTGACCGCATCTTGTAGCAGTACAGGCCTGACAACGATGAAAAATTCTGTGAATGATGTCATCAATCTCATGTTGAGGCAATAAGCCCATTCTTCTTGGAGAGCTGCTAACAAGTCGTGGAGAGGGTTTTGTGGAGGGCTTGGCCTGATCGCTCTCCCGATATGAATCCCATAAAGCAATCCAATAGAACGACTAGGCCAAGCCGTGCGTCCAATATCTTTTTCTTCCAAGGAAACATCAATCGTCTGTAGCACTACATCTCAAATGCTTCGATTCTCTTCTGTTCCAGTTTTCTCACAGTCTATGTTTCATTACCCCACAATGCTGTGATCTAAACGTAGTTTCTCCGAAGTTCCATCCTCAAATTATGGGCTGTGTTTGACACTGGTAGATCGCTATTGGCCAGGAATGTCCCTTTTGCCAGTACTCGTTTGCTTTGCCTTTTATATTCTCCTTACTCTGTCACTGGTTACTTTGCTTCAAACGTAGCAAAAATCCTTAATCTCTTCTGCGTCGTGATCCTCAATGTTGATGTAAGGTATCTCACTGTCCTCATTCCCGCTGCTACTCATTAATTTCTTCTCTTTCCTGTTCACTCTCAATCCATATCCTATGCTCATTAGACTGTTCATTCGTTTCAACAGCCGCTGTAACTGCACATTACTTCCACTGACGATAGCAATGTCACCAGCGAATCTCATCATTAATATTCTTTCACCCTGTATTTCAGTCCCACCTTTGAACCTTTATTTCCGTCACTGATTCTTCTATGTATGGATTGAATAGTAGGAGTGAAAGACTGCATCCCTCTCTTACATTACTTTTAATCCGAGCATGCCATTCTTCGTCATCCAGTCTTAATGGTCCCGCTTGGTTCTGGTACATATCGCATTATAACGGTACTTTCCAATAGCTTAACTTTGTTCATCTCAAAATTTCTGACATAGCAGTATTTGACATTGACGTCTTCCCACAGGTCGACCGATCCTATGAACATGTCATGATTTTTCCTTAGTCTTACTTCCATTATCAACCGCAACGTCAGTACTGCCTCTCGGGTGCTTCGGCCTTTCCTAAAGTGAAACCGATCGTCATTTAACAGACTTCCAATTTTATTTCCAATCCTTCTGCGTATCATTCTTGTCAGAATATTGGAAGCATGAACTGTTAAGCTGACTTTCCGCTAATTCTCGCAATTATCAGCTGTCACTATCTTCGGAATTGTGTGCATGGTGTTTTCCCGAAAGTATGATACCATATCGGCAGTCTCACACATTCTACACACCATCATGATTATTAATTTTGTTGCCACTCCTCCCACAAATTTTAGGAATTCCGATGAAATCTTATCTGTTCCTTCAGCCTTAATTGATCTTAAGTCGTACAAAGCTCTTTTCAAATCTGATTGCAATACTAGATCCCATATCGCCTTCCTGTCGAGTTCTGTTCCTTCTTCTATCACAACTACAGACAAGTCCTCTCCCCTCACAGAGGCCTTCAGTGTACTCATTCCACTATCCGCTCTCTTATCTGCAATTTAACAATGGAATTCCCATTGCCGTCTTAATGTAACTTCCCATGTCTCTCATTTAACAGAAAATTTTTATTATTTTCTGTAAATTTAGTCAGTCCTTCCCACATTCATTTCTCCTTCGATTTCTTCACACTGATCATTTAGCTATTTCTCCTTACGTTCCTTGAACTTCCTGTTTATTTCGTTACAGAGTGACTTGCTATTCTTCATACCTGAATTTCCCTACACATATTTGTGATTCCCTCTTTCGGTGAACATCTGAATTATATCTTCAGTTATCCACGGTTTCTTCGTAATTATATTCCTTATACCTAAGTTTTTCTTTACAACTATTGTGATTGACATTTATACAGATATCCACTATTCTTCAACTGAAATGGGTCGTGAGCTGTTCATTACCACAGTATTTATAGCCTCTGAGATCTTTAAGCGTAACTCTTTATTAGTTAGTACTCCCCTCTTCTATGCGTCTTGATTCTTGCTGACTAGTATCTTAAACTTCCACCTACTTCTCATCATTAATAAATTATGATTTGAGTCTACATCTGTTCCTGGCTACACATTACAATCCACTATCTGATTTGGAAATCTCTACCTGGCAGTGATATAATCTGACGTCGTCCACTATTTCCTCTTCTCTTGTGATTCTTGAACAGATTAGGGAAACGGCGGGTATTATGGGCCATTTAAGGATAAATGTAAATTAAAAAATATATTAGTAGTTTATCTCAGTTATGAGAGAAATATCATATTATCAATTTCTTTCCTCAAAGTAATAAAAGTTGCTGTTGTTGTGGTCTTCAGTACAGAGACTGGTTTGATGCTGCTCTCCATGCTACTCTATCCTGTGCAAGCTTCTTCATCTCCCAGTACCTAATGCAAGCTACATCCTTTTGAATCTGTTTAGTGTATTCATCTCTTGGTCTCCCTCTACGATTTTTACCTTCCACGCTGCCCTCCAATACTAAATTGGTGATTCCTTGATGCCTCAGAATATGCTCTACCAACCGATCTCTTCTTCTAGTCAAGTTGTGTCACAAATTTCTCTTCGCTCCAATTCTATTCAATACCTCCCCATTGGTTATGTGATCTACCCATCTACAGCATTCTTCTGTAGCACCACATTTCGAAAGCTTCTATTCTCTACTTGTCAGAACTATTTATCGTCCACGTTTCACTTCCATGCATGGCTACACTCCATACAAATACTTTCAGTAACAGCTTCTGACACTGAAATCTATACTCGATGTTAACAAATTTCTCTTGTTCAGAAACGCTTTCCTTGCCATTGCCAGTCTACATTTTATATCCTCTCTACTTCGACCATCATCAGTTAATTTGCTCCCCAAATAGCTATACTCGTTTACTACTTTAAGTGTCTCATTACCTAATCCAATTCCCGACCTAATTCAACTACATTCCATTTCCCTGTTGTTCTTTTGTTGATGTTCATCTTATATCTTCTTTACGAGACACTGTCCATTCCGTTCAACTGCTCTTCCAGGTCCTTTGCTGTCTCTGACAGAATTACAATATCATCGGCGAACCTCAAAGTTTTTATTTATTCTCCATGGATTTTAATACCTACTCCTAATTTTTTTTTTTGTTTCCTTTACTGCTTGCTCAATTTACAGATTGAATAACATCGGGGATAGGTTACAAACCAGTCTCACTCCCTTCCGAACCACTGCTTCCCTTTCATGCCCCTCGACTCTTACAACTGCCATCTGCTTTCTGTAGGAATTGCTAATAGCCTTTCGCTCCCTGTATTTTACCCCTGCCACCTTCAGAATTCGAAAGAGAGTATTCCAGTCAACATTGTCAAAAGCTTTCTCTAAGTCTACAAATGCTAGAAACGTAAGTTTGCCTTTCCTTAGTCCATTTTCTAATATAAGCCATAGGGTCAGTATTCTGTCACGTATTCCAACTATTCCACGGAATCCAAACTGATCTTCCCCGAGGTCGGCTTCTACCTGTTTTTCCATTCGTCTTTAAAGAATTGGTGTTAGTATTTTGCAGCCGTCGCTTATTAAACTGATAGTTCGGTTAATTTCACGTCTCTCAACACCTGATTTCTTTGGGATTGGAATTATTATATTCTTCTTGAAGTCTGTGGGTATTTCGCCTGTCTCATACATTGCCCACTGATGGTACAGTTTTGTTAGGCCTGGCTCTCCCAAGGCTGTCTTTAGTTCTAATGGGACGTTGTCTACTCCCGGGGCCTTATTTCGACTTAGGTCTATCAGTGCCCTGTCACACACTTCGCGCAGTATCATATCTCCCATTTCATCTTCATCTACATTCTCTTCCATTTCTATAATATAGTCCTCAAGAACATCGCCCATGTATAGACCCTCCTCATACTCTTTCCACCATTCTGCTTTCCGTTCTTTTCTTAGTACTGGGTTTGCACGAAAGCTCTTGATATTAATGCGAGTTGTTCTCTTTTCTCCTAAGGTCTCTTTAATTTACCTGTAGGCTGTATCTATCTTACCCTTCTGAAGATAGGCCTCTACATCCTTACACTTGTCCTCTAGCCATCCCTGCTTAGCCATTTTGCGCTTCCTGTCGATCTCAATTTTGAGACGTTTGTATTGCTTTTTGCCTGCTTCATTTACTGCATTTTTGTATTTTCTCTTTTCATCAATTAAATGCAATATCTCTTCTGTTACCCAAGAATTTCTATTATCGCTCGTTTTTTTACCCACTTGATCCTCTGCTACCTTCACTATTTCATCTCTCAAAGCTACCCATTCATCTTCTACTGTATTTCTTTCCCCCATTCTTGTCAATCGTTCCCTAATGCTCTCCCTGGAGCTCTCTGCAACCTCTGGTTCCTTCAGCTTATCCAGGTCCCATCTCCTTTATTTCCCACCTTTTTGCACTTTCTTCAGATTTAATCTACAGTTCATAAACAATAGATTGTGGTCAGAGTCTACATATGCTCCCGGAAATAACTTATAATTTAAAACCTGGTGCTGAATCACTGTCTTACCATTATATAATCTATCTGAGACATTCCAGTATCTCCAGGCTTCTTCCATGTATACAACCTACTTTTATGATTCTGCACCGAGCGAGGCGGCGCAGTGGTTAGACACTGGACTAGCATTCGGAAGGACGATGGTTCAATCCCACGTCCGGCCATCCTGATTTAGCTTTTCTGTGATTTCCCTAAATCACTCCAGGCAAATGCCGGGATGGTTCCTCTGAAAGGGCACGGCCGACTTCCTTCCCTGCCCTTCCCTAATCCGATGAGACCGATGACCACGCTGTCTGGTCTCCTTCCCCAAACCAACCAACCAACCTTTCATGATTCTTGAACCAAATGTTAGTTGTGATTAAGTTATGCTCTGTACAAATTCTACCAGGCGGCTTCCTCTTTCATTTCTTCCCCCCAGTCCATATTCACCTAATACGTTTCATTCTCTTCCTTTTCCTACTGTCGAGTTCCAGTCACCCATGACTGTTAAAATTTCGTCTCCCTTCACTATCTGAATAATTTCTTTTTTCTCATCATACGTTTTATGGATCTCTTCGTCATCTGCAGAGCTAGTTGGCATATAAACTTGTACTACTGTGGTAGGCGTGGGCTTCGCATCTATCTTGGCCACAATAATGCGTTCATTATGCTGTTTGTAGTAGCTTACCCGCATTCCTATTTTCCTATTAAATATAAAACTTATTCCTGCATGACCTCTATTTGATTTTGTATTTATAGCCCTGTATTCACCTGACCAGAAGTCTTGTTCCTCCTGCCACCGAACTTCACTATTTCCCACTGTATCTAACTTTAACCTATCCATTTCCCTTTTTACATTTTCTAACCTGCCTGCCCGATTAAGGGATCTGACATTCCACGCTCCGATCCGTAGACCGCGAGTTTTCGTTCTCCTGATAACAACGTTCTCCTGAGTAGTCCCTCCGTTGTGGTTGCTCCTACAGACGGGTATCTGTATCGCTGAGGCACTCGAGTCTCACCACCAACGGCAAGGTCCATGGTTCAGGAGGAGAGGGTAAAAAAGCATAATTAGCAATATATGAATTGAAAATAACAGAAAATATAATTGGAATTAACCTTGCATTTTGAGCAGTTTAAAAAGAGGCGGGTAGTATATGATCATTTTTATAAATTAAAATCACTGTTTCGAATAAATGTTTTATTGTTAAGCACTATACACAGTGTATAACATTTTAGAAGAGTCATGACCTGGCCTAATAACCCAAAAGATTTAACTTCAGTAACTACGACCACGAAAGCCCTCAGACTTACATCTTACAGCTCATTTACCCTATGGTTTATGTAGTTTACAGAGATCGCAAAAGTAAAAAAGTAAGTCGTCAATGTCCACACAGAGATCCTGTGCCCACCTTTCTTTTTTATTGCACGAAATCCAGTTTTCTTCATAGCTTTATCCACACAGAATACATTTTAAATTTACAACGTCTTGAGAAGTGCTTGGCGTAGGACTGTCACTAAGAAAAATTTTGATTTGTTCTTCTCCTTAATATTGATCATTGTTCGCTCTTTTTGGAAATTTCATATCTCTCCTGTATTGGAGTTTATGTCAATATTTCCCTTCTCTCTACCTTTCTTTTCCGATATGTCAACATCTTTTCACTGCAGGAATCCAAAGACAACGCCTCTTTTAAAACACTTGCTAAATCAGAATGTTCACCTGAGTCACTTGCATTGCAGGAACTGGCCGTCTCTCTTGAAGTGACGGTAGATTCTGCCTGGGAAGCAAGATGTAGCAACAACAGCTCCATCAGACGTCAGCTCGGGGGAGAGATTCCTGTACAATGTTGATAACATCACTGCCCATAAAGTCCAAATCAGGAAATATGACTCGATTTGTCGGGTAAATTCCGGTACATGTAAATCCATTTTCAGCAATATCTAGTTCACACAATTGCTTTTAGGCATCAGCTTCCAATTTTGCAGCATCAAATTCATTAATTCTTGACCCAGTATAGGCTCTCATCCACAAGTTGCAAGCAGTGTTGTAGTTGTTTTTGAAAGGTTTCATGAACGTCCAATCCAGAGGCTGCAACTTACGAGAAGTTTTTGGGGGAAAACTTATCATAAGGACATGGTTTTCCCGAGCAAACATGATATCTAAGTCCTTGTGACTGGCATGCCCATCCACAATCAGCAAGACACTATCTCCTGCTGAGGGCTGGCCGGTGTGGATCAATCGTCTTACAGACCACTAATGCTTCGCTACAGTCTGGAACCGCGTGACCGCTACGGTCGCAGGTTCGAATCCTGCCTCGGGAGTGGATGTGTGTGATGTCCTTAGGTTAGTTAGGTTTAAGTACTTTTAAGTTCTAGGCGACTGATGACCTCAGAAGTTAAGTCCCATAGTGCTCACAGCCATTTGAACCATTTTCCTGCTGAGCGCTTTGTGAAGGAAACGAAGTGTCTTAGCCACTTAAGAAAAGCTTCAGCTGTCATCCAACCACTAGAAGCTCGAATACTAATGCTTTCAGTTGGAGCACCAATCATGAGGCAGTCAATCATTCGTTTCCTTGGGAAAATAAAAAACGGAGGAATAAACTGGCCGGTTGCATTAATGCAAAACAGAAGTGTAACTTACGTCCCCTCTCTCCAGAATTAATTCTCCCCATTTGACGTTTGCCTCGTATGCATTAAAAATTCGGTATGGACGAAAGGATTGCTTTTTTAAGAGAATTTGAAACTGGCTGAAGAGCCTTTTGACCTGTGTCTTATTAAACCCTACACACTGCATCAGACTAGTGGAATGTGGTTTACTATAGGTAAAATTTGGGTGCTTCTTCATAAAACTGTCATAAACGTCTTTTCCAGCCATTTTTGTCCTTTTGTAGATTTGTGACTCAAATTTAATTTTTCTGCCAGGTCATTGGTCACTTTCAACAACTTTCTTTTAGACAAGGGCATTAGCCTCGAATCTAAATTCATCAAATGGGGTACTAACAGTTTTTCACATCTTCGTCAAAAGTTGCCTTAAAAGGCTCAATTTGTGGTTTCAGAACAGTTGACTCAGAATTTTCTATAGTTTTTAATGTTCTTTGCGCAGTGCTTGAGTGCTGCTAGGTACATGGTATCGGTCAGACGTGGCTCTCTTGGAGAGTTTATTTTCCAATACACCTCCAACAAAATTTTTCATATCACTCTCTGACCATTCTCCCCGACCTTCACCTTATGGTTTTTTCGTAAATTTTGGCATAGTATAAAGGAAAGTAAATGAGTTCCATGCCCCATACCACCCGAATGTCACATGGCCCATACCACTTGAGTCACATTGATGTGAAAACACGGTAGTAAGCGAAACACTGTTAGAGCAAACGAAAGGATATTGTCAGTGCCTTATATGCATAGAATAAACTAAATAACAGCTCTAGTTTTATCAGTATATTCTGATCTGTAATGATTCAGGGACATGTTAAAACGTATTCGAGGCAGGAACTTGTAGAAGCACAAGTAAACAATAGTCACTGATAGACGATACGACACTGGGAATCCAGCGGACTCACTGCACATGGTGAAATGGCGCTGGCGGTAAAGATTACAGTGTGTGCCGTGCTGCAACCTAGTAGTGAATAGCTGAAATATTACCTGCCCCATACTTCCCGCTGGCACATAATACCCGCCGTTCCCCTATATTTATTACTAGTTGATATTTATCGCAGACCTTATTTAGTGTTTCTCCTCTCTCAATCCTGATAGCAACCCTGTATTATCCAGTAATCCTTTGTTCTACATCCTCTCCTCCAATGTTGGTGCATTGCAGGATTTGTGCGCAGTGAAATTTTTCGGTATGACGCATGCAGTCATGTACACTTTACATAATTATACATTAAGAAGAAATACACATACACATATTAATTTATCCTAGAGTGTATGCTGGTTTGGAAAAACGTTGAGGTACAATATTTTTCGGTTTTTTCTTAGAAGTTTAGCAGAATATCCGTATCATTTATATTTCCTGGTTGTATTGTGATGGGAAGTTACCTAATAAGATTATCAGTCATTGTGTCCTTATTCATAATAACTTTAAAATAATTTTTCTCGGTTCTTGACGATGTCCAGTAGTTGAATGATGAAATAACTTTATGTGAAGGGGCAGGATTCTCTTCGCCCTGGCTGTAGCCCAATGGGTGTGTGAAATCATCTCCAGAGAGTCAGGACACTATGGCTTCGTTGTATCAGTAGGGTACATAGTTGTTGGTATAGTTTTACATCGGGGAAGCAGGATAGCTCGATGAAGGCAAAACGAAATGGTGGTTGACAGTGTCAACAGCAAAGTTTGTCTGCTCTACACATGAAGCTCATTGTGTCACATATGCTAAAGATAGTACAGGGCTTTTCGTCATAAACAATCTATTGGTCATAATAAGTTGTACAGGACGACTAGTCACTGATGTGCGGTAATTACATTTAAAAAATGCAAAAAATGTGGCAAAAAGTTAAACAATAGTAACTGCAGGGAAACTTAACTACACTACGGTAAGCAATTTATACGGCTAACGTCAATGAAAGGTGGATATGTTAATCACCATAAAAGAATCAGTAGGGCACGACTGCAATATCAATATTTTCCTGACGTTTAACTAACGTCATGAACGAAGACAGATCAGAGCACGTCATTGTAATTTTTTATTACACCACGGGATGTCAGTCACGAGTTCGCCTGTCGCAGTCGTTACCTGCCTAATATTTGCAGTTAGTGGATAAACGCGCTGTAGCCAATTCGCGGAAGCAGCCAACACACAGCACTTTCATACACACTGACAATGTTTAAACATCTATGCGGCAGGCGAAATCGCGTGTTAGTTACATGAAAAGGGATTACATCTACATCTCCGTGATTACTCTGCTGTTCACAATAAAGTGCCTGGCAGGGGGTTCAGTGAACTACCTTCATGCTGTGTCTCTACCGTTCCACTCTCAAACGGCACGCGGGAAAAACGAGCACTTAAATTTTTCCGTGCGAGCCCCGATGCCTCTTATATTATCGTGATGATCATTTCTCTCAATGTAGGTGGGTGCTAACAGAATGTTTTCGCAATCGGAGGAGAAAATTGGTGATTGAAATTTCGTGAGAAGATCCCGTCGCAACGAAAACCCCCTTTGTTTTAATGATTGCCACTCAAATTCATGTATCATGTCTGTGACACTATCTCCCTTATTTCGCGATAATACAAAACGAGCTGCCATTCTTTGTACTTTTTCGATGTCATCCGTCAGTCCCACCTGATGCGGATCCCACACTGTACAGCAGTACTTTAGAATAGGGCGGACTAGTGTAATCAGTCTCTTTGGTAGATCTATTGCACCTTATAAGTGTTCTGATAATGAATCGCAGTCTTTGGTTTGCTCTACCTGCAATATTATCGATGTTATCATTCCAATTTAGGTTATTTGTAATTGGAGTCCCTAAGTATTTACTTGAATTTACAACCCTCAGATTTGTGTGACTTACCGAGTAATCGAAATGTAGCTGATTTCTTTTAGTACTCTTATGAATAACTTCGCACTTTTCTTT
Source organism: Schistocerca cancellata (assembly GCF_023864275.1). Classification (NCBI taxonomy): domain Eukaryota; kingdom Metazoa; phylum Arthropoda; class Insecta; order Orthoptera; family Acrididae; genus Schistocerca; species Schistocerca cancellata. The sequence goes on along the minus strand of NC_064633.1, from coordinate 171,204,450 downwards.
ATTCAGCGTCAGTTGCCCCTTTTCGCACAATGCGGATATCTTATCTAAATCATTTTGAGAGTCGTTTTGATCATCTGATGACTTTACAAGTCGATAAATGACAGCGTCATCTGCAAACAATCTAAGACGGCTACTCAGATTGTCTCCTATGTCGTTAATATAGATCAGGAACAATAGAGGATCTATAACACTTCCTTGGGGCACGCCGGATATTACTTGTGTATTACTCAATGACTTTCCGTCTAATACTACGAACTGTTTCCTTTATGACAGGAAATCACGAATCCAGTCGCACAACTGAGGCGATACTCCGTAGGCACGCAGTTTGATTAGAAGACGCTTGTGAGGAACGGTGTCGACAGCCTTCTGGAAATCTAAAAATATAGAATCAATTTGACATCCCTTGTCGATTGCACTTATTACTTCATGAGTAAAAAGAGCTAGTTGTGTTTCACACGAACGATATTTCCTGAATCCGTGCTGACTATAGATCAATAAATCGTTTTCCTCGAGGTACTTCATAATGTTCGAATAAACTATATGTTCTAAAACCCTACTGCAAATCGACGTTAGTGATATAGGCCTGTAATTCAGCAGATTACTCCTACTTCCCTTTTTGGGTATTGGTGTGACTTGTGCAATTTTCCAGTCTTTAGGTACGTATCTTTCTGTGAGCGAGTGGTTGTATATAATTGCTAAATATGGAGCTACTTTATCAGCATACTCTGAGAGGAACATGACTGGTGTACAATCTGGACCGGAAGCCTTGCCTTTATTATGTGGTTTAAGCTTCTTTGTTACACCGAGGATATCTACTTCTATGTTTCTCATCTTGTCAGTTGTTCTTGATTGGAATTCAGGAATATTTACTTCGTGTTCTTTGGTGAAGGAATTTCGGAAAACCGTGTTTAATAACTCTGCTTTAGTGGCACTGTCATCAGTGACTTCACCGTTGTTATCGCGCAGTGAATGTATTGATTGTGTCTTGCCACAGCTGTGTTTTATGTATGACCGGAATCTCTTTGGGTTTGCTACCAGATTTCGAGATAGAATTGCGTTGTGGTAATCTCGCATTGGAGTATGCGACATAGTTCGAACTTTTGTAAAACTTTGCCAATCTTGGGGATTTTGCGTTCTTTTAAATTCGGCATGCTTTTTTCGTTGCCTCTGCAACAACAATCTGACCCTTTTTGTGTACCATAGCGGATCAGTACCATCACTTATTAATTTATGTGGTATATATCTCTCAATTGCTGTTGATACTATCTCTTTGAAAACATTCCGCAACTTTTCTCCACTTACATAATCAGATTGGAAGGAGTGAATACTGTCTGCTAAAAATGCGTTAAGAGCATTTTTATCAGTTTTTTTAAATAGATATACTTTTTGACGATTGTAGGTGTTACGCTATTCAGCCTAGCATCAACTGCCTTGTGGTCGCTAATCCCTGTATTCGTCACAACACTCACTACTTGTCCAGGATTATTTGTTGCTAAAGGGTCAAGTATGCTTTCGCAACCATTTACGCTTCGAGTGGGTTCATGACCTAATTGTTCAAAATAATTTTCTGAGAAAGCATTCAGTATAGTTTCGGATGATGTTTTATGCCTGCCGCCGGCTTTAAACGTATAATTTTTCCAGCATACCGAGGGTAGATCGAAGTCACCACCGACCATAATTGCATGAGCCGGATACTTATTTGAAATGAGAGTCAAGGTTTCTTTGAACTGTTCAGCGACTATGTCTTCTGAGTGGGGGGTGGGGGGGTTGGTAAAACGATCCAATTAAAAGTTTAGTCCGATTGTCAGGTATAACCGTTACCCATACTATTACACATGAACTATCTACCTAACTAAACTACCTCTGAGAGCAATAAAAAATTCTGTGTTCCATGGTATAGGGAGTAGTTACAGATGCTACAGAGTAACAGAAGGCGTGGATAAGCAAAAATCTTCAAAATGGCTCTGAGCACTATGGGACTTAACAGCTATGGTCATCAGGCCCCGCAAAGTTCTTAACCGTCCTCAATTGATAACTACCGTCGTCAATGATGAATGTCATTTCTAAAAGCGAAAGGATAGATTTAGGGATCAGAACTGAGCCTTGATTTAAAAATGGTGAAACAGAGCACAAGTGGAAAAAGAGGTGAGGATCATCCCCATGTAACGAGGAACAACTGCCAAAAAAAGCCTGACCTGTTTTAAAATCACGAAGTGGCATCACTTTATCGATTAAAATTTGTTCTTCTCGGGCCTATGTCAAGCAACAGACAGTGCACTTCGTAAATTTTATCTATTTAAGAACTTTGTCTTGTAGTAATTGGAGAATAAAATAAGGTTAGCGATGTAAACAAACAACATTAATGTTATGAAATCAACTGAAAATAATTTTAACAGCACTGAGGAGCCACAAATGTCCTACAGGCAGACATTTACGCTGACGGTGAAGCTTTCCACTTATTAAAAGCCGACACGCTCATGCGTTTTTGTCACCAACATGGTAGCTGATAACGTATAGCTACGAGCGTCCTGTGTGTTGTCGAAGCAAGTGCGGTGGCTGCCGTCCGGGTACTGAGGCGGTGACGGAAACTGAACTAATGCGGGGTACATAATAAGGTAAGAGAAGGGTGACGCTAGTGCTCTGCTAAGGAACTGCGGTCACCAGGCGAATTGGTAGACTTGGCTCTCTGCATTGCGTAGAACTGAACCAGGATAATATTAATATAATAACATTACTAAGATGAAGATCTTATTTCTGAATCATTAAAACATTTGTAAGAAACTTTTCAGTGTGCAATTATAAATATTGTATATTAAATATGTATAGGTCCGTAGTTTGTGGAGCGTATGTGATCCACACCCAGTTTACTCACTAGATGTGTAATGTTTTCTGCCATGTCCAAGTTTATTCATCCATCACTTTAAGATAAGACTGATAATTTCAGTTCCTCATTATCAAAGCATTAATTGAAAATAATTCTGTACATATTCAGGGTGTACATGAAGCCTGCGAACATTTTCAATTATTTATAAGACAAGAATCCAACATACAAATGTCATACATATGTCATTTTAAAGAGAAACCTTGAAATTTCTGTTTCATGTATACCGCCACAGCGTAGTTTGGTAATCTGCTGATAGCGCTAGTTGCAAACATGGCGAGTTCAGGTGTGGAGCGAGTTTCTATCTGTTGGAGTTCATCAAAAACAAGTGTGCTACAGCTGGTCGCCGAATGTTTAGAACCAAGTACGGTAAGAAGCCACCAATAAAGAAGGCCATTTACCACTGGTACAACAAGTTCGTTGCGATGGGTTGCTTGTGCCCGGCAAAGAGAAGCGGACGTCCAAGTGTGAGTGTGAGTGGAGCGCTTAAGAGAGACATACATAACGGATCCTAAGAAATTGGTGCGTCGTTCATCTGTGAACTTGAAAGTCCTGCGACAGAAGTTGTCTATGAAACCATTCACAGTGCACAAGCTCAATGACGACGAAAAAGACAGAAGTTTTGAGTTTTGTTCGCAGTTGTAACAAATGAATGAGGATGGAGATGGCATTGTTGATCGCTTAGTTTTTAGCGATGAAGCCACCTTTCACACTAATGGGAAAGTGAACAGGCATAATTCCCGAATCTGGGTTACAAAGCAATTTGAGCTTGATTCCCCAAAGGTAAATGTTTTTTGTCCGCTGTCATACGGAAAATTGTACAGGCCATTCATCTTCGCAGAGAGCACTGTCACACCCACTTGGACGTGTTGCAGCAACGGCTGATACCTCAAATGCAATCGGACTCTCCGTTCATCTGTCAGCAAAATGGGGCTCCACCCTATTTTCATTGTGAGGTTTGTGGGTACTGTAACATTCAGCACAGCATAGCATGCAGCCATGTATCATGGTGGCTGCAAGATTATTTCTCTGTTATGACTCACAGTGCAGTTGACGCTATCGGTCGTGAGAACGGCCTCCAGTAACATCTAGTAGGAACGTAAAGTCATAGCCCCTACGAATCTAAATAAGCCATAGCAATTATCATCCTATTTTGCTCAAACTTGGTACACAATCTTTTGTTATTCAGTAAAGGATCTTGTAAAATTTCAGACCTTTATCTCTTATAGGTTCGGACATTGTGAAAATTATTTTATTGTCCAAAACCGACAATTAGGTTTCAATACTCAGGAAGAATTGCAGTTTGTCTTTTATTATCATCTAAAGTCATACCGACAGTTCTTATTGTATAAAATAAGTTAAATGGACTTTTTTTTCAAAACTTTAATTACTCTGCACTTCCTAGTGCAAAAAATTAAACAAAATTATTATCTGCTTATTATTTTGTCTTATTATTGTGTCTGTGGGACACACGAAAGAATTTAATGCAATTTTAATTAAAATCTTATGAAATTGAACCGTGGGAAAATAGTGTTTTAACCACGAATCTGATGACGTATGTCGATGTGTGCTTGGTTTTATAAGAGAGCAGCCGGCATAGAAATTAGAAGTGGAATAAGTTTCTAAATGAATTTAATATTCCCAGAAGGAGATTTTCACTCTGCAGCGGAGTGTGCGCTGATATGAAACTTCCTGGCAGATTAAAACTGTGTGCCCGACCGAGACTCGAACTCGGGACATTTGCCTTTCGCGGGCAAGTGCTCTACCAACTGAGCTACCGAATCACGACTCACGCCGGGTACTCACAGCTTTACTTCTGCCAGTACCTCGTCTCCTACCTTCCAAACTTTACAGAGCACTTGCACATATCAGCGCACACTCCGCTGCAGAGTGAAAATCTCATTCTGGAAACATCCCCCAGGCTGTGGCTAAGCCATGTCTCCGCAATATCCTTTCTTTCAGGAGTACTAGTTCTGCAAGGTTCGCAGGAGAGCTTCTGTAAAGTTTGGAAGGTAGGAGACGAGGTACTGGCAGAAGTAAAGCTGTGAGTACCGGGCGTGAGTCGTGCTTCGGTAGCTCAGTTGGTAGAGCACTTGTCCGCGAAAGGCAAAGGTCCCGAGTTCGAGTCTCGGTCGGGCACACAGTTTTAATCTGCCAGGAAGTTTCATATCAGCGCACACTCCGCTGCAGAGTGAAAATCTCATTCTGGAAACATCCCCCAGGCTGTGGCTAAGCCATGTCCCCGCAATATCCTTTCTTTCAGGAGTACTAGTTCTGCAAGGTTCGCAGGAGAGCTTCTGTAAAGTTTGGAAGGTAGGAGACGAGGTACTGGCAGAAGTAAAGCTGTGAGTACCGGGCGTGAGTCGTGCTTCGGTAGCTCAGTTGGTAGAGCACTTGCCCGCGAAAGGCAAAGGTCCCGAGTTCGAGTCTCGGTTGGGCACACAGTTTTAATCTGCCAGGAAGTTTCATATCAGCGCACACTCCGCTGCAGAGTGAAAATCTCATTCTGGAAACATCCCCCAGGCTGTGGCTAAGCCATGTCCCCGCAATATCCTTTCTTTCAGGAGTGCTAGTTCTGCAAGGTTCGCAGGAGAGCTTCTGTAAAGTTTGGAAGGTAGGAGACGAGGTACTGGCAGAAGTAAAGCTGTGAGGACCGGCCGTGAGTCGTGCTTCGGTAGCTCAGTTGGTAGAGCACTTGCCCGCGAGAGGCAAAGGTCCCGAGTTCGAGTCTCGGTCGGGCACACAGTTTTAATCTGCCAGGAATTTAAATATTATTTTGCATTTCAGTCTACTTTATTAAATATTAGAAATTGGCATTGGAATGACGTAAATGATTTTCTGATTGGTGATTGGCTCAGGCAAGTTTGCGATCTAGGAGGATCATTGTGATAGGTCATTCAGGCCATTAGCCAATCAGAATTAAGCTGTTCCCGCGTGCAGAACGTTAGATAGGCAGAGAGTGGGATGGTACAGAGATAGTCGCTCCCCAACCGTAGTACATGTTATATTATACTAAATTTCGCCGTGAAATAACTTTCAAGATGAAGACGAAATACTATTTTATTCGAAACTTATGCTGTTAGGTAGTGTCGAGTCTCAGGCAGTTTAAGTTGCGAACATTTTGAGGACAATTTCATTAATTAATTGATGTGTTATGAGAGTGTGATATTTCGGTCTTAGTGAAATTCCGCATAATTTATGCAATTTTTAGGCGACCACTTCAAACTTTGAAGACCACTGAGACGACCAAAGTTCCCACTCTCTACATTAGAGGGTCAGTGACTGTCAGATCTAACAATAATCGGGTTGGACTGGTAGATATTCAGACTGTTTTTCGTGTGAGAACATTATGTACAGACTGAGATGGGAATAGTAGAGTAGTTAAAATAGTAAATTCGGACTTGATAGCAAATTTTTGTGCTTCCTTAAGCATAAAAACCAGTTTACTAAAATTTCCGAAATCTTGCTGCGGGTAAACTGCATTTTCCCACCACCCGCAATTTGTTAAAATGAACTTGCAGTAACTGATTTGCAACTTGAGCTACGCGGCCTCTGTGTGATAGGTCTTAGATCGTGGATCATCAACGCTGCTTTACACGGCCTAGTGAGTGTCTACTACTGCAGAGTGAATTGACGTCGTAAAGAAGCCGTACTGAGGTAGTTGAACAGTTGATGATAGACTGTACGTACGTGCGACGACAACAAAACCCCGCCCCGCCGCAGTACCTGAATGAAATACGGAGCTGCCGCATCGATGGATCGGTCGTGCTGCAGAAGGAGACAGCTGTTACTTGAATTGGCCTTCCCGATCACCAGATACCACTCCGTGTGACGTTTTTGGGTGGGGACACATTAAAGATCTGGTGTATGTGTCCCCTCTACCGAGTTATGCACCAGAGCTCCGGGAGAGAATACGAGAAGCGAGTGCCAAAGTTGACGATGCCATGCTGGCACGGGTATGGCAAAAATTTGACTACCCTATTGACGTCTGCCGGGTCACTCACGGTTGGTATTCGAATGCTTGTAAATAAGACTCTCAGAGACCGCCTCCAAAATTCAATATGTATGACATCTGTACAGTGTTAAGCTCTTGTGAAGTAAATAACTGAAACTGTTCCCGGACTTCAAGTACAACTTGTATTGATCGTGACCGGTCCATATTTCTCACGAAATAAGCGTCAAACGAAAAAACTACAAAGAACGCAACTTGTCTAGCTTGAAGGGGGAAACCAGATGGCGCTATGGTTGGCCCCCAAAACGGCACTGCCATAGGTCAGACGGATATCAGCTGCGTTTTTTAAATAGGAACCCCCCATTTTTATTACATATTCGTGTGGAACGTAAAGAGATATGAATGTTTCAGTTGGACCACTTTTTTCGCTTTGTGATAGATGGCGCTGTACTGGTCACAAACATATGGCTCACCACTTTAGACGAACAGTTGGTAACAGGTAGGTTTTTTAAATTAAAATACAGAACGTAGATACGTTTGAACATGTTATTTCAGTTGTTCCAATGTGATACATGTACCTTTGTGAATTTATCACTTCTGAGAACGCATACTGTAACAGCGTGATTACCTGTAAATACCACATTAATGCAATAAATGCTCAGAATGATGTCCGTCAACCTCAATGCATCTGGCAGTACGTGTAACGACATTCCTATCAACAGCCAGTAGTTCGCCTTCCGTAATGTTCGCACATACATTGGCAATGCACTGACACATGTTGTCAGGCGTTGTCGGTGGATCACGATAGCAAATACCCTTCAAATTTCCCCACAGAAAGGAATCTGAGGACGTCATACCATGTGAACGTGCGGGCCATGGTATGGTGCTTCGGCGACCAATCCACCTGTCATGAAATATGCTATTCAATACCGCTTCAACCGCACGCGAGCTATGTGCTTGGAAGTACATCGCCGTTCTGTCATGCAGTGAAACATCTTGTAATAACACCAGTACAATATTACGTAGGAAATCAGTATACATTCACAATTTAGATTGCCATCCATAAAATGGGGGCCAATTATGTTTCCTCCCATAATGCCGCACTATACATTAACCCGCCAAGGTCGCTGATGTTCCACTTGTCGCAGCAATAGTGGATTTTCCGTTGCCCATTAGTGCATATCATGCCGCATTTCGTTACCGCTGTTGGTGAATGATGCTTCGTCGCTAAATAGAACGCGTTCAAAAAATCTATCATCGTCCCGTAATTTCTCTTGTGCCCAGTGGCAGAACTCTACACGACGTTGAATGTCGTCGCTATGCAATTCCTGGTGCACAGTAATATGGTACGGGTGCTATCGATGTTGTTGTAGCATTCTCAACACCGAAGTTTTTGAGATTCCCGATTCTCGCGCTATTTGTCTGCTACTGATGTGCGGATTAGCCACGACAGCAGCGAAAACACCTACATCATTTGTTGCAGGCAGTGGTTGACGTTTCACATGTGGCTGAACACTTCCTGTTTCCTTAAATAACGTAACTATCCGGCGAACGGTCTGGACACTTGGATGATGTCGTCCAGGATACGGAGCAGCATGCATAGCACACGCCTGTTGGGGATTTTAATCACAATAGTCACTCATCAAGACGATATTGACCTTTTCCGCAATTGGTAAACGGTCCATTTTAATACGGGTAATGTATCATGAAGCAAATACCATCTGCACTGGCGGAATGTTACGTGATACCATGTACTTATGCGTTTGTGACTATTACAGCGCCATCTATCACAAATCGAAGAAAGTGGTCCAACTAAAACATTCATATTTCCTTACGTACTACACGAATATGTAATAAAAATGGGGGTTCCTACTTAAACTAAACGCAGTTAATATCCGTTTTACCTAAGGGGGCAGCATCTAGCGGGCCAACCATAGCGCCATCTGGTTTCCCCCTTCAAGCCAGACGAGTTTCTTTCTTGGTAGTTTATTCGTTTGATGCTTATTTTACCAGAAGATACAATTTATAAGTAGTGAAACCTGTTGTGTGGGTCCATAATCGACTGAAACAAGTACAGCTACAGCAAGCTATAGGATTTTTATTTTGTTTTATGTTGTAATAGTTCCAACTGCCGTATGAAAAGAACTGTTGCTAAATGAATTATCATTCATGCTTTATTGTGGGCAATATTTCCTCATTTGTCCCTTCTATTTGATTGCTTTGATGAGCGGTCCAGTGGGAGACTTACTCTTGCACTGAAGACTGGGCTCATCGAGATTTCCTTCAGTATGTTTATCTATGTCGGATGACATACTATCCATACGGTTAGATGCAGCTTCAGCTGTTACTTTTATCTACTCGTTAGCTAAGCGGTTCTGCTCTGCTAAGGCCTGACAAATTTTCTTTTAATATCGATTTATAGTTTTAACCTTTTCAGCACTGCAATCCATTGAATTAGTTTTGGTCGCAAAGCGAGCCGTTTCTGTAGAAACAAAATGTATTGAGTAATCTTATCCATAATTTGTGCCTGTTCTTCTGCAACGAAATCTGTTGTGTTGACTTTCTTCTCAGTGGAGTCAATATTGTTTATTTTTTCACTGACACGGAGTGTGTAGTGGTATACGATTTTGTTCATAGCCCATACAAGTCACGACACCTAGAATGGATTACAATTTTGCTAACATGATAGTCTTTTTTTGGTTTAGTAATTTGCACATTAGAAATTTTGCTTCAGGGTCGGAAGCCGGTGACCGTAATCTAACCTAGACGTCAAGTGGATACATAATTTCATCGTGATCACTGAAATAAGCATTACAACACCACATTGTTGAAAATAATTACTCTCCCGTTTTCAAAGTAAGAGATTAGCCCCACTAAAAGCAGTGGGGTTGGTCCGCAAACTAGATGCGTGCAGCAATGGATCATCTGTTTTAGAAAAATACTCTCGCAACTTTATGCGCAACAGTGCTACGTTCGCGCTATGTGCTCTACATAATTTAGTTAAACTTGTGCATATTAGTACGGAGGCTGATATTATGCATGCTCAATTACTTCATATTGTTTTATCTATAATAGAAAACATACTGACAGTACTCGTACAGAATTTGCTATGGTGAAGTTTAGGAAAGTGAGAGAATATTTGTCCATCTTGCGTGTTAAATCCAAGCGAATTGATTTTTGAACATGGTTATTCCTCTTTGTGGTATTTATATCCCAAGTTATCATGTGGATCCACATTGTACGCGTAACGAAATGCACAAACAAAGTTTAGTTATTCCCACCACAGTGTAGTATAAATGTATGAAAAATAGCCGCCGTCCGCGGTGGCCAAGCGGTTCTAAGTGCTTCAGTCCGGAACCACACGACTGCTACGGTCACAGGTTCGAATCCTGCCTCGGGCATGTATGTGTGTGATGTCCTTAGGCTAGTTAGGTTTAAGTAGTTCTAAGTTCTAGGGGACTGATGACATCAGATTTTAAGTCCCATAGTGCTCAGAGCCATTTGCACCAAAAGTCGTATACAGGTTACATAGTTTTGTCTTTTCTGGCCACTATATACTAGATACGAAAAATTTATTTTATCTTTGATATTTGGTCACTGTTCGGGTGTTAACTCTGAGAACATATATTTCTCACAGCTTAGCAGTTATTGTTAAATGACAAAGCAGTGAGTTTCGTAGCCACTTATTTAATAATGTTTGAGCACTACAGAAATTAACCTCCAACATGCTTTCAGTAAATTCTAATATGAATGTGGCTAATATTTCATAATCAGCGGAAAAATCTCATTAAACTACACTCCTGGAAATTGAAATAAGAACACCGGGAATTCATTGTCCCAGGAAGGGGAAACTTTATTGACATATTCCTGGGGTCAGATACATCACATGATCACACTGACAGAACCACAGGCACATAGACACAGGCAACAGAGCATGCACAATGTCGGCACTAGTACAGTGTATATCCACCTTTCGCAGCAATGCAGGCTGCTATTCTCCCATGGAGACGATCGTAGAGATGCTGGATGTAGTCCTGTAGAACGGCTTGCCATGCCATTTCCACCTGGCGCCTCAGTTGGACCAGCGTTCGTGCTGGACGTGCAGACCGCGTGAGACGACGCTTCATCCAGTCCCAAACATGCTCAATGGGGAACAGATCCGGAGATCTTGCTGGCCAGGGTAGTTGACTTACACCTTCTAGAGCACTTTGGGTGGCACGGGATACATGCGGACGTGCATTGTCCTGTTGGAACAGCAAGTTCCCTTGCCGGTCTAGGAATGGTAGAACGATGGGTTCGATGACGGTTTGGATGTACCGTGCACTATTCAGTGTCCCCTCGACGATCACCAGTGGTGTACGGCCAGTGTAGGAGATCGCTCCCCACACTATGATGCCGGGTGTTGGCCCTATGTACCTCGGTCGTATGCAGTCCTGATTGTGGCGCTCACCTGCGCGGCGCCAAACACGCATACGACCATCATTGGCACCAAGGCAGAAGCGACTTTCATCGCTGAAGACGACACGTCTCCATTCGTCCCTCCATTCACGCCTGTCGCGACATCACTGGAGGCGGGCTGCACGATGATGGGGCGTGAGCGGAAGACGGCCTAACGGTGTGCGGGACCGTAGCCCAGCTTCATGGAGACGGTTGCGAATGGTCCTCGCCGATACCCCAGGAGCAACAGTGTCCCTAATTTGCTGGGAAGTGGCGGTGCGGTCCCCTACGGCACTGCGTAGGATCCTACGGTCTTGGCGTGCATCTGCGCGTCGCTGCGGTCCGGTCCCAGGTCGGCGGGTACGTGCACCTTCCGCCGACCACTGGCGACAACATCGATGTACTGTGGAGACCTCACTCCCCACGTGTTGAGCAATTCGGCGGTACGTCCACCCGGCCTCCCGCATGCCCACTATACGCCCTCGCTCAAAGTCCGTCAACTGCACATACGGTTCACGTCCACGCTGTCGCGGCATGCTACCAGTGTTAAAGACTGCGATGGAGCTCCGTATGCCACGGAAAACTGGCTGACACTGACGGCGGCGGTGCACAAATGCTGCGCAGCTAGCGCCATTCGACGGCCAACACCGCGGTTCCTGGTGTGTCCGCTGTGCCGTGCGTGTGATCATTGCTTGTACAGCCCTCTCGCAGTGTCCGGAGCAAGTATGGTGGGTCTGACACACCGGTGTCAATGTGTTCTTTTTTCCATTTCCAGGAGTGTATGCTTGTATAACATGGTGGTGAAACGCATTAACTGGAGTTTTTCAAAAAGCATCCAGTATATTTGACTAATGAACCAGAAATAACATCTGATACCGTCTGCGTTTCTGCAGAGACGTAAACTACTGAAAATTCAGGGAGTATGAATGCAAACAGCTGCCTTCCTAAAAACCACAGAGGACAACGTACTTAAAATATAACGTAGTGAAAGCGTATTTCCCACGCTGGAGGCTCTAATATGAAATTGAGATGATAGTATCTGGAGACGTTTGAAAGAAATATCACTAAAAGTGCTGATTTTGAATCTGACAAAAGCAACGGCAGGTGCAACAGTAAACTGTATAATTCTTTTATTATCCGCATCATAATATTGTTCTCGTTAGGTTTGTATGCTAGTTCGAGAAATTGGTTCTTGTCAGCAGGAAAGAAACAAACGACAGTTGGACAGCTTCTGCAAGAAGTAATGGAGATATACTCCATAATGTTCAGTATGCGAATCAACAAAGTTGTTGCTAGTAAGACAAATAATAATAAAAAAATCCAAAGTTATCTGCATGCTGTGACCGCGGCGCTCATTCCACCATCTCTTGTTATTCATGTCACCACAGCAGTCAAAAAAATTGTTCAAATGGCTCTGAGCGCTATGGGACTTAACTTCTAAGATCATCAGTCCCCTAGAACTTAGAACTACTTAAACATAACTAACCGAAGGACATCACACACATCCATATCCGACGCAGGATTGTAACCTGCGACCGTAGCGGTTACGCGGTTCCAGACTGTAGCACCTAGAACCGATCGGCCATCACGGCCGGCATAGTAGTCATTCCGTTAGCTTTAATTGTCCCTTCTGTTACATTATGATACATCATTTTGGCTATATATAACGATAGTTGTGTTTGTGTCCTGATAACTATTAGTTACGGTTGTCCACGGTTTTGGTGATAATATTAGATTAAACTGATTGACTACTCAAGTGGAAGTGATTGTTTACATGTAAACTAAGTCATTTTCTGAATGCAATACACTTAAAGGGGACTGACACCGAACTGGAAATCTTCATCTCTAATTTTGAGCAATACAGTTTGTTGTAACATTTACCCCTTGACACTTAGGATGCCGATTATCAAAATCGTAACTTATTTTCAGGAGAAGTACATATCTGACTTCTGTATGTCTTATTCTGATTGCCATCATGATATGATCGTAAAATCAACACAAATTATTTACATTCTCTTCTTTGTTTTATTTTCTCACTTAAATGTACTCAGATGCACACACTTTACAGAAATGACGCGTTAACTTACATTTTCCTTTGGTCATTTTAATGTATGACGTTTTAAGAATACAGAAATACATATAAAACAACACTTAGTAACTGATACATATGATGTACCATTGTGTCATATAAATGAGTGTGTCTTTTACCTGAATTTAATAACATTCGTCAGTTGCAGTGAACTACAAAGCTGGTAACTAAATGATATTACCTCCCTTTCACTGTAAGCCATTCATGTATGCACGATATGTTTATGCAATCCATAATCAATGATAGTGTGGTCTGTACAGTGAATAATGTGTCGAAAGACTGGTATCTCTGTCTGATCTCTGACCGAATTGGTCCCGACTGTGCAAAGAAACGTAGCAAAATTTGTATCTACTTGAGCATGACGTTGGTATTTTAGAACTGGGTCATACATTTCTAGCGTCCGAATGTTAAGGGCTTAAGAAGGATCTAAAGAAATTAAACGAAAGGGCCGAGTTGGGAATATTAGTGACACCATGCTCACAGAATGGTGTACCCAGGAACAGAAGACCTATGCAATGGTCGTAGAGGAAATAAGTAGTGAGCGTGAAACAAAAATGCTTGCTAAAGTTGACAACGACATGAAAACATCGAAGATAAAATTCGCTGCTCTTAGCTAAACAAGTAAATTACAATATGTACAAATAGCAAGCAGCATGCAGATAAAAATAACTCCAAGTATGAAAGCAGTATAAGCTAAGCCCCAAGACAGTAAATATACTGATGAATACACAAAATCAGAGTACGTTACACAGTGGAGAATGCAGACCGATCGTAACAAAGAATGTTGACACAGATACTATCTTGTTCCAAGACATAATGAATAAAACAAGTAAACATAGGGCTATAATATGATAGGCACTACATTATTACTAAAACTGTACTCCACACCTAAAAATTGTAAATGGAACAGAAATATAAAATTTTAGCTGACGTTAGGTGCAATTATGCTTGGTTATCGGCCTACTGTCACTCCTTACAATAGACATACTCACAAAATATCCAGTGAATATGAGACTCTGGGGCAGGAAGCGCCATGCAACATGAGAAGACTGTTGTTGAATGCATATACAACGACTGGATCTTAAATCTTCATCTGACCCCAGTGAATACGTAAATACAACGCAAATGGATAAGATTTATAAATATTAAAGTGCACATATGTGTTTTGTGATTGTACTGGAGACCATACTTCTATCTTCCCTACTATGGTCTATTCAACAACATATTAGTCATTTTTACATGCCTGTAAAATTCGCACACATTATGGACTCATCTCTGACCTTGAACCAAACACTTCAAACTGTGAAAGTAAATAATAAACTGAGTGATGCCGTTTTACAGTTGATAGACAACAATCATGGAATGGACTGACTAGGTCCTGAGCATTACCTAAATGTGTAATGAATACGATGAAAACGATATCTTGTCTTAATAGCGCAGGTCTGTTTTTTATTTTTTTATTTATTTTTTAAGTCCCAGCTGCGGATGTAGGTGAGATGTGATGAACCGGAGTGTATCAGATCGTTATAGATTACGAAACACGAATAAAATAGTATTGCGTTACTCAGATGTGGGGAAAAATCAATCTCAAAGTACTTTTAACCGAATGCCCACGTGTTCATTACGAATCACACATGAGTCTCCATAGAATAGAAGAATCAAAAATATGGAATTACCAACCAGATTTAACGTCCACTATCTTCATTTAAGTTGGGCAGTGAAATGACCAGATACTTAATTCAAAGATAATACAGAAAACACAATCATATAAAGCCCTACACACATTTTTCACAAATTGAAATACAGACTTATACAAAGTGAATCAAACAGGTATCACTAATACCGGGTAAAATAATCACATTTCCTGAAAGTTTCCTGAATTTTGCCTCCTTTAATCAGATCGAATAAAGCAGCTTGATCTGTATAACCACAACGTGTATTAATATCCATGAAGTTAGTAATATTTTGCCCTATTGTACATTAAACATTGATAGGAATTCAGCCAGCTGTAAACTATAAAATTTTAATTACTTTTATAAAATGAGAGCGTTGACTAAAATGGTAAGGGTACATAAATTGAGTATGAAATTAATTCTCGCTTTTGGACACGAGCACACAGCGCTGAAACACTGTAGCCCAGTGTGGATGACATCTGCTCAGCCCCTGCGAGCAGCCTCTCCATCGGCAGTCACCACACGGAAATCAACGAGCTGTCCACGAGGCAGGCCAAAACTAGGACCACTAAAGAGATTTTCAAAGAAGCCTTACGCCATCCGCATGGTAATGCTGCTCCTTTGTAGGAGCCATTCAGTGAACAGATCTATGCTGCCATCGTATCTTAGACCAGGCCCCAGACACTGTTACAGATTGAAATACGAGTGCGAATTTCAAATGGATTGCGCAAGCTCTTAACCACTGGTATGACCCTTTCGCCATTCAAATGCCTACCGTTTAAAGCTTTACGTGATCGAAGTGACACTCCTCTCTGTTTCTAAGACACCTATACCCACTGGGCCTGCTCTTCATAGTATAAATTGTATGTCCTCCGTTAGTCTTGTTTGGTAGAGAACAATATCCTTTATAGGTTAGTTGCGTCTTTCAAATATCCTGATAATAAACTCTGTTTGCAAGTGGGAACAATGGTTAATTCCATAGCCTATCTCCTCACATTGTCACGCCGAGATATTTGTGTGTGCTGTAGTAGTAGTTGTAAACTATAAGGGGAATTGACGTTAGATAGCGAACTGTTTAATGCTTCAAAAGCGTCTCCATTTAGGAAGTTACATTTTACCGTTACATTTTTATTTAAATACCTCTCTTAATCACATAGCCCCAAAAGCCGGAGTGCGAGCAAAGACGGATGTTGCGTCAAGTTTTTCCCGTAGTATAAACCATGCACAGCGTATACGATAAAATCACTCATACTTTTTTATGCGTTGTTTTACAGATAGTACTGTCTGTCCAACGTAAGACTGGCCACACTCGCAAGTTATGTTGTACACCCCACTTGTTCTGGGACCTTAACGGGTATTCAAGTAATTGACGACGGTCTGTTGGAGGCCTGAAGATCAGTCTGATCTTGTGTTCTTCCAGCAGACGGCTTACCTTACCCGTTATGGAGCCAAATCACGGCAAGGTAGGAAGTTTCTTCTTCCGTCTCCTTACCTGATGTATTGTTGTGCTTCTCGCTTGAAATCCCTTTATTTATTTGATGAAAGTTGTAGCCATTGTTCCTGAAGACCCTGCGTCCGTTGCTCAGCTCATGGACCAGATTATCAGCGTCTGTTATCGTTCTTGCTCGATGCACCAATGTCTGTAATACAATGCGCTTCTGTACCGAGTGGTGATGGCTGATGACGTGCAAGTACACATCAGCGTGGGTGGGTTTTACGTAGATGATGGGGCCAAGGTGACCATCTCGTTTGTGCCGGACGTCTAGGGAAGGCAATGCCCTAGAGGTTTTATCCCCTACTCTATCCTGAGAAATCTGTTTTAGCTGAACGTGCTTTAGGAAACGGTCAGAGGATATCATTTGCCGAAACTTCCGTCGTGGCTAACACTAGCGGCTTCTGGGACTGTGTAATTAAAAAACTCATTCAGATAAAAAACGCTGATTACACCCTAAGTAGAGACGGTGGCTTACAGCTCAGGACACGGTGGGAGCTGGGAGCCAGCGATTGCGTAGTTGAAGCCGACACACCGAATGTCGAGTTAACGTATGGCAATGTCGTGAACACGAGACACAAGAAAGAGACGGGCTGTGGAGCGTAGGTCACGTGACGAGACACTGCCGGTGTTACGAGAGCCCGCAGCCGTCTCCCAAGGGCAGAGAGCAGCTATTTCAGACGTGTTTAGTAACTACTGACGGGGCGTGTTTAAGAGCATGCAAGCTCTCGATAGATGCGACAAAAGTAAGACTTTTAGTGGCTACCCTGAACGGAGTCGAGCGCTTGCGAAGTGTGGGGGACAAGCCGATTAGTGTCACGTCAAAAGTTCGTACAGGTGCTGTATATCTCGATGTCCCACCATGAGCATCAGTGATGTCACAAGCGGCAGCTAATGTATATAAGGGGCGTACCAGCAGCCCACTGCCAGCCATACCACTTGACAGTGGCCAAGCAGTGCTTGGCCGAAAGCTCGTGTCATTTGTATCACTTGACGTAGCTGTAAATCCAGGAAATTTTTATCCAGTGCTATCGCCACAAGACTCTGCATTCTCACAAATACTTTTTGTGTGGATCTGAACCTAAAACAGTGTTCTTGTATGGTGTTACTGCAGAATAATTCTCTAACAATCGCAACAGTCTACAGATCCTCTCTATGAAAGTTTCAGACATTTATAAAAAATCTCGAACCACTGTTAAGCTATCTGTCAGACAAGACGGAATAGTTAGAAGTTTGTAGAGATTTCAGTGTAGATTTCTTAAAACTGAACTAGAATATTTTTTTCACTAGTTCAATCTAATTTTAGTATTTCATTTTCCAAATAGAGTGCTGCAAGAATACTGGACTCTGACTGATGACATATTTATAGACAGCGCACAGGCTGAAACAGTTAATGCGTACGCAATTGTCATTGGCCTACCTGAAAATGATGCGCAATAACGGGAACATTTCTGTCAAAATGTGGAAGTTGATTTCATAAATAGTTACCCAAAGATCCACTACCGAAACAAGAAAGCTTTGGATAGCTAAGGAAATTACAATTTCATTTATATGGAAGGCGAAACACGTATTAAGACCAAATAATTCAATATCCATCGTTATTTCCATACTATAAAAAATACTGTGCTGTTTTAAGGGAAGTCATTACAGTGTACAGAAATGTACTCAATCAGACAGAAATAACTAAAGCAGATAATAGGATTAAAATAATATGGGACATTGTCAAATGAGACCATGGCAGCCAGTCAGTGAACAATTTAGTGTAAGAGTTGAACTAAATGATGATGTTGTGACTAATAATTTACAAGATGCGAGTACTTTTAATAAACAGTTCGTAAGTGTAGCAGTGAAAAGATAACAATGTAGTTCTATGAAGAAGCCCAAGAGAATACCTGACAATGTCATTCCAAAAAACTTAAGCAAGCAGAGGTAGCACCAACATTCTCCAACGAAATTGAGAGAAATTCAAAAATTCTGAAAAACAAAAGTCCATATGCTCATTTGCTGTTTACTTAATTTCCAACATAATTCTGAGAAATTGTTTCACCTGTGACAATTAATGATTTTCTTGTAACTTTCTAGAGGATGGTATCTGAGTTGATGTTAACGTTTGGTTCATGAATTGCAAAAGTGAAGTTCCAGACGCGAATGTAAATAGCTTAGACTGAAAAATACAGCACCTACGGTCATCGCCTCTACAACGATAATGAACAAACATTTTTTGAAATGTGTTAAATAAAATCTCTACAAGTTACAAACATCAAGAAAATGCTGTTACCTATAGGTCTTTGATATGATTTGATACCTAGAATAAATGACTCAAGAATGGTAGATAATTTTATTGACCTTGAAATTGGTCTTAATTCTGATAAAATAAGAAAAGTTCGCCAGAGCAGAACTGTTCAAGAATACAGTGACATTTTAGGAAAAGAAATAATGTTAATGAAAAATAAGCTTCTGCAACGAAAAGCAATATACACTATCACTAATATTAACTATAAATAAAAGACTAGTGAGGCTTTGGTAACAAGAGGTGACAAAGGAAATGCGCTTGTTATCGCCCATAAAAGCGAATACGTGGCCAAAATGTTAGCATTTTTTGAAAAAATTGCATTTCCAAAATCAACAATACTCCTACTCTAATTTATAAAAAGAAATAAAGAATACTTTATGAAGAACTAAATACCTCATGAAAGAAATTCAAAGCAAAAAGTCAATTCAAATGTACTCTAACCTGTCTATTTTGGGAATCCAGTTTACTGTGCACAAGGGAAACCACCGTATTCGCTCAGTTGTTAATGAGGAAAATGGCGACATCACACATCAGCGAAACTTTGCACCACTACAATCAAGGGAGCTTCCGTATTAGAAAACAATTTTTCTGTCAAGAAAATGGCATATTTAATAAATAGATAGAAAATGGTAGTGTGTTTCCCTTCCTCTCTGCTGATTTTTTAATATTATAACATCATATATTAATGTTCTAGTATACTTCACTATAAAAAATATTAAAAATAATATCCGGCGACTTAAAAAATGTACAAAGCTTCTGGCATTAAAACTAACGACTTTATTACAGACAGTACTGAATTACAGCTATTTTCAGTTCAGTGGGAGATTGCATGAGCAGACATTTGATTTAGCTATGTGATGACTAGTAGCTGGAATTCTAGCAGAAATTTTTGTAAATGCGTTAGAAGGAAATTTTTTCGGGATTTATCCCTTTCTGAAGAGAATAATTCCTTTATACACTCGTTAAGTAGAAAAGATATACATAGTGTTTAATGACAGTGATCGTCATCTAAAGCAAATATAACATGCTTTAAACAACTATCACGAGAAAATAATTTTACGTCATAAATACAAACCGATAATAGAGAATCTAATTTCTTGGATTTGAAACTATGGTTACTCAATAATAAAATCAGTTTTGTCATTTTATGCGAACGTATTTTCGCGGATAACATAATCCCTGCTGAAAAATATCAAGCAAAATTATAAAAAAATTCTTGTATCCACCCTGTAAAGCATCACCCTGGGTGCAGTCCTTTAGAATCAAGTGTTCCCAAAACATTGAAAGCAATTAAGAATGAGTATTACCTTAGTTAGGAACACAATTCTTTTTTGAGACATAAGCCACGTCGGTCTAGTTTGATGATGCCCGCCACGATTTCCTCTCCTGTGCCAACTTTTTCAACACAGAGTTGGACTTTCGACCTACATCTTCAGTTATTTGGTTAATGTATTCCACACTCTGTCTTTCTCTACAGTTTTTACCTTCTAGTACCATGGAAGGTATTCCAAGACATATTAACATATGTCAGGCTGTCTTGTCCCTTCTTCTTGTGAGTGTTTTGCTCATATTCCTTTCCTCGTCGGTTCTGCGGAGATCCGCCTCACTCCTCAGTCCACCAAATTTTCAACATTCTTCTGTAGCACATCAAGTCAAATGCTTGTACTCTCTTCTGTTTAGGTTGTCTCACAGTCCATTTGTCACAGGCGTATAATGCTGTAATCCAAACGTATATTCTAAAAAATTTCTTCCTCAAATTAAGGCCTATGTTTGATGCTTCTAGACTTCTCTTGGCCAGAAATTCACCCTTTTCCAGTGCTAGTCTGCTTTTTATGTTCTTCTTGGGACGTCGGTAATGGGTTATTTTGCTGCCTAGATAGAAGAAATCCTTAACTTCATCTACTTACTGATTACGAAATGTGATTCTGAGCTTCTCGCTGTTCTCATTACTGCTACTTCTCATTACTTTCGTGTTCCTTCGGTTTACTCTCAATCAGTGTTCTGTACTCATTAGACCGCTCATTCCATTCTCTTGGCCAGAGATGCCCTGTCTACCAGCGCTAGTCTGCTTTTTATGTCCTCTTTGCTCCGTCCGTCATGGGCTACTTTGCTGCCTCAGTAGCTGAAATTCTTAATTTCATCTGCCTTGTGATCACCAATTATGACGTTAAGTTTCTTACTGTTCTCATTTTTATGCCAGTTCTCATTACTGTCGTCTTTCTTCGGTTTACTATTAAGCAGTCTTCTGTTCCCATTAGACCATTCATCCCATTAAACTGGTCCTGTAATGCTTCTTCACTTTCTCTGAGACTAGCAATAACATCAGCGAATCTTAACGGCGATATCACGAGGTATTTATTCCCACTCTTGAACATCTCTTTCATTAACTTCATTGCTTCTACGGTGTATAAAGTAACAGCTGGGTCGAAAGACTACATAAATGTCTTACAGCCGTTTTAATAAATGCACTTTGTTCTATTTCTCTCAGTATTTCGAACACCTTTCACCATTTTACACTGGTGGAACACTTTTTCTAGGTCGACAAATACTATGAACGTGTCTTAATACTTATCCGTCGTTCTTCCATTATCAACCAAAGCGTTAGAACTGCCTACCTGGTTCCTTCACTTTTCCTGAAGCCAAACTTATCGTGAGATAATAGATCGTCAATTTTCTTTTCCATTCTTCTGTATATTATTTTTATCAGGAGCTTGGATGTCTGAGTAGTTAAGCTGATTGAGCGTAATTCTCGCCCTTGTCCATTCCTTCGGTACTCGCAACTGTGTGGATGAAGTTTTCTGAAAGTCTAATTCTATATAGCCAGTTCTGTAAATTCTATGCACGTACGTGAATATTCGTTTGTTGCCATTTCTCCCACTGATTTTAGAAATTCCGAGGGAATGTTATCAACGCCTTCTGCCTCATTTGAATTTGCGTGCTCCAAAGCCCTTCTAAATTCTGATTTCAGTACTGTATCCCATATCTCTTCCATGTCGTCACCCGTTTCTCTATAATGCTGTTAGATGAGCCCTGCCCTTCATAATGGTCTCAGTGTACTCTCTCCACTTATCCGCTCTCTGCTCAACATTCAACCTTGGAATTCCCATTGCACTTTAAATGTTATGGCACTTACTTTTACCTTCACAGAAGGTTGTTTTGATTGTGCAATATGATGAGTCAGTCCTTCCGAGGGTCATTTCTTTCTCGATGTATCTACATTTTTCATTCAGCCATTTCCCCGTAACAACCCTGCACTTCCCAGTTGTTTCATTTCTAAGAGATTAATGTTCCTGAATCCCCCACACATTTTTGTATTTCCTTCTACCCTCGACGCAGCGAAATATTTCTTCTGTTACTCATTGTTTCTTCGCAGTTACCTTGCTGGTACCTATGTTTTGCTTTCTGTGATTGTCCTTTTAGAGATGTCCATTCCTGTTATACTTAACTGCCTACTGAGCTATTCATTACCGCAGTACCAATCGTTAACATCAACTCAGATACCATTCTCTAGAAAGTTACAAGAACTTCAAGCATGTCCATTCATTCCTTAGTACTTTCGTATCTTACGACTTTACACGTTTATACTACCTGATCAGTCTCTTACACTTCAGCCTACTCTTCATCATAACTGAATTATAATTTGAGTATACATATGTGCTCCTGGATACGCCTTACAATCCAATATGTGATTTCGAAATTTCTGCCTGACTTTGATGTAATCTAACTGCGATCATCCGGTATCTCCAGGTCTTTCCCTAGTATACTTCCTCCCCTAGTGAGTCTTGAACAGAGAATTCGTTACTCCAATCTAAAATTTCTTGCTCGCTCATTCCCCCCTTTTTTTTTTGGTCATCAGTCTACTGACTGATTGCGGCCCGCCACGAATTCCTTTCCTGTGCTAACCTCTTCATCTCAGAGTAGCACTTGCTACCTACGTCCTCAATTATTTGCTTGACATATTCCAATCTCTGTCTACCTCTACATTTTTTGCCCCCTACAGCTCCCTCTGGTACATGGAAGTCATTCCCTCGTGTCTTAGCAGATGTCCTATCATCCTGTCCCTTCTCCTTATCAGTGTTTTCCACATATTCCTTTCCTCTCCGATTCTGCGTAGAACCTCCTCATTCCTTACCGTATCAGTCCACCTAATTTTCAACATTCGTCTATAGCACCACATCTCAAATGCTTCGATTCTCTTCTGTTCCGGTTTTCCCACAGTCCATTTTTCACTACCATACAATGCTGTACTCCAGACGTACATCCTCAGAAATTTCTTCCTCAAATTAGGGCCGGTATTTGATATTAGTAGACTTCTCTTGGCCAGAAATGCCTTTTTTGCCATAGCGAGTCTGCTTTTGATGTCCTCCTTGCACCGTCCGTCATTGGTTAATTTACTGCCTAGGTAGCAGAATTTCTTAACTTCATTGACTTCGTGATCATTAATGCTGATGTTAAGTTTCTCGCTGTCCTCATTTCTACTACTTCTCATTACCTTCGTCTTTCTCCGATTTACTCTCAAACAATACTGTGTACTCATTAGACTGTTCGTTCCGTTCAGCAGATCATTTACTTCTTCTTCACTTTCACTAAGGATAGCAATGTTATCAGCGAATCGTATCATTGATATCCTTTCGCCTTGTATTTTAATTCCACTCCTGAACCTTTCTTTTATTTCCATCATTGCTTCCTCGATGTACAGATTGATGAGTAGGGACGAAAGGCTACAGCCTTGTCTTACACCCATCTTAATACGAGCACTTCGTTCTTGATCGTCCACTCTTATTATTCCCTCTTGGTTGTTGTACATATTGTATATGACCCGTCTCTCCCTATAGCTTACCCCTACTTTTTTCAGAATCTAGAACAGCTTGCACCATTTTATATTGTCGAACGCTTTTTCCAGGTGGACAAATCTTATGAAAGTGTCTTGATTTTTCTTTAGCCTTGCTTCCATTATTAGCCGTTACGTCAGAATTACCGCTCTCGTCCCTTTACTTTTCCTAAAGCCAAATTGATCGTCACCTAGCGCATTCTCAATTTTCTTTTCCATTCTTCTGTATACTATTCTTGTAAGCACCTTCATAATTCTCGCACTTGTCAGCTCTTGCCGTCTTCGGAATTGTGTGGATGATGCTTTTCCGAAAGTCAGACGGTATATCGCCAGACTCATATATTCTACACACCAACGTGAATAGTCGTTTTGTTGCCACTTCCCCCAATGATTTTAGAAATTCTGATGAAATGTTATCTATCCCTTCTGCCTTATTTGACGGTATGTCCTCTAAAGCTCTTTTAAATTCTGATTCTAATACTGGATACCCTATCTCTTCTAAATCAACTCCTGTATCTTTTTCTATCACACCAGACAAATATTGACCCTCATAGAGGCTTTCAATGTATTCTTTCCACCTATCTGCTCTCTCCTCTGCATTTAACAGTGGAATTCCCGTTGCACTCTTAATGTTACCACCGTTGCTTTTAATGTCACCAAAGGTTGTTTTAACTTTCCTGTATGCTGAGTCTGTCCTTCCGACAGTCATATCTTTTTCGATGTCTTCAAATTTTTCTTGCAGCCATTTCGTCTTAGCTTCCCTGCACTCCCTATTTATATCATTCCTCAGCGACTTGTATTTCTGTATTCCTGATTTCCCCGGAACATTATTGTACTTCCTCCTTTCATCAATCAACTGGAGTATTTCTTCTGTTACCCATGGTTTATTAGCAGCTACCTTCGTTGTACCTATGTTTCCCTTCCCAACTTCTGTGATGGCCCTTTTTAAGAGATGTCCATTCCTTTTCAACTGTACTGCCTACTGCGCTATTTCTTAATGCTGTATCTATAGCGTTAGAGAACTTCAAACGTATCTCGTCATTTCCTAGTACTTTCGTTTCCCACTTCTTTGCGTACTGATTCTTCCTGACTAATGTCTTGAACTTCCGCCTACTCTTCATCACTACTATAGTGTGATCTGAGTCTATATCTTCTCCTGGGTACGCCTTACAATACAGTATCTTATTTCGGAATCTCTGTCTGACAATGATGAAATCTAATTGAAATCTTCCCGTATCTCCCGGCCTTTTCCAAGTATACCTCCTTCTCTTGTGATTCTTGAACAGGATATTCGCTATTACTAAATGAAACTTGTTACTGAACTCAATTAGTCTTTCTCCTCTTTCATTCCTTGTCCCAAGCCCATATTCTCCTTTAACCTTTTCTTCTACTCCTTCCTCTACAACTGCATTCCAGTCGCCCATGACTATTAGATTTTCGTCTCCCTTTACATACTGAATTACCCTTTCAATATCCTCATAGACTTTCTCTATCTGTTCATCTTCAGCTTGCGACGTCGGCATGTATACCTGAACTCTCGTTGTCGGTGTTGGTCTGCTGTCGATTCTGATTAGAACAACCCGGTCACTGAACTGTTCACGGTAATACACCCTCTGCCCCACCTTCCTATTCATAACGAATCCTACACCTGTTATACCATTTTCTGCTGCTGTTGATATTACCCGATACTCATCCGACCAGAAATCCTTATCTTCCTTCCACTTCACTTCACTGATCCCTACTATATCTAGATTGAGCCTTTGCATTTCCCTTTTCAGGTTATCAAGTTTCCCTACCACGTTCAAGCTTCTGACATTCCACGCCCCGACTCGTAGGACGCTATCCTTCCGTAGATTATTCACCCTTTTTCTCATTGTAACCTCCCCCTTGGCAGTCACCTCCCGGAGATCCGAATGGGGGACAATTCCGGAATCTTTAGCCAATGGAGATATCAACATGGCACTTCTTCAATTACAGGCCACATGTCCTGTGGATACACTTTGCGTGTCTTTAATGCAGTGGTTTCCATTTCCTTCTGCATCCTCATGTCGTTGATCATTGCTGATTCTTCCGCCTTTAGGGGCAATTTCCCACCCCTAGGACAAGAGAGTGCCCTGAACCTCTATCAGCTCCTCCGCCCTCTTTGACAAGGCCGTTGGCAAAATGAGGCTGACTTCTTCTGCCGGAAGTCTTCGGCCGCCAATGCTGATTATTTATCAAAATCTAAGCAGTGGCGCGGATCGAACCCGGGACCGAAGGCGTTTAATTTATCAATCAATGACGCTACCCCTAGACTACGGGTTCCCCTACTAAATTTTTCTCCCATAGCCCTTTCTTTTATTCCTTCCCCTACAACGACATTTCAGTTCTCCATGATCATTAGTAGGACTTCATCTCCCTTTACATTCTAAATTACCGGTTCAGTATCCTCATATACTTTCTCTGTCTCTTTATCTTCTGCTTCCGATGTCGGCATGTACACCTGTACTATTGTTGTCAGTGTAGGTATGTTGTCGTTTCTGATAACAAGAATACTTTCAGCAAGTTGTTCACAGTAACTCACATTCAACGCTACCTTGTTCATCATAACTAATCACACTCTCTTATATCATTTTCTACTGCTCTTGATCTTACGCTGTACTCTTCTGACCCGAAATCCTGTTCTTCTTTCCATATTACTTCACTGACGCCCGTTGTTTCTAGACTGAGATAAACGTTTCCCTTTTCAGTGTAGCTTTCCTGCCATGTGCAAACCTCTGATATTCCATGCCCCGACTCGTAGAACTTTATCTTTTCGCTGGTTATTTAATCTTTTTCTCATTGTCACCTCTCCTTTGTAAGTTCCCTCCCGGAAATCCGAATGGGGGACTTGAGCGGAATCTTTTCCCTATGGAGAGATAATCGTCACACGTTTTCAGTTAGAGGTCACATGTCCGGTGGATACAGGTTATCTGCCTTTAATGCAGTGACTTGTATTGCCTACTGCGTCCTCGTGCCGTTAATCGTTGCTGATTCTTCCCCCGTTTAGGGAGAGCTTCCCACTACAATGGCGAGACAGTGCCCCGAATCTCTGCCCGCTTCTCTATCCTCTTTGACAACGCCGTTGGCTGAATCAGAGTGACTTCTTAATGCCGCAAGTCTTCAGCAGCATTGCTGATGATTTTTATTCGAAATTTAAGCAGTGGCCAGATTCGAACCTAGGACCGAGGACGTTTTGATAACTAATTACAGACGCCACTCCCAA
The DNA here is from genome assembly GCF_023864275.1 of Schistocerca cancellata. Classification (NCBI taxonomy): domain Eukaryota; kingdom Metazoa; phylum Arthropoda; class Insecta; order Orthoptera; family Acrididae; genus Schistocerca; species Schistocerca cancellata. The sequence goes on along the minus strand of NC_064633.1, from coordinate 171,177,558 downwards.
ACTAAGGGTTCATCATATCGCAAAGAAAGAACCATCCGCTAAAGCTTCAAGTTCAGGCAACAACAGATGGAAGGTAGGAAGTGAGAGTAATAAGTTAATTTACATACGACTTTTAGGAAGCATTGCACACAATATAACAAGGGATTTAAACAAGAAATATGTCAGCAGGGTTGCACTCTCAGTAAACAACAGTCCGAAACAAAAAATTAACCTTACCGTTATAACACAGGAAATCTGTTTCACTGACTCTGGTGTTTATAAAATTACATGTGATGACTGTATTACTGCTCTAACTATTACACAGGACAGAGCGGGAGACCGGAGGAGGAGGAGGAGATTAGTGTTTAACGTCCCGTCGACAACGAGGTCATTAGAGACGGAGCGCAAGCTCGGGTGAGGGAAGGATGGGGAAGGAAATCGGCCGTGCCCTTTCAAAGGAACCATCCCGGCATTTGCCTGAAGCGATTTAGGGAAATCAAGGAAAACCTAAATCAGGATGGCCGGAGACAGGATTGAACCGTCGTCCTCCCGAATGCGAGTCCAGTGTGCTAAAGGGAGACGTTCAAAGTATGATACGAAGTGCACATGCGTAGTGAAGGGAGGCTCAAAGTGTACAGTTCCACTTCTGAACACCTGCTTTTCTCAACACTCACCACGGAGAATAGGTAGAACCTTTGCATAGAGAATTTGAAGGTTACGAGCTTGAAATTTAGAAATTTTTAAAGTTTTTGCTGAAAGAGGTGGTCCATCGTAACCTTTTCATTGCTATAGACAGGCAGAATTCTTGGCCCTAGCCGCCGCGAAAGGGTTAAATGAGCAGGTGTAAATAAAAAATAGAAATTTTCTTCATAGTGTCAGACACCTACCTTCGTTAATGAAATGAGAAGTGGCTCGGTGTTACATATGACTATTGGATATGTCATTTTAGTCGACTGTTAATGCTGGTGGTATTCTGTTTCCTCTTTGTTTATGCGATATATGTCTTGAGATATGTTGTATTTTTTAGTTATACAAATAGTTACTATCCTCCTTCCTCTCTCCACCTTCCTGTCCTTCCCCACCTTTCCCGTCCCACCAAGATCTCTCCCGTCCCAGGCCTCCTTCCTTCCTCCAGTGGTCGTATTGTACGCGTGTTTTATAGTATTTATACTGTCTTACCGTTTACGTCACTTTCTTTTGCTACTATAAGCTTTTCTGGGTGGTATCTTATATTAAAATTGCCATTTTATTAATTTTACCTAAGTAAACGCTAAATATGATCATAATTTTAATTTCAACGTTTTATGCAAGTGTAGCATTCCACTGTTCGTTCACTAATGCACACCATCTTCGTGCACACTACCAGAGCCCTTCCCAACTGGAAGCTTTCCATAGCCCAAGAGTTGTACGTAACGTTAGAGTATGAGTTTCACGTTAGTGATGTTTATCTCATTGGCGACAAGCATATAGCTAAACACGTATCCACTGTTACCCGATCTAAGCTGTCATTAATATTGTTCTGAAGAAGACGTTTTTATAAATGCTGAAATCATTTTCAAGAGGTTTAAATAAATTTTGCATTTTGGAACTTGTAGGCCTCTTATTGTTTCTTCACGAAGTTTTCATAAATATTGTATTTTTATATGTTGTAAACATAAAAATACCTCCAGCAGTTCAGCGGCCATCACAAGGCCTTCAACACATCCATACCCAACTATATACACTAGTTGATTCAACAGGCTCTCCAAGCAACGGGAATATAACTCCATGGAATAACAACATCTCCATCAAATTTGTGATACTAAGGAACGATAAACATTTAGTTCAGCTGCATGGACGCAAGAGTACAGTCCTCATGTATATGTTTTTGTCTTCAAAAAACAGCCTCAGACGATTACTAATCACACAGAGAGTTCTGTCTGACTTCCTACAAATTCAGCATACCACAGTTATACTGGAAGCAGGTATGCAGATCCTAGAGGTACATTCCAATCCCAAGATAAGCTGGAACTATCCAAAAGCAAACTGGTCCGACTTTTCTAAGAACCTTAGTAAGCTATAGGATCGGACTCCTCCCATGACCAATAATTATTAAAGATTTGTAGGTACTGTACTAAGCACAGTAAGAAAGTCTGTTCCCAAAGGATACCGAAAGTAAACAGTTCCAGTACTTGTCCTCAGTTGCAGAACAAAAGATAGCAGACGAACAGCTCCATAGTCTGAACGCCATGTGCCGCCAGAAATGGCAGGATGTTGCATCACCGCACATGTAGCCCCTATTCTTCCCCATTGATTCCTGAAGACATTTCAATAGCTCTAGGAGACATTAAATTAGGTAAAGCTCCGGGCTTTGATGGCATACACCCAGAATTACTTCTGCACTGCGATAAATATACTAAATCAGGTAAATCTCGGGGCTTTCAGGGAATGCACCTAAAGTTCATTCTGCAGTCTGGTGAATACGCTAAAAATGCCTAGCCCAATTTTTCTCCTATATTCTGCAAACAGCAGCCATTCTGATATTTATTGGTATCTTAAAACCAGGCAAACACAACAAGTAACCTCAATGTAATCGTCCTATTTCCTGTCTGATTATGACGTCCAATATATTTGAAAGCGTGCTATATAACAGAACACGTATGGAGATTCTTGGAAACATTCCTGTTGAGCAGTCTGGATTCGTTTTAGACAATAGCTGTGAGGATCAAGTACCTCCACTGACGACTTTCTCAGAAGCTGGCTGCCAGAAACAACCAAAGATCTCAGCTGTATTTATCGATCTATGTGCAGGTTAGGCTACCGTATGGTGGCATATTGTTTGTTAATTGCCCCATGTATACCCTGTAGAAGAGTAGCACACCTACTGAACTATATTCACTGGCATACCACTTCACGTAATTGTAGGTGATGGCATTAGTGACCACAAGACCCTTAACAATGTCCTACCTCAAGTCTCAGCCCTAGCTCCGTTACTACTTATCTTGTATACCACAGACATGTCAGTCAATCAGTCTACGTAGTTTTGTTATGCTGATGATTTAGGTGATAGCAACACAGCTCAAACAAATCGAAGTCACCGAATGTGTATTAACAAATGACCTAAGAATAATGGGACCATACCTTAGTAAATGAGGACTTCAGTCGAACTCTAACAAAGCTGCATCCACATATTTTCTTCTGAGTAACCCACCAGCCAACAGAGAACTGCGTATTTAGTTGGTTGGGATTTGTGTTGCCCATGAAAAACATACTTAGCATATTTCTTTAAAGTCAGTACTCCCATTAGACTGCTCTTTACCTCCAGTGTTACATTTGCACTTACACTATCACACTAAGATTGCATAGTGTCGAATTAAAATGCACTATAAGACACATTGTCTAAGAGTCGATATACCTGGCAGAGCCTACTGCTTTGTTTCATTACTGAGCACACCATCTTGTTTGAATTGTGTATTCAGTAATGAAACAAAGCGTGTATAAACAGATCAATTACTGAAAGAGCAAATACCTTAATTTGATATTTCTTACGACGACCCGTTAGTCAGTGTAACTAAGGGGCATCGTTGCCATCATTGCCTTCGTTAACCTCAGCAAATACTATAAATGTAAAATAGTAAAAACAGATAAGAGAATTCACCAATGATCGACCACTCAGAAAGGCAATCATATGGCCGCAGCCTTATGATAAGGCCTTACCTTTCTAGATGTACGTGAGTGACTCCAAGACCAGCATAACGCATTCAAGTTCACAGGAGCAAATAATAGATGGGGCTCCTGTGGACGTGAACGCATTATGCAGGTCTTGGTGTCACTCACGTACGTCTAGTACTGTAACTGGATGGCCGATGAATTTGATGCTCCATCGTACAGATGGCTGTTGGAATGTACGGCGTGAAAGTGTGAAACCAAACAAGAAGGGAATGTTACGGTCTGGGGACATTTTCAGTAGTAATTCTTGGCAGATTTCGTCATTCAGAATGGATCAACACATGTATGTGTTTACCACTGGCTATCATGTTCACTCCTACATGAAGTTTGTTTTCCTTGGCACTATGACATCGACCATCAGGACAGTGCAACGAGTCACGCAGCTCGTAGCGTACGTGCGTTGTTCAGAGAAAACAAGGATGAATTCTTTTGTAGTCATTTGTCCACCAAACTCCCCTGATTTAAAAACAATGGAGAATCGGTGGTAACATTTCGGTCGGGATGTTGGTGCAGTGGATCCTCAACCGTAAAACGCAGTGCAGCTGGCCACTGCATTGGAGTGGAAATAGTTCCAAATCCTTTAAGTACTTTTCTGAACAACACAGACTCCCATCCTTCACGTCTCCAGCTGAAGAAGGTGGTTATTCTGCCTAATGAAAGATGGTCACGATGACGTGAGTGGTTAGTAGTAATTTGCCATTTGAACAGAGTCTAGCAGACTCTGTAGCTAAACTGATGTCAATAACATAATATTATTCAGAAATTATGTGGTACACATAGGGTTCTGCAGCTTCCACCTTACGATCATCTCCCTAGGCCTTATATAATCAGCAGCAGATTATTGCTCCCATTTCACTATAAACAGCAGCCACATGCAAGTGATAAAAGCGCAACTAAACCAGTGTGATATGTTGCCGATACAATTAAGTCCACTCCCAGTGTGCAGGCTACCTGCCCTGAGACGACTTCCTCCAACCAGCCTGAGATGGAAGAATACCCTCCGGACTGAATATAAGAAAACTGCAAAGATAAACAATACTAATTCATGGTGACATAGCCGCTGTCCGAACCAACAAACGGCCCTCCGGGTAACCAAAACCCATCAGAGCTCCACAGCTTTCTCCAAGTGAGTAATAAATCAAGGGAACTTGATGTGTCCTGTAGAACACAGAGTACACTGAGCAGAGTCCAAACTAACCATGGGAGATACAGTGACCTCGTATACAGGTGGGATACAGTGACCACGTATACAGGTGGGATAAGACTACCAGAATAGAGTAAACCTATGGTTTATTGTCACACATATATATGAAGAGTGCTCTAGAAATTCATAAACTGGAGACCACGCGGATGTCGCTGAAACTACAGCATGGGTGATCAATTAAAAATTATATATCTTTAAATTTATATATTGCATATTTATTTTATATGTATATCTAAAGTGATGTGTATATACCATACATTGCTGCCTCAACGCGTAGTAAATAATTTTGCAAAACTTTCAGACGTACTTCTTTCATCGTATAATTCCTTTAATAATGGAATTTCCTCAAAAAGGTAACCCATATTTAAATTACGATCTGGCATCTTTAAATTTCATCTCTTTTAACAAAATGATCAGATAAACACTACATCCACAATTTATGTGGCTTAGTGCAAATAACCAGTTTGTGTCAGCAAAATCAAACTATTAATTTATCCTCACTAAGTGGTTTTCAACAAATAATTAAAAAATTCGGGGAGATGTGTCTGTCAGTTCAGCTGAAGACAACAGATTAATATTATTGCCCGTTCCATATACAAAGAAGGACCCTGGTTTTCTTTATATTAGTTCGTTTTTGGTATTATTCATGATAGTATACACATCCAAATTTTATACAGTCAAAAATAAACGAATTTAAAATATAACTACAACTAAATTTCAATCAAGTTCTTGACAGTGTTAAACATAGATAATTTTTGGAAGATCATTAGGCATCTACATCTACATCTACAAGGATACTCTCCAAGTCACATTTAAGTGCCTAGCAGAGGGTTCATCGAACAACCTTCACAGATCTTTATTACTCCAATCTGGTATAGCGCTCATAAACAACGACCACCTATATCATTCCGCACGAGCTCTTAGTTCCCTTATTTTACCGTGGTGATCGTTTCTCCTTGTGTACGTCGGTATTTTCACATTCGGAGGAGAAAGATGGTTATTGCAATTTCGTGAGAAGATTCCATCGCAACGAAAAATGCCTTTCTATTTTTGATGTCCAGCCCAAATCCAATATCAGTTCAGTGACACTCTCTCCCATGTTTCGCGATAATGCAAAACGTGCTCCCCTTCCTTGAACTTTTTTGATGTACTACGTCAGAACTATCTGGTAAGGATCACAAACAGCAAAGCAGTATCCTAAAAGAGGACGGACAATGTAGTGTAGGCAGTCTTCTTAGTAAATCCATTACATTTTCCAAGTTTCCTGCCAATAAAACGCAGTCATTGGTTAGTCTTCCCCACAACATTTTCTATGCATTCCTTCCTATTAAGGTTGTTCGTATTTGTAATTCTCAGACATTTTGTTGAATTTATGGCCTTTATATTTGACTGTTTGATCGTGTAACCAAAGTTTAACAAATTTCTTTTAGCACTTAAAGGATGATCTCACAGTTTTGGTTACTTAGGGTCAACTGCCAATTTTCGTACCATTCAGATATTTTTATTAATTGGTTTGCAATTTGTATTGATCTTCTGATGACTTTATTAGTCGATAAACGACAGCGTCATGTGGAAACAACCTAAGACAGCTGCCCATATTGTCTCCCAAATCGTTTACATAGGCAAAGAACAGCAAAGGGCCTATAACACTATCTTGGGAATCGTCAGAAATCACCTCTGTTTTACTCGATACTTTCCATCAGTTACTACAGACGGTGAGCTCTCTGACAGGTAATCACAGATCCAGTCACATAACTGAGACGATTTTCTATAATCTCGCAATTTCACTACAAGCTGCTCGTGTGGTACAGTGTCGAAAGCCTTTCGAAAATCCAGAAATACGGAACTGATCTGAAATCCCTTGCCAATAGCACTCATAACTTCATGCGATTAATGAGATGGTTATGTTTCACAAGAACGATGTTTGCTAAACGTGTGATGACTGTTTGTCAATAGACAGTTTCTTCGAGGTAATTCATAATGTTTGAACACAATGTATGTTCCAAAATCCTGCTGAATATCGACGTTAATGATATGGGCCTGCAATAAAGTGAATTACTCCTATTATCTTTCTTGAATATTGGTGTGATCTGTGCAGACTTCCAGTCTTTGAGTACAGGTCTTCAGTCTAGCCAACGTTGTATATGATTGTCAGCTATGGAGCTAATGCATCAGCATAATCTGAAAGAAACCTAATTGGAAAATAGTCGGGACAAGAAGACTTACTATTATAAATTTACTTAAGTTGCCTCACTACTCTGAGGATATTTACTTCTACTTAACTCACGCTGGCAGCTGTTCAAGGATCGATTTCTGGAATATTTACTTCGTCTTCTTTAGTGAAGGAATTTCAGAAAGCTGTGCTCAGTAGCTCTGCTTTGGCAGCACTGTCTTCTATTGTATTGATTGTTTCTTTACCGCTAACATACTTCACATACGACCAGAATCTCTTTGCATTTTCTACCAGGTTTCCAGACATCGTTTCGTTGTGGAAACTGTTATATGAATCTCGCATTGAAGTCTGCGCTAAATTTCGAGCTTATGTAAAAGATCGCCAATCTTGGGGATTTAATGCCTGTTTGAATTTGGCGTGTTTGTTTCGTTGTTTCTGCAACATTGTTGAAACCCGTTTTGTGTACCAAGGAGGATCAGTTCTGTCGTTTGTTAATTTATTTGGTATCAATCTCTCAATGGCTACTGATACTATTTCTTTGAATTCAAGCCACATCTATATTATTCTACACATCTATATCATTAATTAGGAAGGAGTGGAGATTGTGTCTCAGGAAGGCGCCAAGTGAACTGTTATCTCCTTTTTTTAATAGGTGTATATTTCGTTTATTTTTGAAGGATTTTGGGATTACAATATTCATTGTCGTTACGACAACCCTGTGTTCACTAATCCCTGTATCCGTTTTGATGCTCATTATTAACTCAGGATTATTTATTGCTAAGAGATCAAGTGTGTTTTCACAAGCATTTACTATTCGCGTGGGCTCATGTACTAAGTGCTCGAAATAATTTTCAAACATGTGTTCAGCACAATTTCGGATGTATTTTATGCGTACCTCAGGAATTAAACATGCATTTTCTCCAACATATCGAGGGTCAGTTAAAGTCACCACCAAATATTATCATATGAGGCAGGTACGTGTTTGAAAACAAACTCAAGTTTTCTTTGAACCTTTCAGAAAATGTATTATCTGAATTGGGAGGTCGGTACAAGGATCGTATTATTATTTTGTTCCGGTTGCCAACAATGGCCCCTGCCCATAAAAATTCACAGGAACTATCTACTTTAATTTCGCGACAAAGTAAACTACTCCTAACAACAACAAACACGTCACTGCCAACTATGTTTAGCCTATCTTTCAGACCAGTGTTAGGTTCTTCTCAAGAATTCTGGCTGAGCTTATATCCGGCTTTAGCCAACTTTCAGTTCCCCTTAACGATTAGAGCTTCTGTGCTTTCTTTTAGCACTTGGAACTGTGGTACTTTCCCAGCACAGCTTTGACAATTTACAACTGTTATACAGATGGTTCCTGTATCTACGTTCTTCCTGTGTTCGGCCTGCATTCTTAAAGGCCCTTCCTGTGTTTTCCCGAGACCCTCTAACCTAGAACACCGCAACCACCACGCCACATAACCCCTGCTACCAGTGTAGCCGCCTCTTCCGTATAGTGAACACCTGACCCGGTCAGCGGATTCCGAAACCAAACAACCCTTTTGGCGCAAGTCGAGGAATCTGCAGCGTACACGGTCGCAGCAATGTCTGTGCCTCCGATTCAGACCCTTCATTGGGCTCTGTACCAGAGGTCCGCAATCGGTCCTGTCGACTATGCTACAAATAGTCAGTTCTGCTTTCATTTTGCAGGCAAGACTGGCAGCCTTTACTTCTGTTAGCCGCTCGAAACCAGAGGGAATGTCTTCTGATAAAAAGTGACACACGACATTTGTACCAACGTGAGTAACCACATGCAACTGGCTGCGCCCTGTGCTCTTCATGGCATCCGGGAGGGCCCTATCCACATCTGGAATGACTCCACCCTGTAAGCACACGGAGTGTACATTCGTTTCCTTTCCCTTCTTGGCAGTCTTGTCCCTAAAGGGCCCCATAATGCACCTAACGATGGAGATCCCAACAATCAATGATCCCACCTTTTGTAATTGTCCGGATCTTGCAAGCTCAGTGGCTTCCTCTGAATCCGGACAGGCGACCAAATCTGGCTCAGCGACAGTGTCAGCCACAGACAGCACCTGGTACCTGTTTGTCAGACAAACCGGAGATTCCTTACGTGCAGCAGCCGGAGAAGTCCTTTGCCGGCTGCTAGGCCCTGGGGCATCCTTCCACACGACCACAGGTGAGGAGTTATAACACTTACCTGCTGTGACACAAGCAAATGTTACCCTCTGGGAAGATCTAAAAAATTTGAACGTGCGTGTAAGTAACGGACAAGATAGGGGACTGTAATTTTAATTATATTGCAGTTAATAGAAAAACAAAACTGGCTTTAACTTTGGGGGTTAATGAAAGTAGTAAAATTAATATATGAACGAAAAAGAAAACCAGCTGTCGCTTGCCCAGTTAGGACCATGAATTTTGAAATATATGTTAAAAAATGAATAATAATTACTGAATTTACATTCATTAAAAATTCCATTTGAATAGTGCATAAAGCAGTCATCATAGAAAGCAAAAATGTACTAAACTCATACTAACAACAGCTGCACTCAACATCATTGCTTGGATTAGTACTGACATGTTAGTGCAAGAAGTACAGAACTAAAATTGGACAGGAGGGGCTTCTGACGTAACTGACATGTAACAACCCATGATAGTAATCAAGACCAAATTATGTTTCAAATGAGTTTAACTTATTTCCCTTTTCATTACCTGTGAAGCAGGTATTTTAGACACTAACATTTACACAATCTGGAACTGTATTTTTGCAAAACGATACTTTGCATTAAACTGACAGTACTTTAGCAAAATTCTAACTAACTTACCTTTTCTTGTTTTAACTTCAACTTTTGCTAATCCATGGACATTTCACGAACTTTAATATTTCACTGTTTCATTTGAAATAGGATACTCGGTTTTATAAACACTTAGGGGAGGACTCTGCATAGGTCCGTGGTCAGGATAGAAGATATGGTTCCAAACACAGAGTTATAGCGTCTGGATTATTACTAAAATTCACTCACACAAATTTACTTGTCAATGCCCTGATACATATCTGTATGCTTGAAGTTAGTGGAGCAGTGGAGAAGCTGTGGTGGCAAGCGACATTGCGGCTGACTGTACTCACGGCTCTTGATGTTTGAATGCTCTAAAAGAATTTCTTCTTGGCGACGGGTTCTTAACGTGTTAGAGTCATTCCTTATTGCCAAGTGTACCAAGCAACAACTGAAACCACATCAGCGGCAATTTATCTTGCAAAACAGCTTCCGACTGCCTTCCTTGGCACTGTCGATGTGTACCTTGCCAAGGCTAGCCCCTGACTGCGTACCGTTCACACCAAGGAGCCGCCCAGTTCGACCGCCAAAAGCATCTTCTACGTCGCGCCGTGCCACTTCCGTTGCGGAGGGACTTCCCTACAACTTTTACATTTTATAATACAAGCGCCCCCCCCCCCCTAAGCACGAACAAGCTTCCAATACACATTGTTTTTCTTATAAACACACATATTATAGAATTTCATTATTTTGTACACTTATTTATTTTTTCTCATATATACCTTACAGAAATCTAAATTACCTGTCATAAATCAATGACCATAAGTAACATAGAATAAACACTTCATAATCATAGATACACAGTTACATAATATAAACCTGCCTCTAATCGATATAAGTGTTACAGGGTCAGCCCCAGTGCGAGCAGTAACTGAGTTGGCCATGGGTGAGGACCGATCGGAGGACTCGCACGCGCTGGACGTCCGTTGGATCCCCACGGCCAGCCCACAACAGTGGTGCCCTTCCACTGCAGCCTCAAGCGTTGTAACCGAAGCCATCACAGCCTGAAGCTAAGAGCGAAGTGTCACCTACTCGGTTCGCATCTGCGAACAACAACCATAGGTCCTGTCCATACTAAACACCGTGGAAAACTAACTAAACTATGCAAATAACCTGTCTCTCGGCATTACTGCGCAACTCTGCTGTACATCCTGATGAAAACTCGGCAGTTGTGTCTAATAAATTCAATTAATACACAGGGATTCAAAACCCTAACTACCGAAGAACTCTGGTGAAACTAAATAATTCGCCCCTGATTAGAAGCTTTTGATATGTCACAAAATCGCTTTACTTTCTTATGCAAACAAAACCACGAGAACTGTGGCTATTAGATATTAAATTAACACGCATAACCTCAATAAACTGAACTATTAACGAACACAGGTGATACTATAAATTTCGCTCCTGGTTAGGAGCTCATAAAAGTCACAATATAGGTTACTTCCCTGTTGCTACTTGTGCCTCAGCTGGTTACTGCTGCCTGATTGACTGGCTGGCTGACTGCCAACAAGCGGTCACTAGCATGTTCTCTACTAAAATTCTGATAGCTTTTCAATTGAAATATAATGTATCTAAGGGGCATAAAATAGAGTGTCATCTACTTCCCACACGGCTTTTCACTTCATGCATGTCTGCATCCACTTATTCTACAAAATCTCTCAATTCTTCTCTTTCTACATCAGAGAGAGAAAATTAAGCACAATTTTCAGAATTACAATGTTAATGGCTTTTGATTAAAAAGTCATTGTACGTCTCATATAGTTATGCATGACTTCCCTTAATGGAAACTGATACATACTTTTTCATATTTATTGATAAAGAATGGTTATCTCCAAAATTAGCATTTATGCTGTTTTCACTTATCCCACATACGTTATGAAAAGGTAACTTCTACTTTTCCATTGACTTTTGAATTGAAATATACCATTGGCAGACTCATCAGCGTTTTTATGGAAAATATAATAATTTATTTCTAACGAAAGTTTTGGCTTAAAAATGTGGCACTATTAACTCAGATACTTTTATGCTTTTCTCGTTAGAAACATCAGTTAGTAAATAATAAAATAAATTGTCTGCATGTAGATAGTATTCAGTATTTTAAATAGCACATGGACCACCAGCTTTTTATCTTTTCATTTTGTATCTTGCCAGACTGTTACTTGAACATGTACTCGAAAAATTTTATTTAGTTTTAGAATAAATAGTGTGCTACAGTGTGATGTGTTAAGTCCAGTTGAGTTGCAGTAAGATCTCCTTGTTCACTGCAAGACGAACTTTTTTTAGATGCAGAAAAAGATGCAGCGTAATGCAATTTCTCACGCAAACCAGGTTTTCGTTTATTTATGATCTATGCTTATGGTATTTCTTTCGAGGTGTTGCTTAACCTGAAAATAACAAGAATACTTCATTCACTTCACCCACCACCAATTACCAGTACAGCCAAGTATTAAGGTCATAACAGTAATATAAGACATTTATACACAATATATGCATGTACAAAAGATTTTTCCATTCACTGGCACTATTCCAGCCAAAGCAATCGTAGTTCCACATAATTTACGCTTTCCATTAAAGTCGTTTTGTGGCTCTTTACTTATCCAAGCACCACGTTGGATTACCATTGATTTTCATATTTCTACAATAGTTTTGCCCTCTGTGCTCTCTTATCAACCTTTTTTGATGCATTTTTTCGCTGCAACATATTCACCAACTATTTCATCATCTTCGCGATTTCATTACGTTTCTTTAGATGTACAGGGAGTAGGCGGTTTACTAAATTTGTCGTTATCCGTGATTCAATATTACATAAAGCTACAAAAACGAATAATTGAAGTGTTTTGCACTCTGTTCTTATCACATAAAAAAACTGATAGACACAGTACAAGTCTTCGCTTCGCTTTAATAGTGCCACGAGTGTTAGGTTGCTGAAATGGGCAGTAGTCGTCTCGAAACGACACGAAGTATTTCAACTAGTACCGACATGTAAGGAGCTGTACTTTGCAGCCTGTCTGCGAACTTTTAGTGAAATAAGTAACCCACAGAAAGAGGTCACATGCTTTACCAAGTCCATATATTGCACCTACTCTAGCTGTCTCATATGTGGTACATACTAGCTTCAAGGAATATGACACTAACGGGTTCTTATTCCTTCTCAACAGTAACTTTGCTAAAAATCTTTGACATTCACAATGTTGACATTTCGGATTATGTTGCATTCGAAACTCTGTAATCAATTCAAGGACCAATTACTCACTCAATCCGTTACATGCAATATTACGATGAACTCTGGTGCGATTTTGGTGATTTTTGTAAAATGAACAAACAGAAAATTACTATGAAGAATAAAGTAATTTTTTTCTCGTGAAGTACTGAGAGTAATAGCCCAGTAAAAAGTGAAAGCACAGGTGGCAGCCTTAGTCTGGATCCTCAATGCTCTGTTATTATCCAGTGTCGATTATTCCTGTACATAAATTGTCTCACATAATTGTTGCTAAAATCTGGAACAGCGGTGACATTCTACTCAGCAACCATGTCATGAAGTACAAACACGTAGTCGAAAAAAGCAGTTGCATTCTTGAAAAAGTAGCTGACATGCAAATAATTTGTGTGAACGAAAAAGAGCACAAAATACGATATGAGTTTTGGTCAGAGGTTATAGTTCTAGATACGAGTTTTTTCAACAAATTTGGCGTGAGTATAACAAAAAATATAATCGTAGTCTGTGCATTTTAAATTCCTGTTTTGAATCGTAGGCCGTTGTCTTTTAAAAATGATAGGACGAATAGTCTCTCACATAATCTGTTCGACAAATGTAGGAACAAGATTCTCCATAAGTACGGAAAAGTACTGAGTCTCTGTCAGAACATAATATTTTCTATCTTCCTAAACGCAATTAAAGAGGCATATATCGCTATTCGAGCTCCCCTGAAGGTCGCTGGAACGCCAAACCTGTATTTACATCGATCCGAGAGAAAAAGACATTTGATGACGCTATTCATCACGTAATTAATGCAGAAGCCTCTCTTAGCGATCATTATTCAGTTTTTTGACAAACTTTGTCTTCTGACAAAAGCTCGATAATTAATCGAACTAAAGGAATAGATAATTTTTTTTCCCTCATGTGCAGTTTCAACTGCTGCGCCACATCTTGATGCTCTGATAATAATGCTCCCGCCTTTCAAAGGTTTTTGGAACAAACGGCTAATGATCGGTAACGTCATGTTGCAACATTGATCGTACACTATTATTCTTAACACTTGTATTCAGTAACGTGATATCACATACATTAACACGTGATTTGGAAGAAGAACATTAGAGCGACTAGAAAAGTGGAGAATCACAGAGAAACCAGGCATTCTCCTAGCAGTGTACGTTTACCGCCAACCTGACTGGAAATATGAAACAAAAGTTCTACATGAATCTGTTACCAAAGGAACACGTGTGACTGGGAGAGATACCACTGCTGTTGGTGGAAAACATTCATTCACATAGGGCTACAGTTTGGTTCCACGCCTTTTTTTTTGTGTATCATTCTAAATTTAATGAACAGTGCAGAGTAGGCCATACAAACCAAGCGACCGTCAGATTTAGCGGTTGTGCCCGCCGTTTGGCTGTATTCCGGAGATTTTTTGTCTCGCCCACTCGATTTCACTGTTAATAGAAGGTTTGTGTAACACAGTGGGAGGAAAGCTAATTATCCATTTTCCAGAGCTCCACCTGCGTCAGTCGCAGTGGTGTTGCTTTCAAAAGCATCCTCTGAGACATAAAGATATTTATAGTAGAGTCAACAACACTCGTATTTGTCGTTAAATGAGAATCAAATAACCTTTCCGACCATCACACAAAACTGTGGATCCAGACACTTCCTTTTCTGTGTCAAGGTTACTTCTGCTTATTAACAGGGTAATCTTGCCAGATCTGTAATCTCCGATAGTATACACATCGGAAAACAGTAAGTATTAGACAATCTTTCTAGACTACGATTACTGTGACTTACACTGTGTGTCTTTATACCCCATAGAAATTGAATGTTAGTAGATGTAATTTGCAGGTTCAGGTTCATTCTATTATTATTATTACGCATTTTTGCCTCCAAGACAGGAATTAACTTAAATGTTACATGATTATTCATTTTTTATTGTTTCCTTCTTCTTTTCTCTTTCCTAAATCTTTTCATGCTTTGGTTGTGTCCCTGTTTCTTGTACTCTGCCCGCATTTTGCCGTTGTTTCCTTTCTTTTACTTGAAATTTCGTGTACATAATTTGTTCCTGAATTTGTCTCTTTCATTCATCATTTTAGTACTCATCACTACTCAGGTCTTCTGTTTGTTGAAACAAATTGTTTTTTCCTTTTTTTTTTGACAGAACTATTTACTACAGCAAAATTCCTCTTTATGGTTCTGTTGCTGATCATGCCTGTTAACCTGTCTGTTTGTTCATATGATTCCTTGGTTGATCTCTTCATCTATATACCAGCTCTGTCTGCTCCTCCAAAATTTTTCTGGGGATTAGAGGTTTTATTAAAAACTCTAATCCCCAGAAAAATTTTGGAGGAGCACACAGAGCTATTACATTCTGTTGTTGTCTGTCTCTGTAAAATCTGATGCTCCGATTGTGGTCGTTTCTTATGCGTAGGGTGCTTTGGTTGTACAACTGTACTGTAGTGCCTGAATTTAGTTTGTTTTGAAATATTTCTTTTACTATAAAGCGCCCATGTCAGTTCGCACACTCTCTGAAGATATTCTGTTCTTTGCATGCTGTATGCCTTACTCGATCTTCCTGTTTGTATACATTCTCCAAGATATTTGAATTTTTAACCTCTGTTATTCTATCTGTATTTTGTGTACAAGGAATGGTTACTGTTGTTCTTTCTTTCCATGTGTTCTGTCTTCCTGTACGGCATCTGAAGAACCGTTTTCGTGGAGACTTCATGTAAGTACTCTAGTACTTCTTATGTTTCTTGTTTGCACTTGCAAAGTCTGCCAGGGATTTTGTGATCGTCGTGTTTGCACACGTTCTTCCTACCTGAATTGCTTTTACTTTTTCTTCCCATTGTTTGATAATTTCATCCTAGATAATTTTGAAAGAAAGTCTAACTGCTGTATGTATTTCGAATGGGTCTGAGATTTCTCCCATACATTTTATTTTGGATGTGGCCTCTGGTAAGTGTCTGTTGTACGTGTATCCTAGTTCTTCTGTCTGTTGCATATACATGTAATGTGTCAAAGAGAATCTGCCTTTCTATGCATTCATAGGCTTCTTGAAGTTCACGAATTTGAGAACAGTGTTGTTCATCTGTCTGACCTTTGGGAGCATTCCCAGGTTCCAGATTTATTCAATACAGAACCTTCTTTTACTGAAACCTGCTTCGTTTTCACCTATCTTTGTATCAGCTTCTGGATCTAGTTTATTGAGTAACACCTTGGACAGAATGTTGTACATGACCAAAAATAATGAAATACTTTTTGTAGAGTGGGTGTATCAATGAAAATTTCCATTCCTGTGGAATCTCTGTTGATTCCATGTTTCTGTAAGAATTTCCTGACTTTTATTTGTGACTGTTTTGTTTTTGAGCTTCCAGAATTCAGAAATAGTGATGTCTTCTCCTGGGGCTCTGCTGATTTTTACTCGATTTATAATCTCTTCTACCTCTCTTATCCACAGTGTCTTTGAATCTGGGTTTGGTACTCTTTAAGCTTCTCGCAGTTCAGGAGCTTATCGAAATAATTTTTGAGAATTTTACAGTTTCCTCTAGTGATTGTTTCCAGACAATCGTCTGTTCCTTTGAAGTAAAAGTTTTCAGGCAGATAGCCCCTTATATTTTCCCTGAAAATTTGTTAGAAACTTTTCATGTTATTTCTGTTGAGTTCTTTGGTGATTTCATTTAATCTGTTTTTGTCCACACCCCTATCTTTCGAGGAGTATTTCTGGTCTTTGTGAAAATCCTGCATTGTCTCTTTTGTTCTGTAACTGCTAAACTTCTTCCAGACCTGGATTCAACCTTCAATGGCCTGATCACATGCTGTGTTCCACAATCCATGTTTTCGTTTCCTGACCCCAATGTTTTGCATTCTGAATTGCCTTTGTGAGGTCTTTTCAGTTTTCTGTTGAACTTCAATTAATTGCTTCAACAATTTTGACTTTGTTTGTCCTGAAATATTCTGGTTCGCTGTCATAATTTTTTCGGTGTTTCTTACTTTTTCTGGGGATTGGACTAATGTTCACTTGTCCCAAGGACTCAAAGAATACTTTTAGGGGTCTCACACGTCAAATTTGGTTTTTATTTTTGCTTGTGACGGCTATTTGATCTGTCTCAATTCTCCCCAAATATTTTTGGGCATCTTCATTGTTTTGAAATTTCGTTTTCGCTATTTAAGTTCGGTTGACCTAATTTTTAAGCTAAAATTTTGACTGTAAACTATAAGATGTTCCTCATTCTGTTGGGTGCATTTATGTGCTGTGTATGGGCCTGTGGATTCTTTTACTTTGTCCCTGGCCTAGTTGTGCATTGAAGTCTCCTAATAGAATTTTAACATGTCTTTCTTGTATTTTATTTGTCATTTCTTCCCAAAAGTCTTCGACTTCTTGTGGTCTCTTTCTGTTGTGATAGTTTGTTGGTACATGTGCGTCTATGTTTGTATATCTTTTGTTTCCCGATTTGAAGTATATTCCCGAGGTTCTTTCTGATATTAAATTGAAAACGAGGATGTTGTATATAACTCATTCATGAACCTCAAATCCTCTACTAAACATTGTCGTTGTTCCTCTTCTGAAAGCAGGTTTTGCTTTGTACATCCTGCAGTTTCCAGCTGTTTGAGTATGCCTATGTTGATTAGCGTATTTGTGTTGAGCATGCTAGTATAGTGTTTGTGAATAGTTTTCTGGAAGCTCCGATTCTTCTCCTTCTCATAATGTTCCTGGTCCACCAGAATCAATGATCAGGAAAGTCGAATGTAATTACTGGGGCCTGGGGTAGTGGATACTTTTCCAGTTGTTGCATTATGATATTTTGTAGTTGAAGGTGGCTGTAATGATTGCTTTTGGGGATCACAAATGTGAAAGACTTCTTTGTTGAGATCAAGACATATTTGTAACAGCCACAGCTACTTGGTGGATGGACAGTGACCACTAGCTGCTGTGTACCAGGTCAGTTACTAATGGGTTTGTGCCTAAGTCACTATTTGATCCACCCTGGGTATTTAATTTCCCGAGTACCACCTATATTTGGGAGACTCTCACCATCCTTCCACCTGAGAAGGCGCCCAATGGGGGACCTAACAACCCCACATGGGAATCATTCTATTATAAACAAAAAAAAACAGATTGCTTATAAAGTTTCTAAGAATTGTGTTCTTAGAATGTTGACAAGAAACCTTAATTTTCTCTTCCAACTGAGAAGGCACCCAATGGGGGCCTAACAAATCCATGTGGAAATCATTCTATTATAAACAAAAACAAGATTGCTTATAAACTTTCTAAGAATTGTGTTCTTAGAATGTTGATAAGAATCCTTCAGTTTCTCTTATAATAAAACGAGTATGAACCTACAAATTAAATCTGCTAACATAAATTGGTTTCTACTTATTCACCTAAATCATTTATTTCTTATTGTTCAATCAATTGCAGTATAATAGAAAAGAAAATAAGAAGAGAAATGACCGAAATTAGATATTATATTTACGCATATATTAGGATTTCACAGAGGAGGTTCTTAAATTATAAAAAGTTATTAAATTCTTAAAAAGTTACAATTCAGACTAACTGTTAGTTTAATTCTTCTTCCAAAGCAGTCACAAGGTGTAACATTGAGCGCATTTCGTCGTCAATGCAGTGGAGAGTAAAAGTAATAATAATAACAATTACAAAAAAGATACAAAATAAAAATTAAGACTCCCAAATGATAATTATCATTATTATTATCTTTCATTTTCTCCAGTCCATTATATCTCACTTTGACCTGTCCATCGTCATTCCCTGTTGGATATCAACTTTAAGTATTTATCAAGCAAAGTACCTTATATTCGTTATCAAGATCCATTCAAATTTGGCCTTCACATTAATTATTAAAACATATCTAGTATTCAACCAAAAGTCCGTAGAAATCAATTTAAAATTATTTCTCTGCTTTTATTCATGTTCCTGTATTCTAGTATTATATATACGTGTTCCACCAATCAAATTCTGTAAATCTTATAATTTCATGTATTTCTGTTACCTTTATTCCTATAGGCACATACTTTTTAAAATCTCTGTAGCGAAGTACATAATTATTTTTATCATTTAGCATAATTAACTGCTTACTTTCTTTAGTTCTAGGCACAATTTTATTTTTGGTACCCAGTGATATATTTTTATGTAAATTATATAGCTCTCTAGGATGTTGTAGGTCTACTTCAAATACATACCTAACTGCAGAAGTGTCTGACATCCCATTATAATAGATTATCTCAATAAAATCTATCATGTGTTAAATATCGACTTGTAGTATAACGTTTCAGATTGTTTGTATCTATATATGTTCAATAATTTTTTACATCATAACCATTTATAGATTTATTATTCACCTTCACATGTCTTGTACAACACTGAGATATGCCGACTATTTCTCCTTTTTCAATCATTAGAATCATATTGTAGTCATGTCATAATTCAATTGAGTGTCCAACCATTTTTAGCATTACATCGTATAGTGAAACAGATGAAGTAAAGAATGAAGATGGATCCAAAATGTATGCTGATATGAAAGGATTCTAAATTTATTAAAAACATTGGCCATTAACGAAACCGAGGTTATTTGGCGTAGGTCACGATATTCAACAAAATTTTTATATTATTGTTTGGTAACTAATTTTACATTATTATAATCACTTAATTCACAGCAATCCTGTTTACGGTATGGTTCTTCTATTGCTGGAAATTATGTGTCTCAAATGTGCTCCAAGTAGTCATGTAATCATATGGACACAGTTTCTCATCACTAGATTGACTCTGTTATTGGGAGATACTTTTAATCTTGGTCATTTGATTCTTTCTCAACTTTGATGAAAGTTTTTCAAGGCTTATAGCCATGATTCTAAAATTTTCATGATTCTAGTTTTCTGTATTCTAGCCAAAACTATTGTTGGGTATCAAACCTGTTTCTTAATTAACATAACTAAGTTCTCTTATGGATAAATGAGGATGATATCCTGAGAAATTAAGTAATCAAGTTGGTTCAAAATTATGATACTTCAGTTAAAGATTGCAATGACTGTGTAGTGGAGATATGTATTTTCCAGTCAAATGATGATGGTGATGTATATTTTTAATTATTTATTGTATATTGTTGTCTTTATTTTTTCTTGAACCTTATTTTTTGAGACATTCGATGAATGTAATGCTTTGTTAACCAAGCAATTGAATACATAGGCCAAGTATGAAACTTTTCTTACGTCTTACCCATATCACCAATAAATTTTGCTACATCACATTCTGTAATTTGATCATAAAAATGGTGGTGTGCAATATTGTTATATCATAAAGTGCATTTTCACAATAATTGGAGTAAATTAAATTTATACATTTCTTTTGGATATTTAACTTGATATTTTCAATCAAATAAATAAGTGTTAATAGATGTATAAATTTTAGTCTCAATGTTTGTAATATCAACT
Organism: Schistocerca cancellata; assembly: GCF_023864275.1. Classification (NCBI taxonomy): domain Eukaryota; kingdom Metazoa; phylum Arthropoda; class Insecta; order Orthoptera; family Acrididae; genus Schistocerca; species Schistocerca cancellata. The sequence continues at coordinate 171,157,000 of NC_064633.1, read as the reverse complement.
GATAAAGAAAATGCAAAATCTTCAAGTTTATGATTAATATGAAGACCAACGTTTTGATATTTCGTGACTATCGATGTTTTCATCTCTAGGAAACAAAGCAGATTTTATAGCCTGTAGGTATATTTTTATCATTAGATTTTTCATTAACATTATCTTTCTTCTATTTTATTGTTTCTGGCAAGGTAACATAAGTTGAGTGTCTTAAAGGAAAATACTTTTATAGTGGTAACTGTAAACCTGTAATTGTGTTTAATGACCAAATAGAACCACAAGCATGAAAATTCGACATTTTTGTGGCATATTATGATTACTTTTGATAAAACTTTTAGTTAATTCTGTCTCTTTTCAGGTTGAAGTTTGATATTTCAAATGGAAATTCCATAATTTTTCATGTGTCTGCATTCTGTAGTCACAATTTAATATTTGGTTTCAGAATATGATGGTTTTCAGATGATATTTTACGATTTACATTAATTTTTTATTCACTGAATGGATGAAAAAATTACACTCAATTAACTTTAGTTCATTTTTGTCAGTTATAGTCAATGGTCTGTCAGCAAATACTTTGTCGACCAGATAATCTCTATTTGCTCTTGTATCTCTTGATTTTTTTCAAATACATTAGTAGAAAAAGGAAATATTTATTTCAATGATTTTGTTTCATTATTTTGAAAAATCAATCAAAATCATCCAAAGCAAACTTATCTAGAAATTCCTTAGTAAATTATTCAGACAATTTTTAATTAAGTTATATAATTTTCCAGTCTACTTTATACACAAATTATGAAATAAAATCTTCAGACAGTGTATAATATTCTGATATAAAATTCCATACAGCTTTACCAAATATGTGATCATTCTGTTTAATATAACAAAAAAATTTTCTATACATTTCACTTTTTGAATACAATATACATAATTCTTCTTAACACTTATCTGCTAAATCATATTCAATCCATGCATTAAGTTGTTCCTCTTTTAGCCTAGACTGTACTTTAATTCCGATTTCTTTTCCTATAGCTGTCAGATATTTTGCAGTACAATTAGACGATTTATGTGTGTTGTTGAAGATGAAGAGAACAGGACGATGTCTCGTAATTTTAGAATATATTTTATATTCTAGTGCTTCTGCTGTAGCTTATGTTCATCATTTGTAAATTTATTTGTTAATAAGGAAATAAAGAAGTGTCTGTTACCAGGAATTCATTCAGAAGAAATAACTAGATATTTGACCACAAAATTTTTTTATCATAAATATCGTATTTCATATTCCATTCATTACCGTCTTGCAGAGGGTCAAAGTGTATCTCTTAAAGATTTTAGAATTCTCAAAAAAATTATTAAACCATAAAAATTTTTAATCTTTAAGGATTTGAAGTAAAACATGATACCTACTAATCAGGCCATATCCCTGTAGCACATCAAACGAGTCATAAAATCGAGCTAAATTTTATAAAATCTCTAAATAATTAACAATAATTACTATTACAACCCAGAATAAATTCAAAATAATTTCCGATTAACTTATATTCCTTTATAAATGGCAGAAATTGCAAGCACATTTAATGTTGCTTTATATACACAAGGTCCTATGATGAATAGTGTTGCCTTTATTACCAAAAATAAATGTCAGTTACATTTAGGTATGTGGTTCAAAACTAATTAGGTACCACAACTGAACTGAAAAATTATTTGATTTAAAATGATATTTTACATTTAATCATTATGGTTTTGCAGAGAATCTGAGCCTATTCTCTGCAAATTTTAAAATTATCCAAAGAAATTTACGAAGGCCCTATAAAATTACAGTGCAGGTTATATATAAATTAGATATATTGATCCAAGAGCTTTATAACATGATTTTAATCAAAAAGAAGCCAAACAAGTAACTCACTATAATTTTAAAGAAACTTCGGTTCTGCTACCATCTACAAATCTAAAAAAATTAAAATTAGTCTGAGAACAAAAGTTACTAATGGAAACCAAGATCATTATATCAGTAGTGAAGAAATGTTTCACAATCATACTAACTACACAAAACATTATAGTCTACAAGTCTCAAAAAACAAGTGAGCAAAAGCTAAAGAATTGGAAAACAACTGAAAATAGAAGAACAAAACCCAACTTACCCTACAGATAGAAGAAGAGGAAGCAAAGAGCGATAAACAAGGAGAGGTAAAATATTAATTAGCTGAAACAGAAATGAATTATATCATCTCTATCATCAGCCCTGAGACACTACAGAAAAATCATATCTTTAAATTTGGTGCAACAACAAGCCATGTCATTAATTATAGATTGTCACTGTACAACACAGTTTACCATTCAAATGATGAATTTGATTATGGGCATATAAAGAGTAACTTAATTACAAAGTGACTGAAGAAAAGTTGAAATCAGCTTTGAAGAAGTATCTATACAATATCTATCTATCTGTCTATGTATACAATATCTATCTAGACAATATGAAGTTTGACGACATAAAGTATTACATACATAGCTATGTTGAGGAAGAAAATAGTTCATTCCACGTGCAATGATTATCTAAACAGTGATAAAATTAAAAATATGTTATAAGACAATATTCTAACATCAGCAGAACAGATACAGCCTGTTTTCATCTCTCAAATACAGTTAAAGCGACAAAAAAGATAATCAATGACATTGTGTTAGATGTTCTATCTAGAAAGGCAATAGCTCCACTTATTTCTCAGATCTACCAAAAATATCTAGCTAAGCTTAAAGTGGTTGTAACACATTAGGATCAGTTCTGATATCATAAGGATATTAAATTATTGGAAATAAGTAGAAAGTTATATGGAATGAAGCAAAGAGTAATTGAAGAACAGTTACCCCACAAATAAAATTTAAGTACCAGCAGACCTGTTTTTAAGGTATTCATACACAAAAACTATTTAGCTTCCATTAGATTGTATAGCTAATTCATTCAGCAGTTACCTGTTCTATGAATGAAGATATACCTTTCCCATCATATTAAAATACAGACCGAAAATATGGAGGAGTTAATTTTCTTATTTGTTCCATATACACTCATATATATAAAAATTGAGCATACAATAATTTTCTCCTTATTTAACCAACTATTATGTAACTCATCAAATCCCAACCATTCATGATATACTTTACCTGCTTTCTTTCGCAAAACTTCCCCAACAAGATATACAACAGTATAATTTGTTATTGGTAGTTCTTGGTCAGATAAATTTCATTTAACTTCTTCTGCATCCACTTCCTTGAGCTTGTATGTGATAAGATAAGAAAGATTAACTTTAAAAATTTCTGTTGACCTGTTGCCTATATATCCATTTTCGATAATCCCTGTATGTCTGCTGTGTCTAACTGTATTTTCTACTTAAAATTTTGATTTATCATTATAAACAATGGCAGTTTGCTTATAATTTGTGTCATTAACTTATTTTGGCTTTATTTTTATTGTTGATTGCTTTGTATTGTGGTAACCATGAATTGGCTTTATAACTAAGTTGACTAACACACAATTTCTTGAAAAGGAGAATATCTTCCACATTTTTTAACATTCTATAAAATCTTTCAATAACAAATGCTTATGAGTCAGTATAACTTTAACAATCATCAATATTATATTTTTCAGTTCTTTGAATTCCTTATAGTAGACTTCTTTACCATTAGCTGTTAGCAGACCTCTTGTATGTTCTCTCTTTATATGCCTTTTCAAAACATCAACTTCCTTTTTATGCTATTTGCCACTGACTAGAATAGACTAGTAAAATTAAAAATAAAATCATCAATGCCATCATCACACATTTTTAGTGGCCACTCTTTGGGGATCATGTGTTTCAGAAAAATGTCTGCACTTTCGGCTCCAGATGTGATTGCTACCCATCTATGTAGATCAGACGTGTAGTACATCTAATTTATTTTCCCAAATACAATTAATTTTATATCTACATTCACAGTTTCCACCACACCTTTTAATGTTACATTTAGAAAAATTGATTATTTCACTACTTTTACTGACTGGATCTACAGGCCGGGTTTCTTCCTCACCATTTACTATTACACTTAGAAAATGTGATTATTGCACTCCTTTTACTGACTGGATGGCAGGACTTACTTTGTTAAGATTATCAGAGACAGTTATTAAAATCATTGATTGATAGGTTTTTATTTGCATATCTACCAACAACAAAGACATTTTTAAGGAGGTAAACATACTAAGAGTGATTTACTTTTTCTTCATTTTCCATCAAAAGCGCCAAATCCAAGACTGGTTTTTCATCTGACTTTATTAAAAAAAGATTAGTGGATGTCAATGATCCAGTTGATAAAATATGTGTACTGAACAAAAGATATTTAGAAAATAAATTAAATTATCTTCTTAGCAAAGCTGAATATACAAGAACTTTAATGCAATTCAATAGAAAAATTGCCAAAAATTGTATACTAAATCTGTTAAAAATCTCATCACAAAGGATTAATACACAAAGGTCCTCCTAGAGTTTCAGAACAGAAATGCTCTTTATGAGGGTTCCATAGACGTTCACAAAAAGTGAATCAAACATAGATTTCATATTTTACTCATACAGTAGCATATCTAGTGTCTGCCAACATGATGAGAAGTATCTAAAGTTACTATTCCCAATTCAATTTTTTTCATTTAGTAGGTAATTCATTAGTTATGTAAACACCACAAGTGTTTAGTTTTTTATTGTTTGGATAACTTTTTAGATTAGAAACTGATAAACAGTTATGATAGCCTTTAATTACTTTTAAGATTTTTTTTTACTTTAGTGCCTGATCCATTTCCCTTCTCCTCCATTAGTAAATTATTACATTAAGTTTTTTCCATTTCCTTATCATGTTTTTTCTTATCTGTTATCGCTCTTCCTAGGGTGGCTAACCCTCCTGCAAAGGTACCATTAGCAGCTAAATGTGGTGGTGTAACCAATAATAAGAAAAAAATTCCCCATTGGTATTTTATTGGTCTAGATCCTTTTCCTTTTAGTTACATATCAATGTTTTTTTTTGACAATAGGTAAGCTTAGTGTTGTTAGTATATCAGATTTTAACTCTTTATTTGTTTTGAACATCAGTTAAGAAATTATCAGTAGTGTGTAATGATCATTATTCAGTTTCATTTTGATTGCTTTGGCCTTAGTTTTGCCAATATCTAGAAACTGTGAAGAATGTAGAAATTACTCATTTGTATAGTATAAAATGGTGATATTGATATCATGCAATTCTATTTACATAACTTCCTAAAATCATCTTTTTTTTCTTTTTTCATTTTCATACTGTTCTTGGTGTTACATATGTCTGTGATAATAATCTCCTCCAGTTTGCCTTTCTGTTTTGGTCTTTTGACTTTCTGTGGTTCTAAGAATATGGTAAAAGGACATCCAATTAAAGTGACTTATCATACCAATGTATTTCATTCTGCTCTCCAATTCTGAGCTCTTATCTTGATGTACTCCCAATATGCGTTTTATTGTCAATGCTTTTTGTAATCTTATACATTGTGCCATGTATTACAATGATTTAAATACAAGAGGTTTTCAAAATATACAAATTAATTTTGCAGTCCCCAGTCGCCAGTCGATATGCATATATGGAAATCCGAACACGCTCAGAGTAAGAACAGTTGGACTGTAAAAATTTTTCAGTAAACTATCGAAGTATTCGTAAGAAACTGCCCGGATTTGTTTCCATCCAGGTAAGTTCTCAATTTCAAATTATTCTTGTGACTGAGGACTAATTGAAATCCGAAGTTAAAACCTCTGAGATATTTAGCGAGCCTTGGGAGGTTTATCGCTAAGACAGATTAGATGTGGTAGGACTATTCATTAAAGTCGACAAAAATATTATTTCTACTGAGGTTGAAACTGAGTGTGATAGTGAAGTTACCTGGTTACGCGTAACAGGTCTAGGTGAAACCAAATTAATTGTTTGATATTTCTACCGATCACCCGCCTCCGTTGTACAGTTTTAGAGTCATTCATAGAAAGTCTCTGGGCATTTGTGCATAAATGCGCAGATCACGCAATAGTAGCTGGTGGTGACTTTAACCTAAAGTACAGAATAGGACGTGTATGGATTCATTGGAGGGGGTACAGAAAGACAGTCTTGAGAACTACATTTGACGTTTTCCGAAAACTGTCTTGAGCAACTAGTTCGGCTGCCAAGACGCAAGGGAAGTATCTCGGACCCTGTAGCTACAAACATGATGAATCCTTCTTCAGTGTCACTATAGAGACGGTGATTAGTGATCATGATGTCACCATAGCGACTAGGGTTCCGAATGTTAATAAATCAGTGAAGAAGACTAGAGGAGTGTTTCTGCTAGAATGAACAGATAAGCAGTTGTTAGCCTGTCACGTACACAATGAACTGCAATTATTTAGTTCCAGAATGATGGATATAGAGAAATTTTGGGCAAAATTTAAACTGAGTGTAAATCGTGCTCTCGAAAGTATGAGCGTAATAAGTGGATTAAGGAGGGAAAAGACCTACCGTGGTTTAATGTTTAAATTCGGAAAACAGAAGGAAGCAAAGGCTCTTGCAATCTCGGTTCATAAGCGGAGGCATAGATGATGAGAGGCAAAATTTAGCAGAGACTCGTGCGTGTGTGAAAAGACGTATGCGTGAAGCATACAACAGCTACCTGAGGACGCATAGATGACGAGAGGCAAAAATTAGCAGAGACTCGTGCGTGTGTGAAAAGACGTATGCGTGAAGCATACAACAGCTAGCAACGTCGTACTTTGGATAAAGATCTGGTGGAGAACACGAGAAAATTCTGATCCTATCTAAAATTGCTAAGCGGGTCTAAGCCTTCCATCCAGTAACTCTTTGACCAATATAGTTAGGCAGTAGAAGACAGCAAAAAAGAGGCAGAAGTTTTAAAATCCACTTTTAAAAAATTGTTCACGCAGGAGAATCGTACAAACGTACCGTATTTTTACCATCGCCAGAGCACCGTATGTAATAAGCATACCTGCCGTAGAGAAACAACTCAGAGTTATAGAAAGAGTAGTGTATGTCATCGGCCCCTTACTTAGTCTGTATTTACCACGAACATCACGCTCAGCGAAAGTGCCAAGTGACTGAAAGAAAGCGCAGATCACTCCTGTATGTAATAAGGGTTAAAGAACGGACCCGCAAAATTACAGTCCAATATCCTTAAAACCGGTTTGCTGCAGAATTATTGAGCATAATCTGATTTCGTATACAATAAATATCCTAGAGACAGAAAAGTCCACGTCCAAGAAACAGGGCGGATTTAGAAAGCATCGCTTGTGCGAAATACAGTTGCTCTTTTCTGATATGATATATGGCGAACTATCGATGAAGGTAAAGTGGCAGATTAATTATTTGTAGATTTCTGAAAAGCATTCCACATGGTATCTCACTGCAGATTGTTAACGAAGGTACATGCGTACGGAATATGTTACCAGATATGTGACTGGCTCGAAGACGTCGTAAGTAATAGAACCGATTATGTTGCATTCGATGGCGTGTGTTCGTAGGAGACAGGAGTAACATCACGAGTGCACCCCGTAAGTGAGATAGAGCCGTTGCTGTCTTCTGTAGACATAAATGATCTGGCAGAGTGTTGTACAGGAAGGTGTCGAAGGTAAGGGACTGTAGGATGATACAAATTGAGCCAGACAAAGTTTCTAGTTACTTTTGATAAATGGCAGCTGGTTCTCAGTGTGAAAAAACGTAAATAAATAAGAATGAGTAGGAAATCAAACCCGTAATATTCGGATACAGCATTGGTAGCGTCTTGTTTGACAGAGTCACGTCATTTAAATATGTGCCCGTAACGTTTCGAAGCGATATGACATGGAATGAGCATTTGGGGATTGTGACAGGAAAGGCGAACGGTCGACTTCGGTTAATTTGGAGAGTTTTAGGAAAGTGGAGTTCATCTGCAAAGGGGACCGCATATATGACGCTATTTGGGATCCGCACCAGGTCGTAGACATAGAAGCAATGCGGACACAAGCTGCTAGATTAGTTACCGGTAGCCTTGATCAGCATGCAAGGGTTACATATATGCTTCGAGAGTGTGAGAATCCCTGGGGGAAGAAGACATTCACTGCCAAGAACACTACTGAGAAAGTTTAGGGACCCGGAATTTGAAACTGACAGCAGAACGATCCTAGGGAGTGCATTTTGCGTGCTTACCACGAAGATAAGATACGAGAAATTAGGGATCGTATGCAGACATATACACACTCGTCAAATGGTGCAAAGTGTTCGAAATTCTGAGAAATTGGGGTTTAGCTGTATGGAGAGATGGGCAACGTGCAACATGTACAAGAGTCTAGGGGGAATAATAATAGGTTAATGTCCGCCCCCCGTAGCTGAGTGGTCAGCGCGTCAGAATTGCAGTCCTAAGAGTCCGGGTACGATTCCTGGTTGGGTCGGAGATTTTCTCCGCTCACGGCCTGGGTGTTGTGTTATCCTACATATCATCATTTCATCCCCTTCGAAGCGCAAGCCGCCGAAGTGGCGTCAAATCGAAAGACTTGACCGGACGAACGGTCTACCCGATGGGAGGCCCTACTCACACATTTATTTAGAGGTTAAGGACAAGAAAGAAGATCTCATATTAAAACTGTTGTAAGACAGGGATGTAGTCTTTCGCCCATCACTGTTCAATCTATACATCGAAAAAGCAGTGATGGACCTAAAGCAAAAGTTCAAGATAGGAGTTGAAATGCAGGGTGAAAGGATACCGATAACAACATTGATAGATGACGTTGCTAACCTCAATGGACGTGAAGACGAATTACAGGATTTGCTGAATAGAATGAATAGTCTACTGAGTACAGAACATTGACTGAGAGTAACTCGAAAAAAGACGAAAGTAATGAGAAGCAGGAAAAGGAGAATAGCGAGGAACCTTACATTAGGACTGATGGTCACAAGGTAGGTGAAGATCGGGAATTTGCTAATTAGGCAGCTAAAAACCCACGATGTATGGAGCAAGCAGGACATCAAAAGCAGCCTATTGCTGGCAAAAAGGACACTCGTGGCCAGGGGAAGTCTACTAGTACCAAACGAAGCACTTAGCTTGGGGAACAATTTTCTAAGAACGTACATTTGGAACACAGCATTCCTTTGTAGCGTAACATGGAGAGTGAGGTAACTGGGAGAGGAGAGAATCCAAGCATTTGAGACGTGGTGATAAAGACGAATGTTGTAAATTCGGCATAATGACAAGACAAGGAATAAGGAGCTTTTGCACAGAATCAGAGTGGAAAGGAAGAAATGGAAAACACTGGAAAGAAGAAGGAACAGAATGGTAGAATATCTTTTAAGTCATAAGGCCATAATTTCCAAAGTAACAGAAGGAGGTGTAGAGGGTAAAAATAGAGGGTAAAAACTGTAGAGAAAGACAGAGATAGGAACACATCCAGCATATAACTGAGGACATTTGTTGCAAGTTCTACTCTGATATAACGAGGTTCGTACAGGAGAGGAATACATGGTGGGTCACGTCATACAAGGCAGAAGAATGATGACAGAAAAGCAAATACAAAAACTAGGTTATAAAGGATTTATGCCCTCATCCCCATGTGTTAGTCTTTCATCTAGTTCAGTGTTTGGTCCATAGTATTAATATCTTCGTAGATACATCTCTGGCATTGGGAAGTTACTGAAACCTCAATTTACTTCTCCTTCACAATGCTTTTCACTCTCCAAAATGTAAGAGGAAAATTGTGGAGAAGTCTGATTAAACATGGAATAATCTCTGGATTAATTAATTAATACGCCGAATCACCGTTGAGGAGTGGGACAATGAAGACCAACAGTGCCTTGATGAACTTGTGGTTAATATGGCACGGCGAATACAGGCATGCACCGGTGCAAGAGGACGTGCTACTAGGTATTAGAGGTACCAGCACATATAACAATCTAGACCACTGACACTGAAGGTCTCGCTGCATGGTGATGCAACATGCTATGTGCGGCTTTCATGAGCAATAAAAAAGACAGAACCGATGTTTATGTAGACGTCTAGACCTAATATATGTATAGGTTCCAGAACTCTCGGAACAGAGGTGATGCAAAACTTTTTTTGATGCGTGTATATTTGCTGGAAATTTTGGGTCATTTACTGAAGTCAAAATACATTAAAAAACTATCTTTTATCTGAAGCGTTGAGATGCTGTAGAAAATCAGTAATTTGATGTCTGTAGTATCTTTCATGAGGTTTTCTAGTAATGTTAGCGTAAAAAATCCGAACTGATCCTCATTCCAGCATTTACTAGACTATTCTTCAAAATTTATCAGACTCTAAGTCACCACCAAGAAACTCATGGTAAATATAATTTAGATTCATATCGCCTTGTCTAAGTATAGTTCAAAAATTTGATTAGCTCTTAGTAATTGTTTTGATTTCTTTTATATTCATACACACACACACAGATATATATATATATATATATATATACACACACACACATATATATATATATATATATATATATATATATATATATATATATATATATATATATATATATATATATATATATATACGAGCTAAATAAAAGGAATGTATCCATCATGTCTGTATCCATTGACATATTCCGTAACTGCGTCATGATTTTCAAGAATGAAGTTATCGAGTACTACAGATAAAGTATCTTGATATTCATGTGGTGGATTAATTTCTTCTTCATTTTCACATAATTAATAATATTCTCATTATTTAGGACATAGTCAGAAAACAAATTTGTCTGTCACTTGGATTCCACTTTTTAGTATATTTTTATAAAAATGCTTGGTAATTGTCTGAGCTAAGCTTTTACAGTAAATATGTCGACGATCGATTTCATTTCACTTCAAGCATCCCAGAGTCAAACGATAATGGTCAGTCATTAATATTGTGTTCCTACATCTGTTTGACCCTGTCATTGTACATTGAATAGAACTGGGCATGAGCCTCTTACACTTATTTCTAGAATTCTTCTCTGGAATTGTTATTTTTGGGTCCCCATCAGTTTCCATCTAATTAATAATATTCTCATTAGTAGTAGGCTTTAAGTGATTCATCTGTTTAGCTGAGTGGTAAGACATCTATTCTCAAGAAAACACTTACTGATCCTACACAACACAGCTATGCTAATGTCACACCAGTAGGTTTTCATACAACATATTATCTCCCAATATTTCAAAGGAAAATAATAACTTGTGCTGTGAAGGAGAGGCAGTAGGAATATTGTTCAGTTTACTTTGAAGAGCTAACAAATATTTATTCATTAAGGAAAAACAAGTATTCACATAAAGTTGTTACTGAAAATGATGTTAAATTCCATATGGGTAAATAAAAAGACTGATTCTCATGTGCTCCTAAAATTTTTCCAATTCAGTTAACCAATATAAATTTTAACCTAGGTGATGGGGTGTTTGTGAAACATATTGATCACATTCATTAAGAAACTAATATTTTAGTTTAATTCAAGCCTAATGCTGAATTTTGTTGATCACTAATTGATGAACCTCATTATCCTGTACATATCACATTTCTTAGCGTTATTTAGTGTTTAGAAATAACTGTAACTGATGATAATGATAATTTAACTAACTTCATTTCTGCTTGTGTGACAGTTGTTTGAGTAATAGCACCATAAAATTACATTGTTACTAAAAGAACAAGATTGAAGGTTACCAATTTTATTCATTCCCTGTGAATGAGAAAAGTGGATATTACATAAATTTTCCTGGCAAGGTTAGCGAAATTAACAATCATAAATGAGATGTATACCTTCACCCCAGTCACACCCAGTTGTCCATGAGCCTTGATTTTTAAAGCTGATGGGTCAGATCACCCAACACATGATGGAAAATACAAAAAAAAAATTCAATCGACATTTATCTGGAAAAGCTATTTCATTTGATAATAATAAAGAAAGAAAATAATATTTTATTTATAACTGAAATTACCTTTATTTAATCATTAGTTATGCTGCATTTGACTTCATTTCTTGCTAATACAATATGCATGGAAGGTCGTAACTTAACAATGGAAAAATACATAGCAATAAAAATGAGGTGCTTTATGCATTTGGAAAGCTAGCTGGATATTAAAACAATATAAGAAAGTCATGTTTGAGGACTATCTTCCTGTAATTATTCTTAGATGGACTCATGGAAAAGATTCTGAACTGAAGTAAGATGTAATCTGCCAAGTGCCGGTAGAATTTCTGTAGAGCCAATTGAAATTTGTGTGCCTATAGTGAAATATGATCATAGTTATGAGCTTGAGATGGCCCGTATATTTGTATGAAGTAAAACCAGAAGATCTCTTGTATTTAGTGATACAAAGATTTTTGGGTTAAATATTGTGAATTCCTATAACTCACCAGTCCGCAGCTCGTGGTCTCTTGATGGTGTTCTCTATTCCCGAGCACGAGGTTCCAGGTTCAATTCCCGGTGGGGTCAGAGGATTTTTCCTGCCTCGAGATGACTGGGTGGTGTTGTGTCGTCTTCATCATCATCATTCATCCCCATGACTGTCAGAGGAAGGCAATGGCAAATCACCTCCACTAGAAACTTTGAAAGTCCATCCCTTGTTTATTATGCTGATTATTTTTCATGTAAGAAGTATCTCCCTTTAATATAAGTGGACGCAGTGCTCCATTTGTTCCCATTTCTACTGCTATGTGTTTAATTCTTTCAATTAGGCCTGATAAATTGAGATATGCATAATCAAACCCACTAGGAAAAATAGTATTCTAATTTAAAAATGAAACAACGGATAACATAACATAGGTGAATGGCCATGGAACAATATGTGCACATTAGGGACGGTAAGACATTCTTTTTTTTTTGGTACTATGAATTCAGTTAGTCACATAAAGTTCATAATGCATACAATGGATATGCCTGAATTGACAATTGATAGAATATAGTCATTATCTCAGTGGCATGGATGAAGGATACTGAATAATGCTAAGAGAGAATTTCAATCATCATTCTGATTTATTTCGATATTATTTAAGAAAACTATTACCCTCTGTGACAAAACATACATGAAATCTATTATATTTAAGAAAACGACCACTCTCAGTGACAAAACTTTCATGAAGCACTCACTATGACTTGCATCTCGTCATACCGGAAACATAGACAACATTTCGCCGCCAGTTACATCTACTAATGATTAAAATGGGTAAAAATGAATGTTACTGAATGGTGGCCTATTTAGTTATTGTGACACCTATTTAATGCATGGAGTAGGGAAGGATATCACCTTTCACTCTCTGAAACATTAGTTGGGTTACTACACATGCAGTACCATGCGGATAAGTTCATGCTGCAACCGCGTATTACGCAACCATAATGCAGCGTGAGCAAACCAGCCTCGGCTTCATGACTCTACATTATTCATGCTATGATTAACGAAAGGCAAATCCAGTGACTACCGTTATGAATGCTGTCAACACGTGCCCAAGTTTGACAATAAAGAAACGAGTAAAGTAAACCGTGGTATCATGAAAAATTTATATTGCTTGTATCCAGAACTAAACTATGCAACAAATGAACCTTTAATGAACCTATCCGGTATTGAACTAAGAACAAGAACCGTTGGTTCATGCCCTCAATCACCTCACGCCCATTTCCGCTAGTTGAAACACATTAATGTAAAACATTTCTACAAACAAAATATCGCTGAACGTTCCTCGGTATTATTTCACACCCAAACATGTTTCATAGTAAATGTTACCCCAAAAACCCTACATTATGAATAACTTTTCTCATCATCCATGACGAGCGCCGCCCCCCTATGTCCGTCTCGTTCAATCGGCGGCCTCAGAGTCCTCACATGGCACGTTCCAGGACCAACCGTCAACCGTTCAAAAAAACTGTTTATGGGCATAGGACCTCAGTGAGAACCATCCTCATAAACTCTGCACTGCTCATCCCAACTATCTTTGCAATCATGAACTCTCTGCCGAATCAACTAACGTTGTTATGTTAGTGCTAAACTACCCTACTGCTACCATCTTTGACTAACCCAGATTATTATATATTCCATGCATAATTACGTTTATCCATCCACATACATTACGTTATCAAAAAATGAGAGAGGAGGTGTGACACCAACAGAAGAAAAAATATACATGGGAGCATTCTTGAATCCACATGTTAATTAGCTAGACGAAACAATGAAAGGACGCTCTTGGTGTAAAATGAATTATTAAACATGTAGGAATTAATCAGTTAGTTAAATGAAGTGTAAATCTGTGACGTTTCACCTTGCCTAGTAAGGCAGCGCGGGTGTCCCGCATCATTCCCCTTCGCTCTGTAACGAGGTATGGGACTTTATCATCATCATCATAACTAACCAGTATTTGATATGTCTTACCGTGTATTTGTTACATTTCCGACAAATCGAAAAAATAATGAGCTGTTAGGTTCATCATTACTAGATCATGTTAAACTAGGCACACTTCATCTTATGAATGAAGGAAGTGAGTTATTTCCTTAAGAAATGTGGAACTTTGATCCACCAAATAATTATTTGAAGGCCTACAATTCTTTTCTGGATTTTAAGTACGTAACACACCTGAAAGATTATGTTTTCATAAATCCATATAATTTGATAACCAGTTATCCAAATCATATGATAATATGACCTATAGAAAGAATATAGGAAAGAATATAGTTAACATTCGAAAAACAATGAAACTTTGTGCAAAATTCAATAATAAGATTTTTGCGTGTGTAACATAATTATTATGTATGACATAAACGAGACTCACACATGATGCACAGCACAGAATATTAAGTGACAATATTTAAAGAAGATAGATGAGATGGCTTCCTTCATGTAGATAATGCAAACTTTTTGAATTTGTAAAAGCGGTTAATATTTGGCTGAGAAATTCTGGAGATCAGAAGCGGTGACTCATTAAATAGATCCTGCCTGCGTGAAAGAACTGACTCAGTTTACCTATTCAGGAAGTGGGCGCAACTGATATAAACACCAGTTCACAAATACTGCTTTGGTCTGCCTTCTCCTCTCCATCTCGCTTGCTCAGTTCGTTTGCACCAATCACACAGCAGTTGGCAACTTCATTCATAGATGGCAATGAGGCAGATTGTATTCAATGCAGTTTAACAATGTATTTTGTATTTTACATGAAATATTCATATTCAGTCTTCAATAAATCATGAAAGCGTCCCAATTTCAATGAAGCTTTTCACTTAAATACCAACTACATATACAAGCTTGGAGACATACTATAAGTGAGTACAACTCCAGAAGGGATTTGGCCATTATCTGATGGAGTCTTAAAAGCATCACATGTGGAGAGAGCTTGCCATTTGACAAAAAATTTTCTACTGTCACTTCTATACTATTCGTCATCATCCTGGAAAAGGTTTAATACATGTCCTACAGAGGTGATTACGAATGTCAGCTCACTTTAAAGGAACGCTTTTTGGTGCGCTGACTCGCGGACTTACAGAGGCCGGAACCTCTGTCTAATCATATCACTGAGTGGAAGGTGTTCAAAAGGTAATGTTAGGAACCATTTTAGTGTATGGTATGCAGCTCTTTGAATAAAATTTCTTTCTGTATCAATGGAGCATCTACTCAAGTAATCTTAATTTGTTTAAATAATTAGTGAGCTTGAAGTTAATGCTTTGTAGAACATTACCAGATGCGAATATTTTAATACGAGATTTGAAAAAAATTTTGTGGATCCTGATAAAGACTTTAGTATTCTTTTACCAGGTAAATATTAGAAATTAATAATTAACTAATATTTTCAGTTGTTTGACTATGGAGCCTTACAATGAGGTAAAATGGATTAAAGAAAATGAACAATAATAATAATAAATTTCAGGATTATAAATTTTTAGTTTAACTGAAACTCATTACTTTTTTCTTATTATCATTATTACTATGCCTACCTGCCGCTGCACTGGCGTCCATGTGCGCCCACTGTTCCCTCTTACTGTTGATGAGTAAGAAATGAAAGTAACAGGTAATCTAGATCTTAATTTTTTTAGTGTTTCATAAAATTTTGTTTGCTAATTTTAAAATCTTCAGCAAACAGGCCAAAATCATCTGCAAAAGTGTAATGAATTAAATATATAAGTATATATTAAACTTAGATATGTTGATTCCCCTCATTATTTAGATTTTTATTGTTCTTAGTTTGATGTGAATGATCTGAAAGAAGATAACGACAGGTGAATAAGTTTGAAGGAAATTATGTTAGTACATATAATCTGTACATTTAGGCTAATTTTATTATAAGAAGAAACAAAGATTTCTTGTAAATAGTATAAGAAAATATTTTTTCTTTAGAATGTTTAGAAGACATCTTTATTTTATAATGAAATAAGTATGAACCTACAAATGGTGTCTGCTGACATTGACACATATACTGACTCCATTATTACAATCCTCAGTTCCATCAGTTTATGGCAGTTGTTAACTCCAGCATCTGGAACCTGTACATTGTCTATAATACCAGATATGTGATTTGTGTTGACAAATCAATTGTAGGAATGCACATCAGTGTCGTAAGGTGCAAGGTGGGCAATGTCATCTGCCTTTAGTCCTCCAAGTTAGTGAACACTTTGTCTTCATATGGCGTCCTCATCCAGATAAAATTTTTTCGTCTTCAAACAAATATGTCTTACTTGTTAACCTCCGATAAGCAGAGATGTGAAATAGATTGTACATAAAAGAACCGTCAGTCAGTACATTCGCAGTATTCCTGTATTCCATACATTTAGTATTTATGGACACAGGACTGGTAGTGGAATATTACAGAACAGCATTTTCTCCAATACCTATCATACATACTGAAGCACCAGAAAAAAGCACCATTACTTTTTCTGTAAAGCAAAGTGCAATTAATGTGTGATTTTTACTGAATGGAAGTACGCCATGATGATCGTAAAATTAACATAAATGGTAACTCATACCGTGAAGCAAAATATGTTTTTAATTAGAAGAGAACGAATATTTTCTCTACAAAATTGATGGAAGTGTTGTAACTGAAATTTAGTGCATATTTACAGAAAAAAGAATGGTTGAAGTACTGCATTCCAACTTTATCGCTGGGGCTCTACTGTGTCATGGCTAGTTAATTAGAATGGCTATTGTTTTCCTTAGATTTGTAAGGAATATTTTTGCAACGATGGTATACATCTGTTGCGGCAACTGACATGCAGAGAAATGTTCACCTATGTCGACCTAAAATTGTATAAATGACCTACTTGCTGAATCCCTCTTACTAGTATATGGACTGAAAGATTGGGATACTTGGATGGATACGTTATGTTACTGAGTAAAATATTAAGGTTCGTCACAGATGTGTTTTCTCACTGTCTTGTTTATCATAAATGTCGTCTTCTCAGTCGTCGCCTCGGTATCCATAGCTCGTTGCAGAATTAATCACTGTACAAAGACACCGAATAATATGCTTTCGGTCATATATTGTTTGTAATTTTTGTCATTGTCTATCATAAACACAAAAATTATTATTATAGTATTCATTGCATACCCGAGTGTGAGGCAGGTCTCCATGTTGCTGAAACCCTTACAAATTCGTTTATACCCACATAACTAATGAAGCCTACTTCAGTCAGCTTCCAATTACTATTTGCCACCATTCGTCTTCCAACACGAATTCTACCTCTCCATTTCAACCCACCAAACCAACATCTCCCTCCGTTACCAAATTAACTATTCCTTGACGCATCAGGACGTGCACTATCAAGCTACAGTGGTACCAACAGAGCCATTTTGCCTGAAAATCCTTTCGTTACTTCCTTTGTAGTTAAACCATTTACGAATCGAATAATAATTTTTCTGCAACACGACGTGTCCAATTACTCTTCTGTCTTCTTGTCTGCCTTATTTATCGTCGACGTTTCACTTCAGTGCAACTCTACACTGCATTAAAGTATGAAAAGAATTTCCTAGCACTCAAAACTACTTTCTCTGTTAACAAATTTTTATTATTCAAATAAAATTTCGTATTATTACTAGACTGAAAGTTATATTCCCTGTAATTCACATGTTTCGGGTCTTTTTCTGCCGAAATAGTAAAACTCGTCTATTATTTTCAGGTTTCAATCGCCAAATCATTTGCTTCTTCACCACCTGAACTGACCTGACTACACTCTTATTGCGTTCTTAACCTTTTAATGTTAAGCTTACAAACACAGGAAATTTTTTTTGCTTCGTTATGTTTGTGTGTGTGTGTGTGTGTGTGTGTGTGTGTGTGTGTGTGTGTGTGCCATTGACAGTGTGTGTGTGTGTGTGTGTGTGTGTGTGTGTGTGTGTGGGTGTGTGCCATTGACAAAGGAATTAAAATGGTATCGGAAAAACTTCAGATTATAGGAAAGTAAACTACAAGCAATGTAGAATTTTAAGGCCATTATCATTCAACAGGAAATTTAGGTGAATGTTTTCGTATGCTGCATAATCTATATGATTGAATACTACATAATGGACACTGTGCTATATAAGAATTACGTCGCTTGGCCAATTAATTCTGCACTAAGTATAACTACAAGTTCAGTTAAGTGGTACGTAAAACAGCATGCAGCAGGGCGTGGTTCTGTTCTCTTTATATTGTTATCACATTCACACAATTCAGTCCACCTACCTCGAAAGGCTTCTTGTCTGCTCGTTCTCTCTTCACTGTGTCGGAGCATTGAGAACGTAGATCTACGAACCATCAGTACAACAGTTATAAATTGTCGTAGTTGTTGCTACAAGTAATTGGTCATGTAGCGAAATTGAAGTGTATAGTTCCTGTTACTTAGTATGAGTAGAGGTCATTCTTCGTAACTGCAAAATAATTATAATCGGATCCTTTTACCGAAGTCCCAACTCAGATGATACAGTTGCTGAACGGTTCGAAGAAAAGTTGAGTCTAATATCAAACACATACCCGACTCATACAATCATAGTTAGTGCTGACTTCAATTTACCGTTCGAGATGTTGGCGGAAATACATGTTTAAATCCAGAAGTATGCTTAATACATCATTTGAAATAGTGCTAAATGCATTTTCTGAAAGTTGTTTCCAGCAGTGAATAGTAAACGGTTGTGGAATCACAATTGACTTCTTAGCATCAAATAATCTTGAGCTAACAACGAGCATAAATGTGATAGAAGTATTAGTGAAAAAGGGGTTGACGTAGCGAAACAGAGTCTTGTACCTCCAGACACTCCAAAAAGAAATGAATAATGCACCTATTCAAAAAACCTAACGATATTTCACTTTTCGCATTCCTGAGAGGCAATCTCTACGCCTCCCAAATTAACAACGTACCGATAGGTGTAGTAGACCTTATGTGGTTTTAATTCAAAGAAATAGTATCGGCAGCAGTTGAGAGATTTATACCAAATATATTAACAAACTGTGCAGCTGATCTCCGTTGGTACACAAAACAGGTCAGAAGAATGTTGTTGTAACAACTAGATATGCCTGCCAAATTCAAACGGGCGCAAAACCTCCAAGACTGCTATCTTTTACAGAAGCTCGAAATTTAGTGCGGACTTAAGTGCGAAATGCTTATAACTGGTTTAACAACGGAATTTAATCTCGAAACCTGTTATAAAATGCAAAGAGATTCTTGTCTTATGTATAATATGCTAACAGAAAGACACAATCACTCCCTCCTCTATGCGATAGCATTGAATATAGTATTGATTACAGTGCTGCAAAAGCAGAGTTACTAAAGACAGCCTTCCTAAATTCCTTCACCATATAAGCCGAAGTAAATATTCCATAATTTAAACCAAGAACAGTTGCCAGCACGAGTAATTTAAAAGTAGATATACTCGTAGTAGTGGAGCAACTTAACTCACATAGTAAAATGAAGTCTTCTGGTCTAGACTGTATACAAATTAGATTCCTTTGAGAGTATGGTAATGCAATAGCTCTGTACTTCACAATCCTATACATTCACTCGTCTCGACCCAAGATCCGTATCCAAAGATCGAAAAGTTGAACAGGTCACACCCATATTCAAGAAAGGCAGTAGCGGTAATCCACTAAACTACAAGCTCACAACAATAACGTCGGTACGCAGCAGGATTTAGGAACATTGTGTTGAACATTATGACTTGCCCCGAAGAGAATGGTCAATTAACGCACAGTTAGCACTGGTTTACAAAACATTGTTCGTGGAAACAATGCTTCCTCTTCACTCACACGAAGTGCTGAGTGCAGTTGACGAGGGACTTGAAATTGATTCCGTTCTTCTAGATTTCCAGAAGACTTTTGACACTACTTCACAAGTGACATGTAGCCCAACTGCGTGATTATCGAATATCGTATCAGTTATATGACTGGAATCGTGACTTCCTGTCAAAGTTCACAGTTACGGTTAGAAAGTCATAGAGCGAAAGAGAAGTGCTTTATGTCGATCCTCGAAGGAGTGTTATAGTCCGTCTGCTGTTCCCTATATATATATCCGATTTAGGAGACAATCTGAGCAGCCGCCTTGGTTGTTTTCAGATATTGCTATCATTTATCGTCTAGTAAAGTTGTAAATTGCAGAACGAATTAGAAGAGATATCCGTATGGTGGGAAAATAGGCAAATGACCGCAAATAATAGAAAGTGTGAGGTCATCCATTGAGTGCTAAAAGGAATCTTTTATAATTAGATTACACGATAGTACAGACAAAATTAAAGGCCGTGAATTTAACTAAGTAGCTAGGAATTACATTTACGAACAACATGAATTGGATTGAACACATACAAAATGTTGTGGGGAAGGCGAACCGAAGGCTGCGATTTATTAGCAAAACGCTTAGGAGATATAACAGGTCTACTAAAGGGACTGCCTACACTACTCTTGTCCATTATCTTATGGAGTACTGTTGAACGGTGTGGGACCCTCACCAGAATGAACCGAATACGTCGAGAAGTTTCAGGGAAGCGCAGCACGTCTTGTATCATTGAGAAATAGGGTAGAGAGTGTCTCGGATGTGTTACAGGATATTGAATGGACACCTGTAGAATCAAGGCCTTGTCTTTGCCTCGCCTCACAAAATTTCATTCACCAATTCTCTCCTCCGAATGCGAAAATGTTTTGTTGACACCAACATATACGAAGAAACGTGTATCATAATAAAACAAGGGAAACCCGAGCTCGTACGGAAAGATATAGGTGTTGGTTTCTTTCGCGCGCTTTTCGAGACTGGAGTAATAGAGAATTATTGTGAAGGTGATTCGATGAACCCTCTGCCAGGCACATGTAATTTGCGGAGTACCCAAGTAGATGTGGGTATACATGTAATTGCAGATGTAGACGTATTCACGTGGTGCAAAACAGCGTTAAACAAATTACCATTTAATACCTACAATATGTAGGCCACTAAAATCTATCTAAAAAACAGTTCCTGAAAGTTCGTGATAAGAATCGGGCGTTCAGGGCCTACATTATCGTAGCAAGATGTTCAAAGTTCTAATAGTATTTATTGCCACTATAACTCAAGAAATCGCTATCAAGTTGGTATTTACGTCTGCACTAGTAGAGTCTCTTCAAGTTTATATTTATTAATAAGGGCTATCCATAGTCACTTGAAGGTAGTCAGAAATTTTGCAAGTTTGTCTCGAATATTATTCACTATCTAAAGAGTCACTGATCCACATCTTTACGCGAGTTAAACATTCTGTCAGTTCATAGGTTTTCCTTTACAAATGTGCTCGCCACAGTATTCCGTCAAGAACGCGAAACATGTGCGCAGTTTTTTAAGTTCGACCAGAAGATATAACAATTATCTTTCACACCGAAGCACATAATCGAAACATTCACTAAAATGCTTCTCATTCAAGTTGCTTTCTGTTAGCGATAACCAAATCGAATTAATGTCTGTAAATTTTTATTTTACCTACTATTAACGAAGAGTGATCTAACATTATGTGTTCGGTACAATGGTCGGAAGCGAGTCCCAAGGGCAGGGTCCTCGTACAGACAGCGTTCTCACTTCACACAGGAAGTTCTCAGTTGTGATTGGCTGTTGACCTGGATAACCAATTCTTTCTAGATTATTTCCGCGGAAAATCCTGTCCTATTCAATTGCAATTTAGAAAGTAATTTTATGTAAGCAAACCTTCAGTTTATTACATTAGATGTAAATGTAAACCAAATAAACTATGAAATATTTCCAAAAGTAAATAAAAAACCTACTCCGTTCCTAACTTCTTTTCCTGCGGCTTTTTACAGAGCATGCTGAATCAGACATATATGACATGACTTACTGTTCTTCCCAGGAATTTATCCCACGATTTGGATTCCACATCGATCTTCAGAAAATAAAATATTTCAAACTTTCATTTGTCTTTCATTCACTGATCAATCAGTCCTATGCACTGACATAAAGACATATAACTGAATATTAAGTTTAAAATGTTCGAATATCCCACCCAAAATTACAATTTTATAAAATGGAAATTCTAGTTACTCGATTTTTAGGAGCTGAACTTTTCATAACAATTAGATATAATGTTGAGAGTTAATCTATTGCCGTTACTAGATCAGTTTCGAAATACAAGAATGTTTTTTTAGTGATTTTGCGTTAAGAAACTTTATCTTAGAAAGCGCAATAATAACTAAATGAAATTATTTAAGAAATAACAGAAAATATTTGAACAGAATCGGAGAGTAACTGATGTAGTTTAATTAGGTTCATAGGGAGTAAATAGGAGTGGCGTTCTACTGGCAGGCTGTCACTGATATAGGTGACATCTGATACACACTCCTGGAAATTGAAATAAGAACACCGTGAATTCATTGTCCCAGGAAGGGGAAACTTTATTGACACATTCCTGGGGTCAGATACATCACATGATCACACTGACAGAACCACAGGCACATAGACACAGGCAACAGAGCATGCACAATGTCGGCACTAGTACAGTGTATATCAATCTTTCGCAGCAATGCAGGCTGCTATTCTCCCATGGAGACGATCGTAGAGATGCTGGATGTAGTCCTGTGGAACGGCTTACCATGCCATTTCCACCTGGCGCCTCAGTTGGACCAGCGTTCGTGCTGGACGTGCAGACCGCGTGAGACGACGCTTCATCCAGTCCCAAACATGCTCAATGGGTGACAGATCCGGAGATCTTGCTGTCCAGGGTAGTTGACTTACACCTTCTAGAGCACGTTGGGTGGCACGGGATACATGCGGACGTGCATTGTCCTGTTGGAACAGCAAGTTCCCTTGCCGATCTAGGAATGGTGGAACGATGGGTTCGATGACGGTTTGGATGTACCGTGCACTATTCAGTGTCTCCTCGACGATCACCAGTGGTGTACGGCCAGTGTAGGAGATCGCTCCCCACACCATGATGCCGGGTGTTGGCCCTGTGTGCCTCGGTCGTATGCAGTCCTGATTGTGGCGCTCACCTGCACGGCGCCAAACACGCATACGACCATCATTGGCACCAAGGCAGAAGCGACTCTCATCGCTGAAGACGACACGTCTCCATTCGTCCCTCCATTCACGCCTGTCGCGACACCACTGGAGACGGGCTGCACGATGTTGGGGCGTGAGCGGAAGACGGCCTAACGGTGTGCGGGACCGTAGCCCAGCTTCATGGAGACGGTTGCGAATGGTCCTCGCCGATACCCCAGGAGCAACAGTGTCCCTAATTTGCTGGGAAGTGGCGGTGCGGTCCCCTACGGCACTGCGTAGAATCCTACGGTCTTGGCGTGCATCCGTGCGTCGCTGCGGTCCGGTCCCAGGTCGACGGGCACGTGCACCTTCCGCCGACCACTGGCGACAACATCGATGTACTGTGGAGACCTCACGCCCCACGAGTTGAGCAATTCGGCGGTACGTCCACCCGGCCTCCCGCATGCCCACTATACGCCCTCGCTCAAAGTCCGTCAACTGCACATACGGTTCACGTCCACGCTGTCGCGGCATGCTACCAGTGTTAAAGACTGCGATGGAGCTCCGTATGCCACGGCAAACTGGCTGACACTGACGGCGGCGGTGCACAAATGCTGCGCAGCTAGCGCCATTCGACGGCCAACACCGCGGTTCCTGGTGTGTCCGCTGTGCCGTGCGTGTGATCATTGCTTGTACAGCCCTCTCGCAGTGTCCGGAGCAAGTATGGTGGGTCTGACACACCGGTGTCAATATGTTCTTTTTTCCATTTCCAGGAGTGTAGTTGCGTAGCTGCGTTCTAACTAGAATAAATAAATAAATAAATAAATTAATTAATTAATAAAATAAAAAGAACGAATCTCCTGCAGTTACTGGAACAGAGGCCCTTACCGCTACATGCTTTACTGCACATATGATAACACGGAGTAGCTTGCTATGTTGCATACGAACTTTTTGTAACAGATTTTCTTTCCGTATGAGTAACATGAAGCTGGTCTTAAATTGTCCAGACTCAGTTGATGAAGTAAAAGATAGGTAAATTTTTTTAATTGCACAATTCAGTATGAAAACGACCAAACGCTGCTTATCACAGCGAACAGAAAACAGTTCTGAAACCTTTTCAACATTCACCATAAAGCGTTGTTTCTTTTTTCTTTTACAGCTTTCACTTGAGCTTCGTTTAGCAGTTGCTCTCAGTACAGACTGATTTGTAAAGGCGATGGGCTACAACCGTTGTACCGTTCCACTTCTACTACAGAGTCTGTTTCAACTCCTACAACTATAGTCAAAGAGTGAAAAGGACATTTCATGCACTCCAGGTACCTTCATTCGACATAGGTCTGTCAGTGCTCTGTCATACTATTCTGCTGGTGCTTTATCTGACTTCTAATCTTTCTGAAATTCCATTTGTACAGCGTTCTACATAAATAAAAATGCAAATGTTCGTTTGTTTGATCTTACATCTCCGAAAGTTATTCATCGATTGCCTAGAAATTTTGATACAACGTTTCGTTCGAATACGCAAGTGTTTTTATATACCAACTTGCCACGTTGTGGCATACACAGTCAGTTCCACAAGAAAGTGTTCGCCGTTATCTGTATGAAATAAAAGACAGTATTACAAATGTATGTTTACGAGAAAATATACGTCATTACTAATTGCACATTTAACTCACAGTTAATCCAATCGCCGCCATTATCAATCATAGATGGGCACTTCAGTAAATCACTCACGTTTCCAAACTCTATATATCATTTGGCCCATATCCCAACGAATGTCTTTGACTTCCTAAGAATTTTAGCCGCAGCTGCGTATGAAAGTTTTGGTCTCTCTGGATGGTTTACAAGGGTAACTGCTTACTGACGCTTTAGATATTTTGCACTCCTTTTAAGCTGGAACCGACAAAACAAAACATTTAACTCTCACACTGTTTATGTATACACTGTGCGAAAGCGAATTGAGTACAGATTCGGAACGTCGCTGGGGATATTACATTAAAATTATGGCATACAGTCTCTTGCGGAACTGACTGTAAATACGTATTTAACGTAGAAAGGTGGAATATTGTTACCAAAAATCTCAAAAAGGACGTGACTGATGTCCTTCAAATTTTTACTCGATGCTATAATGAACATTCGGATGGACGTAGATCACACACTTTTAAATATATATAATACAGATATACATGACAACACATACAGGGGAAACGTTGGTACCAAAAAACTCGAAATGTTCCTCAGCGATTTACTTGGTATTTTTACATAATACTGTAAGGAACATTCTGACGGATATATGCTATATTTTTAATAATATGTCAATAAAGATTAAATATATGATGGGGAAATGCTGCTACTTAAAATCTCGTAAAGCTCTTGACCGTTTTAGTTCTCATTTTTCCACGTTACTCCAACAAATATTTGTATGGTCACAAACTACATATTTTAATTACGTAATACGTAAATGTCTGTACTTAATACAACAGGAAAACTCTGTTAGGAGATATCAGCAAAAGTTCTTCAGCAATTTATTTAAAAATTTCAGAACTCTAACAAGCATTCATATTGGAATAGGCTATATGTTTTTTTTTTAAACAACGACGTATAGATTGACATATAGAGCCAATAGCGGGAGTTAATATGCTGCGTTTTGGTCTTCCGTTATTACATGCGCATTTGTTTTCTATCTCGTAGTCAGTTTTAACTATGATAGAAGGGCGTTAAACCCATTAAAAATTGCTTCTCTCATACATGTCGTTTCCCATTATAACCGCAGACAAAAATTATATACAAAACAATGTATTTATGGACTATCAGCTTATGATCAGAATATCACTACGGAATATAAATTTGCAATAACAATAAACAAAACACAAGATCAGTGAATGAGAGAGGTGTAGCTAGACAGAGGAAGTAGGAGGATATCGATATTAGAGAGGGGAATGGACATAGAGAGAGGGGTTAGTAGGTGATAAATACAGGGGGTAGGATGAGGAAATGGACAAAGAGAGAAAGAAAATGAGATGCACAGAGAGAGGTGGAGAAGTGTTTTAGGACACATATCCAGTTCCCATACATATTTAGCAATTAGGAAGTATTGCCGGTTTCGCTAGTACTGTCTCTAAATTTGTTTCCTTCAAGTATCCCTTTCTTGTATTCTTCATCCCTTTCAGGCGATTGTTCTTTGTTTAGTAGTTGCTTGTCATCTAAACTGTCATATTCATAGTTTCTTTTCCCTATTGGTTTTTTTAACTCTATTTTCCAATTATTGATCACGCTTCTACAGCTTTGAATTTGTTGTCTAGCTGTCCTGCTTTGTCACTTTTCTCTTTCCGTCGTTCTGCGTCTTTAGATTTCTGTATACGAACTTTCCTGCTCCTTTTGCCGTATATGTATATACTCCATTACCCGTCAGTCCAGTTCAGTATCTCCTGTGTTGCCTATAATTTCAGCTGTGTCTCATCTGTTTGTCTACGGAACATCTGCTGTCTTCACTAATTTACCTTCCACAGTATTCGCCTTCTATTTTGTTCCTTACAAAGCGATGGTCAGAACTCTTTCTCAAACTTCTTGAATCACCACAGTTCCAAAGAAAGTTCTAATTTTATTGTGTATGCTACTCGCACCAGAATTCGATTCGCTGAGTGGCCACATTTACAGAACGAAGTTCACCCAAAATAGAAACTCATTCCGTCAATTAATATCTGATCATATAGTTCGGTAATAAATTACTTATAACGTGATAGGAAACACCACTGTACACCTAAAAATAGTTACACTTTAAAAAAATACGAAGTTTAAAGACCAGTAGAAGGGTTTTCTCATGTCGAATGTGATTTAAATGAGATATATTCTCACCAGGAATACTCAGATTATCATCCAGATTTATATTCATGTATAAAAACTAGGCGTACCGCGGATAGAGTGGGACGGCGCGTAGTATTTTATTAGTGTTTCTCGAGTTTGTTGCTAAATAGAAGACGTATGCTGTGTATGGAATAGAGCACAGATATCACTCAACCATTTGCTAGAATTTGAGTGATGTAGCTGGTGATATTGTGTTACAACTCAATTTCGCTTATTTTAGAATTTCGAAGCTGATGAAGGGTGCAGTTTTAAACATCGGTTAGTACTTTAAAACATAAGAAGTAAAATTATAGGTCTAACAGTAATATTTATGCAGACTAGTGTAGACTGTATCGTAATAATGAAATTCTGGTTATTGAACCCGGTTTATGTTTCTGCCTTTTTCTTAATGCGAAAGGTCAGTCGAGTAGTGTGGGACGCACCACAGTGCGGTGGCATGTTTGTTTTAGTTTTAGAGCACTCTAACGAGCTTGATATAAAAAAAAGCCGGGTGAGTGTCAAGAGGAATGGTCCGAGACTGAAATGAAGCAAGCAGCTTTAAGTCTTTAGGAAGAAGAAATGAGAGAAAGAAATGCTACTAGTCGTTTTAATATTCCTAGAACAACACTGCAAAGGACGCTAAAATCAGTTGTAGCGAATCTGAAGACAACTTTGACATCTCAGAAAGGTTTTTCATCCAACATTTTAAGAAAATTACGAGTAAGTGCGTAAATGTGTGTCCAAAGGAACTTTGCATCGTACTCGGAATAATACAGATGGTGAAATATTGTTTTTATCAGCCGACACCGGGGAAGTGACTCCAGTAAAATGTCTCGCCTATACGGGAATATACACAATGGATGTACGAGTATAAGTTATCAACACATGGTTGACGACATACGAAAGTTTTAATGTGGCGTCTGAGTCATGCACGGATAGCCAAATGTTAAGGTGACCACTCGCGATAAGCGGTTAAGCCGGGTTCGAGTCCCGGTCTGGCACAAATTTTAACTGTCGTCATTCCATTCTACAAGGGATGGTTGTCCATATTTCCAATTGCGAATACATTCAATATATATGTAAATTATCAGTCGCTGATCTGGACAACCGTTTCCGGATGGCAAAACCACCGTTTTCATTCCATTACCTTATTAATTTGGGAAATACACAGGGAACGTCGGTGGTGCTGTAGCTGGTGTTCCGACACGTGATTTCAATTATAATGGGAATTATAATACGTTACCACGAACAATTATAGCATCTGAGGTGTGCACAACAATAATTTATGCAACAGGGAGCAGGATACAGGCCAGCGTAGCTGGGCACACTAAAGAATATCAATAGACAGTGCTGTAATTGAATAGTCACTCACATTTACTTACCATTTTGCTAGGAATCATATAAAACAAAATCATTTCCAGTCCCAGAAATAACTGTTTTGTCAAGTCTACAGTAAACTATTTCTCGTGGTGCCCTGGTCCTCGCAGACCTAACTGTAACGTCGGCAGCCGCTGTCCCGTGAAGCTAAGATGTCGAACTGAGGACGCGATCTGCCCTGACGAACTGACGCCCAAGCGTTGTCGTCGTTATCCTTTATGCCAGCGCTGGAGAGGGCGCTAGTGTCGTGTAGCTGGAGGTACATCGCGTGACTTGCATATACCGCCACTCCTTGCGATCAGCAGGTACTCACGTACGCGTTGGCGGGCTTTTGACGGCTAGCGCACGAGTGTTGTCTTACGATTTCTTAATAAGATATGCCAGCGCTGGAGAGGGCGCTAGTGTCGTGTAGCTGGAGGTACATCGCGTGACTTGCATATACCGCCACTCCTTGCGATCGGCAGGTACTCACGTACGCGTTGGCGGGCTTTTGACGGCTAGCGCACGAGTGTTGTCTTACGATTTCTTAATAAGATTTCTCAGTCAGGAACCCGCTAGATCTTTCCTCATATGGTGAATGTAGTTCGCATTACACCCACCAAAATTTGTGCAGTTGCCCTAAAACCGTGACATATACTACTCATCATGCAAGTTTGATGTTTGCTGCGTGTCAACAATACTGTGTTGCAATACTAACATCACGCTGTGTATTACTGTCATGCTGCTTGGCAGACTGTTAAGAAGGCTTGACCCACCCGTCTATATTAATATTACACAGGTGGGTATAGCTTCTACGTTGAGAGCTGTACATCAAAAGAACGCCAGCAATAGCCATTCCACTGCCTCCAACATTCGTTCTCATGTAAAGACCGTGAGAACGAAGTAAGCGGGGTTAAGTGTTGTAATATTCACATAGGCCATCATTACGAGCTAGCTCCATTAGCGATTAGAAAAGAACGTGGAATGACTACCAGTCATACAAGGTATTCTCGTCTATGAAAAGAACAATGCTTCCGAATTATGAGCGTACGGAGGCAGATATACATTATCAGTTTTGTAAATGTGACTATAGTCAAAAGCTCACTGATCCGACGTAGCTCAATGTTGTATAACGTTAGTGGTCGAGCAGTCTGTAACAGTGCACAATGATCGATTTTTTCGACATGTGCGACTCCAACGTAACGGAACCATGACATGTAATGGAGTGTTTCGTTATTATGGTATCCTAGTATTTCATTAGCTACGTATTGCAGATCATATTCGTAATCCGATTAAGTTATACGCAGGTTGAAGAATTTCACTGTACGCGACTAGACTGTCACTCACACTTGTTACTCACTGCTTTGTGTGTTACATTTCTCGTATATGTCTGTGATGCTCTGAACGTATATTCATCCGGTATGTCGCAGTCATGTACCTAATATCACGTCTATAAGGCCAGTAGGGCGTGAAGTACGTCTACCGAGCGAGGTGGCGCAGTGGTTAGCACACTGGACTCGCATTCGGGAGGACGACGGTTCAATCCCGTCTCCGGCCATCCTGATTTAGGTTTTCCGTGATTTCCCTAAATCGCTTCAGGCAAATGCCGGGATGGTTCCTTTGAAAGGGCACGGCCGATTTCCTTCCCCATTCTTCCCTTACCCGAGCTTGCGCTCCGTCTCTAATGACCTCGTTGTCGACGGGACGTTAAACACTAATCTCCTCCTCCTGAAGTACGTCTCACACTAATTCCATGAACGTCATCTGGAATCTGAAAAGCGTATCCCTCAGTCTACTCCTGCTAAGATCAAACCATTTTAAGTGTTGATTTTAAATATGTACTTTGGTAAGCTCTCATCGTGCGCAGGGGTATCTTAAATTCGATGGAGTCTGCACAGGGAAAATCGTGCATTATTATTCAAATTTTATTTGCTTCTTCTACAGTTCTTCTGAAAAGCTTTACTCTTCTTCATCGAATATTCCGCAGGGCTGTATCTAGCTCAACATCTAATTATGTGTAGCTCTCTCTCTGTCCACCACGTATCAATAGTTTCTTTTAATTGGCGCACAAGATTTCTTTTTCTAGTATTTTGTGGGACTTTAAACTGTATTTCAGGCCGCGACTGGAATCCAGAACTTTACCTTTCACGCGTGAAGCTGTCACCCACTCATCTATGTAGACATGACTCACGACCTGCACTCATACTCACATCTTCATTTCACTCAATTACTCTCAGTTTCAGAACTTCAATGAGGCATTCCTGCATACGATGTTGTGCCTCTCATGGAAGAAAGGTTATTGAGGAATCGGCTTGGCCAGAAACTGGATGATTGCTTGCCGATTTAACCATTTTACAACCTATTACCTTGCTGTATGCTGTTATAGTCAGAGTTCCCAATGGCTTTTCTTTCAGTATTACCATAATGTTTTGTTCTACATCAACGCTGGATTTTCTCGCAATATGTCACTGCTGAATGCACTATAGCACTATTGTTCAACTATAGCAGTGGCAGAAATGAAAACGTACAAAATGTTTCTCACTTGCCAACCTCACTTACATGACATTCTGGTACTTTGGGAAGGTCTCTGAATATTTGTCCACGAATTGACCCCTTGAGAACATCATGGCGATTTACTTCTCCATTTCCTGATGTCTAGCATGTCTCTACACTAGTTGTGGACACTGATGTAGAGCACACTTTACGTGTAGTACTCTTCCATTCAAACCAGCATCGTTTGAAAATGTTTGAAGGAGCGTGTGCTGTCTTTCATTGATGAAACCACAGCTGGAGCTCTTTTAATGGCACTAACTCGTCAGATGAATTGTCGAAGGTGCCTTTGATGTCAATAATATGTATACGTAGTTTCATTTAGTGCTTGCATCACCTGGGTAAAGCCATCAACAATATACTGTCCAACCAAAACGTAAATTACTAGATGTACAGGTTTACCGGGAGACTGTCGCACAGGATACACTGCAATATTTCGCCCAGCGTACTGACTAGAGAGATGAATCTATACGTTTTAACATATGGTTGTTCGTTGTCTAGGTGTTAAATGAATCGTATTATACGACAAATACATGAAGTTTAGATTTTTGTTAAATTCTCTCCGAGTGCCTAATCTAGATGTCTTCCCTTTTTAAAGGGTAGCCAATGAGTACTAACTACAGTTCGCTCTTATTGTGTTCATCACTTTTCCTTGGGCACAAATCATATGCAACTGTCAATATTAGTTTCAGTGAAACTCTGATCTCACCAAGAAATGTTTCAAGATTGGTTTCATCCCTTAGAGCATTCTCAAGTGCTCATAATAGACTATAAATATATATTCCAATGCCTTGCAACTTTTATAAGTTAGACAGCATATGTTTTATTTATAACAACATGAAAGAAGGTCTCCTGCCGTGTGCGTTTAATATGCTTATCAACATAAGTCTCACTTACAAGTAGTTTGATAAAAATTTTAATTGTGACGAGTTGTCATGCAACATTATTCATAATTATGCTCTGTATCGTTAATAGAGTCTTATTTTCAAATATTTCTTATCAGTTCTTATGGCCAGTTGTGGACTCTTGAGAATGGTCGGAGAGACGTAAACAATCGCGTAAAAAGTCTTGCTGCAAGTGGATCTATCACACAGTACAACCAGCAGATATACAACCAGCACATACGATTTGGATAAATGTATATGGATACATTACTTGTGACACTTTAATACAGTAACCAAAGCTCTTTAGATCTTTCTTCTCTAATTTATCTCGTCGTTAATCATACATATTTTACCGAATAGTTTAAGTTACTGATTTAATTGCTTTCCACTTTTCTTAGTGATTTCAAGTTGATTACTACCAACTGAAACTGGTAACAGGGATATCCTAATTTTTTGCGATGGAACATAATACATACATAAGGTTGTTACATAACAAAGCATTGAACACATTTTCACGCGATATAGACAAAAATTCGAGGTACTACAAAGCGTAGCGAACAGTCATTCACTTGCGTATCACAGACATGGTTGTGACTTTTCATATACTGTCCAGGAGTAAACGGTGCTAGTGCACGACGTCTGAACAACACACAAGGTTTTTCCGAAGCAGAAGCTCTTGTTAATGCACTGAAAGTGGAGCAGCTTATATCCAGGGTAAAGTATAACACTGAATATTTTATAGTTGTCCTACACCGAAGTCCTACTTCTATGTTAAAAACTTTATGATTTGTTTAGTATATGATTAGATCCCAATGCAAATTAATTTTTTGGTATCTATCACTTAGAAAACCTTGAAAAGGTCATCTCACTGCGTTAATGTCGCTGCATGTGCTTCCAGCTGTCTAGTGTACAGGAATGCAGTTAACGAATATATTTTTTATTCCATCGACAAAGCATGAGTTCACCCAAAAATTTTTATGTTTCTTATTAATCAAAAATGCCCCGTGTGTGCGAAACTCGCTCTTTATATAATACATCACATAAGTACAGCTTTATTGTTTCAGATGGAATCACTCGATGAATGAAGAAGCTCGCTCACGTGTAAAGGCATCAACACATAAAGGTTAATGAACTCTCGATGGTATGGCTCAACGCATATCACCTTTAAGCACCCTTTTTATACTGAATATACGTTTAGTATCGGGGAAAGTTGGCAGCCATGGATCAGCTTGCTCGTATTGTCCCATTGCCCTTTGTGAGGAACATTCGAATAGCTGGCGAATCGGAGCGAGTCCTTTGTCACAGGGGTGTAATGTCGTTGCTTTGACTCACAGAGGAGCGTTTGGGGCGCTTCTCTCTTTCAGTCCCTGTTTGCACTGAACTTTGCCGTGGATTTAATGTCTGGCATTCAGTCCCCGATCAGACGCTGCGTCTCTTTATAAGCGTTAAACGTGCCTCTCTCAACATATAGCACTGTTAAAATATTTTTCCGTCAACTAATCAAATATTGACATGTACACTCTGCACTTTTTCATTATGTAAGAGGTTCGCGTGTTACAAGTTTTTCAAAGAGTATTCCACAGTTAAATTTATACAATATTGCAATGAAAAGTAATGTCTAAATTAGAAGCGATACTTCAAAGGAAGAAGAAACACTAAATCCCAGCAACCTCTGGGCTACTTTGCATCTGACCAGCTTATAACTAACACGTGATTTCCATTCGTTGGTGACAATTCCATGGTGTCAGAAATATCAGATGGGTCTATGGAGAGGTGAAGGAGGAATAGGGACCATGGGATAGTAAACGGTTATAGTGGTAGATTAGACTAGTGTGTACTTCCAAGAGTCAGAAAAGATTCGATTTTAGATAAGGGTGTGTATGATGTTATTGATACGGAGAAAAGAAAGCCAGTGCTCAAGACGCCGAAAATAAACTCTTTTGTAGAGTCTTGTTTCGGAAGTGAGCCGAAGTAAAGGAGCAGACGTGAGTTGATTTTGAGTACCCGATTCGGGATTTTTATGGACATTTTATGGTGATACATGGCTTGGCAGTAGATGCTATATTGGGACTCGATTTCTCAAAATAGTTGAGATGGTTCTACAATTACAGGAGAACTTAGTTACTCAGAAAGTAGTAGATAAAATTATGGTTCTGCGTTTAAATAACAGTGTGGAAAAGGATGGAGGACAAGGAGTCGTGGCACTGAAAATAGTAGAAACCGACATTCACAATATCGAGGCAAGTCATAGCTTTGTGGAAGGCGTGAGTTGACTGAAAAGTATCACATTTCAGAGTTGAAAGTATTTACGTTATTAGAAGCATTGAGTAAACTAACAGAGACGCCCTATCTAGTTTCCATTCAGTAAAAAAATTTAGTTGTCGTATTAACATGACTTGATCCAAAGAAATAGAGAGTTATAGTTAAGGAAGGTGTTATCACATGGACCAAGCGCAATTTGGACAAAATGTATCAGGTACATGGTGCAGGAGATAGAGAGAAGAAAATCAATAATAAGGACATTGCTCGTAATTGCCCTGATGAGGAGATGTATATGAATTTGAAATATAATTTTTGTAGGTATGTCAAATGCGGTAACTTATTAAGCAGGAAGCCACGATTCTTAGCAAATATGAAAGAGAACCGTACCGTTGGGGTTTAACACCCATAGGAAACGCTTTCATATGAGTCGTTATGTGTGAATGAAGTATGTCAATTCAGAAATGCCGATTTAAATCAGTATTTTGTGAGATGATGATAGTGTGATGTAATGATTTTCCGTATCTTCATGAACTATCGGTGAGGCAACGAGCTCAATGATGAAACATAACAATGTAAAACTGAAAATAGAAGTGAAGATAAAAGAGTTTACGATCTATGTTGAAGGATTAAATATTTATAATTTTAGATCTACCGCTAAAAACAGAGAAATAGACCTCGTAATTGTGAAAAGCGGATGAAGGTGGCATGTAAGAAAGAAAAGAGGTGAGGCAGAGGGACTCTGTAATTTCAGGAGGTGAAGGCCAGTTCTGCATGTATTGAGTGCCAGATTATGCTTATGATATTTTCCAATACAGAAAAGTGCATTATAAATGAATCCACATTGATGAACGAAGGAGTGAAACGATGGATGGACGAAAGCCGCATATAACAGAGAGAAGAAAAACAAGAATGAGGACAAGGCCCGTAATTGCCCTGATGAGGAGATACATATGAATTGGAAGTATAATTTTTGTAGGTATGTAAAATGCAGTAATTAGGACAAAATGTATCAGGTACAGGGTGCTGGAGATAGAGAGAAGAAACACAAGAATGAGGACATTGCCCGTAATTGCCCTGATGAGGAGATGCTTATGAATTTGAAGTATAATTTCCTTGCTGCATGCATGTGATGTCAGGTGGGGACCATACTAAGATGTGTACATGCGCTTAGTTACGCATATGCTAAGTTGGAAAGCTCTTAGATGAGGGTGTAGGTAAGGCTGAAAACGGCTGGAAATGGTTGTATGAAGGGCTCAGGCACTAAAAAGAAATAATAGTTAAGAAACTTAGGGGGAACAGACTGTCATCACCAACTCTCATTCCTATATTTTTGCACAGTATTTCCCAATTTTTCAGGTCTGCGTAAAAAAATATTTTAAACGGCATCCTTATCATTCTTTGATGGCAATACTCTAATTTTAACACGGCACGTACTATCTGCATGACAGCTTCCCAACGGCTTGTACGTAAATTTTACAAAAGTTCTGGTTGTTCATTGCTTCCCAGATCCTAGAAAGTGGTACACCGTCATTGGCTATCTGCAAATGTATAAAAAACATCCGTCTTCAAGCTATGTGTCACTCTCTTATGATTCACCTAATGCTACAGATATTGTCGATGCAAGACCTTCCTGGCCGAAAGTCACTCTGTTCTTCTACTTCCTCAGTTTCTCTCTCAATTCCGGTTTTAAATATCCTACAATATGGTGTGGATGTAGAACAGATAACTCTGACGCCTCCATAAGTGCAACAAATTAAGTGAAAACATTAACCTGTGGATGATCTTTCGACACAATCAGGTTACCTCTTAACAAGCTAGCACCCATCACCTATTATGAAATCGAAGTTCTGTCAAAAACAGTGGTCTCTGACATTACCCGTGTACCTCTCCTATGCACGCTGTAGCACTGTAATTCCCGTATGATACTTTTGCAGCGACGATGCGTTTTATTTAGTGAATTTTTTTTCATTTTTGTTGAAAGTAGACTGACCTGTAAGTCTAACTTACTTAGCTCTGAACGTAACATCATTTCTGGTTATACCCCCTAAAAAAGAACAAGTTTTGACTCATGTGAGAGCGTGGAGCACCCCTCCCATCTCACCCTCTCCTTCCTCGCTGCATGCATGTGATGTCAGGCGGGGATCATACTAAGATGTGTACATGCGCTTAGTTACACATATGCTAAGTTGGCAACCTCTTAGATGAATCTGACTTAGGAGGCATAACTTGAATTCATCATTAGACTTTCTGACAAATGTGCATGAACATTGATCCAGTGTCGAAGCATGTCATAACATACCAAGTCAACATAAATGCGTGGGCACATTCACAGAGGAGACTTATTAATGTTCACCCAATCCCACTGAAGGTTTGACAATTTTGTTCAGCATAGATATAGTTTGTAGCTCATATAATGTCAGCTTATGGTGTTAGAATACTATTTCAATTCTGACTATTTTCTTTGTCAACTGACACTGCTTTGTTTGCTTAGCGTTGTAGGTTCCACTCTACATTACTGTAAGCTAACATTTTCAGCAGATTATTACTAATGCTTTGAATATGGGACACTGTAATATATTTTGTTTTAATATGATGAAGTCCAGTTCGCTATAGCTTCGATTGATTCTTATCTGCCACTGATTATAAAATGTGTCACTTCGTTACTGTTTTTCTGTGAACATGGTGACATACCTATGAAGTGTCATGTAGTCTACACTGTCTGTTCGCATAAGATAGCAGTATTAGTAGATGATGACAAACGTTTTGTTCTGAAAGGTAAAGTTAATACCGTTCATGGAGGCAGTGTTAGTTCGGTGACCTTGAAATTGGATGGAGGTGGGTACTGAATACACAGCAGCTCTCCATTTCTACCTGCACAGATGTTTACTACCGCTGTTCAGGATGTTGTTTCACCCAAACGTCATGCAGTTAGCACTAAGTTCGCTGTGCACAGCTTAGCCAATAAGATTGGTATTGCCGTTTGTGTTTAGTACTATTATTAATGGTATTTTTGTACATATATCGATAAATAACGTAGACAATTTACGGTTCCTTTCAAGTATGGCACTATGATCAAACTACGCTCATTGCCCAGTGCAACTTAACATTTAAGCTCGATCATCTCTACTGCAATGTGTATTTTGGTAAGTAAAACAATAATTTTGGAAATGGAAACATATAATTTAGAGCATATTTTGACCATTACCAGTGCAGTAAAAGAAAGTCGAACTATGCTCAGTGACAAGTGTAGATTAAAGTGTAAGTTACATCATTAGTGTTAACATGAGAACTGGTTGCGCTGTTCCTTACTGTTATAGAGCAATTAATTAACAACTGTGATTCCATGGGTAACTTTGTGTTCATAATCTTTACATATTGTCATCAATAATGCAGAGAATTTTATTTTGGGAAGAATTGAATTTTCGTTCATAATCAGATCCTGTAATTATTGTTAGCTATTGTAACAGGCCAACTGGTTAGTTTTTGAACACAAAATATTTATGTGATTTGATAAAAAAAAATTCTTTCAAAATGTCGCTTTTTAGAATGTTCGAACTTCCCTCTTTATGATGAAGTCTGCCCATCATTATCTATGATCATGTATGTTTGCATTTCGTATTTGGTGCCTTAGGAAGATACATTTGTGTCTTACAATAATAGGCAGTTTAAGTTCTACAGTGCATTAAACATCTCTTAAAATCTCATGTTTTTAGTGCAGTTTCTTGTGCTAAAGTGACAGAATATATAACGACAGTGGATAAACGTTGTGGCGGGACGTCACATAAATGGACATTTGGAGAAAGGGAAAAGAAGTTTTTGTTATGCGACGTGTGAAACATAAATTACCTAAAGTCTAAGTACGTCTGCGCGGCGTATAACAAATAGTAAAGAATGTAAATTCTTATTATCAAATATCAATGTAATTAACAACGAACCACTTTTTGTGTAATCTCTGCGCAGCATGGGCCATGATGGTCAGAGACAATGCTTGGATTGAACTCTCCTGTTTTTGTTTCGTCTAGAGGTAGGCCGCCATTGTAGCGCTGGATGATAATTAATGTAAGTTTTTTCTGTATATTTGCAAAATATAACAGAAATTGTTATTAGAAAGTGTGTATTGTTGACTAAGTTGTCACTTCTCATGGTCGCAACCATTAATTATCATTAACAATTTTTTTCAGAAGTTCGAGTTGCGAGGAGCTCTTCTTCCCTGGCCGCATTTGGTCGGCCATTAACACTGATGATCTTTCATAAATAATAATTCATATTATAATATTAAATGTAAATGTGAGAGACTTCTCAGTTTTGATCTTTCACAAATTTCAAAGCTAAAAAGTGTAGTGACAGATTTCATTTACAAAAATGTACAGCACTGAATTATTTCAGTATGTTTCATTTTAGGCACTTAACGGCAGATGAGATTCTTTCCAGTTTTGCCTTGAAAATAATGAACAAGAAATATTAAAAGTCATTCCATTGAACAAGCTCCGCAATATCTCAGATAATCTTTGCGAAATTTTGTACATAAATAACCAGTAGCCCCTGAGACCCATATTAATAATTACAGTTTGCGTATGAACACGCATATTTCCTCTTCTTAATAGCAGTTCTCATGCAAACAATCTATTAGAAAGCGGTGAGTTGCGCGTTGTGGTTAAAAAATACTATATCTAACGTACATCGGGGCAGCCGATATCCGTACGAGTATTATCGCCGTATAAGTCAATTAAAAGTCTCATGTTGGCCCACAATATTTAAAGACACCCCAGCCACAAAAAATTATAAACTATAATTAAAAAACTAAAAATATGTAATTATACAGTTATCAGTGGCCACATATATAGTTATACCGTGATAAGTGGCGCCTAAGAGCGCGGGGCCCGAATTTTTATGGACCAACATTGTATACAGAAAATTCTACAAAAATTTTAATAAACATTTATGTGTGTGTAATAATGTGTATGATGCAGGAACCAATACCATATATGTAACATTGTTCCGTGTACCCAATATCAAAACATTCACCTGTACGAGACTGAGGCAATGACGATTTGTGGACCTGAAACTGAATCAATACATACAATTGTCTCAACTGAGATATACTCAGCAGCAGCAATACTAATTACTGAAGGTAAGCGTGTAAGTACATTTGCTTCTGGGCTGGAACCAAGAAGAGGAAGGAATCCGTGGGCCATGCACTGTGCTGACTTTCTGGGTAAATATTTGTCATAATTGCGTAGATGAAGTGAATCGCGTTCTTTTGCCACAGTAAGAGTTTGGTCAGATTCATTTACTATAACTTAGTACTAGTGTGTCAATTAGTACTAGAATTTGCTAGACACTGAATAGTATTTGATATAGAGGTCACACAAACAGCTGTGTGCATTTCAGATAAACTCAAGTGCAATTAACAATAGGTCCACTTGTGTGTGTGTGTGTGTGTGTGTGCGTACTGTTACGAAAGCAACATTTCCTTAGAGATAGATTTTTTGTAGTGCACATGAAGTATTGTGATAGGATTACGTCATAAAGTGAGTGTTAAAGGATAGGTGATAGCTTCATTAGTAGTAATTAGTAAGATTTCATTAGATTATTTCTGTATTTTTGTATGTGTTTTGTATATTTTGTGTATGTGACATTTTGGAGGACAGAGATTTCTGCGTATATTTGTGTCCAGTTAGTGAGAGTAAATTTATGCAAACATGGTTAAAGCATGAAAGGGAAAACTAGTAGAGAGCGAGAATATGTCTAGGTATGATACAGACGATAATGTACAGGAATTTCCAGTAAAGAATCCACCCGAAATGTCAGGCTCTCAAATTCCTAGACAGGAAGGTGAGCAACATGTGACAGACAACGTATCAGGCAATGGTGAGGATCAGGCCCAGATGAGCAGAGAATTTCTCTTAGCTGCTGGGACAAGGAAAGATGATGCTACAG
Source organism: Schistocerca cancellata (assembly GCF_023864275.1). Taxonomy (NCBI): domain Eukaryota; kingdom Metazoa; phylum Arthropoda; class Insecta; order Orthoptera; family Acrididae; genus Schistocerca; species Schistocerca cancellata. The sequence continues at coordinate 171,116,759 of NC_064633.1, read as the reverse complement.
CATCAATAGCTAATGTTGTGCAAGCACCTGCACCAACAGCAGATTTCTTTACTGCACGTATGGCACAATTAGATCTAAGAGTGAATCAACGTGAGGAAAATGAACGCGAACGCAGGAAACACGAGCGAGATGCTAAGTTCCTGGCAAAAATGAATGAAATGTTTGAACAACGTGACATGGTGTCATATTTGAATGAAATGTTTGAACAACGTGACATGGTGTCATATTTGTCACAGGAGATCGAAGTGATATAACAAGTCGCAGAATTGGTTGAACAAAACAAAGACATTCTCAAAAGGTGACACAATTAGACGATTGCATAGATCGATTAGATAAGGCGCCTAGCGTCTTACAATATCAAGTGAATAATGTGGTTTAATTGGTATATAAAACTTCAAGCCATTTAGAAGTAAAGGTTGATGACACTCATGGAACCTGGATGTAGATACAACCTCTAAGCGTAGTGATCAAAATTCGCATTGCCTGGCTAATAAATGCGGTTTGAAAAATGTGCCATTTAATATATGCGAAGTCAAAAAATGAGACTGCGAGAGAATGCAGCCGCTCTTGCAGACTAATTATACAGGTATTTTCGCTGCAAACGAGGCCGGAATGCTACCAACCGTAGCAGAAGTCAAACATGAAGACTCGTTAATCAAACACCGGCATTTTCAAATATTTAACGATGAAAAGAAAAGTGTACATCCCGTGAGTTTCGTAAAGAGCTTTCGAAACGTGTTACATGTGTCATATACGTAACATCAAAAAATTCAGTTCGTTATCTCATTTATTACGGGTGACACGGCACTGTGGGTGATGGAAATGGCGGAAGTGTCAGTCGTTCTCGGTATGTGAAAGCAAGTTCCTAGCCAGGTACTGATCTAGATATGTACAGGAGAGTATACGTAAAGGTGTACAACCCTGAACCCTTTAACCCTCGCTGTGGTAATATAATGAAATACTTTGAACGATATTTGAACAAGGCGGCCGGCCGGGGTGGCCAAGCGGTTCTAGGCGGTACAATCTGCAACCGCGCGACCGCTACGGTCGACGGTTCGAATCCTGCCTGGGGCATGGATGTGTGTGATGTCCACAGGTTAGTTAGGTTTAAATAGTTCTAAGTTCTATGGGACTGATGACCTCAGAAGTAAAGTCCCATAGTGTTCAGAGCCATTTGAACCAGTTGAACAAGACGAGATATTGGGATGAATCCATGCCCGCGAGAGATGTTTTACAAATACTAAAATGCAAATTATCAATAGCTATTAGGGAAAAAATTTGTGCACATACCTGATACCGACCTGGAACTGTTCATGGCAACAATAGATTCTTTGGACTTAATACATGAGGATGACCGACAAAATGAGCAAAGGAACTCAATGTACGGTCAGGGTAGTAATCAAGCAAGAAATCAGGGTAATGAGAGCCCTCGTAAAAATTGTTGTGGCAAAAACAACGATTATTCGCATGGAGAGAACCTCCATAAGAAGGCGAAAGTGAATAATGGGGCAGCTGCGAATAACAACTGGAGTAGCAATGGTTATAATGCGAACCAGTATGCCAGTAAAAAGGGTGGTTGGGAGACAATTATAACCAAAAGAGATGGAGCGAAGAGAGGGGAATCTTCCTCGTCCATGGTACATCGCAAACTGTGCCTGATGGGGTGAGAATCACAGACGTGACAGATCAAGTAACGGCAGGGTGCGACAGTCCGTCCAACTCTGGCCGACCTCTGTAAGCCCTTCCCAGACGGTTGGCAAAGTTAAAGAGGGGCTCAGGCAGAATGTGGGTGTGCATTTACTCTGTTATAATGACAGACACGATATGAAGGAAGAATTAGTAGCTGATCCGCAATAGGCGAAGCAACAGGAGGTAGAACATGTACAGGATGCATTCAGAGCAAAAATAAATGGCGTACAAGTGACAGTAATACTTGATACAGGGGCGAGTGCCTCTTGCATAGATGAGCAGTTATTTAAATTTATAGATCGTTAAAGAAGTTAGACAGTTGGCCAGTAGAGAACTCTATGGTCGTAGGTGCTCTACGGGTCAGGGTACAAGTGTTAAGGAATCAGGTGCAGGCTGAGATTTCCACAGAAAAAGAAGCCATATTATGCTCATTCCTTGTGATTAAGTATCTTACAGTCCCTTGCATACTGGGACTTGATGCGCTGCGCGAATTGAAGGCTAGAATTGACATCTCCCGGGCCAACTGCACTTTATCCTGTCGCAACCGGCGATTTGACCTGGCACTGATAAGGACTCCGGACGCGGATATAAACGTCTGCCGAAATGTCCGAGTTACTCTAAGTGATCCAGATGCATTGAATATCAATGACTGTATCAATAATCAAAACTGTAATGAACAGGAACCCGATAGGGAGTGGGAAGCTGTCAATATAAAACAACAAATTGAAGAAAAAGTAGCCGAATCAACACGAATGACAGCGGAGTGCTTGAAAACTAATAACATTTCTTTCAGCACTTGCGATATGTGTATTTGTCTTGTTTTGCTAATGAACTGATACTCAGGTGAATATTTACATGTTACGCAAGGCGAGCGGCCAGCAGATGTTCCTGACTGCACAGCTGATGCGCCTGTCACAGCAAGCTGACTTAAGTCAAGTGTGAAATAAAGTGGTAAAAGTGTTCTCAGAGAAACCAGGAATCATTAAGGGATATGAATTTGACATGCAGGTTAAGCCCCATCAAAGATTCTGTCGTGCTACCTACTCTATACCGTGGTAAATAAGGCCAAACGTAGGAAAATATACAGAACTAGTTAACATTTATTTAATGTATTTTTAATTTTGTATATATGCTTATTATATATGTCGTAGTTATTAAGTATGTGTGTGAGTTAGTTGCTTGTGAATGAAGGTCATGCATTTAAATATGTGCAATCAAACAAAGTATTAGTAAATGAATCCGCGTAATGGCACTTTGCACGAACGTGGAAATGGGAGAGAGGCATTGTGCATGGTTGTCCTAAACACATATTAGCAGTGAATCACTGACTAAATGAGAGAAATAGGATGATTTATACTCTAAACAGTATAATACCTGTAGGTATAACGGATAATTAACATCTGCACAGATTCCAGCTTGGAAGCGCTTGCAGTTGTACCCGCACAAGAAAGGCAACAGCAAACCCAGCAACAATAAAAAGAATGAATGAGTGTTGAATGAATATAAAGTACATATGTAAAAAACCTACTAAACTCACGAGTCCAGAAGGACCAATTGGTCGACACTTTAAATAAGAGGTGCCAACTAGATCAATCACTTAGTACAGAGTGATGAAACGGAACTAGAAGGAACTCTGATTTGTGTAATGTATGAAATACGATTATGTAAAGTGAGGTACATATTTCTTATGTAGTTCAAGTAATAGATGCTAAAATATGTTACAATTTACAAGTGAGACTATCCGGACACTTAGTTAGTGCAATACGGATAAACTGAACAACTGAGTGGAATGGGATGGAAGAAAGTGAACAGTTAACTATATGGTAACACACTCAGTTTTGACTGTATTTGGCAGCTACAAACTGTTGTTTAAGTACAGTCAACTAAGATAAATAACATTAACAGCATGCATGGTGGTGCCTTCCACAAGAAACAGTTTAGTGTGCGAAATAATACTGATACTCATACTGTGGAAAAATGTGTCTCTGGACAAGAGAAACTTCCTATGAACGGAATATTCTCAGTGGGATGTGAATGGACGCTACAGGTAGTGCACAGCGAACTGCGGATTCCGTGGCCGACAAACGCACGCTAAAAGTGATGCAGGCCAAACATAGTGAAGTGAAAAGTGTCACAGCAAGGTTCTCGCATGAACACTCACCACAGTGAAAGTGTGTAGTGCTGAGTAGTGATCAATTAGCACAAAAAAACCAATGGTTAACTACGAGCAATGATATGTGTCAGTTCCAGCCAGAATCTTATTTAAAGAACTGGACCTTGTACGTTCGTACATTATATCAGTGCATGCAAAAACAGTAAACACGAATGACTGTGGAGTGCTTGAAAACTAATAACATTTCTTCAGCACTTTCGATATGTGTATTTGTCTTGTTTTGCTGATACACGGTTGAATATTTACATGTTACGCGAGGCGAGCGGCCGCCAGATGTTCCTGACTGCACAGCTGATGCGCCGCACCTGTCGACTGATCGTCAACTGTCTGCGTGGACGTCACAGCTCAGGTCAACGAACAGTCGCTCTGCCGCTGACAGTGGCAGGCTGCCGTACACGGTTCTGTCGTCACCTACAACGATACCCCGACAGCTCAATAGTACACCAGCGTCGACGTGTCTTACTTCGATGCAATTTCGAAATGTATTTATGGTGAAAGATGAATTAATAAACACCGACTACAACGTAAATCTGTAATGGGCATAGTGTGCAAAGGACACATAAATTGAAAAACTGATTGAAAAATGTCAAATCAGACGTACTGTGTATTTAATAAGAGTGACTATATATTTCTTACTGAGAAGTATATGCATGCGTGAAAAAAAAGTGTGCCAAGACAATCACAAAGAATGCAGGCCCAAACGAATGTTATTCACCAAGATGAACTTTAATACTATATGACAAACGTACCGTGTATCTAGTTTCAATTAACGTCAATTTCTTGTTGTAATGTATGTGTATATAGAGAAATACATTTCTTTGTTGATTAATTCAGTAGACATCAGCATAAATGATGTAATGAGAGACTGAATGTCAACAATTCGAAGGCCCCGGGCGAGGTCTTTGACCTGTTTTTCCTTACGCCTGTAACCCAAATGGGGGAACGTAAGCCAATTCGTACCTGATTTTTAAGATTCCGGATTGTTCACATTTCTCGTGGGAACAAATAAATGTACAAACCCGAAAGAATGAGATCAAAACATATCTAAAACACACGAACGATATAGTACAAATACAACCATACATGTGACTGTGACTTGAACACAAATGTACCTACCTTCATCGTGCAAACATGAACACTTAAATAATGATGTAAGACGGTAGTGACACTGTACATAAAGTAGTAAACCACATTAAGTACACCCTCACTATGGGGCCCAATTGACAGTACGTCACATAAATGGACATTTGGAGAAAGGGAAAGGCAGTTTTAGTTATGCGACATGTGAACCATAAATCATCTAAAGAAAAAGTACGTCTGCAGATGTATAACAAATTGTAACGAATGTAAATTATTATTATCAAATGTCTATGTAATTAACAACGAACCGCTTTTTGTATAATCTCTGTTTAACAGAGGCTATGAAGATGAGAGACAATGCTTGGATTGAATTCTCTGTCCTGTTTTTATTTCGTCTAGAGGTAGCCCGCCATTGGAGTGTTGGATAATAATTAATGTAAGTTTTTTCTGTATTTTTGCAAAACGTAACAGAAATTGTTATTTGAAAGTATGCATTATTGACTTAGTAGTCACCTCTCCTAGTCGCAACGATTAATTATCATTAACCAAGTTTTTTCAGAAGTTAGAGTTGCGAGGAGCTCTTCTGCTCTGGCAGCATTTGGTCGGCCATTAAGCTTACGATCTTTCATAAATAATAATTCATATTATAATATTAAATGTTAATGCGAGAGACTTCTCAATTTTGATCTTACACTAATTTGAAAGTTAAAATGAGTAGTGATAGATTTCATTTACCAAAATTCACAGCGCTGAATAAGTTGAGTATGTTTCATTTTGGGCACTGAACGGCAGATAAATTATCTCCAGTTTTGCCTTGAAAATAGTGAAGAAGAAATGTTGAAAAATCATTCCATTCAATACGCTCCACAATATCTCAGTCAATCTTTGTGAAATTTGGTACCAGCCCCACATTAATACTTGCAGTTTCCGTAAGAATCCGTATATCTTCTTTTCTAAATAGCAGCGCTCACGTAAACTATCTATTAGAAGCCGGTGAGTTGCACGCTGTGTTAAAAAAATACTATATTGTATGTACATTGGAGCAGCCAATATCTGTATGAGTGTTATCATGGTATATGTTAATTAAAAGTCTCATCATAGCCCACAATATTTAAAGACATCCTAGCCACAAAAAAATCATAAAATATTAAAAAAATGAAAATGTATAATTATATGGTCATAAGTGGCCACATATATACTTATACCATGATAATGTGATAATGTTCTACTTCATACATGTATTGGTCAAAAGTAGTGAAAGTAAAGCTGTGTATTACATATTAGTCAATAAAATAAAATTATTTATATTATCTTGAGTCATTATCTTCTCACCCAACTCCCTCTACCACTTGTATTTGTTCGGTTTTCTACTTATACCACAAATAAGGCTAAGATGAATTGTTAGCTGTTGCCGCCACATTTTATTTTAACACAGCAAATTTATTTTGTACTGTTACACAAGATGTGGTTATGACATTGTGGCACATAATATGAGATGCCAGAATCGTGTTGCAGGCATCAAATATAACTTACAGATTAACTGGATTCGTCCTGTAGCTGGCAGCTACAGTTTACTTATTTATTTCGGTTAACAATAACTGCTCACATGCATGGTACTTATGTTTTGTAGAGTTATAGGCTAGTTCGAGTTCCCTTTTGTATATAGCATAATTTAAGCCGAAGATGGAGTGGTAGCGGCTGCTTAGCATGATATTTTAGTCGATTGTTTTGTTTATTATTATATTAGAATAATACAGATAATTTAAAAATGGAAATATCATTGTGGCAGTTAATCTTAGAGTCCACAGTTATGTTTTGGACATTATGGTTAATTTATGGATTAATTGAACTCTTTCTGTAGCTGACACATTATTTGCTAACACGTGTGCAGTACAGTTTTAGATCTGAATGCATTACTTTAAATGGGCACATATTTAACTTGAGGAAACATTGGGCTTTACACCAAGTGTGGTACAATGATCGAACTATTCTTATTTACAACAACTGCGTAAACTCTAAGTTGGATCTGAAGAACTGCCATATGCATTTTCATAAGTAATACTGATATTTGACATGCAGAAATATTTAACGTCATCATCCATTGTGCATGGCACCTAGTGTGGTACCATGACCTACGTTCATTGATCATAAACTTAGATCGTAAACATTCTGTTCGGCGAAGTATGTTTTGCAAAGTATTTTTTGGACTGAGAGGTACTATAAATTACGTCTTTTAGATTTTTTGATGAATAGTAACGGTTTTCTTTGACAGTTGAGGGCATGATGGATAAGCCAGATCATTAGGATACTTCTCTTGTACATACAGTTTGTGTAATTCCATGCAAATGTATAAACTAATATACAATTTCGTCATAAAATACCTTGTGCAGAGTGCGAGAGTAGCTTTGCACTAGATGACAGATTTCATATTTTCCACAACTACTGTTTTGAAATTTATAATTTTTTTTACTGCACTAATATCTGCTCAGATTCCTCTTAGTATGTTCACAGTTAGCGTTTCATGAATTGGTACTGTAAAAATGTGTAAATTTGAAATGAGTACTTTGGTTAGGTAGAGGCATAATTTAAGAACAGGGGAAAACGTCATGCTATTCACCATTTAGTGGGCAGTTACCTTCAAGAAACACTGTTTACAACATGTTTGCAAAATACCATCGTGGTAATTCTACAATCTAATTTTCGAGAAAATCGACTACACTATGTTGTCGTTTCACACATCATTAAAGTTCTTGTTGCATCCAGAACAAATTAATTAAGGCTGGAAAACGGGCTTGTTTGAATTACTTTATGGAAACGCTCAAAACAGGCGGTGGAGAATTTGCCAGGAAACATCGAACGAATGTGGAAAAGCAGCTGAATATACCTAATTTTCAGTACATTGTAGATGTCAGATAATTCGTTAAAAAGTTGGTTATTTGAAGAATAAAATAATTGCAATATTGTCCCACTTCTTGTGGTCACATGCGCAATTTATTACATACTGATTTCTTTTTGTTCCCTTTAGACAAATAGAAAACTGAATATGCAATTGTTTTCATTTCTAAGCTGTTCTCAGGTTCTGCCTAGATGGTACATAAAGACCTACGCAAATACTGTATTCTCTGTCCACAGCTTTTGAAACAATTTTATGGGGACATTCAAAAGAAAATTTTATTCGTAATTTAGACACAGAGATTAAAACAGATTGAATTAGGAATATTCCAAATGCGTACCAACCATTTCTTGTTGTATTATCAGCAGTATTTGCAGAGCATACAACATCTGTGTATACTGCATTAAATTCCCATCTTGTTTACTCATGTCGGTATGCTTTGGATGTAAAATCTGCTTAATGTTGGAGCATTTCCTTTTTTATTCCTATGTAACTTCCTACCAGTGTCTGACCTAAGCTAATCTACACACATGTATACAGAGTGGCAAATAATTAATATATATGAAGAACAATAATGGACCCAAGACTGTACCCTCTGGGACCCTACTTTGTCAAAACTAACTTAGGTTATCGTTTCCAGTGTTGAGGTGGATTTCAGGTTGTGTTCTGAAAGCCAATAAATTAAAAGAAAGAAAAAAACATACTATTGCAGTTGTCTTCAGACTGAGTGAATGCTTCCATATATTTAAGTTTTTATGTGGCAATACAAAATCTTAAGAAATATTTTCTAAATTGATTCAGATGCAGACAAATTTCTGTGGATAGTATTCTCTCCATTCCATCATTGGCTAATTGAAAAAGCAACCACTTTTCATGGTTAAATTGAAAATAAACTGTCGTGGATGCAAAGTTATTTTTATTTAAAATAACGCGTTTCGCCGTAGTTAAGCATTATCAGATTATGTTCACTGTCAGGCTACTAGAGCTCTATCCCAACCATATACTTTAAAATCAGCTGGGTGAAAATCCGATGATCGTGATAACTAAAAACAATTGTGAGAACCCTTAAACGATTGTAGCGGCAAGTTGAAATGTTCCCACGGCCTATTTCTATTACTCTGGCAACAGAATTTTCATCCCAGGGATTTTGTATGTATGTAGTTGACGTAGTGCTTTGGTAGCTAAAGCAGTGAACTTCATTTGACAGTTTTACATAACCTCATGTTATCTAACCACGGCGAAGAGCGTTATTTTTATACAAAAACAACTTTACAACCGTGATTGTTTATTTTCAATATAAAATTTTATGAATTTTGTAGTCTTTTTCAGTGTTTCGGTAAAAATATAGAAAGCTGCCCTGATATCGCTAGCAGCATTTGGTTAAGACCTGATACAGTGTTATGTAAGAAGAATAAGGTTTTTCATTTCCATAATCATATTGGAAGTATTCTACGACTTGCACCGCTTCTCACTTCCTTCTATCATGCCAGCTTCCTTCTTATAGTCCTTGGCATCAATCATGTCACAGACATCCCCACCTCTGAACCTAATAGGTCACCGATACCCTTTTAAATCCGTGGGCCTCCTCTGCTGCACTAATTTTGGCTAACGGCTAGCGCCCATCCCTTCGAGACTTCCATACCATTTTACATGTTTCAATTCCATGGTGTCTATTAATTATTGGTTACCGACAACAAAAGGGTCAGATTTCTAGGTATCTGGCACATGTCCGAGTTTGGAGACACTACAACTTCGTCTCCAAAAGTTCATTTCTAGCGTAGGCAACTTATTTCTCTGACGCTTGGCTACCTTTCGTGTTTCGGCTGCGTACGCTACCATGATTTGAGTAACTGAACGATATATCACTTCTTAGGTTCTTCTTGTTATTTAATTATCTCAAAGGGCCAAGTTCAGGTCGCACGGCTCTTTTCTGTTGCCATATTTTACTATTTACGTTAACTTCACTTTCATCTTCCGACGCTATCATAACGCCAAGATATTTAAAAGAGTTACCTCACCTGACCTTACTGGTTCCAACGCTCAGATTTCCTTTGGTATTGCCGATAATCTTCAAAGATAAGGTTTTATCACGCTAATTGTGAGGCCACATCTGCCATATTCCTCATTTATCCTCCGAAGCAGGTTCTATCACCCTGATCACCTCCTCCTATTGCCTGATCATCAGAGAAGTCAAGTGTCTACAAGATTTCAGCTTCCACAGAGACTCCCACGTTTTGACATCTGCTCCTCCATGCTTTAACTGCTCCCTCCATATACTTTGTAGATAATATTGGTGATACAGCACACCCTTGGCGTTGTCCTTTCGGAACATAAAGCTCCACTGACAGCGAATTTTCTACTTTGACAACAGTCACATACTCTCAAAGAACTGTTAGAATGCTTTGATGTAAGTCGTTGACTCAGCACATTTCTTCATAACCGTCCAAAAACTGTTTTGCGGTACCATATCATGGGCCTATTCGAAAACCATGAAGGCTAAATGGGTCTCTAACCATCTGGTAATTCACTGATATTTTCTGTAATCTGAATATATCACAATCACTTGTTCGTCCTGGTCTAAAACCAATCTATTGTTAATACATTTTAAATTCCTTAACTGCTCTTTCTTTTTTTAAGATGTAACACTATCATCATGCTATTGATGGCAATACACCTATGGCGCCACTAATTTCCACAGTCCTGCCTCTTACCTTTTTTATAGGTAGAAAATGGAGACATTTTCTGTTTCTTGGATACACCCCAAACACTAAACGTACACAACCCTACGAGCAGCCTTTTGTTAACTCAATTTTTATTTAACCCAGAGCCATCGATTTCAAAGTTTTCATATGCTGCAGGCCCTTACAAATTTCTAGCGAGTTAATTGGCCTTGTACAAGGAAGTTCGTCCTCTTACATCAAATTTAGCAGTCCTTGTATGATTTCCTTTCTATTTTACATGAGCCAGATTTGGTATGCTTCCCCTGGTCGCCGGGTGGCGTGACCGAGCGGTTCTAGGCACTTCAATCTGGAACCATGCAACCGCTACGGTCGCAGGTTCGAATCCTGCCTCGGGCACGGATGTGTGTGATGTCCTTAGGTTGGTTAGGTTTAAGTAGTTCTAAGTTCTAGGTGACTGACGACCTCAGATATTAAGTCCCATAGTGCTCAGAGCCATTTGAATCATTGTTTTCCCGATCCTCCACGTTTATTATGGTAATCTTACCGCTATCTTTCTTTTCCACTCACATCGTCTTCAGTATCTTCCACGCTTGGCTGGCTCTAGCACCACCAAGATTATCTTATATATCCCTCTGACGTTCTGGGAAGCCACATTTATATAATCAGTAACGGCTCTTCTTGATTCCTTCTGTTTGGCTCCATCCCGTTTACGATCCACATCGACCGGAATGGACAATAATTTAGTACAGGCCCCCTTTCTCATGAAGAAACAAAATTGATCATACCACTATGAATTCCGCTTCTCATTTCTAAAATTTGTTTTCTCACCCAGAGCTTCAAAGGGCGCCTCACGTATCACTGCTTTGAATGGTTGATACACATTCTCTACAGTATGATCGTTGTTGTGTGATGCCTTGGTTGCCAATCTGAGTTGACAGAGGAAGCATGCTGAATCCTCCTAGAAACAACAGATTATATCAAACCTCCGAAGACTTCACACCTACCAACTCTTTACGTACTACACTTCTCCGTCCAAAGAGAAAGTAGATTCTTGAAACGAGAGTGTAATGGTCCGATCGACATTCGGAGACACATAAAACTCTCATGCCCCAGTGATTTCCTAAAGCTAATAAATCGGAGAGTAAAGTTGATCCACATCTAGGATGTCCCAAAACTGCCTCTATGGATGAAAAGAGGGAGAAAATGAAATTACGTATCAGGTGATCGACGCGAGGTGCATTAAACTTTTGGGGTTGAAACAGGCTGGTCTCAGAATTTTTATTGGATATGGACTCCCTTTTTCTCATTGCTGGCTGCACACAAAGATGGAGACCAGTTTCTCAGTAATGTATAGCACATGTAATAACAGATAGGCACCATCTTGTGTATATACCATCTTGTGTATATAACATACCATACCCGTTTGAAAAGAAGCTGTAGGTAAATGCCAGTAGTGCTGTACACATATACGTGAGGTGGACTTTGTCTGCTGGAAAGTTTGTGGCCAGTGTTTTACAGGATTCGACACGAATTTCTAGTTAGCCAAGATTAAAAGAATATGAAAGGACGTTTCTTAAAGATTCTACAAGAATGAAGGTAGAAACTTGAGGTGGATATTAACATACGCCTGGAAACTTCCAGTTTTATTTAGCACTATTTGAGTGTTGCTGATTCATGTGTTATCTCATCCGAGTCTCCAAGTACATCTTTCTCGCTCGTAAGATCGTTCATTTCTAAACCAAGATGACATGCAGAAAAATCTTTTATTTCAACATCACAGAGCACAACCGTACCGACATATGAATGTAAGAGTATTTCATATTAAGGACGTGTATCAGCGATGATCTGATCGCAACGGACGTACTGACCTTGCTTCGCAGCAGTGGCATCCAATATCATCTGGTCATGGGAATAACCTTGTTTCGTTAAGGTTCTTGAAATAATGCGTCTATGTATATTCATTTCTAACAATCTTGGCCCAATTGTGACGCCGTGATGCAAAAGCAGCTATTGGAATTTTTATTAGGGGTAATTAGAAAACCTCGACTCGAAAAGTGATTTCGATTACTTGTTTTGTAAATAAGGACTTTTCTGCCCATTTCGTATGTTAAGATGGATACTAAGTTTCTAAATTAATTCTTGTAGAGAATGTAGTCTATTGAAATAGAATGAATCTATTTGAAGTCCACTGCCACTTCCTGGTTTTCTGCACATTCTATATATTGAGTCACGAATCGGCTATCAACTCTAAGACCATTGTCAGTAGACAAAGAATGATGGCATGAGCATCCATTTCGAAGTTAAATCAATGGATGTTGGAAGATGTCTGGATAGAGAATGTAATAGTGACATTCGGTAATGACCCGATAGGGAATCAAGTTAATGTTTAACATAACGCCTGGCAAATGCTAGAAAATCCTCTTGATCATAGTGGATGGAAACAATACGTGAAGCAATTTGGATTATCATCGAGAAATGTATTTCTTTAGGACGATGCTCTTGTCTGTGATTGTGATTACGCAACTATGCGACATTTAATTTAAATGAAGAGAGGTTAGACTCCAAAATACTATTCGTCAGATGTAATGTCCTCTGGGTACCACCAATTTTCGTATCTAGTGAAATCAGTTATCTGAATACGTATTGAGGCCAGTGGAATGAAAACTGAAGCTGTAAGCGATTTTGTAGAGCTTTTAAAAGAACGTCGGTTTTGTCAAATAATTGCCAAAATATGAATAAAGAAACACATTCATTCCCTACTAGGCGCAGATAATCCATTAATTCCCTTAAGAAAAGAGTAATTGCTTAAGTTTTAGAGCTTTGTTATATACAACAAATGTGGAGGTATTGCAATCATTACGAATAGAAAATAGTGCGAAGTGTAGCTTACAAGAGAAGTGGCTTTGAACTTTTTCCACATCTCTAAAATATTTAATGATTAAAATGTGATCTGACGACATCAGTCAGACAATAAGTATGTTGTATAATATTTGTGCCATATTTTTAGCACCTACGAAGGATAGCCGCGAACACAACAACTGTTTCGTAGAATTGCAAGATTATTTCACTGTAACGGTGTCGACCGTGTTTTGTAATGTCGACATCGTTGTAATGTTGGTCATCAGTTGTTGACTTTAGTCCTCTGAGTCTTTCATGGTTGCATCTTTCAATAAACTCTTCTCTGTTTACTTGTCTGTTCACTTCCATTAAAATACTAGAGCTTCCGAAACCTTTCTCCGCCATCGTCATCTGCTGTAAAAATCATTGACTGCTGGACTGGGATGGTGCTCCATTTACATGTGCGCCATTTACATGTATTATGTAACTCAAGGTGGATGGGGGAGAATTGAAAGAAAATACAGAGAACTAGAGATATCAACTGCATCGGGACTTTTCGCGTAATTAGAGGCGGCAAGTAAAAATGTGTGCCAGACCGGGGCCCGGGCCCAGGATCTCCTGCTTACCATGCAGTAGCGTTAACCGCTACACCATCCGGACAAAGTATGCGTCGTAAATGCACAGACTATCTCAGCACGCTCCAGGGACGACTCACATTCCCTGCTAGTGCCAGTTACCCGCAGTCGCCGTCTATGTGCTGCATCGTCGCTAATGTTAGATTCCCACGGGAGATCAAACAAAATGTGCATCCACTCGGAATGTTTTGAATTCATTGCCGGTAGTCGTGAATAAATCATGCGAGTGCGACAGCAGCGTCTCGGACCTTCGAAAGATGGCCAAGGTGACGCCTGTGCGGACGGTATGCTGGGCAGCTCATTGCAGCTCTGGCACGCCGCTTATCGGAATGACACCAGCTGTCACAAGATGCTGCCTCCACGTTTGGAACTGTCACTCCTGCCTCTCAACAAACGTCAAGCGTCCGTCTTTTCTTTCGTTTCATATCAAAAGTACTCTTCCTGCACTACTAAGTGTGAACCTCTGCTCTCTGTTAAAAGTACTTGAAACGCCCTGCTGAACCCGCAGGACAGGACAGGTAGTTTAAATTGTGGAAAGGGGCAAAAATAAGCGGCTGTCAATTACACTAGAACATACAACTTTCTTTATTTGACCAAACACTACAAGAGCCAATAAAAATAAAAAAAGCAACATTATTTACCGGCTGAATGCGCCATACAATCTCATGCCTTAAGGAGAAGACCACTTTAATTTAAAATCGACTGGAAGCCAATAACAAGACGCATACCAAAATCAGAAATTTAAAAGGCAGAAGGCCTTATCTTAAATCAGTTCTGTCAATTAGGCTGAAGGCCCAAAAAAATCTCACACCCGAGAAGAAAACTAATTTAACTTTAAAGAAAACGGCTGAAGGCCAATACCTTAAGACTCAAATCAGACGGCGCTCAGAAGTTTCCGATGGTCGGCCTGGAATTCAAACACTAACGCTCGCTTATGTGGGACAGGCAGTCGGCCTAACCATTCTCGATCCGACGACAACCCAACCGCCAGACAGTCAACAGAGCCACCGACAAGATAACATCTGCTCCAGCACACAACTGGGAATTCAATGGATCAACGTAGAGTGTATAGGGGCCCACAATCAATTATATATTGTGCTTTCAAACTACACACCGTGCTGGACAGCGTCAACACGATGATGAAAATACACTTCCTGAATTTACGTAAACGGCCAGGACAGGTAACCGGAACGTTAACGGCCACCAGGCAGAAGATTCCGCTGTTGCACTCCAATTCAAAATAACCAAGTGCAGTTAAACTCCACCGGAGGGTGGCTAAGATTTTGCCAACTTGAAAACACACGTTGTTGCTCGCGGGAATGTCCCAACAGCCGACAACGAAATCCAAACGACACAATGAGGAGTGACTTGCTGGAAGATTAAGTCAAAATTCAACTTAGGTGTCCAGGATCGGTGAGCCACGGACCTAGTAGCAATGGGAACAACATCACACACTGCTCCACGCCAACCGACCAATTGCTCTCACACAGCACAATTGGAAACTGTAAGCGGCAGGCCAAACATAGTACACAAGGTGCGAATATCGATACACACCGCTGCTGCCACTCGCGGAGAGAGAGGATAACAGCATAAAAGCGATAACCGTGTGAGACTAAACACAGAATAGCAATGAAGGTTTAATTCAACGCGTAACCTGAGCCAGCCAAGGATCAATACTGCTTATTCTAATTTCTGACGGCTCCTTTACAACAGAATCCCAAAATCACGATGCCTGAGCCAAGACTTTAGTTTCCTAGGTAATTTTGAGTCACCACTGGTTTTCTCAAATTACTTTCCTTTAATATGTCGTGTCTGTTCAGTAAATCGCTCGGCAGTGGTGTAAATATTGTGTCGTATGTGAATGTAACCACATTCACACGGGACACCAAAAACTCAGCAAACTTGATGCCATATTTGGTCTCTAATGTTAAATAGCACACCTCGTATCCTGGCAGGAGCAGTAGTTTCAATTCCTATCCCTTCAGCACGTGTCCTGTCGTACTAATCGTAGCTTCACAGTGTGGAAGGAATGCAGCCAGCTTGGTCCCTTCCACCACTTCACGAGACATCTTACGTCGGCGGCACCTGAAAACTTTTACAATCTTATCACTGTTGTAGACATTTTCCTCCATCACGCGTCATAAACACTGAAATTGTGATTGTACTCCACAGAAATAAGCTTTGCCCTGCAAACTCTCTCGTGTACGGGTCGGTGAAATCCACTAGCGTTCAAGTGCCTGTGAAAAGCGACCATAGTTGAACATTGGCTACAAAACAGACATATCCTACAATTTGAATACACGAGACTCTCGCCTCGTGCATCAGAAAACTGGGATTGTGTTACGAGGGAGGCGGCCGAAATTAGAATAAACGGCAACAATTTTAACAGAGACCCGTGTACACATCTAGTAGAGCAGGGGACAGGCTTCAGATATTGAGCGAAACCAAAGACGGATGACTGCCACATGTGAGGATGCAGCAGAGGCATTTTCAAATGTGACGCCAGCCTCGAGTGCCCCATGAAGTGAGCCGGAGCAGCTATTAGCTGCTCTTCTCTCGTCCCGCACATGCGTGGTTATGATCCTCACTGGAACGCTCCAGCTGCTATTATCGCATGTATATGCACTGATGAGCCAAAACCATGACGGTTAGAATTCTGATCCCTGCAGGCTACTAATATATCTGAAGACAATTGCTCAGCTGATGCACCTAGTGTCGAGACAAAAACTGTTAACCACGCGGCCAGCTATGTGACTGGATTCGAGGTCGGACAGCTTACAACAAGTAGCTCGGAAGAGCCAAAGATGGAATTCCTTCAGGGCATGTGATACAGTGATGACAGGTTTTAAGGCGCAATCAGTAGTTCATCCTTCAGAAGCGTTTGCGTAGTTACCATCTGAAGGAACAGAACAAACATTTATGGGCTCAACACGACAGAGTATTCTGGTACAGAAAACTCGAGTCAAATTTTGACTGGAAGGTGAAACAGGAAAACTTTCAGGAGCAGTGAAGAAGAGTCGCAAAACGAAATACGTCAAAGGCTTTAACATCTCACCCTCGTAAAAAAGGTGAAAGCTATAGTGAAGATAGACCAATATCTGAATCACAAGCAACGTCCCATGAAGACTAAAAACTGTCTGCGGACAATCGCAAGGAAATTGAAAAACTAAAGAAGTTGGGAATTTTAGGATAATGTAGATATAACATTAAGTACAGGAAAAGAGTCTCCATGACAAAGCTCAGTTCGAAATCCAGACCTATTACAAGGTCGTGAACAACAAATTTAAGCGCTGTAATTGAAAAGACGTAAAATAATGGAAGTAGGAAAAAACTTGGGAAGTAATAAAATAATTGAAAGAGATAAGATATCGAAGTATCTAATTTCACTGTGAGATAATAATTAATACGACAACAAAGCTCCTCTAAAAACTGTAAGATTGAAGCTAAAACCAGCGCTTAGTTGCACATCACCTCAAACGCATTATGAGTATCAGAGGTACAGCTCTCATTAGATGTTAATGACACCTGACCTCTACAAGCAACTAGGCAGTTCTCATGGTCCATCTATGAAAACTGCACAGCTGAGATTTGGTCACTTGTCACCCGACGACTTTCACAGGGTCGCCATCTTTTGGAAGAATCTGTAAGATCTAGGAATAGGTAAACACAAATCCACAATGAACCTCTAGTTCATAATTAGGATTAGAATAAGTATTTCGCATTAGGCGTTTACCAAGTGTTACTAGTATTATAAATCATTAGACTTGAGAAGAACTCAAATCATCGTCAAAAACTGCTTCGACACAGTGTAGCAAAATTTAAAACCAGCGATGTACTTATCTGTTTTTCCATAACCAAATCAACTGAGTCTTGCTAATTGCCAACAAATTCGCAGTTACACAAATGTTCTCGCATTTTTTGACGTAACTGGTTTATATAACCGAAGATACATGCCTTGATGATGATTTACGACACTTATAAGACTTGATAATGGTCCAAGTCCGAAATCTAGGTTGTGAATAAAAACTGTTTATAATCAGATGACAACTACACACAAACGTTTGCAGGTACTCATGTATCCGAGCTCGCTAGAAAGATAATTCCCGAAGGCCACAAAAAAAAAAAAAAAAGTAACTGGGCAGACATACGAAAACCTCACTGGTGGTAACTAGCAGATAAATATGAACGCACATAAGCTAAATACAGTTAAATGTTCCAAGCTGCATAAAGATTACAATGAAAACTCTATAGCACTTCCGCCTTATCTCTAACTGCTCCTGTTCATTATCACGTCTCTAAAAGATCACGCTAACTTATCTCAAGCTCTTAGAGAATATTTACGAGGATCTGATAGGAAATCAAAACTCCCACATTGCGAGAAATTATACCCTTTACGACTGCGAAGACGGGCAACCGGATTATAAACTACACAAGTTTTAGAGCCGGCGTAAATCCTGACGCCGAGTACGCCGTGTGCGCTCGTTTTAATAGCGCACTTGTCAGCGGTTTATGCGGCACTAAAGCTGCGAGCCTGCCCTGGGGCAACCGGGCCGCCTGAATGTATGCAACCTGCAGCACTGTGCTGTGCTGCGGCTGCAGCTCGTGCACAGTTTGATGACGAGGTACGCCACCGAGAGACTACGCGCATGAGGCAAAGTATCCTGTCTGAACTGGCACCAGAGTTACTATGTTCCAAGTGACAAGCAAACAGTTTTTCTTATATAAACGTTTCCATTAGAGAACAAAAATATTATACCTTACATCGATAGTGCCGCTCATTTTTCCAACATGTTTTTGGCTTTGTTGGTCCAGTCTTCATCCCACAGAAATCAAAACCGATTTTTTGTATCGCTGCTATGACATTGATGTCTTTGACGGGCCTTCGTTTGGTACGAAATGATGTCGGAGAGATATAGTCTGTTCACCCATCGTACAATGTTCGTCGCTGAACACCGTATGTTGCGTAATAATAGCAAAAACGACAACGATACTGCATGCCGAACGTGTCTCGAAATGAACTTCTTATGGTCGGGTTTCACAATTATGTAGGAGTTTTAGAAAGACATCATGTTTGCGTTGACTGCAGATAATTACTTATTTCAATTCACTATTGCAGTTTCGGCCATTGAGACATCATCGAGTGGTACTGCATGTGTTTTTGCTTCAGAGCAAGTCGACTTCAAAAATCTTTCGACATGTATATGTGTAATAGTCAATGAAAAACCTTTCACTGTAGAAATAAAGAAACAGCAAAGGAATCCGAAGTTCTGTACATCATGAAATGATGTAAATTACACAAACATCCTTAACATGAATCGCCTTAAATCAACGTTTTAACACACTGGTTACATGTCTACCGAAGCCGTTGGTGAGAAAATACTTGATCGGAAACATCTGTTTTACAACTGCATGTGTACGTTTGCTGAAGAAAAACCTTTTGCAGCAACGCTTCATAATGATCCTAAGGCCCAAATTGCGATAGCGGAGTAAAATAAATAATTTTCTAGATTCAACGCCTAACATGATGTCTTTCACAAAAATAAGTAAAACATGAAAGAAATCTGGAGGTATATACCGTTTGCACAGGATCCAGGGGTCGGTGTGTCCCACACCCCTTATATTTCAACGAGCTTCAATGACCATTACGCAGCACTGATACCGATGCATTGACTGGTTCACATAAATCAACCTGCACTGTCAGCGTTCGCAAAAGCAGCTGTATCGCAACAGTTCTCCAATATCATTCAGAAAGTGAATCAAGGTTCTATACTCTCTTCCCAAGAAAATCCCACGTCACTGACTCTGTCGTGGAAAAGCGTGCCATCAGTGACATGCATCACATTACGCAGTGAGGGAGCGGACGATTGCTTACGCCTCCTAGTTGACCTGCAAGAGAACGTGACACAGTCTTCGCAATTAACTATTTTCCAGAACCACGTCAACGAAAGTAACACTTAATATAAGTATAAAATGGAATGCGATTTATTCGTATCTGCAGAAATGCTAGGCATATGAAGTGCAAAGCGTAACAACTATTAATTTACGAGGTAAATCAGTTCTTTTCACAACTTTTAGCTGCACCAAGAAACAAACGCTACATACCTGTAGCTTTAGCAGCAGGTGTATTTGGATAAAGAATCATCCAACGGATAATGACGCAAAATGGTTTCACTTTTTTCTAAGTAATTTAATGAAGTTTGTATTTGTAACTAAAAAGTAGATCATCACAAATTGCCACCCATTGTCTGTTATGTGATCTTTTCGAAACTTCAGCGACGAGTTTCTTACGTCATATAGCAACGTTTAAGCGCTTTTAATTTTAATTATAGTAGCCCAGGGTACAGAGTTTAAATTGGCAGAAGTTTTATTCAAACTAATATTGCATTCATGTTTATAGCAGCAGAGGAGTTTAATTGCCTTCATCGTATTAAGAAAACTTTCTTGCACTAAGGAAATTCCATTTTACTTTGAATTCCCAATTCGGAGAGCTATTTAGATTTTTGTGTGATGTCGGTGAGTTTCTCTTCGAGCAGAGGGCTAGCTGTGAACAGGTGGAGAGTTCCACGCCCACGAACAACGTCCAAATCATTTTTGAGCAGTCCGCGAGTGTACGCCAAGCGGTGAGTGTGAACAGTCTATGTGGCGCAATCTGCGCAGTCAGACGATGCTAGTCTGCCCGAAGCTGTCGTTGTAGAACCCGTAGTCGTTTCTCTCGGATGTCTGTGTTTTAATAAATGACTGTTTGTGGAAAGGATAATAGGAGTATTTCATAGAACTTAAGGAAAATGTGTATTTGATGCCATATTTTTATAACAACACTGAAACGTACTAAGAGAGCAACGGTTTACCTAAAGAGTTTGTGAGCTATCTGCATAAAATTCCGCATGGGATGAGGAGAAATAGAACATACAATTTTAAGATGGAGCGGTTTTACTTTAGAACTAATCGGTGTATAATTATTTCAATTTAAAAGTCGAACACATGAACATTCCTAACCTTGCATATCAGATATCTGAAAAGTGCTGCTTGTTTTTGTATTGTAGACGGGCTTGCATTTGATGTTAACTCTGGAGATTCAACATATTTCAATTCCATCAGATTCAAATTTCTGCTTCCCCAAAATCGTATCGCACTATTCATTATCAGGCTGCAGGCAGTGTTTCTCAGCAAATGGAGCAGTAATGTTAACCAGTAAATTGAAAATACAGATATTTCGTTTAGTCTTCTCTCAGATTACTTATTTAAGTGTTGTCCAAGCACTTGTTGCCAGGGTGGCTAATAAAAAATATCCGGTAGTTGAGAGTAAATGCTTAGTACTGATGATTACGTAAAGGTATTTAAGTTTTTATTTGCAATTTCCTTAACAGAAGCCTAAAAATTTTACTGGCACCGCTCCGCACACTGGCGCAAACAGCTATTATTTATTCACCGAAGGAAAGTTAGATATACGGAAGCTAGGCTTCCGCGGACGTTGTAACTGTCAACAAAATTCGTCTGCGATATTGACTGCATTGTCGATATATAAAACTATCCGACGTTTAGGCCACTATTTGTAAGTTGTGTAGGACACAAGACATAATGCGAGGGGAACGAAAGAGGCTATAGTGACTGACAAACGGAAAGAGAAAGAAGACAATTGTACTTATAAGTGAAAATGAGTACTTGCTATATTGTACGAGAGAGGGAAATGACTATAATTATTATCTTTTTGGGGGGACAGATTATGATGTTGGCAACCAGAACTACTTCAGTTCTTTCTCAAATCGAATAAGGAACAAGTTTTGCCCATAGTTTTGAGTACCTTACACAGTAACAGCTGTGATCCGAGGTATGTGAGATTTTTGTAGGCTTTAGGTGAGACAACAATTGCTTGATGTCCGCTGTCAGATGTTAGGCAACATGTATACTAAGAAGCCGATAAAGTAGATATAGTAAATGGTAGTCGTCAAGTTGCAACCACAATAGCTTGGGCCAATGACCCGCTCACATGAACATAGAGACGACTATTGCATACGTAATGTTGACAGCATTCAGCGTTCAGTCTACCCCACTGAAGTTTAAACGGCCGTGCTCAATTACACGTCAGTGGTGGAGTTCCAGCAGAACGGTGAACGCACAGGTTCACTTTTCACATACAGAAAAAAAATCGGTTCTAAAGCTGTTGGAGGACTTACGGGAAACAGTATTTCCTACTCAAATGATGTCATCAACCAGTGTTACACTTCTGATCTGCTAAGTTTCTTATCCTAGCACTGGAATAGAAGAAAACGAATTCTCGATATACTTATTCGTCCTGAAATAGGAAAATTGCTATCTTTCGATCCAGTCAGTTATCACAGATATTAACGCCACACTATCTATTTTGGTCCACAGTGGCCATCTACACATCAATATGGGGAAGAAAAATCTAATGCAGCTAATGAACTATGACGCCTTGTAGATAATTATAATAAAAAGATACTCAGTATCAGACCTGAAAACTACATTACGTAAAACAACAAGTCGCCAATTGGAAATCGGAACTCGATCATCGCCGTGCATTAAAGAAAGCTATTATGGAAATAGTGTACCGATACAATTAATACCGGATGAAAGGTTTATATCCATTTATTATACCTTCAGAGACACAAAGTTAATTTGGCTCTGGGCAAACGCCGTGGTAGACGTGTGCCCTTACTCCATCTAGCGGTAGTTATAACAGGCAACTGAGTGGAATGCGCCTATGGCGTGCGACGTTATAAACATAGCCACCTAGCGGCAATTATTGTAACTGACTGTCTGCCGACTTCATTCTCTACGTACATGTAGCAATGAATATTGTGCCACGTTGGTTACTATGTTTCAAACCTTATTTATTATTGTGTGTTGTTGTTGTTATGGTCTTCAGTCCTGAGATTGGTTTGATGCAGCTCTCCATGCTACTCTACCCTGTGCAAGCTTCTTCATCTCCCAGTACCTACTGCAACCTACATCCTTCTGAATCTGCTTAGTGTATTCATCTCTTGGTCTCCCCCTACGATTTTTACCCACCACGCTGCCCTCCAATACTAAATTGGTGATCCCTTGATGCCTCAGAATATGTCCTACCAACCGATCCCTTCTTCTGGTCAAGTTGTGCCACAAACTTCTCTTCTCCCCAATCCTATTCAATACTTCCTCATTAGTTATGTGTTCTACCCATCTAATCTTCAGCATTCTTCTGTAGCACCACATTTCGAAAGGTTCTATTCTCTTCTTGTCCAAACTATTTACCGTCCATGTTTCACTTCCATACATGGCTACACTCCATACAAATACTTTCAGAAATGACTTCCTGACACTTAAATCTATACTCGATGTTAACAAATTTCTCTCTTGCCATTGCCAGTCTACATTTTATATCCTCTCTATTCGACCATCATCAGTTATTTTGCTCCCCAAGTAGCAAAACTCCTTTACTACTTTAAGTGTCTCATTTCCTAACCTAATACCCTCAACATCACCCGACTTAATTCGACTACATTCCATTATCCTCGTTTTGCTTTTGTTAATGTTCATCTTATATCCTCCCTTCAAGACACCATCCATTCCATTCAACTGCTCTTCCAAGTCCTTTGCTGTCTCTGACAGAATTACAATGTCATCGGCGAACCTCAACGTTTTTATTTCTTCTCCATGGATTTTAATACCTACTCCGAATTTTTCTTTTGTTTCCTTTACTGCTTGCTCAATATACAGATTGAATAACATCGGGGAGAGGCTACAACCCTGTCTTACCCCCTTCTTAACCACTGCTTCCCTTTCCTGTCCCTCGACTCTTATAACTGCCATCTGGTTTCTGTACAAATTGTAAATAGCCTTTCGCTCCCTGTATTTTACCCCTGCCACCTTTAGAATATGAAAGAGAGTATTCCAGTCAACATTGTCAAAAGCTAGTTGGCATGCTAGAAACGTAGGTTTGCCTTTCCTTAATCTTTCTTCTAAGGTAAGTCGTAAGGTCAGTATTGCCTGATGTGTTCCAACATTTCTACGGAATCCAAACTGATCTTCCCCGAGGTCGGCTTCTACCAGTTTTTCCATTCGTCTGTAAAGAATTCGTATTAGTATTTTGCAGCTGTGGCTTATTAAACTGATTGTTCGGTAATTTTCACATCTGTCAACACCTGCTTTCTTTGGGATTGGAATTATTATATTCTTCTTGAAGTCTGAGGGTATTTCGCCTGTTTCATACATCTTGCTCACCAAATGGTAGAGTTTTGTCAGGACTGGCTCTCCCAAGGCCGTCAGTAGTTCCAATGGAATGTTGTCTACTCCGGGGGCCTTGTTTCGACTCAGGTCTTTCAGTGCTCTGTCAATCTCTTCACGCAGTATCGTATCTCCCATTTCATCTTCATCTACATCCTCTTCCATTTCCATAATATTGTCCTCAAGTTCATCGCCCTTGAATAGACCCTCTACATACTCCTTCCACCTTTCTGCTTTCCCTTCTTTGCTTAGAACTGGGTTTCCATCTGAGCTCTTGATGTTCATACAAGTGGTTCTCTTATCTCCAAAGGTCTCTTTAATTTTCCTGTAGGCAGTATCTACCTTACCCCTAGTGAGATAAGCCTCTACATCCTTACATTTGTCCTCTAGCCATCCCTGCTTAGCCATTTTGCACTTCCTGTCGATCTCATTTTTGAGACGTTTGTATTCCTTTTTGCCTGCTTCACTTACTGCATTTTTATATTTTCTCCTTTCATCAATTAAATTCAATATTTCTTCTGTTACCCAAGGATTTCTACTAGCCCTCGTCTTTTTACCTACTTGATCCTCTGCTACCTTCACTACTTCATCCCTCAAAGCTACCCATTCTTCTTCTACTGTATTTCTTTCCCCCATTCCTGTCAATTGTTCCCTTACGCTCTCCCTGAAACTCTGTACAACCTCTGGTTCTTTCAGTTTATCCAGGTCCCATCTCCTTAAATTCCCACCTTTTTGCAGTTTCTTCAATTTTAATCCACAGGTCATAACCAATAGATTGTGGTCAGAGTCCACATCTGCCCCTGGAAATGTCTTACAATTTAAAACCTGGTTCCTAAATCTCTGTCTCACCATTATATAATCTATCTGATACCTTTTAGTATCTCCAGGGTTCTCCCACGTATACAACCTTCTATCATGATTCTTAAACCAAGTGTTAGTTATGATTAAGTTGTGCTCTGTGCCAAATTCTACCAGGTGGCTCCCTCTTTCATTTCTTAGCCCCAATCCATATTCACCTACTACGTTTCCTTCTCTCCCTTTTCCTACACTCGAATTCCAGTCACCCATGACTATTAAATTTTCGTCTTCCTTCACTATCTGAATAATTTCTTTTATTTCATCATACATTTCTTCAATTTCTTCGTCATCTGCAGAGCTAGTTGGCATATAAACTTGTACTACTGTAGTAGGTGTGGGCTTTGTATCTATCTTGGCCACAATAATGCGTTCACTATGCTGTTTGTAGTAGCTTACCCGCACTCCTATTTTCCTATTCATTATTAAACCTACTCCTGCATTACCCCTATTTGACTTTGTGTTTATAACCCTGTAGTCACCTGACCAGAAGTCTTGTTCCTCCTGCCACCGAACTTCACTAATTCCCACTATATCTAACTTTAACCTATCCATTTCCCTTTTTAAATTTTCTAACCTACCTGCCCGATTAAGGGATCTGACATTCCACGCTCCGATCCGTAGAACGCCAGTTTTCTTTCTCCTGATAACGACATCCTCTTGAGTAGTCCCCGCCCGGAGATCCGAATGGGGGACTATTTTACCTCCGGAATATTTTACCCAAGAGGACGCCATCATCATTTAATCATACAGTAAAGCTGCATGCCCTCGGGAAAAATTACGGCCGTAGTTTCCCCTTGCTTTCAGCTGTTCGCAGTACCAGCACAGTAAGGCCGTTTTGGTTATTGTTACAAGGCCAGATCAGTCAATCATCCAGACTGTTGCCCTTGCAACTACTGAAAAGGCTGCTGCCCCTCTTCAGGAACCACACGTTGGTCTGGCCTCTCAACAGATACCCCTCCGTTGTGGTTGTACCTACGGTACGGCTATCTGTATCGCTGAGGCACGCAAGCCTCCCCACCAACGGCAAGGTCCATGGTTCTTGGGGGGGGGGGGTATTTATTAATGTAGAATGTTTTTAATAGTCGAGAAGCAGTGCGTTTACAATAAACAATCGACATGTACAAAAGTTTTTAATTGGAGAGTAGTCCATTAGGGAATCCAGAGATGTACGTTAGTTAGGGGACATAGCTATTGTCGAGAACCATCATGCTGCACCGATTTTTCGGTGGTTGTTGGTGAGTGTGTGGAGAGAGCAGTAATAGACGTAGTGTTTGGAGAAATCCTCTAGTACACAGTTGCATAAACTGCTAATTTGAAGTTGCCATATATGTTGCACATTTACCCCACTGTCACGTGTAATGTTGCTCGTATATTATACAGTTATTTAATAGACACCCTGTATAGTGATGAAATACACTCCTGGAAATTGAAATAAGAACACCGTGAATTCATTGTCCCAGGAAGGGGAAACTTTATTGACACATTCCTGGGGTCAGATACATCACATGATCACACTGACAGAACCACAGGCACATAGACACAGGCAACAGAGCATGCACAATGTCGGCAGTAGTACAGTGTATATCCACCTTTCGCAGCAATGCAGGCTGCTATTCTCCCATGGAGACGATCGTAGAGATGCTGGATGTAGTCATGTGGAACGGCTTGCCATGCCATTTCCACCTGGCGCCTCAGTTGGACCAGCGTTCGTGCTGGACGTGCAGACCGCGTGAAACGACGCTTCATCCAGTCCCAAACATGCTCAATGGGGGAGAGATCCGGAGATCTTGCTGGCCAGGGTAGTTGACTTACACCTTCTAGAGCACGTTGGGTGCCACGGGATACATGCGGACGTGCATTGTCCTGTTGGAACAGCAAGTTCTCTTGCCGGTCTAGGAATGGTAGAACGATGGGTTCGATGACGGTTTGGATGTACCGTGCACTATTCAGTGTCCCCTCGACGAACACCAGTGGTGTACGGCCAGTGTAGGAGATCGCTCCCCACACCATGTTGGCGGGTGTTGGCCCTGTGTGCCTCGGTCGTATGCAGTCCTGATTGTGGCGCTCTCCTGCACGGCGCCAAACACGCATACGACCATCATTGGCACCAAGGCAGAAGCGACTCTCATCGCTGAAGACGACACGTCTCCATTCGTCCCTCCATTCACGCCTGTCGCGACACCACTGGAGGCGGGCTGCACGATGTTGGGGCGTGAGCGGAAGTCGGCCTAACGGTGTGCGGGACCGTAGCCCAGCTTCATGGAGACGGTTGCGAATGGTCCTCGCCGATACCCCAGGAGCAACAGTGTCCCTAATTTGCTGGGAAGTGGCGGTGCGGTCCCCTACGGCACTGCGTAGGATCCTACGGTCTTGGCGTGCATCCGTGCGTCGCTGCGGTCCGGTCCCAGGTCGACGGGCACGTGCACCTTCCGCCGACCACTGGCGACAACATCGATGTACTGTGGAGACCTCACGCCCAACGTGTTGTGCAATTCGATGGTACGTCCACCCGGCCTCCCGCATGCCCACTATACGCCCTCGCTCAAAGTCCGTCAACTGCACATACGGTTCACGTCCACGCTGTCGCGGCATGCTACCAGTGTTAAAGACTGCGATGGAGCTCCGTATGCCACGGCAAACTGGCTGACACTGACGGCGGCGGTGCACAAATGCTGCGCAGCTAGCGCCATTCGACGGCCAACACCGCGGTTCCTGGTGTGTCCGCTGTGCCGTGCGTGTGATCATTGCTTGTACAGCCCTCTCGCAGTGTCCGGAGCAAGTATGGTGGGTCTGACACACCGGTGTCAATGTGTTCTTTTTTACATTTCCAGGAGTGTAGACATCAAGAAGTGGCGTGGTCTGGTAGTTAGCTAACTGTAGAAAAAAGGCAGCATCTTGTATGGAATCTTACCTGCTTGGCGGATCTAAATGTTTAAAACGCTGCAGTCGGCGGAATTATGTAGCATGACGAACTGTAACCAAACACTCTCTATAATGTGATAATAACCTGAATAAATACTTATAGGAAAAATGCTTATGTCGTTATGCATTTCATGTCATAAGATGTTAAAAAGTACCATTCTTATGCTAAATACTCTAAAGCTCTTTCGTATTTCTCAGTCATATACGCTAATGCTTGTAAAACTTAAGTAATACATTCGGTATCCAACACATGGAGCTAATTAAACGCTTACAAAATCTGCTGTCTGTCCGTGCTGTAGGACGTGCTATGAGTGACACGATTCGACTACCACAGATAAAAAGTCAAACTACGGATAAACTAATTACAGCTTCTTCCTTTGTTGCATTTGATGAAGTGAAACGATCCGGTGTTCAACGTCTTTATGTTAATACAACTTTCAGTTACCTTACATTTACTACAATAACTATATCAGATGGTCTAAGTCAAACACTGTATTACCTATCGGAATGCTACCGATACAGTTACACAATTAAGAAGCCACCACAATGCACTTTGTACCATCAGTAAAATGCAATTTTTTTTACGTGACTTTTTTAGTATTGTGTGATGCGTATTTTGATATTTTGTGAGACGACAAAAGATATCTGCTAGTGTTACTAATGTTTACGGTAATCTTAGCAAACCGAACCATGTTATCTTTACAGTGAAGATTACAATACAAGTACAACTTTTTCAATCCTACCTTTATTTCTCGATATAAAATGTTCATGTGTAGATGCGTAACTACATTATTTTATCGTTACATGCATGTTGTAGAACTAGTTTCAGAGTTTCACCAAAATGCGATTGCTATAGTTTTAGTTAGATAGTTCAAGGTCAACGAAAGTATGTTCGTCATAAGGACGGATAATATGGGTGAAATGAAGTGGTAGCACAGCAAAATACAGCTAAACATTCCCTTGCAGTCCTGATATAGCCGATTAATAAATTTATAAATGCCTCATATCGCATTAGAGTTAGTCATGAATTATTCCCTAGGATAATTCCTTAGCCATTTTCATCACATAAGCGTTCGAGATAATCCGTATTGTGTATCTGATGTAATAACAGAAATGTCAGTCACAGTTTTTTGCAACGCAAACTTTGTGCAAACCAGAAAACTGGTTTCATACAACATTTAATAAATTCTCACCAGCCATGAACAACTAACATAGCAATTGTCTTAAATGAAATTAATATATTAATTTCAAATGAAGTAATGACATTTTAAGGTAAATGTAGATGCAGATTACTGAGAGACGGCTATGAGGACTTTAGGACTTTAGGAAAAGACGAAAGTAACATTCGCATAAAGAGTTACTGCCAATGAACTTTGGAACCTAAGTAGAAGGAGCAGCTACTGTATAAGGCAGAAGGTAACTGAAAGAAATAAACAATAAGACGAACAGAAACGACAGTTTTATTCGAAACTTGTTAATTTATTTGTACTTAAACTGCTAAGTGAAGATGAAAGTACTATCACTTTGCTTGTCTTTATTATTTCATATATGACCTACAGAATTATTCGTGACAAATAAAACTCAAACGCAATCTGACTGCTCAAATAATTAACACAAAAGAAAGGCCCTGAATTAGAAGAAATCCTAACAGTAACCTATACGTTTCATATGACACTTATCTCACACAAAATCTTAATTAAGCGAGCTACAGCGATACAGCTAGCACCAAAACAGCTAGCTAAATAAAAGATTCTAAGTATTGTAGGCTCTAACTACTAATAAGCATGTGGTTAGCAAAGGAAAGATTTTGTTGCAATGCTAACAATGTATTTAGCAAATTTTACCTTAATAGCGTGACATCCAGTTCACAAAATTATATAAACGTCCGTGATATAAAGTTCCAAAAAATTATATAGTCATAAAAAATCTTACATTTCTATGACGGACACACGATCAGACCGTCCCCTCACGCTGACACTTCAAACTTCTGGTCTACATCACTGCAAACTATTAAACTTCCAACCTCGATCACAGCTGACTACATACACCCAACTGCCAGTCCGACCAGCCACATAGTCTATTACAGAGGGCACACAGCGCTGTCAGAGTTATTAATGCAGTCTATCACGCTGCCAACATATAAACATATAAACAGGCTACTTCCGTAAAAGTTTCACCTTCCCAGTTATTTCAGCTTATGTAAAAATAAGTGAAGAATATTCACCTGTCGATCCTTAGAAGAGGCTGCCTCACTGGAGTCTTCTGATTTTGCTTGTACTTTGAATAATAAGAGCACTATTCGAAATTAGTTACTGTTTACTGCTAGCGCGTAATTGCATATAGAGAATTTCTTTTGTAGCTGTATTTTCTTATTGTTGTACTATATTATAATGAACAAAGCAGTTCTGGCATTCACGTGGATTTTTACTAAGTGTCTCGTAGTCGTGTTTGCAAATAATTAGGTATTTATTATTTTCAGTGCTACTTTAATTTGCCTTGTTATTTTTTTTTTCAAATTGTGATTTTTCTGTGTATCGTGTGAAGTAGTGTGATAAGAATGGCATGTGAAAAGCGTAACAGTAGGCTTCAAA
The DNA here is from genome assembly GCF_023864275.1 of Schistocerca cancellata. Taxonomy (NCBI): domain Eukaryota; kingdom Metazoa; phylum Arthropoda; class Insecta; order Orthoptera; family Acrididae; genus Schistocerca; species Schistocerca cancellata. The sequence goes on along the minus strand of NC_064633.1, from coordinate 171,086,175 downwards.
GCAAATTGACAAATGACAGTGAAGACGAGCGTAGCGTGTTAACATCACCTAGTAATGAATTAAAAAGTGTTCGACACAATAATTTGGTAATTGTGCATAAGGACATGGATCAGGCAATAAATAACACCGTAGATAGTTAAACATTCAGTGAACATGGAAGTATGGACGATCGATCGGTCGGTAACAGTTCGCCTAAGGAATGCGAAATAAGACAACCAAATATTCCATAAGCCGTAGATTAAGATTTTGCGTCATCACCCTTTTCTCAATTAAGTCAAGACTCTCTCTCTTCTTTTCAAAATCCGAGTATTGCCGGTGCAAATGTCCCGCTGAAATGCACAAAGGAGGATGTTTCATACACTATTACACTGTTATTGCGATTAATGCAAAAAATAGAACAAAGTCTTCAAACGTTAAACACAATAGAACAAAATCAGATACAAGCACAGCAACAAATGGAGCAAACACAGCAACAACTTCAAAAGTTAGACACAACTGAAGAAATTAAAGGAACACTTGAAGAAACACGTGGTGGTTTAACTGCTGATATACTTAAAATCGAATCGAAATGTCAGCCTATTTTTTTTTTGCGACATGAAAACACATTTCAGAATAATGAAGCAGCCATAAAAGAACTGCAGATTATTGTCCACGAAAATCGCGACACCTAGCAGGCCAGAATTAACTCAGTGGCCTCTACCGATACGGTAGAAAACTTAAAGGAAAACTTAAAGGACACAGTAGACACAATTTCGACCTAAATTGACACTCTAAAATTTGGTTCAGAAATCAGCACATTATCGGAAAAAGTGCCGAACTATCGGATCAGTTACCAAATTTATCTACGAAGGTAGATGAGGATTTGAATCATACAAGACCAGTAGCCTTTACTGACGCAGAGGAGTACGAAGAAATCAGAAAATTGAAACAAATTCAGAGACAACTCAATACGCAACACAAAAGAGAAATGTGGCAAGTACAAGATCAGTTGGCATAGGTGATACAAGAGTTACATATTTCAGAGGATGCTAGTGCTCCGACACGTTAAGAGGGATGTAAAAATCAGGAAGAGTCTGAGCCATGGTAAAACTTTCGAAGAGCGCTCCGCAGCGCGTAGTATGAAGCAGTCGCTCTCCGTTTCTGGCGGTGGCGCCGCTGTGGCATTTGCAGCTGTGGTGTCTCCCTCTGGTGGGAAAGGGAAGGTTGCCTGTTCACGTGCATTTAAGGGGCGCCATGAGCCCGCCAGTCGGTTAGTCTGGAGTCAGTCTGAGCCTGTCTCTCGTCCACATTTCTTAGGCAGTTAGTGTCTGTCTGTCGGTCGGAGTGCTAGTATGTCCGTCGTTCGGATCAACCTTTAAAGCCGGTAGAATGAGAATCTCTCCACACCTCCAGTAAGAGAACTCAGCGAGTGGTCGCCCAGTCGGGGCTTAGTTCCTGCATCTGAGTCTGCGCGTTAGGCCGCGAGTCTGCTTGAGTTTGCTCAGGCAATGGTCACTGGCGGTTGGATCGATCGGTTGGCTGGTCGCGCACTGAGACACGAGATGACTAGTCCGTCTTGAGTGTCGGCGCATGTGAGGTCACCACGTGAGTCCAGTGGGCCGCGCCGTATAGCGAGGGGTAGTGGCTACGCGGTCGACACGAGAGCTACTGGAGTCAACCCACGATATCAGTCTGGCCGGTGCGAGCTGCGACGCCGTGGTGTAACTGGTTCTCCGAGCGCTTCTGGGCCCCTCCAATTACCATCTTGTGGAGCTTACCTCGGTCCTTTCCTTGTGCAGGGATGTCGCTTTGCCAGTGGGCGTGTTTCCTCTGCATGGTTGGGTCCGAACCAGTATTTCCGCCTTCGTGTGTCTAAAAGTGAGCGGGAGACGCACCAGCAGTGCAGTTGCGACGGAGCAGCAGTCGCGGACGGAGCAGCGGGCAGTCGGTCTGTTGGTGCGGACCAGGAAAGACGGGTGATCGGCGCGCCTTCCTGCATCCGTTGAAGAGGCTGGCAGCGGACGGTTCGTGAGAGCGATTTGGGGGTGCTGCGCCAGGTTTTCTCGAGATATCGCCGTTTATTAGAATTTAAGTGATTGTTTATATGTTGTGTGATTACTTTTGTTAAATTCCACTTGTTTTCTTGGTCAGTCGTCCCCAGCTTGCTCGTCTGTCTCTCGTCCGCATTTGTTAGGCAGTTAGTGTCTCTCTGTCATCCGGAGCTGCCTCTGTAATGTTTGTCGGATTTGGTGTGTGAACGAATTTATTGCTTGGAGTGTAACGGTCTAATTCTTGAAATATGTTTTGATCTTGCCTCTCATCTTGAGAGGCGGTATCTGTGTACTATATCGCATGTTAGCTTATTTGTCCAAGCGTCTATAAATTTTATAAGATTGGATTTTATGGGATTTTATTTAAATGGTCATTTTAGTATATAAAGTTGCCACCCTTGCACCATAAGACTTTCCTTACAAGTTAAAATCAAATTGCACCTTCGGTGGCAAAGATAATTTTTTAAATTTTAGTGTTTGTTCCATTTCTATCCCTCCTACAGGGTGCACAGTATATGTGCTTGTGTGAATTGTTAAAACTTTTAGTTTAAAGTACTCTTTTGTGTTGCAGATTTGTACCAGTGCAGTCTTTCAGAGGTTCTTGTGAGAGGTCGTAACTAAGGCCGTGTCAAAATGGAGCGGTTAGGTTCTCAGTCTGGAAGCTCATACAGTCAAATTTGTTTCTTTCTTCCTCTGAATAAATGGTAACTTTATTCTTAGAGGGTACTTTCTGATTATAATCTGCTTCTTTTTAAAAAATGGTTTAGGCACCATTAAAGTGAATATATTACCATTTGTTAAAAAGCAATTTGGTTATGATTTCATCAGTTACTCCCTGGCAGCTACTTCCACGCTCACGTAGTGTGATTAAATGTGTTAATGTTCTTGATGAATCGCTAGTAAATAAAATAAAATTTTAACTATATTCATTGAAGATAAATAACGGTTCAGAGTCACTAACTAATAACACAAAGTATTTTGGAGATTTTGAAGGGGTTGGCAATGTGCAGCGAATCTTGAAGTGGAACCGCCGACACGACGTAACAATGACCGATTTGCAACTCGCCGTCATGATGATTTTGACTATACGCTCTTCGTCACTATCCGTAAATATCAAACATTCAATAATTCTGGTAATGACATTCATCCACAAGGTTAGCTTGATCAGTTTTTTTCATTTTTTCCCTCCTAATTGGTCATTAGATCACAAATTAGAATTTGTGTGTGGAATCTAGAAAATGAACCAGCTGTAAGATTGCGATCGGTTATTCGCGACTGTCACAGTGAAGGAGATATCTATTATGCCTTCCTTTATGCATATTGGTCTCAGGATACTCAACATCGAGTAAAACACGGGATTATAATGATGAAAAATTTCGAACATACTGAATTTTCAAGTCCTGTAAAATATTTTGAAGGTATGTTGCACAAAAATCAGTATTTGTCCAACCCATAGAGCCTTTGGAACTCATCCGCATTGGCTTAATTAAGTTGCCTGAGCATTTAAGGCATGTTACTTTAGCTGGACGTTGTGAGGATGATATCGAGGCTTTTCAGGGACTTTTACAAGAATAGGAAATTGACACAGACAGTCGCAGATTGCGAGAAAAGGAAAACACTAATAATTACAGATCACATTCATCACACTTCCGTGACGACAGAAATAATAACCAAACAAGACAAGGCTTTTACTATAACGGAAATCGTGACCAAAACAGACACCACCCACATGACAACCGTTGGCAGAATAACAACTGTTACAGGGAAAGATCACGTCTCTTTGGTAATGAATATGACAGAGATAACTGTAGAAACAGACAATATAGGAACCTGAACTATTATTATCAAGGGAGACAAAATAACTTCGACATAACGGTCCACCTCGCAATTACTATTCCGGGAGAAATTCTCCGTCACATAACAGACAAGAACGAAATTACAGAAATTAGCGACAAGACGAAATACGCTATAATCATGACGACAGACCTGAATTTAATCATAAGTGGCGTGATTCCAACAGGGTATGGCCCTCTCGACGAGTTGAAATTGTAGAAGTTAGATCTCCAAATCCCACAAACGACGTGTGACATCAAGGTGCTAACAGACAGTGACTTGCACCGCAGGAAGTCACAAAACGTGGTTATGAAACTGACAACGTAGTTGCCTTGGCTATCAATTACGTGAAAATGGAAGACATTGGGACATATTACTCCAGGAACACGACATTAAACAGAATAATATTGTATATCCTGTAAATCACATCACAGCAAATGACATAACATCTACGGCAGTACTTGTCTCCTATTCCTATTTAAGTAATTAGTGAAGCAGCTTGCAGTAAATAAACAAATCTATGAACTCCCCCACACTTCTTTTATGTAAGATTAAATTACAAAGTGCAATTTTTGGAAAAAGTGTAGATTTACGCCAACAAATTAACCTATAATTCTTTTGTTAAAGCCACAGATTTACTATGAATGTCATATTGTTCCATTATTGTCGACAGAGATTATATTGGGAGTAGATTCTTTGAATAACTATAAGGCAAATTTAAACTTCCACGACGTTGAAATAAGTTTAGAGCCACAAGGTAAGTCTGCAGCTTTGAAGTTTGAAGATTGGCTTTCAAACCATTACGGGAAAATTAATCGGCTTTACCTTTTGTTAGAACATAGTTTGAAACTTTCGACGGAACTTGACACTAATAATCGTTTTGCAAGTGCTGACAGGCATGATATTGATGACGTGTAAGATACAAATGTTTAAATTTAAAAAAATTCAAACAATTGAGAACCGTAATAACACTGATAGGCAGGACCCTTTGACATTTTACAAGCACATTCCACAGTTTTTACCCACAAAACACGAACAATTAAAAGATTTCAATACCAATTCCGGTTTCGTGAGTATACTAAATTTTGCGACAGACCACACGTAACTCCGGCACATTACAGGGACCGTGTTAGAATGGAAATACAATCTATATTTGACGAGAGTATTATTGAACCTGCAGTAAGGAGGACAAAATGCTACAATACCTAATGCTGTAGCAAATGAAAACAACTGGCATGGTGTGGGAAACTAAATCACATCTATGAGAAAACTGGCGCTCAAAAGGCGGTAACAGTAACACAGCCAGTAACAAATACACAAACAACTATCAGCCAACATACACGGACAGCATACAGGAATGGTGAAATAGGAGCAGTAAGTGCCAGTGATGTGTTAAACCACTCTCATAACGTAGTGGACAGTATTTTGGATACGTTAGGAAATGGATCAAAGAAGAAAAAGAAAACACTGTAGATGACAGTGAAGAAGTATTTGACGAATTTGAATCTGATCTCGACAAAGTTGAGGTAAAAACTTACATCTTCGATAATGAAGGCAATTTAGAGCAAAAGTTGAGGTAGCAGAAGTAGAATAATTTTTGCAAAGTTTTATAGAAGGGGAGTTAATGATTCAAGGGGGTAACAATAGTAATGAAGTGAAGGAACCCAGTAGCTGTATTAACTTGCCACAAGTGGTAGAAGCTCATGGCAGGAGGCAGTTGCTCAGTTAGAGGATAGTTTGGCTCATGGGCAGCTATATATATCCAAATCCTAAGCCTTCCAATTATGTACACACCGACAGATAGAAACTCGCAACGCTAAGAATGAATTGCGCGACATATACGAAAGTTGGTAGAAGTTTTTACACAGCTGAGAAATGACGTCTATAGAGATTTCGTGCCAGCAGCTTAAGAGCAGCACTAGTAGCACCTCTACGCGGTTTGCTTTAAATACGCAGTGTAGCGGTTGTAAGCGTTACTTGTCCTTGAGATTGGACGTCGCCAGATCATGTTAAAGTTTTTAACGCGACAGAAACGCGGTTATCAGCAATTCATTGCGTACGAACGGGATTGTGTAACGAGGAAACGAGAATCTGGATGTTCTTTCTGCCATACTGCACAAAGATTTGGTAAGAATGTAGTTACCGTACGGGATTACTGGCAACGGTGTTCACGAGAATGTAGGGCCTCTAGAACACCGGACTCCGGACGGCCACGTGGTATTAACGGTAGTTAAGACTATCGTGTCTGGTGGACGGCTCTGGCGCATAGAACTGCATCTGCATCAGCAGCTTTAGCAGCAGATGGCAAACACAGTGACACAACGAACTGTTAAAAAGCTGTAACTTTAAGGAGAGCTCCGAGACAGACGCCCTCTAGATTGCATTCCTCTGACTCCCAACCACCACCATTAGCAATCTAATTAGTGTCAACCGAGAGATTTCTGGATGGCAGGGTGGAGGTCTTTTGTATTTTCTGACGAAAGCTTGTTCAGCTTCGGTGCCAGAAATGGTCGTGCGTTGATTGGCAAGAAGCCAGTTGAGGGACTTGAGCCAACCTGTCTATGTACTAGACACAACGGACCTACACCTCTAATTATAGACTGTGGTGATACTTAATATGACAGGAGGAGCAGTCTCACGGTTATTTCACGCACGCTGACTCCAAATTTGTACGTCAGTCTAGTGATTCGATCTTTTGTACTGCCATTCATGAACTGCATTCCCGAGGGTATTTTCCTCAGGATAATACACACCCAAATACCGCTGCTGTAATCCAACTTACTCTACACAGTGTAAACATTATGTTTTGATCACCAGGTTTCTCCAGTCGTGCAACTGTTGGACATAATTGGACGACAACTCCAGCTTCATCTACAACCAACATAACCAACATAAACCGACTCTTTATTGGCCAGTTAACTGCAACAGGCATGCACCCCGCCCCAAGAACTGCCATCCAGTACATGTACTACACAATTCATGCTCTGGCGGTTCTGTCGGTTATTACTGTATCAGCATTTCATATTTGGTATGTTTTATATCGCACTTATTTTATCTGTTTTTTGATGTTAAATATCTTACCTACGCCGGCCGGAATGGCCAAGCGGTTCTAGGCGCTACAGTCAGGAACTGCGCGACATCTACGGTCGCAGGTTCGAATCCTGCCTCGTGCATGGATGTGTGTGATGCCCTTGAGTTAGTTAGGTTTAAGTAGTTGTAAGTTCTAGGGGACTGATGACCTCAGAAGTTGAGTCCAATAGTGCTCAGAGCCATTTGAATCACTTATATTACCTACATACGTGTGTCCCAGAAATTTCATTACTCTACATTACTTACTTTTTGTATATACATATATATATATATATATATATATATATTAAAAATGCGCTGCGCGGGGTAGCCACGTGGTCTTGTGCGCATTGTCACGGTACGCAAGGGTCCCCCAGTCTGACGTTCGAGTCCTCCCTTGGGTATAGCTGTGATTATGTAGTGAGCCTAGGGAGTGATGACCTCAGTAGTTTGGTCCCATAAGAACTTACCACAAATCTCCAATTTTTTAAAAATGTCATAAGCCTTAGCTGCATAACAAAGATCATTTTTTATTTACTTTCTTATTGCGTTTGCCACACAAACGGCAGTCGTTCTTTGACCTCACCAATCAGCCTCATCCAGCGTCCTCGGTTCATGTATTCTTCTTCAGACAACCCCACTGCACTCATGTCCACACTGACCTCATCAATCAATCGGAGTCATGGCCTTCCCCGTGGTCTTTTGCCTCTAATATCTTCCTCCACTACCTGCCTCATGATCTGGCCTTCTCTACGCATTACGTGTAAATACCACTTCTGTCTTCTTTCTCTAATCACTGCCACGATGTCCATCGACTTGTATATCCCCTCTAATTCACAGTTCTTTCTTTCCCTCTATTCATCTCCAACCTCCACTGGCCCAAAAATCTGTCTGAGGATGGCACTCTCAAATGTCAGGAGTTTTCTTTCCACCTATTGGGGGATGGTCCAGGTCTCTGCTCCATATAAAACTGAAGGTTCCATTATTGTCTAGTAGATCTTTGTCATGGAGTATCTCGATGGAAGCCGGGACTTCAACAGTTTTGTTGTTGGTTGTTTTTGGGAAAGGAGACCAGACGGCGAGGTCATCGGTCTCATCGGATTAGGGAAGGACGGGGAAGGAAGTCAAGGAAGTCGGCCGTGCCCTTTGAAAGGAACCATCCCGGCATTTGCCTGGAGCGATTTATGGAAATCACGGAAAACCTAAATCAGGATGGTCGGACGCGGGATTGAACCGTCGTCCTCCCGAATGCGAGTGAGTGTCTAACCACTGCGCCACCTCGCTCGGTTTCAACAGTTTTGCCAGAGCAAACCTTGACCTGTTTCCTGCTTGTATTCGTGTGGTAATTTCCTGGTCTGTCTCGTCCTTTCATTGAGAATAGCCCCAAGTTATTTAAAGTATTTTACCCTTTCAGTCCTCTATCTTCAGGGGTCGGTCATTATTTTCTCTGCTAGTTACAAGGTATTTTGTTTTATCCATATTCAACTTGAGGCCTGCTCTGATTGTCTCTTCCATTAATGTTCTTGTCATCTGAACCAGGTCTTGCTCTTCCTCTGCTATTAAAACTACATCATCCGCATAGGCCAGGGTGTCTGATCCTTCTTCCCAGCTGTATTCTTGTCTCTAGGCTTCCTACCTCTCTCAGGGCTGTCTCCAGTACCAGGTTAAACAGAATAGGAGAGAGGTAGTCTCCTTGTCTCACTCCAGTCCTCACCTTGAACTTCTTTGCTATGTTTCCATTTACTTTCACCATGCACGTTGTCTCCTTGGTGTAAACCAGTGTAATTTTTATGAGTTTTCTGGGAGCTTGAACCCCTTTCGAGTTCTAGCCATATTGCTTGTCTATTCACACTATCATATGATTTTGGAAGTCCACAAGAAGGAAGCGTGTATTTTAGCGGAATTCCAGCTCTTTGCTAGCACTGGCCGTATTGTATGTAAATGGTCTACAATTGACTTTCCCTTTCTGAAACCTGCTTGTTGGAATCCCAGTAATATCTCGACATTTGGTGTTAGGAGCTTCAGTAACACCATGGGGGAGGGTATTTTTTAAGTTATCTTAAAATGATTTAGCCAAACTGGCATCGTAATGAAATTAAAAAATTCAGTTGGCACTGCCGAACAGTTACAGCGCAATAACACATTAATAAGCCGAAACCTTATGACCACTGCCGACCGCGACACTGGATGCCACCTGGTGGCCTTTGCGGGCACGTGATGAGGTAACAAAAGTATGTAAGCAGAGCAGACACGGACGGGGTATCACTCTAAGGAGTATATGGGATGAAAACAGACAATTCAATTGAAATAAACGACTTTCACAAAAGTCACATTATTATCACGCAGAACCTTTGTACGATTATCTCAAAAACGGCTAAGCTGCTCGAATAATCACATGCTACTGTCGTGAGAATCTACGGAAAGGGGTAGAAGGACATTGAAATTACCGCTAGGCGGTAAAAAATTGGACGTCCAGGATCCTTCACAGAACGTGGGGTTCAGAAGCTTGTTATCTCTGTAAATTGTTATCTCAGCCGAAAGAGCACAAGGCTCGTGCACGCACAATTGTTTCGCAGTACACCGTTCATCATGCATTGTTCAATATGGAGCTCCGCAGCCGACTACCCCTGTGTGTTCACATGTTGACCCAACGACATCGTTAATTACGATTACAGTAGGCACGGGACCATCGGGATTCGACCGTCGATCAGTGGAAACATGTCGGCTCTTTCGGTGAATCACACGTCTGTTCACTACGTCGGTGGGCGTCTCCAGAAACGCCGTCATCGAGGTCAACGGCGCATCGAAACGTGCAGCGCGCCAAGGAAGCAAGCTGGTGGCAGCAATATTATCCTATGGTAGATATTCTCCTCCGCTTGCATGGGACCTGTGGTAGTATTCGAAGACATGCTAACTGTTGTGAACCACATGTAGCCCGTCATGCCTAATGTCATCTTTCAGCAGTATAACTGTCCGTGACTCGGAACTATAAGCGTGCTACAGTGGTTTGAAGAGCATTAGAGTGAACTCACTTTGATGTTTTGGTAACCAAGTTCGTCTGATGTATATAATATGGGACCCATCTGCGGCGCTATCGAGCGCCGTCACCGAGTACGCAAATGTGCGCAGAACAGCAGTCGGCTATTTAAGAGAATTACAGGACCTTTGCATAGACGTCTAATGCCACATACTTGCATAAACCTTCCAACAAACTTTTCGATTCCTAATACGTAGAATAAGTGATGTATTTCGTTTCAAAGACGGACAAACAAGATGTTAAGCAGGTGGTCACAATATTATCTCTCTTCAGTGTATATTGCAGGGGAGGCCACAGCGCCGGAACGAATAATATGAATGACATTCATGTTCCCAACTAACTAGGACTTAGATGCGACACGAAAAAACATGACGCTGACGTAACACATATATCTGACAAACATGTAAGTACCTTTATATCGGAAAGGCGCTCTTCACAAAAAAACTGTTCTGGAACTAAAATAAGTTTGTTGTCAGAGTAATAAAGGAAATACAGTAAAAATTGGTAAATGAGTTAATATCTCTCTTTTCCATTTATCGAAATGGGTGAGTGATGATCTGTGATGAAATAATATCTCTCTTTTTCATTTACTGAAATAGGTGAGTGATGATTTCTGATGCCAAACGAATACCCACTCATCAGTTTCGTCTTACCTGTGAATCCCTAGCATACACTGTGAAATAGAGATTCTATAAATGTACATTTCTCACGAGATAGTTCTATGAGATCTAGTTGATTTAAATACAGCTTAGTTCCCTGTAATATATGGATAAGGACTGGAATTTAAACCGCTATACAAGTATCTTCGACACCCATTTCTGGGACCCTATCAGCACGTTTCTACAAGATATATGACTAGCCCCAACTGTCTTGGGTGAATGGCCACAAACAATATTCCTCCAAACCGACATAGTTCAGGTGTGTCTCAAATTTCACACACTCGCGTAGTTTACCAAGGATGTGGAAAAAGAGTGGGTCATCAAGCTATGATTTTATGAGATTACTGAAGCATGGGAATAGATATTGATGCACCGCAGAGTAATTTTATGGTACACGTTTAAATTACGCAAAAGTTCTACCACGCGAGCTCAGAACAGAGGAGGCTAGCCTTGGGTCTGTGTGCCTATCGGAATGTTAACATTGCCTACTGCCACTGTGATGATTCAGTACCGAGATGCAGGCAACCTGATGCATATCACAGCCGTCGTCCACCGTTGCCGCCTACTTGGACATCATAGATGAGAAGACACTGCTACAGGTCATTGTGGATGATCTGCAAACTGTCATCTCCACCCTTACCAGATGCAGACACCTGTTTGACAGATTCCTGTTTGATTCTTGGACGTTCGCTGTTGACTTGGATGGTCTGTGGTCCATGACCAAGTCCCAGTCTTCACGATAAGCGACATCGTGCACTAGAGTAGGTCGTCCTGACAGGAGAAGGCGACTGGCTGTTTGCGAAAGGGCTGAGACGGAGCCGCACTGTATCACTGAAATTCTGAGGATGTAATGCCTTCTCGGCCCACCATTGCCGGCAGAACAGCATCAGGGTATAACTCTATGGCCTTTGCGTCGACATCCCATCTTTCTAGTAAGATATTAGTACTTATTTGTGGCACACACTTACGACTGGCTACTGACTGCCGTTCTGAAGACACTTTATAGCTTCTTAAACTCAGTATAAGGCATGACTGCTATTACAGATACCACTGTGTCACTGACGACTCCAGACATAAATTGGACCACCCAGCCTCGTGCTGACAAAGTGAATCCAGCTCCCTGGGTCGTAACAGTGGTGCCTGAATTGGCTGCCACCTCAGCACCGCAATGCCACTGGAGCTGCACTTAAAGCATCTGCCGTTGTCAGTACCAGCCCAATGTCGTGTGGTGTGCCAACTATATCTTTTTTGATGGCCTGTTCAGAGTATATGTGTATATGTTTATGGCACTCACGCTACAAAGATATTAATAGCCACCTTATCCATTCACTTTTTAAAACACAAGAGCCTACAGGTTTGTCATTTTCTGGGAAAAATGTTAGGAAAGCGTATTTGACGCCAGTTCACTTTAAGTTTTGTAACCTGTTAGAGGATCATTTGCTGTGAACCAAGACTGTAGCATTGATGATTAATAATTGTAGTAGATTTGAGCCTTTGGTATATTGTTCATCCGAGTCCTGTTGGGCAGCAAAATGCTGAAGAACGTCTGTCTGGCGTTTTGCGTAACTTACCACTGCCGTTGACAACCAGTAAAATTAGAGAAAATGCACACCCAACACATAAGCAACAATTCTGTTCGTGTCCATGTCGCTGCTGGTGAAACAAGTGCCACCTCTTGCTTGTGATAGAGATAAAAGGCTCTGTAAACAGAAGCAGCAATTCGGTACCGAGATCTGAAGATGGTCTTTGGTGACAGAAACCGGTAACCTGAAGACCTAACAAGTTTTTGATGATAGACGGAAATAAAGAAATTTACTCAAGAACTAAGAACAATGGTGCAGAATGAAGAGAAGCAAAAGGGCAAAATTTACTTAAGTTAACGCTCATAAGCCAAAGAGTTAGTGCAATGGGCGTAGTGTGCAGTTATGTACACAGGGTGGTCAGAAACAGTGTGTAAGCCTTGTAAGGCTGTTGCAGCGTAGGCTGTGATGAGAAATCATTGTTAAGAAAAAAACAGGATTTGTAGCGCTGTTTCCAAGTTAATTAGCATTGAAATTAACGAGTGACTCCATTGCGTACACAAATCAAAGTGTCTCGCCGAAACAATTAGTGTGAACTGGTTTCATCGCGTATAGATAACTCACGAGTCTGCTCAAACTTTGTCTCTGGTTCGATCTCTACTAGCGTCCCCTGACGAATATTTGTATCACTCTATTTTAGGAAACGAAACAAAGAACATATTATGCGGCCTTGAATTTGTGCAATCAACTGCCTGATTGGCTAACTTAAATGCTAAATAATTCGTAGAAGGCGCGAAGTACCGCGTTTTTAATCAGTAATTATTCCTCAGCACAAACTATCTTGCGGCACGGTCTACAGCTTTTTAGACAGTTTCTGAACACCCTGTGTAAATGTATTGCTCTGTAGCAGAGGAGATTTTTAAAGACAGAATGTAGGAGGAATGTTTGGAAACAGTGGATGGGTGTTACACAGGAGAATAATTTTTATTGTACAATTTTATACTTTTTAAATTTCTGCCAGTCGAGAGCAGAATAGATACCAGTAGCTCTGGGCTGATGTGTTAATCGGAATGTAAACAAGACATACCACACTTGTGACGGACATCAGGACAAGAAGCAAGAACTGCCGCACAACCGCCGAGTGAGGATGCAGAAACGTAACTTTCGAAGTGCTACATAACAAGGTAGTGCAAAGTAACACGTCGTAACTTCAGCACAGGAACACCACTGCAAATTCAGATGTATGTAGGAAGACCCGAGCTCAGAGACACGAATAATTATTGATTTACTACGGTGACGGTGTCAATAAATTAAGGCACATGCGCCCACACACCCAGACACACTGCACCTGTGCAGAGATACGGTCATTTAAAAAATAAGACATTTGAAGATCAAAGACACAGTCAGTCATGCTGGCACTCTGTTCATGACACTAAAAACAGAATGACAGACCACTGCGATTAAAGGAAACCCCGACATGCTTATCGGTGATGGTCTGCCAACAGCCTGTGGCTGACTTCAATATCGAGACGCAGGCAACCTGGTGCATACCATAGTCGTGGTCTGCTGTTGCTCCCTGCTGGGACGTCAAAGACATTTTTCCAGCCACCTCTTCTCCAATACAGTTCACCGTAGATGAGCTGTAAATTGTAATCTAAGTGCTAACCAGGAGTAGTGCGTCCATGCACCCACCTTGGTTGGCTTGTGGATCCAGGTGGAAACCCAGCTTCTGGCCTTTATGACAACTGACGTCCTGCACACACGCGGTCGCCCTTAGAATGGGCCAATAACGCCCCAGAGAATTTTTAAGAAATACACTAACATGGAAAGTTTTGACCCAGAGCTTGTTCTACAATATTCACCCCTTAATTTCACACAAAATGCGTAATTATTATAACCATACAGAAGGTAGCCTATTTAGTTAAACAAGTAATAAATTAAAGAAAAGTAAGTTAAACCATAAGTTAACCCACAATTTGTTATTCCAATCCTAAAACAATGCAATGTGACTGATAACTAACATCAAAGTCAAGATTCACAGGTTGGTTAATTCTTAGAATTAAACCGTGCATGAAAACTGCCTTCTCTTTAAAGCAACTCAGATTCATTTACTGCAGGAAACTAGCCCCTGAAGCACATCTAGACAAATAAAAGTTGTACACTTCATGAAACTTAACTGGATCAAATTTCCAAGAATAATTAATATTTGACCAACAATATTACCTTTGGGAAATATGAGTCAGACAAACATACTTCAAAGAAGAGCTAGGCAATTAAAATAAAAATCAACACAGTATGAGACACGATACAAAAACGTGAAACAGTGCAGTAAACAACTTCATGGAATATGACAAATTAAGTTTTAGTTATGACACGAAATATTGAAGGTTGTGGACCAGTTTCAAACCACAGTGAAGAAAAACTTAACTTTGCCCATTAGTTGCGAGGACAAGTTGCAACAGCACAATGTACAGAGACAGCTCCTGGGATTGTGATATACAGCAACGAATGTCGCCTGGTACATAGGTATCCATTACAAATGGTGGTTGTGAGGACTGGCCAGCACGATCCTCTCAGCATCTCATTGTGGACAGTTAACGCAAGCAAGATAGACATACACAAGTAAATACATACAACTAGAATGGGATGTGGACCTAGGATAAAAAAAACTTATTACTCCACCTACCAGAGGGAAAATTCGTGTTGCACAGCGGGGTAGGTCAACTCTGAAGTACAGTATAAAAATTAAGTTTTCATTAACCAAACCTTGTACCGGACAAATAGCTTGGGACGGACAGAAATTTAAGCAATCGCCATAAATATCTGGGACTTGGTATCTTGAGACCTCCATAACGCGAATGAGCTCACAAACACAACAATATAAATTTAACCTGCTCACTAGACAGCACAAAATGTTTACAGAAACAAACCTTAAATAAATAACATGCTATAAAATGTTAACTAGGTTACAAATTTACATCACCAAGACCTGCAATGATGCGTAGCATTCCACACTACTTCCAGTCTTAAAACAAGGAAAATTAAGCTTAAATATCTTAAAATTGACCACTATCCCAGCAGTGAACCTACGAGTAAATTACAAATCAGACACTGCCAGTAGAACAAACGTACAGTAGCGTAACCGTAGATTAAACTTAGCAGTCTACGTGGGAAGCACTAGAACACGCCAAGATTTCCATTAGTTTCATGACAAATACATGAATCTAAAACATGCAGGCTTAACCCTCTCACAGTGCACATGGCCGAACCCAAAGTAGGTGAGCCTGCAATCACGCTTGCAGTACACATGCAGTAGGAAGCAATTGCAATGCTTGGATCCACAGTTCAGGACAAAATAACCTTTGCTTTCAGTATATCGGCTTCCTCCTCCAAAAATACGGTTCTAAGGGAGAATTGAAAGGCCGCAGAAATCGGTTCCACCCGTTGCTGAAGCGCAACGAAAATACGGAACAACCGCCAAGATAGTCACCTAGCACAACACATCCATGCCCCACAGCACGGTGGGCATTCGAAGAGCACGGAGGTATAAGTCGCACTGTGGCGCCAAAGGTCTGGGCAGGCGGCGCCTTCTCGGCCAGCTGCTGCTACCAGCACAACACACAGCTGTGGCGCACTGGCCTGCAGGGCAACGTCGCGTCTACCTGACCAGGTGTCAACACTGGTCCGTGGGACCTGCGTACGCCCCGTCATCGACCTCCGCCCTGGGGACAGTATTTAACTCTCTAAGCTCAACATAAGGAAGAAATGTTTTTGCAGATACCACTGTGTCATTGACACCTCCTGGCACGAACTAGACTACTCACGATCACTCTGCGCCCAGCCCCCAGCACACAATGCCACTCCCGCTCCCCGGGTCGCGACAATCTTATGCGATATGGCGCCGCAATGACGACAGTAAGGTCTTGAATCGGCGTAAGGGAGAAATTGAGAAAGTAGAAAGAATAAAGTTAAATTAGTAGTTTATTGTTCGGAACAGATCAGAGAGAAAGAGGAGTAATTTACAGTGCCGATGAAAAAATTGGAGCAACGTAAACAACAAGTTTAGGGAAAGAAGCTACTGTACATTTGAAAATATATGCTATGACTGAAATAATTAAGAACCAAGAAGACACGTGAGTTGCGCAGTACATATAATAACCGGCCGGTCGGAGTGGGTGTGTGTCATGTCCTTAGTTTAGATAAATTTAAGTATTTCTAAGATCTATGGGACTTATGACCTCATAAGTTGAGTCCCATAGTCCTCAGAGCCATTTGAACCATTTTTGAACAAACAATAACCAGAGTGCTACTACAAACAGAAATCATAGATCAAATCATTAGTACGTGGGCGTTCAGCAAATTAAAGCCTCTGAATACTTGGTGTGAAAGATCTTAAAGCTATCTAAATAAACCAAACTATAATTTCCTAGTTTGTTGACAGAGTCACTCTAGAATGTTTGACATTGTTGACAGAACCGCAGGCTCAACTGTGCTTGCAAATCAAACAGATGAAAATCTGACGGGGCTAAGTATGGACAGAAAGGAAGGTGATCGATGACAGTGGACCGAAGGCGGCGGTTAGTTGCTGGTGTCGCAGTTTCGTGCGTGATATAGGCACAGTCATGTTCAAACTGCTCCATGTATGGAAGAACTCTTCGAATTCGGAACTCGTTTTAAGCATGTTGTTGCTCGCACAGCGCTGTAGCTGCGTCACACACCGCCATATCACACTCTACAATTTTGAGACCTCTTGCGGCAGAGGGCATCTACTGTGTAGACGTAAAGGATAAAGATGTAGAATGTTAATAATGTTTGTCTTTCAAAAGCTGTAAGAAATTATTTGACATAACTTTTCAGGACGCCCTCGTTAATAACAGTAAGAGAGACACAAGAAGAACGATGTGACAAGGAAAGAGAAGAAGGAAATACACAGGTAATGCAAATACAACGTATTTTTCAAAGAATAGCCGATATATCACTTATATAGTAGCAAGGCAAAATAAGCAGTTTTTTGTATACGCTTTGGTTAGTGGTGTTGTTATTTCATCCATACTGTGATGACACTGAGCGATCATAATATAAAATTTCAACGAACTTTTGGTTTGCGGGAATTTTAATAGTCAAAGAATTATTTTTATTTTTGTCAGTGGTACTGTTGTACTTTCTAGTATCGTCGTCTACTTGTTTTTGACCTTTATATGTTGCTCAACATATTTAAAGACTTTCATCACCGAAATAAATTGCTACCCGGACTTTTCAAAAATCGTGTTCAAAGAATGTGATTAAAATGTTTTTATTTCATGTTTTCCAATAACATTATTTTTGCTACCTGCATTCTTGGTGACTATTCTGCCATCTTTGCACTGATGCTAAAAGCCGAAATAGAAAATGGGAAGTTCAAAACGCATCCGATCTTCTCTTTACGGGATCATTCCTTTCGCTGAATTTTGTTTCTGCGGGCTAAAAATCTGTACCATATTTTGGTACTTCACGAACTTCGTAATCAATGGCTTACACTCGGTAGCACCTGATACTCTTTGTCCCATCCAAATACTCCTGCCTGTATCCAGCATCCACTTACTAGTAACTCTTGCATAACAGGTCTGAGTACTCTGTCTGTGTCGTTTGCCTTTCAGCTCCCTCGCCCATAAGCGTATGCTTCTTCTTTGAACTGTTATCGTTCGTCTGTCGTACTAATTTTCCTTACAAGTCCCGCATTCTTTTGCGTACCCTGACAGAATACTATTTTAAGGAGCACTGTTTGCGACAGTTTCACGGACGTTTGTTAGGACTGCTACAATATCGGCGTCTGCTATAGCTAGCAAATTTATTCCGCGTAGCTGGGCACTGACGTCAGAGCGATCCAGTTCCGATATAACTGGAACCGAGAGGTTGGCTTCCGCCGCTTTTTCGCCCACGCACAAGAAGCGGGGCGTCTTCCCAGTTACCGTTTTCCCAGTGTAGCTGTTGTTGGAACTAGGAATGTATTCGGCAAACAAGAAGTACACCACTGTTAACACAAGTTCCTCTCGTAAAAAAAAAAAAGTGGCACTCGAAGACATACCTTCAGTTTCTACTAAAATGTGTGAATCGAACTTAATACTCGCTACCTCATAGCTGACATTTCGCATGACATCTATAAGCATACTTTAACAGTTGAAAATAAGCGTCTTTCGTTTTAGGACGAATTAAACGCTTCTAGCGTTAATTTCGCTTATAAAAAAGCAAAATTTGGTGTTACTTTTGCTACACATGTTTGCTTAGAAACATTCTTTTTGCAACTGTAACGAAAATGTGACATACGCTAACAGAATTACTTCAGCAAAGTCGACAAATGCTATGTTGCAAATCAGAACTTTCATGAATTGATGTGATATTCTACAATGAGTTCTAATTTGTCGCGGTAACAGCGACGGTTTAGATTTTGAATAAGAAACGTCAGGAAGAGCGGCCAAAGGTTCCGGTTATAATGAATCATTCTCATACAGCCAATAGCCTTATCAGACTGAGATAGAAGGCGGATGTATATTGATGGCCTCGTTTGCCCTTGGGGTGGGTAACAGCCCCTAAAGTCGGAAGATTCAGTAATCACAACGGCAAGATGATGCTGAAGTCTATACAAACGTCAGCGTTAAAGGGACATAATGGGCATGCGCAGTAGTTGTGAACTGCTATTGGCGGTCATGATGATTCTCCACTAAAAAAGCTTTCCGCAATATTACAGCGTTAAGGCCTGTCAAAAGGCAAAACGCCATATGAAAACATTGGAAAGTGGAAGAAAGGTTGTGAGAAAAAGCCCTAACCATTTCAGAGTGCACCGAAAACTAAAATCAGGGACTTCACAGTACATTAAATTAGTCTATCATTGCTTCATCTGACTCCTCAACACAGTGATCCTGATTTGGTATCTTTTGCATAGAACAAACACCTCACATACACTTCTTTGGCAGTCGAATAATGTAACTACATGAACAATACTCTGAGTTTCAACGGGCTCCGAATCAAAAGAAAACTCACATCTGGTGAGAAACTTAACTCCTACTTGTGCTGTTTTGCGCTCTTGCAATGTACAGTTTCAACTGGGCACTCTCTGCTGTCAGTGAGGGTTTAACGGTACCAATAGTTCCGATTATCTGATTCAGTGCAGTTCCAAACGGTATGTAGTAAATGTGACCATAGTCATGAATTTTGCAGAATTGTGAAGATACAAAATTATTATTTCAATCAAAGATAAATACTTTTTTAACAGCTTACCTGTATTTTTGATCAATCCGAGACGTGAAAGAATTATTAACGTTCATTTATAAAACATTTGGTACGAGGAATAGTGACAATAGCATCAACTCTTCATTTAATTAAATGCAGTGGGCAAGCCGTAACCAGGCTGTTAACGTAAGTCCCAAAATTCTGCCTGTAATGTAGTCACAATTTGAATGAAATGGTGAACTGATGCTCCATCAGCATTCAGCTTACCTTCTGGTCTGAGAATCAAGAATGGAGGAATGAGGTTTTTTAACCGTAGTTACGGAATACATTGATGCTGAATGTAGAAACCATGCCCGAAACTAGCCATCTTTGCTGATGGACCAGTGAACCCTATGTTGACTGGTTTAGTACTGATCACGAAGTACAACTCCGTAAATTCATCAGCAAACGAAAATGATGGCAAGGAATTTTTTATGATTACAAATATATTCGAATATAAGAATACACAATTATTAGTAAAATATAGTCAAACCAATATGGCACGTATAGCATTAGTGGACAAAAAAGTGATACAAAATGGTGAAATACGTTGAACATACAAGTCAGTGCCTCTCAGCTCCTACGAGTAGTCTGTCTGCTTTCTCTTCAGCAAGTACATGCAGTTTCGTTTATGCAGTCGGTAGCAAGAATCAGACCAGATATAAGCTGCTTATCACGTCTGTTATTCGACTTCCAGCATCGATGGAAAGCACTGGTTAGTTCGTGTTACAAACAAGATGATTATGAAATTTGAGTTGTACTGTCCCACCCGATATTGTTTGCAAGGGAAACAAACCGTCGCTTGCCGTCGACGCTGAGCGTCGCCGATCGATAGAATGTGGAATGAACGTCGTAGGCTAGGAATGTGATGAGTTTAATAGGAAACCAAACGTCCACTTTGTATCGAAAACCACACTTTCCACAAAGCGACAAAAGTAATTTATTTTAAAAAGTCGCTGTCTTAAGTCCAGGATGATTCCATGAAACATCTCTTTTTCAGGTCTTTCGATATCAGGCAGGAAAATAGGTACACTTTAACGGCACGATAAGTGAGAGTAACCAACAGACCCTGGCTACAAATGTTCTCAAGTTCTACACCTCCGTACCGCATCTTACTACACCACAGCGCCACATACCATTAAAACCATACGGTCAGTTGTGAAGGGAGTGTCGGTCAGCAGCACAAGGTCGGCGATATAAAATCAGTTTGCAGTAAAAATATTTCTGTTACTTGTAGATCAGATATATGTACAGTATTAAACAATCACATTCTGAGCATTGCTGGTGAGTTAAATAAAAATTTAGTTTCTGCAGGACATCATATAACTTTCTTGGCAAATGCCTTTAGGAGGTTGGTGTCTGAAATACTCCCCTGTGATACAGACGAGATTGAGTCCATAATTAAATCACTGACGACTAAGGACTCTCGTGGATATGATGGAGTGTCTAGCAGAATATTACAGTACTGTGCTGCACATGTTATCCCTGTATTTAGCTACATTTGTAAATTTTCCTTTTGGAATGGTCTGTTTCCTGAGCTATTAAAGTGCTCAGTAGTAAAGCCGCTTTATAAAAAGAGAGAAATTGAAATTGATAATGTAGATAATTTTAGGTCTATTTCTATGCGATCAATGTTTGCAAAACTTATTGAAATGGCTTTGTATGTAAGGATAACTGATCATTTTATATCACACGATTTGCTATCAAATTCAAAGTTCGGCTTCAGAAGTCGTTTAACAACTGAAAATGCTATATTCTCTTTTCTCTGTGAGGTACTGGATGGGTTAAACAAAAGGTTTCGAATGCTTGACATATTTTTGGATGTGACTAGGGCATTTGATTGTGTTGATCACAAAATATTGCTCCAGAAGTTGTCTCTTTAGCAAGAGGCAACAAAAGGTCATTATTTGCAGTGATGAAAACGGCTGTGATATGGGGTCTGAGTGGGGTGCTGTTAAGGGGGGAGGGTGCCCCTGGGAACAGTGTTGAGGCTTTTCCTGTTTCTCATTTATATAAATGATACGTTCTCTAGTATTACGGGTAATAGTAAAATATTTTGGTTTGCTGATGACACTACGTTGCTAGTAAACGATGTTGTGTGCAACACTGGCTCGGTTTCAAATAGTGCAGTCCATGACCCAATTTCATGGCCAGTAGAAAATAAACCAACGCTAAATCACAGTAAGAATCAGTTTTATACAGTTTCTGACACACAATACAACTAAACGTGACGTTTTAATTTCACAGAACGGACATAAGATCAGAACTGAACAGTTCAAATTTCGAAGTGTTCAGATACATAGTAAGCTGTTGTGGAAAGATCACGTTCAGGATCTTGTTCAAAGACTTAATACTGCCATTCTTACTATTCGAACGGTATCTGAAGTGAGTGATGGTTAGACCGAAAATTAGTCTTACTTGGTTATTTTCATTTGCTTATGCCGTATGGTATTATATTCTGGGGTAACTCTTCCCATTCTAAAAGATTTCTTTTGGCTTAGAAACGGGTGGTTCGTGCAATAAGTTGTATAAGTTCACGAACCTCTTGTCAACCCCTGTTCACCAGTCTGCGTGTTTTGACATTGGTCTCTCAATATATATATATATATATATATATATATATATATATATATATATATATATATATATATATATATATTCCTTACTCTCATTTCTTGTT
The DNA here is from genome assembly GCF_023864275.1 of Schistocerca cancellata. NCBI lineage: Eukaryota > Metazoa > Arthropoda > Insecta > Orthoptera > Acrididae > Schistocerca > Schistocerca cancellata. Next base: position 171,064,102 of record NC_064633.1, on the reverse strand, counting down.
AACAAGAATAAGCAGCTCTCACTCGGTTAATATTCGGCAGAAATGAAACCAGTAGTTGGATCGGACTCACTTAACTCTTGTGCAGAAAGGTGTGCCATATACTGCTGCATCCACTTTCGGTAAGCTACCATTCGAATTCAAAAATATTAGCAGTAATCTTAGTGCTATCAAATCGAAACTGAAGAGTTTCCTCATGGGTCACTCCTTCTATTCTGTCGAAGAGTTCCTTGAAAAATTAAGTTGATTCTTATTGTATTGTTGATTGCGTTTGCTTAAACTTATGGACTAACTTTTTTGGGGTTCATAAATATTTATTTTTATCTGTTATTACTTTTATTTGTAGTTTCATGTCATGACAAGTTCCATGACCTTGGAGAATTGCTCCTTAATTTGGTCCCACGGAACCTGGTGCGTAAATAAATAAAAATAAATAAAATACTCAATCAGCGACCGACTCCAGCAAACAGACGAGACCTGAATAGATTTCGACGCACTGTGTCGCTTTCAAAACATACCGTCCACCGAAAGTCCCTAGGTGCACTCGAACCTGACTGACCCTTGGAAACGTAAAATCAGAGAGTGACTTTCGGTCGCCTTATTGAACGTGCCAAATACATCTATGCAAGCAGAAATCGAAAGCTCAGAACAGAATGCATCTCTGCAATGTTTCCGCGAGTTGATAACAAGCGAAATAATTCAGTAGTGAAAGTTGCAAATGTGACAGGAAACATTCACAGAATATGTGGAATGTCATCTATTCCAGACGAAGCCACAAGACACACGTAAAACTAAAGTGCGGTAACACTGTTGTAATGAGATATAAAATTTAGTCATGCTTGATTGAATCTGCCTGGTGTGTAGTTACCGTTGCTTCCTTACCGACTTAATAATGATATTAATGTAATATGTTACGTGTTCTTTGAGAATGACGAAGTTAGTTGGCTCTCGATGTGACTGTGTTTGTCAATGCCCGTAGTTCGAACATAGTATGAAATATCACAGGGTTCGATTAGAATGTCGAAATTTGTTTGAAGTTCTTTGTACACGCTAACTACCTTCCGACAGTGGTAATACCGGGTTCCCTTTAGATCTTCGAAGATAAGCACTGCCGAACGTGCTTAGTAGTCGGAATGGTGAGCGCCAGGGCCTGTGGAGCGCTGTTGGCAAGTCGGGTGATCTCAGCCGCTGTGAGGCCTATTGGGAAGACATTTGACTGAGATGTAGTGGCACCGGTCACGAAAGCCAAAGACGGCAGGTACATCGATGTGCTGACCATATTTCCAGCCAAATACGCATCCACTAATGCCTTTGAGCTCAGGATGGCATAACGGTCAATAAGTAACGATGGCCTTCCGTTATACACAAAGTAATATCTTCGTAAAATTACGCATTTCAGACGGAGTTAAATGGTTAGTAGGTACCGCGCTTGTGGTAGCTTAGCACCAGTCGATGGACTAGTACGTATGTAAAGTAAATTTTTGTAGGTCTTTAACTGATAGTGCCCAGTTCATCTACTTCAAGTTCCTTGTTTTGGTTACATGCTGCTGTAAAAGGAAACATGAAGCTTAGATGCAAAGCGTACCCGTAGAGCAGATGTTTCCCTATTCAGGACAATACATAACCTGCGGCAAATAGTATTTCTTTTTTGCGTTCACTGTCCATAAAACCGCAAATATCACGCAGCCATCACATGCATCTTACTGCCATTCTAACTCTACACAAAAATTCGGAAAATATTGACACAGTATGGAGTTAAAAATACGGATGTACTCAGAAACTCTCTGTGCAAGATGATCCCCGAAGTGAGGAAGATGACGCTGAGACAGGTAAATTAATACAAGACACATATGACCACAAAAGCCGGGTACTGCCCCAAACATTGATATGTTGAACATGTGACGTCACCGGATGACGTAACTCGCCGGACGTACAAAGGTTGGACTTGAGCTTGAATGAATGATGGTGTATTGCTACACTTGCATTAGAACGGTGCATATTTCGATCACAAGTGAATGTAAACTGTTTCAGTCGTAGAGGCTACAAAATTATTGTCCTTGCTGTAACCAACTAAAAGCTGTTCTTATTTTGTGTTTCATTTCTATTTTTTCCTTAGGTTTTTGTTTACAGACAGTAGTTTGTTAAGAAAACATAGATCACTTACTGGTAACTACGCAATTCGGAAGCTTATATTCATTTACCTGTGACACAATACAGTAGATTTTTGTTGTACAAGTCTATCAGACACAAGACTCAAACCATGAGCCACAGAGGCTAAAGTGGCGTGAACATGGGCCGAGAACCACAGCGACGAGAATACTTGACTTGCGTTGCGATGATGTGTGACAGACCAATACGCTCAACCGCTGCACTTGCGGCGAGGTACGTCATTTGTTGACGTCACATTTTCAGCACTTAGCATCCCCTTTTGGGGTCTTTCTCGTCATTTGCAGCCGCATGTGTCGCATTGTAAATTACTTGTCATAGGATCATCTACGTCGGGTTGGAGGTTTTTAAACGACCCTAAGTATCACCCTGCGTAGTGTTCAAAGAATCTGTAGCAGCCTCTTGTTATCGATCACCGGCGACGTAAGTCATGACAGTGACGTAGGCTGTATGGAGCAGTCGGTTATACGGAATCAGCACTGTTAGATGTGTCGAATTGAAACAATGACAAAATGGAGGTAAGTAGCTCTCGTATTTGGACGTAAACCTGACCAAACTGTGAACGATGTTGCTCCATTTCTTGATGTATCAGCGTCAACTGTCCCACTTATCTACAAGGAACAGTGTACACTTGGAGCTATATAAGGCGGAGTAACAACAGTGGTCGCCAAAAGAGCTTAACCGACATGAACCAGATACGTGTGTCTCACCCTGTCACGGGCAAACGATTTCAAACCCGGCTGGAATTGCTGCTGTTAGTGTACGCACTGCCACTTCAGCCAGTTACCGATCGAACTCTGCGAAGGGAACAGCTTGCAATTGCCCTCTGGAGTTGATACACTGCAAAGGGATGTAGTGTAACAGTGGCACGTAGCGCTACAAGTCTTCACTGGGCTCAGCGAGCGTTGTCTTTTCTTAGAAGTTCTGTGATGAGTGCGTCGTGAACACTCCCGTCGTCCAAGATACCAGCGTCCTTAAGGATGCACGCTTAGGATCCTGGTGTGGTGGATACTGGAGCACTCAGTCGCACCTCGACTGGTCTGCTAAATCACCCTATCTTCATCACGCAGAAATACGGCACATCATATGTATGTATCAAACACAGTCCCTGCTATTTCGTAGCTCTAGAGGATATAACCACCAATCACTGACCTGAACCGTATTTAGCAGACATTATGAACCTTGTCTCCCCTCCACCTAGTCCTGTTAACGTCATTATCAAAGCTAGATGCAGTAGTATGCTCTATTAGAGCTTCGTCTCCTGAGCGTCACTAATTTGCTACTTGTGAGGATACACAGTAACGTAAGATGTAGCACGTTCGTCTGCCTCGACAGCACGTGGATCAGCAATTTCAGTGACACACACTTCATGGGGACCAGTGACCTATGACACACTAGTGAGCTTGATATATTTGAAGCACATAACAGCCTATCATCACGAAGATGTTTTCCGTTATATCGGTGTGACGTGCCCCATTTCGGTGATTTTGTCGCCAGAATTAGCAAATTAGCGTACAATTCCATTTGATAAAATCTGTTTTATGCTGAAATTCTTTACGAGTAGTAGTTCCCAGGGGCAGCACTCCCCGTGCCATTTGGATATGTGTGTTTTTGAGACAGGGAAATTATGATGACTGGACGTGCACCATTCCAATGCACCATAAGCAATCTTACAATATGGTCCCCACAAAAACGTTTTCTACCTAGAGGCAAGAGCTTCCGAAGCAATCATAAGGAGGTGAGTCACTCAATGGACATACGTAACAACTGTAAATATTGTAATTAAACCTATGCTGTCTCTAGAAATTGTTATTTTGAAAGTCATTGTTCCAGAAACATGAACAAGAAATGTAAACATTAGAACAATTCTATTACGACAACAGCAGGTGCTTCCATAAAGGAAGTCAAGCTAGATTTGAACTTACCAAATAATGTGGTATGAAATATCATGAAGTTACATATTTCGTTGTGTTCTGCCTGCATTCTGCAAGCTTCAAACTAACCAACGGCCTGATTCCGTCAAAGTTCGGACGATAGGAGAATAGCACAGACACTATTAAATTTCGTAGGTCAAAATTCCTCGAATCAATCGATCGGTCTGTCATTCCAAGCATGTTCATTCGTATTGAGTCAAGGAGCAAATGTGCCGACCATAATGTAAACTTAATGTCATATTTAATGACCAGCTTTAGGGTTACTAAGTCAACGCTTTCTTCCTAACAGGTGCCATATGCCACCGAATATCAATTAGTCTATTAAGAAATTTGAGTTACCTCATTGTTTTGCTCGTTTCAGTGTTCTACAGCGGAACCTAGCATTAGAACTATTCCATTTGGTTTCTTCAGATGCGTTTTATCTGTTGATAATATTTTCAAGTCATTACATTATTAGTGCGTGATGTTCGTCGATTCATTTCTGTGGGTCACAAAATATAAGATGGCCCAAATTCCAATTCAAAATCGTAATTCGATTTGAAGATCCCAACTACGCAGGACTGTTGGTTTGGTCGTGCGGCCGTATGAAATATTGTTAGGTCCAATACAAATATCTGTGAAGATTTCGTGGCCTTTGCTTGCAGAAGTACATATGTAGCTACACATCAACACATGTAACGCTTATGAGACACACACGTAGAAGGTTTATCAGCGTACATCATATTTATCGAGTTGTATTGAATAACCAACATAAAATTAAAACTAACTGTATTATATACCAAAACCACTTGACACTATATAGTTACAAGAGAAAAGGTGGTGTTAGCGTTCATTGTGTTCTGCAATACGAAAGATGCGTAACGTAATCATTCACCAGTTTGCGAGCAATAAGTAAAGTAAATTTAATTATCAAAATCTGACTTACTGAGGTTTTTATTTATATAATGAGCAACAACCAATTGAAATATTGATAATGGCATCGAAATATTTCAGCTAATTCCTTAAACAAGAGCTTTCGGAGAAGACATTAACAGTATTCTGTTGCATGTTTACAAAATGCGGAAACTTTAATATATTCAGATGTTGGGGCTCACAAGCAACGATTTCAAGAATAACTACATTGCACATTTTATTTTCATTTGACCTACTTTCTACAAAGCAGCTACACAACATCGTTGGCCTCGTAGTGCGCTGATATGAACTCCACAGATATACCACACTGCAGTCGCCTTTCCCATAACACCGCTATAAACAGTATTTGTTACAGGTTGATATCCGCGTTTTCAGTCGTAAAGTCGACACTAAAGTTGCCAGTCTCACTGCTGTGGCTTCTGCATGCTCCTCTAACGACCTGTGATTCTGCAGTTCTTCATTTTTATGTCGGCATATGAGAGACAGTGGCTTGCCACAGCAAAACAGCAGTAAAAAGTGGTTTCCAGGAGTAATTGAGTTTTTATCGTAAAACAGCGCACTTACATCTGCACTTGATGAAGTGGGATTATGTCTTCGATTTCAAGGAATTTTGCACATGGGGTTATTGATTCTTCATTCTTCTGCTTATCCTTGTCGACGTAATTCTTATCATCATTTGATTCTGGATAAATAGGTTTAATGACAGTGCGAAACTGTTACCCCATGAATAGAGAAGGGCCCAATGACAGTGCTACTGAAAAACACCAAAAGAACGTGTAATGGTAAAATACAGATATGTGTAAATAAATCTTTATTCTAGCATGTCAATAAAGTTGTATGGAGTATGGATGTGGTAACATTAAAGACATATTTCAAAGCACAGTCATTAACGCTCAAAGTCAATGTATTGTCCACGTAAGAATATTTACCTTGGAGCATCTCATTAACTGCGTTCATAGCAATAATCTTTATCTTCCTGAACATACAAGCGTTATTCGTATCGAGAAGTCTGATTTTTGTGCTTGGTGACGTTAAAACTTTGAATAAATAATGGACGTGTAGGTGCTACCCTTCTTTGCTTTGCTTCATTTATTTATGAAACATTAAATACATTGCATATGTGCAAACGTAATACTGAGAAGTTCCCTGCTGCTGTACTTTGGCGTCAGCATTGCTGAATAATTTATAGAGTGTATATGGGCAAGCACTTTTCTGGTGCTGGCAGATACATGAACTTTGCTTATAGTGTTTCTCTGTTTTGAAACTCGAATAGCAAATGACATCGAAAACATACTCCACCTTTCACCAACAATCCCGAGTAAATAGTGAACATTATGACTGATACAGGGATTAGTGACCACTAGGTCGTTATAGAGAGTCTGAACACTGTAACACACAAACCAACCACAAACTGCAAAGTAATCTATTTAAAATATCTGATAAAATTAACTTAGCGCCTGTCTGAGAGACAGCCTCGGTGCTTTCCAAATTAATGATGTAAATGTACAGCAGACGTGGCGTGGATTCAGTGAAATAGTTCTGACAGTAGTGGAGAAATTTGTACCACATCAGTTATTAAGAGACGGAAATAACCGCCCCGCCCCAAGGTGCACAAAACAGGTCAGAACACCGTTGTACAATCACTGTAAAATGAGTGCCAAGAAGACCCCTAGATTGGAAAAGTTTTACAGAAGTTCTAAATTTCGGGCGAACTTCAATGTCAGATGTTTTTAACAGTTTGCACAACGAAACTCCTATCTGGAAAATTGCCAGAAACTTCAAAGAGCTTCTGATCCTATGTGAAGTATACCAGCGGCAAGACAGTCTGTAAATTCACTTCACGAAAGCGATGGTAATGTTACCGATGACAGTGCCACTAAACCTGTAACCGATGACAGTGCCACTAAACGGGAGTTCTTAAATGCGGTTTTCTGGAACTCCTTCAACGCAGAAGATGAAGTAAATACTCAAGAAAACGAGTCAAGAACTGTTGCCAGCAAGAGTAACTTAGAAATAAATATCCACGATGTAGCAATGCAGCTTAAATCATGTGATATACGCAATTTCTCCTGTCCAGATTCCTATACAAGAGTACACTGTTATAATTACTCCGTACTTAACATATACAAGGTGCGTTCCATAAGTAATGCGACTAAATTTATAAAAAGTTATTTATTGAATATATTCCTACTAACAATCTAAAATTTTCAAAATAGCACCCTCCTAGATCGATACATTTCTGGAGGCAGTGTTTCCATGCCTGGAAGGCATCCTGGAATGCCACTTGCGGACTGTCCTAGAGAGCTGGTGTAACATGCGCCTGGATGCTTTCAATCGTGTCCCAATGTTTTCCTGTCATGACTCCTTTTAACCGAGGAACCAAAAAAAAAGTCTGCGGGAGCCAGGCCAGGGCTGTAGAGAGGCTGGGGAGCCAATGGGGCCTTGGTCTTGGCCAGGAAGTAGTTGACAACGAAGGCGCCATGACTCAGAGCGTTCTCGTGGTGAACTTCCCACGTGTCCTTGATGTCGCTTCGGCAGCGCGAGACCCCTCCCCCTACCCCACTTTTCAGTCTCTTGAGCACTTCCAAATAGAAAGGTGAGTACACTGTAGTCCCAGTAGGTACGAGTTCGTGGTGGACAATGCCTCTCACGTCAAAGAAGACAATGAGCATGGTTTTGATCCTGGGCTTGCTCATGCGTGCCTTCTTGGGACGGCGCGACGATGGGGTGTGCTCCTCTGAACTCTGCCTTTTTGTTTCAGGGTCATACTCAAAAATCCACGACTCATTACCAGTGATAACGGAGTTTAAAGAAATGTGGATAATTTTCTCACATTTGCATCATTTCTCGGCACCGAAGAACTCGCATGTGCTTGTGTTCGTCGGTGAACACTTTTGGGACGAGTTTGGCACACACCTTTCTCATGTTCAAATCTTCGGTCACAATGCGGAAAACGGTTGATTTTGACATGTGTAGAGTTTGTGCAATCAATTGAAGGCTCAGCCGTCTGTCGGAGATCAAACACTCGTGCACACGCGTCACATTTTCGTTGACTAGTGCGGTTGATGGCCGTCCGCTGCGAAGTTCGTCGGTGGTCTCCTCTCGGCTATGCATGAACGACTTGTGCCATCGGAAAACTTTTGATTTGGACAAGCAGTCATTCCCAAATGCATGCTGAAGTAATGGAAACGTTTCGGTGGCGGACTGCCCAAGTTTAACGCAAAATTTGATAGCGTACCGTTGCTCTACAGAATGATCCATTGTGCCGTGTTACATGAACTCAAAACGGGGTTGACGGAAACGCGCGTCCTGACTCTCCTGCAGCTCGCAGCCGAATGAGACAAAGATAGTTTTGAACATAACACCCCCTCCACTTAGCCCAGCCGGTTACAACATGCTGTGGTGTACCGTTCCGTCAGAAAAATATTGGTCGCATTATTTATCGAACGCACTCTGTACAACTGGAAAGACTGGAAAGTTGCACAGTTCTTACCATTACTCATGAAAGGAAGTAGGAGTAGCCCCATAAATTACACATTCATAAAAATGAAGTCGACTTGCACAAGGATTGTGGACCAAATACTGCGATGGAAGATAATGAACTACCTTGAGAAAAACGATCTGTTGACACACAGTCAATTCGAATTCTGAAAGTATTGTTTTTTTTGAGACACAACCAGCTCTTTATTGCCACTAAGTAATGAGTGTTATCAACAGTGTATCGTGAACTCATTCCTTAATTATAGCTTTCCTAAAAACTTTTGAAACTGTTTCTCACAAGCTGCCTATTATAAAAACTACATATCTATGGTGTATCGTCTCAGGTGTGGGACTTTATTCGTGATTTTCTTCCAGAAACGTCACAGTTGGCGGTAACAGATGGAAAGTCATCGCGTAAAGCAGATGCGGTATCTACCGTTCCCCAAGGGAGGGTTACAGGCCTTGTGCTGTTTCTCAAGTATATAATTGATTTATGAGATACTTTGTGCACACATCTCAGATTGTTTGCATATCACACTGGCATTTATCATGTCGTGAAGCCATAAGGAGGATAAAATCAACTGCAAATTGTTTTAGGCAAGGTACCTTATGGTGTCAAAAGTGGAATCTGATCCTAAATTATGAAAAGTGCAAGGTGATACGTATGTGTACAAAAAGGAATCCGTTAAATTTCGATTTCAACGTAGATCACACAAATGTGAAGACTATCGATTCAAAAATATACTTAGGAATTACAATCACAAACTACTTAAAATGCAACGATCATATAGATAAAGTTTTCAGAAACGTAATACAGTGATTGCGTTTTGTTTTCAGAACACTAGAAGATGCAACGGGTCTTAAAGAGACTGCCTACATAAGGTTTGTCCGTCCTCTCCTAAAGTGCTGTTGTGCAGTATGGGACCTTTACCAGACAGGATTGACCTAAGGACATCGAAAACGATAATGGAAAGGCAGCTCGTTTTGTACTAACGTAAAACATTGGAGAGAGTGTCACGTATACGATTCGCGAGGTAAGGTGGCAGTCATTAAAACGAAGGCGTTTTCATTGTTCCGAGGTGTTTTCCAGCATTCCCTCCGAACAGGGAAATATTTTGTGGACACCTGCTTACGTAGGGAAAACTTATTATAATAAAATATAAGGAGCTCGCATGGGGGGATTAGGAAACAAATAAACACCATCCGGCCTCGAGGGCCCAATGGTACAGACCGACCGTCTCCTCGTCCTCTCCCCTTTGGCGACACCAGATGCGGATACCATGTGGCATATGGTCAGCGCACCACTCTCACGACCGTTGAGAGTTTTCCTGACCACTGCCGCTACTTCTCAGTCAGGCAGCTTCTCAATTGGCCTCACCATGGCTGAGGGTAGCCCTGTTGCCAACAGCACTCGGTAGAAATGGACTGTGACGCACCCAAGTGTTAACCAAGAGCGACAGCGATTAACTTCGGTAACCTGAAGGGAACATGTATTACCAGTGCGGCAAAGCCGTTGCCATTGAGAGATTTAAGTGTTCGCTTTTCCCGCGCTTTTCGCAGTTGGAACAGTAGAAATGGCCCAAATTGCTCTAAGCACTGTGGGACCTAACTTCTGAGGTCATCAGTCCCCTGCACTTAGAACCACTTAAACCTGACTAACCTAAGGACATCACACACATCCATGTCCGAGGCAGGATTCAAACCTGCGACCGTAGCAGCAACGCGGTTCCGGAGTAAAGCGTCTAGAACCGCTCGGCCACAGTGGCCGGCGGAACCGTAAAGAAATAGAGTGAATGTAGTTCGATTGACTATCAGTCTGCCATTTAAGTGTGAATTGCAGATTAGTTACGCATATGTAGATTTTGACGACGATTCCCAGCTTATAAGACGTAGTACTTGCTCTAGTGGGATAAGTGCCTGTAATAAGCTCTCGATCAGCTGTATGTGAAATGGAAGTTACGCTTACTGTCTAGTGAAAATTACGGGTAATGCCGGTACATCCCTACCATCCAAGCAAAGATAACGCTTTGACTCCAGCTGACGTTGCACCTGATGTCGTGTTCAACCCTTGATTCTTGCAGCACCTTACTGTGATCCTCATTTTCCTGCGTATGTATTTTCCACGAATGAAGCCTAATTCGCCGAAGATGGAACGCTAAACAGTCGCTACAGTCTTGTTTGGGCCGATGAGAATCCCCACGCAACAGTTGTGAACAGCCATTAGCACAAATTATCAAACAAAATTATGGCATAAATAGTCTGTCAGTACGTGCTAGGCCCAGTTCATGTGCATTCCGCTCCAAAACACCAGTGTACATACATAAAGAGAGGGATACCACCCAGATTTCCGGAAAATCTCCCACTGGCTATTTGTCAATGAATGTGGTTCCAACATAATGGAGCATCACGTCACACTGCAGTGAGAATTCGTGAACACCTGGATCAGACATCGATGAAAAGTACACTGACAGAGAAGATCCGGTTTCGTGGCAAGTACGTTCACCTGAATTCACCCCACATCATTTCTTTTTGTGGAACCGTGTGAAAAGTCTTGTGTTTGAGACGGCAGTTGAGATTAAAGAGGACATTCTGGCAAGAAGCTTCGCTGTCTGCGACACTGTTCAGATGGCACTGGGGATGTTAGAACTTGTACAGCAGAATTTTGAGCAATGATGTCATGCGTGCACTGACACGGGGGAATTAATTCTGAAAAACCACTGCTAATGTAGCAGCTCGTGAAACTTGTGCACCTAGACATAATTCATTACTACTGTACAACAGAATTAGAAATTCCTGTTTCTCTGACATCAAGTTCCGTGCGCCATTACTGATCCTCATCAACAGGGGAAATTTTATGAGGGTAATGGGGAGTAACCATACTGGCTTTAGTACGTCATGGTAAGGGTTTGGCAGTTGGAGCACTTACTTTTGGGCCTGCATGAGGCTGAGGCGGAACTTAAGCACTTTTTCGCATATAACTTTCGACTCTATCGTTTCTGGACTAGGTTCAGTTATCTCAAACTGATATATTTACCCTTCTCCATAATCGCTGTAAGTTTGTAATACAATCACGGAATTAACCTTTATTCGGTCTCATGCAACACAACAAGAAAATGTAAATTCTTTGGTGGGAAGGACTTAACGGCATGTTCGAGTACTGCCTTTTATCAAAAATTTTTAATATTCTCGACACTCATGAATTGCAAGCTGTCTGCAACATCTATTACGCTTTGAAAGAAGTTGGCATTAATTTACAACATCTGTTACACTTTGAACGAAGTTGGTGTACTTTAGTCTACGCACGTTCGTTGCTATGAACTGCAGAACGACGACAGCACAATGATTTTAACAAAGATCGCATGTAAAATGACAAACTTATGCAGATATGTACAACTTCTTGAGGAGTTTCTGAATACTGCATAACACCGTTAGACTTTAATGTTACATCACGACAAGCCTCGTCGGACTAGAACTATCAGAGTGAGGTTGATGGATTCGTTACGGGATTCGGAATCATAAGGTATTTCATCAGATCATTTGGTAATATAACCTGGCTTGCCCGTGGAATCGAAGGTAGGAATGAACTCCGAGAAAAACGTTGCACCCTGCATGGTTGGGCTGTACGTAGGACAGACCAGTAGTTCGGTTGTAGGCGAGGGGCCACACGATTAAGACCTGTGTTGTGCGCCGTACATTTGGTGATATTAACAAACTCTGACTCTGCGAGCAGTGTAGAGGGAAAGAGTGCTTTGGAAGTATTATTTGTATGTAATTTTAATTTACTCAATGTACTTAATGCACAAGTATTGTAATTGCTACACTGATGAACTGTGTTACATGTGAAATTTTAGGCGTACGTTTGTTAATTCAGTGGCTATCAGCTTTATAACTTTTACAGCTATGTGTTTTGGTAATAAAAGGAGATTCTACAGGCACCCCAGTTTACTTTCATCATTCATTTAGTAGCATTTGAGCTCTATGCAATGTACATTAATCCACACAATCTCCTCAATAACTCTGTATCAGTTACCGAAGTGCTGCTCTGCACAGTGACAAGGACATGTTTAGAAGACACCAGATGGATAGCTGTTTTCGGAATAGCTGTATTTTGTGCTCATGTAGCAGAGGACATGTAAGCTGCCTACACATACTGCATTCCCAGTACGACTATCACTTGCTATCTCTGGTGACACAGAGAGGGGAATATGCAGAGAGAGATGTTATATTAATTTTCAAAGTTCCTACCATCCTTCTGTAGGAAGTTATTGCCAAGCGCGGCATTCCTGGTGGGGATAAAAATCCATCACGGAGAATAATGCATTTTCTTTGTCAAGTTTGAAATTACTAGTGAGGCCAGTAATGGCAAAACTTAACTGAGCTTGAAGTGTGATTCAGCTTTATCTGAACTGTGTCTGAAGTGTATTTGAACTGTGTAAACTTGTAGCATAAACTAAATATCATTACAACATCTTGCGTACATAGCGTGAAAAGAAGCTAAGGTCTCAGTTATGTAAGCTGTTTTAAAGTGTACAATGGTAATGCGGCTAACGAAGTTTTCCAGGACGGATTCTTTGCACAAAACGTTCTCGATTTTCTTCGAACGTCAAATCTGAATAAAATTCCAAGCTTTCAATGATTTTCTCCGTAATCACCAACAGAGGGTAAACCTGACTGAGATTCCGAACTGGCGTTGCAAGTAAACAGAGAAGTTTTTCTCCAGTGTTACACTCACTTCAGATTAATGTTCGTGCGCATGGTCCATGGACACCAGGAGTATTAAAGCATATTTCATTGCATAACTGTACCATGAAATGCAGAGGGTTACCAGGGCAAGCCGGGACCAATGTGCGGGGCACGTTTTCGTACCAAACTGCATGTGCAAGCAGTCCTTACAGCACTAGAAGGTATGGCACCAACAGCACCCACTCAACTGCAGCGAGACCTTGGTGGCGGCAGCGCACAGATGGTAGCATACTAGAGGGGGTGCTGTGTTCGTGTGGTGTACATCAATGTGTGTAGCAGCTGGTGGAGGAGCTGTGTGAAATGAGAGTAGTGAAACTAGTAAATCATATGTAAATTTAGTAAATTGTTTTGAATTGTAACATAGCAAGTGATGTCGAATGAATCTATTAGCTAGTTAGTTACATGTTTCATAGATCATTTGAATTTTTTTTTTCAAAATTATGTTGAACAAGTCAGTTTACAGACCATGTATACAATATTTGTGTTTAAGTATAAGGACACTCAATTTTTCAATTCTCTCGCGCTACTGCGTTTTTCTCGTCCAGGGAATAGAAGGAGCTGTTAAGGAGAATTATTTTAGATTAGATTTCTAATTCTCATTGCTCCATTTCAGACATTTTATGCATTTGGGAAAATGATATAATATTTTTGTATCTGCACGTTAAACTTCTTTCTGAGCACCTGACAGCTACAATAATGAGCAGTAAACGTAATTTTCTAGTCTAGTATTGTAGGTGTGGACATCAATATTCTTCCTAAACTCTGATGGATTATGCATGATAAATTATAATTAGTGATTATATGTTTTGTGACGGTGCAGTTAACATGGCTAACTCTTTGAAGATGGCTGCAGCTGAACACCACAGTTCTTTCTGCTCGGCTTTGTGCTATCAATACTTTGTTTCTCAGAGGTGAATTACGCCCGGAACGTATTGCATAAAATATTATAGAGTCGAAATATGCAAAATATTTCCCGAGGATGACCAGATTGTTTCCAAGATTATCAGTTATACTGTGTGCTTCATTGTGTACCTACTAATGTCGTTCTATGCAACCTGTAACGTATTATCTGGCCTTCAGAAACCACGAGCGAGATTTTCATAATCTCTCTCTAGCTACGAACAAACTATTAGTCCTACAGAATAAATAAGGAGTATCGTTTTGTAGAAAATTTAATGTAGCTAAATTTAGTACTACGATATGTTTTCCCTGGATGCCATGATTTTCGAGTTATTAAAGGAAAATGTCCAAATGTGTCCTTCAAAAACACCTTCACTTCCACACTGACCCCTCCCAAGTCGGGGTTTCTAGTACGTTATTTGTGACACTCCCACCTATCACAGCGCGAAAATTTCCGACTACGCAGACTATTTCCGATATACAAACTTTTTTGGTCTCTATTGATTGCGCTGTTACTCCACCAGCAAAGTCGAGTATCTCGTTAACTTTATTCGTTTGAACTTGTCCATGAACATAATAAAAAAAAACTCTTTTGTAAAAGTTCAGGTAGAACTAATTACGTTGACAATTCTTTCCAAACTTAACCATTACAAGAACGCTAATTTTGTAGTCAGTACACTTAATGAATACAACTATGTAACTGTTTGCTTTATGCTCTTAAAATTCATCAGATTCTTCGGTAAAAGTAACAAAAACCTCAATTCTACAATTTGTAAAAGATCAGCTAAGACGGAGGCGTAATAATGCCAACTAATGAAGACCAAGAACGTCGAATGTGGGAAATAGATCGTGAAGTCGCAAATTTTTTACGCTGTTACTAGGGATTGCCATGAGCAACATACTAGAAATTAAGACAGTTGGGGTGTGATTGTGGGAATGGGGACTCGTCTGAAGTACACTTCTGTGCTTTTTTATTGAATAACTCGGAAAGTATGGCTTCTACTAAGAATGTATCCCGGAAGAGAATTTAACTACATATAAATTCCTACAAAAGAGTCCTGTTAATGTTTTCTCTACGGCTATTGGTTTCCACATTGCAAGTAAGAAAATATGAAAATCTTTCACGTGGTTTCGAAAGGTCAGGGACAACATTTCCGGTAGCATAAATGACATTATTAGGGCAACTCAATTACGCTTTGTAAATAGCAAAACCAAGTGAACTTAGCTATTTGTGGTACACAATATTACGCGTCTTTCAGTTCACTTTCATCGGCATGTACACCACAAAATGTGAAGCATTCCATCTTATTTACTGACGGCTGATCATATGTAATAATTATTGTTGGGGTAAGTCTTTTTCTGGTAGAGAACAGATTGTGGTGTGTTCAAAATAGTTCAAATGGCTCTGAGCAGTATGGGACTTAACATCGGAGCTCATCAGTCCTCTAGAACCGAGCGACCGCTACGGTCGCGGGTTCGAATCCTGCCTCGGGCATGGATGTGTGTGATGTCCTTAGGTTAGTTAGGTTGAAGTAGTTCTAAGTTCTAGGCGACTGATGACCTCAGAAGTTTAGTCGAATAGTGCTCAGAGCCATTTTGAACCAAGGTCGCACCAACCTGTCTGATCTCCCAGTTGCCGACCGGCCGGACACAGCTGTGCTCTCCTCAGGAAATTGAAAAAACAGCTTCAGCGTGTTCGTCATCACAACAGTGTAACCGAATTTTTTCTTTTCTATGAAAACGCTAGGCCTCATACACGTCCGTGCCCACGACACGAGCTCACAAAACCTCATTGGACTGTTCTTCCTCAACCACCCCTCAACCCGAATTACGCACGTTCCAACTGCAATCTGTTTGGCCCAATGAAGGATGCATTTCCCAGCAAGCAGTACGTGGAAAATGGGAAGGGTATCGATGCGGCAAGACTTTGGTTCCGACTTCTACCTGTAGTGTGGTACAATGTGGACATAAGACGCCCTCTCAGTAAGGTGGCATAATGCCGTCATATTGAACGCAGGTTATGTTGAAAAATATTGTTTTGTTGCCAGAAGAGTGGGGACTAATATGGTGTGCGGGTTCAAATTTCAATGGCTCTGAGCACTATGGAACATATGAGGTCGTCAGCCCTTAGGACTTACAACTACTTAAACCTAACTAACCTAAGGGCACCACACACGTCCTTGCCCGAGGCAGGATTCGAACCTGCGACCGTAGCAGTCGCGCGGTTTCGGACTGAAGTGCCAAGGACCGCTCGGCTACCGCGGCTGGAATCGTGAATAAAACCAAACCTGCTTTCAGAAATAAAAGTGATACCTTACTTCGTCAATGCCCCTTGTAGCTACCAAGTGTCGATGCGTTCAAAAAGTGGAGATCTCTTTGGAAAATTGACGTGAGTGGCGTTGGCTGCATACCCACACAGGGGATAAAATTTACCTTGTTGCTGAAGAAGTAACTAAACTTTTATTGAAATATGGAAACGTATTACGAGTATTGGTTGCTGACGATGACTGTGTGTTACTGAGGTTAACCTGAACACCGGCACTACAGGACTGGAAAAAGAGGACGGAAGTACGTAACGAAAGCAATTAAAAGGCTCTGTCGTAAACAATCTGTGCTGGATATTCCGTGCTCGGTGGATGTGTTGAGATGCAGCGAAGCTTAGACAAAAGCACTGGCAGTGCCACACCTCGTTGCAGAACGTGCAATGCGCAGTAGCAACAACAGGTTTACGGTCCGTCTGCTTGTTTACTCGACGCTGCTCGCCGGCAAGGGGACGCTGTGCCGTTTCTTTGTTCATCGTCTGTTCCTCAGCAAGGTGTGAAGAAGGGCCGAGAGGGGAGTTGTATATCTCCCTGTACCTCTTAGCCACTTCGAGGGAACTGGCAGTAGGACAGAGAGGTTTTCTCATGTGCCACAGCTAGATTACTTGTGTGAGGTTGCAGATGTTAATATCATGCGCGCAGTTCATTACATCAAGGATAATGCGGAAGAAAATTGGAAATGGTTCTTCTGAAACCGGTTAATACACCTGTGACATAGACATTCACAGTTCTCCTTTGTGGGAATGGATTTCATCTGTGTAAACAAAAAGAAAATAAGTCTGGTGCATTAGTTTCGTAGCGCTTTCGTTTTAAACGTTGGTATTCCGGTTGCTATCTGATAATTTCTCAATTGTCAATTTTATCTGTATTTCGTTGTTGCTACTTGAGTATAAGAGTTTAAATGTTGTAATGCTGGTATTCGGAGGTGGTGGTTGGAGATACGGACGCTACAAAATGGACTGCAGAGTGGAGAAATCTGAACATTTCCGACACATTCTACTGTTTGAGGTCAGTAGAGGGGTGCAGCAGCGGAGGCAGCCAGAAACATTTGCACCGTGTGTGGGGATAATGCCTTTGCACGGAACACGGCAATAAAGTGGTTTTCTCGTATTAAGGAGTATCTTTTTGACACATTCAAGAGTACCTTCGGGGTTCGATGAGAATCATTTAAACGCATTAGTCCACAGTGATCCAAATCAGTGTACTCGAGAACTAGCAAATGTGATGAACTGTGATTATTCCACCATTGTGGGACATTTACATGCATTGGGCAAAGGTCAAAAATATGCCAAAATATGGGCATGCTCTAAGTCAAAAATCACAAAAACCAGCAGGTGGCCATATGTGCACCACTGCCCGCTCTTCATCAAATGGCTCATGAACAACACCGACCATTCCTATGCTGTATCGTTACTGGTGAGGTGAAATGAAATCTTTACGCTAACATATGAAAAAGGAAGGAAAGGTTTAGTCAAACAAAGCAACAAGTGCGGATCCACAAAAGATAGTGCAAAGCATCTAATGGAACAACAATGGCTTGGTGTTCTACGAATGGCTTAACCTAAATGTAACCATCATTGCTGAAACTTATTGTCAACACCGAGGCGTCTTGCATACTTAGTCCAAGAAATACAACAGGGAAAACTGCATGAGCTCATGCTACTCCATGAGAACGCCCACTCACACTCTGCTACACTGACAATAGTATAAAGTAGTTGGATAGTAAAGTCATTCCGTACATACCTTATTCATCTAGTATTTGTCCTCAGGTTTTCACCTTTTCCGCACTCTATCGGCCAACCTTTAAGGAACTTTCCGGCTGAAAATGCCCTCCGAACATGTATCGACGAGTTTTTCGTCTCAAAATCACGTGATTTCTACGGTAGAGGAATAGAAATATTACCCCAGCGTCGGCAAACTGTTGTAAAAAGTGAACTGTTCAGTAAACTTATGGAAAAATGCAGCAAACTTGCCTGACTTGCCCATACAGCTCTACAGTAATTGTACAATAGTACGCTAATGTTACTAGTAACATTCATCAAGTGTAAATAGTTTGACCAGATATCCTTCAATCGGATTCACTTCAGGGACGAACGTACTTCAAATTGCCGGCTACCTAGTTACGGTGATTACATTCACTGACAAATTGGTTTCGCTGTTTCTTAGAAATGTGTTGAACTTACATTTGTAGTTACTGTTCGCCGAGTTTTAATTTATGAAGTACACTTCTGCAGTTACTACCATCGCTGAGAAAGTGTTTCTTTTGTTCTTAGAGGTACAAGGAACTTACAATGGCTTTTAGTGGCTCTAGTGTAGTATACTGTAAGCAGATCACTTAACGAATTCACATACATGTCTGTCAAACTTTGCAGTGGATTTTTCTGCACTTTCAAACATAATGTTGCAAGTCAAGATTGGACGAAAAGTAGGGTATTTGTGTCCATTGTATTTTCTACTCCAAATGAAAACTCTTCAGAAGTGAAATTAGGTACAATTATCCACCATGCAGTCCACAGTAATAGTTTATTCTGCTTACAAACATGCAAACGTCAAATATTCTACTAGATAATAAGCACAAAGGATTCAGTACGGTATGTAATATGAACACTTCTTAACAGTAACTGTTTTTATTAAAAAAAATTCGTAATTTAAAATTAAATTTCGATATCGCTTCAGAAAAACACACATAATTTGTATTCTTGGACACCCGTAAACTCAACTGAAGAAAATTCTTACGTTTAATGTACGGACTGTTTGCTACGATTACAAATACTTTCCAAATATTAGCTGGGATCAAAAAAACACAGCACATACGGTAGTTTCTGAAATACCGCACATTCTGATCCATTACAAAAAGCGAGAAATGAGGACAAAGTGAAATATTCCTCAGCGATGTTAACAATACTATCACACAATACCGTCAACAAATGTCATATAAGCTACACATTAGCACCCTGCTTCCTTCTATAACTTTTGTCGAGCACACTGCTACGGTTTACTCCGTTGGTGCGATCCTTTCCTTGTCCTCTTATTGAACGCTGCACAATTTCTCACGTTCAAGTCAACATACGTTGCGACTTATCGAAACTGCAATGTTGCAGTAATGATAAAACATACAATGAGAGAAACAGAAGTTCATGTTTGTGTCCCTGACCTGTCAAAAAGAATCCACTGTCATCCGTACTTACGGTGTGGTAGAAAATGACTCACCTACAATCAGACGTCAGTCAACGTAACTGTTCAACATAAGGAATACACATGTTACGTCATTGGCAGAACCAAAACTTGAGCGATGGTACTTTATCGCTGCGTGAAGTTCTTAATCACTTCATGAACATGGGTAATCTATGAACATGTCTCTTTTTCATAAGCCTAGAAGCTGTATGTGGTTATAAGGCAACTCCGTTGCGGTAACCACACTTCTAGTACCACAGAAAGAACCAGGTTTACGAAAAGTGATACAATGCGTATCTTGACATTAGAGTGCCAGCAACACGAATATTTCTACAGTGTTTATTTCACTATTTATTCAAAACATAAATACCAACATGGAGTCTTCAAAATTGAAATGAGCTGTAATTATATACAAACATTTAATGTTTCATTTAAGTTTTGTAGATTATCGTACGACTTACTAAATATTAACGTTGGTACAGATGGAAGATCCCCAGTTACTACAATCATATCTTTATTTAATATTACATATACGATACATTAACTTTTATAACATAATTAAATTCTGATGCTAGTCAGCAGCATAGTGGCTAAATTTAATAATAGTAAATGAATTTACCTAATATGGATTATTTATATTCGGTCTCTCATTTTAGTTCTCAAGATGACCATTTATACCACTGAAAGTGATCATATAAAAATACAGATATTATTACGCCAGTAAACAAAAAAAGTCCACATATAGTGCCATTCACACACTTACAAAGTCATACTTCATCAAATGAAATGAGATCTTGACCTTATGACTTTTTAGATTTGTTTATGGTGAATATAATCGTGACATTGTGGTACTGCACACTGTCAAGTACAAACCTATTTTCTCATAATTCATGTAGTACCTAGTCAAAATATTCTCAAGGCTGATTTTTACTTTCTTTCCAGGAATCCGTGCGTGATGGATTTTTATTAAGAGTTCTGTCTTGGTAAAAGACATTAGCTGAAATACGTAGTATCGCTAATTCTATTCCGTGTTCAGTAACCTCTTCTTGCTGATAGATAGGTTATAGACCGTGGCACCGATAGACGATTTACAAAAGAATGATCAGCTTCTATATCTTCAGAGAATTGCCCAGAATTTCGAGCATCAAGATGTGCAGGAATATGTGATGTATGCTACACAGAACCAACAACTATATTGAAACAGAAATTTTTATAGAAAACTTCTGCTCTGCATTAAAACAAATTCAGTTTACAATGTACACAAAAGTAATGTTGTTTTAAAGATGTGCATGGAAAATCCTACTCATGTCGAATAAGATATGTTGCTACAGCGTGAGCAGGTTTATTAAAATTTACAAAATTAAATGCTTGTACATTCAGTCTATGGAAGTTATACAATAGCTAATTGTATACTTTGAGCATCTTGACAGCCAGTGTGAGAAGAAAGACTGTTCTAATCATCAACATAAATTACAGATTTCCTGTGCTCTTTACGTTCAATTTACCCTTGTATCTTTTCTAATTGCATCCCCTTACCTCCATTTAGTCATTTACTCGATCTTCTCTTATCTCTGTCAATTCTGAAAAGATTTACGATGGTGCATTTATTTCCCATTTATCTAAACACATTTGCCACCCAGAATCACATCATTTTGATTACAACAGACCATATTTCGTCTAGAACAGTGTGATACTTCTTGATTTTTTCCTTTCCTCCACCAATAATTTAAGTGAAATATTTCTCTGTTGTTTTCTGAACTAGTTGCAAATTCAGAATGATTGTTCATTAAAAATTCAATCATAGCAAAAGTCAAAAGTGTTCTTTTCTGAAATACATCGTCATTCTTGAAATTTCTGTTTAGATTACCAAATGCTTTTCACGGTTTTCCAGTTACTCCATAGATTTCTTTTATTGCCCATTCTGTCATTAATTTGAAATAAACAAACAGAAAATTCATCACCTGTTTCTAAGACTTCAAAATTCGTTATTTTGTCCGGTAAGCCACACAAACATTATTTTTGTCTTGTTAAAAATTGGCTCAGAGGCCAGATTTAAATGTTGTTCTATTGAGCTCTTGATCCAGACGTTGAAATTCGCGTATTCTTGAGGGAAATAGTAATGTGTAACATGAAAACTATTGGTAGTTTAAACATGTGCCGACAGTACATGTCATTACAGGTTATTCAAATCTTGCGATCTGAAATCGTCTATTGTTTTGAGAGTGAGACACATGACGTGAAATCTACATATATTATTAATACCTGCCGAATCTAAATTTAAAAATAAAACCTGACTGAATCCATCGGGTTATGAAATTGATATGAACATATTCTGCAAAATGTAAACATCGATTGGATTAATGCGTTTATTCTCTAGGTCTGTTCGTACCGAATTAGTTACAATTGGGTCAGTATTTTTGACAAAATCTTCAGATTGACACACAGCAAGAATCTATGCTCGCTGAACCAAGTTACAGTTACTTCACGACTGGAACACGCAGTTCCTAATCCTCTCTGTTCAAATTACTTGATTAAAACACAATGTTTCATGTATTAATTTCGTGACAAATTTAGTGAATAACTTATATATCTTCATCAGGAAGCCGACAGATATATATGTTTGTAAGCTTTTCTCCATTATTGTGAGGTAGAACATATGTATGACTGTTCTAATTTTAGGGAACTGTCTTTCGCTATTGAATTTCTGTTAGCATTTTTATGTAGAAAGCGTTGTTGTTCACAACAATCAAGACGAAGGTCACTTACAGATAAATCGTCTCACTGCGTATCTGATAAATCATAATCTGCATCTATATTAATATTAGGAAAGGTGTTTGCACACCACCAGAGTTCTACGTTACAGTTTATTTTTTAGACTAGAATTAGCCATTCCTTATATCTCACTTGCTTGTCAGAACAATGGATAGTGAATGCCTATGTGCCGCGCCACTTGTCCTTAGACGTCTTAGCCCTTCCTAATGATAAGATAAGAACGAAATAAATTTTGCAGATTTTATTTCAATAACCGCTATCTAAACTCACTGAAGAGATTTTTCAGAGAAGATGGCCATCTCACGCCGACTTATGAAGCTTCTCAATACAGCATGTTATGTTCAGTTTCATACTGGATTTGTCTATTTGTTTGTGTTCCACAGGTTTCTCTTCAAGAGACTTGCACTATCGTGTGATAACGACTCCGTAAACAGGGGCAGTGGCGTAGAGCTGACTGCACTTTAGTCCATCTTTTACGAACTTATCACGTACAGGATGTTTTAGGATGCTCACTTCCCTCAGTTTCACCATATTACTAGATGTAGCTTCCTTATCTAACCAGACTGACCTAAAATCCGCACAAAATATGTTTTACTTCCCTTTCATCTGGTTCCACGCTCCTTACATTAGATTATGTTTAACGGTGTGGGATAATTGTGTGAATGATGTCAGTAGTTCTTCAGATTCAGTAATTACATGAAGAGGAAACACTATAGTTTTTCGGAAACATCTAGCATTTTCCTCAGAGACAGATAGCTGCCATTCAGTAAAACGTTTGGAGAATCCTATATTTCTTGACAGCCGACCAACCTGCAGATATTGTTGGAGACAGGGCCAGCTTCATCGAGAAATGCAACAAAACATTTGTGCAAAGTACACTGACCGGAAAAAAATCGGAACACCAAAATATAATTAATAATGTGTAATGTAATTTCGGGAATACATATTTGTAGCCTATGTATTTTAGTTTGCAACAACAACGGTTATAGCACGCGCGAGAGAAGCCACTGAAATGTGAAATGCTGGTTCAGTGATAACCAGTGTTGCTACCAGAATGTTGAACGCAAGGTTGCAAACGTGCATTCATTGTGTGAGGCAGGTGCCGGACTTTGTTTGTGGGATGGTGTTCCATGCCTATTACACTTGGTCGGTCAATACAGGGATGATTGATGCCGTTTGTAGTGATGCTGGAGTTGTCTTCTGTTGATACCCACATGTGCTCGACTGGAGACAGATCTGATGATCGAGCAGGCCAAGGAAATATACAGAAACTCTACATTCGATCGGAGGAGTCGTATGATGGGAAACAGACTCAGGAATACTTATCATGAATGAGAGAACAAAAGTCGAATCAACAGACAGAAGTGCAAATTGGCAGTCAGGGTGCGTGGGATAACCGCGAGAGTGCCCCTGCTGTCGTACGCAATCACATCGCAGACCATAACTCCAGCTGTAAGTCAGGCGCGTCAAGGACGCAGACAGGCTGGTTGCAGCCGCTCACCTGGCCTCCTTCTAAACAACACATAGCCATCACTGGCACTGAGGCAGGACCACCTTTCATCAGAAAACAAAACTGATATCCACCCTGCCCTTCAATATCCTCTCGCTTGACACCACTGAAGTTGTAAATGGCGGTGGTCAGGGGTCAGTGAAATTCACGCTAGAGGGTGCTATCCTTGAAGTAACCGATTTTTAACAGTTCTTTGTGCCACTGTGGAGCCAACTGAGGCTCAAATTTCTGGTTTAGCACCATGTGCTAGAGCCACACGCCGAACATGATGGTCTTCCCAATCGGTAGTGCGACGTGGCCGTCCGGAACTCTGTCTTCTTGTTGTGATCACACATTCCTGCGACCAACTCTGCCAGCAGTCATTCACGATGGCCACATTCCTAGCAAGTCTTTCTGCAATATCACAGAAGGAACATCCATATTCTCGTAGCCCTATTACACGACGTCGTTTTAACTCAGTGAGGTGCTCATAATGGAGTCTATGTCGCCATACATTCATACTTGACTAACATCAGCTTACCACGTGGAGCCTCAAATGTAACTGACGTCGTCGACCGTTACAGCGTGTATTTAAAGTTAACCTGATCTGCATCCTCATATTGGCGCTACAAGCATCATTCTTGCTCGAATGGGCGGAAATATGATAAGTCATCACCCTTCAGAACACGTCTACCAACTTTAGTTCATCCCACTGAACTTCTTCTTGGTCTGGCGGCTTTTCTCCGTCAGTGTACTACTATTGGTACCTCATTCCACTTATTTGGAGCACTTCTAACTTTGATGTCGATAGTGTTAAAGATTCTCACTGAAGTTCTATTATCCGAAGAATCATTGCACCTGTCACGTATCTCCAAGGACATTCTGTGTGATGCTATATGTGTTATCACTCACTCACATGGAGTAAATAGGTTGTAGACCTTTCGAAAATTTTGAAGAGGAAATCTTCCTGCCCGTTTTTGTCTACTGTTTGGAACATAATGTGCCGGCGTGGAAAGCATCAAAGGGACACAACAGAAAGCCGGGACGCTGTGCGGATTCCCGCCCATTGTTGCTGTCAAACTTGCTCACACAGATTACGGGGTATTGCGCGAGTTCTGCGCTGCGGCGACAGTGAAGCTCGACGTTGCGTAAGCGCAGCGGGCCGCCGCCTGCTACTGACAGCGCCACACAGGATCCCCGCCCCCTCCCAGCCCCTCAGCTACCGGAACCATCCCAGCCTGCCCCTCACTGACTGTTCCAGCGCACCAACCTATCGGGCTATTTCCTCTTTAGGAAGCACCAACCTGGAGTTCGCTTCATCTAGCTCTACTCTAAAACGCTACTTCTTTACCCGTCTTGGCAACAACGAATCTTCTTACTGGAAATATGTTTACGGATGTGTCGTCGGAAGTCTTTGGATAGCTGGATTTTTTGTGACATCTGCATTTGCATCTGTGTTCACATCGCAAGCACTTACGCATTGTCCAAAACTGGCTTAAAAATGAGATTTTTCTTGCAAATAAAGTATTAGGGCATTCCAGAATGACATTTTCACTCTGCAGCGGAGTGTGTGCTGATATGAAACTTCCTGGTAAATTAAAACTGTGTGCCGGACCGAGACTCGAACTCGCGACCTTGGCCTTTCACGGGCAAGTGCTCTACAAATTTTTTTTTAAATCTCATTTTGTTCATTTTCGTTCGTTGTATCTGCTCGGGGCGGATGTCAAAGGACACCGGTTTCAGTTCGTTGTTGATCCATTAACTCAGTTTTTTTTTTTTTTTTTTATTACAGAGGGCAGCTAACCCTCTGACCAAACACGCTGAGTTACCGTGCCGGCGACCAACTGAGCTACCCAAGCACGACTCACGCCCCGTCCTCACAGCTTTACTTTTGCCAGTACCTCGTCTCCTACCTTCCAAACTTAACAGAAGCTCTCCTGTGAACCTTGCAGAACTAGCACTCCCGAAAGAAAGGATATTGTAGAGACATGGCTTAGCCACAGCCTGGGAGATGTTTCCAGAATGACATTTTCACTCTGCAGTGGAGTGTGCGTGGTGTGTGAGTGGTGGAGCACTTGCCCGCGAAAGGCAAAGGTCCCGAGTTCGAGTCTCGGACTGGCACACAGTTTTGATCTTCCAAGAAGTTGTAATGGCAATGTTTACGAAAACAGATTTCGCATAATTTTTGATGTTTTCAGTAGGCGCTATCTTACCACTTTAGCGTCGTCAACCGGCAGAGAAAGTTCATTGGTAGTATGTTGCCACTTCATCACCAATGTTTAGTTTAGTCTTCTTTTAATTGCAGCGTATTTTAGGTTTCACGTCACGTTTACTGTTTATGCTGAAAGTTTATGAAGTGATCCTCGTGATTTCGGTTCTTGTGGTACCCCTGAATGCAAGAGTGTTTCAGTGGGAAAGTTACGGATTACTCTTGTCAATCGCAAGACTACAGTTTACCTTTGTTGAAGATGATTAACCGTTATTGAAACTTATTTTGACGGGACTGTACCTATCCATTTCAGCTGTAGGTGTACGATAAACCATTTTGCCATTTTAAAAACTGGTCAATTATGGTCTCACGAATTGGTACATATCAGAATCGCTACCTGTAATCGGCCGTTCCACAAGTTGTCTTATATCTACAATTATGTAATGAGTGTGAAAGTACACAAATTATAGTATCGTGTTTTCATATAAAAGCTGATTACTGGGTGGCTGTGTGGTGTCTTTGAAGATGGGCCTCTCTATCGAATATCTGGTCACAAATCTTTTTTTATGGACACTTGCATATATCGAGAGTTTCTATTACGTCTGAATGTTGTTTAGGTAACTGGCTACAGTCCCCGTGCGGCGTGAATTAATGCCACCTTTGTCCTTCCAGTTCTAAATCTTGATATTGTACATTAACACCAATAAAACAGCGTTAACATGTTTAAATATGCTTGTAAAAAGACAATTAGCTTAAATTTTACATTTATTTTAGTTCATAAAATTGAAAAAAATTCAAGTTATAGTTACTCATAGCCTACATTGATACTAATACTCTAACATTTCTTGTCGGTTCACATTTCATTATTTGGAGCTTGTTTCCTCCAATTAGAACGCTTAACGTCATAACCTAATTGTTTGACGTTGCTAAACTTCCACAATAGTTACTTAGTTCACCTTCAAATCCTGGTCCGGCTATATTTCTTTATGTGTTTGTACTTTTGGATCCCAATTCACGGGCACGGGCCATCTATTTCGCCTTTCTTCAGACTTAATAACACACGCAGACAACAATGGCAATGGAATACCCAACTTTCATACATAGCACTAGTCGAACATTAACGGATCCTTTCGCACAAGATGTGATTCGGCGTCACGTATACAACATCACAGCAGACCTCAGCCCACGTAAATTATAAGGGGTTCGAAGACCGTACATATCAAGATCGGTGCGCTAACCGTGCAAAACCGCCACGAGCATTGAGGCAATCGTCCCGCCGACGCACAAATTTGAAGACACCTTGTCGGTAAAAAAACCGCGCTGTGCTGCCTGTAACAGCCAGCTGTACATCTTAGTCGGATAGGAACCGTCGAACCTTGAAGGCTATTGCTAAGGAACCGAGGGCGCGATAATCGATTGTGGGCAGATAAGGACTGCAGGACGGGTTGCTCGAATGTTTCCCATTTGCCCGTAACGGATGAGGCTGGCTTCTCAGTTCGGCTGGTGTTTGTGTCGAATCGCAATCACCATGCACCTTGACTTACCATCCACAATGATGGTTTGCGACAGGCATGCTGCTACACACAGATTCTTGATTCCCCGAGTCCGCAGCTCGTGGACGTGCGGTAGCGTTGTGGCTTCCCACGCCTGGGTTCCCGGGTTCGATTCCCGCCGGGATCAGGGATTTTCTCTGCCTCGTGATGACTGGGTGTTGTGTGATGTCCTTAGATTAGTTAGGTTTAATTAGTTCTAAGTTCTAGGGCACTGATGACCATAGATGTTAAGTCCAATAGTGCTCGATTTTAATCGAACTATAGTTTGACATTTTCGAAATTATAAAGCACCGCATGCACAATATTACCAACAGAAATTATTTTAATTATGAAGTTTAATGCCTACTCTTCCTTTAATCTGAAATTTGATCGGATACGTGTAACATTAATATCTAGTTTGTAAGTCTGTACACAACCTAAATATTGCTTGTTTGCTTGTTACCGTTACTTCATTTGTACTTCATTCAATTTCCTTAAATGACGACCTCTTTACCCAGAATACATATAGCCAGCGAACTGTTCGAATCCGGTATCCCCAACAAACACTCCCTATTTTAAAAGAGTTATACAAAATTTTGCGGTTCTGTGTGGATGTATAACTGCGAGTGAATAAGACAGCTGAGACCTGCATATCATATTTTACAATCGAAACATTATTTTCAACCTTTTATCTACATTCAAATCAAAATAGTACAGTATTAGCGTAGTTGATATCGCTGTTGCCCACTTTATACACTATTGGCCATTAATATTGCTACACCACGAAGATCACGTGCTACAGACCCGTAATTTGACTGACAGGAAGAAGATGCTGTGATATGCAAATGATTAGCTCTTCAAAGCATTCACACAAACAGCAGTTGATCGGCATTGCCTGGAGAAACGTTGTTGTGATGCCTCGTGTAAGGAGGAGAAATGCGTACCATCACGTTTCCGAGTTTGATAAACGTCGGTTTGTACCCTATCTCGCTTGCGGTTTATCGTATTGTATCGCGACATTCCTGCTCGCCTTGGCCGAGACCCAATGACTGTTAGCAGAATATGGAATCGGTGGGTTCAGGAGGGAAATACGGAACGCCGTGCTGGATCCCAACGGCCTCCTATCACTAGCAGTCGAGATGACAGGCATCTTATCCGCATGGCTGGAACAGATCGTGCAGCCACGTCTCTATCCCTTAGTCAACAGATGGGGAAGTTTGCAAGACAACAACCATCTGCACGAACAGTTCGACGACGTTTGCTGCAGCATGGTCTATCAGTTCAGAGACTATGGTTGCGGCAACGCTTGACGCTGCATCACAGACAGGAGCGCCTGCAGTGGTGTACTCGACGTCGAACCTGTGTGCACGAATGGCAAAACGTCATTTTTTTCGGATGAAACCATGTTCTGTTTACAGCATCATGCTGGTCCCATCCGTGTTTGGCAACATCGTGGTGAACGCACATTGGAAGCGTGTATTCGTCATCGCCATACTGGCATATCACCTTGCGTGATGGTGTGGGGTGCTATTGGTTACACGTCTCGGTCACCTCTTGTTCGCATTGACGGCACTTTGAACAGTGGACGTTACAATTCAGATGTGTTACGGGCCGTGGCTCTACCCTTCATTCGATCCCGTTGAAACCCTACATTTCAGCAGGATAACGTACGACCGCATGTTGCAGGTCTTGTATGGACCTTTCTGGATACAGAAAGTGTTCGAATGCAGCCCTGGCCAGCACATTCTCCAGATCTCTCTCCAATCTAAAACGTCTGGTCAATGGTGGCTGAGCAACTGGCTCGTCACAATAGCCAGTCACTACCTTGGTGAACTGTGGTATCGTGTTGAAGCTGCATGGGCGGCTGTACCTGTACACGCCATCCAAGCTCTGTTTGACTCAATGCCGAGACGTATCAAGGCCGTAATTACGGCCAGAGGTGGTTGTTCTGGGTACTGATTTCTCAGGATCTATGCAGCCAAATTGCGTGAATATGTAATCACATGTCAGTTCTAGGATAATACATTTGTCCAATGAATACCCGTTTATCTTCTGAATTTCTTCATAGTGTAGCAATTTAAATGGCCAGTAGTGTACATACATACAACCAACCAACTAAATGTAGGTCTATCAGGAAGAAATCTGTCCGCACCATCCTTCTGTTGAAGATCACTACGTCGCTCTTCGCTATGTCAAATTTCAGCTGCCATTTCGTTGAACACAAACCCAGAGTCTACAATGAGTACAGCAAGGGGCCGAACACCGATCCCTGTTACCCCACAGATCGTATCTGTCGGTCTGTGGACGGACCGTTGAATGCCCTGCCGTAGGAGGTTCGCTCCGCTAGGGAGGGTTGTAGGAGGACCGCGTGCGACGTTGGTATCCGAGTACAAAGAGTTTGTACAGGAGATCGTTGTGCCAGACGCTGTCGAAAGCCCTGGACAAATCGAGTAACTCTTCTGCGGCTCATTACCGGTTCTATCAGTCTCAAATGCCTGTGAGAGGTTGAATGGCCGCTACGAAAATCGAACTGCCCTTCTGGAATAACTTTAGTGATGAGGTCCATTAGCTTTTTCGTGCATAGCTTCTCTAAAACTTTCGACGGAGGCAGTAGCAGTCTGATGGGTCGGTAGCCGGTGACCTGGCGTAGATCTCTGCCGATCTTTGCTACGGCCACAACTTCTGCGTCTTTCCACGTTCCAGGGTAGCTGCTTCTGCGGAGTATCTCGTTAAATAACGGCAGTTAAATGCTGTTGTGCTCATGGTGGGGGCTTCTTCTGTCGTTTGTTGTCTATTCCGTCGCTGCCCCTGCTATTCTGGGGTTCAAGGAACGAAGTTGCACGTGACATCTCCCTCTGTAATTGGTTCGAATAAGTCTTCTTCATTCCAAACTGCTAGGAAGGTCGGGAGCTGCTCGTTGACACGAGGGCTGTGGGCCTCATCCAAGACGTCTGCCACTGGCATGAAGATTGTGGCGAATGAGTCGGCCAGCACGCTGGCTTTGCACTTAGCTCACTGAAGTTTCGTTGCTGACTTGTAGCCGTGGTACGCACTCTCTGTGCCTCCGGAGGTTCTTCGCGGTTTTCCAGGCGCTGCTGAAGCGTGGGTAGAGTGTGAGCACTTTGACCATTCTCTGTTCCTGTGTTCTTCGACTGCAGCCTTTATGCCCCATCACATGCAATTGACGCTGCGTTTGGTGTCACGTTGGTGAGAGAACTGACTTTCACGGAACAGTGGGTTCGTCTCGGTGACAGCTACTAGAATGTGTGGCTGTAACTGACGCGAGAAGTCTTGTGCTTGCAGCAGTAGTTTCGGGATGGATGCATTTGCTGCTCCTAGTACCCTTCAGTTGAGGAAGACTAGGGATGTATCGGCTCCGACTATTTCAGGATTAGCAGTGTCGCCGAGAGACTCTACTATTTCCGCATGGAAATGTTCACAGTCCTATATTTTATTACTCGGACTTTGGTCTGGAAAGGAAGAATTGATCACGTCCTGGTCCTAGATGATTGGACATGGTTGGATGATGAGACGTGTTTCAGGATACATGGATTGCCCTTCAGGAGTGCGGGGTAATCAAGTCCGGTAGACCTTGGGCAGGCATGTGCCTGGGGTCAAATGACCTAGACAGACTGCTCCGTTTCAATGAATAACGTGGGAGAGGCAGTGTCCATTGGCGTTGGAGACACGAGAGTTCCATTTATGGTCTTTTGCACTGAAATCCCTCACAGTCGTAAGAAGTCCCTCCAGTGAATGGAGAGCATTGAAATCAGACTCAAATATCTATCTATCACGCTGCTGATATACCGACTTGATGAGAATCTTCTCGGCAGTGGTCTTGATGCCCACACCCTTGGCCTCCAGCATAAACACTCGATGATGTCGCAGCGACTTCTCCAAGTAGGTGGCAGGGCCGCCATTGTTTGTGTCGGTAGCAGCACTAGAGCGATGCTCGCACATCCATCTCGGGTTTGTGGACTCCTTCCTACACCAAACAGATATCAGCATCCTTGCCCTGTAATAACTAGCAAAATTCTCCTTGCTGGCGACTCACATCACCATGGGCCTAATACATATATCCCGGCACAGCATTGGCCTTTAAGGCAACCACTTCTGCTTTGATAAGTGCCAGGTTTCAGGCATAAGTTGGTTCAGTGCCCACAGGAGCTTGCAGAGTTAGCTGGCATGAGTTTCGACTGCTGCGACGTTATTCGTCACTGAGGTGCTATCCAGTTGATGCTTCATATGCGAGATGGCGCTTTGCTCTGTCTCGTGTGCGTGCCGTCCTCGCGGCTTAAGTGGGGCTGCGACTCGGCTGGACCTGTCTAGTGGCTGTCTTGCTGTGGAAGGCATTGCAGCCCACGTAGCTGGAACTTCGTGGCCCCCCACAGCTGCAGCAAGTCAGCAGGCCTCCTTCCTCCTTGCTGCACTCCCTGGCCTGGTGTTGTCTATCACACGTAGTGCAGCATGCTGGCATATGAGAGTAGAGCGCCACGTGGTCCACCTCGATAATTTTTCGAGTTATGATGATGTCGACCAGAACAACGATGAACAGAGTCATGTTCCTATTTGTCCTAGGCAAATTCATCAGGCCGGCAGAGCAGAACTGGAAGCCCTGAGCTGCATGCTGGCGCTTCAGGAACCTTGGCTCCATCTTGATAGGAAGGTGGTCACCTCCAGATGTTTCTACACCTTGGAATTGTAGGTGAAACAATGCCAATTTTCGTTTGCTACAAGCTTCAAGAGTTTGCAGTAATCACCAGTACTCTCTGGTTGGACATTGTACAGGTTGGAGCCTCCGTTGTGAACGTCCTGGGGTTGGTCGATAGAGAGTACCTTCCCTTGCAAAGTCCTGTAGCCTCCTGACCACCAGATAGTTATCAGTAGTGCGGGAGCCAGTTTCTTTAGGTGTGGCAACATCATCCTGTCCTCAGCTGCTTCCAACGTGTCACTATATTGGTTTGCAGTCTCCACACCAACCGCTCTCACTTGCTGGAGCTCAACAGCTTTCGGTTGGGACCGACGAAGCCATCTTCATTGGGTTCATGCACGGTTGCACCATCTCTCCTCTTCGCCC
This sequence comes from Schistocerca cancellata, assembly GCF_023864275.1. Lineage (NCBI taxonomy): Eukaryota > Metazoa > Arthropoda > Insecta > Orthoptera > Acrididae > Schistocerca > Schistocerca cancellata. The sequence goes on along the minus strand of NC_064633.1, from coordinate 171,031,396 downwards.
TCTTCTTCTCATGCTTCACCTGCTGAACTGGGTGGGGGAGGATTCGTCTACTGCTGCGGCACTGCACTTCCGTGAGATCTGGGACACCTCCGTGTCTTCACGCCAATCAGGCGGGTTCATCATGCCTTCCTTTTGTGTGTCTGCTCCTGCCGCATCTGTTGCGGTTGCAGCTGATGCGTCTGACGCACACACATTGGGAGCTGTTGCATCTGGTGTCACTGCCGCTGTCGTAGTGGGTGCATTGCAGCCGATGTCGGTGCTGCTGTTGCATCAGGTGTGATTGCCGCCGGTGCGGTTGGCTCATTGCCAATCAATCCGCAGGTGTCAATTTACGCCTTGGGCGGCGCTGGTAGTCAGCGTGCTGGCGTCAAGGCTTGGTGTGTACCTGGCCTTCGCCATGATGAATCTTCATCTCCTGTGAAGCGGAACCACCTGTGCTGAGATGATGCATGGCAACCTCGCAACATTTGGCGTTGGCACTCATGAGCTCCTTAGCCGCTTGACTGATCATAGTGGACCCAACTTATCAGGTTTCGGAGGCTGGGAGCAGCTGTGACGGCACTGGCAGGAACCTTTCCGTTAAGCGCCAAATAGCCACACTCTTCATCCGGAAAAGCAACTTCCGTCTCCTGGCATTGTGGTCATGAGTTTGGCTCTTCCATTGAACATGACACTTAGTTTTCCATGAAATCACATCACTTCTCTTCTCTTGTGAAAGGGGATGACACGCCCTTGTCGATCTAGGCGTTCAGAGTCCCTAATCTCTCTGCACTGTCTATACAGAAACGTGGTAGCCAGGTCGAGTTTCATTCTTACTTCAAGAGAGAAAAGCCAGTGGGTGCCTAGATGTCGGGAAGTTGCAGCGAAAGCAGTCAGAAGCATCCACTGGAGTGGCTGGTCCTGAAGTTCCAGTAGTGCGTCCAGGTGTTACCCCTTCCACGGCGCAGTGCTATGTGAATCACTTCTTATTTGCGACTATCGCAGAGCCCTTATCTCCTGGGAGCTACCGCGATCTGATCTGCAGCGCTAATGAGCTGCCTATACCCTCATTGTCGGACGCTGTCTTCCGTAGTCCTTTGTAGCCGCTGGAACACTGTTAGATTCCGACCGCAATCCAGTCACACTACTGCGGAATAGCATGGTGCGCTAGGAGTCGCCGGTGGTGTGGGAGGGGGAGTGGGGGGAGGTAGGACGAGCGTTGGAGCTTCACGGGAGGCGACCAGTCCCGGCGTCCGTTCATTCCAGCACCGGCCGCGGTGCCCTTCACACCGGAGCACACCTACCGAATTTTTCTAACTGCTGCATTCCGTGCTGAGCTGTGATGATAACCTCTGTCTTGATGAATTAATTTGTCATGTAGATGAATCTAAAATTCCGTAAGTGGTACATAACTTATTTCTTTCCTCAAATTCGAAGGTGTGTTCTTGGCTGATGCCGCACTACGCAAATGTAAAAACATTTCCCCTAAGAACAGGAACTATGGTTAAATTCTCTGTAAGGCAGAAAACGTTACATCACAAATTATCCGAATGAGATGGAAATCGGTAGATGAGATTTACGTGTACAGACCAACGGATGATAAGAATTTAAAATTGATTGGAAGATTTCTTCAAGTAAAAGAGCTTCAGAAACCGAGCAACTGAAAAACACGTTGGTCTACCTCTGGCTCTTATACAAGCAGTTATTCGTTTTGGCATTGATTGGTAGAGCTCTTGGGTATCCTGATTAAGCATATCGTGCAAAATTCTGTCCAACTGACGCTTTAAATCGTGAAAATCCAGGATTGGTTCTGCCCATAACGATCCAAATGTTCTCAGTGGGGGGAGATATACATACTTTTCTGTGCCGAGATACTGTTTGGCAGGGGTGAAGACAAGCAGTAGTAACTCTAGCCATGTCCGAGGAAAGGGGTGCGGGTTAGGGTGTTGCTAAAGTGCAGGCACAGGATGGCTTGCCAAGAAGAGCGACAAAACGTGGCGTAGAACACCGTCGGTGTACCGCTGTGCTGTAAGATAGCCTTAGATGACAACCAATGGAATCGTGCTATGAAATGAAATGGCTTCTCAGGCCATCACTCTCAGTTCCCGAGCCATATGGTGGGCGACAGTCATTTTGGTGCCCCACTGCTGACCAGGGTGTCTCCAAATATTTTGCTGGTTTTCTGGAGCCAGTTGGAGCCATGAATCATCATTGTATATGATTCTACTCAATGATATTCCAGGCACAAATAGTGTCTGGAGACGCTCGGGACTGCAGAGGGATGCCAACCTTACAGTCGCCACATTACAGCCTGCAGCTAAGAGTGATGGTTTGTGGTACCATTTTTTTCATAGCAGGGTCCCTTTCGTGGTCTTCTATAGCACCCTAACAGCATATTGGTACGTCGTCGATATTCAGTGCGTAGTTTTGGAGCCCTTCATGGCAAGCCTTCCTGGGTATCAGCAAGATAGTGCCCACCCAAACACGGTAAGAATTTCTACTGTTTGTCTACATGCCTGTCAAATCCTACCTCGGCCAGCGAGGACGCCGTATTTCTCGTCAACTGAGAATGTTTGGAGCATTATGGGAAGGGCACTCCAGTCAAGTGGTAATTTTGATTATCTAATGCGGCTAATTGGACAAAATGTGGGTCAGTATTCTTCCGGAGGACTTCAAGCAACACTGTAAATTATTGCCGAACCGAAAACTGCTTGCATAATGATCAGAGGTGGAACAATGTGTTACTGATTTCCCAAATTTATGGAACTGTTTCCCACCAATAAATAAATCAACTTTTCTGATATTGTGATCGTTTTTTTTTGTCTGTACATCCACATCATTTTGTGGCTTATGAACATATTCCGTGAAAAAATATACCCTGGCGGAAGTGGGTTGAACATAGTCAGCCACAGGCTGGCCAGACTGTTATGCATTGTGAATGATTGGCAGTGGCAGCCGGGCCCCGTATAGAAACACCAGTGTTGCAGAGAACTAGTGAAAACACGGAATCCCTTCGTCACTTCTCACAACAGACCTGTTCAGAGTATGTGCCTCATGCCTTAAACCAACATTGTCTGGCGTCCATAAGTACTCCGCCTTTCATGAACTAAACTATTCTCTTCACAATAGTACAGCCAACTGCGTTAGCTTCTGACACTTGAAGCAACATCCTGGAATGCAGTACAGGATCCGCTGTTGGACCACGAGTCACAAGTGAGCCGCCTCCAGAGTAGGGAGCCGCTCATTTACGGGAGGGAGGTAGGCAGGTCATGACCATCGTCAACTGCACCCTCACGCTGTCACCATGGACGCAGCTGGAGATGTCGCTGACAGTGGAATTTCAGTAATCTCATGCTGAGCTCTGCTGTTTGCCCTGTCAGCAGTGCTGGACATGTACTGTTTCGCATGAGGGGCAACTAGACGCCTCCACTAAGCTGTTCCTGATGTACTCTGGCAAAATTCACTGTCGTCCTGACGTCTCATTTCATTCTCCATTGGAGACAATCCATGGAACATTTAACACTGGAGTCAAATCGCTGACGTCGCCTTCTTAGAGCAATGTCTGAACGTGCTGCCTGTAGTAAAATGAGTCCAAATATATTGACTTTATTTTGGAGATGGAGAAAATGTTTGACCATAATGTATTTTGTAAAGTGGATTTTACTGCAAGAGAACCGGTGGATTTGTCTCGCTGTAGTGGTAATGGAACTCAAGATTGGTTAGTGCCTTCTACGTGTGGACAGTTTAACCCTGAGTGTCACTCAGCGCCACATAAGGAATCAGTCGCTGTGAAACGATATATACAGGGTGGCACACGAAATGTATTACCATTTTGTTTTTGAACATAATCTTTATTGTCAATAACAATGTGAAAGGAACATATACTACAATGAAGAGCCGTCCATGGAGATTTGTTCTAACTCAGTACATGCTCAATATGTACACCATTTCGATTCCTAACTTCCTTCAAACGAACACTGATGTTAGTGATTACCCTATGCCCCATGTCTTCCGTAATTTCACTGCAAGCTTGAACAATAAGTCTTCTGAGCTCCATTAAATCATGTGGACATTTCAGGAAAATTTTTTCCTTTAGGTATCCCCAAAGAAATAAGTCACATGGATTGTGGTCTGGACTATTGGGGGCCAATTTTGTCCGTCATTGAAGCGACCTGGGAACCTGAGTGAAATGATCAGCATGTCGAAATGCTCGTGTAAAAACTCCAGCACAGTATTTGCAGTATGTGGCCTTGCTCCATCTTGCATGAACCACTGCGTGTTGAAGGGCAAGGCAGTAGCAAGAACCTATGGAATGCAGCTATTGCGAAACATGCTCAAATAACGCTCGCTGTTCACAGTTTCTTCAAAGAAAAACGGTCCAATTAGTCCATGACTGGAAATTGCTACGCACGCTGTAATCCTCGGAGCATAATGTTGTCGTTCATGAAGCACTTGTGGGTTTTCCGTGGCCCCAAAGGGAAAATTTTGTTCGTTAACTACACCGTCCAAATGAAAACGCGCCTCATCTGAAAACCAAACGTTGTTGAGAGTTTCTTCCCTATCCTCCGCCCACTGAACAAACAGTAGTCTCTGCTGCTTGTGTTCTTCAGTGAGTCCTGTGCATAGGTCATCTTGTATGGGTACATATGGAGGTCACTGTTAAGAACGCGTTGAACGGAGAGTCTGGATATTTACAGTTGCACAGCTGCCTTTCTACACGATTTCCCGGGACTTCTCTGTACAGCAACTCGTACCGCTTCAGTATTCTCCGGCGAACAAACAGGCTTAGGCCGAGGTCGCTTCGCTTCCAATACTGTTCCTTTCTGTACAAAGTTATCGTACAACCTGTGGATGGTCTTCTTGCAAGAGACCCATCGTGTGTTAATCTGTTCTCGAAATCGCGTCTGAGTCACAACAAGGCTTTTCGTTTCATGAAAAAGTAACACAATTGCCGGTCGTTGCTGTGTCGTTAGTCTTCCATTGTCAGCCATTGCTGCTTACTAGTGTTCTGGTGGCAGTATCGCGAATTACACGTCATTTCGTAACTCATTTGTTTTTCCAAAATCTGCTTGTACTCCTGTAGAGATCCCAGCGGGATATCTAATGTTCGTCGTAAATTGTGAAAGAAACAATTGGTAACACATTTCGTGCGCCACCCTGTATACTAATCTTCGGGGGCATTCGGTTAGGCAACGCTGTCAGTCATGATGGCTCATGATTAGATGTAAGAATTAAGTCAATTAATCTTGTTGTCGCCGGCCGGTGTGGCCGCGCGGTTCTAGGCGCTTCGGTCTGGAACCGCGTGACCGCTACGGTCCCAGGTTCGAATCCCGCCTCGGGCATGGATGTGTGTGATGTCCTTAGGTTGGTTCGGTTTAAGTAGTTGCAAGTTCTAGGGGACTGATGACCACAGATGTTAGGTTCCATAGTGCTCAGAGCCATTTGAACCATTTATTAATCTTGTTATCTTGTGTTGAGAATGTTAATTCTAAAAATCATATTTATCAAGGACAAGGCTTTGACAGAACGAGAGACGCAAGGTGCTCCAGAGCTGGAAGCAATACGCATTTTGTTAGAAAAAGTGGCACTATTAAAAGCGGATAATACAGAAAAGCATGGGTTGGTGGAATCGCGATCTCCACAATGGGGTGTAGAGATATGTCAGTCACAAGACAATTTGCCCTTCTTTGGTAAGGTGAACGAGGATGTGCAGGCCTTTGTGGGAGACTTTGGATATCTGGCTGATCCGGAAGGTTTGTCTGATAAGTAATTAATGAGTGTGGAAAAACTGAGACTAATAGGGGAAGAGAAAACTAATGTACGGTATAAAGAGGCTGTTAAGCAAGTCACAATATCCGAATAATGTAAAATATGAAATGTTTCAGGTGTGGACGAATGGGACATGTATGGACGCAGTATCGTTTGTCACCGGGTAATGTGAATTAAATAAGTGGAAGTAATAGGCTTAGAAGCAGAGGACCGGCGAAGAATTAGGTGTTAAACGCTATAGAGATCCCCATGTCCAAGTGAGTTCATTCTAAGTTGGATGCTGCGAAATTGTATGCAGAAGTCTAATGTGCGCGTCCGCAGCTCGTGGTCGTGCGGTAGCGTTCTCGCTTCCCACGCCCGGGTTCCCGGGTTCGATTCCCGGTCAGGGATTTTCTCTGCCTCGTGATGACTGGGTGTTGTGTGATGTCCTTAGGTTAGTTGGGTTTAAGTAGTTCTAAGTTGTAGGGGACTAATGACCATACATGTTAAGTCCCATAGTGCTCAGAGCCATTTGAACCATTCTAATGTGCGATAAGAGAAGCAGCAGAGAAAAACGGTTCCAGGATGTTACTGGACACATCAGTCGGTTGCCAGCAATGATCTGGTGAAACATAAGCAATGGGACCCACCGCGAAAAGAATTGTGTGCAGTGGGATATAAAAATATCACACCATTAGGATCATTGAACAAATACTTTTGACTGGAAACGATTCAGTTTAAGCAACGTGTAGAAATTGTGCCATATGTAAGTGCAGGCTACGAAATGATTCGGGGATTAGCTTTCTTGTATCAGCACTGTGCCAAAATAAATCTTGAGCAACATAGGGTGGAACCTGATGAAAAAATGTTTCAGTTGGGTTAAGCCACTGCCAGTGTAGCGATGTTGTGACGGAGACCTGTTGCCAAAGACAAACTGATAAACCGCAAAAGGTCACACTAAAACTTAATTAGCATGGTTGTGTACCTAAGGGTACTGGGACATCACTTTGGTGCTGTGCTGAGTCCAGCTTGCCGGTAGGAATTTTGTATGTGATGGAATTTTTCGAAGAGAATGAAGTATTCGATCAGGCTAGTCGCTTAGTTAAAATTGTTACACACACACAAGAAATAAAGAGTGAAAATAAGGTACCAGTTTCTATAAATAGTTTTAGACATTGGATTAGCAAAGGGGTTGTCAATCGGTAATATGGATTTCATGGAGGAAGAAAATGGGCCACGAGATGCGTCAGCCACGGAAAATCGCCGGACGCCATTGAAACTTGTGACGTTGTTACTTTAATTTGCTATGAAAGCGGTACTGATAGACAATAAAAGCGGTTTAAAAGCTGTGAGCTGTCTGTAGAAGTTAACCTTGCATTAGTGCGCAACTGTTTCACCAGGTATCCAGTCTAGCTTACCAAATTCCCAACCAGACTAACATGAATTATAATCTTTTAATAGTCATACGACAACCGGTGATATATATATATATATATATATATATATATATATATATATATATATATATATATATATATATATATATATATAAAAGAGAACTTAAATAAAAAGAAATAGCCGGCCGCGGTGGTCTAGCGGTTCTGGCGCTGCAGTCCGGAACCGCGGGACTGCTACGGTCGCAGGTTCGAATCCTGCCTCGGGCATGGGTGTGTGTGGTGTCCTTAGGTTAGTTAGGTTTAAGTAGTTCTAAGTTCTAGGGGACTTATGACCTAAGATGTTGAGTCCCATAGTGCTCAGAGCCATTTGAACCATTTTTTTTTTTTTGAAAAAGAAATAAATCAGTTTATATTTGGAAATTTATTTTAAAATTGATCATTGAAATTTCAGCATATTAAACTTGAGTCGTAACTAAGCTGGTGCCTTATTTAGGATTGTGAAAATGTGAGTTTGTAATCTTACGGAACACATCAAATATGGAGCCAAGATTGGGAGACTGCATACAACACTGCATTCATAAAATAACACACGAAAACGTTGAAACATATGCAAGAGGAAATTAACCACAACCAACCGATTCAGTTTTCACCCAAAGAAGTTACGTTCGTAGCACAATCCTGTCCGTCATGTAATTACCACACACTGGTATACTAAATTCACACTAACTCTCTGTGAAATCATCCCGAAAAGAATAGCTGAGGGCTACTTTGATGATTACACCACATGCTTCACGTTGTCAACTTGGTTTACACAAAGAGTGTAACTCCACAGTAATTTTGATAATTAAAATAAATTAGATCGAAAAGCAATTTACAAAAGATAAACCTCGAACTGATTACTAACGTCTTACTATTAACCTGGTGGGTCAAACAATTTTATAAGCACATGGTATTGGTCTCACAAAGTACACCCCACGTGGGCTGAACATAAAGAAAAGTTGCTATATTGAAAAATATTGTCAAGACGAGACGTTATAATCTCACGCACATTTGCATTTAAGATTGATGATCTTAGTTAGAGTTACTGATCAACACGTGGTTCCACTTTACTCACAAAGTAGTGACAAAGCGACTACTGAAAGATATGCTGAACTGTACACTCGAATCACACTGCGTTGCAATTTAAGATAACATTAGATATTTTAGAGCTAAACCTGATATAAAGGTGATTAAATTTTCAGATAGGCTGAATTTAAGAAATCCATTGTCCTACGGACTTAGCAGAGACGCGCTTAGCCGGAGATCTTACCACTTCAGACGCTCGCCGTGGACAGACTGCTCTGGTCCCTACCTGAGGGTGGCTCACAAATACAAACGGAAGTGGCCAGAGGGGCAGCTTCCTATACCAACATGACAGGGGACAGACAGGACCATACTAAGGATAGAAACCTCTTTGCTTTTAGAAAGCGTAGCTACCTGTTCCGACGTTGGTCCTACTGTTCTCTAGCAGACAGGCTTGTCTGCTACCCTCAAGCATGCAACTAGAAATACATTTGCTCATTCATCCTCTCACACAGAAGGGAAGGGGGATGACAGTATCTTATCATATACAGTATATAAAAGAAAGCGGATGTAGGTTCCGTATGAGACTGTGTGACATGAATTACATATAAACTGTGTTTTAAAGTGTAGTAGTGTGACAGATCGTTCTTGTTTATGTGTAAAAGTAACACGTTCCACTACTCAGTCTCCTCCCAGATAGTCAGAAACGCCACAGTAAATTTAGAAGAGGAATTTATGCCGTAAATGACAACAGATTTAAGAAACTAACATGAAAGGAATCCAACAGAGACTTTCAAACGGCGTTACGAGAAGAAGTCAAGCGCCCACAGGGGAGCAATAGGGAACAGATTGAAAAGTTTATTTTGCAATTTAAGGATTTAGTTTTTCCAAAGGGCCAACGATTTAGAGACTTCTGTATCGTGCATTCATAGCCATGGGCTCGAGAGATTGGAGCTCGTTTCACAATCTCTCCTCAAGGTCTTGCCAATCTTCCTACTCCATCCATCTCTGCTTGTTATGACTGCCAGTGTTTCCGAATTCGACAAGCACATGTGTTCATATTTTATCCCTATTCACATTAGCTTGTTGCTACTGGACCAATACTTTGGAACTGGATTTATTGATTTTGAGTTACGTCTCATTAAAGCACAGTAATAACAGCATCTCACCACTACTACCATGATCCGAGTTGCTCTTGCTCCTCAGTAGCCGTTTTGACAGCATTTGAAAGCGCTTCTTGGTTTTCAATCCCTTTGTAATTTGAGACACTTCCAGGTGCACAACCTGTGGGTAGATATGATCGAATACCTTTAGCGGTTTGCATCAGAACTCCCCCATTACTTCTTTGATTCGACGAACACCTGCGAGTGCTCCATAGAAATGCACTGTCACGTCATAGTCGCCCCTACATCACTCTCAGGTCGTTCAGCTAATTTCTGTAGGTCTCCCTAACTGTCAGTAAACTTCTACATTACTAAATTGATATCCATTACCTTTTGGCAGATCGATTCTACAGTATTGCAACCTTCTGTAGCCTGATTCCCAGCTCACTGCTTTCCTTTAATTTTCGTCTGTTATTCTTTTCCCTGCTCGTCTAACTTGTTGTTCACTTGATGATGTTCTTGTCTGTTTTCGTTGAACCTTTTATCAATGCCCTCCAGGTGTTCGTGAAACTTAACCTTCAGAAGAAGATATTGCTCCAGCGGTGAACAGGTCCCAGTGATGGACATGTTTTGTTTACGAATTTAAACGGTAGATGGAACAGGCAGACAACTCTGTAACTGCAGAGGAGCACGTGGGCATGTTGCCACTCACGACACTTATCCATTGCCAGTGAATAGAAATCCGCTGTTAAGTGAACGTCCATCGTTATTATTCCTACGTAGATAATCTTCGTGGGGGTTTTGGACTCTCTTCTGGTATGATTAACAATCTCTTATAATGTTGAGTAAAGTACGCATGAACTACGAATACGGTAACAGTCCTTTCTTAACAAAACCTCCATATATTGGAACACCACTAAGTCTTTTTAAACTTCCCGTGTTAGCTCCAGACCTGGACATTATCTTTGTGCGCAACGCCAGACAGAATATGAGCTCTACAAACAAACATACTAGAGCTTCTTTTATTTTTCAGAGACTGTTGTCAGAATTTCATCTTCAAAGAAATCAAAACACGACGAGAACATAATGAAAAGTACTGTCGATGGCGTATTAGGTGGATAATTCGTTATCAGGCAAGCAGCAGGGAACTTTCCTGTCCCTAAGAGTTCATTAGAAGAACGTTTTTCTGCTCCTAAAATGCACAACAATGGTACCTTGTTCGGCAGATTTAAAACACTTTTCATCATTTGGAAGATGAGATATTGAAACATCTTAAGTATTTAGACAACTGTTTTTTTGCCCTTAAAGAAAAGAGAATTTTTAAACTTACTTTATGGTTTAGCAGAATGTCTTAACTCGCCACTCAGGTCAACAGGGCCAAACAATTGCAGGAAATTTTTTTTTCTGGCTTTCACGAACTAACATTCCGATTTTCCTTACGTTGTACTCAATCTACTAGCCCTCAAAGACTACACGGTTTCAACAGGGTGGGTACCCATTATGATAAATAGGAGGAACTATTGGCCAAGTTCTCGTTCCCACCAAGCAGAATATACCATTGTCTAATAGGCGTTAATACTGTTCACACGAATACTAGAAAAGTGTTAACTATTAATCGCAAAAAACATGTGAGTAAACTTAACTCGGATGAACGTGGACCATACATCATAATAATGTTTTGTATCAGTGCAGCAAGGGATAATTGCCGAGGATTTCTATGGACCCACAACTCAAGAATCACACATCAGACGGAAGTGTCTTCGAAGCACATGAAAGTTGCTGGATATCATTTTTTGGGTTTTTGAACTGCATGCATCGTTTGTGGAAAAGATAAAACTACCATAAGCGAGTCTAGTTCTACTCATTCTGGATGGACGCAGTACTCAAAAAGATCTTCAAGTTGTGCTATTTGACTACACCAACACTATGTATAATCTTTAGCCGCTTGACCATACAGAGGTCTGGCTGAGTAAATACGGCAGGTAGGGGCTGAAGATGACTGATAAGGATATTTAAGGGTAGTTTACATCTGCTTTCTCCAAAATATGCAGAATGGAGCTGGCAAAAGTAGGATTAAAATGCACTGCCACCTACGCACTAAACAAAAATATTTTCACACAGTTGGATTTCCTCGCAGCATTGAACTCTAGAACTGTACCAGACAGTGACACATCAGCAGATCAGCAGGTTATGAACCTGATCAGCTTCCCTCAGCAATGCAACTGGGTAATAGCCCCAAGACTTTATAAATGCCCTTGAAAGAAGGTCCCCTGTGACTAAGGATTTAAAGAGGGAAATCGTTACAAGGAGAAGAAGAGTAGAAAGAAGTGAGACATTGATATCCACACCATTCAGACGACAACAAAACGAAGAGATAAAGAAACTCAAGAGAGAGAAACGAGTTACTGGTTCTAACAGAGCAAGTAAATATAAGACGCTAACCAAACGAAAGTTTGTCTCTGTTAACGATGATGAAAGTAGGAAAAGAAGAGAGAATAGGTTTGAGACAGAGTACCTTATTTGCAGAGAGACTTTTGAGGAAGGCTGGGTGCAATGTTGCTTCTGCAGCGGATGGCCTTATATTGCGTGTATAGACAGTGACCCTTTTGCCTGCTTTGTGTGTGAACATTGCAAAAAATGAATAAGGAATTGTTATTTCACGACCCTACAACAACATTGGCTTTACTATTTAAATATTTGTGTTCTTTTGTTACTCACACAGTATGTCCGGCGTTGGGAACATTTTAAGCATATCGTTTTAAATGCATTTTTAAATTGCAGCTACGTATATGTCACATTTTTTCACTTACCATAAAAGCGCTGTATGGTTTATATATGTGGCACTAGGGCAACATAACCTACTACGTTTCTGTTTCTTCAAGTCCCGCAAAATTACAGTGGGCTCAATTACCATGAGCTCATCACTTTCCGTACTTGTCGGTTCGACTCTTCTTTCAACTGTTTGAACTTGGGTTTGCAGCCCAAGTTTAATGGTAAGTATCCCAGACCTGAGGCACACGTTTTTACGTTCCAACACCGGTTAAGGACGCCATTGCTTCGTCTGCGACACTTGCTACCTCGGTTCCAGCAAATCCCCCCTTCTTTGAAGACTCGGCGTTCTCCTGGATTGCCATGGTATGTATGTTTTTCTCAAACACTTCGTCTTCAATAAAGTATTTTCCTACTACACGTCTTCCTTTTACTAGTAATGATGCTCATACCTCCTATTTAACGATGTCCATGTGGTGGATGATGGGTTAGTACTCAGGTGTGGGTGTCCAAAGGAGCGTTATTCCACAAGAGCTGGAAGATTAACCCTGGTCTCCTCCAAACACTTGGCCACCTGCACAAAAACATTTCTTACTACTTAAATGAACGAAACTTCTCGAAACAATATGAAGCTATATTACTAAATATGAAAGCGAAACCTAATAATTCCTCAAAATAGTTTTCACATACGTAACATATTTCAGTTGGTCACTCACACATACACGTGAAAACTTCCCCCTAAAGTTGCAATATGGTTAGTCTGGTTACAATGTAAATACAACGCTGTTGCTTAATGACGATCATCTAGTCACACAAACGTGTTTCATTTCTGAAAACGAGTAATAATTTTGTTATATATCATACCATACAACTGTCTTTCATAAAAAAATTTACAGTCACGAATATCCCAAGCAAGACTTATCACATAGAATAGGTGTATGTTAATACACTCCTGGAAATGGAAATTAGAACACCGTGAATTCATTGTCCCAGGAAGGGGAAACTTTATTGACACATTCCTGGGGTCAGATACATCACATGATCAAACTGACAGAACCACAGGCACATAGACACAGGCAACAGAGCATGCACAATGTCGGCGCTAGTACAGTGTATATCCACCTTTCGCAGCAATGCAGGCTGCTATTCTCCCATGGAGACGATCGTAGAGATGCTGGATGTAGTCCTGTGGAACGGCTTGCCATGCCATTTCCACCTCGCGCCTCAGTTGGACCAGCGTTGGTGCTGGACGTGCAGACCGCGTGAGACGACGCTTCATCCAGTCCCAAACATGCTCAATGGGGGACAGATCCGGACATCTTGCTGGCCAGGGTAGTTGACTTACACCTTCTAGAGCACGTTGGGTGGCACGGGATACATGCGGACGTGCATTGTCCTGTTGGAACAGCAAGTTCCCTTGCCGGTCTAGGAATGGTAGAACGATGGGTTCGATGAGGGTTTGGATGTACCGTGCACTATTCAGTGTCCCCTCGACGATCACCAGTGGTGTACGGCCTGTGTAGGAGATCGCTCCCCACACCATGATGCCGGGTGTTGGCCCTGTGTGCCTCGGTCGTATGCAGTCCTGATTGTGGCGCTCACCTGCACGGCGCCAAACACGCATACGACCATCATTGGCACCAAGGCAGAAGCGACTCTCATCGCTGAAGACGACACGTCTCCATTCGTCCCTCCATTCACGCCTGTCGCGACACCACTGGAGGCGGGCTGCACGATGTTGGGGCGTGAGCGGAAGACGGCCTAACGGTGTGCGGGACCGTAGTCCAGCTTCATGGAGACGGTTGCGAATGGTCCTCGCCGATACCCCAGGAGCAACAGTGTCCCTAATTTGCTGGGAAGTGGCGGTGCGGTCCCCTACGGCACTGCGTAGGATCCTACGGTCTTGGCGTGCATCCGTGCGTCGCTGCGGTCCGGTCCCAGGTCGACGGGCACGTGCACCTTCCGCCGACCACTGGCGACAACATCGATGTACTGTGGAGACCTCACGCCCCATGTGTTGAGCAATTCGGCGGTACGTCCACCCGGCCTCCCGCATGCCCACTATACGCCCTCGCTCAAAGTCCGTCAACTGCACATACGGTTCACGTCCACGCTGTCGCGGCATGCTACCAGTGTTAAAGACTGCGATGGAGCTCCGTATGCCACGGCAAACTGGCTGACACTGACGGCGGCGGTGCACAAATGCTGCGCAGCTAGCACCATTTGAAGGCCAACACCGCGGTTCCTGGTGAGTCCGCTGTGCCGTGCGTGTGATCATTGCTTGTACAGCCCTCTCGCAGTGTCCGGAGCAAGTATGGTGGGTCTGACACACCGGTGTCAATGTGTTCTTTTTTCCATTTCCAGGAGTGTAACTGGTTGCTCATTCAGATTATACGAGGGACTCAAGGAATACAATACAATTATATGGGTACAATTTTACTAAAATATAGATTGCTGTCGCATTATCCACATGCCACACTGAGCTCGTGTGAGGTCTCTTCATCTTTAAAACATCTGCACATATGCAGTTAAATTGGCCCAGAAACATGAACAATTTTAATTCTGTCGACATAAAATAATTTTCATTAGCAAAACAGCTCACGGATAAAAAGAAACATGTGGAATGACCTGATATAGTTTACGGTTCTGCTTCAAATAAACTTCGTAGTACGTACCAGGAGCAGTGGATGTTTTGAAGACTTTGGTTTGACATGATAAAACGAGAGCAAAGAAACCGTTTAGCAAAATTGAATATTTTGCTATTGAGGTAAAAAGGGCAGTCACAGAAGTTGAACTGCAAAGCATAATGACAAGGAAGATAACTGCGAAGAAACTATGGGTAACAGAAGAAATACTCCAGCTGATCAATAACTGAGGGAAGTACAAAAGTGTTCAGGTGATTCTGGAACACGGAAATACGAGTCACTTAAGAATGAAACAAATAGAAAGTGCAGAAAAGCGAAGGAGAACTGGCTGCATGGGAAACACTAAGATATTGAAAAAGAAATGATTGTCAGAAGGACTGACTCGCAAATAGAATACCCGAAACAACCTTCGGTGAACGTGAAAGCAAGGGCCGTAACATTAAGAGCACAATTGTAATTTAAAAGTTAAATGCGAAGGAGAGAGTGGATACATCTACATCCACGTGATTACTCCGCTATTCACATAAAGTTCCAGGCAGAGAATTCAATGAACGACCTTCAAGCTGTCTCTATACCGTTCCACTCTCGAACGGCACGCGAGAAAAACGAGCACTTAAATTTTCCTGTGCGAGCACTGATTTCTCTTATTTTATCGTGACGATCATTGCTCCCTATGTAACTGGGTGGCAACAGAATGTTTTCGCAATCGGAGGAGAGAACTGGTTATTGAACTTTGATGAGAAGATCCCGTTCCAATGAAAAACGCCTTTGTTTTAATTATTGCCACTCCAATTCACTTATCACATCTGTGACACTATCTCCCCTATTTCGTGATAATACAAAACGAGCTGCCAAACTTCGTAATTTTTATTCAACCAGAGAGAGGATCGCATTTGAAAGCATCGATGGAATACGTAAAACTGAGTTTTTTGCCACTCCTGGCAAGGAGTGTCGCATTGGACCAACATTAATACTTTAAACAATTCATAACCGAATATCATTAGTACTTCCGTTACATTCACCAAGATAACAGAGACCATAACTTGAACGTAATAGGATTATTGTTCAAAGGAAACTGATCCGTCTACATTGTGCGGAGACTCGCCCGTCCTGTCACGACAGTGTTAGTTAGATGGTGACATATCTGCAAGTCTACAACTTTCAGTGTGAAGGACTTTTCATAGAGCTAGGCAGCTCGTTCTAGGTGAAAAGTTTTCATTTAACATTCAGATTTTATCAGCGTTGTGGTAAGTAATTCATAAGTACATTACGCAGCACAAATGAGACTATATCTTCATCTGCTGATACAGAGACTACTAGCATGCTTTTGTGGCCGTGTTATCTTCGCCTTCTCTCGACTTGCAAGAACTTACGAACTTAATGAGCCTGTGACACAAGTACACCAGTTCTCATAAACTCTAGAGGCAACTTTAACAACCGCAAATTAGAACTCGACCTTCAGATTCAATGCGTAAGTTAACACTCAACGTTCTTATCTTTCTTCACGAAGAGGAGATGTTGATGTGAAAGTGGATATATTTTTTTGAAACACCCCACACTTTCTGGCAGAGAAAGTGAAGTAACCAGAGGTGAGGAGGTAGCGAAGTGAAAGTTCGCGGACTAAGAGGTTATGTGATATTATATCAGTGACTACAATGTCGAGTCAAACTTACAAGGAATTTGACAGAATGAACCCGCGTGTTTTGTGACATTGGACAGATCTGACCTGGATGCATGCACCGATTCGTTTAGGAAGGGTTTCATTAAGACACTGCATTATCTCCTGAGGTGAACTGGCTTGCAATTATCGTAACGGATCTCTCTCCAGTTTCCTGCATACTTGTTGGCTATGGTTATAGGGGTAGCTCACAACTGCCGTTCATTTCTGAACATTGTGTGATCCTCTCTAGATGCAACTGTTTTCGTTGTGGTGTTAACGGCAGCTTACACACGGAACTGTAAGTCACCGCTCCTGCAGCTGCTAGTCTCCGACCGATGGCGCGGATATCAGGATGTTGCAGGGAGTCTGCTTCATGTAGGCCGATACGTCGCTAGTAGCGACGAGCATCAGAAAGTTCTGTGGTCATATGTGCTTTAAAGGAACCTTGGTGGCACGTATGACAGTCATCACGTTCCTATGCAGGGTTATTGTCGAGCCACTGTCATCTGAATGCCCCACAAATCTGGATATAGCCAAATGAGATCCCATAAAGATCTCCCTTTTACACTCTGGTGAGTGTTGATTTAGCTGTCACACACGAGAGCTTTGCATCCGTGTGTCCTTCACAGACGTCTCTCAACATCTGATGCTTTTCACGCCCCTTATACACACATCAAAACAAGTTATGCATCTCTCCGGTTCCCAGAACTCCTGAAGATAGATGTTGACTATGGATATAATATCACAGACACAGTCCCCTTGACTGTACAGAGGTAACACTAAACCCGCTCAAAGATGTAGGCAACCATGCATAGCAGCGCCTATTAGACGGAGGGGGTCCGACAGCCGATCAGTTCCAGTCATTCCACCAGAAAGGAGGTACACGGCTCGTGTCGTCTGTAGTCCAACCTCGCCTAGATGGTCAATACCGCGGTTCGATGGCATCCGCAACCTCACTTTGTGCCTGGAAGGGGTCTCAATAAGGGACGTGCCCTAGTGTCTCGGAGTGAACCAAAGCGATATTGTTCTGACATGGAGGAGATACAGAGAGATAGGAACTGTCGATGACATGCCTCGCTCAGGCCGCCCAAGGACGCCACCATATTGAATAATGCTTTTGGTGCAGCCACAGGATGTCGTGTTACGACTCAGACTGTGTGCAATAGGTTTCACGATGCGCAATTTCACTCCCAACATCCACGGCGAGGTTCACCTTTGCAACCACGACACCATGCAGAGCTCTACAGATGGGTTCAACAACATGCACAGATATCCGCTCAGGATTGGCATCACGTTCTCTTCATCGATGAGTGTCGCATATGCTTTCAACCGCACAATCGTCGGTGACGTGTTTGAAGGCAACCCGGACAGGCTGAAAGCCTTAGACACACTGTCCAGTGAGTGCAGCAGGGTGGAGGTTCCCTGCTGTTTTGGGGTGGCATTATGTGGGGCCGACGTACGCCACTGATGGCCATGAAAGGCGCGTAACGGCTGTACGATACGTTAATGCCATCCTCCGACCGAGAGTGCAACCATATCGGCAGCATATTGGGGAAGCATTCGTCTTCATGGACGACAGGTCGCACCCTTCCTTCAGGATAACGACATCGCTCGACTAGGGTGGCCAGCATGTTGTCCAGACATGAACCGTATCGAACATGCCTGGTACAGATTGAAAAGTGCTGTTTATGGACGACATGACTCACCAGCTACTCTGAGGGATCCAAGCCGAATCGCCGATGAGGAGTGGGACAATCTGGACCAACAAGGCCTTGTTGAACTTGTGGATAATATGCCACGACGAATACAGGCATGCATCAATGCAAGAGAACGTGCTACTGTATTGGAGGCATCGGTGTGTACAGGAATGTGGACCACCATCTCTGAAGGTCTCACTGTGTGGTGCTACAACAAGCAATGTGTGTTTTTCATGAGCAATAAAAACCGCGGCAATTATGTTGCTCTCTATTCCAATTATCTGTACAGTTTCCGGAACTCTCGAAACCGAGGGGATGTAAAACTTATTTTGATGTGTGTACATCCAACTAACAACACTTCACACATGAACTGAAGTGTTATTCATTTACATACCGGATTTTGGTGATTAAGTGTTAATGTACGCCTAACATTTGTTGTCAGACAATGTATTTGTGGCATAAGTAATAAGGTTCTTACTAAACAAATAATGGCCACAGGTTCTCCCGTATTTGGCATTTCAACGGCCAAGTAAAAGGCAGCTTACGAGGACCAGTACGTCTCTTGCACACAAGCAGAATTTCGTTTGAAACATATCAGCGATGGTGAGTTACTTACACGAACAAACATAAGTCATGACCAGCACGGACTAGAGAGGTCCAGAAAATTAATTTTGAAACCCACGTATGTAAATAAAGAATACTCGAGGAAATTAAAGAACGGAAATAATCAGGAATATGTACAACCGCGCGTACTAATAAATGAAATAAGCATCCCATAACGAATGTACTCTTCGCTTTTTGAGAGGTACTACCTTCTGGCAAACAGGCAGAGGTCACCTGTAAGTGCGAAAATTTCCTCTACATTAAATTATTGGGTAATTTATCGTAGGGTATTCAAATGCTTCCAGTGGATAGCAAATTTGCTAAACTGCTTCATTGACACACATAAAAATTCACTGTTTGTTTTGAGGTATTATAATTCAGTTGTAAAAGAATCTTTACTGTAGGGATTATAAATCAGTTGTAAAAGAATCTTTACTGTACTCAAAATGAAATTTATTCCTCTGATATCGCATTAATGTAATCAGTAGTACAAAAGCGGGAATGAACTTTATGGAAAAGAGTCAGCATCGGAGAGAAAATGCATAAACTTAGTCACAAACGTAACGAAAAGATATATAAATGACCATAGAGATTCGCAGTTAACCGAGAACGTATTTTTTAATGTAGCACGGGGATCGGAACAGCAAGGAGTATTTACACACTCTCTTACGATCCATTATGTTATCCGCATATCATATGAGAGCATTTTAAAAACAGCTGTACCAACGTAAACGCCACAGTTTGACATGTTAGTGATATTTGTACCTGTCTTAAACCACAACTGTCTGGTGGGAATAGTGTTAATATGAGCAGTGATTCCGGGATGGTGATACCAAATTTCAGGACTGACAGAGAAGGGCAAATATACGAATTTGAGGTAATAGACGTTGGTCCGGAAATGCCCGAGTGCAAAGTTATGAGCGAAAATCTTTCTGATATCTATTACAGTGGTTCTCTTCTGGTGTAAACTCATTGCTTTCCATATTTTGGGAGGAGGTATCATGGACGAAAACAAGAAAAAATTGTCCAGTAAACATGTGATCTAACGAGCATAACTAACAGCAATGCCCGCTGGTTCACCTCTGCTGTTGCGGACTGCATCGCTTCTGCTTAACATGTGATCATACCTCCTAAGGTATGTCGTAAGATACATAAGCGTATTCCGCCTCAGTTACTGATTCTGCTACACGGAACCTTCAATAAATCACACTCAGAATTGTTATAGAAACATTTTAATGATTAATTAAAATTGTTTCAAAGACTCTGCAGATAAATATTAATGGGCTATAGTTTAATTTAAATTACGAACACAGTCTTACATATTTCAACTAATATATTGTTTACAGCCTTCAACAGAATACAGTATTATATAAAATACATAGTTATAGTTATTATTGATGGCTAAGAACAGAGACAAAATGGAGGTCTAAAACGGTTCATCATAATTTCTATTAGTTCCTCACATCACCGAACACAAAATGGAAGCGAGACATACATTCAAATTTCCTATGTTCATGCAGCTTCTGGACTTTAATGTCCACTTTGGCAGAGACGACAGGATCGCATTATACGCAATCTCAATATGATACATTACAACGCCCCTAAGGCTGGCGGAACTTTTACTTTCGCTTCTCCTGAGGTTTGATCTATTTTTTTTTACCCAGGACATATTTATTAATCCCCACTAAGTCAAGTTTCACGGAAACCCGGGTGAAACCGTGAAAACTGCCATTCACCTTACGAAATCTTTATTCAAATACATGAAATACTGATGACTACATCTCTTGCTCCAAACAACGACGAATAATTATACTTGGAAACATCTTTTTAGCAAATCAACGTTGTAGTTTCTTGCAAAAATTCTTTGACATATTTATTCACAAACTTTAAAATGTTTCAACATCGTAGCGGCTGTAATGCATGTGTAGACTTCGGTAAGTTTTATTTAATTTCTAATTTTGCATTCACTGGAGATATAATTTTTCCCACACACAGGGACTCGTCGTTCATTTCGTACACTTTTACTCAAGTTCTTCATTTTATTGTTTGTGTTCTCGACGAATATTTTTACGAATGTGGTTCGCAGAAATTTCTCTTGCTTAATGAGATGGCTTCAGGTCTGCTCTTGTGGATAACGTCAAGAACATTCGGATGGAGCAGTCTCTTGTCGATCCTGGTATAGATTTACGAGGATGACATATCTCATGCCCATTCGTAACGTAATGGAATCAAAACCCCATAGTAATACTACATTCAGGTGAATGAAACAAGCTCAGGATTCATGAGGGTATTTTTGATCCGTCGTTGCTACTACACAAATGCGTGTAGTTGCAACGACGGATCAAAAATACCCTCATTAATTATAAAGAAACTACGGACACTATGGACATACAAATGAAGAATTTAAAGTAAGGATTAATTATTAAATGGGTGGTAGAGGTACACTTTGTCGTCAGATGTTACACTGGTCCGACTCTAGAACAACTGAAAGCGTGTATATTTGAGAGTAGCAGTTCCGGATACATTTTTATCTAAGAAGAGTGAGAACAGTTTCTCTTATGCGTACACAAGACCCTCATATTTTACTTCTCAACCTGCAACACTGTCTGCAATTCCAATAATAAAGTCTTTCCAAACATCTAAAGCAATGGCTTAGTCTCGTTTTAGTTATTTACTAGCAGCTTGATAAGTGTGTTATACAGGTTTATCCAGACTGTGGCACAGTGTCTCACACTGACAATGCCGGAAGACATACCTGATTGCCGCTTGGGCAATCGTTGGTCCGTGCTAGTTCGGTTACACTCGTGCTTGTGTGAGGAGAGCGTAATGTTCCGTTCATGACACATGTCAATTTGTGTTCTTGCTGGCAGAGCTTATAGTCACACACGCACACACACCAGAAGCTAACATCCTTCAAGGTGAAGTTATTGCTTGAAGATATACGTCAGTCACAGCTTTCATTTGTACACACAGCTGCATTTCCTCATTCCTTACTGACTACAGTGTCGGCTTACGAGCTACTATTACAGCGAGCTAACAAGTTCGGTTAGATTCAGGTTTTCTGCATTTATGAATCTGATAGACTTTTGTTGCATCTCCACAACATGACAACCAACACTGCTATCTAAATCCCAAACCACTGCGGACTATTCGAAAACTAATTGAAATTAATCTACCAACACAGACTAAACATATTACCTGTTAGCCAAAGCATTACCAAGGAATTTTCCATATCGCGCATTAATAAGGTGGGAGGAGAACCTTACACACTCTAATAACGTTAAAAACCAAATTTGGTAGTTGTTGTTGAATTATATTGACAAAATAATTTTTAAAGAGGTGCTGAGGTGCATCTTAGACCTGAACATTCGTTTCAGCACACCCATGGCAATATCAATGCACTTTTAATAGTGTGTACTGACCAACACAAAAATTAAAAAATGGAAATTTCGTTCATTGTTCACTTTTATTCTCGACGGATTGATGTATAAGCTGAATACGAGATTAATAGGGGAAGTGACATCTACTACCACAACCTAAATTTTTCTGTCAAATTTAACTGAAAAATTTAAAGCGTGTATCGAATCTCGTACAAGAATACACTAAAAAGAATAAAAATTTTTTCAGAATTTTAAAATATAAAGTAACAGACTAGATAAAAAAAGTTTCAAAAGGTGGGCATGAAGTAACCCCTCCCTCTCCCCCCTCTCTCCCCACCGCTTAGGACTGCAAAGGTTATTCAAAAAGAAATAACCTGTCAGCACCTCTGCTGCTCATTGTTTCTTGTACAACCATTCTGGTATTATAAACTTCTGTACACATTTGTAGTCAGTACAGAGTTATTTATGTTTCATTAATTATATGTTTTCATACTGTTTTGACTTGCATCAAGCTCACTGAGCCATGCAAGTGGCAGCACAACTGACTAAACACTAAACAACAGATCATCTCAGCACAAAATTCTATACCTATCCTAAAGTGTCCTACTCGACTCAGAATTGCTTCATATCCAGCAGATTGTTAACCTACTCTTCTCTCCTTGGATTAGTAGGTACTGTTAATGTTTTGGCTTGGTTTAATTGCATTACTTCACTGTACAAGTGCACTTGAAACAATTACTTTCCTTTGAATTTCGTGAAAAAAGTGTATGAATAAAACAGAAAGGAACTTCAACACGCTTCTTCCATAATTCTACATTCCTTGAAACGAAAGAAAAATTCCTTATTATAGTTAACCTAAAATATGACTACCGTTCATTCATGGACTGGAACCATCCTCATGCCAATACTATACGTATTACTATATAACTTCAGTAGCCTTCCTTGTGAATAATCTTGTTTATGTTCGTTAGTTTGCGGCAAATTCTTAGGACACAGTCCCCCCCCCCCCCCCCCCCCACGCACGCACACACATGTGAAACACTACTGGAAGCACTTTGTAACCTCCCTCATGACAGACGGCTTTTAGGCCCTTGCAATGGAGGGTGATGTGTAACAGAAGAACCCAGGTTAAATGGCATTTAGGTGGTATTGCTATCCTTGTTCGACATTGAGTCCCTCCTCTAACACGTTTGCATAACTCATCAAAATACTTGTTAAGTCTGCACATTATTTACCGCTTAACAATGTATATTGTCTTAAGTTACTTACTACTTGCTTCTTTATATTAATAGCAATATTGACCTAAGGTTGCCGCCTATCTAAGCCATTAGTCCCCCTGCTTCTAAGCTCAACTTTAATCCTTCGCAGTATTTACCACGTTGAAAGCCTTGTTTTGCTGCTTCTGCTTCCACCTGAATTCCGTCAATGAACGGTTTGCGTCTTCCCATGCAGATGTGAATATTAGCCTCTCACTGCCGCAGGAAACCTATCCATAAATGCAATTTACCACCAGAAAATCTATTGTTTGGGTAGTTACTACATTTCCTATTTTAAGGCATATGCTGCTTGCCATTTCACAATACATGATTTGGTGCTTGTCGCTCCCAGTAGCCTGCTGTTGTTGACAGGCCAAGTGGGAACATCCATACATTCACCTATACTGCCATACATTTACTGCAGCGTCTGCGTCTAATGTAACAGTTGTGCGAATGTTTCGTACACATGCGTTGCAACACAATTGTGTGTCAACCATCACAGTTACTGGCGTTAGAGCATGGCTCGTTCTGAATGTCATACCCATTATCTTATTTAAGTAGGTTGACTGGTTGTTCACAGCTTTTACCTCATTCCTCATCCGCCATTTTAGGACCTAATGTGGTCATAATTCTCCCGGGTAGAAGTGGGAGGTAGACTTCCATCGTCTAATACATCTATGTAAAGGATGGGAATATGCCAGTTATAAATATTTTGTTGTCCATGCGAATGTTTGTCACTGTTTAACGCTGATGTGGTCCATATAACCTAGAATGTAGCATTCGTCTTGATTTTTTCGCGTATTATTATTAATTTGGTTGTTGTTGATGTTATGGTTTCTGGTATGAGCTATGTAGTGTTTCTCTGTGAACGTTGTCATTGCTATTGTTGTTAATGTTTACATTCTGCGATGTGGTTTTCTTATGTTTGTGGATAAAATTAAGGTATCTCCAACAGACGTGAACTCCTCAGTGTTTCGTACTGATACATTTATCAACCTCTCACGATGTGTACGGCGAACTCTGCTTTTAATATTCTCATCACATCTCGGTGCAACAAAGTATTGTCCCAGTACCTTATATTGCTGAAGGACGTCCCAAAATATACTTATAGGCTGTCTTATATGTTTGGAATGGTTTCGTATTGAAAATTTCTTCACATAGTGTATCCTGCCCTCTGGTGGACCAGTATGTGGCTACAAAAGATTCTTTTTAATATGTTGTACATACTACAACATTATGCTGGCTCTGTGGCCCATAATGCAGAGCCTCCACCCACCCTTGGTATGTTTTCTGCAGTGCTATCTTTTGAACACCCGACCAGGATTTAGGCGTTGGTCCAAGCAACCCATAGAAAGGGCAGTGGGCTGAACATCTTTTGTTTAGCAAAAATACTTGAAATACTGGAAATTGCCTATGTCGGATTAGATTTTTCTCCAGATTCATAGATGTAAAGAATGATATAGCCACCAAACCACACAGTGAATTGTGTGATAATGGAGTTAACATATCAGACTGCCCTCGGTGCATTTGTTTCACCATAGGTCCGGAAATGATAATTTCCTTTGAACTTTGAGTATCTGATTTGTCTTTGTTGTGACTTGGCAAGACAGCCAAGCCACTGTGATTGGTAGCCGAAAGGCACGCGTTAAGCTCACGCAGGCTGGCGTGAGGTCTGGAACATTTAAGGAAGTTGAGTCTAGTAAAAATAATACGTAGCTGCTAGAATACTTAACTTTAATCCATAATTGGTGAATATCAGTCTGACGGTACATGCCTCACAAGATAAATAGCCAATGATAATGGCGCCTTGCTAGGTCGTAGCAAATGACGTAGCTGAAGGCTATGGCCGGCCGCGGTGGTCTAGCGGTTCTAGGCGCTCAGTCTGGAGCTGCGCGACTGCTACGGTCGCAGGTTCGAATCCTGCCTCGGGCATGGATGTGTGTGATGTCCTTAGGTTAGTTAGGTTTAAGTAGTTCTAAGTTCTAGGGGACTGATGACCATAGATGTTAAGTCCCATAGTGCTCAGAGCCATTTGAACCATTTTTTTGAAGGCTATGCTAACTATCGTCTCGGCAAATGAGAGCGTAATTTGTCAGTGAACCATCTCTAGGAAAGGCGGCTGTACAACTGGGCGAGTGCTAGGACGTCTCTCTAGACCTGCCGTGTGGCGGCGCTCGGTCTGCAATCACTGCCAGTGGCGACACGCGGGTCCGTCGTATACTAACGGACCGCGGCCGATTTAAAGGCTACCACCTAGCAAGTGTGGTGTCTGGCAGTGACACCACAGTCTTCATGTACTGTCTCCCACACATTCGCTAATTTCTTCTTAACGTGTTCTAATTGTTCACTAACAGCATTCAGCTACAATTATAAGTCCCGAACGAGATTTTCCGTTGCTCAATGTAGCTAAGTCTCCTCCGGACCAGCGAACCAACTTTGTGCCACCGTCATGTAACTAGAAATTCTGTCAATAACATCTTTGAATTTCGTACAGCTAACGGAAAAAATTTGTCTTTTTTGGATGTTCAAGAAGATGGCTCTTCTTGTAAAAGCTTTGTATATGACTCGAACAAATCTCGTATTGATCTCTCTTGCTTGGCAGCGATATTATATTCCCTAATGAATAACTCCTGAACAATTTCAGACAGATCCATCTGCTTTCGTTTAACCTCAACGAATTCAACCGTTAGCCAAAGCACAGCCTCATGTACACTACCGCGAGCCAGTTTTAATTATGATATTTCCACACGTAATTGTTTCACCTAGGCAATATGCTTTGGTCCTGTATTTTAGCCATACCGTCCTATTTAAACATTACATTCCGTCGTCTCTTATCCCAATTTAGGTCTGCGCTGCAGACTTAAGTTGCGATTTTTTCGAAATTTCAGGCTGCCGTGCGGACATCACTCTTTTGCTTCCGAAATATTACCTATATGACGCAGCAAAACAGACGTCGTTGAAGACATCAGTTTTTATTTATTATACAGCACTTCTAATGAATGTGGCGGTTGATCCCTGTGAGCAGCGGTTCCTTCCGCTTCTTGGCTCAATTCGAGTACCTATGGTGAATTCTTGGTTATTCTAATTGGGTACTTGATCCACGTAAGCAAGTATGATAATAGATAAATTCTAACTTCCGTTTTCTGGCCTATTGTCAGACTTCCTTCTCCTCTTGGTGTGCCATTGTGTTTCACATTCAGTGGTTTGTTTTCTACACTTAGCTTTCGTTGGGAAATGTGCAACCATACTGCATACACTTCACTCACGAATTCGGTAATTTACTTACTATTAGTCCTTTCACGGTTCGAAAGTTGTAATATGTGATACATTGGACAAGCAGAATAAATACTAGTATGTTAGCTTATTCTGTCTGGTGGCCTTCAAGGCTTTGAAAGAAATTATATTTATTGTGAGGAAGGATTGAATTTAATATCTCAAATAACTAAACAGTACGTTCGAATTCGACCGTAAGATAAGTGAGTATATACCGTATCAGTTACTGAACCTGTTCCATGGAAAATTAAATGCATCACACGCTGTAGTCTTCTATTCTTGCTGAAATCTCTTTCCGAATAATCAAAATTGTTTCTTAAGTATTCCAGATGAATATTAATGGCTAAAGGCTTAATGTAAATTATGAACACAGTCTTACATATTTCAGCGAAGTATCTCACTTATTTCCTGAAGCAGAAAACTCTAGCAGTACTTTCTCATAGTTTTCACTCAAAGCGAAGAATAGAAACAAAATGGGGTCTAATATAATTATTCACAATTTTTTATTATTTCTTAATATCAGCGAGGACAACAGAAAAGCGATATAGACTTTCAGATTTCCTGCGCTCGTAACGCCTCAGAATTCTTATGTCAATACCAGCAGAGACCAAAAACAAAGCAAAATATGTAACCTCAATATGGTACATTCTGCGTCATTTGCGAATGTAATGTTCAATGTTTGACTTAGTATCTTGTGACTTCAAAGAGTACTAAGGGAAGTAAGAAGCTTAAATGAGCGCGATTCTGCTTGTCGTTGGAGAGACGGACTTCTTGACATTTCATTAGCCTTCCTAGCGTGTTTTTTTTCTCGATATGTTTTAAATTAAGCACTACATTCGAAGGAAGCCATTTCTGTAATTATATTTCACAGCAGAGCAGCTTCGTATGTGCGAAGTGTCTAAGCCAAGAAGATATGATCTTTTTGACAACACATTTACGCAGGTTGCAGCAGTTGTTCATTATTTCATTTTTCCTTCAACTCTCTAATCATTAATTTTTTAACTGTGCTGATTTATTTCAAGCGATTAAATGATTTTTTTACAAAACTACATCCCACACAGCTCCGATTGATACCCAATTTTCCATTTCGCTATGAAAATTGGGGCAATCAGAACAGTGTAATTCTCCCTCAGATCAATAACTGTGTTTCCTTTAATTCTCCGATCATCTTCAAGCAATTAATTATGTTTTTGGAAAAGTAGACCCTACTCTGGTCAATGTGATATCCCATTTGTCCATTTTCTACTCTTTTGCCGACGAAATTTCGGACACTTATTTTTCTCAATTTAATAATTAAGTTTTTCTTAACGCTCATGAATTCTTTAAAGTAGATACACATTCTTCTGAAAAACTACACATCATCCTGCTCAATTTGATATCCCAGATGTCAATATCCTATAAATATTCTGACAAGTATACCTTGTGTAATTAAATGGGGGTAGCTTTTTCGTTATAAATAATGGTCTGACCAATAAACGAGATGCAAAAACTGTCGTGACTATTCATTTACAGGTTATTACCAATTGTAAAAGCATATATCCCCTAATAGCGTCTTTTTGTTCGGCTCTTAGTCCAGCCGCATTGGACGTTAATGGTGCACTGCGCAAGCTTCCTCACCGCAACTTTTCTGTGTGGGCTTCACACAGCGGAAGGCGCCTCGTGCTGCCTTTGGGTGGGAAATTGCCCGCACGATATTGGCTGCTGTTTGCTTCCAACAGCACCGGTTGCACAGGCTAATCGATCCCTCCAAAAAGGCATGCACGTTCCATCTGAAAGGCAATTTTCTCCCGCAGAGCTGCAATGCTGTAACGGTCTTCACTTTGATATAGTCCTGCACAATACGTAGAACTATAGATGAAAAACAAGACATCTTCTAGATTCATGAGCAGACCACACAGGACCCTTGGCAGGGTCGTCATCAGTACATGATGAAGACTGCATTATCATTGTACATTATATTGCATCTAGATGTGATTTTATCGGAATTCGACAACATATAGGCTTGATGCAGCGGAGTTGCACAGTGGCAGGGAACTTGTAATGTTATTTTAAGCAGGAAGTTCTGAATGAAAATATCTAAAATGGGACCAGCACACAGTTTTAACCTGGCGAGGCCGGCCGCTGTGGCCGATCGGCTCTAGGTGCTTCAGTCCGAAACCACGCTGCTGCTACGATCGCAGGTTCGTATCCTGCCTCGGGCATGGATGTGTGTGAAGCCCATAGGTTAGTTAGGTTCAAATAGTTGTACGTCTAGGGGACTGATGACCTGAGATGTTAAGTCCCATAGTGCACAGAGCCAATTGAACCATTTTTGAATCTGCCAGGGAGATTCTTGACCTTTACCTCTTGACAGTATTTGCAACGTTTGGCTTTTTGTTTTCAATAGATCTGCAATTATGTTCTTCCCATCCTCCTTTTTCTTTTTTAATCGTCAGTCTTCAGAATGGTTTATTACGGCTCGCCGCGAATTTCTCTCCTATGCCACTCCCTTCATCTCAGAGTAGCACTTGCAAGTTACGTCTCAAATTATTTGTTGGAGGTATTCCAATCTCTGTCTTCCTCTATGGTTTTTGCCCTCTATAGCTCCCTCTAGTACCATGGAAGTCATTTCCTGATATCTTAACAGATGTCCTGTCATCCTGTCCCTTCCGCTTGTCGGTGTTTTCCACATATTTCTTTCTTCTCCGATTCGCCGCAGAACCTCCTCATTCCTTAACTTAGCGGTCCACCTAATTTTCAATATTCGTCTTATGCTTCGATCCTCTTCTTGTATTCCCACAGTCCATGCTTAACTACTACACAATGCTGTGCTACAAACGTACGTACTCAGAAATTTCTTCCTCATATTACGGCCTATGTTCGATATTCTCCTTCACATTCACTCAGGATAGCAATGTCACCAGCGAATTGGACCATTGATATCCTTTCACTCTGAATATGAATTACAAGCCTGAACTATATATATATATATATATATATATATATATATATATATATATATATATATATATATATATATAGGGTGAGTCATCTTACATTATCGCTGGATATATTTCGTAAACCACATCAAATACTGACGAATCGACTGCACAGACCGAACGTGAGGAGAGGAGCTAGTGTAATTGGTTGATACAAACCATAAAAAGAGCTATTGTAATTGGTTAATACAAACCATAAAAAATGCACGGAAATATGTCTTTTAACACAAACCTACGTTTTTTAAAAAGGAACCCCGTTAGTTTTGTTAGCACATCTGAACATATAAACCAATGCGTAATCAGTGCCGTTTGTTGCAGTGTAAAATGTTAATTACTTCCGGAAATATTGTAACCTAAAGTTGACGCTTGAGTACGACTCCTATACTGTTCGATCGTGTGTATTGGAGAGCACCGAATTACGTAGGGATCCTAAGGGAACGGTGATAGACCTTAGGTACAGAAGAGACTGGAACAGCACATTACGTCCACATGCTAACACATTTTTTGGTCTTTTTCACTGACGCACATGTACATTACCACGAGGGGTGAGGTACACGTTCAACAGGCGTTTCATAGGACGTGGAGGACGCATAAATTGGCCAGCGCGTTCTCCTCATCTTACACCTCTGGACTTCTTTCTGTGGGGTACGTTAAAGGAGAATGTGTACCGTGATGTGCCTACAACCCCAGAGGATATGAAACAACGTATTGTGGCAGCCTGCGGCGACATTACACCAGATGTACTGCGGCGTGTACTACATTCATTACGCCAGAGATTGCAATTGTGTGCAGGGAATGATGGCCACCACACTGAACATCTATTGGCCTGACATGTCGGGACGCACTCTATTCCACTCCGTAATTGAAAACGGAAACCACATGTGTACGTGTACCTCACCCCTCATGGTAATGTACATGTGCGTCAGTGAAAAAGACCAAAAAAATGTGTTAGCATGTAGACGTAATGTGCTGTTCCAGTCTCTTCTGTACCTAAGGTCCATCACAGTTCCCTATGGGTCCATACGTAATTCGGTGCTCTCCGATACACACGATCGAACAGCGGAGGAGTGGTACTCAAGCGTCAACTTTAGGTTACAATATCTCCGGATGTAATTAACATTTTACAATGCAACAAACGGCACTGATTACGTATTTGTTTATATGCTCAGATGTGCTAACAAAACTAACGGGGTTCCATTTAAAAAATGTAGCTTTGTGTTAAAAAACATACTTCCGTGTATTTTTTTATGGTTTGTATTAACCAATTACACTAGCCCCTCTCCTCACGTTCAGTCTGTGGAATCGATTCGTCAGTATTTGATGTGGTTTACGAAACATATCCAGCGGTAACGTTAGGTGACTCACCCTGTATATATATATATATATATATATATATATATATATATATATATACAGGGTGTTACAAAAAGGTACGGCCAAACTTTCAGGAAACATTCCTCACACACAAATAAAGAAAAGATGTTATGTGGACATGTGTCCGGAAATGCTTACTTTCCATGTTAGAGCTCATTTTAGATTCGTCAGTATGTTCTTCCACCTACGCTCAATGGAGCACGTTATCATGATTTCATGCGGGATACTCTACCTGTGCTGCTAGAACATGTGCCTTTACAAGTACGACACAACATGTGGTTCATGCACGATGGAGCTACTGCACATTGCAGTCGAAGTGTTCGTACGCTTCTCAACAACAGATTCGGTGACCGATGGATTGATAGAGGCGGACCAATATTATGGTATCCACGCTCTCCTGACCTCAACCCTCTTGACTTTCATTTATGGGGGCATTTGAAAGCTCTTGTCTACGCAACCCCGGTACCAAATGTAGAATCTTCGTGCTCGTATTGTGGACGGCTGTGATACAGTACGCCATTCTCCAGGGCTGCATCTGCGCATCAGGGATTCCATGCGACGGAGGGTGGATGCATGTATCCTCGCTAACGGAGGAAATTTTGAACATTTCCTGTAACAAAGTGTATGAAGTCAGGCTGGTACGTTCTGTTGCTGTGTTTTTCCATTCCAGAATTAATGTTATCTGAAGTACAGTAAAAAAATGAGCTCTAACATGTCCACATAACATGTTTTCTCTCTTTGAGTGTGAGGAATGTTTCCAGAAAGTTTGGCCGTACCATTTTGTAACACCCTATATATATATATATATATATATGTGTGTGTGTGTGTGTGTGTGTGTGTTTCTTGTAATGGAACGCTATTCGCTTACGATTGGTCAGTGTTGCCGTAAACTGGTTTATATAACCGAGGCATCGCGTTTTATAAGGAAATGGGTAAATAACCATTCAGTACTTTAAGCTAGTTTGGCTATCGCGTTATAGGCATTTATCATTGGGTCTTGAACTACTTATTTACTTGCTTATCTGCTTGACCAGTTGATGTTCTAGACCGCCAGTTATCTGTTAATGAGCAACACCAAATGGGTATTAAAAAATTTAAGGCACCTGCTCAGTACTTTTACTCATTCCGATAATTTTATTTTGGCCCTCCAACGTTCATCCATGCATTCCATTGTAATTATTGATGTGGTGAACCTTGGCCTTAAATGTCTTACTCGTTATTCATTAGTGATACCACTGTTATATTTTGTGTATTGTCACTGTAAAGAGTTCAACTGGATCTAATAATAAACTACTGTTCAAGTACACTTCATTTTGTGTTCCCAGTATCTTTCTATTCAACGACATGCTCCCTACCTGTTTACTATATAATGTAGACCAAAAAAACCAACATTTTACTATGTTTACAAGCGACAGTTAAGAACTATAACGTTAGGAAAAAGTACAGAAAGTCAGTTTATGAGAAAGCTTAAGAAGATAGTACAAATAGCCTTAAGTAATTATAGTTTCTGTCATGTATGTAGAATCATAAGTGGAAATGGTAGCACATGTCAGTTTGTGAGATGGAGTCCCATGCCTGTTGCACTGGGACGGTTAATTCTGATTGTGAGTGATGCTGGAATGGTTTTCCGATGAAGTCCCATATGAGGACGACTCGATACAGATCTGGGACCTAGCAGGCCAAGTCAACATGTCGACAGTCAGTGGAACATTTTGGGTTACTACTCCGGTGTTTGTGCGAGCACAAGTTATAGCGCTGTTCATGGATGACAGCAGGACAGGTGTCATCACCAACGTGGCGTACAATTTTGCAGTCAGAATGCGTGGAATAACCTCGAGACAGCGTACGACCACTGTGCACGAAGACTAGTTGGTTGCAGGCCCTCAATTGGCCTCCTGCTAACCAACACACGGCTCTTTGGGAATGCGACAGAACCAGCTTTCATCATAAAATACGAAAGACGTCCACCTCGCTCTCCAACCTCTCGTTTGACACCACGTAAGTTGCAGGTGACAATGGCTTGGGTCACTGAAATGCACTATACAGGGCGTCTGGTTCGGAGTTGTCCTTGAAGTAACCAATTAGTAATAGTTGATTATGTCACTTCGGATTCCTGCTGCAGATTCAGTTCGATGGTCCAGAGCCACACACTCAAGAAGACGGTCTTCCGCCTCGATAATGCCACGTGGCCGACCAGAGTCCTGTCTTCTTCCGACCGTACGTTCTCGTGACCCACCGCTGCCAGCAATCATGCACAGTAGCTTCGATTCTGCGAAGTCTTTCCGCAGAATCTCGGAAGGAACATCCAGCTTCTCGAAGCACTAGTAAACGGCGTCGTTAAAATTCAGTGAGATGCTGATAATGGCGTTTTTGTTGCCTTGAAGGCATTATTGACTAACATCGATTCACAACGTCCAGTCTCAAAGGTGAGAAAAGCAAACGACCTTTACAGCGTGTATTTATAGTAGACCTAATTTTCATCTTCACAGCGGTTCCACTTGCACCACTCTTAAGCGAGTAACGTGAAATTTGAACAGACGTTATCCTTCAGACGTAGAAACACGCCCATCAACGTTCCTTTTTGCCGCAAAACACCTTCTTCGTGATGCGATTTTTTGCCGTTAATTTACGTAGTCTCATTAACTTGAACAGTAAAGTTGATTCGATGTTTCATACAACTTGATATAGGCTGGCGTCGAACATTTAAGTAAATCACAGCTATATTTCAGAATTTATTCTTATTCACTGCTGCTGCGGCTGTAAGTAAATTAAAGCATTGAATATAGGAACCCTGTTAAATAAAATCATTTCGACTATGACAACAAATTTTTATTATTCTATACAAATACGGACGGTCTCTATTGTCAGGCAGGGCTCTCTGAAATTTTCCCCTCAGAAACAGCAAGGTAAGCATTTATAGCGGCTAAACAATTCTCATGTGAGGAGATTAGAAGTATGGCTCGAAAGCTTTGTTTGCTGGAAGTGACACATAGTGCTCAGAAGCAATAACCAAGAGTTTCATTATCTACATTCCTATCCCTTATCAGGATCTCAATCTTCAACTAATCCTGCACCGATGGATTTCTTATTACCAAAATAGACAGTAGATACTGTACCACGCGTGTTGTTAATTTAGGATAGGTTTGTTTTATTATCGTAGACAATACGTAGTTTTTATAAAGATTGCAACTGTAGACAGACATCATCTCCACAGCCTTCATTTTCAACGACGATGATATTGTCATCTAAAGCTTTTAGTGCTGGCACCGACTTTTCTTTCATTTTCTTCCAATTTTAATATTTGTAGATAGTTGGTGTTAATGGTCTACATCGTTTTCGTCGAAATTTTTACCATCTTTCCCAATACTTTATAACCACTTACATTGTTAAGATAGTTTTCTAGCTTCAATAATGCCACAAACGTGTTATTACTTCGTTTGACCTGCAAATAAGTCATTATAAAACAATGCGTAATAACACCATAAAGTGAAAATATAAAGTGCAAATTTACCCATAATTCAAAGGAACGACAAAGGAAGTCAGTACTACAGATAAACGTTTGACACCTTTCAAAGTGTCTCAGAGAGTTATGGTTGAAATAAATTAAGATAATATTCTTGACTTTCCGAATGTCGGGAGATACCTTAAAATCAATTATTAAAAACTGCTCATTTCTATCAGTTGTCCTTCTGCTCCTTTTGCTCACCAGACGATCACGAGAATATGAAACAACTTCTTTATTATGCTGTTTAGCATTGGCTAATATTTTTTTATTCTCATACTTTGCTGCGTTTACGCTCCTTTCCATGATGAATTTTATAAATTGATATTCTGCTACCAGTCGCGATTCCTTTTATTTATATTTCACGCGACACGATTAGGGAAATGATTCTCTTTTTCAAGTGCATTCTTCTCTGTGTATTATACTTTTCTTTGATACAGTTTTTCAAATAACAAGTTCTGAATTGTTCTGTTTCCTTCACCGACATATATAAAGATGTGCAATTTGTGCTTGATTATCGTATTTTATGCGTAGTTATCAGCGAAATTTGGAAAATTTTATCTAACAATTTTCAGCTGTCCATTCCTGCAGAGTCTCACATGTATAACATAACGCACGATTTTCTGGGCGCAGTATACGCCCAGAATAACAAACTTAAATAACACACAGTTAGAAAGACGTTTATAGCTGTAGTAAACAGAGATATTGCTACAGGTTTTCCGCATAGTGTGATATACTTTTGTACAGAATTTATTTATCTTAATAAACTGAATCATATTTCTATGTGCTATTCATTTTATTTTAGTATTTTGTCGAAGCGTCAGAAGAAATTAACTGATTCATTTTAAGGTTGCGCAAATGCCTGTCCTGTATTTTATATGTATGTGGCGGTTGCTGATGTTGCGTGTTTCCTTTATGTATAGGCTTTAATGTGCTCTGAACACTTGCTGTTGATATATTAGCCTATTTGTCCTAGGTAGAACATGGAGCAAGCCTAGCGTTCACTTTGTATATTCCAGAGTCTTACTATGGGTCATGATTACACTTAGTGTTATGTACAAGTATTTGTTTTAGATTATCGGATGCAGAAGACCCAAATAAGATATTTTCAGTTTCTCTGATACATTGCAAATATTTAGGATGCTATACATACAATTGTTTTATCTGATACATTGCCAGTGTTAGGGATGCTCTGTATATACCTGATTCTTCTATGGCGCAGTTTGGGTCTGTGTCTTTTTTCATTTTGTCTAGTACACTGTCAACCATAGAAGCAGTGTAACCACGGGCAACTGCAATTTATTTCTCTATGTTTACTTCCTGTTGCAAGTTTTCTTGGTTCATAGGTACTGCAGTGGCCACATGTGGCACAGATCTATAAACTGACTGTCGCGGACTATTGAGTAACATGAAATTGCAGGAACTGTGGCGTCCTTCATTATATTTTCAATATAAATGTTACATGTGTATGTGTGTAGTGTCTTGTAATGTCTAAGGACAGGGTAATTGAGGTATCTGACGAAATCCGATCGGCCACACTCTAAGTACGCTATGGGCGCTGCCAGTTACTCCATCTCGTTTCCTATAGCCGCCTCCGTTGTACAAGGGCACTGCCGCGAACTATTACGCCACTACCAATGAGATCCCGTCTCCGGAGCTCCAGCAACGGGTTGTACATTCGTGCACTGAGCCCAGTTACTGTTGAATAACATTTACCGACTTTCATAGTGGCTAGTGCTCAACATCTTCTGAAAAGGCATTGTATTGGACAGTGACAGATTTATAAACCTTTCGTATTTGTGAACGCTCCAACATTCAAAGCTACTCTTGGCATTTGATACTGCAAATACAGCAACAAAGTTATGTAAGGTTTTCACTATTCAATATTACACGCGGAATAAATTAATATCTTAATTCTCTGTTCATGAACGTATCAGTACCTCTCTCCTGTGCCCACTAATGAACCACACAGACTGGTGACGAGCACAAGGAAAGTTGAAGAAGGAGCTTTGGACACCAGGGAGGGAAAATTATTTTCTTTCTGTTAAATTATTTTTCGTGTGTGTGCGTGTATTAAGTTGATATACATAAGTGGAAATACTGAAGTTGAGATATTTGAGGAATCATGAAAAGTGTAAGCAGCGTCTAATGTCCATCCGTAAGTTTCAGAGTGAACAAGTAACAGAACTGCAGTCTGTAGTTTCTTCGTACGAACGCAAACTTGCAGCCTAGCAACTAAAGGCTCCAAGAGCTAAAGAAGGAATTCAGCTGACACCTCCAACATTCCGACAATTCGACGAGAAAAGGAAACATGGAAGGAATACATAACAAATCTAAAAAAAAAACATAATGCAGCGCTTCGGCAACCGTGAATTTTTCAGACAATAAGATATTCAGCCTTCAGTTGCAAGGTAATTTTTTTTAAGTTACCTAAGTTTCGATGTCAATATTGGTATCTTCTTCAGAACAGAAATGAAATTATTTTAAGGGTCAAATGTTGGCCATGTCACAGAATGAAACAAATGCTGAATAAAGACGCATAATCGTAGTATTATGTCTGTCAATACTATAAACAAGAAGAAAAACGTAGACGGAGCTGGCCCGGCGTAGCTCCGTCTACGTTTTTCTCATTGTTTTTAGGAAACCCTTTGTTGCTTTCGTGTGACCCTTATTCCTGCCCAGCGTAGCTCCGTTTTTCTTATTGTTTTTCGTATTGTCGGACATA